>NC_134403.1:165235389-166577889 GCF_038048845.1 Mixophyes fleayi | reverse complement strand
CACTATATTAACATACTGCGGCCACACACACACACACACACACACACACACACACACACACACACACACACACTATATTAACATACTGCGGCCACACACACACATACTATATTAACATACTGCGGCCACACACACACACACTATATTAACATACTGCGGCCACACACACACACTATATTAACATACTGCGGCCACACACACACACACACACTATATTAGCATACTGCGGACACACACACACACACACTATATTAACATACTGCGGCCACACACACACTATTTTAACATACTGCGGCCACACACACACACACACACACTATATTAGCATACTGCGGACACACACACACACACTATATTAACATACTGCGGCCACACACACACACTATATTAGCATACTGTGGCCACACACACACACACTATATTAACATACTGCAGACACACACTATATTAACATACTGCGGCCACATACACACACACTATATTAACATACTGCGGCCACACACACACACTATATTAACATACTGCGGCCACATACACACACACACACACACACACACATAATATTAACATACAGCTGCTCGGGAACCTACTTGGGGTAGCTGCAACATCACTGTTCCAGCTACTGAAGCACTTCTGCCACTGCTGTAAGCCAGCAGGGAAAGTGATTTCTGTGGAGAAATGTCTCGCCAAAAATTACAATTTTCACTGCTGGTCTTCCAGAGATAAAGTTCATAAATAGCAGTGAAACTGCGATAAGCGAAACTGCGATAAGCGGTGATATAAAAAATGGTAATTATCATAAAAATAGATCACTTTATCTGATCACTAAGTTTTACCCACATTGCATGATCATTAATAAATAATATATGTACACAGTGCTCATTTACTTGCTTACCAATAGTCAGACAATGCAAGTATAATCTTCACTAACATCCATCCAATGTTTCTCTAGGCTCACTAATGTACTTACACTGTTCCATGGCAGATTATAATACAGAGGCACAGAGCTGACACATGAAATATTATTTGTACACTAACCTCACCTTATTTTCCTGCTCACCGCACATAGCACACAGTTAGCATGGTGTGCGTGTGAGGTGCAACTGACCGCGCTGCTGTCTGCTAATACACATACACCCGAAGTTCACGCTGCAGCTGACCACTCCCCCACCGTTGTAGACTATTCAGACCATGTGATTACAGCCAGCCAACCAAGCCAGGGAAGGGCGCATATGTTATGAGTCAAACCATATGACTCCTAAAAAGAACGCCGGGGAGTGACTGGTCCTGGCTGCAGGTCCATTGGGCTGGCCTGCGGAGGAGGTTTCACAATCGAAGAAGTCACCAGCGCAGTGAGCGCTGTGACTGCTGATAAAAAAGAAGAAAATGCGGACGGCTGATCGGCCCATCTAGCCATCGGCCCTTCTGCCATTTGCCAGAAGTGCCAGATGGCCAGTCCGGCCCTGACCATTTCCCATGATCATCCCTGGCATTAAATAATTAATATTCACATTTAATTAATAGCCCTCCTCCCCAGACTCAGCCCCACATTCAATTATTGGCCCAAACCACCCCAGCATTAAAGTAAATGTCTCTCAAATTAAATGTCTTTCACCCCATCTTAATTTAATATGCCCCATCAATAAATAAAATTGCCACACTAATAAATTAAATTGCCCCACTATCAGCTCACAAATAAAATAGCATCCATTAAATAATTAACCTAAACTCGACAATTAAATTATTATCCTAGCTTCAACCCATGTACTATTAAGACATCCCCTCCATTCCCTCACACATTATAGCAGCCCATCTCCCTATAGTTTTCTCTGTTCAGTCCCCCTGCTACCCATAGTTTAGCATAGGCAGCCCCCTTCACAATAGTTCAGTATAGGAAGCCCCCCTCACAATAGTTCAGTATAGGAAGCCCCCCTCACAATAGTTCAGTATAGGCAGCAATGAGTCAAGTAATAATCAGGGGACTGGGGCAACACGGTGGCTTAGTGGTTAGCATTTGTGCCTCACAGCACTGGGGTCAAGAGTATAATTCTCAACCATGGCCTTATCTGTGTGGAGTTTGTATGTTCTCCCTGTGTTTGTTTGTGTTTCCTCTGGTGGCTCCGGTTTCCTCCCACACTCCAAAAACATACTGGTAGGTTAATTGGCCCTAGTCTCTCTCTCTGTCTGTGTATGTGCGTATGTTAGGGAATTTCGACTGTAAACTCCAATGGGGCAAGGAATGATGTGAGTAAGTTCTCTGTACAGCGCTGCGGAATTAGTGGTGGCGCTATATAAATAGCTGATGATGAAGATGATGAACCAGACCGTTTACCATGCTAATGAGCCAGTCTAGTATGCTAATTACAAAGTAAGCTCTTTCTCAACACTGCCAGCCCTGAACTCTACATCAGAGTTTAGACAACTGAAAAGGGCTGATGTGGAGCAAGGGCCCTACTGGGAAGAGGCAGACTAATCCCTAAAAGTAATTACTATACTAAGAGCTTTTCCAAGATGTCCACCCTGGCAAACTGGGTGGGAGGGTTAACAGTCTTTCTCTTAGATTTTCTTTGGTTAATTAGAGACTATACAAAGCCCGTCTCCAGGGGGAAGCTGCATCTAATTGCAGTTTACTCTCCATTTTTACAATCAAATATTCACTGTATCTGGCATTTATTGGCTTTAGACTTTGGCAATAACTTTTTTTTGCAGAAACGCCATAGGAGGAGCATGCTGGTCAATTCAAATCAATATTTTAAACATGTTCTACATGTTTATTCACCTGAACAGCTGATAACTCAAAGCAAAAGATTTCTAAATCAGAAAATATTCCAAATGAAATGCTTCTGAGCTGGATAGTGAGCTGGAGAGTCCGTCAAAATCTCAACTGCCATTTTTCTACACATGGAATATCTTTCTGAGGATTTATCCATGCGGATATTGACAGTCAGGATCACCTGCTATCATTTTCGATTACTGGTGAAATGACATCATCCTTCTAAAGAACATCCTCATAAGACAATCAATCGTGTGGAAGCTGAAGACTTGAAATGAACTCCACTCTCTGGAGGTTATAGTTATCAAGCTAGCTGCACGGTGTTCATGCAAATGTTAAAGATTAAGTGGCATTCTAGCGTTGTCCATTTATCACATTTGCAGCTTAGTTATTGTTTATCAATGCAAATCCCCTAATTGTGACACAAATGCAATTGATAAATAGCCCTTAGAAACTGAATTGAACAACGGAACACATTATTTTAGCTCGTGATCTTGAAAAATATCTCAGAGGATATAACAGTAATTCTATATTTCTTTCACACAACATTCAACATATTGATGTTTCAGTTTTTCAGTTTTGCCTAGTCATGTGTTATTAGTGCAAATTGTATTATAACCGATAAACCAGAAACATTTAATTAGACCAATAGCACATTTATAGGTATGATAAATAAAAGGCAGTAAGCACTGGCATAATTGATAGCGTTTTCTCATTGCAGAGTTATTTCTGTACACAGAGAACATATATATAAATATTTTGATAATCTGCCCCCTTCCCCCACCCATAAAGGGGTACAATAATGGTTGTGGAGGTGGAAAAGATTTCTTGTTATGATGGGTGGATTTGGGTATTCCAAAGTGTTTATGTGTCTGGCACTGCACAAAAGTAGAGTGTCTCATATTTAAATAAGTTATAAGTGGTTGTAACTGACCCCAATAATATTCTAATAAATAATAAAACACCATGGCTAAAAATAAAAGGTCTCTTAATGAAGTACAATTTATAGCAATATAGATCTTACAATGGATCACAAGAAATGTACTGGACTGAGTTACGACAGAGATGTCTGCATTTGTTCCTTCTATCTTTGGAGATCCCAGCTAATTGAGGGAATCTCTGAGGCTGTGGGAACTGAGAGAAGGTTTTCTGTTCCCAGACATCTTCGCAGGCTAAAAAATTGATCACTGATAGGGGGACCCCCTGTCGTGTGTCCCCCTGCCATCATAACATACTGACCGAAACCAGGGCAGAATTCACTAGGAAGTGGGGTCCGCAAAAAATTGTGCGCCTGTTCCCCAGGGAGACCCAGCCCTGTGCTGAAAGCACTAGGGATCTCCCTGGGGTGGTGGGTGTAGGGTAGTAAAGTGAAACAAAATAAAGACAAAATGTAAAGCACCATTTTATTTTGTGTAACTACAAGTCCCAGACAGCCCGGGCTGCCATTAACAGTCTGGGCATGTTGGTGCTTGTAGAACTCATTGCAGTCAAGACATGCTGGCCATTGGAGAAGCAGAAGTGCCACCATGCCCAGGGCCTGCTGTGACATGTAGTGCAACAAAGTATAATTTAAATAAAACACAGAACCCTCTTTGAAACCTCATTACTTTAATAAAAATATTAAAACCCCTAAATTAATCCACACACCTCTTTTATACCACATTATTTCATTAAAAATAATAAAAACTCATATACTTACCATCTAATATCTTCATCTTTAAGGGATCCAATAGTGTAAGCTTTTACTCCAATAGGCTTTAAAAAAAAAACATACCAAAAATCATAATATTCTAAAGATGTTGCTGCCTAAAAAAAAAATAACATTCCAGGTCCTGGAGTAGTCCCGGAAAAGAAAAAATAAATAAAAAAAAAGCACAAATGCACATTAAAAAAATCTTCTTTCTTCAGTCACAATGACCCCAAAATCATGCAGCAGGATCCTGCTTGGCAAAACAAGAAACCATTAACAACGACTGCACTATGGTCATCTATGGAAGTCCATCCGTCACAGAATAAAATATAAACAGACACTAGGGGGTAAATGTATCAATATGCGGGTTCTTCAACACCCGCGTGTTCAGCCTCTTCCGCGATTAAATTTCAAGCGGCGCTGCATTGTAAAGGGAAGTTAACCCTTTACAATGCAGCACCGCTTGAAATTTAATTGCGGAAGAGGCTGAACACGCGGGTGTTGAAGAACCCGCATATTGATACATTTACCCCTAGGCCTACTTATACTGTAGGGGGAATTCTCATGGCAGTGTTATAATTTTTGAGGTAGTATAGAAGTAAATAGGATTGCTTGAACATTTTACAGGCTTAAGTATAGTCTATATTTAATTTAACTACAAAACAATCAAGGGAGATTTTGTGTGTTTTAAAAAGACAAAAATAATATAGTTCTAACTTGGACATGAATGCTTTTCACACAAGCAGGTCAGGATTTCACATTTGGTACTGTAACCTATGTCTCAACGCAATAGAGGACAAGAAATGGTGCTTTGTTTGCACATCACATATATAATAATTTTTTTTAATATGTAAAACATACAAGTAAGGAGTAAGAAAAATAAACTGCTGTGAAAGTAACATATTTTAGCTGAAATGTTTTGCACAGACCAGTGCCAGTGTATCCTGCTCTATATCCCATAGATTGTAAGCTTGCTTGCAGGGCCTTCTCAACTCTTTCTCTGTATTGCCCAGTATTGTCTATTACTACGTTTGTTCTTACTTGTAAAGCGCTATGGAATTTGCTGGCGCTATATAAATAAAGGTTGTGACTAGTGGATGGGCAGTGCTTAGGCTTACAAATAATTTGCACCTACAAAGTACAATGATGTCAATCTGACCCAGTTGAAAGATTATTTTTTTGGTAAAACGAAGTTCATGCAGGTACAAAAGGCAGTGACTTCTGTGACATTTTGAACCAATTTTCCATATTTTAATTTTGATGATGTGGTCCAACTATTACAAACATAGCAAAATTGTGGCATAGATTATGCATAAATATTGTCTTAATTTGTGTTCATATGTCTGGCATTGAAGGCAAGGATTGTAGAGCACACAAAACCTATGTCTGACTACCCAGTAATATTATACTGAAAACCATTGTCCACAGTAGCCACATCATTTTAAACCAATCACAGCTGTCATCATAATTAAATGTACTGAACATCCGTAAAATTAAGTTAAAAGCTTTTATGTTATCACTAGTGGTGCAAGTAATGTAGTTGCCTAGTTTGCAGCCTTGGAACTAACCCAAGGGGGTATATTTACTAAACAGCAAGGTTTGAAAAAGTGGAGGTGTTGCCTATAGCAACCAATCAGATACTAGCTGTCATTTTGTAAAAATGTACTAAATAAATGATAACTACAGTATGATTGCTTGCTATAGGCAACATCTACTTTTTCAAACCTGCAGTGTAGTTAATATACCCCAAGGAGTCTGAGGCTTTTTTTTCACTATGTTTGTCGAATCATGGTTATTGTAAGCTGTGCATGATCTAGCAGAATAAATTGTCAGACAAGTTGCTGCCTGAGTAATCTGTGTGGCAATGTGTGATTAGGCTGATGCAGTAGCATTTTAAAAAGCTGATGTAGAAAGTTAAAAGGGGACCAATATTAAAGAACCACTCAGAGCTCTAAATTGTTTTAATCCTCCTCTTATAAACATTAAGAACTATGCATAAGTCTGTAAACCATGCCTTTAATTTTACCCCAATCCATCTCTTCATTATTATACTATCCACATTTTGTTACTGGTTTCTGTCCCTTCTCTAACTCTCTCCCCCAACCTGTTTCAGTGTCTTGTGCCCTCACTTAACATTACCGAGCAATAAGTAATGCAAACACTAACACAGGAACTTTTACACTATTTTCTACATGGAGATTTTAACATTTGTCAGTTTCCTAAAAAGCCTCGGCTTCCCGCTTTGAGCCCATTTCATCTTTCTGTGTGAGTACCTCAATAAGATGAAATCACACCATTGAATCAGACATTTGGCAGGCAACAAGATATAGCAATAACTAACCAGTGAACCTTGTGTTTTAGAAAAGAATGATAAAGCTTTAGCTAATAGGACATGTAATTGTTTGTCTTCTCTCACACATTTTTGGTCCTGATTACTCTAGACGGAAAGGGTTTGATGAGCTGTGAAGCAAGCACAGCTTTTATACACAACATTTAGTGGAGAAAACAATTTATATGGAGTCAGTCCAGGTAATGAATGAAGATTGTCATAGCATAAACATCCCACAAATTGGCATCCAGAGATATACAACTCAGTCTGTTACGAGTTTGAAGAACAACTTAACCCTAAAACAAATATTCGCACAGAGGGACAATATTCTGTGCCTCACTGTGCTGATGGAACTAGCCCTCCAGATTGTAGCACACTAGCCCCAGTCACTCAATTCTGCACTCATAGAGAGTGCAGTTAGTGGTGGGGCTATGATCTGTGCCTGGGAAAACAGGTGCTTAATATCAATATTAAGCTAGTAGAAGTTAACTCCTTCTGTATTGTAAGGATACTTCCTATCACTCCTAAGCACAGTACAATATGAATCATGGCCATTCCATCAGAATGTCCATAACAGCATCTGTAAAAGTGTCTGTCTTCCTAGTGGCAGAATGTCCTTCATACATATACATTGACAGAGTTAATACTTAGGGCAAACATACTTGCATTTACCATTCAGTGTTCATTGTACTGAAAGAAATGATGAATCACACATAAGATATCTGGTAATCTTAACAACACTGCTACACCTTCCTGGCAAAGCAAAATAGTGGGGTTAGGACGACATAGAGTAGGGAGACTGTTGTGGCTTCCAGAGTTTGTGAAGAGATAATTCTCAGGAGCAGCCAGGCAGGAAGATGAATAGGAGAAGACCCTGAAGCATATTTTAAATGTGCCATGAGACAGTGGGGATCATTAATGTGACCATGCATAGAAAAAGACACTTTTCTGCATTGGCATCTATTTCTACTCATCATGTATTCATGTGTGTGACACAATAGTATCTTTTTATTGGTGGGTTCAAATATCTGCGAGCATGGTGAGAGGTTCTGGATGGATTGGGGCTTTATGAAATATGGACTAGGCATATTTCATAAAGCAATTCCATGTTTGAAGTCATATGAAAAAATACTTTTGAAACCGTGCTCCAGACCATCAAAATGTGGCATTAAATTATGAACATCTGGCCCCAAACACAAGTGAAGAAGTCATACAGTTTCCATTACAAATGTACTTGTTGGGGCTCAGTATCTTAATGGAGAATTCTCAGGGGAACCCCCCTGTTAGACCACCATTTGCAGGGGCTGGCTGGGTTGTGGGGGCATCTGCCCCTAGTGCCGGTCAATTAGTGGGCTACCGTTGGCTGAATCACTAGGCTGCCTGCATTTTTTTCCTTTTAAAATGTTCCTGATAGGCTGCTGAGCCGAGTCTGGCCACCTGGGTTAAAATTTGTCAGCCAACCCCTGTCCATTTGTGAGAAGATGAATAGCCCAGGCTGGCTTAATCAAGTATAATGATAAATGGTCAAACACTTGAGCTTTCAGTCCCCTGAAATGGTTCCTTATTCAATACATAGGCACAAGTAACTTTTGCATAAGATAAAACTAAAGATCCATTAGATTATGTTTCTTAATGTGTTGCATCGTCTGGTTACCATATCTGAGCAGAGTCAGCTGCAACTGACTCTGCAGTCTATTGATTAGACTGCCTTGTAAATTAGCCACTACTCTAAAATGCTCTCCACAGTCATTCTACATTTTTTGACAAAACACACTGGGGCTCATGTAAAGTTGAACACAATTGTGCCCCGAACGTAAGCAAAAGAAGGCACATGCATGAAAAAACGTAATTATGTGCATATACTTAGACATCTCTCAAGATGCTTTCGGCTGTACAGCAGTAGCATAGGGCAACTGTACTTCAGGAGTAATAAGTGTTATACTTAGAGATAGCACCGAGAAAGTGTAGGTATAGACTTTTGTTAGTAGTAATTTCTAAAGTCTCTATAACCTGTTTGTACACAATGTAATACTGAAAAGAGTACACTACATTATAAAATGTGAAAATTGCATTTACTACATCAAATATAATATATAAACATTTGGGGCCTGATTCATTAAGGATCTTAACTTAGGAAACTTCTTATTTCAGTCTCCTGGACAAAACCATGTTACAATGCAAGGGGTGTAAATTAGTATTCTGTTTTGCACATAAGTTAAATACTGACTGTTTTTTCATGTAGCACACAAATACTTGATAGCTTATTTGTACACTGACATTTAAAATTGATATTTGTGTGCTACATGAAAAAACAGTCAGTATTTAACTTATGTGCAAAACAGAATACAAATTTGCACCCCTTGCATTGTAACATGGTTTTGTCCAGGAGACTGAAATAAGAAGTTTCTTAATTTAAGATCCTTAATAAATCAGGCCCCTGTTGTTTTCCCATTTAAGAATCACATTGAAATCTTCTTCCTGCTGCAAGAAATATCAAGTAAGTCATTTGAATAGATAGTATTGCAACTTTATATAATTTAGCAGTGCACTTATAATCGTAGTGAAGTACCACCAATTAGATGGGTCATGACACTATCAGCCAATCTAAAATGGCTCACCAGTGGGGCTGATCTCCTTCATCATCATTGCGTATTGTTGCCCAGCACCTGCAAGAGATACACCGCCTGACTAGCATATATACAAATTCGTCCAAGTTTACCTCAGTCACATTTAAATATACACACCATTGCTGTATTTGGCCTATGCACCCACACCTTCCCTCCACCTCTCCAGGCTTAAGGAATCGTAAATGTATAATACAACAATGCGTGCACATTTCTGATGTAAAAGTGCAGTACAGAAATGCCTATTTTACCAAAAAACCCCCCACCAAAAACAGTCCAAGAGGTAAATGTATTTAGCTCCAGGTTCTTCAACACCCGCGAGTTCGGCGTCTTCAGCGCTTAAATTTAAAGAAACTTCCCTTTACAAGGCAGCGCCGCTTTAAATTTAAGCGCTGAAGACGCCAAACTCGCGGGTGTTGAAGAACCCGGAGCTTAATACATTTACCCCCAAATCTACATGAGCCCCATATATGTTAACAAGTTGTATAACCAAAAATCAAGGTTATAGTAATGAATGGAATCTGGTTAACACTGTAAGCTGCTTCTTATTGGTTAATACAACAGCAGCAATGGACTGATCAGTAGAGGGAGCTTCAGTAAGCCAGAGGAGCTAGGAAATTGTCTGATTCATTTACATGTGAATCCTCACACAATTTTGCTATGGTGGCTTTACGCAAAAAGCTTTTAGCAACAGCACTTCCTTAAATAGTCTGTTTAAAAGTACACTCATGTAGTAATTGTTAATATGTGTTCATTATGAAAATTAAAGTAGCATTGCAATCCAATCAAATCTGTGTAAATGTTTCCCCCACGTATGGTCAATTCACTCCCACTGTGAGTTTTACGACTTGGGTTCATATATCACACACAGTGCCTCATAAGTGCTTTGAGGCAGAGGCTGCAGTGAGGAAGATGAATGTTGCCATGGCCAACAGCAATTATTTGTGGCCTGCATGGCCAAAGTATCATTTTTACTCTGTATGCTATTCTAATATTAACTCTTAGTAAAAGCACCACATTAATTTGTTCTTAATGCGTTCACTATATTTATAAGTTGATAGGTCTGCAGTAAACAAATATGATTAGATTGCTACATCTGTATGCAGTTTTAAATTTTCAAATTGTACTAAATTTAATTATTATTTTTACCATATATGATTATATAAATTATAGTTTGAATAATTACATTACCTGTCTTGACCAGAAAGGATAATTTACTAACCTAAAAATGCAGCACATTTAGTTTTGCTCAAATTCCACCTATTTCTCTGCATAGTTTATACACACTAATATTCTGCTCTTGAGGATTGCATCTTCTTTTGTAGATTTGCTGGTTCACATAAAAATGAGCATGATTACAGTTGCAAATAGTTACTTTTACTTTAGAAATAACCCATCATTAATTTAAATATTTATACTTTTTTTCTTACTGTAAGTTTGATCGCCGGTTATGTTTTAATTAATCCGGAGAGTGAGGGGACATCGGATATTGGGATGTCTTTATTGTATTTTTGTGTTTGCCATATTTGTTTGTGTGCATACAAATGATATTGCCTGGTTCAAATGTGACTGGAAAGTGGAAAGTTCAAAAGCCAGCCCATTAAACGTGTAGGATAAATCCAGATTGATGGCAACCCTAAACACATTTGTACAAAAATAGTTGCAGGTAGCCACAAAACGGTGTGCCATGGGAAATCACTTTTGCACCTTTGAAAACAACTGTAGTAACATCAAAATGAAAGCTGGAACAAAATACACACAAAGGTTTATCGCAAACAAATATATAAATATATATATATATATATATATATATATATATATATATATATATATATATAAAAGCTCTGGAGGACACAGGTCCAGCTAATCCTTTCAAATAAGTTTAAGGAATGGTTCCACCAGTGATAGAACTACAAATTACTATGCTCCACAGCAAAATTTGCAGAGGCCCCCCTTATGCTCAAATGTGAGTTTTACCTTAGTTTGAAGAATTTGTGTTAACTTACAACTCCAATGATGTCTGACAGTGTTTGTAAACATACTTCTCATTTATGTATGTGTTTATTTATATTGTAGCATGTAGTGTACAAAACATTTTACAAAATTACAAGAAGCAAGCAATACAAAATGAGAATAATAATTGCAACAGAAAAAAAATAACATTAGGAGTGTTTCTGCCACATAAAATAAGATATTAGAAGCAGTTTATAAACACTGACATTCAGGTATTGCATATTATGCAAGTGGAAGTGTTTACAAGTCATTTTTTGCAAGTATTTGTAGCAAAAACTCCTGTTACTCTGGTATTTTCCTAGATTGTACATCTAATATTATTCAAACTGTATCAATTTATTTAATTGAAATGTGTGTGTTTTAAAATGCACACAACTCAAACAGAAATTATTTTGGTAGTTCATATTTATGGGTATCTCCATGGGCAGCAGAATAGCAAGTCACACCCATGGTAAGACCAGTTTGAAAGAAGAAAAAAAAAATATAAGTATAGCTCGGCGGTTCCCAAAGTGTGTGCCGTGACTCCCAGGGGTGCCGCGGCGCTGTCACTGGGGTGCCGCGGGCCAGCCATAAAAAAAATAAAGAACAGAAACTTACCAATCCGTCGGGCGCCGTGACCCAGCAGACTCCTCTCTCCCGCAGCAGCTTGTCACTGCCGTCAATATTCAGTGACAGCTGCGGGGCAGAGTGAGAGGATCTTGGCAGCAGAGGGGGACAGGGGGACAGAGTGACAGCAGAGGGGGACAGAGTGACAGGGGGACAGAGTGATAGCAGAGGGGGACAGAGTGACAGGGGGACAGAGTGACCGCAGAGGGGGACAGAGTGACAGGGGGACAGAGTGATAGCAGAGGGGGACAGAGTGACAGTGGTACAGAGTGACAGCAGAGGGGGACAGAGTGACAGGGGGACAGAGTGACAGCAGAGGGGGACAGAGTGACAAGGGGACAGAGTGATAGCAGAGGGGGACAGAGTGACAGGGGTACAGAGTGACAGCAGAGGGGGACAGAGTGATAGGGGGACAGAGTGACAGCAGAGGGGAACAGAGTGACAGGGGGACAGAGTGACAGCAGAGGGGGACAGAGTGACAGGGGGACAGAGTGACAGCAGAGGGGAACAAAGTGACAGGGTGACAGAGTGATAGCAGAGGGGGACAGAGTGACAAGGGGACAGAGTGACAGCAGAGGGGAACAGAGTGACAGGGGGACAGAGTGACAGCAGAGGGGGACAGGGGGACAGAGTGACAGCAGAGGGGGACAGAGTGACAGCAGAGGGGGACAGAGTGACAGGGGGACAGAGTGACAGCAGAGGGGGACAGAGTAACAGCAGAGGGGGACAGAGTAACAGCTGAGGGGGACAGAGTGACAGGGGGACAGAGTGGCAGCAGAGGGGGACAGAGTGGCAGCAGAGGGGGACAGAGTGACAGCAGAGGGGGACAGAGTGACAGCAAAGGGGACAGGGGGACAGAGTGACAGCAGAGGGGGACAGATTGACAGCAGAGGGGACAGGGGGACAGAGTGACAGCAGAGGGGGGCAGAGTGGCAGCAGAGGGGCACAGCGTGACAGAGGCCAGCAGAGGGGGGCAGCATGACAGAGGGCTGCAGAGTGGGGCAGCGTGACGGGGGGCAGTGTGACAGAGGGCTGCAGAGGGGGGGCAGCTTGACAGAGGGCTGCAGAGGGGGGGCAGCGTGACAGAGGGCTGTAGAGGGGGGGCCGCATGCCTGGGGGCTGCAGAGGGGGGCAGCGTGCCTGGGGGCTGCAGAGGGGGCAGAGTGTCTGGATGCAGAGGGGGCATTTTTGCATACAACTAACTAAGTATTTCTGTCCTGACCTAAATACTTATTACAATTTTTTGACCCAACTACTTCTAAAACAGGACTGCTCAGTAGTTATTTTGGAGGGGTGCCTTGAAAAAATTTGGAGACGCTAAGGGTGCCGCGAACTGCAAAAGTTTGGGAACCACTGGTATAGCTGTTACTGGCCATGGCCACTAGGTTCATCTTTACTGGTTTTCCTGTCAACTGCACTTTCCCCCTCTCTTGGTTCAAACATAGGCCACTTTGGTCATGACTGCAGGTTGGTTAGTAAATGGAGAGCTAAACACACGTATATACCATACTTTCTCTTTTCTTTTGCTCTGTTCCTATCTCCAATAAACAAGCTGCGGTCATGATTAGAAGCTATCTCATCATAAGCAGTGAGTCCCTAAATGGACAAAATCCATCTTTTACACTTCTATTTATTGTTGTTAAAGGCATGAATTGTCATTAATTGCCACAACTGGGTAAATCCATAAACAGTATATTGCTAAATAAATTCTTCGGAAAGGCTATATTCCATTTTCCATATAACATATTGCAGGCGGTTGATCACTTTAAAATGACACTTTTACAATCATGATTCATGTGTCTTTCTGACAGAAAGTGCCAAAACCTTCAAGAAATAAGATTTAGGTTGGGAAGAGGAGGGGAGAAATATAGAACGTGTGAGATGTAGAATGTGTGAGCTAAGTACACATAAATATTGCAAATGTGCAGCAGTTGAACTGTGAAGGTACAGAATGTACTATTCTTCCATTTAAAAATCTTGGTTTACAACTCCCTGTTGTTTGCTTTTAAATAGAAGCTATAATCTAATTTCTACTGTGCGATCTTAAAAATAACTATATACATTTATTTCAGAAATTCTTGTTGTTTAACTTAAATTTTTTAATCGTCTTGTCATTTCCTGTCTAATACCAATGGCAACTTTAAGCAAGGGAAAGAGGAGATAAAGGCACAGTAGACATGTTATAGAGATCTGGTGCTCTGCCATAATAATGATGCAAATATCTTATTGATCTTATTAATAACTAATTGCAATAATTATTGGGATATAATGCAATTTGCAACTTTTTTTTCAATTTTAGTCACGTCAAATAACACGCACCCATGACATCTCAGATGTACTGAAGAGACATTGTTTAACAGAACCTTTTTTAAACCTTCGCCTTGTACCATGCCAACCATAAACAGTGAATCCCAGTTGCAATGCTTACCCATCCCAACTAGAAATCTGTAAGAGTGAGTTACGCAATTCCATTGTTTGACCAGGTTTTATATCACCTAAGTATTACACATTTATTGACCTCCATGTCAGATAGCCCACCATTTTGTGTTAATCGCTAAATAAATACCTATCTAACTTTCACTTCATTATACTGCATTATCTATATAAACAAACCATTCATTCGTCCTTTCTCTCAGTTATCTACATATACAAATAGATGCAAGATACAAAACCTATCACTTTGCAAAGATAACTTTGCGATCAAGTATACAGTACATAAAATGCTAACGTATAATTTATATTGCATTTAACTGTAGCCAGGACGGGAATTACTGTAAGCCAGTGGTTCCCAAACTTTTGCAGTTCGCGGCACCCTTAGAGTCTCCATAATTTTTTCAAGGCACCCCTCCAAAATAATTACTGAGCAGTCCTGTTTTAGAAGTAGTTGGGTCAAAAAAATGCAATAAGTATTTAGGTCAGGACAGAAATACTTATTTAGTTGTATGCAAATATGCCCCCTCTGCATCCAGATACGCTGCCCCCTCTGCATCCAGATACGCTGCCCCCTCTGCGTCCAGATACGCTGCCCCCTCTGCATCCAGATACGCTGCCTCCTCTGCATCCAGATACGCTGCCCCCTCTGCCTCCAGACACACTGCCCCTCTGCCTCCAGACACACTGCCCCTCTGCATCCAGACACAATGCCGCTCTGTGCCTACTTCATCCAATTATTTGACTTCCACAAATTATAAAAAGCCTATTTTGACCTGCGCTTTCATGCTAGAAGGGGCATATCCAGCATGTGGAGGCAAGTTGAATAGGGAAAAAACATGTTAGTTGTTCTCTGACAAAAATCAGGTGAAAGACATTAATGTTTGTGCTCTGCTGTTTATGCCTCATGCTAATTCTTACTGTCCTGAAAGTCTGTGGAAAGAGGGCAAGATTAGAGCAGATAAGGAGGAATGAAGGTGGTGGGGAGGAGTTCATCAAAATAGAAGACAGAAATACAGTAGGTGAATGGACAGGACATTGAGGGCAGTGAGTGATAAAGAACAGTAAGGAAGAGAGTGAGAAATAGAGAACATGAGAGAGAGCAAGAGAGTTTAGAAAACAAATTAGGAGAGCTAAAGGATGAAGCTGTTGGTGGACTGTCTTATTCTGTTCCTCCTGTTATCGTAGCTTTCTTGTCTGGATCCTAGAAAGTTGGGGCCTGTTTTCAAAATGCATAGAAAGTGTAATATGGAAAGCCAATCAATAAATGAACAAAGTACATGACATAGAACATGTAGTATTGAATATATATTCATCCACCCTTCTGGGCTATACATTACCCTTAATTTCGAGAATGAAAAAACAGCCTGAAAACTACCTTGACACACACATCACTCATGTTAAAATACCCTCACATGCCCCTCATTTGTTCCAAAATTCCACATGTTACTTAGACTTCCCACGTGCCCTTAGACCTCACTTGCCACAAAATGCACCTACATGCCACTTAGAGCTTCCACAAGCTCCATAATTGCCCCATCATCATCATTTATTTATATAGTGCCAGCAGATTCCGTAGTGCTTTACAATTTGGAACAAACAGTAATAAAACAATACTGGGTAATACATACATACAGAGATGTAAGAGGGCCCTGCTCGGAAGCTTACAATCTATGGGACAATGATTTGATACACAAGGGTAAGTGCTATATCATATTGAATATTTGTCCAGCTAGAATGCAAAGGTTACAAAGTATTTAGTGGGCTGTATGCTCAGTCCCACAACTATATTGGTCAGCAGGTTGTTGTCTTGTGTTAGCTGTGTAGAGGGTGGTTGAGAGGGTGGTAGAGGAATATTATAAGCTTGTCTGAAGAGGTGGATTTTCAGAGAACGCTTGAAGGTTTGAAGACTAGAGGAAAGTTTTGTAGTGAGAGGGAGTGAATTCCAGAAAGTGGGTGCAGCCCCAAAAAAGTCCGGTAACCGAGTATGGGAGGAAGGGATGAGAGTGGAATAGAGACGCAGATCTTGTGCAGAACAGAGGTGTCCTCCACATGTTTATCATCAACTGCAGTCTTAGACATGAAAACAAAGTATATCTCCATGCTAAAAATAACAGAATTTTTCTTAGAAAAAAAATATGCCTATGGTCAAACATTTCTAGAATTCTAATTACAATTTTGTGCCAGACATTGATACTAAAAGGTCAAACATAAAGTTTGTTTATGTTAATCAGGAGCACATTGAAAGAATAACATTGAAGGCCTCCTATATTATATTTTTAACTCTCAAAGTGCCAAAGGGAAAAATGCACTAAGATGCTGCCCATTCTTTTAATTCTGTGGAATCTGAATGAGGTGACCAGTGTTCTACACAATGCAAAATGGAAGTTCCTGTTTGAAGCCCGCACATACACTTATCAGAGGAGAGCTTGTACCCAAGGATTACACACAAGCATCGGGAAACATACACAGCATTAATGAAATAAATAAGGGGCGCTTACCTTGCACAATGTCTATATAAGGAGGTTTGGAGTGCACATGTCACACGCCGGACTCCCACTGTGTCCCCCCGGGAGCCGGCGTGTGCATCCACTGCTCTCCCGCGGGCTCCCCGCCTAGACAATCCCCGCTAACTAAAAATTACTTGCCTCTCTCCACGCTGCTGCAGCCGTCCAGCGCTGTCGCTCTCTCTCCTCTTCGGCGCTCAGTGGTTCTGCGCATGCGCAGAGCTGTCAATGCCTTTTCAGTCCTACTGCTGCCCTCTATCGATCATCTAATTGGAACTGCACTATATCTACCCTTTACACCTAAACTCTGTGCTGGTTCTTTCAGTCAGTTCCTGACCCTGCACTGGAAACAGCTCCTGCTTCTATTCCATGCTCCGGAGTAGTTCTACCCTGCGTTTCTACCCTGCGTTCCTGTTCTCCGAATTCTCCAGGCTCCTTCGCAGCAATCTCATCTGCAAACTACTATTTGAGGGGCAATGCTGTAGAACTATTCCTGCTATTCCACTTCCAAGTGGCAACGTTACCTCGAACCCTCAAACCGTGTCCCAAGGAGCGGTTCTACTTTCTACCCTGCAAACCACTTCCCAGGTGACAACGCTGCAGAACATTTCCTGCTTAAACACCATTTCCAAGTGGCAACTCTACTTACTATCTAATCTATGCTCAGTCTCTTCAGGTTCATTGGGAACTTCCCTAGGGGGTCGCGACCTGCAAGTGAAAGCTGCGAAGCCCATATTCCCTTGCGGGAATCACTGGTGAACACCTTTCGCTTGTTAGATTCCGTGCCCTTAGCAGGAGTAACAACTATCCCGACTGAACCACCAGGATCCAGTAGTTCCTCCTTGGTATTGTGACAGCACATGATGCAATGCTACTTATTTTCCACTCTGACACACAGTGAATATGAGGCAGCAGGAAGGTGTCATCACCATTGCATGAGGGGATGACCTGCCCTGTCACCAGTACTCTCCCCCACCGAGGCTGGTGAGTCTCTTTAGGTGAAGCCAGCCAGTTAGCCAATGCATTAGTTATGAGTCTTAATTATGACTCTTAAGTATTAGGACTACCCAAGAATGAATCACCCAGTACGGGCCAGGATGATTAAATCATTAAATTATAAAACAGTGACTAATATAAAAAATATATATTAGTATTAGGTACTGATCTTCATGGGCACACTTTAGTGTAGATCCCTGGAACTGCATCAGGTCCATTATTAATTCGGCTCTGGCCACGCCTATCAACTGACCATACCCTGTTGAGCTTCAATCGTTATCTAATATCTTGCAATTCTTTTGATCTTCAAATGTGATGCTCATACCAGATAAAAGCTAATGAGACAATATAGAGTTATACTGCCTACTGTGCATTCAATTCTATGGGCCTGATTAAGAATTAGTAGGTGTAAACCTATTGATACAAAATTGTATTTTAAGGTATTTACAGCACATTAAACTAAAAATACAATTTACCAATGCGGCTACATTGAGATATGCTCAACTTGATGATAATAGCTGCTGTATCTACGTTTTTATGATTCTAGTCATGATTACTTTCATTCAACTAGTACGCACTCATAAATATATCTAAAAATTAGTCCATTTACTTTTCCTGTTTACTTCAATAACATGTGCAATTTAGGGAAAGTTGTAAGGGCTGGAAGTGAGGGTGTGTTATTCCTTTACTTCTTTCTTACATTTTTTAGTTAATATTTATTTAGATGTTTGTAATTTCTTTTTGCCTTCAGATAGTAAGGATAAACCTTAGATGATATTAAAGCTGTAAGTAAACAACATGAGATTACAGTCCCTTTAAATCAATGTTAAGGGTTTAAGTGAAGTTATAATTTACATCAGTCTCCGCCCCCTAGTCCCCTACCCCTTCTCCAGCCATTTACAATTGTGGAGCTCTGTTAGTTCGGTGAATATGTGTTTAGCTGTGTTAGGTGTTAATCTAACAGTTTGGTATAATTTAGTTTCTGATACAGCTGAGAATGAATTTAAAACAAACTAAAAACAAATTCCAGCCTCAAATTTACAATGATGGGATCCTGATTACTTTATATTCATGACTGTCACTGCATTTACATTCCCATATAAATATACCTCTAACTTGTCTTTTCGTCTCACAGAAGCGCCATCTACTGTTCTCTACTCATTTTGTACAGCAGAATTTTCAAAGCTGCTGTTTGGCAGTAGAATTGCTGGCAGCACAGATCATTTTTTATGTGGCTCAATGAGTTTTTCTTAATGATCCTTTCTTTCTTAGTAACAAATAGATTGAAACATTATATTTAAACAGTTCATTTCATCTAAACTGTAATTGAATCAAATCCAGACGATGAAAGAAAAGCAGGTGTTACATACAGGCAAAACACAGGCAGTTTCTTGGATTATTAGCTCAATTTGTACACATTTGCCTTTTTAGCTTTTAGGTCAATGTTTGCTGCATAATACAGTGTACTGTTATTAAAGTAGAGTTTTAAGTGGATATAATGCAAAGCACCTGATTAAATTATTGATTTATTTAACCAATCCAGCAGTTAAATACAATTTTAATATGTGTGGAGTTCTTGCTAGACTTAGTATGTGATCTGTACAAGTGCTGAGCCGTAATGAAGGTAGGCTTAATCCTAAAAAACCTCAAGTCTCTAGAAAGTCTTCAGATTCCAGTTCCCAGAACATTTGTCATGTTTGATGGCATTACATATGAAATACATTTCTTTTGAAGCAATTGCATGATCTGATGACCCCTGAAGCCTGGAGAGTCTTCCACATTAAGCCTGAATACCTTTCATTTTATTTCATTGGTAGCTGTGTGAGTTTTGTCATGAATAATAATCACTTGTCCTATTCAGTTAAAAAATACATGCTCATTTCACCACCTGGCAGAATAACTTACCAGTAGTATATATTCCCTCCAGGGAACCCTGCCAGTTGTGGTCTCATTCAACATATATAGTGGATATAGCTAGGGCAGGTGCTGGGCTGTTTGGCACCCCTTTGCCTGTGGTTGATGCATGTGCCATAAATACCAGTTCTGTGCTTCACTGTGCATATGCCACACCCGATACCCTGCTCTCTGCATTTGCTCTGAGGCCAAACTCGGATGTTGGAATGCCTGGCCTGTCTTCAATGGAAAAATTGTTTTTGTTGCTGACGGGATCAGGGCCATCTTTTCCATTGGGCGCGATGGGCAGGTGCCCGGGGGCCCCACGGGCAAGGGGGCCCCATAGGCAGGGCTCCTAATTAGAATAAATAATCCTGCAAAAGAAAAAGCCTGCAAAAAAAAGCCTTCAAGGGTCACTGAGCAAGCACATCTATCTATCTCTATCTCTATATATCTATATCTGTATCTCTATACATCTATATCCATATATATATATATATATATATATATATATATATATATATATGTATGTATGTAGGGGCCCCGGTGCACTGCTTTGCCCGGGGGCCCATAATGTTGTTAAGATGGCCCTGGACGGGATGCGTCAGAATCATAACATCCTCCCGTAGTTCTTACCGACTTACCCTGTTCTCCTGGCCCTTCAATGTAGTATACTTACACACACTTTGTTTGGTACTTTATATCTATTAGCAATTTGCTCCCCCAATTGCCCTCAGAATTGGCTAAATTCCTTATTGAATAGACATTTGTAGACCCATTTAAAATATGCAAAGGGATGCAGGCGCATGTCAACTCAATGTGGGCCCAAAGCTGCAGTGAATTAGCTGACAAAGCTTGTTCCATCTCTTCCAACAGATATTGGATTAGATTGAGATCTGGTGACTGTGTAAGCATTCCATTTCTGGACTGTCCTAATGTTGTGGCGTGAAGAATTTATTTGCTCTACTTATATCAAGAGAACGTGGAACTGCAATTCCTCAGACCAGGCATTGACTAATCATTACTACCTATTTTTTGAGTCTTATCTTGATTCTGAGTCCTCAGGTCTAAAGCTAAGAGATTTCATTTCTTTATCAGCAGCTTAAGTAACAGTTACTTCTCATGGATAGGCAGTGTTTGCATTTAACTCCATGGCTCTGACTCAGGTTCTAGTGCTGTTTGAAACATCTAGTATAGGCTGGAATGCCTTTGTTGGATGCTATTGTTGGATCTTCTAACTCAAGGTAGAGGTGTTGCAACTTTTTCTTTCTCCACTAGCTGGATCGCCTTTCAATTTCAAGGTCTCTTTACTCATTTACATGTATTTACAATTGTCGTTTAGGCTTAACATCTTGTGAAATTTGAGTGACACGTCAATGAAATTATCATTAATTCGCTTCTCAGCCTTTTGGCTAAGATCAAGTATAGTATCTTTTCTTATCAGGCCTAACACCCAGTGGTCGTAATGGTGATTTTGGTTCTTCCATAGCACAAGCTAATACTGGTGAGGGTTCAAACTGTATAAGACTGTGCTGCACTGGTGTACGTCCTGTCCTCCCACCCTGGAACCCTGTATGAGGCAGAACGTCATCCTGAAGCTGAAAGAAGTGGATGGAAGAGTTCCAGATATGACGGCTGAGACCTTTGGGAAGAAGATGGTTTTTGAAATAGGTTTCTCGAAGGCTGAAACCCTCAGCAGTCAGACCTACATCAAGGGAATCTTCTACATCACCTTTGCCTCCATAGCGATCTGCAAGAGATACTGGGAGGCAGTGAAGTCAGAAAGACCGGAATCTCCATTTTCTCGATTTGTGGGGAATTGCGCCATCCAGAGAGAGGAAAGAAGAGTGACATTCTAAATGAGCAATCCTTACACCCCTGGCAAGGACATCGCTACCTTCCTGAGCTGCTTCTGCTCCGTCGCCAAGGACCCCTCCAAGGTTCTGGACAGGCAAGTGCTCTATCATTATCAGGCTGAGGAAAAATTACACAGCAACAAATGGTCTCCAGCACCTGCCAGCATGCTTTGCCCTGGGCGGCCTTCTCCACTACACTGATCAGCCTATGAACTGCAGGAAGTGCGGGGAAGCTGACCACATGTCGAGAAGCTGCAAAGTTTCAGCCTGCAGGAACTGCAGAGTGGCAGGGCAGGAAACCAATGACTGCCCAAAGAAGACATCCTGCAACCTCTATGGCCCAGCCAGCCATATCTAGAAGGACTGCCCCCAGAGGACTAGAACCTAAACTGCAGCGGTCAAGAAAAGACTGCTGGAAAGTGCACCTGCTCCTACCCTGCAGTCCAAGCCAGCCCAGAGGAAGCAGCAGAGGCCCCTATCGCAGCTGCGAGTGGGTAAGAAGCCTTCCACACCTTCTCTTCCCACCCCCTTCCAAACTCCCTCCCCACTCCTTCCTCCCCTGTCCCGTTGTGACAGTATCTCCCTCCCTTCCTGCTGTCACAACTCACCCACCCTTCCCAGAGATGGTATAGGAGCTGCTGGCAGCTCAGGATTCCGAAACAGAGGAGGAGATGGATGTGGACGAATTCCTGCAGCTGCCTGACATCTGCCTTTTTGATCAGCTGGAAGAGAGAGGTCTGCACCCATCTCAATATGGGGACATGGGCAGACCGGACCAAGTCCCACCCGACAAAGATGGTAACTGATGTATTGCATGTGCTAATTTTCTTTTTTTCCCCCCAACTAATGGCTAATTTTTGTCTTTTTACCATTAATGTGAGGAGTGTGAAGGATAAGATGAGACGTCAGTCTGTTTTTACCTTTCTTGACGGTCAGAAATGTGACGTTTACATTTTGCAGGAATGTTCTTTACCTTTCTCTAGCTCTTATAGACTTGTGGGTAGGCAGTGGTCTCATGGGCCCTCCTATTTGTCTGGGGGGAGTGACTGTAAGTCTGCGGGGGTCGCCATACTTATCAGGGGAAGCCTCTTTACACTGGACTCTGTTCAGGAGTTTGTATGCGGCAGATTACTTATCGTAAACAGCTATTGGGCTGGTGAGCCTATCATGTTAATATGTGTGCATGCATCCCCTGGTAAGAATGAGCGTTTGAAGCTTTTCCAGACCCTACGGGCCAAGCTTGCGACCAGGGCGGTAGTGATGGCCGAGGATTTTAAATATCCTGTAGAGGAAGGAGGACGTAGTACTAACAGCACTGCTAAACTTGATGTTTCTTCTAGGTTGCTGCAGGAGATGGTAGCCGAAGCATCCTTGAGGGATGCAGTGGGATCCATGGGGGCTGGCTCTGTAAATTATACTTGGAGCCACCCCGATGCTCAGCGCGTTCCCCAATTGACTTTGTGTTTACCTCAAGAGCAGTAAGGCAAAACAGGCATGTCATGGTTCCCTGCTTATTCTTGGACCATAGGGCCATTCTTTTCGAGGGGTTCTGGGCCACACTTTTCCTCCCGGCCCAGGCTCCTGGAAATTGAATTGTGCTCTGCTGGAGAGGGAGGATGTGTTGGAGGAGCTAAGGAATGCCTACATCACTTGGAAAAATGACAAACTGTACATTGATTGCATGTCTAATTGGTGGGAATATGTCAAGGTCAAGATTCGCAGTTTCTTTCACAGGCATGTGAGAGGAAGAGAAACTTCAGGAGGCTGCAGCGTCAGCTGCAGTCCCTGTTGTACATCCAACTTTGCGGCTGGGACATGAAGGATAATCTGGTGGAGGCCAAGGGGGGCCTGAAAAGACACTTCCAGGAGGAGTCCAGCTGCATCGTCTTTCGCTCCAAGGTGGAGAACCTGTAAAAGTGTGAGAAATACAATTCTTTCTTTCTCAGAAAACTCCACTCCGGCCACATGCCCCTGACTGAACTGCAGGACAAGACCGGCATTCCCAGAAAGGGGAAAGAGACCGCCATGGGAGTCTTCACAGACTACTACAGCAACCTCAACTCCCCTAAGACAATCGACACAGATGCAGCTGAAACATTCCTGTCAGTTATCACTAACACTATTGATCCTGCAGGTAAATAAGCCATGGATGCCCCCCTGATGTTGGGGGAGCTGCATTCTGCCACTAGATCCTTTAGGCCAGGTAGGACCCCGAGCAGTGATGGTCTCCCAGCGGAACTCAATGTATCTCTGTGAGACTTCATTGGCCTGGACCTGCTAGAGCTGTACGAGGAGATGGTGGTGGAGGGCAGAATGCCTCCTACTCTGAGAGAAGGACCGATCATGATCCTGTACAAGTGCAAGGGGGAGAGATGTAACCTTATAAATTAGCAGCCCATCTCTCTCCTGAACGTAGACTACAAGATCCTTGCCAAGGTACCTGCCAACAGACTAAAGGTTGCCATTGGTCACATTGTTCATCCGGATCAGACTTGTGGCATTCCTGGTCGCAGGATTGCAGACAGCCTTGCGCTCCTGAGGGACATGGTCCATTACATCAAAGATCGCCATGCACATGTGGCCTTGGTCAGTCTTGATCAGGAGAAGGCCTTTGTTTCTCATGATTTCAGGTTTTTGTGCAGGTTTGGATTGGGTGATATGTTTTGTTCTTATGTTAACCTGATCTACCTTGACATTTACAACTCGGTGTTGGTGAACGGCTGCAAGACTGACCCCTTTTCAGTCATGTCTGGGGTCAGACAAGGCTGCCCTTTTTCACCTCTTCTTTTTGTTTGTTGTATAAAGCTCTTTGCGATATGCATCAGGCAGAATCCAGAGATAAGAGGCATCACCGCACCAGGTCCAGACCGTCTAGAGGCCAAGTGTTATCTCTACATGGATGACGTCTTCTGCGCTGACCAGCGTTCGGTGACAGCACTCCTCCAGACCTTTGAGAACTTTGGCGGAGCTTCAGGGGCAAAGGTCAACTGCAGGAAGTCAGAGGCGATGCTCATCGGGCAGTGGCACCTGTCATCCCCTGCTGCATTCCCCTTCACAATCAAATCGGAAAGCATCAAAATTCTTGGAGATTGGTTTGGTGGAGAGGAGGCGGCCCTGAAGTGTTGGGAAGAGAGACTGGCGACAGTCAGGCCAAAGATTGGCCTGTGGAGCCTTAGAGACCTTACCATCAAAGGAAAAGCACTGGTGCTGTGCATTGAGATCCTTCCCGTTCTACAGTACACGGCCCAAGCTTGGCCAACTCTTGCTGCCATCTGCAAGACCATCACAAGGACAGTCTTTCACTTCATCTGGGGCTCCAAAATGGACAGAGTGAAGCAGTTGGTTATGTACAAGGAGCCCCTCAAAGGTGGGAAAGGGATTATTATTATTATTATTATTATTATTATCGTTTATTTGTTAGGCGCCACAAGGTTTCCGCAGCGCCGTACATGGTACAAACAGTAGACTATACAGGGTAAAACAGTACAGGACAATAAACACAAAGTACCAGTACTTCAGAAACTCCAAGCAGGCAGATACAGTAGAGACGGAGCAGAAGAACAGGTATGGAGACAGGAGAGAAGAGGGCCCTGCTCATTCGAGCTTACATCCTAAGGGAGGGTAAACAAAGTCAGGCACAAAAGGGAGCCAGTGAAGCAACGGGGAGAGAGAAAGGGGGCAGGGGAGAACCAGAAGAGGTGAGAGGTTAAGTGGATGGTTGGTAGGCCTTAAGGAACAGGTGAGTTTTAAGTGCCCGCTTGAAGGAGCACAGATTGGGTGAGAGACGAATGGAGCGAGGGAGGTCGTTCCAGTGAAGGGGGGCAGCACGGGAGAAGTCTTAGATTCTAGAGTGGGAAGAGGTGATCAGAGTGGAGGAGAGGCGGCGATCATTAGCCGAGCGCAGGGAGCGGGCGGGAGTGTGAATGGAGAGGAGGTTAGAGACGTAAGGGGCAGTAGACTGAGAGAGAGCCTTGTAAGTGGTGGTGAGGAGTTTGAAAAGGATTCTGTAGGGGAAGGGGAGCCAGTGTAAGGAAAGACAGAGAGGGGAGGCAGAGGAGGAGCGGCGTGAGAGGAAGATGAGTCTCGCAGCCGCATTGAGTATAGAGCGGAGGGGGACAAGGTGGGAGCAGGGGAGGCCAGAAAGAAGGAGGTTGCAGTAGTCGAGACGGGAGATGATGAGGGCCTGGATGATAGTTTTGGTGGCATCTTGAGAGAGGAAGGGATGGATGCGGGCAATGTTACGGAGTTGGAAGCGACAGGCTTGGGCAAGGGATTGAATGTGGGGGGCAAAAGAGAGAGAGGAGTCGAGAGTGACACCTAGGCAGCGGAGTTGGGTGACAGAGGAGATAGTGGAGTTGTTAACAACGATAGAGAGGTCATGGTGAGAAGGGAGCCTGGGTGGGGGAAAGACAATGAGTTCGGTTTTGGAGATGTTAATTTTAAGAAAGCGAGAGGACATCCAGGATGAGATGGCTGAGAGGCAGTCAGTTAAACGAGAGAGGAGGGAGGAGGAAAGATCAGGAGAAGAGATGTAGAGTTGAATATCATCAGCATATAGGTGATACTGAAGACCGAAAGAGGAGATGAGAGCCCCAAGGGAGGAAGTATAGAGCGAAAAGAATAAAGGGCCCTCTTCTTCTTCTCCCCATATGTGTGTTTTTTTATCATTAAAACCTTTGGTTTGTGCCTCCCCTCCCTTACCCCCTCCAACCCACTCCCCTATAACAGTTTGAGGTGTTATTAAATGCCATGCTTTATTTATGCACCCTTCCCTATATTTGTGTCTGACCTCAATAAAGTTTTGGGCTTGTGACTTCCCCACCCTACCCCTCTCACCTACCGTCCCGTCAAATCCATTGTTTTTTTTTTAATGTTATATTGCTTAAAGTTTGTATGGTTAGTGCAGTACTTGATGTATAGCGTAGGATGTTATGTCTTGTACTTTATGCCTTGTATTGTACTAAAATGCATGAATGATTATGTTTTACGGTGTACTGCGTACACTTGAATGCAATGTACAGTGTGTTTTTTGTACCTTTATACAAATAAAGTTACTTTTTCAATCAAAAATCAGTGAAATTATTAGTCACCATGCTTCAGCCAATTTTTACCTTGTTGGTTGGCTTGTGAATAATTTTACCTCTTGCTATAGCCTACCAAAATTATTATTCTTGAGCTTAACATCTGTACACTTTTTTGGGGGAACTTGTACATAGGCCTTGGATTCAAATATACTAATATGCTGCAATATTCTTTCTGTTTCACTGTTCATATGGAATTTTTGCCATAGTCTTACTGGGTAAAATATTTTTGAGGTAACAGGCTATCATGATTCCTTCCCTCCATTGGCATATCTGAGCATAAAACAAATCTTGACCACTTTCACATGCAGTAATCTTCTTTTTTTGGCTCTACTGTTCTCTTCAGTGCTGTATGTTACTGTGGTCTGCAACACAATTATTTTTTTTCCAAAGTGGCTTGTGTTTTTCCGCTTGTATATTCAGTCCCATTATCTACACATAGTACACATACATAATATATTAACTACACATACATGGTAAGTATGCCATTATGCCCAGGATGTTATTTAGCTGAGCAAGATATTCTTCAAGTTTCTATAATACTTTATCCTCGCTGTGAAGTAGATAGACTATTGTGTATCTTGACTGATTGTTGATGAACGTGAGAAAATACCTCTTATTTCCTGGGCTTTAAATGATCTTCCTTCCACACACGTCCATGTGTATTTAGTCCAAAGGCTGTTGGCTCTGCCACTGCTGTTTCTTTATTATTATATGCTTCTAATTTTTCCTTTCAAGCAGCTAATGCATTTCTTCCTCTGGCTACACTGATCAACCTTGATTCCATTAGCAACCTGTTTTGTAGTTTGCTTCCATATTGCTTCAGAAACATATGTCCAAGACTTTGGTGCCACATATGATTGCAGTTAATATGTTTGTTCTGATTTGTCATGTTAACCTCTTATTTGCACTTTAACTGATACAATTCATCTGTGTATTTCTACTTCTACAAGAGTGTGACTCCCTTTTGTAATGTTGTAGCTGTCATTCTTCAATGTCACAACTTTGCTTTGTGTGTTTCTTAACTGACAGCAGGCTGTTTTAAAGTCTACATATAATTCATTGTTTAGTGGTATCTTTCTGGTGAGTATAGTAAAGACTGGGCTTTGAAGGTAGCCTTTCCCTATTCCTTCTGAGTTCATGTACTGTCCATATGTTTACTTTATCTGTTTTATATTGGTCAAGGTGAGAGAAAGAAGCTTTTATTGTTAGTCACATGACTCATGGCTCTAGAGTCAGTACACCATGCACTCTTTGTTAATGCACCTACACAGCTGTTTCAGGCAACCTCATTACTTAAGTAAAAAAGTGTAGCCTGTTAGTTATTCTCACAAGTCACTGGTCTAGTTAACTGTGGCATGAAACTTATGCCCATAACAAGGCACAGACTCCTGCTACATGGCACAGATCCTCATTTCACTGCACAGACCCTCATTGCACAGACTGTATTGCCAATGGTAGATATATATATATATATATATATATATTAGGGATGTGCACCGGCGACTTTTGAGGTCTCGTGTTTTCTGTTTTGGATCCGGATTTTCTCGATGTTTTGGGTTCGGATTTGTTTCGCAAAACACCTGCCGAAAGGTTTTGGTTCGGATTTAAGGTTTTGGATTCGGATTTTTTTTGAAAAAAGCATAAAAAGTTAAAAAAATGAAGTTTTTGGGCTTATTTTCACTCCTACGCTATTATTGACCTTAATAACATTCAATAACAAGCATTTCCACTAATTTACCGTGTATTCTGAACACCTCACAATATAGTTATTAGTCCAAAACGTTGCAACGAGGTATCTTTCTGGACTGCGTAGAGGAGTGGGTCACCACAATATATATAATAAGAAAACCATCAACTGGTATGAATCGCACCGAATAATGTACCTGGACTGCGTAGAGGAGTGGGTCACCACAATATAAATTAAAAACCCTGAACTTGTATGATTCGCACCAATAATGTACCTGGACTGCGTAGAGGAGTGGGTCACCACAATATAAATTAAAAACCCTGAACTTGTATGATTCGCACCAATAATGTACCTGGACTGCGTAGAGGAGTGGGTCACCACAATATAAATTAAAAACCCTGAACTTGTATGATTCGCACCAATAATGTACCTGGACTGCGTAGAGGAGTGGGTCACCACAATATATATAATAAGAAAACCATCAACTGGTATGAATCGCACCGAATAATGTACCTGGACTGCGTAGAGGAGTGGGTCACCACAATATAAATTAAAAACCCTGAACTGGTATGAATCGCACCGAATAATGTACCTGGACTGCGTAGAGGAGTGGGTCACCACAATATAAATTAAAAACCCTGAACTTGTATGATTCGCACCAATAATGTACCTGGACTGCGTAGTGGAGTGGGTCACCACAATATAAATTAAAAACCCTGAACTTGTATGATTTGCACCAATAATGTACCTGGACTGCGTAGAGGAGTGGGTCACCACAATATATATAATAAGAAAACCATCAACTGGTATGAATCGCACCGAATAATGTACCTGGACTGCGTAGAGGAGTGGGTCACCACAATATAAATTAAAAACCCTGAACTTGTATGATTCGCACCAATAATGTACCTGGACTGCGTAGAGGAGTGGGTCACCACAATATATATAATAAGAAAACCATCAACTGGTATGAATCGCACCGAATAATGTACCTGGACTGCGTAGAGGAGTGGGTCACCACAATATAAATTAAAAACCCTGAACTTGTATGATTCGCACCAAAAATGTACCTGGACTGCGTAGAGGAGTGGGTCACCACAATATATATAATAAGAAAACCATCAACTGGTATGAATCGCACCGAATAATGTACCTGGACTGCATAGAGGAGTGGGTCACCACAATATAAATTAAAAAATCCGGAACTTGTATGATTCGCACCAATAATGTACCTGGACTGCGTAGAGGAGTGGATCACCACAATATTATTAAAAAACCCTACACGGGTCTGAATTCCACCCAAAAAGTTTATGGACTGCGTAGTGTAGTGTTCCCCACAATATTATTTAAAAATTTTGCAGCAACAGTCAACGTTGTTTAATATCTGATACACCTCTATCTGGACTGCATAGTGGAGTGGCCCCGGTACCCAATTTGGTACCGGGGCCACAATACCTCCTCCAACCATGGTACAAACCATTCGTCATTGAGATCCCATCAAGTATGTTAAAGACAGACAGGGTCGAAGTGTTATTGGTTGACTTTGTAAACCAAAAAACTGTCCCTGTTGCACATAGTCGTGCAATGAAGACTGACTTTTTCATTTAAAGGCACCATCTTTCAAGTGTAGTGTTTGTAAGTCATATTATACTTTTGGTAAAATTTGTTTATTTTGTTCCTCTTTATGGTAACTACTAATAGAATTAAAGTATTAAATAGAAGCGGCAGTTCCTCTTTATGGCAATTAGTAATAGAATTAAAGTAATAAATAGAATTAAAGTATTAAATAGAGTGGTATAGAGTGGTAGTGTGGTATAGAGTGGTCCCCACAATATAATAATAAAACCCTCAACTGGTCTGAATTCCACCAAACAAGTATCTGGACTGCGTAGTGGGGTGGCCCCGGTACCCAATTTGATACCGGGGCCACAATAAAATAAATACACTCTCAACTGGTCTGAATTCCACCAAACAAGTATCTGGACTGCGTAGTGGGGTGGCCCCGGTACCCAATTTGATACCGGGGCCACTATACCTCCTCCAAGTTCCAAGTGTAGTGTTTATAACATCTTAACACTACACTAATTCTAGCACGTCAAAACCTCTTGTTTTAAATAATGACAGGGCATTTAACTTTTGATTTAATTTATTGAATTTGTTGGCATTTTCTTTTACTTTTTGAACATGGCAAACGACTGTTGAATGGTCACATAATGCCCAAAAAATAGTTGCAAGATGGAATTGTCCTTGGGCCCACCCACCCACCCTTATGTTGTTGAAATAGAACATGCACACTTTAACAAACCAATCATTTCAGCGACAGGGCCTACCAAACAACTGTGGCTGAAATGATTGGTTTGTTTGGGCCCCCACACCAATAAAACAATTCATCTCTCCCTGTACAAACTAAACAGGCTCTACTGAGGAAAGATGTCGTCCTCATCCTCAACCTCTGAATCCTCTCCCCCTACAGTGTGTACTTCCTCCTCCTCACACATTATCAATTCGTCCCCGCTGGACTCCACAACCACAGGTCCCTCTGTACTGTCTGGAGGGCAGTGCTGTACTTCATTGAGGAATTGATTATTCATTTTTATAAACATCATTTTTTCAACATTGTGAGGAAGCAACCTCCTTCGCCGCTCACTGACCAGGTTCCCCGCTGCACTAAAAACTCTTTCCGAGTACACACTGGAGGGGGGACAACTCAGTTAAAACATAGAGCCAGTTTGTACAGGGGCTTCCAAACTGCCTTTTGGAGTTCTACCACGTCACTACCTCTAGTTAATTTAGATTGCAAGGCTTGTAAATATAAATACTTTGAAGATAAAAAAAAAGCAGGCTGCACAGACTGTGGAGCTAGAAAGTGAAATTAAATGGACCACGTTACTTTGGTGGCTATCTATGCCCCCCCCCCACCCTACACTTGTAGTTGAATATAAATAAAGCAGCCTGCATAGACTGTAGAACTAGAAATTCAAATATACAAAGAAATGGACAAAGGCAGTTTGGTATCTGTCTGCATCAGATCCCCTCTCCACTAGGAGTAAAACAGAAAACTTTTCAGCCGTTATATAATCTAGAATATAAATAGAAATTGAGAAAGGCAATTTGGTATCTGTCTGCATCATAATCATCAACATCCTCCTCAGCGCCAGCTACATCAATATCCTCCTCCAGGTGTACAACATTCACACCTTCATTAGCCAAATCTGTAACTGGACTGTGGGTGATCCTTCCAGCATATGCAGAGGGCGTGCTACAGTGATGGGAAGGTCAGGGTTCACAATCAACAACACCCTTGGACTCGCCTTGGGGATTTGTGATGTCATCTGTTTAGAAGGCAGAGTTCTTTGCTGTTTTGTTGTTGTTGCTGACAGCATAACTCTCTTAATTTTTTTGTAGGGGGGGGAGGAGGAGGGCTTAGATCCTTGGGTGAAGCTGGACCACTAGTCATGAACACGGGCCAGGGCCTAAGCCGTTCCTTGCCACTACGTGTCGTAAATGGCATATTGCCAACTTTACGTTCCTCCTCAGATGATTTTAAGTTTCTCTTTTTGCTATTTTTGGAGAACTTGGGCTTTTTGGATTTTACATGCCCTGTACTAGGAGATTGGGCATCGGGCTTGCCAGACGACGTTGATGGCATTTCATCGTCTATGTCATGACTAGTGGCAGCAGCTTCAGCATTAGGAGGAAGTGGGTCTAGATCTTTCCCTACTTTATCCTCCAAATTTTGGTTTTCCATTATATGTAGCACAAGAGAGCTTACCCCTTAGCCACACACACTCGGCAAAGCCTTTAAAAATTATATGCGGCACAGGAGAGTAGCACTGGACTTATACTGCTGAATCAGTGAACTTTGTAATAGCAGTACCACTGGACTTATACTGCTGAAACAGTGAACTTTGTAATAGCAGTACCACTGGACTTATACACTGCTGAATCAGTAAACTTTGTAATAGCAGTACCACTGGACTTATACTGCTGAATCAGTGAACTTTGTAATAGCAGTACCACTGGACTTATACACTGCTGAATCAGTGAACTTTGTAATAGCAGTACCACTGGACTTATACACTGCTGAATCAGTGAACTTTGTAATAGCAGTACCACTGGACTTTTACTGCTGAATGTGTGAACTTGGTTATATTGCAGTACCAATGGGCTTATATACTGCTGGATTGGTTTTGCAAATTTGGTTATAATTATTTTTTTTTAAAAAATTTTATTTTAATTTTTTTTATAACTTTTTTTTTATTGTTTAAAAAAATTGGGAATAATGGAGAAATAACTATGCCCTTAGAAGCACAGAGCACAGGACACAGCACCACTGGACTGAACAGGACACAGCACAGGACCCAGCAGCACTACTGAACTCAGCAGGACAGAGCACAGGACACAGCACCACTGGACTGATACTGCAGAATGTGTGAACTTTGTAATATTGCAGAACCACTGGACTTTTACTGCTGAATGTGTGAACTTGGTAATATTGCAGTACCAATGGGCTTATACTGCAGGATTGGTTGTGCAAATTTTGTTGTAATTAAAAAAAAAATTAATTAGTTTTTTGTATTTTTTTTTAAATAACTTTTTTTAATTTTTTTAAACACTTGGGAATATTGGGGAAATAACTATGCCCTTAGAAGCACAGAGCACAGGACACGGCACCACTGGACTGAACAGGACACAGCACAGGACCCAGCAGCACCACTGACCTCAGAAGGACAGAGCACAGCACACAGCACCACTGGACTGAGCACAGCACAGCACAGAACTTAACTGAACAGCACAGAACTCAACTGAACAGCACGAGATATAGCAGGACAGAGGACCACCTAACACACCCTCCCTCTACCCTGATCAATGCCCGAGTGAAGATGGCGGCGACTAGCGGGGAATTTATAGGATCCGAGTATCGCGAGATCCGACAACGGGATTATGAGTCAGAGCCTCAGTTTCAGATTTGAATTTGGCGCCAATACCCGGATCTGTCTCGGATCCGACTCGGATCGGCAACGTTCGGGTGGGCTCGGATTTCATAAATCCGAGTGCGCTCATCTCTAATATATATATATATATATATATATATATATATATATATATATATACACACACAAGTTAACCCGTGCATGATACTCATGCATTCTAGTCAAATCAAGCTACTTAAGGTGTTAAAAAGGTTCTTGTCATGCATTTGGGGCTAGGCCAGGCCTCCTCAGGGGAAGAGCGTTACTTCCCGACGTAAGCGCCCTTTTTTAACGTGGTTTTGTCCACATGTCACCACCTCATCATTCTTCTCCATCACCTCATCCTTCATCTTCATCGCCACATCCTTAATCTCTATCGTCTTACTGTTCTAAAACCTCTGAAAACACAACGATTCTGCTAAACACCTTATCGCTGTGCTCAATCAGTCTTCCTTGAAGGGCAGTATTCATAACCTGCACTTTCACATCACTGCTTCTCCGTACTCGTGAAAATGCGACATACAATTGTCCATGACCAAACACAGGCTCTGGTAAATAAATACCCACACGGTCAAGAGTTTGAGCCCTCAACTCGTAAATTTAGCCTTTACTACCCCTCCCACGGGGGGAAGGGAGGATGATGGAAGTTAACTGACTTCACTATTATAATTTTTTTGTCAAATAATGTCAGTATACCAAATTTCAGGTCAGTTGGATGAGCCCTTTCTGAGAAAATAGTTTTTCCTACACACACACACACACTAACACACGCCGCTAGGCTTATATATATTAGATATAGCATAGATAGATTTCCAAGTGTGCAGTGATGATATGCATATAATACAGTTAACATACACTTAGCGCGCACCTTCTCACATCTCACAGGAGATAGGAACTCCTATACTCCCTTCACTGGATAGCTGACCCTTATCTCTCTCCTCGATTGGAGTTCCTATAGTCTGGAAATCAGACTCATGGAAATATAAAACAAATGGAGAAATAATAGTGCAGATTGTCTAAAAATGAGCATATAAAAGTCCACAAAGTTCCCGGAAAGAGAGTATATTCTTCAACCTCGTGATGAAACAAAGGAATACCACCGTAATTCTTGTGACTTTTTACACCATCTCCCCCAAAGGTATATGCTTACAAGATGTTGGCTTTAATAAAGCATCTCTAATAATCCTTCCTGTGTACCGCTTTCAAGTTCCTCCACAGAGTAATAACATGATGTGCCAGAAAAGAAGAAATAAAAACCAATCTGGTGCATTATCATAAAACACCATTTAATAAAAATGTATTATCTCCAAACAGAGACCTGTATATATAAAACATGACATCAAGGATATCCCAAAATGGTAATGTGTATACTCATACCAGATAGATTCAGGATATTCGCATGAAAATTTCCTCCACGATATCAGTTCAACTAGGAAGGATAAGTGTAAGCGGGATTTCGTTACATTGTTGAACTGATATCGTGGAGGAAATTTTCATGCGAATATCCTGAATCTATCTGGTATGAGTACACACATTACCATTTTGGGATATCCTTGATCTTGTAAGCATATATCTTTGGGGGAGATGGTGTAAAAAGTCACAAGAATTACGGTGGTATTCCTTCATTTCTTCACGAGGTTGAAGATTATACTCTTTTTCCGGGAACTTTGTGGACTTTTATATGCTCATTTTAGACAAAATGCACTATTATTTCTCCATTTGTTTTTTATTTCCATGAGTCTGATTCTCAGACTATAGGAACTCCAATTGAGGAGAGAGATAAGGGTCATCTATCCAGTGAAGGGAATACAGAAATCCCCTTTTTCCTGGGGTATGTGGGGTATGGGACAGGTGTCTGTGAAACTAAAAAAATACTCTATCATTCAAAAGGAGCGACCTGTAATGCTTAATCTATCAAAATAGGCTGCTTATCAGGTTCTTTATTGTTATCTGAGAAGGGAGCAGATAATCTGTGTTAACCCAAAATCAGCAGAGTTGCAATTCTCCATACAAGGGATAATTGGATCATTTAATGTTTTGTCAAATCTTTTGAATGTTGCTGAGAGAAGATAGAGAGGATGAAGAGTTGTGGTCAAGGATACAGATCTGTCATAATAGCGCAATCTTTTTAATAACGTGTATTTCACTCTTTAAGTAAGATAGCCAAGTTGGAATGGGAACCCCATCTACAGTATATCTTGTGGTTGTGAAGGGTTTTGGTTACATTTATCAGGTCACAACACTTTCTTAAAGACAACCTTATAATTGTTTCCTGTTTCCTATATATTGTTTATTATACTAAATAAATTAAATTACATACAGTTTAAGGAACAAGTACCATTTTATTGGTTTTAAACCTACTTACCATGCTCAAACCCAAAACAGACCATTTATTAAACAAAAGTTAACTCTCTTAGATATTTACAATTCAACTGGTATTTATCTGAAAATATAATACAAAAATATTTCAAATAGAAACATTTTATATGTAAGATAAATTAATAATTGCTGAGACACTGCAACAGATTCAGACTTAATGTTGCTGTCTGTATACTGATATAACTGCACAGTTTAATGTAAGGTTATTATACTGCAAAGAACTTCCCAGTGTGTGTCTATGGACAGTGTATAAAAGCACAATCTTCAATAATAATATGGATAATGAGTAGATACAGAATTGGAGACATGGGAAGATAAGTTAATATTCAACAATTAATATTAACTTGCAAATAACATTTATCTAGGGCTGGGAAAAAAATGCCAGAAAGTAAAAGTTAATTGATGATAGTTGGCAACTGCACAGCACTCACCTCCTGTGGGAAATTGAAAACTCAGAAGAGTTTTTGTTTTTTTATGTTTTGTTCTGTTATAATTATCACTTGCTAAATTCTGTTGTACGGGACAGATCTTGTCAATTGCCTTCTGGTTAAATCCCCTGTCTAATTTACAGTTGGGCTCCAAACTTGTCAAGAGTGTGTATCTATACACCGATCAGCAACAACATTAAAACCACCTGCCTAATACTGTTTAGCTCCCCACTTGCGCCGCCAAAACAGCTATGACAAGTCGAGGCATGGACTCCACAACACCTCTGAAGGTGTTCTATGGTATCTGGCACCAAGATATTAGCAGCAGATCCTGGTGCCATCTCTTCCCCAAGTAAAAAATGCACACGCACCCAGCCATCCAAATGATGTAAAAGAAAATGGGATTCATCAGACCAGGCCATCTTCATCCATTGCTCCATGGTGCAGTTCTTGTAGGCGTTTTCAATGGAGCACAGGGATCAACATTGGCACTCTGATTGGTCTGCTGCTATGCAGCCCTATATGAAGCAAGCTGTGATGCACTGTGTGTTCCAATACCTTTCTATCATAGCCAGCTTTAAATTATCAGCAACTTATGTTACAGTTGCTCTTTTCTGGGATTGAACCAGACTGGCTAGCCTTCGCTCCCCACGTGCATCACTGACAAGCACCCATGACCCCGTTGCCGGTTCATTCGTCTAGCCATCACAATTTGGCCCATCTCAAAGTCACTCAGATTCTTTTCCTTTCCGTATAGCTAGTATTCCTCACAGGTACTCAGGTGATACCAGGACTTCACTCTAGCATAGTAAAGATTTGTCTGTGGTGGCCATAGCACAGATGAGAAGGACAAACTGGAGGCAGGAAGCAAATATCGTCAGTCCAAAGATTGTGGGTGGGCAGCAAGCAGGGTGAACAAGGACAGGCCAAAGGTCAGGGCAGGTAGCTAGCAAGGAATTATCCAAAAGACAGGCAGATATCAGGGAAAACCAGAGTTCAGACAGGGCCCAGAATCAAACCAAGGATCGCAATGAGTAGTCAAATAGAAATCAAACAGAGTATCCACAGACTGAGCTGGTCAGCAAATGTGATCAGGACTCTATAACTGACAGGGAGGCTAAACCCTCCCTGCCTTAAATAGTCAGACTGTCCAATCAGGGGCCAGAAATTCAGTGTGCCTAATAAGCCCCAGGATGCTGCTTAATTTATTAACCCTCTTAGCACACACGCCCAGCTGTCAGAGATGCCGGACACATCGCTGATTGTAAAAGCGTCCTGGCTGTTACCCTGGCGATGGCCGGGACAGAGTTCCCGGAAATGACATCCCGGTTGTTGCCATAACAGCTGGGATACAAGAGGAAGCGCCTCGACACGACCCGCAGCTCGTGACACTAATCCAGTCTCCCTCTCTCCCCAATCTCTTTTTTTCCCCCTTTCTCTCCATACAATGGCCCCTCATTTAACTGTCTCGTGAGCTCTCTCCACCAGGGACTGGCTGGCAAATTTTAACCCATTGGGTGAGACTATTAGGAACATTTTAAAGAAAACAAAATGCAGGTTGCCCAGTAACCCAGCCCAATGTAGCCCATTACGGGAGCGACCCAGGCAGCAGAATCCTCTCTGCCCCCCAGCCAATCCCTGATCTCCATTGAGTTGTCTCCTGAGCTTCTCTCTGAGCAATCTTCTCAGAGCTCCTCTTGCAAGACATACAACTCCATACTGGGCACTATACTGAGCTGATGATAGATGGGATCACCTTTCAATCTTGTGGGTGAATATCTCAAATTCAAGGGCCTGTACATGTGGCAAACTGGCACCACCTAACCTGTATTAATTATAGATTATTATGTTTGGAATTAATAATACTGCATGTTTACATTGAATATTAAAAATTAATTACATTATAAGGATACTTATTTTTATTATAACTACTGATGAATAAAAATGAATACTGTATTATATTAGTATTTTATTTATTCCCCCCCCCCACTAAATCATCATCACCATTTATTCATATAGCACCACTAATTCCGCAGTGCTGTGCAGAGAACTCACTTACATCAGTTCCTGCCCCATTGGGCTTACAGTCTGAATTCCCTAACATACACACAGACTAGGGTCAATTTGTTAGCAGTCAATTAACCTACCAGTATGCTTTTGGAGTGTGGGAGTAAACCGGAGCACCCAGTGGAAACCTACTCAAACACAGGGAGAACATACAAAGTCTTCACAGATAAGGCCATGGTCGGGAATTGAACTCATAACCCCAGTGATATAAAGCAGAAGTGCTAACCACTTAGCCACCGTGCTGCCAACATAAAAAGGAGGCCAATTTACAACAAGCAATACTTAGTTCTTGTTTTCTAGTGATAGACATTAAAGGATAGTGTGCAGAGCCTTTCTATTATGACCTATTTGTCTGCTGAGTGTATTCATTGGAGTACCCAATGTCTGTTACTACATTCTAGGGATTGTGGGCATGACTGGAAATGCTTGTAGTCGAAAGTGTGACAATGCCACTTGTTATTAATTTTATTTTTTTCATTTCGCACTGCTTTCTTTAGTCTCACTTATATTTTAAAGTAACTGTGATTATTACATGTGTAAGTGTTGTGTGTTTGAATGTCTTTTATTACATTAGTTCACGTACAAAGTGCAATGAGGAGAACCCTTGCTTGACTTGCCAGACACAGATAATGCACACACAGGGGATTGGGAGAAAAGCCAACATTAGTTGTAGAAAAAAATATGGTGAATGGGAAGAAAATGGGATTAGCAATCAGATTTTGTAAATGCAGAGAATTAACAAAATATATAATGTACACAAGTTTGAGCAGTTTAATTTAGCTTCTATCAGTGAATGCAGATTAATATTTCACTAACAGTACACTTCACAATTTAACTAACTAATGAGAAACGACTTAAGGATAGTCACCACTTAATATAATAACTCACACACTACTTACATTATATTTATCCCTATTTAGAAACAGGAACAATTAATAAAGGTGCAGATGATTCGTCGGTGGTGCATTTTTTTCAAACTTGAATCTCTTTCTTCTAAATAGAATACAATAACACTCTCTTTGATCCCAGATGAATATAGTAGAAGATAATATTATGACAATTCATGGTAATGTCTCAGTCTTTAACAGCGGAGCCTGTTGGTCACTGGAACAACTAAGTAATAATTTGATTAATGCTAATTATTCCAGTTCATTGAATAATCCTAATCCTGGTGCTGACATGAACTTTAGCTAATAAAGCTATAAATTCAAGGACCTGACAGTCTTTGGAATAAATTTCTCATTCTCTTAAGAAAATAGTGTCAACAGCAAGTCGCAGCAGCACAGTCTCCATGATACAGTAGTCTTAATGGTAAAACACAGGGTAATCAGCACACATATCAGTGGTACTCATTACCACGCAGGACTGTCTCCATCTGCATTCAGAGACCTTTAGTTCCAATGTTACTTGTAGAATCCTTTTGCAGTTCTGGGACCCTGTTGCTCTAGAACTTCCAGATCTTCTTGACGCTTTGAAGTGACATAAGCTGTATCAGGCCTGTGGCTCTTTTCCTGGAATATGTTATTCCAGCCTCCTCTCACAATCCCCTCACCAGAGAAAATGAGTCATGGTGGTTTCACAGAGGAATTTATGTGTATTACTTTTATCTCCTCCTCCTCTGAAAACATGTGAGGAATGTGGCTGCAGAAGGGGCTCCAATCAGCAGAAGATAGGCAGTGCTGGTTACTTCACAATAGTATACAGACCATAGTGCCCAATAAATGAGCCACAGAAGTATAGGTAAGTCCTGTAACTTCTTGTGTCTTCCAGTTGCACTTCAGTAAAGAACATATCTAGGCACTCTTTCCAAATGTAAAACGAAAGTTCAACACTTACAAAAGTGGCAGATATAATAAAGACTGCTAATGTCCCTGCTCTCTCATTAATTTAAGCTATAAATGAAACTGAACCAAACTGTACCTTAGCAAAACAATGTAACCATTTTATTTAACAAACAGTGTGGTCCTGAAGTAGTAGTGGATTGGCCCTTTTAAGTGACTTTAACACTTATGCATAATACAACTTTTTGGCATTTCTAGTTTGTGGGGGTTCCTCCTGAGGATGGAGAGTGGATATGCACTAGGCCAGAAGCGGAAATAGCTCGCTAGTTCCCTATGCAGCGGGCCCCATTATCTCCATGGGCCCGGTGCACCACACCTGCTGCACCAATAGCAGTTCCGCCACTGCACTAGGCAGCACAAGTGCACAATCAATGTGTTTTTTGCGCTGTGAATCAGTGGCGGACTGATCGCCCCCCCTAGCAGGGGCTTGCTGCCGGCGGCTGCACACTGTGCAGGTCCGTTCAGCAATGATAATGTGCTGACCGGCTGCTCTGATTGTGTTTTAAACACAATCAGAGCAGCAGGACAGCACATTATCACTGCCGAACGGACCTGCACATACTGTGCAGCCGCGGCAGCCTTAGAAGTTAGAAAGGGGGCGGGGCCTAAATCGCCCCCCCTATATCGCCTGGGGTAGAAAAAATTTCTAGATCCACCCCTGCTGTGAATTGAGAATGCTTTGTAAATTATCTTCATTGTACTTATTAATCTGACTGACCTGGATTGCATTATCACAGTTTCATAGTGGAAAGAGATTTCAGCTGCTTTGTTTTAGATGTATATGCATAAATGTGTTTCTTCCACTTTTGTTTGCCTTTTCTAGAACAAAATACTGGCCAATGGCCATCCTATCTGTGTTATTTTTCTGTCATATTAAACATTAGTAGTGAGTCTTGTGTTTACTGAACAGGTGGCAAACCTACTTAAATTAAGGATCTAGTACCGAAAAATATGCAGATGGTTAAGCTAGGGTTGCTATGCATCCTCAGTTTTAACGCTGAACAAATTTAAGTGTTGCTTATTTATGTTTGGCAATATTGATTGCATAGCTCTTGGGGATTTTGTTATAATGGAGTTTGAAGTGTGGAACCATCAACTGATCCTATCATCCACTTTTCTGTCAGACATTAATTACATACTCATTCAGACTGGACTTATTTTGCAATTGTATCTATGAAGCACAGATTACCAGCAATACATAACAATCATTTTTACGTTCCAAAAACATTTAACCTTTTTCTATGAATTTTTCCTCTCTAGTGGTTAACATTTGTGGTAAATGGCCTTGCTGCCTCATTTGTATTTTGTATCAGTTAAGTTGCTCTTACTTTTTTGTCTTCAAACAGGAAATTCATCCTTTGAATACTTACAAGTGGGATGCTTTGATCAACCAACGTGATAAGATTGCAATCAGTGCTGTAGTCAAAAAATCAAGTCCATTTAGTTCATGAATCCTGAAAGAGGGGAATTAATTGGAGCCCATGACACTTGTTAATACTATAATTTTAATTACTTTTCTACATGTGGCTCTAACTAAAAACATTTTGTTTTAGTTTGATGAAATATTATTCAATGTGTTTTGCTTTATGAAACTAAAACGACTTTTTAAATGTTTTCTTTATATATGTTTCAACTATATATTTTTCCCTCAGTTTTATTTTGGATTCCCCATTCCAGGGATCTACTACTGCACATACTCCCTCATGGGGCAGCACGGTGGCTTAGTGGTTAGCACTTCTGCTTCACAGCACTGGAGTCATGAGTTTGATTGCTGACCATGGCCTTATCTGTGTGGAGTTTGTGTGTTCTTCCCGTGCTTACGTGGGTTTCCTCCGGGTGCTCTAAAAACAAAGTAGTTGCTTAATTGGCAATCAGCACATTAGGGTACCGTCAAGAGAAGTTCTCTTGCCAATAATACTAAATGTTACCCTTTGCCATTTGCTTCACCCTTCACTCCCTACAATGAGCCTTGGGCACCCATGACCCTGTAGCCTGTTCACTGGTTGTTCTTTCTTGGACCACTTTTGGTAGGTACTAACCACTGCATACCGATAACACCCTACAAGACCTGTCTTTTTGGAGATGCTCTGACCCAGTTTTCAACCCATCACAATTTGACCCTTGTCAAAGTCGCTCAGATCTTTACGCTTACCCATTTTTCCTGCTCCCAACACATTAACTGCAAGAACTGACTGTTGACTTGCTGCCTAATATATCCCACCCCATGGCAGGTGCCATGTAACAAGATAATCAATGTTATTCACTCCACTGTCAGTGGAGTGAATAACATTGTTGTGGCTGATCGGTTGATATAAACATTTATAGAATAAGTACCACAAATAATTCAGCAAATTATAATATCAACCATTTAGAAAAATGTAAAAACATAATAGAATTTTTGGCCATGGCAACAGCCATGGGCAATATCCTGATACCATAACCATGCAAAGATCCGACCTTGTGCTCTAACTATAGGCAATTCTCACTCCTGTACATTGACCTTAACATTTATGTAAATATTTTAAATTCTCTTTTTCCCTCCCTAATACATACAGATAAGGTTGGGTTTTCCGGATATTTTGGGTATTAAATTAGGGAGGTAAGAAAACAAAATTTCCCTATATGTGAATGACATTCTCTTGACAGTATCTGACCTGTCCTCAACCAAACCACTGCTTGTTAAGGAAATCAAAATCTATGGCTGTCTCTTGGGCTATAAAATTAACCCCCAAAACACAGGAATACATGACTTTTACCCTTTCCATTAGCTCAGGGCAGATCTGTATCAGATTCCACTTCAAATGACACCAAATGACAATTAAATACTTGGGTGTCTATATCACAAAGCAGTATTGCTAGTTATTTCAGGCCGAGCTAAATAACCCCAACCCCTGTCCCTCGTTGGTTCTGATCTCGAAGGCTGGAAATACAATTTTATCTCTTGGATAGAGTGTATAAATACTGTCCAGATTAATTTCTTATTTAGATCTTTTTATGTCCTCAAAGATATTCCAATTTGTGTGTCCCCCTACATGTTCAATTACACATTATTTTGTGAAAGAAATTCCCTAGCGTTAGGCCCCGAACCCTTCAGAGATCAGCACAGGGAGAAGGCTTGGGTTCAAGTTCAAACATTACTATCTAGCAGCACGGCTCATCCAAAACGCACTATGGTACTCTTTCCTCTGGCTCCCCTGACCTTGTTGACTGAAGTCAGCTCTACATAACCGGTTATTGCTCACACTTTAATACTTTGGGATAAAGTAAAGAAAACATTTACATTAGCCCCAGCTCCCGGTCCCATTATCTCATTGTTCATAACCCTAGGGTCCCACCAGGTTATAATCTGGCCTTCTTCGAATCATGGAAAGTGAGCACTATCAGATCCCTGAATGATACCACTAACGACTCCAACTTTCCCTCATTTTATGATATTAAACTAAATTTAATATACTTGATATATGCCATCTAATTACAATTAATATAAAACTGCAAATATGTGTTTGTGAATTAATTTCTAGTAATAGTTTGATGTGGTTTAGAGGACCTTTGTGTCCAGCCATGGGTTAAAACCTTGATACCTGAATTAATGAATTAATGTTCAAACAATCTCTTTGATTGTTTCTAAACTTTTGTTCTACCCAGGGGGTGTTTCTGGATGGAGAACTCTCAACATGTGGTCACAGATGAGTGTCCCGTACCAATTTATGGCATAGGTCATAAATTCTGAGGCCTTTGTAATCCCTCTTTAAGGACAGTGATATGCAACAAACAGACACGACCTGTGGGGTCAGAGAAGCTGGGATAAGTGTAAACAAATTTAAAATATGGAACCAGGAAAATGTCATATCATGTTTTCCCAAATGTCATACTTACAGTAGTTATGTTTGGAATGCATATGAAGGGAAACTTATGACCTGCTATTTGCAGGTAAAATCATCTATGTAAGACAGTCTGGTGAGAAGTAGGCCAGCGTAAAGGAAACCTGACTTGAAAGCTGTGTGAACAGAGTTCATAAACAACTAATTTGCATTTACACAGACATTCTAGTTCAGTGTCGGCTAACCTGTGACACTCCAGGTGTTGTGAAACTACAAGTCCCAGCATGCTTTGCCAATATATAGCAGCTTATTGCTGGAAGGGTAGGCTGGGACTTGTAGTTTCACAACACCTGGAGCGTCACAGGTTAGCCAACACTGTTTTAGTTCTAACATTACAGGGGAAGGAGGGCTGTGGGTAACTGCAACATGTTAAAATGTCCTATTACCCTAGCAAACGTGTCACTTTTTGAGAGTAAATTTCATATTGATAGGTGTCCTTTTATTTCTGTTTCTCCTAGCAAAACAGAAAATGATTATTCATAAGTTTATCATTTCTGTTGTTTTATCCCTTTTAAATTTACTTGAAACTATAGTATTATATCTTTGTATGTCACTTTGTTAATTGTCTTTATCTTAAGCATTGTGGATTTTCTTTTTCCATATTAGATTATACTTAATAAGTTCACCCCTCTGCGTTCTTACAAATTCACATGTCCAAATAAAAGAAAAATGTTTTCCGGCACTCAGAAACAAATAATATATAAAAATCACTCTGTGTCAGCATAAACATAAAGGAAAATTTTGTGCACAATATAGCTATATTGGGGTTAAGCTCACCTGCCAGCGTCAAGCCATCTCCTGTAGGTGAGTCCCTAAGCTAGTGATACAAATTTATATTCAGGGTGCCCCATTTGGAACCTTCCCCTGAACCTCCAACTTATAAAACCTGCAGCACCTGGAAGGAGTGGTCAACTCCCAGAAAAACAAACTAGAAAATAGTCAAAGAGAAAAAGCTGCGCTTCTTTAAATTAATTAAATGTGTACAGGTGAATAAAAGATTATGGACAACTAGTACTGAGATGAAATATCAGTGAACACCACCTATAGCTCTATCTGTGTTAAGGTAAAGGAGAATGTAATTAAACTCCTGAACCGCTGGCACCTGGTCCCCACCAAATTGTTCAAGATTTTTCCCCTGACAATTACAGCAGATGCTGGAGAGGCCCCTTTGCTGGTTCATTTCTTCATATATGGTGGCAATGCCCCAATCTAGCGATGTTCTGGCTAGAGCTCAGGATTTTTTCATCCATTCTACTACATCTCGATGTCACCCACTCCCCCATATTTATCATACTTCCACTTTGGATTCCTACAGCCACCGAGCATCAGAACAAGCTGTTTAGACATATCATGTAAGTGACTACTTATTAAATAGCAAAATACTGTATGCAACATCACAATCAGACTATACAGACTGTCAGTAACATAATCTGGCATATATATAGAATGGAATCTATGTATAGTACCTTTATAACACCTCTAAACTTTTCAACAAAGTGTGGGAGCCTCATACTTACATGTACACCACCCCTTCTCAATCTAATTCTCTAGTCTACTAGGTTTGGTCCTCTTGCTTCTTTCCCTGCCCCTCCCTACTACTACTCCCAATCTTACTTATCATTTACTCATTATTACCCATTTCTACTATCTGATCAATGCATATATGTTTTAGCTGTTTAGACTGATATTATATCTACTAATTTTGAGCTGCTGACCTCAACCACTTGGTATATTTCATAAGTGCTCATTTTACTGCTGTTCTTTTGTTCTTAACATTTTATCTATTGCTAACTTTTTATGTAATGTGCTAATTTTTTAATAAATACAGTCTTAAAAAAGTATGCTTTTTTTATATCTCATTGTTTAATTGCCCATAAATTGTATATTTTCTTTCCAAATTAAGTGGTGCAGTGACCGTTCACAATAAATATACATAATGAGATGCTAATAATGAACGTCCAAAAGTGTTTATTGATTACATATGGAACAGTCACAGAACTTCTCAATGGCCAACACATAGACAATACATATATTTTTTTATTTTTTTCTGGGCCCAGAGTCCACCGGCACCAAATTGCTTTGTTTTCTCCAGGAAGCTATTAGAAGCTTCTCTGAATCTCAGGCAGTGATTTGTTGGACTCTTCTACATGTTTTATATTTATATTTCATATATTTTCATAGTTTCATGTTTTGAAAAAAGATTTTTTAATCATCCTGACTGTCAGAAAACAGTTTCGAATGACAACTACACACACCTTCTCGCAATTGCGGTAATCAGCACTCTGCTAAGAACAGTAATCTTACTAGTCACCTCACCTGGACTACTGAACGGCTTTCTTTTTACTCTGCAATCAGCCCTTCAGTGAAAATGTCAAGTCAATCAGAACATTTATCTCACCTGTTTGTTGCCATTCTAAAGTCCCTCATATCCTGCAAATCTTTGCAGAAGCAAAAGTTTTGTTTTTAATTTTTCCGCTTGTGTTTTGAAGAATAATTATTTTGTTTGACTGTACATTACAATTTTACTTTCTCGAATCTTTTATCCCCCCACTATTCTACATTCTCCAATCCCTTGACTTTGGCTTCATCCATCACTATTCTACCTTCTACAATCCTCTGGCTTCAGCTTATACCTCACTGTCAGTCCTCTCAGGAATAAGCGAGATGTGGTGTGTCTCTGACTGCTACCCCAATCAAGTGGCCCTTCCCTGGGAACTGCCAGCACTGTGACACCCTGATCATAAGCAATCTTAATTTTCAACATATGAACTAGGAATTGACATTCTCACTAAACTTGGTACTAGAAATATTTTTAAGCTTGTAGTCTGTTCCATACTGCTCATTAGATGTTCAGGTATAATACCTGAGAATCCAGATTTAAGATGGTCCTGGTATACCAAGAGTTAGCAACCTTCATAACACTATGCTTTTAGCAGCATGCCTCTATCATGTGCATAATTGGGTGATCTATTTGTCTTAGTCACATCTTACTGTGATTACTGGCTCTAATTACGAAAAAACATTAATATAGGAAACCTGTTCTTGCATTCCAACTGTCTTAGGCATTGTGTCCATGTTTGACCACCTTTGTTAGTGTTCCCAGATGATATCAATTTTTTTCAGGTACATGATGGCGAAGGCAGTCACATTTGCCAGCATCTGAATGTTTTAAGTTTTCTACTGTGGCTGTTCATGTTTTGTGTTTCCATCTTCTACTGTCTTCCTTCTTTTGAACTATTCTACACCTCTGGAAAATATGGAAAAGTGCCTGGAAGCGATCCGGGAACCACACCTCGAGTTTGATCTCCCCAGCACATCCGCCTTTAATGGGGGCCTGACTTCTGGATTCTACAGGTGAATATGCTAAATGAGATAGAGAGGTCACACACAAAACAACAGTGTACAGTACAGTGTATTACGGGCCAGCGACCACCTCACAAATGGTCACAGGCCTACTACACCTTGCAATTCAGAGTCTACACACACAAAAGAGCTACCTTTTACTGTCCTGGAGAACAGACCCATCCTGATCAGTGGAACTCTTCTCCCGATCTTGCTACTTCTTACCTATCCTGGGTCACCAGTATCCACCAGCACCTAGTTGCACTGCAGGCCTCTGCCTGCTGCCTGGAACCCTGCACTTTAAGCCTGTCACTTTAGGAAATTTGTGCCCTTCTGGACCTATTCAAGGACCACGTGCCTCCACACTTCCACAGGGTCTCTGGTGCCTCCGCACTCACACAGGGTCTCCTGTCTCCCACTGGCAAAAAGGGCCTTATGCCCCACTTTACAAAAGGACCTAGGGCCCTAACAAGCTCAGGGGCCTAGTGCCCTAATACACTCAGGGACCTAATACCCAGTGAATAAATTCAAGGGCTTTGTGCCCAACTACTATTAAGGACATTGCACCCTGCTGCACAAAGGGCCTAGTGCCTTCTTAAACCAAGAGCCCAGTGCCCTGAGACACTCAAGTGGGGGGAGGGGGAGGGAGGGGGTCTTAATTCCTTAAGACAAACCCTAACTATGCTGGGACTTGTGATCACTATTTGCCACAGGCCTAGAGCTGACTTGCCCCACAGGCTTTGTGCCTGACCTATCTATACGGTTAATGCTTACCTACTCTGCACAGGATACTCAACTTGTTACTGCCGTTTTCTGGTCCAACCGGGGGCACTTCTTCTCCTGTTCGGTGAATTGGCTTCAGCTGTCTTCTTGGCAGAGGTGCTTCCTCCTTTGTCTTCTTGTGGGAGGGTTGCCCCTAACCCTTACAAGGGCTCCCTACCACTGCCGCCATCTTCTTCTAGATGTCCCACAATATCCTCTCTCCAAGGCTCCGCTGCTGGATTGACTAAAAAATGGGGGGGTGCAGAGGCGTTTATAGGTGCCGACATCGTGCATCATCGTCGCTGGCTCGACGTGGTACTAACAATCCAAATGGCCGAAGGGGAGCCGCTGATTGGTCGACATGGAAAAGTGAGCCCTGATTAACTCACCTCCCCACTGTTACTGGTGCTGGGACCTGTAAAGAAAGAAGATAGAAACTTCTGGATCCAGGATCCCAGGATCGGTGAGTCTTTTTATTACCCTTCTTTCAACCTTCTAGCATTTGCCCTCTTTAAGGGCACCTTGGCAGGGCACACTCTCACAGCTGCACAGAAATGCCAATTGCCTGTGACTGCAATATTGTCAGAGGCTGATAATACTGCTGCCTAAAATTAGCAACCACAAGCACTTTCCCCACCAGCAGCTACAAATGATTGACTGCTACCTTATATCACATCTCTTAATTTGTAAGCTTATTTGGTACAGACCATTTTTACATTCTGTTTAATGTCACAGTATGTGATTTGCTTTGAGTCATGATACCCTCAATGAACAGTGCTATATAATATGTTGAAGCATTCTAAATAATATCATAATTACATAGTCAGTTACTGCCAAGAGTAGTTAGTTCTGGGACCTAGAATTAGCAACTGGCCCTTCGTGATGAGAGCTGTTGCTTCCTATAGATTTCGAGATATGTTCCTCTCAGGTGTTTTCCGAAAACCAAACAGTTCTGGCAAGCCACAAAATTAAAGAGACTCTTTTCTCTGTGGACTTTATGTCTCAATAATTTGTCTCCTTTCATCAGACCTTAAAACTATATACTACATTGTAAGTCTGTATTAATCTGACAGTTGTTTTGGTATGCTTTTTCACTACATTCTTTTAAAATTGTTTAGCCTAAGTATTTAATTGTAGTCATAGCAGAAATAATTACATTTTATTGTTTGCCTAGGCAGGGAAATCAGTAATAATACAGGATATAAATTATGATAAATGCATATTGTATGAATTAAGGAGTCTTTGGGCTAGAATTACTAAAGGGCGGTTTAGTCAATCCGCCGTTTTTTGGCTATTTTACCTGTGGTTTTGAAACCGCTGTATTTACTAAAGCCCAAACCGCTGTTAAAATTGACATTTTCCAAAACACCACTTTACAAATCGCCATCCCAATTTTAACAATGATGAACATACAGACCACCAGATTTACTAAGCTGGGGTTTTCAAAACAGCCATCCAAATGGCCAAAATGAAAGAGGTGGTTGTGAGTGGCGAGATTGCTCAAAGTGCATACTGTTTGAGCTATTTTGCCATCCAGAACATAAGAGGAAGCATCAATCATATATAAATTATCGAGGCAATCATTATTTATTTATTAAGGTGCAAAATTAGTTTACTTATGTGGATTTTAAAAATTTTAAGGGGGCAAAATTATTGAATTATTATATTATTCTGGTACTATGTAATGCCAAATTGTGCAACAAATATAATATTAGTAATCATATTACGTGATTGTTAATGGTAAATAATATTGTTTCGATTGCACAATTTGGCATTACATAGGGCCAGATTAATATAATAATTCAATAATTTTGCCCCCTTAAAAAAAAAAATAAAAAAAAAAATTCTCATAGGTAAAGGGATCGAATTGATATCTTGAGCACAGTGCCCCCCCCCCTTGTCATAAGTAAATTATAAATTATTTTTGCACCTTAATCAATAAATAATGATTGCCTTAATAATTTATATATGATTGATGCTTTCTCTTACGTTCTGAATGGCAAAATAGCCCAAACAGCATGCAGTTTACCAATCAGAGGCAGGTATTTAAAAACCTGTCTTGTGGATGGGGGTTTTGATGGAGATTTTAACCAAACCGCCGGCGGTTTTGCTGTTTCCAAACCTCCACACATCGCCAGCCATTTCAAATTGCAGCCTCAAATCGCCCTATAGTAAATGCGGGGGTTTGGACAACTAAACCGCCGGCGATGTGTGGCGGTTTCAAACAGCCACCAAACTTGATTCTAAGTAAATCTAGCTCTTTGTGTGCTGAGAGAGTGACTCTGGTGACCAAGTCTGAGCGTGTAAATGTCTTTTCCCTATAGATCCCTCTGACCCACTAGAGGTGTGTGTTAACCATAAGCTTTTTGGTATATTTACTAAACTGCGGGTTTGAAAAAGTGGAGATGTTGCTTATAGCAACCAATCAGATTCTAGTTATCATTTATTTAGTACATTCTACAAAATGACAGCTAGAATCTGATTGGTTGCTATAGGCAATTTTCAAACCCGCAATTTAGTAAATATACCCCTTTATTTTACTCACTGTGTGAAAGGCCCATAAGGGACAATGGTGCTGTTTGAATGCTGGTGAGTACTTTCTGGCTTTGATTGTGAGACATGTCTAAGCCTCAGTGCTACATTATTGTAGTAAAGCAGTACCATATGTAATATTGAGTCATTACATATGATATAGCATTTCTCAAAAATAAAGCATTTATGCACACTATAGGCTTGCCCTGATTCCTCTTCTGGCCATAACCCCCAGTGAACTTATATGGCTATCCAGAGGCAAATATAGAGTCAATAATAGAAATGTACTGCTCTTCCCCCCATATTTATCTTGATTCATTGACCTCATAATGTTTGTATTGGAACCATCTTCTACTTTCACTTGTATATTTTAATTGTTCTAGTATTTGTGTGACTAGTGAACTGAATGTACCCACTCTCCTAACCCAGTTCAATACAAATTAAGGACTGAAGAGTGTATATGTTATATGACATGTGATGTAATCAGGGCCGGTGCTAGGGTTCTCGGCGCCCTAGGCAAAATGTCGCCGCCCGCCCCCCGAACACACTAAATAAATAAATAAATAACTACATTTTATTTACCTTTTCCTTCTCTAGCTGCTCCTCGCCTTCTTCACACAGGAGGCGGAGCGATGCATGCTGGGAGGGGAGGGGGGTGTCGGGAAGAACTTTATTCAGACTGTCTGTCAGTGACAGACAGTGTGATACTTCACAGAGGCGCCGCCGGACAGACTATCACATGACGTCAGTGATCATGTGTGAGGAGATGCGCCGCGGACACTGAAAAACAGCGGCGGCGCACTTCTCTCCCGAGCTAGTTAGAAAATCTAGACAGCGGCGCCCTGCAGGTTCCAGCGCCCTAGGCAACTGCCTAAGGTTGCCTAATGGGAGCGCCGGGCCTGGATGTAATACATCTATAGATCCCACTCAGAGGAAAATCTTTACATTCCCCTTCTCCCTCTGAAGATAGAGCCATGAATTTAAGAAGAATGTGAGGCCCATGTTTACTGGGTTGTTCTCTTACCTTAAAGGTCTTCTTAAATAATTTTTTACTTGTGTCCATGTCAACAGAGGTTATAAAGATGAAAACAAGCAATCGTATAGACCTGTCATCTGGTGCACCAGCAGGATATAGGTGTGTACACTATGTAAAGGTAATGTGTATGGACAGTATATATAGGAGAAAAGAGAACAATCTGTACCTTTTTTTTTTGAACAATTAGAAAATCTTTGCAGTGCATTAAAACTAAACCCTTTGGTGTGAATGGTAATCAATAGAGAGCATAAGAAGATCACTAAAATATGTTACAAGCCTCTGTCGTGGAGGCCTCCTTCCTTTTGCCTCCAAACTTCTCGAATGGGTTGTCTACAACATCTCACCTCCTTTCTCTCTATTCACTCACTCCTTGATCTACTTCAATCCGGTTTTTGCCCCCTCCACTCTACTGACACTGCTCTCACTAAGGTCACTAATGACCTTCTCTTAACTAAATCCAAAGGTCACATCTCCTTTCTTATTCTTTTCGTCCTCACTGCTGCATTCGATACCATTGACCACTCTCTCCTTTTGCAAACTCTCAAATCTATAGGCCTCTATAACACTGTCCTCTCCTGGTTTTCTTCTTACATCACCAACCGCTCCTGCTCAGTCTCTACACATGACTGCACATCACCCCCCCGCCCCCCTCTTCCCTTACCTGTCGGAGTTCTGCAAGGTTTCGCTCTTAGCCCCCTGTTCTTCTCCCTATACACCTCTGACCTTGGAGCCCTCATCCGCTCCTTTGGCCTCTTGTACCACCTCTGAGCTGATGATGGGTTGGGTACATATTAACGATGACCGTAACCCCGACAACAGATAAAATGACAGGGACACACAGGAGGTGTATTCCCCAGCACACTGGTAATACTGACAGGTTGGAAGACAGCAAGACAGTTAACGGCAGGAGTGTATATATATATATATATATATATATATATATATATATATATATATATATATTTGCATGCTATAATCCTAGTGGGGTAGTAATCAGTTACTGAGAGCGTTTCTAAAGACTGAAGCTAGAGTGAGAATGTGACTAGGCACACTGGTCTTACAGAGGCCCAAGTAGAGATTATCTAGCAACCTTTAAATGGCTTCAGTTGAATGTAGTAAACTATGCTTTCTCAACACATATAAGTTTGAGTGAAATAAATGCTTGTAAACAATGCAAACAGGAATTACCAACAGACTTGTTTGAGGAAGGATGTGGTGTATTTGTTAGATAATCAGGGATTGTAGATCTCATTGACCAGGTACAATATGATTTAGTTGCTCATGTCTGTTGTTTTTTGCCCCTTGTTATATCCAAATGAAAGATATTGCAGTGGTTTGGCAGTGAAAAATGTTAATGAGATTATAACTGTAAAAGACAAAAAGACAGTTGTCAGTGCTTTTCTGCATATCTGTGTGTATCTAGCAATAAGAAAACATGAGGCATTAGTTGATCAAAACATTTGCCTGCATCCCAGCTTCAAGAGCAATTCAGTGTATGGCGGTCCTACACTGACCTATATGCATCTAGCATCTTATATTACATCTAGCTAGGGCTAACTTGTGAGCCATGCTCAAAATAGCCTTAAATAGGCCTGATTGATAGCTGTTATGACAACATAAGGCAATATTCAAAACAAAACCAGAGAAGAATACGTCCGTGCTCGATATATCCCATGTGATATATGGTACCAACTGCATGGCAATATAAATGCCCATATATTTATACACACAGACAGTTGTTGTCAGTGCTTATCCTCAACACTGCTTATATGTGTGTATCTAGCAAAATGAAAACATGCTGTATTAATTCATGTTTTGATCTAAACATTTAAGCCTGTATTTTTTCTCTGAGATTACAAGTTTGTTTAGCTACCATAATACAACTGTTAAACTGCTTAAAATTGCAGATCTTGTCTGCAGAGAGAGAAAGAGGGGAGAAATTATAATACCACACACACACTTGTTTTAATTGTTTTGTGAGGACCAATGTCTAGAACAAGCAACATAGGGATGCCCCTTTCCTAATGCCCTGTCAACAGGACAATCAAATTGGTGTGGTTAGGAGCTGATTGTCACAACAGTTATCGCTTGACATTTTCAGTTTGCATCGAAACAGACTGCCTTGTGGGGAAGGTTTCATGTGTTCCGGTCATCTGAGGACATCAAAAAATAGGCATAGACCGACACCTAGCCATGGCTAGTGAAACAGGTTACAGCAATGGTCAACCACTGTGTATCATTTCAACTAATTTGTATTTATCTTTGCAGCTGTTGCATGGCTCATTATGTAGAATTTCAAAGCTAACCAGTTTCAATCTCTCTTAGTGCTCATGATTCAGCCATGATACATGTGATGCAATCCTGCATGTCCGAATAAACTTAATCATCTGCTTCTCCGCAGCTTGGATCTCATCACTGTCCCAGTTTGTTCTCCCGCACTTCTTTACGACCTGAAAGGAAGTAGAGTTGTCCATTAGGAATCTACAAAAAACTGAAAACAACATGCTTTTGCATAAAAATCCACGTGCTACACTGAACTTTGGAAGCCTATGCTGAGCATTGGTCCTGTGTTGCCTGGGCCATATATCATCCCCCTTCTGACAGGGAAGTGTTGACTAACTGCATGCTCACTTGTCTCACTGTTTCACTTGATTGTTCATCCTCTGACTCATCACTTTGTAGCTGGACAGGTGCTAATAAAGAACAGATATGTAAATGACCAAGGTAAAAGTCAAAACCATACATCAGATACCAAATTTCCAACTTACCGACTGAATCAATGTCAATCTCCAAATTCTTGCCTTTGAATTCAGCTAGTCTTCCCCACTCATCATCATCATCATCATTTACTTATATAGTGCCACTAATTCCGCAGCGCTGTACAGAGAACTCATTCACATCAGTCCCTGCCCCATTGGAGCTTACAGTCTAAATTCCCTAATATAGACACACACTCACACACAGACAGGGAGAGAGAGAGAGACTAGGGTCAATTTTAATAGCAGCCAATTAACTTACCAGTATGTTTTTGGGCTGTGGGAGGAAACCGGAGCACCAGGAGGAAACCCACGCAAACACAGGGAGAACATACAAACTCCACACAGATAAGGCCATGGTCGGGAATCGAACTCATGACCCCAGTGCTGTGAGGCAGAAGTGCTAACCACTAGGCCACTGTGCTGCCCTTACTTGAAAGCCATTATAATATTACTGACCCTTGCAAGGTGATAGGAACCTTCTGGAAGGTGGTAATACTGCTGATGCACACTAATGTCATGTCCAAAGAAGTCTGCCAATTGATCAAATTCTGTGTCATTTAGGTTGAGAAACTTTGAAAGAGTGACAACAAGCTTTTGAAGCTTCGTGGAAGAAGCTTATGCAATCAGAGTATGTCTTGAAGAGAAGGTAGTCAACTGCATTTTGGAACCTTCCCCCTCCCTTCTTCAACTAAATAAGATCACCTGTACCAGGATGACTTTTGCAAGCAATGCTCAGTTTTTAAGTAAAGGCTTGGTGGATACATTTCTTTGGTAAGCTTTCTGTTTCTCATCAAGATACAAATGTATCTTTTTCAAATCTTTAGTGAAAGGTAATAGCTGAGGCATGTTCCACTTTGACACCAACAGAGTTTTTAAGGAAGTTGATTAGATCAGCTCATTCCATCTTGCCTCACAGATCTTTCTGAAGTTGAGTGTATTTTCCACTGCAGCAGTGCATCACTCCAGCACTGCTCGGCATTCACAATGCTCAATATCCATGTCCAACCTTCAGTGTTAACGAGGGTGTTTTAAATGAATATCTGGATAATTTACTATCATAGATTTGTAATGTGTCACAGTGCTCCACAGCGCCATACAGTAGGGAAAATAGGACATACATACATCAGGAACATACAAAGTATACAAAATAAATACAGACATGAAAACAAAGGGTATGGAGGACCCTGCTCTTTAGAGCCCTTACATTCTAAGTGGGAGAGGGATTTCAGAGAGCATCTAAAGATTTGAAGGCTATTGGAAAACCTGATTCGGAGTGGTTGGGAATTCCATAAAAGGAGAGCAGCACGGGAGAAGTCTTGTAGGTGGGAATGGGAGATGGTTGCCAGAGATGAGATAAGGTGCAGATCAGTGATAGATCTAAGAGGACAGAAGGGAGAGTATTTTGATATGATTCTTGAGACGTATGAAGGGGTGTTGATGTTGTGGGCTTTATAGAATAGGGTGAAAATTTTTAATTAAATACTGTAGGACAGAGGGAGTCAGTGTAGGGATTTGCAAAGTGGTGCAGTAGATTTGGAGCTAAGAGGTGTACAGTCAAAAAGTAAATGACAAAGAGTAGCAATTTGTGGGAACCCAAAAGATAGTGGGAGTGGAGGGGAGGATGTGTCAAAGGTAGAGACACTAAAGAAGCAGTTTCATAGGTTGGAAGTGAACCAGGAAATAACTGTATGACGAAGGATGGAGTGAAGAGTGTGTAGGAGAAGAAGGTGATCAACCATGTCAAAAGCAGCAGAGAGCTCCAGGAGAATGAGTATGGAGAAATGACCCTTAGGGGTATATTTACTAAACTGCGGGTTTAAAAAAGTGGAGATGTTGCCTATAGCAATCAATCAGATTCTAGCTGTCATTTTGTAGAATGTACTAAGTAAATGATAGCTAGAATCTGATTGGTTGCTATAGGCAACATCTCCACTTTTTCATACCCGCAGTTTAGTAAATCTAGCCCTTAGACTTTGCAGTAAGGACATCATTGAACATTATTGTAGGAGCCATTTCAGTGAAATGTTGGGGCAGAAGCCTGATTGACGAGAGATGAGAATGGAACGAGAGAAGAGAAAGTGAGACAAGCATGTAACAGCAGCTTTCCCATTTCTCAAAGCTTCTGACACATGTACTTGTGTGTGAAGACATCTGATTGAATGAATATATACTGCCCCATCTGCATGATGCAACTGTCATTTTTGACTGTGAGTTAAATTTCATCTGAGGTCATGTCGCTCAAGAGCTTCCAAAAGCCACCATTGATGTCAGGTGGAACAGGTAGAGCAAAGTACATTGCTTGTGCCAAGTTTTGATTTGCTGCACCTGTGGTTTAGCTTACATGTCTTCATGTGTCATCACAGGTATTTTCTTGCAAACAAGCCTTGACAGGGTAGTTTGCGTAAAATCATAACACTGCATCCTGTCCTTATCACCTCAGATTTCTGTGCAAATTTGCCTCTCTTCCGAAGATGAACAAACTGCACCCACCTTTCTTTCGAGAGCTTGGGAAATTTCATGGCTGAGGCAACTTCAATCTTCTTACAGCGAACATGCTCAATATGCGTGGGTATTTTTGTAAGGGGCTCCTAACCGTACAGGCAGTACTGCTTTTCTTATACGCCCTGGAGCAATCACTTCTTTTGGAAAGTGTATGGGCGGACACCGTATCATATTTTTGTCATTCTGTGTGTAAAGCACTGCTGCCATGATGTCACTGTGTTTCTATGCTTTGTTTCACTACCCCGCCCTCCTCTGAAGGGTTTGCGGGACATACTCATCTCCACTGCTCTCCAGGCTATAATTGGAGCCATCACTGGGCTATGTCATGACACAATATCCCTCACTTCCGGCGCATGGTTGAATATGTGCATGAGCCTGCTGCTCCACTGACATCCAGTGGTGAAGCGCATACACTTTCCCCTCTAGGTCAGAAAAACATGAAGTGACTCATTGGGACATGCCAGATTTCGATATCGAATATATTTGCAAGATCAACTGCATTGACTAGCATGATTAAAATTTCATGGGGAACTCATTTTTTGTCCCCACTACTACAGAGGTCCCCACAGTATAATCCAGTCAATAGGAATACAAGTATACACACACATGAACAGACTGGACAAATGTCCTTATCTCCACACTCCACAACAAGTCAACTTGTCTCTTCCTAACTCTTTCCTGTCTACATGGCCACAGTCACAGTATTAAATTCTGAAACTTTAAGACATTACAACTGCTTTTTAGTTCCTGTAGACCAGACACATCCTTTGATTACTTGCACATTTTCAGAAAACCTGTTCAATGTCTAATAGACCAAAGGGCAAAGAGACTTCTAAGTCTGCAGTTGAAGACGATATTCCTCATATACACTGCTTACAATCAGACTGTCACAGCATAGGGAATCCCGCAGGAGTTACTTCAAATGGAAAGCTTCTAAAGAGAAACTGTAATTATTTAGTTCTAAAGTCCAATACCTAGGTCATGTTATTTTACACCTTCATAACATAGATTCCTTTCTCAGGATAGAATTCAGGTGATACACAGAAATCCCAGGCCAACTACAGAGTCTCAAGTATGTTATTTTTTCGCATTATCTGCTATTGCTGCTATACTGGGGAAGGACTCTATATAATTAAACCTTTAAAAATATTGACACACCTGCCTTTGCCTGAATTTCTACCTTGGGACAAGGATGCTGAAGCGGCCATTTTTACAGTCAAATAGAAACTTTCCATCACTCTAGCAGTAGTACTACCTGATTAGTCTAAATACTACTTTCTGTCATAAAAGGGATACTTTTGGATTAGGAGTATGGGAACATAAGGAAAACGGGAAGGGATGAACAATGCCATGTAGCTTATTATAGCACATTACTTCATATGGGCAGCAAAATGGCACAGTGGTTAGCATTGCTCTCTCATAATGCTGGGGTCATGGGTTAAATTCTTACTAGAACTCTATATGTGTGGACTTTGTATGCTCTACCTGTTTGCACATTCATAGCTCAGGTATGTTTTACTTTTATACATATTAATAGCATAAAGAGCCCTGGGAGCCAACTGTTAGGTTCAGTAGCATTCAATAGGTGTATTCCAGTAGAAGGAAGAAATCCACATTCATTAGTAAGCAAGATGTTTTCTCTATAAAGGAGAGTGGAGCTCAGTTTGTATAAATGTCCAGAGGACTGCCAGGAGATAAGATCCTGAAGAATAGTCATCCACAATCAAAAGGAGTCTGAAGTCAGAAGGGTAGTTGTACAAAGCCGAAAGTCAAAACACAAGTAATAATCCAAAAGAGTAAGGAGCATAGGTTCAGTGAACCTAATTCACAGAAGGAAACTCAATAAACTGGCAATATGGGGTTCTCAGGAAGCTGCTTATATAAGCCTGAAACAAACCTCAAGTGCTGCAATCAAATTAAAAGCATTGTGTCAGTAGGCAATTCCCTGATGCAGATTTATCATCATCATCATTTATTTATATAGCGCCACTAATTCCGCAGCGCTGTATTGGAGCTTACAGTCTAAATTCCCTAATATAGACACACACTCACACATAGACAGACAGAGAGGGAGAGACTAGGGTCAATTTTTGATAGCAGCCAATTAACCTACCAGTATGTTTTTGGAGTGTGGGAGGAAACCGGAGCACCCGGAGGAAACCCACACAAATAGAGGGAGAACATGCAAACTCCACACAGGTAAGGCCATGGTCGGCAATCGAACTCATGACCCTAGTGCTGTGAGGCAGAAGTGCGAACCACTAGGCCACTGTGCTGCCGGCACAGATTTACACAGATGAAAAGAGAAAAATGTTCAGTGATTGTTAACTGAGCCTGTGGCTCATTGTGTAAAGCAACCTGGGCAACATAGGTAGCCTTCTAACCTTCAAACGGGCTGCACATTATCCTTAATTTAAGTTAGAACAAATAATTTTATCAAAGAAAGAGACACCTATCTGTAATAACATTTCAGCAGGCATTTTACACAAGTGTTACAAGCTAAAACAAACACATTTGACAATAAAGCTGGAAGGAGCTGTGGGCTGCAGGTGAAGGCCTGGCGTGCCACATGCAGCCCTAGAGCTGTCTGTTGCCTATTATTAGTGTAGAGGCTATACTGCTACAGCTCAGAGCTTGCGGTTTCAGTCCTGCAGCACCAGTTTCCACCTGGGCATTGACAGTGTCAGGTGGCATAAGATTGCGAGATTGACATGATCTCTCCGGAGCTCCGGCCCTTGACTCCTACGAGCTGATGTTTAACAACAGTGAAGCACTGATGCTCTAGGTGTCCTGCTCGGTCGTAGTGGTGGCAAATGGATATCTCTGCTTGCTGTTTGCTATTTTGATCAGTAGACCTTCCTCTAGTCAGTGTGTGTGTGTGTGGTGGGGGAGAGGGGGGGGGGTGGAATTCCAGGATGGTCTTTTGTAGGGAGGCCTCTTAGACTTAGGTTCTGCTGTCCATCAATTTAATCTCAGAATTTTATTTATGCGTTTCCTTATCTCAGTTAATGTTTTTCTCTAACTCCTCTATGAGAGTTTGACTGGAGCTTTAGAGACGCTGGTGAACTTGCTTTCCATCAATTTAATCTCAGAATTTTATTTATGCGTTTCCTTATCTCAGTTAATGTTTTTCTCTAACTCCTCTATGAGAGTTTGACTGGAGCTTTAGAGACGCTGGTGAACTTGACTAAGTGTTTTAACATATACCCTAGTATCTTGCATCACCAGTAACTTCAGCTGCATCTTAATACTTTTGTCTCGTATACATTAAATAAGGTAATCTACCAGAAGCTTATATGCTTCTTGATTGCGCATAGGTTAATTTTGACTAACTGCCATTAGTGCTAAATGAAAACTTACTGAGGAATTCCATCAGTCTCTGCTTGAGCAAATGAAAATTGCATTTTGGCTACACGTTTCTCGAATGTGGCTCTACGTTGCTCAAATATGTGTTCGGCAATGACCTTATGTTCTGGTTACCGATGAGTCACTTCTTTAAAAGTGGTACCTCCTAGCTGTTATTTAGACTCGCTAGTGCTAAAGTGGATTGTACAAATGAAAACTGCATTCATCTTTGACACAAATTCCGTCTCCTACAGCATCTTCTATAAATCTGGGCAGCCGTGGGACTCCAAATTTATAAGGCACATTGATAGATGCTGTGCTGGCTCCACCTCATCTGGCATCAGTACGCCCTGTTTGAATCTCACTTTGTGTAGTCGTTTTGAGTTGGCTAAAGAACTCACTTTGGACACTCTGTACTTGTTTATCCTGTTATAAGGATAAAGGAAAAAGCATCCAAAGAGGGGATTATTAGGAAAGGGGACTTAGATTAAGACTCTGAAATCCTCAGTAAGCAATACACAACTTAAAAATAAAATATAATTTTCCACACGATATATTGCAGGTGAAATAAGTATTGAACACATCAACATTTTTCTCAGTAAATATATATCTAATGTGGTGTCTTGGCTTTCCATGCCTTTTTGCACCTTTCTTTCTTCATGTGTTCAATACTTTTTCGCTGTGTCATTTTACATTATTACACAAAACTTAATTTATGGACATCTATGGTTTGATTTCTTTGTATGTGTGGATTGCAAGGGTTGTTACTGACATTTGGGGGTAAATGTATCAAGCTGAGAGTTTTCCGGCGGGTTTGAAAAGTGCAGATGTTGCCTATAGCAACCAATCAGATTTTAGCTATCATTTTGTAGAATGTACTAAATAAATGATAGCTAAAATCTGATTGGTTTTTCAAACCCGCCGAAAAACTCTCAGCTTGATACATGTACCCCTTGGTGTAAATTTCATTACAAAAGCCATATTAAATATATATTTGCTGAGGAAAAAGTTGATGTGTTCAATACTTATTTCACCCAATGTATATGTTGTCTCCTGTGTGTCTAAGTAAATAACTTTAAATAGGGTAAGCCCTCTAGTCTGTTTATTATGAGTTCTCTGTGAATGACCTTTTCTGTTACCAGGCTATATTAATATTTTTGTTATAGTCACTATCGTTTAAATTAGGGAAGAGCAGTTCGGATTCTGAGAAATCCGTCAGAGCTGAGATTTGGGGTTCCGAGTAGATACAAAACACTACTCAGTTATTTGCGCCAAAATTGGATCTCACAACAAGCCAAAACGGCATTTCCAGGAAGACATGAAATCAAAATGCTTGTTTTCCTAAGGTAACCCTAAGACATAATATGCCTTTTATCCTAGAGCATATGTTATATTATAAATGTGCAACAAGCTTCTAAGGTACAAATATGTACATGTAAAAACCTACAACTGCAATTACAGTAGACCTGAGAAAACACCAAAATTGGCAAAGAGTAAGGCTTCATAATTTAAATTTAACCGCAGTTGGAAAGTATTATTAATGAAGTACAGTCATAGCCAAAAGTTTTGAGAAATACACAAATATTATTTTCTCAAAAACCGCTGCCTCAGTTTTTATGATGGCAATTTGCATATACTCCAGAATGTCATGAAGAGTAATCAGATGATTTTGCAATTAATTTCAAAGTCCAAACTTTATCCCAAAAACAACATTTCCACTGCATTTCAGCCCTGCCACAAAAGGACCAGCTGACATGAGGTCAGTGATTCTCTTGATAACACAGGTGAGAGTGTTGACGAGGGCAAGGCTGGAGATCACTCTGTCATGCTGATTGAGTTAGAATAACAGACTGGAAGCTTTCAATGGAGGGTGGTGCTTGAAATCATTGTTATTCCTCTGTTAACCAGGTTATCTGCAAAGAAACACATGCAGTCATCATTGCTTTGCACAAAAAGGGCTTCACAGGCAAGGATATTGCTGCAAGTAAGATTGCGCCTAAATCATTTATCGGATCATCAAGAACTTCAAGGAGAGAGGTTCAATAGTTGTGAAGAAGCACCCAAGAACGTCCAGCAAGCGCCAGGACCGTCTTCTAAAGTTGATTCAGCTGCAGGATCGGGGCACCACCAGTGAAGTGCTTCCTCAGGAATGGCAGCAGGCAGGTCTGAGTGCATCTGCACGCACAGTGACGAAGAATTTTGGAGGATGGCCTGGTGTCAAGAAGGTCAGCAAAGAATACACTTTTCTCCAGGAAAAACATAAGGGACAGACTGATATTCTGCAAAAGGTACAGAGATTGGACTGCTGAGGACTCGGGTGAAGTCATCTTCTCTGACAAATCACCTTTCAGATTGTTTTGGGCATCTGGAAAAATGCTTGTCTGGAGAAGTAAAGGCAAGCGCTACCATCAGTCCTCTGCCATGCCAACAGTAAAGCATTCATTCATGTATGGGGTTGCTTTTTAGCAAAGGGAGTGGGCTCACTCACAATTTTGCATAAGAACACAGCCATGAATAAAGAATGGTACCAAAACATCCTCCAAGAGCAACTTCTCCCAACCATCCAAGAACAGTTTGGTGACGAACAATGCCTTTTCCAGCATGATGGAGCACCTTGCTATAAGGCAAAAGTGGTAACTAATTGGCTCAGGGATCGAAACATTGTAATTTTGGGTCCATGGCAAGGAAACTCCACAGACTTTAATCCCATTGAGAACTTATGGTCAATCCTCAAGAGTCTGATGTACAAACAAAAACCTTCAAATTTTGACAAACTCAAAGCATTGATTAGGCAAGAATGGGCGGCCATCAGTCAGTATGTGGCCCAGAAGTTGATTGACAGCATGCCATGGCGAATTGCAGAGGTGTTCAAATAGAAGGGTTAACACTGCAAATATTCACTCTTTGCATAAACTTAAAGTAATTGTCAATAAAAGCCTTTGACACACATAAAATGCTTGTAATTTTGCTTCAGTATACCATAGCAATATCTGACAAAAAAGTCTAAAAACACTAAACAAGCAAACTTTGTGAAAACCAATACCTACTTGAGTCTCAAAACTTTTGGCCATGGCTGTGCAATCTTGTTCCAGTATCTAACAATTTTTGAACATTTCCACATATTGGGCCTGATTCATCTTGGAACGCAATGTGAGTATAATTTGCATTTTAAAAAATCAGACATTAATTGCACACACGTATGCCCGCATTCAAGTACATGCAGATCTCAAGAAGAGTTTCCATCTGAATGTGGGTATAAGTACGTTTGCTATATGTTACTTGCTGGATGCAGACAGACAGAACACACTGCAGGATAGGAGCATGCAATATAAAGTCCCATCAGAACATATGTAAAAAAAAAAATTAATTGTATGTTCTCCCTGTATTTGCATGGGTTTCCTCCGGGTGCTCCGGGTTCCTCCCACATTCCAAAAACATACTGGTAGGTTAATTAGCTACTTTCAAATTGACCCTAGTCTTTCTCTGTCTGTGTGGGTGCATGTTAGGGAATTTAGACTGTAAGCTCCAATGGGGCAGGGACTGATGTGTGTGAGTTCTCTGTACAGCTCTGCGGAATTAGTAGCGCTATATAAATAGCCGGTAATGATGATGATGATGATTAATGGAAACCCTTAGAGCACCCTTAGGTGAATCACACACACAAACAACTTCCTGCTCAAAATGGTAGTTTTATTGTTTCATCACAAAAAATCAACATACTTCGTCAGGACGACACCGGCAACCTATCGCTGGCTTGTCCCAGTTACCCTCTCTGGACACCGGCCACTAGCTGGCATCAGTCACAATGCACAAGTGCACAATACAAAGTGCACAATATAGTCTTTAATGGTTGAGACTCCTACAAAAGCCTTAGTTTATTGAACAGGCGACACCTACCTTGCCTTTTAAAGGAAGTTTCCTCAGGTGCTCTGTAATTCATCTTCATCACAGATCAACCTTGTCAGCTTTGCTATTAGCTGTGGAAAGGACACTTTCAAAGCATGTAAGTTAACTAAGTTAAATCACATTGTTATACTTTTACTCAAGTCTCAGACCTGTATGTCTGTGAAGCTAGGTGCACTGCTATACTTGTGTGTAACCTGGTTTGCAGCCTTTACCTACAGCATAAGTGTAGTCATCACCTTCGGTTGGTACTTAAACCTGCCCTGTAGCTGGTGCAAGTGATACGGCTAAAAGACATGGAGCTAAGAAATGCCCAGAGCTTTAATTGGATGAACGTGCTTACATTACTTACGTGTGTCTTCTCCATCCTACGCCTATTCCACCCTTCAAGACAAAGGCAGTCGGAAGAGTCATTTGCATTTGGATATGACTTGCATACATAATCGCTGAGTATGTGCAAAGCAATTTCAAGCAAGTTGGGACTCAACTGGAGTTACCTGGCACACAACAGGACTTACATCCGAAATTGAATCAGGCCCATTGTGTCTGTAATGATAGTATTGACAATGTTTTTTGCTCTACCACTAAAGGTTTTAGCATCTTGAAAAATTCCCCACTTAGGTCACTGGACCAGGTATGTGAGGTGTTTCAGGTTTTTGATAACCTTATAATTTTCCTCTTCAGTGATTATTTGTTTGAGTGGTGACATTTGCTGTTTTGTACTTTGTGGTAGTTAGACTTTCTCCCAAAATTTTGCTTTTTTGGTACTATCTTGAGTTTCTTGTTTGTAGTGGTTTTCAGAAAACAATTTTAACATGTCTGTTATATTGTACCCCCTATACAATGCATTAGTGTGCCACATGCTGGATCTGTCTCTTTGCAGTAAGTGCTAGAGCAGGCCCACTGTCTTATTACCATGTGTATAAAATAAGACTCAATTATCCAAAAGTACTTTTGTCTCTTTGCATGTGTTCTTGTATGAACTTTTATATAGTGCTTTTTCATGTTCTGATGTTGTTCTTTTAAGTGTGCTATGTTTTTAAATAAAATCAACACTAAATGAAGAGAAACGCAGGACTGTTTAGTTTCATGTAAGGATATTAAGTAAAGCAGAATGTACAATATAAACTGTGGAGATTTGGCATTTAAGGGGTAATTAGTGCATTTTTTTGTCTACACTGTCATCATCCTCACCCTCATCAGTGTGTATATTATCCTCACATAGTACTAATTCATCCCTGCTGGAATCCACCATTACAGCAGTCTCTGTACTTTGATGTAATTGCTGGTAATGGCCTGGAATTTGTAGTACATTTTACAACAGAGCTGTCACAATTTTTTGGCCAATTCTTTTACACCAGACCAATTGTCAAAATGTTATGCTGACTCATCTGTATTACGACTGGGTATCTTGGGAAAGCTCAGTTTTTTCCTAGCAGCAGTTGCCAAAGAAACTGAGGGAGGATGAGTCGTTGTGTCATTTACCACTTGAGCTGTCAGCTTGTTGGAAAGAAAGAGAAGACATAGCTCTTAAACCTAGGATCATGCACAGTTGTCAAAATGTAAGTATCCGATTTCAAGATGTTGATAACTCTCGGATCCTGGCAAAGCGAATAAATAGCTTGATCTACAAGTCCTATATAGTTAGCGGAATTGCTTGGTATCATCTCCTTCTTCAATTTCTCTCGATGCTTCTACAAAATTTGTAATAAGGGGAATCATTTGACTCAAGCTAACAGTGTCTGAACTCACTTCACAGGTGACTACATAGAGTGGTTTCAGCATCTTGCACAACAGAGAAAGTATTCTTTACTGCGCTGGACTAAAGTACAAATTCGATTCTTGTAGCAGCTGCTGCAATCTCCTGCATGCTATTGCAGAATGCTGAAAATGACCCAAATAATTTCGGGTCACAGACAGCATCTCCTGCATGTCACTGTCATTTTTTAAAAATCTCTGCACCACCAAGTTGATTGTGTGAGCAAAACAGGGAATGTGATGGAATTCCCCCGCTGTAATGTTCTCACAATATTGGTGGCGTTATAGCAAATGACATATCCTCAGGAGAGTCCAAGCAGGATAAGCCATTTTGCAATGACATTTCTTAGTTTTTCAAACAGGTTGTCAGCGGTATGCCTCTTAGTGTAGCTGGTGATTCAATGTAGGATACCACTTTGTATTTGCAGCAGGATAAGGGGAATATTTGTGTAGCTGACGATGGCGCTAATATAATAAGGATGTTGATGAGGATGATGATGAGGATGATGTTGTTTGTGTAAGTCCTGTACCAGTGGAAGCAGTTTGTCAGGCGCCGTCTCCGCACCTCCGCTGGGTGCCGGAGACGGACGCCTACTGGCCGCAAGTCACTAGGCAACGGGAAGTGATCACATGATCGCGGCGCTCGCGCATGTGCGATGCGCCGCTTCGGTTGCCAGGCAACCCAGACGCTTCCCGGCAATTAGCTGAGACCATTAGGGTGCCAGAGTATTGGTTCCCACCAGCTCCAGCAATATTTCTATTTATCCAGATTTGCCCTTCTGTGTATTGACTCCTCGGCTTGCTTGACTTCTCTTCCGGATCTCCCTGTGTACTTCGTTGCCCGCACTGGTATTGACCTTGGACCGTTCCTGATTACTCTCTGCCTTCTCCCCGTGGTACTGTGTTTCTCTGGTTTTGACTCAGCCTGTCTGACTACTCTCCATTTGCTGCTCTGGTAACTATCTAGGAGAACCGCGACCTGCGCATCGCACGCAGCAAAGCCCAAACCTCCTTGCGGGGGTCCCTGGTGAACACCGGTGGTGCGTTAGACTCTGCGCCTCCCAGTTTAGTAGTGCCAATACCAGTCAGTGATATTCCTAGTGAAGACGTGACACAGTTCTTGCCAGTGATAAGAAGAAGGCCATTGTCATGCCTGGGCATAAGACCAAAAAATCCACCTCTTATGTGTGAAATTATTTTTACCCAATCCTGACAACAGTTGTCTAGTGATTTGTAGCGTTTGTAAAGCCACACTGACAACACCTTCCTCATCAATATCCTGACTATTGATCGGAGTTAGTCCTGCATCCAAGTTTCTAATGCTAGATGACTTCTCCCCTATCCATGATTACTCTGAAGAATTCTTGAGCGTTAGTCCCGCTGCTGCTGCTGCTGCTCCTGGGGATGGTCTTCAACCCAGAAGTAGACCAAGAAGAAGACTACTAGTATTTTACAACAATTGACTGTTAAACAATCCTTTGCAAGAGGAAGCAAGTATGAAAGCTGTCACCCAGTTGCAAAGCGGATCACAGACACCTTGGCGACTTTGCTAGTATTAGATCTGCCTCCAATATCCACAATTAATGCAGCTAGTTTTAGACAGTTAATTGAGGTCCTGTGTCCCCGTTACCAAAATTCCTCACGACACCATTTTACTAGAAAAGCAATTCCTCACCTCTACCAGAACGTTCCATAAAATGTAATTATTGGGCTACAAAATGCCATTCTACCCACTGTACACTTAACCACAGATATGTGGACAAGAGGAACTGGGCAAACTAAAGATTATATGTCTGTGGCAACTCACTGAGTTGGTGAATTGCCTTCAGCAGCAGGAACAGCAACAGCATGTACCCAACAACACCATATTTTTCTGAGGCAGGCTACTCTGTGTATCAGCAGATTTACAAAGAGGCATACCGATGACAAGAGATGTTATTGCTACATGGTTTATCCTGTTTGGACTCTCCTGAGGATATGTTATACTTGATAACGCAAGCAATATTGTGAGAGCATTTGTGAAATCCATCACATTCTCTGGTTTGTTCACACAATCTACTTGGTGGTATAGAGCTTTTTGAAAAATGAGAGGGATATGCAGGAAATGCTGTCTGTGTCCCTAAAAATTTTGGGGCATTTTCAGCATTCTGCAACAGCATGTAGGAATTTGCAGCAGCTGCAAGTACAATTTATTTTGTCCTGCTACCAATTGAAGCAAGAGGTGGTACGATTGGAAGTAGTGAAACAAATCGAAGTAGTCACCTGTGAAGTGAGTTCAAACACTGCTAGCTTGAGCCAAGTGATTCCCTTAATTAGATTTTTGGAAAAGCACCTTGAAAAATTGAAGGAGGAGATGAAACAAAGAAATTACGCTAAGTATGTCGGACTTGTAGATGAAGTACTTTAATCGCTGTCGCAAGGATCAAAGACTTATCAACTTCTGGAAATCGGATCACTACATTTTGACAACTATGCTTGATGCGGGCAGCATAGTGGCTAAGTGGTTAGCACTTCTGCCTCACATCACTGGGGTTATGAGTTCAATTCCTGACCATGGCCTTATCTGTGAAGAGTTTGTATGCTCTCTCTGTGTTTATGTGGGTTTCCTCTGGGCACTCCGGTTTCCTCCCACACTCCAAAAACATACTGGTAGGTTAATTGACTGCTATCAAATTGACCCTAGTCTCTTTCTCTCTCTGACTGTGTATGTTAGGGAATTTAGACGGTAAGCTCCAATGGGGCAGGGACTGATGTGAATGAGTTCTCAGTACAGCACTGCGGAATTAGTGGCGCTATATAAATATATGAAGATGATATGTCTTTTCTTTATTTCCAAATGTCTCAGATCACAAGAGATGCAATGAGCTCCTGGTGAGCAAGTTGACAGCTGAAGTGGTACCTGACACAACGGCATCCTCTCCTCAGTTTCTCAGGCTACTGCTGGTAGGAAAAAACTAAGCTATTTAAGATACCCTATGATGATGCAGATGATTCAGCAGAACATTTTGACATCTAGTCTGGTCTAAAAGAATTGCCCAAAAATCGTGGCACCTCTACCGTAATGCTGATGTTCATCAAAATGAACTACAAATTCCATGAGGAAGGCCTTTACTGGCATTTAGATCAAAGCACAGAGACTTCTGTAATGGTGGATTCCAGCAGGCATGAATTAGTATTGTGTGAGGATTATGTACACACTGGTGAGGGTGATGATGATGACAGTGTAGATTGCAGGTGCAGGGATCTAGCTGAGAGAAGGAAGCTAGCTGATGCTGGAATGATTAATATTTGGGTAAAATGACATGTTGGCAATTTTATGTTTTTCTACAGTAAAGTTTCACCTTTATTAAAGAAGTGTTTTTTTATTTAAAGAGGTAAAAGCTTTTAACATTTTTGTTTTTGACATGTATGTTACAGTGACTTCTGTAATGGTGGTTTTCTGCGATAGGAGTTCTCTGGGTGACGGCGACCTCCTCATCTTCATCTTCAAAATCTTTGTCTGCTGGGGCTGGTGACACACCCAGTTGTTTTCTCGGGTCTCTTTACTGTTCTTTAAACTGGACATATTTATCATCCTGCCTCAGGACAATTCCATCTTGCACCACATTTCTTTTCTGACACTGCTGTGTGCAATGTTTCCTAGATGTGCTATGATCTGCCATGTGTTTGTGTTATTGCTCTGTCGCTTAGCATCCAGCCAGCTTGCTGCAGTCTTTGTCCAAAAGTGGATGAAAATAATATTGTGACCTGTGAGGTGATCAAAATTGACTAGAAATAACTGGTAATTAGTGTTATTGAGGTTAATAATAACGTAGGAACAACAAAACAGCAAAATTACGTAATTTTAGCATTTTAGTTATTTTTCTAAAAAATAGAGATTCAAAACCAAAATCCAAAACAAAAACACGCGAGGGTGGGTTTGCCAAAACCAAAACATGAACCTAATCGAGATCCAGATCCAGATCCAGATCCAAAACCAAAACATGGGGGTCAGTGAACATCTCTCATACATAGATACCTACATGCATACTGTATGGGTCCTGTGGTATTCCTGAGCACTAAGAAGTAGAACATGAGTTCTGGAAATGTTACTCTTTAGAATTAGCAAAGTAGAAATACAGTAGTTTGAACCTTTAATGCCACACGACTACATGCTTTTGAGAATGTCTATTGAGAACCACATAACTTGTCAAAAAATATATGATCAAATAGAAAAAATAACAATGTTCAAGTGAGCCGTCATAAAGTATCTGCTTGTATGTAGTTTATATCTAGTTTCAGCAAACATTATTTCTTGCGATAAGAAGATTGTAAGAGCTGAGATGGCTAAGCTAATTTACTGTCTCAGCTATAAATGTTTAATAGACTGAGACAGCACCCTACTTGCGGAAGCTGCTGACACCTGCCAGATAGTTTAAGCAGTCCATCTTTTATCATATGTGTCAGGATAAATAATTTATCGTGACAAAAGTAAAGAGCATTAATGTGCAGCTTCTTATTCTAACAGTATTTAGATTTAGTGGTCGTCTAGAGATCATGGTTTAGTGCTAAGGGACTTAGCTGCATCATGGGTTACATGGATCACTTATAACCAGATTTTGCTAAATAATTTGGATTCAAGCAAATTGTATTTATGATATCACATGGAGGAGACAGAAAGAGAACATGTTTTAATAAGAATGACATAGATAAGCAATTGAATTTATAAAAAATGTTTTAATAACTCTTTTAAATAATTGTCAAAATAATACACGAGTGAAACTAATATATATGTAGTCCCTGTAATCCCAGGGAGATGCAGTTTTCCATATTCATGTTTGGAAACAGGTACAAGTCAAATAAATAACCATGGGGCGCTTCTTAAACTGTAAACAGGATCTCTAGTTTCAATCTTACATGGTAATATTGGCTTGGAAGAAGAGGGCTATGAATTGCGAGTAAATTGTGATGCATAGGGAAATTAATTCAGGGAAAAGTGTGGAGAAAGGGTTGGCAAGTAGGAGCTTACAGAGTATGACAACTTTTGAACAAGTCCTACCTTCCTTAGCTTTCCCATCACATCTGGCAATTGCAGGAAATCCTTCATGTATGGGGGGGGGGGGGATAATCTAAGCAGAACATGTCCAAAAGTGGACTTCTCCTTTAATCCAAATCTAGTCACATTCACAGAAAGGGCCAAATATGACAGCGATAGTGCCTATGGTAGTGCTTATGATAATACTCGTTAATGTCCAGCAGTATAAAAAAAAACAATTAAGATGACCAGTAGTAGTAATGCCCATTCAAAGCAGTACTCAGGAAAGGGTTATTTGATATCACGGAATAGTGCAGGTTGATGTGGTAATGCACATTAAGGGTTAATATGCAGTCATTATTATACAACGTGATATTTAGGAATACTTAGGTGAATGAAAGTAATGAAGGAATTGAAGGTGTGCGGTCTTCTCTCAATCAGGAGCAATAAGGTAGTATGTAGTGCAATAAGGTGCATTTGCTCATAAATCACATAGAAAAGAAAATGCAATGATATGTGCGCGAGATTTTATGTCACATAAGTAACTATCATATTCATCAAGAAACATATTGCCTATGTGCGCTCATCCTTGAAAATGGACGTGCATATGCACAAATTCTGTGCGTTATAAAAAATCTCACATTACGTTTGTTTTATGTCCTTTTATGGATTAGGCCACTAGTGTCTGCAGACCTAATTTATAAATACGAAATTCAAGATCATCCTGTCGCAACACATTTTGTAACATACAGACAATAACCAAACAAACTGAAGTGCATTGTTATCATACAAAGGCATAGGGGAGGTTATATACATGAACTGCTTTTCCAATGGGAAGCTTATGGGATAAGTACTACCCATTTGTTACAGTCTAAGGGGATAATTGTGGCCTATTCTTTACCTTGGAGTTTAGATTATGTTTTTTTCTTGACATTCACACACTACAGGGTTTTTGTCCAATAATCGACTCAATCAGTCGACATACGACCGCTCGTTCGAAAGTCGGGTCAGTGTGTGTAGTGACATGATGGTCGAAAGTCTGCCCAAATGGATGATTGTCGCCTCATATTAGTTGTTCATACCGTTCAATATTTTCGTTCCAATCTCCTTCCCATTGTGTAGTGTGTATAAATTTCCGACCGATCCACGACAATCCTCAACCTTGGGGCCTTGTGTATGTAAATTTGTGATGCCTGTAAAAGTCCCACGTGGTGCGGTATCCGCACATCACTGACTTGTGTTTTGTATACATGTGTATTGCACCTGTCTGGTTTCAGACTATTACACTTGTGTAAAGCATGTGTGTTATTACCCTTTGCATCTATATTGGGAACCTATTCATATTTACCCTTTATAAACTTATACTTTTATAAACTATTAAACTTAATTAATATATGTAACATACCCAGAATACACCACACAGTATTCATGCAACAGTTTTATTGCAGAAAAAAATTACAAAAACAAGTGACAAGTGAAAAAAATAGTATTACACTTTAAAGGTGCTAGTGGTTTGTGGCAGAACAGTTGCAAACAGCATACATTCCCTTTAATTTCTTTATCTACCAAACAAGGAAATAAAAAATGTTTACCATTAAACTTCAACACCAGAAATACTCTTATTTGCTCACTTTGCACACTGCTCGAGATCAGTTTATGTTGTGGTTCCTCTGGCACAATCGCAATAATAGCGGGCTTAGCCTCCATATATTCTGGAAAACAGGCGCCATTTTGGTTTTTATATAACGGTACAGGTATGTGCCCAAAGCATTTAGTTGTCTTTACATGTTCACTGAAATACCTTTGTGTATAACTTCTTTCATATCTTGGTATTCAACATCAATTTTTTCTTGTTTGATACCAAGTGTTACATTAGTGGTATCAGTGGTATCTAAACAGGCCTTCTCACTGTTAATTCTTCATTCTGACCCAAAAAAATCTATGTTACAAATCACTCAGGCGTTTGCATTACTTCGTGTGAAGCTAGAATTAAATACATAAAGTCCTTTAAACAGGTACACTACACGTGCTACTCACTTTTTTTTAAAGTCGTAGTCATTTTGGTCCAGTGCTTTTACCATCATCTCCACCTCTCTTGGGCTCATTGGGTTTGCTCTTCTTGAGAATCTCCATCCCCCACCTTAATTTTTTCAACATTTTTAGGCCCTTCCAGCACCATAGCTGCAACCCCCACAGGGGCGCACGCAGGATTGTGAGGGGGGCCCCCCACGGTAAAAAAAACAAAAAACAGCGAGAGAGCTGCTGCGCAGCACTTTTGGCAGCACTGTACTATACAGCAGCCGCGTCTGCGCCGCTGCTGTATACAATACAGCACCACCGCAGGGTTTCTCCAGAAACCCCTCCCCTCCGCTAACAAAGTGCTCCTACATACGGCACTGTACTATTCCGCAGCCGCGGCGCTGTCAAAGAAGCATCCGCGGCGGTGCTGTATACCCCAGAACCCCCCCCCTGCGTGCGCCACTGCCCCACTGACACCTTCTCTTCACCCGCCATCTTCTCACGTTCCTCGGCTTCTCTGTCATTTTATACACTCAGACATGGGCGTTCGTTTCTGTTGTGGACCAATCAGCGATGATGCCCGTAGAGAATGGAGCATTGTGGGTGATGCCTATTCGTGTATGATAACCTTGTATATGAAGATTTTGGGCTATAACTTTAACCCGTACAGGACCATTACATACAAAGGGATTTTATTATTAGGGTATAATTATTGCATTGCACTTTACAAGTTAAATGTTTTTTCTAAATTTTATGTATGGTAATAAACTTCTATTTTATAGAAATGAAGGAAGAGACGGTGTGGTCTTCTCTTTTTATGCGGTTTTGGGTGTTAACTATAGTTAAAGCTCTGCCCCTTTATGCTAATGTCTTTGGTATATGCCCTGCAAATGTTGCTTCAGTGTGTATGAAATTAAAATCATTGCTCACAATAGCATGGCTGTAAAAAGTCGCTACCGGGATGGCCGCTCTTCCCCTTATCGTCTGAAACAAGGCTAGTGTGTATGCAGTCCATGGAACGAGCGATCGGAACATCAATCGCATGTAAAATCGATCGGCATAAAAAGTTGGTGGAAAATTCTGTAGTGTGTACCTAGCTTTACACATTTATATGTTCTCCACAGTCATCCAGTTTGTTTTTTTCTATATCAGTCCCAATTAACATGTAACAGAGTTATTCAGTTTGTTTTATTTTTATCTTTAATACTACATTTTCCATTTTGCAGATATTTACTTGCAATTTTTGGGTTAATTAGTGCCCAAACTAATACACAATATAATAATAAGAGGCTTCATATGAAATAATCAGCAATCTTTAAACAAATAATGCTTTAGATTACTCTGTTGATTCATTATTTCCTCTGCATAACTTGTCGCATTTGTAGTAATTCTCCTTTTAAACACAGTAATCTGATCTTTTCCCTTCAATTCGGTCTCTTTTGCTCAGGGTTATGAAGCTACTGTATATAAATGTTGTGCTTTTTGTTCGCTGTTGGCATTATTATGCGACCTTTAAACACAGAACTCTATTTCTTGAGTCTTTGGAACATCTAGACATACTGTATTACAGACATTCGGTAGACATACTATTTTCACACAATTTACATTTTGTGACTAGGGATGATCAAATGTTTATGACTGATTCACATAATTCGGTAATCAAATTTAAAAACACTATTACCTGCAGGGTGTTACTGTCCACCCTTAGAACCAACCTCATTTCTCTCTGGTGTGACTAATGGGATTGGGAACGAGGAAGGGTGTTTGCCAGCATTGTTTTTTTTAGATTTCAAGGTTTAAATTTTAACCTCTTTTGTTTTTATTCTTCAAAGACTATCTGCATTAGTTAGATACTTTTTTTTTATTTTTTTTATATAAAAGTCCCATTTGATTATACCTTTTACATTGATTAAATTAAAAAATAACCCAGGGCCACCATCAAGGGTGCATGGGGGAACCACATAAGGGAACCAAGAGCTTGACTGTGAAGGGGGGGCAAGTGGTATAAGCCTTGGTAATGCTGAGCTCTGCTTGGTCCTGTAATTTTGAGCCGAGCCCCCAGTAGCTTACTGTTATACTCATAGAGGAAGATCTTGCAGGAGTTGTCATTTTCAGCTAGTTGACAGCCTCTGGGTCTAATTTTATGTTAATTTTATGCAGAAAATATATAGTTTCTTGTACAACAATATTGATAAAGCAGCATTCTGGAAGCTATTTTAGTTGTTTCTAGCAGTTGCACCCTTATGAATAATGGGTGTAGCATAAATGAAATGCTCCTTACATGGGCATGTAGCAGACAGATTTTTTGCTTTTGTTTTTTATTTTCATTTGTCATTGAGGTTATCGGTTCCTGATATGTATTGCAGTAGACACTGGATATTTCCCCCATGCTATACGTGTATGTTTACCCACATTCAATCTTACTGAGAGTTCTGAACCTGCCTGTTGGCCATGGAAATAATGCCCACTGGTGAATCAAGTCAATCATAAGCAAATCAGCAATCATGTCCATAGCCTTACAAAAAGGGGATTACAGCCATTAGAGACACCTTCTTCCTGGACTGTACTAGGTGGAATCATATGTGGATGCTCTCTGTGATTTGTAATATAAGCTGGAGCCCAGACTATTCTATACTACTCAGAATACTGTATTTGATATATAGCTTTCTGAACAATACACCAACATTGCTCCAATAGGATCCCTTCCTTGACAACTACACCATTTTCAAGATGTTGCTGTTCTCCAAACTCACTATTATAGCCTTATAGCATGTCTGAAAGTGCAAGGTCTGATGATCTGGTTCAAATGTCAGGTAGGTCCTGAAGAGAGCAGCACATGTCAAAACACAAGTTGTTTGTAATTTTACCTGGTACATTAGATACAAGGTACTTTCAGACACACTACTCTATAGCAGCTTACCTGCTGGAGGCACCTTCCAATCAGCCACCTGATTAAAGTAAGGATGAGCGGACTCGGATTCCGCTAATCCGAGCCCACCCGAACAGTGCGGATCCGACGGGATCCGAGCACTGTTCGGGTACTTCCGGCCGCCAAAGGAATCCGAAACGAGGCTATGACATCCAAGTCTCGCGTCGGATCTCGCGAGACCCGGATGTCATAAATTCTCACCTTGCGGCCGCCATCTTCATTTCGCCTGACATCAGGGAAGAGGGAGGGTGTGTAGGGTAGTGGTGCTCTGTCCTTGCTGAGTCCAGTGGTGCATCAGTCCAGTGCTCTGTCCTTGCTGAGTCCAGTGGTGCATCAGTCCAGTGCTCTGTCCTTGCTGAGTCCAGTGGTGCTTTATGCTTGTGTCCAGTGCTCTGTCCTTGCTGAGTCCAGTGGGGCATCAGTCCAGTGCTCTGTCCTTGCTGTGTCCAGTGGTGCTTTATGCTTGTGTCCAGTGCTCTGTGCTGCTGAGTACAGTGGTGCTTTTGTCCTGTGCTTTGTTCTGCTAAGTGCATAGTTATTTTAAAAGTATTAAAAAATCTTTAAAAAAAAATTAAAAAAAAATAATTTAAAAAAAATAATTTAAAAAGTATAAAAAAAATTCTAGTGCTATATATTCTTGCAGTACAGAAACATTAGTACTGCAATCTATAAAAAAATGTTCACTGTTCTTGCAGTCCATAAACATAGTACTGCAATCTATAAAAAAAGTTCACCGTTCTTGCAGTCCAGAAACATTAATACTGCAATCTATAAAAAATTGTTCACTGTTCTTGCAGTCCACAAACATTAATACTGCAATCTATAAAAAATTGTTCACTGTTCTTGCAGTCCAGAAACATTAATACTGCAATCTATAAAAAATTGTTCACTGTTCCAGCAGTATTAAAAAAAATAGTACTGTAATACAACATATGCTGCATATAATGGAGTACCAAAATTTGGAGGATAAAGTAGGGAAAGATCAAGACCCACTTCCTTCTATAGCTGAACCTGCTGCCACTAGTCATAACATAGATGATGAAATGCCATCAACGTCATCTGCCAAGGCTGATGCCCAATCTCCTAGTAGAGGGCATGTAAAATCCAAAAACCCAAAGGTCACAAAAATTACCAAAAAAAGGAAATTAAAAACATCTGAGGAGAAACGAAAACTTGTCAATATGCCATTTACGACATGGAGTGGCAAGGAACGGCTTAGGCCCTGGCCCGTGTTCAGGACTAGTGGTTCAGCTTCACCCAAGGATCTAAGCCCTCCTCCTCCCCCCCTCCAAAAAATTTAAAAGAGTTATGCTGTCAGCAACAACACAGCAAACAACTCTGCCTTCTAAACAGATGACATCACAAATCCCCAAGGCGAGTCCAAGGGTGTTGGTGGTTGTGAAGCCTGACCTTCCCCTCACTGTACGGGAAGAGGTGGCTCCTTCCACCATTTGCAGCACACACTCTGCATATGCTGGAAGGATCACCCACAGTGTAGATCCAGATTTGGATAATCAAGGTGTCAATGTTGTACACCGGAAGGAGGATATTGATGTAGCTGGCGCTGAGGAGGAACTTGACGAGGAGGATGCTGATGTGGTTATCTTAAATGAGGCACCAGGGGGGGAACAGTTGTTGTCCATGGGATGAAAAAGCCCATCGTCATGCCTGGACAGAAGACCAAGAAATGCACCTCTTCGGTCTGGAGTTATTTTTATCCCAATCTGGACAACAAATGTATGGCCATATGTAGCTTATGTAAAGCTCAAATAAGCAGGGGTAAGGATCTTGGCCACCTAGGGACATCCTCCCTTATACGTCACCTGAATAACCTTCATAGTTCAGTGATTAGTTCAGGAACTGGGGCTAGGACCGTCATCAGTCCAGGGACACCTAAATCCCTTGGTCCTGTTGGATACACACCACCAACATCCTCCTCGTCAACTTCCTCCACGATCTCCATCAGATTTAGTCCTGCAGGCCATGTCACCAGCCAGACTGAGTCCTCTTCAATCCGGGATTCATCCGAGGAATCCTGCAGCGGTACGCCCACTACTGCCACTGCTGCTGTTGCTGCTGGTAGTCGGTCATCTTCCCAGAGGGGAAGTCGTAAGAACGCTACATCTTTCACCAAACAGTTGACCGTCCAACAGTCGTTTGCCATGAGCACAAAGTACGACAGTAGTCACCCTATTGCAAAGCGGATAACTGCGGCTGTAACAGCTATGTTGGTGTTAGACGTGCGTCCGGTGTCCGCCATCAGTGGAGTGGGATTTAGACGGTTGATGGAGGTATTGTGTCCCCGGTACCAAATCCCGTCGAGATTTCACTTCACTAGGCAGGCGATATCCGGGATGTACAGAGAAGTACGAACAAGTGTCCTCAGTGCTCTGAAAAATGCGGTTGTACCCACTGTCCACTTAACCACGGACATGTGGACAAGTGGTTCAGGGCAAACGAAGGACTATATGACTGTGACAGCCCACTGGGTAGATGCATCGCCTTCCGCAGCAACAGCAGCAGCTGCATCAGTAGCAGCATCTCCACAACGGCTGCTCGTGCCAAGGCAGGCAACATTGTGTATCACAGGTTTTAATAAGAGGCACAACGCTGACAACCTCTTAGAGAAACTGAGGGGAATAATCTCGCAGTGGCTTACCCCACTTAGACTCTCCTGGGGATTTGTGGTGTCAGACAACACCAGTAACATTGTGCGGGCATTACATATGGGCAATTTCCAGCACGTCCCATGTTTTGCCCACACCATTAATTTGGTGGTGCAGCATTACCTGAAGAGTGACAGGGGTGTGCAGGAGATGCTTGCGGTGGCCCGCAAAATTGCTGGACACTTTCGGCATTCTGCCAGTGCCTACCGCAGACTCGAGCAACATCAAAAAAGTCTGAACCTGCCCTGCCATTACCTCAAACAAGAGGTTGTGACTCGCTGGAACTCCACCCTCTATATGCTGCAGAGGATGGAGGAGCAGCAAAAGGCCATTCAAGCCTACACAGCCACCTACGACATAGGCAAAGGAGTGGGGATGCGCCTGAGTCAAGCGCAGTGGAGACTGATTTCCGTGTTGTGCAAGATTCTGCAGCCGTTTGAACTTGCCACACGAGAAGTCAGTTCCGACACTGCCAGCTTGAGTCAGGTGATTTCCCTGATCAGGCTGTTGCAGAAGCAGCTGGAGAAAGTGAGGGAGAAGCTGTTAAAGCATTGCGATTCAACAAAGCATGTAGCTCTTGTGGATGTTGTGGTCACTCTTTTAAAGTCAGAGGAATACATTCTGGCCACCGTGCTGGATCCTCGGTTTAAAGCTTATGTTGTGTCTCTGTTTCCGGCGGACACAAGTCTACAGCGGTGCAAAGACCTGCTGGTCAGGAGATTGTCCTCTGAAGAGGACCGTGACATGCCAACAGCTCCTCCTTCATTTTCTTCAACACCAGTGGCTGCGAGGAAAAAGCTCAGTTTTCCTAAAAGACCCGCTGGCGGGGATGCTGAGAACATCTGGTCCGGACTGAAGGACCTGCCAACCATTGCAGACATGTCTACTGTCACTGCATTGGATGCTGTCACAATTGAAAAAAATGGTGGAGGATTACTTTGCTGACAGCATACAAGTAGACATGTCAGACAGTCCATATTCTTACTGGCAGGAAAAAAAGGCAGTTTGGAAGCCCCTGTAGAAACTGGCTCTATTTTACCTGAGTTGTCCCCCCTTCAGTGTGTACTCCGAAAGAGTTTTTAGTGCAGCAGGGAACCTGGTCAGTGAGCGGCGAAGGAGGTTGCTTCCGCAAAATGTTGAAAAAATGATGTTCATAAAAATGAATTATCAATTCCTCAATCAAGTACAGCACTGGCCTCCAGATACTACAGAGGGACCTGTGGTTGTGGAGTCCAGCGGGGACGAATTGATAATGTTTGAGGATGAGGAAGTACACACTGAAGGGGGCGAGGAATCAGAGGATGAGGACGACATCTTGCCTCAGTAGAGCCAGTTTAGTTTGTACAGGGAGAGATGAATAGCTTTTTTTGTGTGGGGGCCAAAACAAACCAATCATTTCAGCCACAGTTTTGTAGGCCCTGTCGCTGAAATGATTGGTTTGTTAAAGTGTGCATGTCCTATTTCAACAACATAAGGGTAGGTGGGAGTGCCCAAGGACAATTCCATCTTGCACCTTTTTTTTTCTTTGCCAGCTCGTTTTGTGGGGGTCCAAACAAACCAATCATTTCAGCCACAGTATGGTAGGCCCTTTCGCTGAAATGATTGGTTTGTTAAAGTGCGCATGTCCTATTTAAACAACATCAGGGTGGGTGGGAGGGCCCAAGGACAATTCCATCTTGCAACTCTTTTTTTGGCATTATGTGACCGTCCAACAGTCGTTTGCCATGAGCACGAAGTACGACAGTAGTCATCCTATGGCAAAGCGGATAACTGCGGCCTTAACAGCTATGTTGGTGTTAGACGTGCATCCGGTGTCCGCCATCTGTGCAGTGGAATTTAGACAGTTGAAGGAGGTATTGTGGCCCCGGTACTAAATTGGGTACCGGGGCCACTCCACTACGCAGTCCAGAAATCTTAGTATCAGATATTAAACTATGTTCACTGTTCCTGCTACATCAAAAAAACATGATCATGCCTTGCCATCAACAAAAACAAGAGGTAGTGACGCGCTTGAACTCCACCCTCTATATGCTGCAGAGGATGGAGGAGCAGCCATCTGTGCAGTGGAATTTAGACAAGTTGAAGGAGGTATCGTGGCCCCGGTACCAAATTGTTATTGAATGTTATTGAGGTTAATAATAGTGTAGGAGTGAAAAAAAAATGGATTTTAGCACTTTTTATGTTTTTTTTAAAAATAAATCAGAACCCAAAACCCTAAATCAGAACCAAATCCTTTCGTCGGGTGTTTTGGCAAAACAAATCAGAACCCAAAACCTCAAGCTAATCAGAACCCAAAACACTAAAAGTGGCCGGTGCACACCCCTAGATTAAAGCATGTTCAAGTGTAATCTGTATCATGGTGGGGATTCCAAGGATGTGACCTGTGCTGATTTAATAGTTCAAATGAGGAGAATGCATTAAATGGAAACCGCTGTTGTAGCTGTTTTAAAGGAGGAGTCTGAAAACAAGTTATTTTTAAATAGAGTCAAATGTATTAACTCTGGTGTAAACAAACCATCTGATTAATCAGATCACAATCTGGTAACAATAATTCTCTTATGAATGTTTCTAAATAAGCACTAGTATGAGACGGTACAGCCTTGGAGAAAGGGTACATTTCATGAAGCTTGAAAGTCATAAACATTTTAATTTCTTGCAATTTCATTTCAGCTATAACATGTAGTTACAATAATTACAATAATGGCTGCTATACTCCATTTTGCAATCCAGACTGCAGACACGAACAATTCAATATCACCACATTTTCTTGCATTGTTTTAAAACGATAATTTCAGATATTTTGGACAAGATCTGCACCCTCGCAAGTAGTGAATTGTACATTCTTGTCTATTTCACAATGCTGTGTATTAAAATTTCAATAAATTATTATTACATGTTTGTAACTTTAATTACATATCCATGCACAACTTGTATATATTTAAAAGTTGTGAATTAAGCGCTGCCAGGGTTGTATAATCACTTTGGGTCTTAGTCATTAAGGAAAATTAAGCAAAAGTAAGTAAGGCAAAACCATGTAACATTGGACATTGGAGAGGGAGGTAAATTTAAAATGTGTTGGCAGATTTATATTGGTGGTAGGGCATGTCCTAGATCAACTTTAAATTTCAGTGTACAAATAAGCTATCAAGTATTCGTTTGCTACATGAAAAAACAGACAGTTGTTCAGAAAACTTGAGTAAGAAAACGTACTAAATTTTTTGATTAACTTTTCTTAAAGAATCAGTCCCTATATCTATCGTAATGGCATTGGTGCATGATAGACAGTTCATGTTTGAAATCAGCTCAATTACTAGTATCTCCACTATCCATTAGTTACACAATTATCATGCTAACTCAGCTAGTATCACTCCCCTTGCTTGGCTAATGATGGGGCTGGACCAGTGGTCAAAGTAGGCTGGTAAACAGTGGTATGCCATATCGCCACTTCTCCTACTGTCTTCATTGTAAAACTATAAAATTCCATTCACTTGCATTTTCCATACCTCCACTTCTGAATTTCCACTTCGACCACTGGTCTGGACTGTATCCGAGAAATAAAGGAATAAAGCAGGATACTTTTGAAACATTCCTTGTTCTATTCTTGAGGTCCAATTCCTAGTTGGAGATATAACTACTTTCTACTGGACCTGGGAACAATGAAACTAATGTCGATAAAGCACTTTCTGTTTTTATATCTTTATTTTACGTATTCCTGTATTTTAAAACTATGTAATTTTATAAACCTATTTATGTATAAATATTATCTCTATAATTAAATATAAGATTTAATAAATTGTGTCCTAGATGCTCCAGTTTACAAGACTAATAAGTAGTGTTAATCATTTGACTGCTAATTAACAATGAAGCAGAAGTCTATATGTACCATGCACAAGCAAAGTTAAGAGAAAGGAACAACATGAGACAGGGAGGAGGTAGGAAGGACCCTCTCATCTGAACCTCGCTATTAGCTGTAGTTAAAACAGCTTTGTCATTCCATAAGCAACAGAAAATCCAGTTCTAAGATTTTTTGTAAGTACTGTTGAGATGGGTGTTCTCTAACTCCATCTTATTTTTTTTTTATCTGTGCAATGATTAATTGGGGCCATATCAGCGAGGAACTGAAAATCATTATTACTAGGCAAATGTACTTTAATATAAGGCTTTATACAGATCAAAATGTATTGCATCTCTGCTGCTTACACAATTGCATCACACAGTGGCCAGTGACATGAATTACAGTGAATTTCAAGGACAGAGCATCCTTCACCAGATATAAAACGCAAGCAACTCATGTCACCTGCCACGATGACTAAATAAAATGTTATTTTCACCATATCTCTAGAGTGCATTTCACATTTATATTGTATTTATATGGTACAGAGTGAAGGATGGAGAATGCCAGTGCTTTTAACTAGACCTGTGTTCTGTACGGTATTTATTCAACACAAATATCCTATTTAAATGGTTTTGGTCTGGAAAGCATAAAATCAATAGAAAAAGAATATTTCTCAGAAACCTTGCAATGTATTTAGAAATAAATACAATGCTATTTATAAGGGTTCAAATGTTATAGTTACACGTATATAAATTATTAAACGAACACTAATTCTTTCAGTAATTATCCAACTACTCAAACATCTATCTGGAAGATAAAGAGGACATCTAAAGCTGGTTATACACTACACTGTTTTCGTCCAATAATCGGCTCAAACAGCCGACATACGACCGCTCGTTCAAAAGTCGGGTCAGTGGGTGTAGTGACACGATGGTCGGAGGTCTGCCCAAATGGACGATTATCGCCTCATTTGGATGGTCGTACTGTTTAATATTTTCAGTCCAATCTCGTTTCCGCTGTGTAGTGTGTATAAACTTCAGACCGATCCACAACAGTATGAAATTACAGTCATTGCTCACAACAACATGGCTGTAAAAAGTCGCTAAAGGGACATCCGCTCTTCCCTTTATCGTCCTAAACAAGGCTAGTGTGTATGCAGTCCATGGACCGAGCGATCGGACCATCGGTCGCATGTAAAATCGCTTGGCATAAAAAGTTGGTCGAAATTTCTGTAGTGTGTACCTAGCTTTAGTGAGCATGCTTTGTAAAAATGATATATAAACCGACCTTTACATACAAGGTCTCATTAATAAGATGCACTGCACTCTAAATATAAAAAAATAAACAAAAAATTATTAATCATAATTTCATGCGACTGAATGTTTTAGTATAGGGTATACTTACCTAGGGATACTTCTTTATTTAGAATTGCAAACATAATACAAATAGATAGAAAATATGTAGTTTTGTAAGTAGCTTGGCATTACCAACCGACATCACTGTCTAATGTGGATTGAACCACAAAATTAAAGAGTCCTCTTGCAAAAGTGCTATTAATACTGCTTCTGCAATTATCTGTTAATCTTTGCTGATCACTGAAATTATTAACTAAACAGTAGTGTCCAAACCTTCAACAGCGATATTAAGTGTGATGTTGTTTGGCTGCTTTCAGAGCTGATCAGCGGTGAGAGGTGGTTTGTGAAAGGAAAACTCCTGTAATGGCTAAATTGTGACATGCACTACCAAGCTACTGAAGCTGGACATCAAGGTAAAATTTAGCAAATCCTGGAATAGCCTTTTCTTGAGAACCCACTAGGCTTTGTGCATAGGCTTTGGAGGTGTGGTCACAGCCCCAGGATGTGCATGCAGTTTTAGTAAGAGCCACTGCTGCTGCACAGCCTAGGAGGAGGTGTGTGATCATAGGCCAATAGGAAGCTATTGGTTTGAATGGTCACAGATAGAGCCAGAGTTGCATCCGCCCCCACCATGATCACCACTGCGAAAGTCCAGGCTTGGGCACTTTCTTTTTTATCCAACCCCCAGTCTTTTAATATGAAGGTGTAAGTATGCCTAGCCAGTGTAGCACAAATAGAATATCCCCAGTCTAGTTCTTGATTATAGCATGGGTGAGAGTTTGAGTGCCTCAAAACAATTTTGCAGAAAAAGTTAAAATTTACAATAAAATTGTATTTGACGTTTAATATTTTATGGAATCTAGCTTCCACTTGCCAGAGAATATTTATGTGTGCCAAAACAATGTAATAATGTTATGTCTATGATAGTGCAGATTTTTTTTCATATATATATATATATATATATATATATATATATATATATATATATATATATATATATATATATATATATATATTTATTCTTGTAAACCTTCCATGGAGGAAGTGTTAGATTTAAGGGTTATGCATTGCTGATTCATTTTTATAAAATTATAGCTTTTCTACATTTGGGGTATAGCTGACTGTGCTTTTCAGTTGCAATTCCACTGGCAGCACTCACCACATGTTCAGACAAATTACTAGCACCAGTGCAGGAAAGTGTTTTAATGGAAAATTCTGGCTACTAGTCAAGCTCTTTTTGCCAATATTCTAGAGGATCATAGTCAGGTGGAAGTGCTAAATGGCAACTAAGATATGCTTCCAGCATTCTCTGTCAATAAGTTGCAGAATTGGGTGGTTCTATATATTTAAAAAAAGAAAATATATACATTGCTTTTAGATTTTCTCTTTCCCTGCTATTTGGTGACAGTTTGCTAAATTGCATTATTATGTTTATTAACATTGACATGAGGGTTTTGTAAACCCTCTGAATTCTTACTGTGAAATATATAATTTTCTTGCTGGATGAATAACTGAAGACACTGTAGGGGAAATTTACTAAATTGTGGTTTGAGCAACCCACATGCTTTCATGCAAGTTGATGTGCAGTTTGTAAACTGTGTGATTTACTAAAGGCAAAACCACACATCAAAACACATTAAACAAAACTTAAAAATCTTGGGGCATGGTGTGACAGCCATAATGAGTGGCAGCGTTTCTCCTGAGTTCTGCTGATTCCATCTAGAAACTCTAGGAACACAGGGGTCTTCCTCGTCCCAAACCCTGGTTCCTGTGTCCCATAAGCCCTCTTGCCACTCTCTGGAGCCAAATAATTCCCAGGATCTGTTGCCCACTCTAAACTAAGGTCCCTCCCACCCCTGATTGGGCCTACTGCTTCAGCCCCTGTTTGGCGGGTTGCCATCCCAAGCACCGATCTCCCCTCTGCCTATGCCTATTTCCCTCCTGGGTCGAGAATATCCCCAGTGCTGCCAGTGGTTTCTCTATCTGCCTCCGGGTGGAACATACATCACTTAGCTGACCGCAGTGTCATCGCGGTTAACGCGGTAGAAAGTTCTGGTCACTGGGCACCATAACCATCACAGTGTAGGGGTGACGCTAGATTCAAGAAGCCACCTACCTGGTATCAGGCACCGTCCCTGCATTGCTCTCATGGAGTGAGGACAGCTGCCTCTCAGTTTTGGGGGGCATCCTGTTGCTAGGCAGCAGAACAGCATCCCTGGCCACCCTTGCGCTGAGTTTTCACAGCAGTATGGTACAGACCATCTATCTGCTTGGAGACCTGTGTAACCTGACAGATTTGAGGCTGCCTACATCTTTCCTGACCAGCATTTGTTGCTTAGAGGATATATTTTGGGTATTATCTACTCCACATGCACAAGTTTTCCTACCTGGCAGACTTTTTAAAGTAAGTCACATTCCATTCCCTTCAAACAAAATATACAAAACATAAATGGTGTACATACATTAGGCGCCAATCTTTAAACACATCAGGAAGCAGATCATTATAGCGCTGATAATATCTTATCCTTTTTTGTATTCCATTCCCTTAATGACACCCTGCTAGCTTACTGTCCCCCCTATATACATCTCAGGGTCTCCCATTGGCCAAGAAAATAATTACATTTCACCACACGGTGATAAGCCAAGACATTTAGCCTGTGCTCTCTGTGCCAATTGATTCTGTTCTTATGCTCTGCTGCCATGCCGGGAATTCGTTTTTTGAGTATGCCTAAGTTATACACCACATGGGAGATTGGAAACTGGAGTGATTTGTAGCTAGGCTCTCTATGTGGCAACGTCTGTAAATATTCTGTGTTACCTCAATTGTAAAGAGGCTTTAAATGGGGAAAGACAGGAGAGACCCCTCAAAGAAAGTCCAATAATAAACTAACGAGTCTATGACATAAGCTCTTCATCTTCTTCTATCAACTGTTCTCCAATGCTCCCTCACTCTCTGCCCATTCAAAGTTGTCTCAATTGAGCCCTCAAAATAGTCTGATTTTGGACAGGGTGCTCTATTTGGAGGATAACAAGGAAAGCACCAATTCACTTATAGACAAGCTTAAAAGCCAGTCTGACTAGCAGTTACTTTCTATAGCCCAGTGAAGAAGTGTCCAAGTTTATCTACCTGATCTAGGGAGTGGTATCTCGGATATTTATAACTTATACATGTATGATGAAATATTAGGCTGACCACATTTGCTTATACTTTTCCTTACAATTTCTTTACACTGCCCAGCTAACAAATAATCAAAGCAGAAAAAAAAAGAAGATGGTCTGCGATACAGGTCTGGACCCTCTGGCATGCTATGCTCCCCGGTAATTGGTACCTCACCCCTCGGTGCCCCTAATGTTATCTCTTTTGATATGCCTTGTTTTTTTGGTGTAGCTTTGTGACTAATTTTTTGATTTTGTACTCAGAATTTTTTTCTACATAAACAATTAAAAAAAAAAAAAAAAAGCTGCAGTCTCAAATTTTAATTGTAATTGTAGTTTGGAGATTTTCCCGGGATACAATCCGTCCAGTGTATCATATCACATTCTATTTGAGTATCTCTCCAGTCAGAACTGATAAACAAAATAAATAAATAAAGGGCAAAAAAATATCTCCTTTCTTACATTCCAGGCCCCAGCTTAGTCAAGATGGGGCCTGGTCCCAAAAATTAACACTGGTCAACAATTATTTTGTTAAATGGATATTTTTGTCTGATTCTTAAGTATTTTTTGGAGCTGATTCCGAAAATGAGGTCATAAATTATCCTAAGGGCTCCACTTTTTTTTATAACTAACATATAAAATATATATATACATATATATATATATATATATATATATATATATATATATATATATATACACAGCATGTTGTGTTTTTTTTCTTAATTTTTTTAAATGATTTTTTTGCTTCAAGCCTTTCAAAATGAGTAAAAAGTAATGCTAAATACATCAGCTATTCCATATTAATCATTTATTTATGGCTAATTCTGTATGAGTCACTCCTCCAGTTTTACAATAGAGCTTTAATCTGCTTTTAGTTTGTTTATTTACTAACCTACACTCATGGGTCATTCAAACTAAGAAAATCATACATTGTGTGGCTTACCAGAGCTTCAGTTGAGTGCTGGTTTTCACGTGAAAAACACCTTCCACTTGTGAGTTTGTCTCTTGTTTTAATCCTATTTTTGGGGCTATAAGGGTGTTAATAGTGTTTTGTTGTTGTTGTTTTTCTTTTAGTGCATACTTTTCCTTGTGATATAGACATTGTAGGGTTAGAGGAACTGCACCTTGGGGTTAGACGGCTGCACTCCACTAACTTCAGTGCTTCAGTTTAAATAGCCTCAGCTAGTTTTATTCACTAGCATGAAAATAAAACAAAACATAAACAAAATTCTTGCTGTCTAGCTTCTACACGGGCAGTCACTCTCTAAAGTGGGAGACCTAGTGTACCACACAGATATACAAAACAGCAGAAGTTACAGAACACAAATTGCAATATCTGTAAGAAGCCATCTAACCTTCGCCGCAGGTATTGAGAAAGGGAATGAACTGCATAGCAACCTTTTAACAGCACCTCATCAGATGCAACTCCAGTTTACTAGCAACTTGCTAGTTTGATGGAAAACCTGAAATGGGCTTTATGAATCGAGCCTGCCCTTCTCTCTCCATTCATACCTCAGGGACCCTCATAAGAGCTATTCCTACAGCCGAACAGACTCTTTGGGAAGCTTTTTCCCCACACACAGACAATCTCCCTGGGGTTTTTGATACACAAACGACAGAAATTCAGGATTTATATACCTGCCATTTACTATTTTCCCAGTGCATCTATCACAACGTGTAAATTGTACACACATAAACATATCTCGTAGTTTCAAGTCTCAAAGAAGAAACAACAGAGTAAGTTTCCAAGAGCAAGCAGGCCCGGCGCTCCCATTAGGCAAGGTTAGGCACTTACCTAGGGCGCCGGGCTCTGGAGGGCGCCACAGAATTCTAAAATACTTTAAAACTGTGCGGCGACCGCTGACCATACCTGTCACGGCCGCCGCACAGCATTCAGATGGACGGGGAGGGGGGGAAGAGGCTATTTTGTCACCACCGCCGCCTCTCTGCTCCGTCTCCTTCCCTCCACTTACTAGTGGAGGGGAGGAAACCGAGCAGAGAGGCGGCGGTGGTGAGACAAGGTAAGGAGAGGAGGGAGGAGGGCGGCGATTTTTGCAGGGGGGGGGGGGGGGCGCCGCTTTTTTAAAAATGCCTAGGGCGCCGTGGACCCTAGCACCGGCCCTGAGAGCAAGTGATACAAAAGTCAAAGAGGAGATATTTGTTGAACCACAAATGGGTAGCTCATGAAGGATCCAGATTTTGAAAGAACCATTGAGTCTGAAACAACTGCATGGGGATCATTTCAAAAGTCATAAGAAGCTTCCTGGGAAACAAGAAGACAGAGAACTACAAAGAACTGGTTAGTGAACTTATTGAAAACTACAGAGCCCTGTGATGCAATATGCCTCTGAAAATTCATTGTTTGGATTCACATTTGGGGGTATATTTACTAAACTGTGGGTTTGAAAAAGTGGAGATGTTGCCTATAGCAACCAATCAGATTCTAGCTATCATTTATTTAGTACATTCTACAAAATAACAACTAGAATCTGATTGGTTGCTATAGGTAACATGTCCACTTTTTTAAACCCACAGTTTAGTAAATACACCCCTTGGACTTTTTCCCCCCAAAATCTTGGAGATGTAAGTGATGAACATGGTGAATGCTTCCACCAGGATATAACCCAGCGGGGTATTTGGACAGTGGCACAATTATCATAATTTTTGGTCTGTACGACCACCAGTATGGATTTGAAATGAAACAATGGAGCAGAAATTGAAGTGCAGACTTTTAGCTTTAATTCAAGAGGTTGAGCAAAATTATCATATGAAATGTTTTAGAATTGCAAATACTCTTATACACAGTTCCCTATTTTTAGGGGCTCACATATAATTGGACAAATTAAAACAGCCATAAACTATTAATTTTTAATACTTTATTGCAAATCATATGCAGGCAATGACTGCCTGAAGTCTGGAACAAAGGGAAATCACCAAATTCTGGGTTTCCTCTTTTGTTATGCTTTGCCAGGTATTTACTGCAGCTACCAGTTGTTGTTTGTTTGTGGATATTTTTGCCTTCTGTTTTGTGTTCAGCAAATGAAATGCATGCTCAATCAGGATGAGATCAAGTGAGTGACTTGGCTATTGCAGAATATTCCACTTATTTATCTTCAACTCCTGGGTTGCTTTCACAGTATGTTTTGAGCCATTGTCTATCTGTACTGTGAAGCGCCATCCAATCAACTTTTCTGAATATCCCTAGACACTTCAGAATTAATCCAGCTGCTCCTGTCTTGTATCGCATCATCAATAAACACTAGTGAGCCAGGGCCATTGGAAGCCATGCATGGCCATGCTATGACACTTCCTCAAGCATGTTTTACAGAAGATGTGGTATACTTTAGATCATGAGTCATTCCAAGAATTCAGCATCCTTCTCTATACTTTTTTCTTCCTATCAGCCTGGTACAGGTTGATCTTAGTTTCTGTCCAAAGAATGGTGTTCCAGAACTGGGCTGTTTTTTCAGATGGTTTTATGGCAAAGTCTAAACTGGCCTTTCTATTCTTCAGGCTTATGAATGGTTTGCACCTTGTGGTGAACCCTTTGTATTTGCTCTTGTGAAGTTTTCTCCTTATGGTAGACTTAGATAATGATATGCCTACCTCCCGGAGAGTGTTGTTCATTTGACTGGATATTGCGAAATGGTTTTTAACTTTACCATGGAAAGGATCCTGAGATCATCCACCTCTGCTGTCTTCCATGGATGTCCAGACCTTTTTGTGTTGTTGAGCTCACCAGTGCATTTTTCTTTTCTCAGAATGTATCAATCTGTTGATTTGGCCACTCCTAAGGTTCCCGCTATCTCTCTGATGGATGTTTTTGTTTTTGTAGCCTAAGGATAGCCTGTTTCACTTGCATTGAGTTCTTCTTTGACTGCATGTTGTGGGTTCACAGAAACAGCTTTCAAATTCAAATGCCACATTTGGAATAAGCACTGTACTTTTTGCCTGCTTAATTGATAAAGAAATAACACCTCTCTATGAAACAGCATTTGAGTCAATTGTCCAATTACTTTTAGTATCCTGATAAAGAGGGGGTTACATAATAAAAAAAACTGTAAATTCTAAACCCTTCCACCAATTTAGACGTGAATACCCTCAAATTCCCTCAGAGTAAAGCTGATAGTCTGCACTTTAGGCTCATATTAATTATATAACTGAATATATTTGAATATGTTTTGGTAAAGAGCAAAAATTGTGTCAGTGTCCAAATGTATGTGGACCTAACTGTATCAACGATGGAATCTAGCTTCCAAGGATAATGGAACCCAAAAATGCTTGCAGATTACTGCTAGACGCTAAAAAGTGATTTTTCTCAAGCCAAATAAAGCAGAAAATCAACTAAACTACATTTTAAGTGAGTTAACTGTACATGTATTATATTGTATACATTTCAGAAAATACCAATTTTTAAAAACTAAATTCATGTTACTGAAAAACTCTGCCCTTCACATATAATGTGAAAAATTTCAAATCAGCACAGAAAATAGCATAAGAAGCACCCTATCAGATAAATTAAGCATAAAAGTAAAATGTTGTTGCCCATTGTAATCAGACCCCGGTTCCGCCTCCATCTATAGAGTACCAACTCAATGCACTGAACCCCTCCTGGTACCCCTGGCTATTGGGTACCAGGGATACACTGACAAAATATGTGGCAATAACTTGTGACATTACAAGTGCAAACATGCACTGACAGGTCATAAGTTGCACTGTAGATGGTGAAATCATAACATGAAATAATAATTGTTGTCCCATCGTAAATAAATTCATATTGCCCCCATATAATAAAATATTCTTGCCCTCCTTATTTAAGAATAAATTCATATTGTCTCATAATTAGTAGGTAAATGTTGATAAATACTTACCGGTATCTAAAATCCTCTTCTTATCTTGGTCTGATGTAATCCAATGGGAAGATGACAATCCATATGTTATGTCCTGAACATGGTTTTGAGGGTTTCACTGTAGTAACAGATGGATGATTGAATAAATGACCTGTTTTGTTTTCTCAAGGACTGCAGTTGGGATATATTTGCACATTGTATCAGCAAATAGCTGTTAAGCCTATATTAAATATTAAACCATCATATTTACACTTCAATATGCTATGAACAACACACGTCAAAATAGATGAAAAGTTTTAGAAATTATATATAATTTCTGCTTGTAGAGTAAAGTTATATTTCAGTTAATAATGTTCAAGTAGGATGTGTGTCAAATATAATCAATTGGAAATTATAGCACTCTCCCTTTTATTATACCCTTCCTATGTAAACACATATAATCTATTGAAAAACATTGTGCTCTACAGGGATATATTATGTTTAAGTGTATATTTTATGTGAATCAATGGACACTGCAGCTAACACATTTGTATAGTAATAGTATCATTTTAATTATATTGATTTTTTTAAGAGCACATATGTCCTCACTATTAAAGCACTGAAAATGACCCGTTTATAATAGACTTTGCGATTAAATGAAGCATATGGTGATTATGATGTAATAATGACCTTGTGAAAATACCAATATAATAAAATATTAGATTCTTCTAAGATATGGCTTATAATTAATTTGCTCGATCCATCAAAGAGGTTACCACCAGCGATTAATCAAAGGGTTTCATCTGGCAATTATCCAGATGGTGGCAAGATTCCCCGGCTTTTGCCAGCAATGCCTTTGAATGGCAAAGCCTATTTATCACATGTCATGGTGGTACTTGTACCACCACGATACCTGTACTATTGTCACCATCTTTAAAACAGAAAACAGACCAAAGACAATAAAAATGTTTTTTTTCATAGATGAAAGCAAGTTTTAATGCATTCATGTTTAAACTTATTTTTTTTTTACATTTTTTTTTAAGTAAGTTAAATATTTTGCTTTAAACTTGAGTTATAGCTTCCATTTGAAAATACCAGTTCACCCCACTTCGACTTAAAAAATTATACCAATTGTATGCCACAATCCACCAATTATCCTGCTCAGTTTTATGTACCTTTGCAAATGTTAGAATCACAGTATTGACATGTGTATGTTTAAGAGCACATGCACAAAGTATGACAAAAATATATTCACTTTTCTACAGCTATGATTTGCACTAGCCTGTTGTAAATGGCTACAAGTTATTCAAGCAAAAAAAATACTCCTTTTACATACCATCTTGTTGTAAATATCTGTACACTGCAGCATAAATACAATTGTGATTGTTGCAAAAGTAGTTGCATGGCATCAATTGTAAAGCGCTACGGAATTTGCTGGCGCTATATAAATAAATGCTGATGATGACATCACAACAGGGGAGAAACAGCTTTTACACTCCACTTGCAATGCACCATTCATGTGTAATATACTCACAATGGTCATTTATGAATCAGAATGCACACCACAAATGTCATTGTTTTTGCTCTACTCTACCTATCTGGGCTGCCCAATACATCTACTTTACAGTGTTTGGTAATACCTTTCTATTTTATGCTTTCGAATGTTGAAGGCAGGTCTTTGTGAATATCAGAACTGAGCAGCTCCCTGAGATATAAGCACCCTTAGCAGCTGTATCTGTTCCACTACTTGAGTGGGACTGGATGGAACAGTTCTCTTAATAGCATGTTTTGAGAATTTAGAGGATTCGTTACGAGAGTTTCTTAGTGTTTCTTGTCAAGAACATTGATTTTTTTATTGTAAGTGGTGAGAAAGGCCGTGCATCTCCTGGACGAGGATAAGCCCAGATCAGTTCATTACAAGTAGTTTTACGGTTTAATAAAAAAAGACTTGCTAAACTCCATCCAAGTCCTCAGACTGGGGAGCAATAATCTGGCAGAAGAAAAGCATTACATGCCTCAGGTTAGTGACATTTTTACTTCTACAACACTTCTTTCATGGCTCCAGGCAGTTCAAAGACACATCTTCTCTTAGAACTCATAGCTCAAACAACAGAGGAAAATACCTCAAATAGCAGAAATGAAGAGATAGTTGAGAGTCAACAATAGAGGCAGCATTACCAGTAGAAATATATTACTGCATATATTTCATAGTATTTAGAGAGACACTCACCCCTTGTCACAGAGCTTCAGAACAGATGTCTGAACTTCCAGAAGCAGTTCAGACAATGACACAGACAGCTCTACTACCATACCATCATCATCACCATTTATTTATATAGCGCCACTGATTCTGCAGCGCTGTACAGAGAACTTATTCACACCAATCCCTGCCCCATTGGAGCTTACAGTCTAAATTGCCTGACATATACACACAGACAGAGAGAGACTAGGGTCAATTTTGATAGCAGCCAATTAACCTAGCAGTATGTTTTTGGAGTGTGGGAGGAAACCGGAGCACCTGGAGGTAACCCACGCAAACAGGGGGAGAACATACAAACTCCACACAGATAAGGCCATGATCGGGAATTGAACTCATGACCCCAGCGCTGTGAGGCAGAAGCGCTAACCACTTTGCCACCATGCTGCTTCCATAGGAGCAGGTTATGGGTCTCCTTCAACATATTCTGCTTGTGAATACCCATTTACCCAATCACAGCAATGGAGCACTGTAGGTAGTCCAGTGGATTGAAGTCTGGTGTGGTGTTGTTCTCCAGTTTTGTTTTTGACGATGAGGTTTTGAGAATCTAGATGAGTTATAGGCAACCGGATACACTTCATGGGCTGCAGGTGCGGCCCTCGAGCATATTTTATCAAAGAAATAGACACAACAATGTAAAGACATATCAGCTGGCATTTTAATGTAAGACAAAAATGTGTTACAAGCTATAAAATATCTAATAAGTCAATGTGATGGAATATAAAGCTGGGAAAGAACGGAAAGGGTATGAAGGAGGAAAGAGCTGGGCAATGCAGGAGAAGACTCTGAGGACTCTCTGTTGTCCATCACTCATCTAGATGCTAGGATGTAAAAGAATATGTGTGAGTCCTGTAAAGAGGGGAGATTGCATGAGTGGAGGTAATGAGTTGAAAGTAAATAAAATAATAAATACAGGCAGGTTAATTTTGCAAGAATTTAGAAATCTAATTGTGTAGGAAGGAGTGATATTGGTTAAGAATAGGAAAGGGGAATAACGTAAAGGTATGGTGGGTATGTGCTAAATAGCGATGGGAAATGTGGTGGGGAAGATTATGTTAATATAGGAATAAGTATTTTAAGTCTGAGATCCAGATATATGGAGTGAAATATCAATAAAAATAAGAACAAATGTGTAAAAAGATATTCAAATTGTGCATACAAATATATAAACATGTACATAGAACTGGTTGTAATGATTGAACTGTGGGGTAGTTCAGATAGGGTGAAGAAATAGATAAATAATTAAGAGAGCTACATAGGAAAATAGATATGTAGTAGTGCCAAGTGAAGGTGCTGAAAATGGTCTAGTATGAAGCAATGGGAATGTGGAAGATGGAGATGGGAGAAATGGAAATCCATATATTTCTAGGAATAAGTGTTGGAGGGTTAGGACACAGGGGGCCTGATTCATTAGGGAAAGTAAGGCATAAAAATTAGTATGTTTTCTCCTGGACAAAGCCATGTTACAATGCAAGGGGTGAAAAATAGTTTATCATTTTTATTATTTTTATTATTTTGCAAGTAAGTTACATACTATCTGTTTTTACACTGAAGTTTAAAGTTAACTAGGACATGCCCTACCACAACTATCAATCTGTCCCCACATTTAAATCCCACCCCCACCCCCCCTCCAATACAACATGGTTTTGCCAAGGTTCAAACATACTCATTTTTTTTGCTTTATTTTCCTTAATGAATCAGACCCAGGGAGTTTATAGTAAAGATAAATTAAAAAAGTGAATAAATGGGGAAATGAACCTAATGTTATGTAAGGAGAATCAAATAAAGTATAAATACACATAATGAACACATAAACATAGAAACATATAAATATGAGAATCAAACTGTCCAAAAGTAGTTTGCCATTGTACACGGCTTCCTCAGTGGGTTCTCTGTGAGTGAATGGCTGTACAAAAATGACCGGTTTTAAAAGCTTTGACTGAGTTGGTGCCAAGATTGTGTGATTCTTTTGGCTGGATTGGGTAAATCTATTCACACAAAAACTGTTTGATGCTATTGACTGTATTGCCAATGATGCAGATGGTATAGTATTTAAATAGCAATATAAAATTTGTTGTATAGTGATGTGGGAGGATGTGTGCACACCTGTATCTGGTGTGTGTGGTGTATGTAGTCCCTGTTACAGTGTGCATATTCGGTAGAGGGTTTCACCGGATCTTATTTCGTGCTGCATATAGTTGGTGTATGAATCTATCATCTGTGTAATGTGTTTCATGCAGTTCTATAGTAAAGAAATGTGCAATAGCCACTGTGTCTATGTCACTAAGAAAACCTATATTGAAATATAAGTGATAGAACTAACAGTGTGAGCAAATGCCTCCTAATGATGTTATTAGCGTGGTATGATGTGTACACCCTGCACTACTGAAGCCAGCACTATGATCCGCACATGCATCCCCATTTTGAGCCAGATGACATATAGTGTCTACGTCACCTGAGTCAGTTGGGTCTGCACATGTATGCTTCCAGGAGCAGAGGATGCAGGCACAGCTGGAGTGCTTGTGTTAGAAACCACATTGTTGTCACACATCTGTGAGAGTGGGAGGGGCTGTGGTGGGATGGATAGCAGAGGTGATGATGTTGGGGTTTATGGTGAGTTTTGTGGGCAATGTTGGACGGTGAAGTGGAATACAAAAAGAATAATGGTGGAACGTTTGTATTGAGTGTCGGGGAATATGTAGAGGGGATGGGATTTTGTGTAAGAAAGTGAGAAGTTGTTAAATAACATAGTGTTAAAGAAAATATATTCTTTCAATCTATCTGACATTTGTATCTAATCAATTCTTCTTAATTAAAAATAGAAAATATATATATTTTAGTCATGTTGAATATTTGCTTCATGAAACAAATATGTATTGAATGTAACATATTTCTATATATATGCATCTTGTGTCTTATCCGCATCCTGGGTCTAGCTGGATGCTGTCTTTCTTAATGGAAACTTCTTTTCTTCTTTTAGAAATAGCTTAAGAAGATTTTTTTTTATTTCTTTTTTAGAAATCTGTTCTTTAATTAGTGCTGAAGTGTGTACCACCTACCCTTGGAATTAAGGACCTCATGGGCAAATAAGATAACACTGTAAGACCCTCTACAATCAAGTTAACTAACAAAAATAAAGAGTCTATCAGCCATGGAGGGCCTGTAGGAAGCCAAATTTATTGTCATAAATGGATTGATTTCAACCGACAATGACTTCCACAAAATAAATACATATTGTTTGTGCCATATAGTTTTGCTGAAGAAACAGTTTACAGTAGATCAATGACAATATCACAAATGTAGCAAATGGTATAGCTAGGCAAAGACATAATAAGAGGAAATCACGTCCAAGCATTATAAAATAATAGAGAAAGATATCTTACCATCGCAAAAAAGGATTTTGCAATGGTTCTACCTGATCCTAGTTACTGAGGGGTTTCATCACCAGGGTCTGCACTTGGTGTGACTTGTAACTATTAGACTGTTTTCCCTATCAATGTTGAGGTTGTTAAGTCTTTTATATGCTAGTAAAGTTCAATTCACTTGAACCACTAAGAGATGGTTAAAGGGTGGTGGGGGGCGGGAGTTTAGATCTCCAGTTACAGGAGATAATTCCTCTGGAATCATACATAATGTGCTTTAATAGTTTTTTTTGAAAGATACATACTTCTTATCAATACTAAGGGCTAGATTTACTAAACTGCGGGTTTGGAAAAGTGGAGATGTTGACTATAGAAACCAATCAGATTCTAGCTTTCATTTATTTAATGCATTCTACAAAATGACAGCTAGAATCTAATTGGTTGCTATAGGCAACATCTCCACTTTTTGAAACCCGCAGTTTAGTAAATATACACCTAAGACTGGACTTAGACCAAAGCATGAGACAAGAGAGCAGGTTTTGAAAAATGAGGGCAATTGATTAAGAACAAAAGGGTAAATATGCAATAACCAATAAAAAGCAATTCGTTTTTATTAACCTAATGCAAATTAGACAATGAAAGCAAACAGCTAATTGGTTGCTATAGCTTTCTGCAAGTCAATACTTTTTTTTTAAATGATTAACCCTCAATCATTTTGTGCCTTATGTTTTGCAATTTAGTACACAGTATACATTTCCCACACCTATAAAATATTGTTATTCCTATGCAATGTAAAAATACTCTTACAAATAAACTTTTACACAAAAATGTTGTTTTTTTTCTTCTGCAATCAAGATGTAGGACCTGTGGCAATTTATGAACTTCACATTTTGCAATCACTTGGTTGGTTGCTTACCAGAGGTCTGTAGTGACTTTAAAATGTATAACCTTTGAAAAAAAAAAATCACTTCAAATCTCCTGACTTGAAAACATCACATATATTTGTAGTATTGTGAAACATATTTCTTGCACATAAATGTCATGCGTGAGGCACCTGCTCCTATTTGTAATTTATCTTGCTGCTCACAGATGACCAATCTTCTGTCATATGCTACCCATTAAAAAAATAGATGGTAGATAGTCACATTTATATCCGCTAAACAACTGTTTAAGAAAATGCTGAAGGGTATGAATGTGTCATCCAACAATTTGAGCAAATAGTTCTTCTGTTGATGGTAGGGAAAGATGGTGAAAAAATGCATCATTTATTTATGTAAACAGGATGGGGAAAAATTACTGCACAGCATCTGAAAGGGAAAAATAATCACGGCTCCATTAGTCAACTGAAACCATTAGGACGGCTGTTAATTTGCATTTTAAAGCTGTATTTTTTTTTCTTATCTTGTAAATTTCTTATCTTATGTGGGGGGACCATCTGCAAAGGCCAGAAGGAGCTTTTCTTCTTTTGTTGATAGATACATTGCTATAAAAAGCTCTGAGGAAATAATTGTCAAGTGTATGGATTCTGTTGTATAGCGATGGCATCAATGTTACTATACATGAGGTGTCACAGCTTTGTGTCAGAAAAGGTATATAGTTGTTTATAGTGTAATAATTGAACTTCAAATGGCAAACATGTCCTGTTTTCCCTTACTATGAATTGTATAAGGAAATTAATTATCCAACAGGAGTTTCGTTGAGATTAGAATTTCTTTTTTTTTTTATTGTGATTCAAGTTAAACACATTTAAGCACTGCAGTTTGGCACTTATTATTATTATTATGAGGTAAAAATAGATACAATAATACATAAATCTACAGAAAACTTTAATTTTATTTAATGCTTAAATGAATTTTAGATAAATACTTTAGTGTGCTTATTTTAGAGTACAAGACCCTAATCAGGAAGATTGTGCGTATATTTGCTTTGTGCCTTAATGGCATAGTAGGCTGATCTGTCCTTTATTAAAGAAAACAAGCTAATTGTATATTCCCTTACTATAGCTGTGCAAAAGACTGGAAGCTAAAATAACTAAAAAAAATACATACAGATGTATCAAATGTTAGAGACACTCTGCCACTCCTGTAACAAATTGTGGCGCTTCAATGAAACATCGCATTGCTCTAAATGTACTCCCAAGGTGTTGACTTACTTATTTTTTTACATGCATTATCTTCTTTTCTACTACCAAATTAGGGGTGTGCACCGGGCACTTTTAGTGTTTTGGGTTCTGATTAGCTTGAGGTTTTGGGTTCTGATTTGTTTTGCCAAAACACCTGACGAAAGGTTTTGGTTCTGATTTCGGGTTTTGGGTTCTGATTTATTTTTTAAAAAGCATAAAAAGCGCTAAAATCCTGTTTTTTGGTTGTTTTCCACTCCTACGCTATTATTAACCTCAATAACATTCAATAACAATCATTTCCACTAATTTCCAGTCTATTCTGAACACCTCACACCTCACAATATTGTTTTTAGTCCAAAACATTGCACCGAGGTAGCTTTCTGGACTGCGTAGTGGAGTGGGCCTGGTACCCAATTTTGTATCGGGGCCACAATACCTCCGCCTTCAAATGGTCTCAATTCCACTGCACAGCTGCCTGCTCCTACATCCTCTGCAGCATATACAGGGTGTAGTTCGAGCGCGTCAATACCTCTTGTTTTTGACGATGACAGGTTATTTTCATTAATTTTTGGATTTGGCCTCAACACTGAATGTAGTTTAATATCTGATACGCATCTATCTGGACTGCATAGTGGAGTGGCCCCGGTATCCAATTTGGTACCGGGCCACAATATATCACCCTCAACTGGTCTGAATTCCACTGCACAGCTGCCTGCTCCTACATCCTCTGCAGCATATACAGGGTGTAGTTCGAGCGCGTCAATACCTCTTGTTTTTGACGATGACAGGTCATTTTCATTAATTTTGGATTTGGCCCCAACACTGAATGTAGTTTAATATCTGATACGCATCTATCTGGACTGCATCTATCTTTGGTACCGGGGCCACAATACCTCCTCTAACTGGTCTAAATTCCACTGCACAGATAAAAACAAAGAACATAGTATTAGAAATGTCAGTTCCTCTTTTTTGGAACTATAAAAACAAAGAACATAGTAATAGAAATGGCAGTTCCTCTTTTTTGGAACTACAGAAACAAAGAACGTAGTAATAGAAATGGCAGTTCCTCTTTTTTGGAATTATAAAAAGAAAGAACATAGTAATAGAAATGGCAGTTCCTCTTTTTTGGAACTACAGAAACAAAGAACGTAGTAATAGAAATGGCAGTTCCTCTTTTTTGTAACTACAGAAACAAAGACAACCTCCTTCAACTAGTCTAAATTCCACTGCACAGATGGCGGACACCGGACGCATGTCTAAAACCAACATAGCTGTGCCGGTGACATGGCCTGCAGGAATATCTCTGATGGAGATAGAACTAGGCCCCAAAGAGCACATAATGCCAAAAAAAGAGTTGCAAGATGGAATTGTCCTTGGGCCCTCCCACCCACCCTGATGTTGTTGAAATAGGACATGCACACTTTAACAAACCAATCATTTCAGTGACAGGGCCTATCAAACTACTGTGGCTGAAATGATTGGTTTGTTTGGGCCCCCACACAAAAAAAGCTATTCATCTCTCCCTGTACAAACTAAACTGGCTCTACTGAGGCAAGATGTCATCCTCATCCTCATCCTCTGATTCCTGGCCCCCTTCAGTGTGTACTTCCTCATCCTCACACATTATCAATTCGTCCCCGCTGGACTCCACAACCACAGGTCCCTTTGTATTATCTGGAGGGCAGTGCTGTACTTGATTGAGGAATTGATAATTCATTTTTATGAACATAATTTTTTCAACGTTCTGAGGAAGCAACCTCCTTAGCCGCTCACTGACCAGGTTCCCTGCTGCACTAAAAACTCTTTCCGAGTACACACTGGAGGGGGGACAACTCAGGTAAAATAGAGTCAGTTTGTACAGGGGCTTCCAAACTGCCTTTTTTTCCTGCCAGTAAGAATATGGACTGTCTGACATGTCTACTTGGATGGTGTCAGCAAAGTAATCCTCCACCATTTTTTCAATTGTGACAGCATCCAATGCAGCGACAGTAGACATGTCTGCAATGGTTGGCAGGTCCTTCAGTCCAGACCAGATGTTCTCAGAAAATGAAGGAGGAGCTGTTGGCATGTCACGGTCCTCTTCAGAGGACAATCTCCTGACCAGCAGGTCTTTGCACTGCTGTAGACTTGTGTCCGCCGGAAACAGAGACACAACATACGCTTTAAACCGAGGATCCAGCACGGTGGCCAGAATGTATTCCTCTGACTTTAAAAGAGTGACCACCCTCGGATCCTGGCAAAGCGTACGAAGGGCTTCATCCACAAGAGCTACATGCTTTGTTGAATCGCAATGGTTTACTAGCTCCTCCCTCACTTTCTCCAGCTGCTTCTGCAACAGCCTGATCAGGGGAATCACCTGACTCAAGCTGGCAGTGTCGGAACTGACTTCTCGTGTGGCAAGTTCAAACGGCTGCAGAACCTTGCACAACACGGAAATCAGTCTCCAGTGCGCTTGACTCAGGCGCATCCCCACTTCTTTGCCTATGTCGTAGGTGGCTGTGTAGGCTTGAATGGCCTTTTGCTGCTCCTCCATCCTCTGCAGCATATAGAGGGTGGAGTTACAGCGCGTCACAACCTCTTGTTTGAGGTGATGGCAGGGCAGGTTCAGACTTTTTTGATGTTGCTCGAGTCTGCGGTAGGCACTGGCAGAATGCCGAAAGTGTCCAGCAATTTTGCGGGCCACCGCAAATATCTCCTGCACACCCCTGTCACTCTTCAGGTAATGCTGCACCACCAAATTAATGGTGTGGGCAAAACATGGGACGTGCTGGAAATTGCCCATATGTAATGCCCGCACAATGTTACTGGCGTTGTCTGACACCACAAATCCCCAGGAGAGTCTAAGTGGGGTAAGCCACTGTGAGATGATTTCCCTCAGTTTCTCTAAGAGGTTGTCAGCGTTGTGCCTCTTATTAAAACCTGTGATACACAATGTTGCCTGCCTTGGCACGAGCAGCCGTTGTGGAGATGCTGCTACTGATGCAGCTGCTGCTGTTGCTGCGGAAGGCGATGCATCTACCCAGTGGGCTGTCACAGTCATATAGTCCTTCGTTTGCCCTGAACCACTTGTCCACATGTCCGTGGTTAAGTGGACAGTGGGTACAACCGCATTTTTCAGAGCACTGAGGACACTTGTTCGTACTTCTCTGTACATCTTTGGTATCGCCTGCCTAGTGAAGTGGAATCTCGATGAGATTTGGTACCGGGGACACAATACCTCCATCAACCGTCTAAATCCCACTCCACTGATGGCGGACACCGGACGCACGTCTTACTCCAACATTGCTGTTTTTGACGCAGTTATCCGCTTTGCCATAGGATGACTAGTTTCGTACTTGGTGCTCATGGCAAACGACTGTTGGACGGTCAATTGTTTGGTGAAAGACGTAGCGGTCTTACGACTTCTCCTCTGGGAAGATGACCCACTACCAGCAGCAACAGCAGCAGTGGCAGTAGTAGGCGTACTGCTGCAGGATTCCTCGGATGAATCCTGGATTGAAGAGGACTCAGTCTGGCTGGTGACATGGCCTGCAGGTCTAAATCTGATGGAGATCGTGGAGGAAGTTGATGAGGAGGGTGTTGGTGGTGTGTATCCAACAGGACCAAGGGATTTAGGTGTCCCTGGACTGCTGACGGTCCTAGCCCCAGTTCCTGAACTAATCACTGAACTATGAAGGTTATTCAGGTGACGTATAAGGGAGTATATCCCTAGGTGGCCAAGATCCTTACCCCTGCTTATTCGAGCTTTACATAAGCTACATATGGGCAGACATTTGTTATCCGGATTCGGATAAAAATAACTCCAGACCGAAGAGGTACATTTCTTGGTCTTCTGACCAGGCATGATGATGGGCTTTTTCATCCCATGGACATCAACTTTTTCCACCCCTGGTGCCTCATTTAAAATAACCACATCAGCATCCTCCTAGTCAAGTTCCTCAGCGCCAGCTACATAAATAGCCTCCTTGACACCTTGATTATCCAAATCTGGATCTACACTGTGGGTGATCCTTCCAGCATATGCAGAGGGTGTGCTGCAAATGGTGGATGGAGTCACCTCTTCCCATACAGTGATGGGAAGGTCAGGCTTCACAACCACCAACCCCCTTGGGCTCGATTTGGGGATTTGGGATGTCATCTGTTTAGAAGGCAGAGTTGTTTGCTGTGTTGTTGCTGACAGCATAACTCTTTTAAATTTTTTGGAGGGGGGGGAGGAGGGCTTAGATCCTTGGGTGAAGCTGAACCACTAGTCCTGAACACGGGCCAGGGCCTAAGCCGTTCCTTGCCACTCCGTGTCTAAAATGGCATATTGGCAAGTTTACGTTTCTCCTCAGATGTTTTCAATTTTCTTTTTTTGCTAATTTTAGTGAACTTTGGGTTTTTGGATTTTACATGCCCTCTAGGAGATTGGGCATTGCCCTTGCCAGACGACGTAGATGGCATTTCATCGTCTATATCATGACTAGTGGCAGCAGCTTCAGCATTAGGAGGAAGTGGGTGTTGATCTTTCCCTACTTTATCCTCCAAATTTTTGTACTCCATTATATGCAGCACAAGAGAGGGTACCCCTAAACCACACACACTCGGCAAAGCCTTTACAAATTATCTGCGGCAAAGGAGAGTACCACTGGACTGGAGTTATACAGCAGTACCTAGTATTTTTAAACTAATTGTGTTATTTTTTTTACAATTATTTTTGGATAATTTTTTTATCATTTTTTTATAATTTTTTATTTATTTTTTAAGAACTTTTGGATAATTTTGAAATAACAATGCCCTTAGCAGAACAGAGCACAGGACACAGGCAGCACCACTGGACTCAGCAGGACAGAGCACAGGACACAGCACCACTGGACTCAGCAGGACAGAGCACAGGACACAGCACCACTGGACTCAGCAGGACAGAGCACAGGACACAGCACCACTGGACTCAGCAGGACAGAGCACTTGACAAAGCATCACTGGACTCAGCAGAACAGAGCACTGGACAAAGCACCACTGGACTCAGCAGAACAGAGCACTGGACAAAGCACAAAGCTACACTAAACTTAAAACCAGGACAGGAGCTCCCTAACTGCAACCTCTCTCACGAGTGATCGCAGCCAGAATGAAGATGGCGGCCGCTAGTGCTGAATTTATGACATCCGAGTCTCACGAGATCCGACGCGAGACTTGGATGTCATAGCCTCGGTTTGGCTTCATTTCCCGCCCGGAAGTTCCCGAACAGTGCTCGGATCCCGTCGGATTCGCACTGTTCGGGTGGGCTCGGATTTCGGAAATCCAAGCGCGCTCATCTCTATACCAAATGTCATAATAATGCAGTCATTCTGTTGTGGAGTATTAATGACATTAATGGGACGCAGTAATAAACTCTAATAAACACATAAATCGAAACTGGATGTGTGCTTCCCCCATAAAATACATAACCAGCCCCATGCTAGATAGCCTGGGCTGGTTCCCAGTAAAACAGGGTGGCAATGAACTTGGACCCCTTTACTTGGGTGGATGCCAGCACTAGTCCAGAAAGGCTGGGCCAGTCCCACTGTAGCAGGCAAATCTGCAACGTATAACAGGGAAGCCTGAAACATCACAAAATAACAGAGGTGCAAGCAATGAAATATAAACTGTGTAATAAATATAAGGTGAAGAATACTTGTAATTAGCTAATACTTATTGTGTACTATGAACAATGTTGGTTGTGTAATCACATGATATAATATGATATAACAACATATCAAGTGGATCGTATTTTTACAACTGAGTAGAACTGTAAAAACATATAATAGGAAAGGAAAGTAGTGATATTTTGACTACAATAATCAGTAATCACCACTAAATAAATAGCCTTGTCCCTATGTATACTGATGGATAGCTAAACATTGGCTTAGTCCTTGGATGTTCATTTTAGCCTCGAACTCGTCTTGATCTGCTATTATGTAAGATTATGTAACCTTTTGCAACATTGATATTTGGTTAGAAGTTCCAATAGCTATGATGTCAGGAGCCATAACTTTATAGGAGTATTCACTATTGTATGGCTTCAGAATAAATAGTTGTAGTGCAGGTTTGATACCAGTTTAACCAATATCAAACTGTTAGCAAACAATTACCACGTGGATGGAATGGTTCAGGGAGATTTATCTGAAGAAGCTCCTGTTTTCATCACATGGTGACATGAATGCAGGGCCGGACTGGGACTAAAAATCAGCCCTGATATTTAAAGCACACAGGCTCACCTTTCTTGATCAGCAGGAAACAAATTGTATGCCCCTGTGGAGCTGCGGCACCACCAAGGGCGTTGCCACATTGGGTGGGGGTCGTGGTCAACATGGGTCGTTGATGCATACATTATAATAAAAAAATTACATTTATCATGCCCTCCCCAGCCACATCACGTCACCCCCCTATTCACATAATGACACCCCCAGTCCACTGTACTTATCTATCCATTAGAATGGGAACTTACTGTAGAGTGAGCAGGGAAGCCATTAGTCTCATGAAATTTCCAAATCATGTGAGACTTAGAGTTCCTCGGCTTGCTCTGCAGGCTGTGTCCTATCCCTACAGCTATCAAATCCCTTCTGCTAACCAAAGCTGGATTAAGGCTCGGGGGGCTTGGGGAATTTAAAACAGGGGAGCCCCTATGATGTAACATGCTTATCATTTTAGACAAATACACAGTCAATACTGTGTACACTGCTGTTAGATGCACGCATACCTCCCAACAGTCCTTATAGTTGGACCAAAATATTGATTAAGCGAGGCAGTCACCTAAATTTGGGACTGCCCCACCAGACTCAGGACAATCTGCAGACTGTCCTGCTCTCTCCTACCTGTTCTTGTCACTTTCACCACCTGTGGCTGCTGGTGTCTTTAGGAAAAAAAAATGAGTACATGAAACTTAGAAAATTCCAACCAGCCCTGGGGGTAAATGTATCAAGCTGAGGGTTTGCCGGCGGGTTTGAAAAGTTGAGATGTTGCCTATAGCAACCAATCAGATTGTAGCTGTCATTTTGAAGAATGCACTAAATAAATGATAGATAGTATCTTATTGGTTTTTCAAACCCGCCGGAACACTCTCAGCTTGATACATTTACCCCCTGGTGTTAAATCAATAAAACCCACGTTTAATAATTAGGCCTCTCTCCAGCCTCAACATTGAAATAATAGTATTCACATATGATAAATATATCTATTTCCCTTCAATCAGTCCTGACATTAAATTAATAACATAGACATTTAATAAATAAATCTATTGCCCTCCCTCCAAATAGCCCAAGCAATAAATTAACAGCATTTGAGTTTAATAAATATAATTATTTCCCACAGCCACTCCTGACATTAAATAATTCATATTCACATTTAATAAATACCCCTCCTCCCCATACTCAGCCCCACATTCAATCAATAGCCCCAAACCACCCAGCTTTAAAGGTCCCATCACTCCTTCTTAAATTAAGTTGCCCCACCAATAAATTAAATTGCCCCACCATCACCCCAGATATAAAATAGCACCCATAAAATAATTAGCCCCCACCTACACTCCTTTAAATTAATAGCCTATCTCCCACCCACATTATATTAAGACTGTCCACTCCCTTCCCTCACACATTATATTAACATACATCCCCTCCCACACACATTATATTAACATACCCCACTCCCTTTCCTCACAAAGCTTTAATCACACATGCCCCCCTCTGCTCAGCAGCTTTAATCCCACATGCCCCCCTCTGCCCAGCAGCTTTAATCACACATACCCCTCTCCTCTGCCTCTGCCCAGCAGCTCTAATCACACATGCCCCCCCCTCTGCCCAGTAGCTTTTATAACGCATGTCCTCCTATTGGCCAGCAGCTTTAATCACACATACCCTCCCTCTGCCCACATGTCTTGGCATCACATTACTCCTTCTTACCTTTTTCTCCACTAGTTATTCTACCAGTAACTATCAGTTACACAGAAACAAGAATAACTGCAGCAGCCCGCCAATAATGTGTATCATGGGATCGCTGCAGTCACATGACTTGGTGGTGTCACAATTTCGTCTGAAGGTACAAAGCTGCAGGGGATTTAGCCACTACTCTGCCTCTGTTTGAGAAAAGTTTGCGTCCTCGTCACCCCCCCCATTCCATACATGCCAGGAGATCCAGTTGCTAGGGTAGCCGGATCGTCCCATTTAGCCATCGGCCCTTCTGGCATTTGCCAGAAGTGCCAGATGGCCAGTCCGTCCCTGCATGAATGGGACTTTAGATTACAACAAGGAAGAGATCCAGTGTTTCAGTGCTGCAGAAACAGTGTTAAGATCTGAATGCTATCCAGATTAGGGAGCAAGGAACCTAACTGGTTCTTTGACCCTTTGATGAACCCACTGAGCTTTATTGAAAGCTGGAATACAAAGATGTAAAGGTCGTGCAGGAATGTAATCCTCCCCATATTCATTTATATTGGTTAGAAACAATAATACAGGCCTCGCTAACCTGTGGCTCGTCAGGTGTTGTGTAACTACAAGCCCCAGCATGCTTTGCCAGTAGGTAGCCAGCCAATAGCTGGCATGGCATGCTGGGACTTGTAGTTTCACAATTTGGCTGGGCCTGCAATAATAGTTTTACTAAAGCAGGAGGTTAAATGAATGTGTCATACTGTTCCATTTTTTTGTAATAATTTTGACTATTATTTGTTCCATATCCTAACTCACAATGAATCCAGTAGTATCCCTCATAGCATAACTATCAATGCATCAAGTTGTATTCCCCATAGGCCAACTATCAATGAATCATGTAGTATTCCTCACTTCCTAACTACCAACGAATCGTCCCCATAGCCTATCAATAAATTTAGCAGCATTCCCTATAGCCTAATTTTCAATCAATCAAGTAGTATTCCCGATATCCTAGCTAGAAATTAATCTTGCTCCTCTACACATACAAACACACACTCTCTTTTTTTAGCCACTTTTAGTTTTAGTTTTAGTCTTTAAATTATTAATATCACAACAACCAACAAAATTCTATTATATTAATTGCACAGAAAGATACACAAGGATACCTGTAAAGTGAGCTACATTAGATGGAGATGGTGGTGGTGGTGGGTTCTATTAGAATTACAAGTTCAATTATGGGGGATACTATAGTAACCATTATCAAGCAATTCAACTAGACATTTAAAACCATACAGAAATGAGTTATTGTTGATGGACTGGGCACATAGACAGGCTAAAAATATTTAATAACAACAAAAACAAAGTCTATGTGGGGTTGATTGTGTTTGTTTTTTGTTGAACATTGAGTTTGTCTTTTAGCTACCTACAGTATGCAAATACTTAAGTCATTTTTACCAGCACAAATTGCATTCATATGGAATTCTGTTTTAATAAAAGTGCCTGTTGTGAGGGTTTAAATTCTCTTTAAAGCTACCTACAACTTGAAAGTGTAAGCACTAAACATATGATTATATAAGTATAAAATAATAAAGGCTAGTAACATGAACTTAATGGAGGCTGTATTACAGTGTACACAAATCTGGTTTGTGTATAGGTAATTAACAAGCCTCATTTAAAAACTTTACTAAAAAATGTGATTAATGTAAAAATATTGAGATAAGTAGAAAGTGCTATAGCTTTAACAGAAAATACAAGTGGCACCACCACATGCCAGCCCACGCACCACAAACTAATTGACATGACATATTGACTGGCACTATTCCGGGGAATGGAGAGCGGGAGTATGCATACCATTGCAACTCAGCAATAATTACTGATTAAAAGCTAGTTAAAAGGCAATGAAGACTGAAACATAGATTAACCAAACGACCCTCATCTACAGCAAAGCCATAGATAGATGGGAAGCCATTATGAAATCATCACTTAAAGTGTCTACAAACATTAATAACTACTTGAAAGTCTGGAAGATTTATAGCATCGCTACTGTACTCACTCCATAGATGCTGTGTTATATTCCTTCTGCATAAAAATGCCTTCATTTGGCTTCATCATTATTGGCGGCAAGTGCTGCCCAGGGAATTGGGAGTTCCAAGCCACTACCAGTGGAGCTATTTTTAACCTTCATAATTGAATCCTTTGTTTCATATTTTTTAAATGGGAAACAGCAGTGCTTAGTAATATTAATAGTTTACAAAATTCAACAAGACCAATATGTTTTCAATGCTGTAATGCATAGTGAAATGTTCATTAGAGCTAAGGTTATAATAACTGTTATTCTTGCTCTATAATTTAGAAGGTTTTAGTGTTTGTGCGAATATTGTTTAGCTAATTTGTGGCTATTATCTCTGCAGTCACTTTGGGGCACCTTAGTAGATGGATTTCAAGCAAGCGGCTAATCTGTTTTTTTCCACTGCTAATTTATAGTCCTGCACTAGATGAATCATAAACAGCTAAGACTCACAAAGTGCATAATCATGTTTAATTTCAGTGTTCAGTTATTGTAAACACGTTATTTTATACAATATTAATCAGAGTGTAATGCTGGAGTTTAGTTTATCAGTTTTTTCACATTTTTCATAAACCTGTTTTGCTTAATGAATTATTAACTTTGCTTTTGCTACCTATATTTTGCAACATACAAATAATATTAATGTGCCTACTTTGCTATGAATAAGGTCAAAGCAATTTAATTTGTAGGGCAAACTTGTTTTGTATTTTAATATTGGTACTTTACATTTTTATTAAATGGATATCGAGATGCAACGGGTTATACTTACAGTGAGACAAACTGAGTCAGCTGTCTCCGGCAGTTTTGGGGAGCAGCAAAAAGAATTAATTTAAGAAAAAAGCAATTTGTCATGCAAATGCCTAAATCACACAACGCAGATGCAAATATACGTTAGTTTGTATGAGGAATGATATGGTGACATTTCAAGCATACCCCTGGAGATGGAAATGCAGATGTCCATCCTTGATCATTATTTGAAGAAACATGCATGGACTGAATATTTCATTGGACTCAATAATATAAAAAAAATACAATGCATAACGGAACAAAAATGAGCAACCACCTGCTTCAGCACAGAAACATGTCAGTAATGTTTATTATTTAAAGTAAAAAAAAACAGTTTATTAATCAAATGTTCCAGTCAATGACAGTGCTATGGTTTGGATGTAAATCAATATAGTGCAACAATCTCCCTAACTAAATTATTGTTACATTTTATGCTCAGAAAAACAGCATGCTGTTCATGAGGTAAGGTGTATGTCAAAAATGTGACAGTTGGCAATACGCCTGTGCACCTGGTGGTTGCTCTGAAACTGTGACAGTTAGTGAACTCTCCCTGTGCACCTGCTGGGTGACCAGGAACATGTGACCTGCTGGATAGTCTGAAAACTGTGACAGTTATTTGCAGCCCTGCTGGGTGACCTGGAATATGTGATCTGCTGGGTGGTCTGGAAGCTGTGACAGCCACATATATCAGCGCGCCTTGCGGGGTTCTCAATCACAGACTGCAGTGTTATTTCATTATTCCCTTATCCTCTCTTTGTTTACAACAAACATGTCAAGAGGCCACCCTCGAGGACTTTGACTTGGTGGAACCCTTACAGGTCACCCAGAGCGAGCAGTTCAGAGATCTTACAGTCAATTACTTTAAACCGGATGCCACCACTTCACCTTACTTTAAAAGTAGGCGCTATTGTTATGTTGATGCGAAATATGGACACTAGCAAAGATTTGGTTAATGGGACAAGGCCTCAGGTGATGCATATGCATCCCAATACATTACATCTAATGGTTTTAACTGGGAAGGCTAAAGGACAACTCATCTTATTACCATGCATTGATCTACAACCAAACAACTCTTTTTTCCTTGCTTAAACAATGGCAATTCCCCATAATTATCTCATGCGCCATGGCAATAAACAAGAGTCAAGGACAAACCCTTCAAAAGGTTGGCCTGTGGTCCCCAGAACTGGTGTTTACACATGGACAGCTTTACGTTGCATTATCCTAAGTGAAAACAGAAGCATCTTTCAAAATTAAAGTTGCCCGTGCCCAACAATGTAACTTCGATGGACGAACTTATACATATTATGTAGTGTATAAAGAAATTTTTTAGTTCCTATAATATAGTGATTTATAATATATTAGCAGCAGCAGCTATTTATATAGCGCCACTAATTCTGCAGCGCTGTACAGAGAACTCGCTCACATCAGTCCCTGCCACAGTGGAGCTTACAGTCTAAATTCCCAAACATACACAAACACAGACCGAGAGAGACTAAGTATAGTTATTTTTCATTATACTCCCTTGTTAACATTTCTACATGTAATGTGTATAAAAATTTAATGAATTGTCACGCTTCAATGTAAATCACAGCTATGGAGCCCGGGATGTGATGAAAGCATAAAGGTGTTTATTGAGCAAGTTTTAATCAGAAGATATAGAAAATAGTAGAAATAGAATATTGCTGATACTGCACAGGGTTTTCAGAGTAAAGCTGAATACAGGTAGCAAAAGAATAAAACGGGCGCAGGTAGAATGGCTGAGTGGAGAGAAATTCATAGTGATGTCAGCAGCAGCATGAGAAAGTCATAGAGCACAGGAGAAACAGGAGAACACAACCATAAAGAGTAGCAAGAAGACAACAATGACCAACACAGGTAATAGAGAGAGGCAAATATATAAATGTGCAGCCTAGGGTACACTCAGGAAAACCACCAAATTTCCTAAAAGAACCAGACATACATACAAAAATGTGTACCTTAACCGCTCATTCTCTCAAATAGCAATTCAACCAAGGTAATTCATTTTAGTATATTGATATTAATCTTCCGCGTCATAAAGCACTAGGAAATATACTCCAAAAATATACAAACATAGGGTAATATGGTCTATAGTCATGTTAAAATTGTACATTTGAATGTTTTCATTATACTGGTGAAAATACAACTAAATAAACACTTGTCAGTGTACTTGAAAAGTGTAAAATGCACCCATTTGAAAATATTGGCCAAGACAGAGATACTGTGCCAGCGTGCACATGAACACTTGTATTACAAGTGTGCACTATGAATGGTGCCCACATCATGTAACAAGAATCACATATTATTGCCCCACAATATAATGATAAAATAATATTGCCCTCTTAAAATAATCATACATTAAAGTGCCCCTTAAAATATTCATAAATTAATTTTGCCCCATAAGATCATTATTATTTTTGCTGCCTTAATCAATAAATAATGATTGCCCTCATAATTAATATGTGTATTGTGCCTCCTCTTCTGAATAGCCAGATAGCTCAAACAGCATTCGATTTGAACTGTTTCGCCTCTCACAGCCGCCTCTTTTTCTGCCATTTTCTCTGCCGTGTTTTCCAGCGTTTTTTTGTTTGTGTAGTTTTTCCTAAACCACATGCAGTTTGGGACTTTTCAAACCACCACACACATTTCCAGTGGTTCAAATTCTCATACTCCAAGCCGCTGGATAGTTATAAACTTCCATTGCCTTGAGAAAGACTGCAGTGTTGACATAGATCAATGGTGATAATCAGGGGTCTGGAAGTATCTCACCTTGAAACACAGTAGTAAAAAAGCATAATGCTGGGAGAAACTTCATAACTGTTTGAGTCTTTACATTATTGCTATCATAACATGAATCACTTAAGTGTAACGTGAAATGAGAGGTTTAATCAAAGAATCAACTCCTGGTCTGTCTAAATTAATAAATTACCCCCAAACTTATATATATTACACCCATTATTAACTACCAAATGCTGCCACCACTAAGATTTGGTTCCAAGGCTAATACTTTAAAGAATCTAAAGTTAGTTACTCGCTGACCTAACTCAAAATAGACTAACAGCTACTGTTATCCAAACAGTAATCTGCCTTAAAAATAGTGTTTATTGCAACCAGGCCTGACCTGGCACATAAATCCTTTAAGACAGCACATTATTAAATGCAGTTTGATATGATGAAGTAAATCATACATATATATATTTATATATATATATATATATATATATATATATATATACGTATATATATACACACACACATATATATATATATATATATATATATATATATATATATATATATATATATATAGTGGACATACAGTAATATTACAAACTATTTCATGAAATTGGAGTAAATACAGAAGCCAAATTAATTTTGCTATTAGTTTTGTGTTACAGAAGCCAAATTGTCAAATACTTTCATGTGACTGTGCCGAGGGAGGTGGAAACATGGACAGAACCTCAATTGCAAATTGATCCCCAGAACTTACCACTTTATGTCAAATATATTTTTTATTTAAATATTTGCAGCTGCTGACAGTACCTCTTCCCTGTGAGGTCACTGAGAGAAGTTTGTGTGTGTGAGATCTGGTTTTATGACCCTATTCAGTCATTCTTAAAATGTAATATATTTTCACCAGAACATCATAGAAACATAATAGAACATGGTTTCATGCACTTGCATATAAAACATGAAGCTGAAACATAAATGTCTTAGGATGATAGACTATTTCTCTATTTTCACTATCAGTATTTATATTCAGCACACACACACACATATATATATATTCAAATGAATTCAAAGAAAATAAGGAGGTATAATGAGGTACAATCCAGGATCAATTGTACCACATTTGGATATATGACATAAGTGTATTCAAACATAAGGGATGCCTCTTGTGGTTGTAAAACTTCACTATTGTTGTAATGCATTTGTTTTTCTGAGCATTAAAGGCCTTTGGGAGTAACCAGATATATGATCTACATCTTTAATAGTTTGTATGTGTAAACTAGATTAAGAGCATGCATTCACATTTCACGATTTGGGGTGATAATTTTATATTTCATTAGCAAGTGTTATGCACTGGATAAAGGGATAAATGTTGTATGATGCAAATGATATTAGTGTCCAAGTATACTTCAATATACATGTGTTTTTAGTTTTTATTTGTTTGATGGCTGTTTTTAATTTGAGATAATTCACTGCATCACAGAGAAGGAGAATAAAGAATTGATGGCTTCACATTGATGAATCTTAGTCGTTGTTAGTGGATGTTTATTTTGGATGAAACTTCATAACACTATAATGGGACCTTTTGTTTGCTAATCACCTTTATGTTCAGAATACATTATGTAATGTGAAGCACAAATGGTTACATTTTTGTTTAATGCAATATTTGTTTTAAGGGTTGGTGGTATCCTCTGTGTAATCAAGGCAGCATTATTTAGGAGCACTTGGGAAGTGTATATATTTATATAAACAAAATGATACTAGAGATGCTCAGGCTCGGTTCCTCGAGAACCGAACACACCTGAACTTAGGGGATCCGAGTACCGATCCGACTCTCGCGCACCCTCGGAATCGAAAATGAGGCAAAACGTCATCGTAACGTCGTCGGATCTCGGTTCTCGCGAGTTTTGGATTCCTTTTTAAGATCCAAAATAACAAGAGGATGAGAGGGAGGGCGGATCCCCATTTTTCTTTTCTGCCACTGGTGTGTGCCAATGTGTCCTAGATGTGCTAGGAACTGCCGCGTGTTTGTGTCATTGCTCTGTCGCTTAGCATCCAGCCAGATCGCTGCAGTCTTTGTTTGAAAGTGTATGAAAATAATATTGTGATATGTGAGGTGGTCAAAATTTAACTGAAAATGACTTGAATTTAGTGCTACTGAGATTAATAATAATGTAGGAACAAAAATAGAGCAAACTTATGTGATTTTAGCATATTTTAGGATTTTTCCTAAAAAATCCAAAACCAATACACACGAGGGTGGTTTTGCCAAAACCAAAACCACAACACAAAGCTAATCCAGATCCAAAACCAGTGAGCATCTCTAAATAATACTAATGATTAGATGGCATTAATATTGTATCTCGGGCTTCTATAGAATTGATATGTTGTTAAAAAACATTTAAAAATAAAGTCAATGTTCAAACCTGTTCACATGGAATAAATGAATTTGAAATTGAAATGTTTAGATATTTTATACAGTTTTATCCCATTATTATATGACTAGCATGCTCTTTTATTCTAGTACCAAGTTTCTGTTTAAGGTGTCACACATACTGTAGCTTACATTGATATTTTATATAACCCAAGTGATCTTACACTTAATAAAGACATTACATTTAAATTCATCCTTCAGTTTGGCATTAATACATTTACAAATAGTGTAATGTTTTAATTTGTAAGCACATTTAGGTTTATTGGGTAGTCAAATAGACAACATATGGAGATTGTTTTTACATTTCACTACACATAATATTTTTTTAAAGCTAGTAGTGTAATTTTAAATCACATCTGTCTCATTCTTAAATAAAAATCTTGTAAAATGTGGTCATTTTCTAGGATATTCCAAAGCTTTTGTCAACACATTGTCAATCTCTTTATGATTTATGGTTAAATTGTGGTAAAAACAAGACAAAGATCCATAATCCAAAGTTATCCATAATGCTCAGGTACACTTTTTTGGTATATTTTGTTCATATCCATATTGTTACCCAGCTTTTTTAATTCAATTTGACCCATGAGTACTATTCCTCAATATCCTTTGTCTTTCCCCTTTGAGAACACTCCTAACAACAAAAGAAACAATACTCACGTGATCGGCGCCACGTCCCTCCTTGCTCTCTTCTCCATTCACACTGACTGCCGGGCGTGACGTCATCAAGTCACGGCCGTCAGTCAGTGAGGAGCGCCGCAGCCAGGACACAGCATGAAAAAAGCAGCATGAAGAAAGAAGAGAAGACAGAAGAGAAGAGAAGAAAAGAAAGAAGCTAACAAAAGGTGAGGAAAGAAACGGAGAGGCAAGGAGGGAAACAGAAGGGGACAGTACTATAAAGAAGAGGGAGTAAAAAAAAGGGGAGAGAGCCTGACAGTAAAATAAAAAAGGTGAGAGAGCCTGACAGTAAAATAAAAAAGGGGAGAGAGCCTCACAGAATAAAAAAAAGGGGAGAGGCACAGAGTGAAAAAAGGGGCAGAGAGGCTGAGAGTAAAAAAAAAAAAAAAAAAAAAAAAGGGGATAAAGTAAAAAAGAAGGGGGGAAAGCAGCATGGAGGGCGCAGTGTGAGCATAAGGGGGCACAGTGTAGTTGTGATGAAGGGGCACAGTAATGTGTGTGTAATGGCACAGTGGGCTTGTTGCAATGTAGTGTGTGAGGTAGGTGGTGGCTAATTAATGGGCGCTATTTTGTTTGTAGGGTTATGGTGAGGCAATTTAATAGTGGGGAGTATTAATTTAAGATGGGGTGGTTTGGGGGCTATTGAATATGGGGGTGAGTTTGGGGAGAATGAGGTCGATTTATTAAATGTGACTATGAGTTATTTAATGGCAGTGATGGTTGCGGGAAATAGGTATTGCTGTTTGCAGGAAGGGAATAGGTTTATTTATTAAATGTGAATAGTATTATTTTAATGTTGGGGCTGGAGGAAGGCCTAATGATTAATCGTGGGTGCTATTGATTTAACGCCGGGGCTGGCTGTAATTTTCTAAATGTAGCCATTTTTTTTCCCAAATAGGTCCTTCAACATTCCAGGATCCAGACAAGCCACAACTAAAGAAACCAGCAGCCACAGGTATAGAAAGTGAGAAGAACAGGTAGGAGAGAGCAGCACAGTGTGTGAAATGTTGTGATTCTAGTAGGGACAATACCAATTTTTGGTGAACGTTGTGCCCAATGTAAAGTGCAGGTCAAGACTGGACTCTTTGTGTACACACTGCATTCTTTCTATACTACACTGTGGTGGTAGATGTACTGAAAGTCAGGAGTGCTTGGACATATGTGACGTTCCGGCGAATTGAGAGCATAGTGATTTTGATGTTAGCCACGCCCCAATGGTGCATTTGCCATGCCCCCAAATGCATGACCACACACCCAAAAAATTTGCGCCGACTACAAGGGGGGGGGGCATTTGAATTTGTTGTACCGGGGCCCTGAATTCCTCTTGGCAGCCCTGAATATAGGGATTGGCATTGGTGGGCTTATGGTAAGTATAGGTCATAATGTTGAAATATGTAATGCCTCTGATGACTAGATCTAGATTTACATTTGTAAAATAGCCTGATGAAGGGGCCTCTGTGCTCTGAAAGCTAGCAAATATAATAATATTGTTTTTGGTTAGCCTATAAAGGTATCACTCCTATTCCTTTTGTCTTTTTTGAGACAAAAGTATTTAACATCACATGGTTAGATCTACAAATTCAATAATGTTAGTGTCGTATCTACACCTCCTTGTCCGCCTGTATGAAGGAGTGGACCAATGCTTTGGGGTACCATGTGGTATAGTTTACCAGGGGAATTGTTTCCCAGAGCTACCGTGGATGGACATTGGCTACACTATAACTAGTTTTGCTAGTTTGCCTTTGCTAGATGTAAACCCCTATACCTGGGAGCGTATAGGAGAAGCCTTGATAAAGACCATCTGGGTGAGGTCGAAACGCGTTGGCTACACGGGGACAAGTGCCACCTTTACAGAGCTAATACCTTCATTCCATGGAGAGGAGATATGCCCGTGGATATAACACATGCTGATTGTATTCTGGAGCTCTGGTAGGCGGACTTGCATCTATCTATATACGCTGTTTGTGGATTGGACTTTGTCCTTTTAATTATTTGTACTCTGCATTGTAATATTGGTAGCTGTTTGTATTAAAGGATAAAACACTATATATCCTTTCTATTTTCCCTGTTTTGTTGAAATCTCTCCATCTTGAAAATTGTATGAGAGAAAATCCACAGGAGAAATATCTATGTGATTCAAACAAACCAGTTATGATGATATGTGACGAATTACACCATTAATCGTGTAAGTGAATATCATGGTGTGAATACATGTTTTTAGTCACATTTTCTTGCATGACCCACTATAAAACATCACGTGGAGGGGCCTTTCTGACTCTATATGAAAATCTTTTAAGTTAGAATTGAACACATGAGGTGTGCCTGAATAAGGGGAATACCACTTGATTTATTCTGATACATGTTTTTTCTTTGTTTTGAGGATAACAATACCAACAGGAATTTTTCCCTACAAGTTTTGGTAGTTATTCTCAGTATATGGGAGAAGAACTTGAGAATTCAGTGAACATACATCTAGGTGGATTATTTGATCAATTCCTGGATTAATTTATGGTATGGACTCTGGATAACTCTGGACTCGATTATATTGTATACATTTGTATGAGCAAAAGTTTAGCGCCGTATGTTATACTTTATTTTGTTATACACTATAACTATAGTTGCACACAGAAAGGACACAGTTATCATGGTAAGAACACTATATGGGAACATCCTACATCTCCACAATTTTCCACCTTTTTACAGGTATGACAAGAACAACAATAAATGGCTTTCAGTAGCTATTCCTGTCCAATAGCAATGCTGCTCAACTGAAGCATGTTCCTGAGGCACAAGTGGTAATTTCAATGCGGTGGGATGTGTTTCAGTGTGTTTATATATACAACAGAAGATCTTAACTTTATAAGATACTTATGGGCAGTCTCGAATTGATAAAAACACACACTGTGGTAACTAAAGTAGCGTTAATAATGTAGTAGGGAACATGAACATGAAGATACATTTGATTGCATATAGGTGCTTAAATTATAGCTAACTAGAGCTTAGCACACAAGTGTTAAGTTTCGCATTTACAAGGGCGAAAAGTGTTAAATCAACCCTACTTTTGTTGAAAGAACTTTAATTTCTATTTACTCTACATTCCATCTTATTACTGCAACTACTGTACAGTAGGTAACATCAGTCCGCTGACATCGCTCTACATTTGCGGAGCAAGCACACACTTCCCGAAAGAACACAGATGGAGCCTGCTATAATCAGCAGCTACATACTTACTGTAAAGTGGATACAATTCACAAAACACCATCAGTATTGGTGGGTAAAGGAGAAACGAATACCAGAGGGATCACACTCCATCCATGGAATACACAGACTCAACGAAAGAAAGCAGGAGAGGTCTGTACAACACAATAATCCCATATGCACTACAGCAGGTGCGCTCTATTGTTGAAAATGACTAATACTGATTCAAATCAACACCACCAAGGACAAGAGTTTAACTACTTTTGGATTAAAGCAATATAAAAGATCCATGCCAGTGGGTAACTCTATGCTCACCACCAGGATGAACCAATATCAACATAGATTGGAGCCACAATTTGGGTGTTATTTCCCACCGGGACTTGTTGATCAGGAGAAAAATTATTTGCTGAAGGCATGGACACAATAGTGGGGATTACAACAACACCACTGAGTAAGAAGGCACCATGGTGCCACAAACATTTAACCAACTAATAAACTTGACATTTGAACTATATTCAATAACTCTAGTTATCTCAATATCAGTTACAATAATTTAACAATGAACTAACTCACTAGTCCGCACCTTCGGCCCTTTACTATCAGAGTTGCTTTTCAATGGATACAATCAATTATAGTACCTCAACAACCAACCTGATTATATCTGGGACTTATTGTTACAAAATTCAATCTCTAATAAGAAAATTTGAACTCATTGGTACATTGAATGAGGATATATTTGCATTTTCTGCTTTCCTACTATTCAAATGTGTATCCTTTTTATATGTGCTAAGCTCTATTTAGTTACAATTTAAGCACCGCAACTATATATGCAACCAAGCATACCTTCATGTTCACTGCTACATTATTTAAAGCTTGAATTTACTATTCAGAGCTGAATTAAGGCTCTTGGTGGCGCGGAGTACTTAACCCAGATGGGTCCCCCTATTATTATTAACATGGTTATCATGTTAGACATATTTTAAACAATCACACAGGCAATACTATGTGCACTGCTGTTAGTTGCATGCAGCTCTGTCTACACGAGCAGTACAGTGTGAAGCAGGACATAACTCCCAACTGTCCTTGCAGTAAGATCAAACCCTGAATAAGCGAGACAGTCACCCAAATTTGGTACTGCCCCACCAGATTCAAGACAGTTGGCAGACTGTCCTGCTCTCTCCTATCTGTTCTTGTAGCTTTCACTATCTGTAGCTGCTGGTGTCTTTAGCCCAGTTGCTGCTTGCCTGGGTCCTGGAATTTCGGGGGCCCTATTTGGGGAAAAAAATGGCTACATGAAAACCAGAAAATTCTTACCAGCTCTGGTGCTAAATCAATAGCACCCAAATTTAAAATTTAGGTCTTCCTTCAGTCCCAATATTTAAATAATAGTATTCACATTTTATAAATAGACCTGTTTCCCTCCAACAAGCCCCAACATTAAATTAATGTTCCCATTTAATAAATAAACCTATTTCCCTCCGTCCAAACAGTCCAGCAAAAAAATTAATAGCATTTACGTTTAATAAATATAACCATTTCCCATAACAATCCCCAACATTATATAATTCATATTCCCACTTAATAAAAAGTCCTTCTCCCCAAACTCAGCCCACATTCAATTAATAGCCCCAAACTACCCAGCATTACACACTAAACATCCCACCGCATTTAAATGACCACTTGCACCTTGGGAACATACTCATTTGATCTATACTTCAGAGGGCAAGGATCTCCCTCTACACTTCAACCGGTTCTCTGAAACGGCAGCATAACTCCTCCATATAGAAAGCAGAGATTACCCAAACCTACTAATAGCAATTCTGAATTAAAAATTACTTCAATTTTACACTCTTTAATGTACAGCCAAGGGGAGTTCATGAGCTACCCTTCATACGTCCTCTTGATATTCACTGGGTACCACTAGCTGTTTCTGTTACTTATTCTTCCTTCAAATCTGTAGCCATAGTTTCCCTGTAAAGCTTCCCATCCCCCCAATACACTTTTTTTTCAGTCAGAGGCTTTTCTGCCAGACATCTCAGTTTCTCTATTGTAGAGTCTTTCTCCTGAACCTGCTGAAATGCTTGACTTTTCACCTGCTGATCAGTCTCTAATGACAGTGGTCGGGGGTCTGCAATTGCTTGCTCTGCAGGTTGGGTTGGAAGCAAATATTCTACCTAAATCAGTACCTGTCACGGGCACTAGGAGTCTTTACCCAGGGATCACCAGGTGGTAAGCTTACCAGAGCAACGTAGATGGTAATAGAGTACTCTGGTAGCAGGGTGATCACGGAACAGGCAATGGTAGATGATGAGATGCTCAGGAAAGTCTATGACTAGCAGCACTGGTAATATGGAGGTATTAATACACGAGGAACTGTAGGACAAGGACACGTGAAGGTAGTCAGTGGTCTGCGATAGCAAGTTGTACCACTGCTATAGTGAGGAGGAATGTCCAACAGCAACGAGGAGGTGATGAGAGTCAGCGGTCTGCGGAGAGCAAGTTGTACCGCTGTCTGAGTGAAGGAATGGAATCCAAGTGGAGGTATCCGGGTAGTCAGTGGTCTGCGATAGCAAGTTGTACCACTGCTATGTGAGAGGATACTGGAACAGGTGATACAGGAAACAGGGATCAGTGGTCTGCCCTCAGCAAGTTGTACCACTGAATATATATGTGAGGAGGTGTACGGGGAGAGACTGCAACACAGGATGTACACGGGCACCTTAAACACGATCCACAATAATATGCACAATATATATAAATGACTGAACAGGTCTGCAAATATAGAAAGTCTCTTGAAGTAATCCAGCACAAGATAACACAGTCAATGATGGCAATAGACTCAGCGGATAGCAGACTCCAGAGGAGAACCAACACAGTCCAGCAAGGTATGCAATACACCAGCACAGTCAATGAGAAGTATGCATACCGTGGTTCAGAAGTAGGCAGTCAGATAGGAGTGCAGCGATACCTGAGCGGCAGGAGGCCGGCAGGATGAGAAGTCCCTGGAGGAAGAGTCTAGTAGATGCAGCGCACAGGTAAGTAGACCAACAGGGACACGAATCCACAGGAATCAGTAGAACGTGGAACTGGACTCATGGAGGACCCAGGAGAATGGAGATGATCTAGCAGAGGAGTAGCTGATGAGATACGAATCCAATGCTGACAGGAGGGTAGAGACCAGCAGGACACAGGAAGGCGTGGAGAGCGGATCAGCCGCGGGTGGACGATAGCGCTGACAGCAGCAGCAGGGCTCTGCGGACACACGGAGGTAACCAGTAGCAACCAACAGGTACCAATAGCGATGGAACACGGGAGAGCAGAGTAGACCAGAAGCTGTTGATCACGAAGAGAAGCAGATGGTAATAATAGCAGCAGTCTCGAGGAAACACGGGAGAGATGAGATGAGGCTGAGGTGCACAGGAGCAGCGGATAGGAATCAGCTAACAGTCACGATGGTGAACACAGGCGAGTTGCAAGCTGGAGGCTGTAGTGCACGGAGGCAGCGGATAGGAATCAGCTAACAGTCACGATGATGAACACAGACGAGTTACCAGCTGGAGACTGTAGTGCACGGAGGCAGCGGATAGGAATCAGCTCACCGACTTGATGATGAACAGGTGAGTGGATGTGGAGAGAAGGCTGTAGTGCACGGAGGCAGCGGGTAGGAATCAGCAAACAGTCACAATGGAATATGATAGCGTTGAAGTGGTATAGAAGACTGTAGTGCACGGAGGCAGCGGATAGGAATCAGCAAACAGTCACGATGATACAGTTGATGGTAGAAGTGGTATGGAAACCACAGTAGTAGAAGTGGTTTGGAAACCACAGAGGTAGAAGTGGTTTGGAAACCACAGGAATCAGCAGCGCTGAATACACGAGGAAACATAGGAACACCTTTAGAGACTCATGGGGAATGAGACTCCAAGATCAGGCAACGTGGTGTTGACCACAGGTGCTTAATATAGGGAGTGTTGCCTGATCTGCCAATTGAGTTAAAGGGACATACACTGAAGTATAGGAAAGGGCTGCGCATGCGCAGACCCTCAGGATGGAGGACGGCCACGGTTCCTAAATGTCCGGGAAGAGGCACTCACGGTCCGGTGAGTGACAGTACCAAGCAAAACATTTGAGCCCACAAGGGTAACTTAAGCCCCTGTGCCTGGGTGAGGTTTTAGGGAAGATATCGTCTAGAGGAGAGTAAAGGTTTCTTCATTGCAGCATTGCACAGTAATGAAGGCGATGGGGGGAGCAGCATGGCACAGTGCTGAAGGAGAGTGGGGAGTTGCATGGTACAGTGATGAAGGAGAGGGATGGGAGCAGCATGATGAAGGAGTTGGGGGGAGCATGGCACAGTGATGAGGGAGAGGGATGGGAGCAGTGATGAAGAAGTTGGGGGGAGCATGGCACAGTGATGAGGGAGAGGGATGGGAGCAGTGATGAAGGAGTTGGGGGGAGCATGGCACAGTGATGAGGGAGAGGGGGTGAGCAGCATGGCACAGTGATGAAGGAGAGAGGGGGGTAGCAGCATGGCACAGTGATGAAAGAGAGTTGGAGCAGCATAGTACAGTGATGAAGGAGAGGGTGGGCAGCATGGCACAGTGTGATGGACGGAGGGGGGCTGCATGGCACAGAGTGATGAAGGTGGGGCAGAATGGAGCAGAGTGATGAAGGGGGACCAAGTGTGATCATAAGGAGGCACAGCGTGGTAATGATGAAGGGGCACAGTAGTGTGTGTATGATGGCACAGGGGGTTTGTGGTAATGAGTGTGTGTGATGGCACAGGGGGCTTGTGATAATGTGTGTGTGTGTGGTGGCACAGGGGGGCTTGTGGTAGTGTGTGTGTGTGATGGCACAGAGGGCTTGTGGCAGTGTGAGTGTGTGTATGTGTGATGGCACAGGAGGCTTGTGGCAGTGTGTGTGTGTGTGCGATGGCACAGGGTACTTGTGACAGTGAGTGTGCGATGGCACAGGGGGCTAGTGTAGTGTGTGTGATGGCACAGGGGGCTTGTGACAATGTAGTGTGTGTGATGGTACAGGGGGCTTGTGACAATGTAGTGTGTGTTATGGCACAGGGGGCTTGTAGCACTGTAATGTGTGTATGATGGCACAGGGAGCTTGTGGCAATGTAGTGTGTGTGAAGTAGGTGGTATCTAATTAATGGGTGCTATTTTGTTTTTGGGGTGATGGTGGGGCAATTTAATAGTGGGGACTATGAATTTAAGATGGGGTGGTTTGGGGGCTATTGAATGTGGGGCTAAATTTGGGGAGAATGAGGTCTTTTTATTAAATGTGACTATGAATTATTTAATGGCAGTGATTTTTGTGGGAAACAGGTATATTTATGAAATGTAAATACTATTAATTTATTACTGGGGCTGTTTGCAGGGAGGGAAATAGGTTTATTTATTAAATCGGAATACTATTATTTTAATGTTGGGGCAGGGGAAGGCCTAATTATTACTCGTGGGTGCTATTGAATTAACCCCAGGGCTGGTTTGAATTTTCTAAATGTACCCATTTTTTTTCCAAATAGGGCCCTCAACATTCCAGGATCCAGACAAGCCGCGACTAAAGAAAGCAGCAGCCACAGGTGGCGAAAATGACAAGAACAGGTAGGAGAGAGCATGACAGTCTGTGAAATGTTGTGATTCTAGTGGGACAATCCCAATATTTGGTGAGTGTTCTGCCCAATGTAAGAGGCAGGCCAAGACTGTGAATTCTTTATGTACACACTGCATTCTTTATATGCTACACTATGGCGCTAGATGTCCTGAAAGACAGGAGTGCTGGGACATATGTCACGCTCCGGCAAATGGGCACTTGTTCCAATGGTGTACACAACAATGCAGGTTTTGTTCTGCAGGAGGGTGGCCTGGTGCTTTTCACCTGCTAGCCACGCCCCAATGGTGCATAGCCATGCCCCCAATCGTATGAACACCTCCATTTTGCAATTTGTTTTGTCATGCTCAACTATAAGGGGGGCCCCATGAAGTTGTTGTACCGGGGCCCTGAATTCCTCTTGGCAGCCCTGTGGAATTCCACTCTCCCTCATTTACTGATCAACAATCTAATACTGGCTATTATACTACTGTAAAAGCTTCAATTCTGACACTAAAAACATACTTTAAATATAAGATTTAAACATCACAATTATCCTGGTGATCGTTACACCATACCAACTTCATAGACATCTACAATCATGGTGGAAAAAGATTAAGATTTGTGAATTACACGTTCAAGAAAAGTGTTTGGATGAAAACAAATATTCTGCATTAAGAAGATGATCTATCTACATGTTTGTATTTATTGAGAAGAAGGTTTTGTGCTGTGTTATATAAGAAATATGCATTGATGGCTCTATACTTACTCATGTTTACATGATTTTAGAAACATTCTCATTTTAATTCTTTCTTAGTCTGCTAGCATCCACAAGTCCACAAGGCACTGGGGTGATAGAAGCACCATGTCATTCAAACTGACATAAATGTTAGACTCTGCTTTTTCTTTTTTAAGTATTTTGAAGATACCACTAAAACATATCTTTCATCTTATCATGAAGATTGCAGTTTAAACCTCTTCCTTTTAAAATAAAAAGAGATACTCTTTTAAAATGCCTAGTCCCTTTAAGTGTCCACACACGTTTTTCTTTCCACCAAATTCTCTCTTGTGCTTCACTTTCTGACAGCTTTGAAAATGAACCTAGCCTAAAATCATCATTTAATATTGATTTTTTTTTAACTTGACAGTTCAGCTATGAATGTGTTTTAGCTTTTGCTGAAATCAGAAAGCTTCATTTCTACTAAAATCACTATATTTATTTCTTTAACTCTGCCTGGCTGTGTTTTACACAGCTTCTTATGGGCTTTTTTTTGTCTATAGTTTTTCAACTGCAGATGTAATCAGAATTCTGGACACATTCATGCAAATTAGCACACTCTGAGTCAATTCTTTAGCATCTGCCCTTTGCAGGGATATCTCAAAGCATTAGCTTTCTGCATTAAGCAGTTTGGATGGTTAAACCTGGGTTAAGGACATACACAGACAAAGAGGCACTTGGGAATACCAAAGACACCCTACTGAAGCTCATCATTCTAATTTCAAAACAGTGCATTGTGTAATAGACTTTCTGCTGCATTTATTGTTTTGCCTTAGTGACATCAGTCTTCAATTATGCAGTTATCTGTGCATAAAGATGTAAGGCATCTGGCAATTGCACATTATTAGTTACAGGCTCCCAATGCTACTTAAAGAAGTATAGCACTAAATTGTTATGAATTGTTTTGGGGTTTATTTATTTAGCGACTTACATTTTACCCCAGCTTGGGACATCTGTGTTTACTTCCAATGATCAACGGGTTAAGAGAACATTTAATAAACATCTGTTTTTTTCCAAATTTAATGCTAGACAGATTGGTTATTGGAAATGAATACATCTCTGACAAGTGGAGGTAAAACATACACCTATAGTAAATAACCCCCTTTGTACGATCTTTCTTAATCATAGAGCAATGCTAGTCATACTAGAAATGTTACATCTGTATTCAGATCTGGCACTAGCGCCTCCTTATACTTGGAGAGGTGAAGCTGAGATAGGGAAGTCTGAGTACATTTATTTTTCTTGCTAGTTTACACTTGCCAATTGATTAATACATAAAAAAAATCCCACTCATCATGTGTGTTGTGAAATGTAACAGTGGATCAGTTCTCCCTTGTCACCTTTAATCGTCATCAAGCTATTTATCCAAAAAAAAAATATACAAAAAAAATTACTTTAGGATTATAGTGTCTCATTTTTGCCTGTTGGTACAAGTTCTTCCAGCAGAAATAATGCAAACCTTTTATTTGCCATATATGAATAGCAATTTACAGTTAATATGCCTAGCATGTGTAAATACTGTATAATACAGAAAAGGAAACATATACTAATAACAAGCTGCTATACAAGTATAAAGTGTACAGCATAACAAGATTACAAGTTTAAATTAAATTTAAATCTCCATGACATACTACCAGCAAGAGAGATATGAGAAATGCTAACATTTTAATATGTTTCACTATTTTATTATTATCTATCTTAATAAACGGACCTGAAATGTCCCTTTCTCTTCACTATAATGTAACTCCTCCATTATGTTTATTAATGAGATTGACATACTCTCTCACATGTCTTAATATCTGTCTTATAGACTGGTGTCCAAAACTAAATTCCATATTTGAAATGTGCTATAACCAGTGACTTGTATAATAGTAAAACTTCCAGCTTTTTATACGTCCCAGGGTTTATTGCCATTTGTAGAATATGCCTGGCAGCCATATTTAATAAAGAAATGTATTTCTCTGTTTTTCACAATGGTTTTTGTTTTATTTAACCTCATTTGACATGGAGGCCATTTTCTCCTAAAAGGTCTGTACAGTCATGGCCAAAAGATTTGAGAATAACACAAATATTGGTTTTCAAAAAGTTTGCTGCTTCACTGTTTGTAAACCTTTTTGTCAGATGTTGCTATGGTATACTGAAGTAAAATTACAAGCATTTCATAAGTGTCAAAGGTTTTTATTGACAATTAAATTGAGTTTATGCAAGAGTCAATATTTGCATTATTGACCCTTCTTTCTGAAGCCCTCTGAAACTTCTCCCAACCATGCTGGAAAACAATGCCTTTTCCAGCATGATGGAGCACCTTGCCATAAGTCAAAAGTGATAACTAAGTGGCTCAGGGATCAAAATATCGAAATTTTGGGTCCATGGCCAGGAAACTCCCAATAACTTAATCCCATTGAGAACTTGTGGTCAATCCTCAAGAAGAGGGTGGACAAACAAAAACCCACAAATTCTGACAAGTTCCAAGCATTGATTAGGCAAGAATGGGCCGCCATCAGTCAGTATGTGGCCTAGAAGTTGATTGACAGAATGCCAGGACGAATTGCAGAGGTCTTCAAAAAGATGGGTCAACACTGCAAATATTGACTCTTTGCATAAACTTAATGTAATTGTCAATAAAAGCCTTTGACACTTATGAAATGCTTGCAACTTTATTTCAGTGATCAGCAAATTTACACTGATCAGCAAACTTCGAGGAAACCAATACTTGTGTCATTCTCAAGACTTTTGGCCATGACTGTAGAGAGTTCCTGTCCTGCCCTTGCAGATGGACTCACACAAAACTTTAGCCCAACCTTTATATGTTGTATATCAACCTTCTGTCAACCAACCAGCTATGTCATAATATACTGTGCATACTTTCTCCCCTAGTTTGAAAACTTTAATCCTATGTACTATTCTAATATGTGAAACAGTATAAAATGCTTTTAAGAAAACCCCAATTCTCTCCCCTTAACCATCTATTTTTTGTACAGAACAGTTCCAGTTTCTGTATCAAAAAGATGTTTGTGATTTTGTGGCATCCCTGGCTGGATCATGGTATAGCTTGTCTGGCCTATTGTGTCCTTTTTTTTTTCAATTCTAGACTACAGAGAATTTTACAATTACTCACAGCTGATATCAGACTTATTAGTTTATGTTTTCATGGCTGTGATTTTGTTTACCTTATAAACACAGTTTCCACATCTGTCTTCTTCGAGGTTGTTGTAAAATATTCTGTTAAAAATAAAAGTATTCCTATCTGTGCAGTAACCTGCTGTATGTCTGTGAGAACCACGTCAAAGCGCAGTACACCTGTAAAAGGGCTTTTGGTAGCCTTACAATCTTATAAACTTTATCATCATCATCTTCATCATTTATTTATATAGCGCCAACATATTCCGTAGCACTTTACAATTGGGGCCAAACATAATAAACTAATAAACAAACTGGGTAAAACAGACAAAGAGGTGAGAAGGCCCTGCTCGCAAGCTTACAATCTATGGGACAATGGGAGATTGACACATGAGCTTAAGTCTACATTTTGCATTTTGGCCCAGCCAGACTGCAAAGGTAAAACTGACTCATAAGCTAAATGAACCCGTCACACAACAATGTTCGTCAGTGGGTAGTTGTCTTGTGTGAAATTGTGTAACAGGCTAAGGGTAGCGAGGTTGAGGGTGGCTGAGGAATATTATAAGCTTGTCTGAAGAGGTAGGTTTTCAGAGAATGCTTGAAAGTTTGTAGACCAGAGGAGAGTCTTACTGTGCGAGGGAGAGAATTCCATAGAGTGGGTGCAGCCCCGAAAAAAGTCCTGTAACCGGGAATGGGAGGCAGCACGGTGGCGTAGTGGTTAGCACATCTGCCTTGCAGCACTGGGGTCATGAGTTCAATTCCTAACCATGGCCTTATCTGTGAGGAGTTTGTATGTTCTCCCCGTGTCTGCATGGGTTTCCTCCGGGTGCTCCGGTTTCCTCCCACATTACAAAAAACATATTGGTAGGTTAATTGGCTGCTAACAAAATTGACCCTAGTCTGTGTCTGTCTGTGTGTGTGTGTCTCTCTGTCAGTTTGTCTGTGTGTGTGTGTTAGGGATTTTAGACTGTAAGCTCCAATGGGGCAGGGACTGATGTGAATGAGTTCTCTGTACAGCGCTGCGGAATTAGTGGCGCTATATAAATAAATGATGATGATGATGATGTAATGAGGGTGGATGAGAGACGCAGATCTTGTGCAGAAAGGAGTTGCCGAGTTGGGAGATATTTTGAGACAAAAGAGGAGATGTATGTTGGTGTAGCTTTGTTGATGGCCTTGTAGGTTATTAAAAGTATTTTATATTGCATTCGGTAGAAAACAGGCAGCCAGTGTAGAGACATACAGAGTGATTCAACAGAGGAATAACGATTTGCAAGGAAAATCAGTCTTGCCGCAGCGTGCAAAATAGATTGTAGAGGTTTGAGTCTGTTTTTGGGAAGACCAGTAAGGAGGGAATTGTAATAGTCAATGCGGGAGATGATGAGTACATGAATTAAGGTTTTTGCAGTGTCTTGCGTGAGATATGTTCGAATTCTGGAAATGTTCTTTAGATATATGTACCAGGATTTGGATATAGAGTCAATGTGGGGAACAAAGGATAGGTGTGAGTCAAGGATTACACCTAGGCAGCGAGCTTGTGGGGTGGGATTTATGGTCATGTTATCAACAGAGATAGAAATGCCAGGTATGCTCTTGTTGGTGGGTGGGAATATTATTAACTCTGTTTTAGAAAGATTAAGTTTGAGTTGGCGAGAGGACATCCAAGATAATATGGCAGAAAGACAGTCAGTTACACGGGACAACACAGATGTCGAGAGATCAGGAGAGGATAGATAGATTTGGGTATCATCCATATAAAGATGATACTGAAAGCCAAAGGAACTTATTAGATTTCCAAGAGAAGCGGTATAGATAGAGAACAGCAGAGGACCTAGCACTGAGCCTTGTGGTACTCCAACTGATAGGGGAAGCGGAGCAGAGGTGAAAGAGCGATTAGTAAGGTAGGATGAGAACCAGGATAGAACAGTGTCTTGAAGACCTAGGGATTGCAGCGTTTGTAGGAGAAGAGAGTGGTCAATGGTGTCAAATGCAGCCGAGAGATCCAGGAGAATTAGGAGAGAGTAATGGCGTTCAGTTTTAGCAGTGATCAGATCATTGACAACCTTGATCAACGCAGTCTCTGTGGAGTGTTGAGAACGAAAGCCAGACTGAAGAGGATCCAACAGGTTGTTAGCGAAAAGGAAGCGTGGGAGGCGAGTGTAGGCAAGTCTTTCTAGAAGCTTGGAGGGGCATGGGAGCTGAGAGATGGGACGGTAATTTGAGAGAGAGTTTGGGTCGGAGTTTTGTTTTTTAAGAATAGGAGTAATCACTGCGTGCTTGTATAGTGATGGAAAGATGCCAGTAGAGAGTGAGAGATTACAGATTTGAGTTAGAGGTGAAATGAGCACAGAAGACAGGGATCTACCAATTTGCGAAGGAATAGGATCTAGAGGACAGGAGGTAGATTAGGAAGATAAGAAGAGCGTAGAAATTTCCTCTTCATTAGTGGGGTCAAATGAAGAGAGGGTGTCAGAGGGTAGTGGGAAGGAATTGAGCTGATTGCTTGTCGAAAAAGAGGATACCATTTCTAGTCTGATCTTGTCAATCTTGTCCTTGAAGTAGGAAGCAAGATCCTGAGCACTGATAGTAGATGGAGGGTTCAGGGTGGGAGGATTGAGAAGATGTTTGAATGTATTGAAAAGGCGTTTGGGGTTAGAAGCCTGAGCATAGATAAGAGATTGGAAGTATGTTTGTTTTGCAGTGTCCAGAGCATTTCGATAGGAGTGGCAGACAGAAGTATATGTGAAGAAGTCATTAGAGGTGCGAGATTTATGCCAGTGACGTTCTGCTTTACGGGACAGTTTTTGAAGATTTCGTGTTGCTTTAGTGTGTCACGGTTGACATCGAAGTCGACGTGTAGTATGTAGTGTCGCTGGAGCCACTTGATCAAGAGCCGTTGCTAAGGTTAGGTGAAAATGAGGTACTGCCATCTCAGGGGATGAGAATGTAGAGATAGGCGAGAGAAGGTGTTGAAAAGAGAGGTGGAAAATTGTTGAAGATTAATAGAATTCAGATTTCTGCGGGTATAAGGAGGCTTGGTAGAGTTAGACAGTAGAGAGGTTAGAGCAGTGGGGGTGAGTGAGTAGCTGATAAGGTGATGATCCGAGAGGGGGAAGGGTGTGTTAAGAAAATTAGAAACTGAGCATAGTCTAGAGAAAACAAGATCAAGGCAGTGGTCATCCTTATGAGTAGATGATTCAATCCACTGGGAGAGGTCAAGTGAGGAGGTTAGAGAGAGTAGTTTGGAAGCAGCTTTGGAAGATGGGTTATCAATGGGGATGTTGAAATCACCCATGATGATGGTGGGGATGTCTGAAGATAAGAAGTGAGGGAGCCATGCAGAGAAATCCTCAATAAATTGTTGGTGTGCTCCAGGGGGACGATAGATCACCGCAACACGTAGAGAGAGTGGATTAAAAATCCTAATAGCATGTACTTCAAAAGATGTGAACGTGAGTGATGGGACATTTGGTAGAACTGTAAACGTGCACTGTGGGGAGAGAAGTAGTCCAACCCCACCTTTTTGTCTGCCTCAGGTCTGGAGGTGTGGGTAAGTTGGAGGCTACCATGTGAAAGTGCTGCAGGTGAGGCAGTGTCTGATTGCATGAGCCATGTTTCTGTTATTGCCAGAAGGTTGAGAGGAAGAGATCATGAATGGAGGTAAGTTTGTTACAAACAGAGCGTGCATTCCAAAGGGCACATTTAAAGGACTTTGGAAGAGAGGGGAGACAGGTGATGTGTTTGAGGTTTGCTATAGAACGGTAGTGCTCTGATGTATGTGTGTGTGAGGAGTGTGGGGGACCTGAATTAGGTGATATATCACCAGCTAATAGAAGCAGAGTGAGAGAAAGATAGGCAAGGGGATTGTAAGATGTGTGACTTTTTATTTTCTGGCGACAGGTGGAGGTTGTACTTGTTAGAGATAATAAATAGGACAGCAGTTCATGGGTGTTGACTAGAGGCAGGGCCGGACTGGCCATCTGGCACTTCTGGCAAATGCCAGAAGGGCCGATGGCTATATGGGCCGGCCCGACTCCTCCTGTCTTCATGGTAGCTGGTTCCTCCCCGGTAACCAGCTACCTCTGTTGCGCTCCCTCCCCCGTTGCACTTACAAGCAATCAGTTTCCAGATTTTTTTCTCCTGAATGGGGGTAGCGGGGGTCCCGCGATTTTCGCGGGGGTGCCGCGATTTTTGGGGGAGGGGGGCCAGGGGGGTGCCGCGATTTTCGGGGGGGGGGTGGCAGGGGTGCCGCAAGTTGCACTCGGGGATAACCAGTGTGAGAGAGCCAGGGGGTAGGGGCTGCTGGGGGAGTGGATGAGAGAGCAAGGGGGTGCTGGGAGAGGGGGTGAAAGCCAAAGGGTACGGGGGTGCTGGGAGAGGGGGTGAGAGATCCAAAGGGGAAGGGGGTGCTGGGAGAGGAGATGAGATCCAAAGTCGAAGGGGGTGCTGGGAGAGGAGATGAGAGATCCAAAGGGGAAGGGGGTGCTGGGAGAGGGGGTGAGAGAGCAAGGGGGTGCTGGGAGAGGGGGTGAAAGCCAAAGGGGAAGGGGGTGCTGGGAGAGGGGGTGAGAGAGCCAGGGGGTGCTGTGAGAGGGGATGAGAGATCCAAAGGGGAAGGGGGTGCTGGGAGAGGGGATAAGAGATCCAAATGGGAAGGGGGTGCTGGGAGAGGGGATGAGAGATCCAAAGGGGAAGGGGTTGCTGGGAGAGGGGATGAGAGATCCAAAGGGGAAGGGGGTGCTGGGAGAGGGGATGAGAGATCCGAAGGGGGTGCTGGGAGAGGGGATGAGAGAGCCGAAGGGGGTGCTGGGAAAGGGGATGAGAGAGCCAAAGGGGAAGGGGGTGCTGTGAGAGGGGTGAGAGAGCTAGGGGGTAGGGGGTGCTGGGAGAGGGGTGAGAGAGCCAGGGGGTAGGGAGTGCTGGGAGAGGGGGTGAGAGAGCCAGGGAGTGCTTGGAGAGGGGTGAGAGAGCCAGGGGGTAGGGGGCACTGGAAGAAGGGGTGAGAGAGCCAGGGGGGAAGGGTGTGCAGGAAGAGGGAGTGAGAGAGCCAGGGAGGTAGGGGGTGCAGGAAGAGGGGTGAGAGAGCCAGGGAGGTAGGGGGTGCAGGAAGAGGGGTGAGAGAGCCAGGGGGTAGAGGGTGCAGGAAGACGTGTGAGAGAGCCAGGGGGTAGAAGGTATAGGAAGAGGTGTGAGAGAGCCAGGGGGGTAGACAGTGCAGGAAGACGTGTGAGAGTGCCAGGGGAGAAGGTGGTGCAGGAAGACGTGTGAGAGAGCCAGGGGAGAAGGTGTTGCAGGAAGACATGTGAGAGTGCCAGGGGAGAAGGTGGTGCAGGGGGTTAAGTGAGAGGGACAAAGGAGAAGATGGTGCAACGGCATAGGTAAAAGAAAGTGTAAAGGGAGAGACATCTTAAGAATGGGAATGTCAGGGATACAGCCATCATAAAACACAAGTAGTAATGAAGAATAGGAATGCACAGAGGGGACAATTCACTTATATTTTCCATACCCCCACTTCTAAATTTCCGCTTCGACCACTGCCCTCTGTTCCTGCTCCCGACTGCCTGTGAGCTGACAGCTGCTGATCCCTCCTCGCCCAGCGCACCCAGTAGGAGAACAGAACACAGGATGCCATAATCAGGTAAGTTCAAATATTTTCTTGTGTGCAATGTGTTTTTAACCATCCTTTCTTGAACTGGGGGCACTACTGTGTATCCAATGACGTTTAAAACACTATGTATTGCTCCTTATTGCGCTGTAATGTTTCTTGCATATTTATCTGTACAAAGATTTTTAATTAAGAGGAAAAAACACTGCTTGTCATAAATTTTATCTGATTGTGTCAATATATCTATTTATGTTTGCATTGTAAATGGTGTATTAAGCTGCTCCTGGGACTTACACACTCAGTATCTGATATGCTGTACAATTTTTATTTGTGAATGAGTTTTTTTCTGGGCACTACTAATGATTTGTGGGCACTACTGTGGCATAATGTTATTTGGGGACACTATTATGGCATAGTATGACCTTGGGGCACTACGATGTGGCATAATATGAACTGGGCGCACTATGGTGTGGCATAATATGAACTTCTGCCATATTATCTTCTCTGACATTTTGCTGTAGATGGAAATACTTTTAATGTGGCCGTGTGGGTTCAAATGATCATTCAATAGTTATGTTTTTTTTTTTAGATATATGTTAGAGTTTTATTTCATGTGGAATGATTCATGAAAATTCTGCCATTACTATTTAATTGAGGGAAAAGGGTACCTGTTACCTATATGTGTGTATGTATTCTGTTGTTGCTATCTTGTGGGAGATTTGAAAAAAGCAAAACAATGGTTTCCTACAGTGGCGCCTGTATAATTGGTGGTATTGCTGTAGTATGGGTGGCGTGGTGGCGGCAATGTTCTAGTGTGTTTGGGGCTTAGTATTGTTAATAAGTAGGAGAGGGTATTGCTGTAATGTGGGGTTGATGCTGGTTGCTGTAATGTGGGGGTGATGCCGGATGCTGTAATGTGGGGGGTGATGCTGGACGCTGTAATGTGGGGGGTCATGCTTGATGCTGTAATGTGGGGGGTCATGCTGGACGCTGTAATGTGGGGGGTGATGCCGGTTGCTGTAATGTGGAGGTGATTGATGTAATTTGAGTGTGTGCGTGGGGTTATTTATTGCTGTAATTTGGGCACATATAATGTATTGTCATGGTATTTATTGATGTAATATGGGTGCTAACAATGTAATGTTGAGGGTCATTAGGAGAAATAAATACCCCCCTCACACACACTCACTCATACTACATCATATTGTACAGCACCAGCAACGTGCACTGCGCCAGCATCAGTGCGCAACAATATAGTGCATGGAGCTCACAACACGTGGGCCTGTGTGCTATAAATGCCAGAGCTGATTTTTAGTCCCAGTCCGGCCCTGACTAGAGGTGAGTGGAATAATGCAGGTGCAATATGAACAAAGGTTTGTGTTGGTGGAGGGGTGAAAGATGACACAATTCTAAAGATCACGCCATGAAAAGAGACCAAGAAAATCAATTTGTTCCACATTGTGATAAAAGGATTTAAAGGCAAAAAGTTAGGGGATTTTAAAGAATTACCTCTTTGCAGTGTTCCATATAGAAAGACAAGTAATGCAGAAATAGGCTGTGGCAGATGTTGCTTATTGCTGGAAGTAAAATCCAGTCAAATGTTGTCCAATGTTTGTCCAACTGTGTTGTCTAACTGCATTTTCATTCACTTTGTGAGAAAATCCCACTTAGTGTAGAAATCACACACGTCTACCCCACATACGTCTCCCCATAGACAAACTTTATCTGACTGTACCTTGGGGATCTTTATTTCCATTCGCTGTTCAAGCTTAGAGCTACTGGGATCCGTAGACTCTTAATCTTTCCTACAAAATGCCTAAGACAGAAAATGGAGGAAGGTTTTAAAATAATGTACACAGCAGCCTTTTCAAAATGGAAGAGCTAACAATTTCAATGCATGTAGCGAAAATATGGACCGTGCCATCAAGGGCTTATACATGCAATTTTGAACACAAATGAAATACATATTTATTTTAATGGTTCCAGTTCACACTGCTACAGCTAAACTCTTGTACATTCATTGCCACAGCAATAAGACACCCCAGAGTTGGGTTATTGCCCAGCTTATTTTATACAGTTTCCAGCTCTGCAAACTACTCAGTGTTTGACTGTGAATGCACAAATAATGGATGACTTGTAGGATTAACAGGCAGGGTGTACTCCAGTCTTCATATGCTATGGAAAAATCAAAAATATTGACAATTTGAGGTATTATTTCTCTAAGGATAAAAGAAAACAAGAGAAAGATGCAGCAGTTCAAACTTATTTTTTCTCTCCTTGATGACTCGATGACAAAAGAAACTAAAGTTTCCATCTATTCTTTCTTTAGTGATAAAACTAACAGAACAGCCTAGAGTTAATATATATTCAGTTATTCTTACTAGTAGCAATAATCAATGTGGTCTCTAGCTCCAGAGAGTCACTTGTTAGAATAGGTTGAGAAATATAATATAACTAAACTTAGTTTAATCTTTATTTACTCTACACGAGGTTGTTCTTAAATATCCACCATTATAGCAAATGTCTACAATTTTGTCCATGTGAACATGACTCCAAAAGATATTGTAAAATCAAATACTCTCTTCTCACCTATCATGTAAAAACCAGAAACATACACAGTACTGTCACTTGAAGAACTACTAAACCCTACAATCGAAATTTCCAGATGTCATCTATTAAAGTAAAATACATTGTTCAGTGTTAGACTTTCCACTACAGCTCTGGTACAAAGTAAAGTATTATTCATTGCACAGTTGAATTTCCACTCACATTTTTAGAACAGTCCTAAAGTGTCTTAAGTGTTACCATGTATTAATGGAATCTAATACTGAGGATGCAGTTATCAGAGGAACTGTGCTATTACTTGCCCAGTTCCTGTGCATGAATTAACCAATATACACAGTGTAAAGCAGGGTTGTCCGGCCCGCGGGCCGCATGTGGCCCAGCAGCCTGTAAATGTGGCCCAGAAGGAGTTTTGGTTGTGGCAAGGGGGCAGCGCTCTTAATGGAAAAAAAAATCCTGCAAAAAAAAAAAGAAAAGAAACTACTTACCTTGTGGTCACGCGGTCAAGTCAGCTGGTACTCCGGCTCCCTCCCTTGTCTCCTCTTCCATGCGGCGCTCGCAGTGAATGTCGGGCGTGATGTCATCACGCCCAACATCCATTGCGGAGTGCAGCACAGAGGAGACACCCGCGCGAGAAGAACAATCGGCAGCACAGAATTGGAGAAAAGAAGAGAAGAGGACAGGAGAGATTTTTTTTTATTATTTCAAGGGACGCTGACAAGTGAATAAAAGTCACCTGGTCCTGAAGCATCATGGACCTTATCTCCCTGCTACATACTTCTACTTGTATTACTAATAGGGCATTATATATTATTCTCTTTGGCCCATTATAAGTTGTTATCCCTTAACTAACATAGTGGTGTAATTATCAAAACAGGTCACAATTTGGGGTCACAGTGGTGTATATGTCAGGTACCGCAGGCCTGGTCAGGGCACCCTGATATACAATGCCTGGCTTAAATGATATTGCATCGAAACAATACAAAAAGTGATTATAGTATAATAACTAGAGAGGATTTTTTGAACAGGGCGATTGAAAGGTAAGTATAGGGGGATTTGAAAAAAAAAGTGATATATATATATATATATATATATATATATATATATATATATATATATATATACATATATATATACATATATATATATACATATATATATATATATATATATATATATATATAAAATCACTTTTTTTCTCATATATATATATATATATATATATATATATATATATATATATAAAATCACTTTTTTTCTCATATATATATATATATATATATATATATATATGTTAACTATGTTTTCTATGGTCTTTTGGATGATCAGTTATCGTTATTGTTAGTGTATCTTATGTGCGGCCCAAACCAACTCGTCGTCTGCCAATGTGGCCCAGGGAAGCTAAAAGGTTGGACACCCCTGGTGTAAAGCAAGTCTGCACTATTAGAGAACCACCTCTCTCCTAACATAGTAACCTACTAAAGAGGAAATAAAGAGACCATGGTAGCCCTATTTAGCTTAATCTTACCTACTCTCCCGGAATGTCCAGGAAACTCCCAAATACAATGCAAATACCAGTCTACAAACCCCTCCCCCCACACAAAAAAGTCTGCAATTGTCTCGAGTTGCCTATTTTATAGATGTAATCCCTATCTTATCTTATTACCCATTAATAATATACTAGAAATCAATAGAATTGTTATTGGGCATGTTGGTAAATGAGGCTAAATGATTTTCCAACTGCACTAAAAGGTCCAAGTGAAAGCTAGAAGTGATTTTGAAGCTCGGCCCAAATTCTGAATGTCTGGATCTTATACAATTTGAGGGATTCTGTCAGAATCAGATCATTTCTTTGTCAGGCACCATAACAACATTTTGTGGAGGGCAGGGCAATGCAACTTCTCAAAAAAACATAGCAAGGGCTTTACTGCACATGTATCAGGCCAGCCCTCTCTCTGCTCTTCTGAGAAGGGGGTGACTTTAGTTCAGGAGCCACCCGATGCTGTTTTTATTATTGATTTCCATTTTTGTTTTTGTTTTTGCATTCTCTTCATTTATTTTTGTGGTTTATTCACCCGTCATGATGGGGTGGGTGATGCTTATTGGCATTCTGCGATGGATGATACCATAGGTGTGCAGCAGGAGGTCTCATAGATAAAGAATCACCTCAGGAGTTACCATATATTCAGACAGAACGAGTCATGAGATGTATATCTTCTTTATATAGTACTAAGTGCCAGGATCAGTATAACAACAGCTTTCAGTAATAGCTTCTTAACATAACATATCAGTAACATGAGCTGCTCAGCTCACCTCCTTTCTCTGGAGAGTCTCTTCTAGAACACAGAGAGTTGAGACAGGAAAAATACAAACAAGTACATGCATATACAGCAGACAAACAATACACCTCTGTATGAATACAGCGCCATCTGCTGACCCTCCATGATAACTACATGTATATCAACAAACCCATAGTCTGTTGTACATATTTCAACACCCCTTCTCAACAGACTGGGTTTCTTCAGTTAGACCCATCTTTGACGTAAGTCTTCAATGTCTCTCTCTGACAAGAGGCTTAGTCAGGATATCAGCTGTCATATCTTCTGTTGGACATCAGTTCAACTCTATAAGACCTTGTTCCTGTAGATCCCTCAGGAAGTGATGCTTGACATCAATGTGCTTGGTTCTTGGGTTCACTCTTTCTGTTTGTTTTGTGCTAATGCAAGGCATCCTTGATTATCCGCATATATCTTGATAGGTTCTTCTTGAGGCATTCCTAGGTCTGATAGTAGTTGCATTAACCATACCACTTCTTGACTGGCGTGAGCTGCCACGATATATTCAGCCTCTGTAGAAGATAGTGTCTGCTTCTTGCTTGTCCAGCTGATTAATCCTTCTCCGATAGAGAATAGATATCCACTTGTGGATTTTCTGTCACTTGTGTCTCCAGCCCAATCTGCGTCAACATATCCTGTTAACTTGTGCTTGCTGAGAGCTTAAGCTTCTTGTTAATCGTTCCCTTTAAGTAACGAATTACCCTCTTAACTGCATTCCAATCCATCTTGGTTGGTTTTGAAACTTTTCTGCTTAAAATCCCGACTGCTGTGGAGATATCTGGTCTAGTGACGGTTGCAATATATAGCAATTTTCCTATGGCCTTTCTGTATAGATGGTTATCCTGTAACAGGTTGCTCTGATCATTTGGTTCCTTTACATAACTTGTCTCCATAGGAGTGCTTGCTGTCTTTGCTTCCTGTATACCAAATTCCTCAATGGTTTCCTGAATCTTGCATTTCTGACTTAGTGTGAATGTTCCATCCTCTTCTCTTGAGATTTGCATTCCCAAGTAATGTGTTATGTGGCCGAGGTCTTTTGTTTGAAACTGACGGTTTAGTTCTTGTAGCAATTCAATTTCGTCCCCTTCTTGTTCGAAACAAACTAGCAAATCGTCCACATAGATCAATACATAGAACCATCTTTCCTCTGCCAACTTTGTATAGAGACATGGGTCTGCTTTACTTCTGACGAATCCCTTCTCTGTCAGAACTCCATTTATCTTTGTATTCCATGCTCTTGCTGCTTGTTTAAGACCATATATACTCTTGTTAAGCTTACATACATGATCTGGGTTTTGAGAATTCACAAAGCCTGGTGGTTGTTCCATGTATATATCTTCCTTTAGTTCACCATGTAGGAAAGCTGTCTTTACATCGAAATGTTTCACTTGCATACCTTTTATGGCTGCTGTTAGGAGTAAGGTTCTAATGGTAGTGTGCTTCACAACTGGAGCAAACGTTTCATCATAATCTTCTCCAAATTTCTGTGAATATCCTTTAGCGACCAGTCTTGCCTTGTATCTTTCTATTTTTCCTTCAGAATCATACTTGACCTTAAAAGTCCATTTACATCCTATGGGCTTTTTGTCTACTGGTAGTCTGGTCAATGTCCATGTCTGGTTGTCCTCCATTGATTCCATTTCTTCCTTTGCGGCTCTTAACCATTTCTGTGCTTCTCTTTCTGAAAAATTGGCAATTTCTTCCCATGATGTAGGTTCTTGTATGTTAATAGCTTTTGCTTTGTAAGATAAACGTGCAGGTGGTTTTCCCTTATTTTCTCTTGAAGAGCGTCTCACCCCCTCGGATGTATTCTCCCAAGTGTCGCTGGTATCTGTCTTGTGTTGTACTTCAACTTCTTGAGTGATCTCTACTTCATCTGTTTCTTTGGATTCTGTACTTTCTTCTTCAGTAGAGTCTACTGGAATTATGACATCATTTCGTGTTTCTTCTGTGAATGTCACACTGTTGCTTATAATTACTTTTCCAGTTTTTTGATTTGAGATTCTGTAGCCTTTTGAATGTTCACTGTAGCCAACTAAAACGCCCTCTACTGCTCGGTTCTGCAACTTGCTTCGTTTTTCAGCGGGAATGTAGGCGAAGGCTCTGCATCCAAAAACTCTATTGTGTGGCGGACGCAAGGTTGCCCTTTGTATTGTATAGCGGTTACAAGAATGCCATCTGTATTGTGTGGCGGTCACAAGGCTGCCCTCTGTATTGTGTGGAGGCTGCAATGGTGCCTTCTATATTGTATGATGGTCGCAAGGGTGCCCTCTATATTGTGCGACAGTTGCAAGGATGCCCTCTATATTGTGTGGCGGTCACAAGGATGCCCTCTCCATTTTGTGGCAGTCACAAGGGTAAGCTCTTTAATCACTGTGTTCTCTCTGTTTACTTATTGCTCGGCTTCCATATTTCATGGACCTATACATTTTCCAAACAGGCCTCAACATTCCAAGATCCAAATAAGAAACCAGCAGCAGGTTGTAAAAGCTGCAATAACAGGTAGGAGAGGACAATAGAGTCAACCACCAAGCTCGTCAATTAGCCCTCCTAATTTTGTTTTTCTAACTTCTCTTGTTCTCTTTTTCTGCCTTGCTGTCCTCTGTCTCTTACCTTCCTCAATGTACTGTCCATCCCCTGCTCTGTTTCTACCTTCCATCTTACTCATCTTCACCCTGTCACTTTACTCCCTCCTTCATTCCTTCTCATTTTCTCCACTCTTACATTCTCTCCACAGTGGGACATGGTAAGCAGGAGAATTATCTCTCCTCTTTGAGAACCAGGAAAGGAGAGTGTATTTTATTAATCATTTTGAAGTGCTTTGCCTACTTATGTATTAGGTTTGTCTACTGTGACAGGCTCCATCTACTGTGACTGACTCCTGCTTGCATCCACCACCGATAATGGTGTGTTAACTCTACCTAACACCTACTTTTAAGTTGGCCCCACCTATAATTGATTTGGTCCCACCCACGTGAGGCCACTTTCAGATATTTTTTCCAGGGCCATTTTCAGTTCCCAATCTGCCCCTGCTTTAGTTCCACCACTGGATTCTGTCACCAGTGTGTGTTTCATCAGTCTAAGATGGGGTAATGACTTTTTGATTTAGTAAATAAAGAACTAGTTAAATTTATTTTATTGAAAAAACAATTATATATAATTATATATATAATTACCATACCAATGCGTTTATTCTCTACCATTGACTTTCTAGCCAGTTTGGAGGGAATTACATTTTTCATACCCTTGACTGGAAAGAATGGATAGAGTTAACAGTTGTATAGTATGCAGTGTAGATCTATATCCACAACATGCGTAAGTCTACTCAAATTGATTGTCAATGAGTCTGTGTAAAAAAGTAGTCTCTGAGGAATATTCTCTGCAATATATATATTGATCAGAATTGCTGGTTCAGAATCTTGTTGTTGTATTATATGATTAAGAAGCTATCTGTTCAAAAAGGACAAAGGCAGGAAGATCACACTGCAGAGATAGAGAAGTGTGACATGGTGAGAACTCACCTTAGGGACTTGCTCCACAAGGCTGCTATTCACAAAGAAGATACCTTCACATTATCACTTGCATCAGTCCAAGTTGTTATTGTCTCAAAGTATGTCCCTAGCGAAATGCTGCAGAAAATGAGTGCAGCGATGAAGCTAGTCCAACTTTCTATTCTTTCAAAGTTAACAGCGACCCTTTATCTAATTTTAAAATGTAGCAAAATCATGGCTGCGATTGTAACAATTTACCAATGTAATAGCTGAAATAATATTAGATTTCTAGTGCTCAGCTTATGCAGGAAACATACCTCTTTAAAAATATGAATTTACAATAGCATTAACCCTTCAGCACCCAATGGGATGCAAGCTGGCCTTGTGTTCCTAACTGTCAGTTAAATTGTGCTATCCTATTTGAACAGTTTTCAATTAAAATATCTTCATACTAGGTGCGCAGTGCTAACATTACTAACTCTCTGGGTTTAACCCTTCTAGATGCTAACCATTGATTGAAGCCTACACTTAAGATTCTAATAAATCCTACTTGCATCTCAGTCTTATGAATTATTGATTTATTTGTGTTACCCAGATCCTTTGGTTTGCTACTGCTAGACTACCCATTCGCCAGTTCTAAATTTATCCCATTGGGTGAAGTTATCTAAAGAATTTACTGTCACTCTTTATAGTGCCATAATGGGATCTCCACTAATGGTGAACATCTACAAATTCTAGTAACTTCTGTACTCCTGCCATTAGTCAACCAACAAAAAGGATTGTATGGCCTTTAAATAAAAGGTACATTGACTGATGAAATGACATGGCACCTTGCCCTGTGGATAAAGTAAGATGATTTCTGTCAATTGTCATCTTTAGGGTCTAATCACAAGTTAATACAATAAAATATGAATATATAAATATTCACTCTCCCATGAAAGGAGTACCTATGAAGTATCTGTATTAGAAAGCCAGTGTATACGATAATAGGATGGTACTCAACACCTGGGTGTGAAACACAGTATATTCCTCTTGAAAATCATAGTAATACTAATACATGCAATCAACAAACTATAAATTTATCTGAGTAGACAGACATGAAACATTGCTGTAATATATATATATATATATATATATATATATATATATATATATATATATATATATATTAGGGAGATATTGGGTTACTGCCTAGTTTTATTCTTGACATATTAGCTGTGCCTTGGTGCAGGGACTTTTACAAATATGAAGAATAAAATAAATTGCTTTGATGTAAACATCTTGTTAATAGACACATTATAAGTCTTGGACCATGTGCTATGAAGACAGAGCAATAAACTCTTATATTAGAGAGCTGGCACTGAGTCTGAAGTCAGCAAGTCTACTGAACGTAACACCTCTCATGCTGGGAGAAAGGACACAAGAATAGCAAAATGCTGGCACAGAGAATATTGCCATTGAAGATGTCAGCATATTTAATTTTACCTGGAGATCGATGCTGAGATAAGAAATTGAGCACGTTTTTCTGTTTCTGTGTTTTCTACCTTTTATTTTAAGAAACTGTTTTACATAATATTACTCTAAGTCATTTTTGTTATCTTATTTTATACATACCTTAAGCATTGTGACTATTCTGCCATATTACATTTAATTTCATAAAATTTTGTAATTAATAGACAGTATGTGACATAAGAAGGTAATTTTAATCAATGCTAGACAGAGCAGGTAAGTTTGCTGTGATTAACCCTTTGTTACACACACGTCATGCAGGCTCAGGTTAGAGCTGTGTGTGATACCAGTGTTGAAGGTATTTGCTTTATCTCTGAGGTTAACAGTCTGATTCACCTGACAATGTCGAGTATGGGGACGCAGCCACAGCAGTCTGAGCTCCGACATTTGATATGGTCAGCTGGGTGGTTCTGACTGGGTATCTCTTAACAGAGATACAAAACAAACAAAAAAGTTATTCAACCAATTTCTAACTGGTAAACAGCAAATAATGGGAGAGGCTTATTATAGGTGTAATAAATAAACAAACAAGACCTTGCACTCGGCTTCCAGCAAATAAAATAGTTTCAAACAAAATCAGTTTCTAAAATAATAATAAAAGCAGACGTCCTAGTTGCATAAATTTGCAAAACATGTCTGTCACCACTTTCATGGTGCTTCTACTTTTATGATAGTTCTAACTACCACTGCTAAAATTCTTTGGAAGGGACATTAACTGCAAAATCTGTGCACCTGCAATCTTTCTTGTCTGCCTCCTCCAACCATCCTTCCTGCAAAATGAAATCTCAGTTCTGCATTTCAATGCACTCATGTGCCTAATCTGCACTTAGAAGAAATGGCCTCAATAAGCCCATCTCTTCCCATTGGCTAGTACCAACTTTTGAACCCCCACAGATGCATCTCTGTATCTAGGTGCACTTGCACAAAATTAGGTGCTTCACATTACAAAAGACCATTTGCAGTGTGGTTTTACACTTTTGCAGTGTTTTTGTTAATTTCTAGTATTATTCCATGTACAATATAATTAGAGATGGGCGGGTCCGGTTCCCTGAGAACCGAACCCACCCGAACTTTGGGTATCCGAGTACCGAGCTGAGTAGCTCGGTACTCTCCCTCCCGCTCCGAATCCAAATCGAGGCCGAACGTCATCGTAACGTCGTCGGATCTCGGGGCTCGGTTCTCGCGATACTTCAAGATTATAAATACACGCCTCCACAGCAATCCATCGCCATTTGACAGAGGGAGAGAGCAGGGTGTAGTCACAGGCTGATTAGAGCAGGGACAGAGAACCCAATATTCCAATTGTTGTAACAAAAATAGCTAAAGAAGAGAGGAGGATAGATGTTTTTTTTCTTTTCAATATTTGGCACTCCCCAGTGCTTTTGGGGTCTCCCCCATAATTGTGCATAAATATTTCTGGCTGTCAAAATTACTATCTGTCAGCAGTATCTACCAACTAATTTTTAGCACTCCCCAGTGCTTTTGGGGTGTCTCTCATAATTGTGTATAAATATTTCTGGCTGTCAAAATTACTATCTGTCAGCAGTATCTACCAAATACTTTTTAGCACTCCCCAGTGCTTTTGGGGTGTCCCCCATAATTGTGCATAAATATTTCTGGCTGTCAAAATTACTATCTGTCAGCAGTATCTACCAAATACTTTTTAGCACTACAAGTGCTTTGGGCTCAGAATGGATTCAAAGCAGTCCACATATGAGCAGAATGAGCAACCAGGTTCTGTCACCAGTCCTGATGGTAGTGTTCCCAGTACGTCATCTGGGCAAGGCGATGTCAAACTACACAGTGTTTCGAAATCAGTACAAAAAACAAAAACAACATTTTTTTTTACTGTGCTGAAGCGAAAAAGAAGTAATACTGAGCAAAAATTAAGTGCCGATAAAAAAAAATTGCCAACATGTCATTCTACACACGCAGTGGTAAAGAGAGAATGAGGCCTTCACCTTTGGCTATTAGTGGCAGATCCCAAAAAGTTACCGAGCCTACAATTGGTGCACAACTACTGTTACGCGTCAAAGCCGAGCTGCAAGATAACAGTAAGGCATCAGAGGAGAATGTTTGCTCTGATTCACAAATGACACCAATCCCTGTGGAGAGTCCATCCAACAGTGGTATGTCTAATCGTGAGCATTCTGTTAGTGTACCCATAAAGAAGGGCCCTTTTAGCAGTTCTGCTCATGTGTACCTGAACAGCCCGAGTGTAGCCGGTGATACACAAATTGAGGATGCCACTTTGGAAATAGAACAGGATGAGGGGGAGATTTATGGAGGTGACGAGGGCGCTAATGAGGCTGTTGATGATTATGATGCAGACAGATACCAAATTGCCTTTCTCAATTTCCATTTATATTCTAGATTATATAACGGCTGAATAGTTTTCTATTTTACTCCTGGTGGAGAGGGGATCTGATGCAGACAGATACCAAACTGCCTTTGTCCATTTCTTTGTATATTCGAATTTCTGGTTCTACAGTCTATGCAGGCTGCTTTTTTTTCTATTTTACTACAAGTGGATGGGGGGGGGTCTGATGCAGACAGATACCAAACTACCTTTGTCCATTTCTTTGTATATTCAAATTTCTAGTTCCACAGTCTATGCAGGCTGCTTTTTTTATATTCAACTACAAGTGGAGGGCGGGGGGGCATAGATAGCCACCAAACTACCGTGGTCCATTTGATTTTACTTTCTAGTTCCACAGTCTGTGCAGGCTGCTTTTTTTATATTCATCTACAAGTGGAGGGTGGGGGGGGCATAGATAGCCACCAAACTCCAGTGGTCTATTTAATTTTACTTTCTAGTTCCACAGTCTGTGCAGGCTGCTTTTTTATATTCAACTACAAGTGGAGGGTGTAATATACACCCAAAGACGATGGCTACATTGCCAATAATCAAAGATGGAGGAGGTAGACAACCAGGTTTGTCTGTATAATTTGCAGACAAGTGTTTGAATCAAGGACGGTCTACCAGGGATTAAACTGTTTTTTTCATAATTTATTAGCTTTAGAATTACCTCACTTATCTAAGAAACTGGTGGAGCACTAAATTAGGTTATTTTAGACCAAAAAATTGTATTTTTTTCAAAAATAGCAAAACAAAACCAAACAAAACCAAAACCAAAATACGCAAGGGCGGTTTTGCAAAACCAAAACCAAAACACGAAGGTAATCCAGATCCAAAACTGAATACAAAACCAAAACACGGGGGTCAGTGACCATCTCTAAATATAATAGATGTATTCCATTTATTTATTAAGTAAAATTCAACTGTATTGCCTGCTGTACTACAATCAACTGTGAGTACCTGCATTTACTAATGTTGTTATCATCTTTAATAAACAACAACCAGGGGCGGGCTGGTCCGGTCGCCCACAGTACACTTTGGGCCGCCTGGTCAGAGGAGCACCCATGCACCAGTTACCGTAATACCCGCCCACCTGTACCGCAACACTATATTGCTCACTGCAGCGACCTGACGTCATTTTGTCACATCAGGTCGCTGCAGTGAGTAGAGAGAGGATGCGCCGACTCTCTGCAATTAGTCAATATAGTGTTGCGGTAACAGGTGGGCGGGTGTTGTGTTAGAACACAGGAAACCAGGAGCTGGCATGGACGCAACACGGAAGAAGTGACAGAAAGAAGGAAAAAAAGAAGCTCAGGTAATTAAATTAAGGGGGGATGGTGAGAAGGGGGGTGGTGAGAAAGTGGGGGTTGAAACAAAAGGGGGCTGATTAGAAGGGGGAATGAATACTAGAAGGGGCTGATGAGAAGGGGGAATGAATGCAAGAGGTTGCTGAAGAGAAGGGGGAATGAATACAAGAGGGGGCTGATAAGAAGGGGCAGTGAATACAAGAGGTTACTGAAGAGAAGGGGGAATGAATACAAGAGGGGGCTGATGAGAATGTGAATGGAGACAAGAGGGGGTTGATGAGAAGGGGGAATGGATACAAGAGGAAGCTAATGAGAAGGGGGGGCTGGAGACAAGAGGGGGCTGGCGAGAAGGGGAGATTTTTATAGTATGTACTATAAAAAGTAACATAAAAAAATGTGAGGAAATTTGTAACCCATAATTTGATTGTGGGGCTGATGTGGAAATAGAGATTTGTATAACATGGGAATGTTAATAATTGGGAATGTTAATAATTTAATGTCGGGGCTGGTGAGGAGGGAAACTGGTCTGTTTGTTAAATGTGGAGGTTATTAATTTAATGTCTGGAAGATGGGGGGGGACGACTATGTTTAGGCCTAAGTATTAAACATGGGTGCTATTAATTTGATGTCTGGTTGTGGGGAGGGAGGCCTAGTTTCTTAACCATGTTAAATGCAAGGGGTGCAAATGAGTGTTCTGTTTTGCACATAAGTTAAATACTGACTGTTTTTTCATGTAACACACACATATCAACTTTACATTTCAGTGTACAAATAAGCTATCAAGTATTTGTGTGCTACATGAAAAAAAAGTCAGTATTTAACTTATGTGCAAAACAGAACACTCATTTGCACCCCTTGCATTTAACATGGTTTTGTCCAGGAGACTGAAATAAGGATCCTCTTCATTTAAGATCCTTAATGAATCAGGCCCATAGTGATTATAGGACAAATTGGTGGCCAAAGGGGCACAGGTAAGCAGACCAGGTGCCTGGGAAGCACACATAAGCAGTTTGGAGACAGTCCAACGCATAGGGCAAATGTAGCATGATGTGGGAGGCTGAAAACATATTCTCTTACTTAAGCAGTCACACTCCAGTGCAAAACTAGACGATGATTATTGCATTAACCCTGCCTGTACTAAAGAGCTGTCTCACAAAATAGATTATACAAGACAGTATTTTATGAAAACATTGGGCCTGATTCATTAAGGATCTTAATGAGGTATCTTATTTAAGTCTCCTGGACAAAACCATGTTACAATGCAAGGGGTGCAAACTAGTTTTCTGTTTTGCACATAAGTTAAATACTGACTGTTGTTTCATGTACCACACAAATACTTGATAGCTTATTTGTACACTGAAATCTAAAGTGGATAGTTGTGTGCTACATGAAAAAACAGTCAGTATTTAACTTATTAGCAAAAAAGAAAACTTGTTTGCACCCCTTGCATTGTAACATGGTTTTGCTCATGAGACTGAAATAAGATACCTCTTCATTTAAGATCCTTAATGAATAAGGCCCATTGTCCTTATAACAGGTAGAAACTGAATAAGAACATAGTACTATCAATCTATAACATAAATTTTGTGAATATAATATGTAAAAAAAAAACTCCAATTACCTGGCAGGTATGCAGACAGGGCAGGTTGAGAGAATTCACAATACCGCACAGTTTTATATTTAATTTATGTTTTAATAATATGTATTTAGATACAATTCATCTCGGGTAAGCCAGTGACAACCATATTGAGATATTTAGAAAAGCGTATAAACCATTCTTTCAACACATTCCAATCACAACCTGGATACACAGCCCATCCCAGTATGAAATGCAAAGGTATGATTGGGAGATGTCTGTCATTGCATTGCTATGGTAAGTCACAGAGTTAACAGCTATAGATATGCACAGAACAATAATATGCAAGGTTGCAGGGAAGCAGAGTGAAAATGGCAAAGCAAAATTAGAAGCTACATAAAACTGACAAAAACTCATCATTTGACAGCATTTTGATAGATTGCTATCTTACTATTAAAATGTAATGCCTTATTTTTGCTTAATTTCTAATAATTAATTCTATTTTACAGTGAGAGACTAGCAGTATCAATGCCAACACTTATTTTGTTGATTAGCTTTTTTGTAGTAACTGACTTCAGTAGGAAAATATAAATAGTAGTTACCTGGCATCTGTTGTTTGTGTGACGTATTTCAGCCATCTGGAGTTCGAGATAACTGATATATTCCACTTCCAAAATAGGGATTTTCCTCAAATGAACCTTACAATTTTGGTGAGTGTTAAACACTTCCAAGTGGATCTTTTATGTCCCCCAATCAAAGTTTAGATTTCACATCTGCTTTCCTGAAAGATAAAATATATATCTATGATAAGGATGTAGATCTATTTATATGTGTCTATATGTAGATCTATAATTAGAGGGGGTGTAGTCTGTCTTTCTTCAGCTCTTCCATGTATGTAAGTATAAAAATATAATGTAATGTAATTTTAGAATAACATAATAAATATGTAAACCACAAACACAAATAAAAAATGTAAAATTTGTAAGATTAAATGGTGATTAAATTGTAATTATTCCAAGAAATTGACCGTTAACCTTTTTGAAAAAGGTTAATATATGTTTTATTAGAAAACCGGAGGATTCCATCTATGACTAGTGAGCAAATATGAAATGTAAGTAGGGAAGTAAAGTACAAATGCCAAGTGAGAATATATGAAAAGTAAGTGAAGGTGGTAAAGTACAGATGGAAAGATTAAGAATGTAGTGGTGAAAGTGATGGAGATCAGTGGTAATCGGTATCCCGATGCTCAGGATACCGACACCTAGTATAACTACAAAAAAAAACACGAGCAGATTATTAACGATATAATTAAAAACCACCCTTACCTTTACAGCGATGTTGGAGATTACTGAAAGTAGTGATATGTGACTGCTGCTATATCCGAAGCTGCAGGATGCCGCCTCCTGATTTTGACGTCACTGAAGACATCTATTTAAACAAGTATGTTAAGCTTAGCGGTTAGGCTTAGGGTCCGTCGGGAACTTACCTGATGTCAAAATCAGCTGCCGCCATCCAGCATCTTCGGGTTTAGCAGCGGTCCCATACCACTACTTTCGGTAATCTCCCCAGTGGCTGTACAGGTAAGGGTACATTTTAATTAAATCGCTATTAATCTGTTCGCCTTTTTTTTGTAGATATACTGGGTGTCGGTATCCACAGCATCGGATTACCGTACCCCGTACCGTACCATACCGGATCGGACCTAATTTTCTCCTCTTTCCCTACCCTTCCTAACCTCAGTATATAACACTGAGTTTTCAAATTCAATACTGAATCTGGTTGGCCTCCATAGTATCTAATTATGGCAGAGACTGATGTGAGTGAGTTCTCTGTACAGCGCTGTAGAATTAGTGGCGCTATATAAATAGCTGATGATGATTAGTGAAGAGAAGATACTGATGAATTCACTCCACCAGTTGTAGGTTCTTCTTAGTAAACAGTCCCATTTGAATTTTCTTACTCTGCTCTTCATCAGCGGCAATATGCACTGTTAGGAGTAGGTCGCAGAAAAACAACCACAATTTTCTGTAGATGTCTAATGTACAGTAAAATGTCAGTGAGAACCGCTGAGTGATTTCTTTTGTATTTATTTTCAGTACCTGCTTTTAATTGTCATGTACATTGATTAATATTCAAACTGAAGTGTACCTGAAATAAAACTCGCTCCACACTTTCTATCCCCATTGAAAAGATCCATTTAGAAAAACCAGGCACCCATGTCATAGGGACTAAATTATAAGGAAATTAAGCTATCAAAAGATTATATCACAATTAATACTGTATCATGCTGTATGCTATGAAGTGCCTTTATAAAATTGAATACTGTCAGAAAATAACATTTGTTTTTTCTTCCCAATATACTATGTTGTGTGCAAATCATTCCCACCACCAATTCAGTAACAGTGGCTGATTAATTTCTGCTGTTAAAGATGCACTACCACCTGGCGAGAGAGCAGAGCATTATAGCTCCGCCCCCTCCCCATTGGTCAGTCTCACAGTCACTTCTAAAAAACCGAAGCAGTTTTGGAGGGGTGTGTGAGTGGGAGGACCAATGAAAAAAATGCAATCACAGACATTGCAGCTTCTTATTATTCACCCTGCTCGCATCTCCTTTCCACAGCCATTTTAAAGTGGTGAACAAAAATGTTCAACACTTTAGGAGGTAATTCAGTTTTAAGCTTTGTGAAGATGGCACTTATGCCAAATAATGACAATTAATGACATTGTCATTAATTGAAGATGGCGTGACTGCTGTATAATTGTGCTAGCTTGCTAGAGGATTTTTTCTGTAACTCAGACCCTTCGATAATAAGGTGAACTTGTGTGATCCTGAGTAAAATATACAGAGAGTTGTATATATACACGTTATAGTGTTTAACTGTAAACATTCAAATTAACTGACAGTAAGTTGATACATTGCTCATCATCCTCTTGATGTGACATCACCAATTTATATCATTGTGTTGTTAGCTCCTTGGTAAACTGATTTTGTCACTGTCCTTTCTATATTTCCATCAGTATAGTTAGTAAGCGCTGTTCACAACTATAATTATCTTTATACACAGTACAAAGCTTCTCTGTCCTCACTGAAACTGCTCATCATCCATTCCCCTCATATCAACTGTCAATGGATAACAAGTGAGCTCTGCATACTCAGTAACTGTTCTGGTTCATGCCATCTCCTTCCTCCACTTATCACCCAATACATGTTTTGTGGTAGTTCTTCAGTGCCTGGCGGTGTCTGCGCAGTCGTTGTGCTGCAGCTGGTTTACACTTGTAAAGGGTGGTGCACACAGCATTGTCAGTGTGCTTGAAGTGGAATGGGTTAGAGGGTGGACTAACACTGCCTAAAGCAATAGCCATTTCCGCTTCTGTGGCTTAGCGCCTATAAACTGGTGGCACATGCGTTTTCCCATATACTGACAATTTGGTCCTACCTTTGCAATATTTTCCAGGGCCACATTCCTAGATTCCCTTTTCACCACTGTAATTGAGCTACTGTAGATCTCCCAGAGGCCATCGTCTTGGAAGATACAGGTGAGTGAAAGTTATAGGGCCAACAGTGACCCTTCCATAGTTTATTAATCAAAGGTTCACAATTTTAGGTTAATACAGAGTGATCATTTTGATATTTCACCCTTTGGTGAGATAACAGGAAGCAAATCTGTATGTGCAAATCAAAAGACTGCATGAATAAGAGTATATCTTACAGTGGTCAGTCTACTAGTTATCTTATTATGTGGAAATTTCCTTCCTGACACGCATGTCAGAGCCTATCTGGGTTTTCCTTCCTAAGTGTCCAGGGCATTCACATTAAATAGAATTTGATAGCTCCAAAATTAGATCCTGTGTTCATAACCCATTCACTGCTGTGAAGGGACCAAACAGCAACACTTCTTGCCCTCCCAGCTCTAAGTGGATTTAACATGGTAATGAAGCCCTTCTGTTCTCAGATGACACAGCGGAGACATTGAAATCTGCCACAGAGGCAGATGATGTGATGTGTTGACGCCGGAGTCATGTTGCTATAATAGGAAGTGTTTATTTGAATAATAAGGTCAGGGAGTTAAGTATTTGGTATTCCACTCAGATGAAGCCGTTTGCACAGTGTCACTAATAATTAAAGGATTTTTTTCTACTAATCTAGCAGCTCTACCTAAATATACTCCATTCTGTTCAAGAAACTCATCAAAGCAGTAAAGTTATCTTCGAGGTTATTAATCTCTTCTGCTCCACAGCTGGAGCAAATTTATTTGCTTGAATTAGCATGTAATAAACTTATAATAAAGCTGCCACATTCCTGGTTATAGAGAGATACCACTGGTAAATGGTTGGCAATATCATTCGATCAAAACTAATATTCACCATTTTATCACCTCTGGAGCTACAGTTGAAATTCAATATTGGCCCAAATAAGAAGCTAAAGTGTACCACAATGAAAGTTTAGCTGTAATAATAATAATAATAATAAGCACCTTTCTAACACAGAGCAGCCCAAATCTACAGGGAATTTGGTTCTAGTTGGTTATTTTGACCCTGGACTGTCCTTGCTGTAGTCATTAATTTTTCTATGAATCTCAATGAATTTCATATTGCAGTGCCTGCATTTAACCCTTTCACAAGAGATTCCCATACATGCCTGAATGTGAACACTATTTTATTTATTAGAAATCTGACTGTTCATGCAGATCTGCATTGGAGAGCTTACTAAACACTATGATTGAGTTTCTAAGTTTAATAGTTGATAGACAGCTGGGTAATGTAATGAGCCGGTGTCTCTTCACATCTGTTAAATGACCCCAGCGTACAGCACCTGTCAACAACATTGGCTCAAAAACTGGCAAAAAGGTTTAGACAAAATGGCATTGATCAGTTTAATTACTCAATGCCATATTTTTTTATTTAGGGGTCATGCACATGCTTCTACAATATATGTTTGGAAAGTAAAACATTGGCTATGCTGGTCATATATGATGCATTTTAGGTTTGTCATTTTGTTCACTTTGACCAAACATTTTCAGTGGGAATGATGGAAAAGCACGTTGAACAAAGATACTACTCCTCCTCAATCTTCATTTACGGTGTACTAAACATGGGGCATGTAGTATATGTAATATGTATGTAATATGTATATGCATATGTAATATGCATGTAATATTTGTCTATCTAATATAACTGGATGTAGAAAGATATTGGATCGCTGTCTAATTTAGTGATATACGTAAATGTTATAGTGTATAGTGTGTGATATGTGTAATATAAGGGGTTTTATTAGAATTTGTAATGGCATTAATGGTGTGTATTTGGGATGGGGATAGTGCATGTGCAAAGGTGCCAAGCCTATCATACACTGATCACATTTCCAGCTATAAGTCAGTGGGTGGGAGTTGATTGTACACTGCTAGGTGGCAGGACTTGAAATGGACACCGTAAGGTGGCAGGATTTAACAAAGTATCTCTAAGAGGGCTGGGCTTGATGGGTAGGTTTGCGTGTGTGTGTTAGGGAATTTAGACTGTAAGCTCCAATGGGGCAGGGACTGATGTGAGTTCTCTGTACAGCACTGCAGAATCAGTGGCGCTATATAAATAAATGTTGGTGGTGGTGGTTTATTGTTGGAATGCTGGAGGCAGGGAATAAAGTTTCAAATTATAAGTAAGTAGTTGTCTTTAATATTTTTTTGCTAATGCAGTTTGTTAATTTCTGCTAATGCAGTGCATGTGTGTATATGTGTATTAGTGCATGTGTATCGTTCCCATCATAGGCCTGTCTCTTCATTGGCTACAGCTCCCTTTTGTTTCCATTCTCCTGTATCTTACATTTTAAAAATATAGATGCAATAACTTGGCCTCTGAAGAGGTTAAGGTAGTGTACTTTAAAAAATATTCTTTAGAGCATGGATATAGCACTAACCAATGTGTAACCTACACATGGTAGGCTCTCTTAGTCTTAAAATCTCTTAGAGTTGACCTGATCATTTAACGTGGACACTCATCAGAAGAACTTTTCATGGACTTTCCATGTGGAACAAGAACACTGGAAAATTCTGATGAAGAAGTAATAGACAGTTTGCGTGACAGGTACCACAATCAATATTGGCAGTTTTTCTTACTTTTACCAGATTCCTCAAGAAATCATGCAGCCATCAATTGTTTTAGTGGAAATTTATTGGAAACATGTTTTATAATGTGCTTTGTATTGTGATCATTTATGGACTCTTTTAACGTTATATTATAGCAGCTTTTAAATACGTATTGTCTATTATGTAACATTTGATTGATTATATCTATAGTGATCCATTAAATATTAGTGATTTTACTTTCCTTGTACAGTCCACAACTACAAATGAACTGTAGACTATAAACCCTTTCTTCTTTAACTTTGATGTATATAATACAGTACAAACTAATGGATATAGACTAGATATGTTTGTTTAGCAAAAGTAATTTGTTTAAAAAAATAGATAAATGAGGCATTATGAATCATTTATGAAACTGCAAAAATGTTGCCCCTCAACACAATTGTCATTTTGCTACATCATGCACCCTTTATTGCCATTGTGTTGCCATTTGCATAGGTTAGTTAAGAAAGATGGTGGCATCTGGCGGAGAGGAAATTTTAATATCTTTTGATTTGAGAATGTATGTGGATCAGATAATTTTGGATTGAATACAGGGAAGGTGCACTCATGTTCCTTACATTGTACTAACATGCAATAACAAGAGAAATTAAAATTAAATTTAAAGAATGGAAAGAGCACATTTAGGATGTGCTTGGTTTAATGGGTAGCTACAGAAGCTCATTTCACCAACTAAAAGGACTTGATTTTTACAATGGTATGGTTTTTGTACTATCTAGTTACATTTTATGTACCAATGCAGAGTCAAGGGAAATCCCTATGGGCCCCACTGCTCAGTAATACTTAGGACACGTTTCCTGCTCAGGCAGGAAGTCCTCAGCAACCTCTGCTGGTCTCTGATTGGCTGAGTGACATGCCACAGTTACTCAGCCAATCGGAGCATAGGCACACCCCCTAACTACACTGCCACTACCAGAGCAGTAAAGGGAACAGAAAAAGTATTTGTGCGGGAGTAGTGTATGTGTATGAAAGACAGTGTGAGTGAGAAATGTGTGTGTGGGAGTGTGAGTTTGCTCAATTCTTAGCTTGAGCTTGGCCAAGTTTTCCTATATCACCAAGTGTGTTTATTACCAAGGGGTTTTTAACATTCATGGTTAGTAGGCGGCAGTAGGTATCATTTTGCATACCGCTGTGGTACAAAATGTACTGCTGCTGGTATTCATCATGCCAGGGCACATTGGCAAGCTCTGGTGAAACCCCCCTCCAAAACTAACTATAAACTCCTTCACCAGCAGCCTAACTCTTCTGGCGAAAGGAGGAAGTGACTCCTGTGTGGCTAAGGTTGCACATGTGCATAGTAGTGGGACCCAGCGTTGGATCTACAGCAGCTTCTCCAGTGGTGACGGATGGCTATGTATTTCTCCTGCTTTAACCCCTTGATAAATTGAAAGAAGAGCTGCATTGGCCATTGTTTTTTGCTCATCGCAGTTTAATAAATAGATCCAATAATGCTTTATTTAAATGTTAAAAGATATATTCCTACTCAATGTAATACTACAAAATACATGCTGTGTACTGGTGGTCTGATTAGTTGCTAACAACATGGAGTTTTCATTTTCAGTATAGAATTGTCATGTATGATTCATCGCATTTGTCTTGTCTTTGTCTCACAGATTTAGCATGTAGTATTGTACTTACTATTTTACATGGTGCCAGTGTGTATGAGAAATGTGTGGTTCTGTTTGTATGAGGGAATGTTAGTATGTGCGTTAGTCAAACTTTGCATAATAGAGGCAGTAGAGGTGAAAATTCGATGGAGGTGGTAGGGAATTGTATTTTAAATATTTTGCACTTGAAAGTCTTATTATATTTCATATGTTGTCCACGCCCTTTCTTTTAGATGGCGTTGTTACTCTGGTGGCTGGCACACCCCTTCTTTTGGATGGTCATGCCCTGTCAGCGGTGTGCACACAATGTTCAATGGGCCCCAACTATTGCATTCCCCCCGTGGGCCCTTCATGCCCCAGTCCGACTGAACCCATGTAATAAACTATTACAACATACAGATCTGACACATGTAATGAAGACAGTACTGGTGTCCTCTTACTCTCATGATTAACCTAAAACATTCAAGAATTGTCAGGGGATGGTCCTTAAATTGTGGTAGGCTAGACTCTGATTTGTAGATTTTATAATTTCCACCATGGGCTTTTCCATAAAGGCCAGTAACCCCACAAAAGGATGCGCTGAGCCATTCCACAAAGTTGAATTTGAGTGTGCACCTATGCATTTGTGATGTAAAAAATGAGTTTGTGCAGTGTGTCATCGCATTTGTACACATTTGTAAATGTCTACTTAAAGTAGTATTTATATATTATCATAAACACTACTACTACTACTACTATTATAATACTTTTTAAAAATGTTCCCTTTATAAATAGGAAAATTACTACAATGAAAGTGACTTCTTTTTAAAACAAATTATTATTAGTTTCTATAGGATGGCATCCGATCCCGGACCGGTGTCGGGGTGGGGCCTAATGATGCAAATTCACATAATCAAACACTGCCCCCTGCTAAGCAATGTCGTTATTTTGACCATTTCCTAGCAGGAGGTGGGGCAACGGTGATGCCATAGCGTCACTATGCCCTCTAATACACACGGTTTGCAAAAGTCAGCAAATATGCATTACATCATACTTACCAACTTTTTAATTCCCCCTCTGGAAGTTCATGGAGGGGAGGAGGGAGGGTATGGGTTGACAGGGCATGGATTGTCAAGTCGCATCACTTTTGGCTCTGCCCTGTGTGTTAATGACGCTTATGCGTCATTTTATAATAGAGGGTGGGACCAAAATGACGCAATTCCCTGAGAATCACATCATGGCAGCTCTAATCCTGTCCACTTCACTATGAATTGGGCAGATGCGGGGGGATCCCCTACTCTTCCAGTAATCTGGGCGACCTACCCAGAATTCCAGAGTCTCCTGGACAGGTGTGGTATGACTTAACGGCACTGACAATGCCGACAGATTTTATAACTACAAAATAACATCAAAAAGTGCAATAGCAACAACACGATAATATTGACTTACCACATAGCAGTCAGTCATTATGTTCGGAACCTTTAATTATCTACAAATGGAAAATGCGACTTTAATTAATATGTACATGAAGAAATAACGTAATTTCTAATAGACACTGTGAAGACAAGGCTTTTAAAGCGGCACGGGGTGGACCCACTGTCTGTATAATGTAATCCTGGAATCAGGTTTTACAGATTCAAAGGAAATGTAGCAAGGTAGGGACTATGGTGTTTAAATGTTAATAGTAGGTATATACACAAAACAAATATATTAGAAATCATAATGAACATTTAAAAATCATCATACAATGACAGAAGCCAGAATATGTAAATGGAAACAGGGAGAGAGGTATAAACTGAATTTAATTTTAAAATATAAGAGAATAGTTGTTCTCCAACGAAAACATGTAAGAAAAATATAGTAAGGTCTTAAACTTGACATATTCTCATAGTAATGGCTGAACAGAATGAGTCAGCCTTGCACAGACACTTGAGCTTGAGTAGAAGATACAAGTATGGCGACAAGCACAGGCGTGACAGAGGTTTCCTCCCACTCCACATCTTCACCTTCAGTAGCACTTGTTCATGTCTCAGTTCTGCTATGCAGTTCTGATTGTAATGAAAACTAAATTAGTAACAATGATTGCACTGACCCTTTAAAAAGCCATGTGCAGCTGAATTTTGAAAACACGGGAACAGAAATTTAGGTGGGCGTGAAGGAAGACAGATTTTAAATTAAGGATGAGCTTTTACCTACTGCATATGAGCCTGGCGTGGAAGGCAAGGGGGTGTAGGCATATTAGCCTAGATTGGCCTGAACCCTTAACCAGACCCCGATGGGTACGACTGCAAATAAACATGAAATAATATGAATTGTCAAGTAAAACTCAGGAAATTAGCATTAAATTTTGATTTAAATGAAATTTAGATCTATTTGATTTTCAAATTACTTGCATGAATGATCAGCTCACGAGGAAAAAATGGTTTCGACAAAACCAATCAGTGTTTGAAAGCTATATCTTAAAAGTAGTGAGCAATGCTGTGCTGCACTAATGGAGTCTTCACAGGGTCCTGCTAGATCATAGGATTATTGAACCATAAAAAAGTTGCACTCTACATTTAATTATAATTTATAACTCCACTCAAAACAAAATTTTTGGCTTGGGTGGCGTTCTTTAAGGCCCTGTTCTTAACAGCTGAAAGTAATTTACACTTATTTTCAATGACACAACATATATATAATCTCATCAATACAACATTTCTAAACAAAAGATTCAATTTATATAGTGCAACACATTTTAAGCATAAATCTACAGATTACAATATTGGTTCTAAAAGCTCGTTCACATTTATGATAGATTAAACATGCATTTTATGTTAATATATGCCGATTCAGTGATTGAGGAGCTGTGGTTTTCTTGCAATCAAGAATTTTAAACGTCTAATAGTATTTATTACACACCCTTACAGCTATAATAAATTATAGTGATTTGAAATGATAACAGATCTCTTTGCTGTGCCATAGTTAATAATATTATGTTAAATTGTAAATCAGCTCATTCGGCTACTGGCAAACACAGCGTGCACATCTACTTTTTCTACGACTATTATTTTTAACATGTATTTGGAAAGTGGCAAACTATACAGTGGTAGTAGTGGAGAGGTAGATTTAAACAAAAAAATAATTTCAATCTAGTTCTATCCTATAAGGTAATGTACCTCTACTTTGTGGAGGCAGAGCATAGAATCCAGAGGAGCTTGGGGCTGTTGCTGTACACAAGTCTATGCTCTGCTTCCACTAGGCAGATGCAGGACCAGGATTGTGGACACAACACCAGCTAGGATTGACACATCCAGAGAGTGGTGGTTTGAAGGATTGACTACCGGTATTTACCAGAGCCCACCGCAGGGAAGGATGGTCTTGGCTGTGAGTAGTAACCAGGTTACAGTCCGCCAAACTGGCCCTTAGTACTGCAGGTAGTAGCACAGAATGCAGAGTAGTTAGACTAGCCGAGGTCTGCAGGATGCAAGTTACAAAAAAAATTTATACTGATATATCAATTTTAGCAAATACTGAAAAAGCAAAATAGTGAATCACACTTATCTTTAATCTTTAATGTTTTTTGTAATATAAAGTATTTACAAATCTAAGTTGTTGGGTTTGCTAGGAAATAAGTCATCATGGTTTCTGACGCAAGCCCCTCAAATTGGTTCAATGTCATTTCACGTTACGGTTCTGTTTAGAATAGTTTTTTTATTTTATTTTGTTTACAATTGGATTACATCTGGAAAGAATCCCATTGGTCTACACCAAGAAAGAAAATTTTCATGTGCTGGTGTGTTGTTGAACCACCTGTTTAACAATAGCCACTGTATGCTAATTTTGCCCTCTTCCTAAGACATTAGTAGTGGTTGTATCAATGTGTAAATATGTCTTAAATGACCTCTAACAACAACCCAAAACTGTTTTTGTTACTATACCTCCGTGCCCCCCTCTCCCCGTGCCTTCTTGCTCTAGTGTCTGGCATTCTGGAGATCCCCTGCTGAGGAAACACTTTTGCCCCTTGTTAATCTGGAATCCATTAAAGGTGAAGTAAGAGATGAAAGTGATAACTTGAAAAGCTCTACTGACACTGTAGAATGCTCTCATGCTTATGGTTCCTAATCAAGGTGTGGGGTGCTGTGGCAGAATTCTAACAAGTAGATTTGAAAAGATCATGGGTCTATTTATTTATACCCATAAAAGCATGAGGAAGCCTTAACAATGATCGCTTAATGACACTGTGCCACATTTGTTTTTTGCCCATCCATCAGTACCATACAAGCTAAGAGTGCTTAAAATTAAAAATAATGTTTTAGAAACAACTGAGCTAACTCTTTGATGTTAGCCATCTAATCCATGTGCTTTATTACACATTAATTTTGTCTTAACTCTGAGTGTTTGATATAGTGTCAGTAGCATTATTATACAAAATATGAACTCCAGTCTGTCACTGGCACTAGGGGTCTTGCCCAGGATTTCACCAGTTGACTATGCTTACCAGAGAGGTGGAGTTTGCACAGCGGTCCTCTGGCAGCAGGGTGAATAGTGGAACGTATATAACAGCAGATGGAGAGAGGATGCCAATGGAATTGATGATAGTCAGTGACTTGCAGCTATACTGGTAAATGAGTCAGCGACTTTCAGCTATATTGGTAGATGAGTCAGCGACTTGCATCTATAGTGGAAAGGCAGGTTTGAACCATGGAGACCAAGGTGGACGTGAGCAGGTGAAGGAAGGTAACAGGAGAGTCAGTGGTCTGCGGATAGCAAGTTGTACCACTGCTGTGAAGGGAAGACTTGTCCAGGTGCAGGTAGGTAGCGGGGAAGTCAGTGGTCTGCGTACAGCAAGTTGTACCACTGCTATGGTGAGAAGACTGGTCCAGGTGCAGGTAGGTAGCGGGGAAGTCAGTGGTCTGTGTACAGCAAATTGTACCACTGCTATGGTGAGAAGACTTGTCCTGGTGCAGGTAGGTAGCGGGGAAGTCAGTGGTCTGCGTACAGCAAGTTGTACCACTGCTAGTAAGTGAGGAGTCGTTCAGGTGCGGATGAGTGGAGGCATGCAAAGGGTCAATAACGGTATGAAGACACTGAGAGCACAGAGGAACTTGTTCCAAACAGATATGCAGCAATTACAGCTAATAGTCTATAACGGTATGTATACTGCTGCTGAGTAGAGATGCTTGCACAGAGTGGATATGCGGGATAATAACTGATAGTCAATCACAAGTATGCATATCACTGCTGAGTAGAGAAGCTTGTTCCAAACATATATGCAGCGTAACAACAAATAGTCTATAGCGGGTATGGATACCGCTGCAGGGTAGAGAAGCTTGTCCTAGGCGGATATGCAAAGTAACAGTTGATAGTCAATAACAAGTAAGCATACCGCTGACGAGTAGAGAAGTTTGTCCACAAGGATATGCAGGCACAGCAGGGACGCTGAACGGCTGTAGCGGGTATGGGAACCGCAGGTGAGCAGAGCAGGTAATCAGAAGCCAGCTGAGGACACGAGCAGGATACAGGAGTCTGTAGCGGGTATGAGAACCGCTGATGAGCAGGGCAGGTAATCCAGAAGCCAGCTGAGGACACGAGCAGGATACAGGAATCAGTAGCGGGTATGGAAACCACCGATGAGTAGCACAGGTAATCAGCAGGAAGCTGAAGACACTAGCAGGACACAGGAGACACCTTCAGAGACTCACAGGGAATGAGACTCAAGATCAGGCAACGATGTAATGAGCACAGGTGCCTTAAATAGGGAGAGGTGCCTGATCCACCAATTAGATTAAAAGCAAAGGTCATAAGTTCTTGGGTGCTGCGCATGCGCAGTCCATCAAGATGGCGGATGGCCGCAGCTCAGGACAGGCTCCGGCAGGAAGGCTAGAGAACCACGCACCAGCACAGAGGCATTCACGGTCCGGTGAGTGACACAGTCTTAGACCCAGATCTCGTGCAGTAAACACCAATGGTTTCATAACAAATGTTTCCTGCCAGTCACCTGGGCATCATCATCATCATTTATTCATTTATATAGCGCTACTAATTCCGCAGCGCTGTACAGAGAACACACTCACATCAGTCCCTGCCCCGTAGGAGCTTACAGTCTAAATTCCCTAATACACACACACACACACAAAGACTAGAGTCAATTTGATAGCAGCCAATTAAACTACTAGTATGTTTTTGGATTGTGGGGGGAAACCGGAGAACCTGGGGGAAACCCACGCAAACACATGACACATTATCATAGAATGTCCTTTAATGGCTGTAAAAGGGTAGCTATCCCAGCCCATAGTCCGTGCTATTTTGGTGCTATATACCCTTGTTATCATGAGGGTCTAATGATGAGGCAAATATACTATTAATGCTAATATCGTAATAACAATTTAATAAACTACCTTCATTATCGCACAGGGTTGATTACAATTTAAACCCAGTTCTTAAAAAGATAATTCTATTTCAATGTCTGCTCTATTTACTTTGAGTACCACAGCTCAATACAGGAAATATTGCATATCATATTCAAGAAAGGATATCCACAAAATCTCATTTAATATAATATGTATTCTTATTAACAATAGGTATTTTCAGTAATGGTATTTACACATATAATAACAGAACGCATAATACATTTACATGAAATACAATGCATTGCCTGCTTCAGTTATTTTACACATGTGCAGATGTGCCATTTATCTATGTTACTAAGCAAACATGGTAGTACTATATGTATATGTGTCAGATTGTTAGACAGTTTGTCTGTGTGCAATCAGATTGTAATACAGTGTGTGCATGTGTTAATTGCAAGTGAGGGGGGGGGGGGCAAGACGGAGAAGACAAAGCACATGGCTCACACATGAGCCATTTTGTCCACTCAATTTTTCCAGCACTAAACTACATGTGTAGAACTTAGTACTAAACTCCTTTATCTCAACTATTTCCAATCTAAGGGCCTGATTCATTAAGGATCTTAAGTTGAGAAGGTTCTTATTTAAGTCTCCTGGACAAAACCATGTTACAATGCAAGGGGTGCAAATTAGCATTCTGTTTTGCACATAATTTAAATTCTGACTGTTTTTTCATGTAGCACACAAATATCAGCTTTAAATTTCAGTGTACAAATGAGCTATCAAGTATTTGTGTGCTACATGAAAAAACAGTCAGTATTTAACTTATGTGCAGAACAGAATGCTAATTTGCACCCCTTGCATTGTTACATGGTTTTGTCCAGGAGACTGAAATAAGAAGTTTCTCAAGTTAAGATCCTTAATGAATCAGGCCTTAAGTCCTAATCTCAGCAATATAACAAACAGTATATGCATTTAATGTATGCAGTTCCACACTTTCCTCACTTTCCCATGAAATACTTTTCTAAAACAACCATTCTATCTAAAAAAATAAACTGTGCACTACCATTTCCATGCACTTAGTTTACATTTACACTAAACTGCATTAAACAAACTATAACCATACACTTCCATTACACAGCACTTGCAATTTTCACTAGCATTTTCCCAGAAACACTGGGTCTAGCATGTTACATTTAAACATATTTAACTAACGCCATACAATTGCCTATGTTACATGTTACACATTTTTATATTTAACTTACACCATACAATTACCCATGTTACTAACTTTTTCAATCCTTTTTCACTAAACTCAAAACTCCATTCTATCTGCAATCAAAGACATCATTCCATTAAACTAGGGGTGTGCACCGGCCACTTTTAGTGTTTTGTGTTTTGGGTTCTGATTAGCTTGAGGTTTTGGGTTCTGATTTGTTTTGCCAAAACACCCGACGAAAGGTTTTGGTTCTGATTTAGGGTTTTGGGTTCTGATTTATTTTTAAAAAAGCATAAAAAGTGCTAAAATCCTGGTTTTTGGTTTTTTTTCCCACTCCTACGCTATTATTAACCTCAATAACATTCAATAAGAATCATTTCCACTAATTTCCAGTCTATTCTGAACACCTCACAGCTATCTGGACTGCGTAGTGGAGTGGCCCCGGTACCCAATTTGGTACAGAGGCCACAATACCTCCTCCAACTGGTCTGAATTCCACTGCACAGATGGCTGCTCCTACATCCTCTGCAGCATATAGAGGGTGTAGTTCGAGCGCCTCACTACCTCTTGTTTTCGACGATGACAGGTCATTTTCATTAATTTTTTATTTGGCAGCAACAGTCAACGTATTTTAATATCTGATACGCATCTATCTGGACTGCGTAGTGGAGTGGCCCCGGTACCCAATTTGGTACCTCCTCCAACTGGTCTGAATTCCACTGCACAGATGGCTGCTCCTACATCCTCCAACTGGTCTGAATTCCACTGCACAGATGGCGGACACCGGATGCACGTCTAACACCAACATAGCTGTTAAGGCCGCAGTTATATTTGGGTACAGCAGCAACAGTGAACGTAGTTTGACTTTTAAATAGCAGTACCTAGTATTTTTTTAACTAATTTTTTTCAATTATTTTTGTAAAATTTTTTAATAATTTTTTAATATTTTTTTTAAATTATTTTAGTATAGGTTTTTTATAAAAAAAATTTTTTTTTTTTTTATAACTTTTGAATAATTTTGAAATAACAATGCCCTTAGCAGAACAGAGCACAGGACACAGGCAGCACCACTGGACTCAGCAGGACAGAGCACAGGACACAGCACCACTGGATTCAGCAGGACAGAGCACAGGACAAAATCACCACTTGACTCAGCAGGACAGAGCACTGGACAAAGCACAAAGAACCACTAAACTGATCAGGAGCTCCCTAACTACAACCTCCCTCACGAGTGATCACAGCCAGAATGAAGATGGCGCCCGCAAGGTGAGTGTTTATGATATCCGAGTCTCGCGAGATCCGACGTGAGACTTGGATGTCATAGCCTCGGTTTGGCTCCGTTTGGCGCCCGGAAGTTCCCGAAGAGTGCTCGGATCCCGTCGGATCCGCACTGTTCGGGTGGGCTCGGATTTGCGGAATCTGAGCCCGCTCATCCTTACATTAAACCTCCATTTATACCATTTAAACTTCAAATATTTATGTTATCTTACCCAGGTACCACCCAAACCATTTATCCATGTTGCCTTAAAACATCCATTCTATCTATATTCCATAAATACTTGCTTATCCATGGAGTGTCTAAAAATAGATCTCTCCTTATCTCTGTCCTACAAGTGACTGACTGAGTGAATGAACATGTGTTTCCCCCCATTCACCCCCGAAGATGGGCTGTCCCAGTACAGGTTGCCTTGGCTTCTTTAAGATGTGTTAATTAACTTTACCTAACCAGCTCCAATTTCTACACCAGAAATCAGGTGTCTTAAGAGGGGGGAGGGGATGTGCAGCTTTATTATATATCTTTGAAATACTGTACACAGGCGTGTGCTAATGCTGTCTGTACACCAATTTACACTGCACAGCGATGACATCATCACTGGTGAGTGAAAGGGTTAATTGTGCACAACTGAGTCTATTTGTCCAGCTATCGTATACAAATGTGCATGTCCTCCATTCTACTTTGAGAAATTGCCTTCATAAAAATGCTGTGCAGATCATTTTGCGGGATTACATTGTGGAAAGAATAGAAACGTCAGTTCATAGTCCTGCCTACCACCACCTTCATTTATTTTTACCTTTTTCTCCAAACATTTTGCAGCAGTATTTATATCTTAAATTACTCATATAAGTAAGAGGACATAGGGATTGTTCTAATGACATTATTGTAATTAGCTATTGTGCATTTCAGTGTTCTTATTATAGTGGTAAATTTGTGCCTATTCCTCCATTTTACCATATAAAGTGTACCTGGAAGATGCAAAGTATATTTTATTGAAAGCACGGGCCAATAAAGTTCATGTTTTATTTCAAGGAAAATAGGTTCTGTGCCTCGCAGCTAACCATGAAACCCCTATCTAAGGGGTCTAATTATGAAGCCGAGAGGCAAAATGCTCTTTACCGACATTAACCTAATTATCGGAGCATATCTCTGTCCCTGAATTTTAATATTATTTTTATTGGACAATAAATAATATATGTAATATCAAGCGCCCATTATTTTTTTTTATATACCTCTATAGGGACAATAGCATTAATCCATTTATTCATCTCAGTATGTGATCTGCAGCTATATATTTGGGTTGGATATGTGTTAACGGGGACGAAAACCCAGACACGCTTGACACCTACAAAAAATGCAGATTTGACCAAAAAATACAATATAAGCAGACTTACCTGAAAACCGAAGTTCCAGATTTCCGATGGCAGAGGCATGCTGACATGCAGTCATTTCGAAGACCCAGCTGTCTGGACTGCGGCAATGTCTGGACCCTGCAGGCTACGTTTTTAAACACTTAACTTGCAGGGTCCAGACATTGCCGCTTTAAATTAACATTAATGTAGGGCGCAGTGACGTGAAACTGAAGTGCCGGACAGCTGTGTCTTCGTAATGACTGCCTGTCAGCATGCCGCTGCCATCGGAAATCCGGATCTTCGGTTTTCAGGTAAATCTGTTTATATTGTATTTGTTTTTTTGTCAAATCTGATTTTTTTTTAGGTGTTAAGCGTGTCGGGGTTCTCGTAACCGTTAAGACGATTACTACCGATACATATTGAGGGCTACTTTGCTGGAGTTCTAAAAAGACCCTTGAAGCACATTTAAATATCTTGTTCCACAACACAAAAGTCTAATTTTTGCATGCAAGGGAATATAAGAGCCACACAGGAAACTCTCTGATCTGCACAGCTTTAGCCAACTACTCTCATCAAAAGATGCAAACTTTTGTGCCCCCACCCACCCGACAGGACCTGCCATCTTGATGAGCTAATCTATGAGTTTCCACTATGAATAGACAATACAAAATGTATTTTACACTATGGGCCCTCATCTTTTCATCTTCATAAATGACCTTTAATATAACTCATTTTTGTTATAACTGGCCTTAAGCATGGTACCGTATAAATTGCTCACTATGCAATTCTCAATGTTCTTTGTTTTCTGAGTTGAATGACTCACTAACAACTTCTGTATTAAAATGACACCTCCATATGATCTTCATCCACATGAAAGTATCTGTTCTCATCATTTTCCAGAAATTTATATTAGAGTTCCTGTCCTCATCTGATATCAATGGCTTGTAATATACTGAAAATAATAGCATTGGCTGACATCTCCCCAGTGAAACCTTTTGCCTTCAGAGTCTTTGCTACATTATCTAGGCCACAAGAAACACAGATATTTTAAGATGAGGATGTCAGCAAGGGTCAGTTTCAACTTGGTTATCAAAACGAGCAGTCAAGATGAGAGGATGTACCTCAGACTGCTGGAGCACATCAATCACACTGACAAGCCCTAATCAGACAAAAGGAGTCTTTTCAGAAGTTGTGTGGAGATTAAAAAGGTGGCAGACAGAGTATTATTGTTCAAATCAAACAAATGATTTAGGATGGAAGCTTTAAGCCAACAAGCGAGACCCTTAGCCCTAACACCACTTGCATGTGGTCCTGCAATCTTATATATTTCTAGTCATCTTCCTCGGCTCTGTCAGATCTTTCCCTACTTTCATTTTATCATTTTCAGGTGACATTACTGTCTTTCTTTCAAATTTCAACTCCCATTTTCTAATCTTGATTCTGATCTTTCCTGACGTGACTGGGATACTCAAACGTTTCTTGGTAGGGAGGCAAAGTAAATAGAAACATATCTATGTTATTTTTTGAAAAGCTTTTTTGTCAGGGCTGTAAGATGACAGAATTATTCATAGGGAAAGGTGGAGAGGGACTTTGTTTCTCTTCTACTTATTCAGAAATCTTGACAGAGCACAACAGAGTTTTTGAGAATGAATGATTCCGAGTGAAAAGTACATCTGATATCAACAAAACAATACCACCACTTTTTTTAAGACAAAATCATCAAAAGTAGAAAAGTGTCTCTCTTGTCTACCAATCAATTCTGTATAGTCTGTTATTTGTAATCTCCTAAGAATATGCAAGCAGACATGCAGTAAATTGTGCCGTTTCTGGCCTCATGTACACTTCCCATGAACAGTTAACTGTATAAAAAGAAAAGTTAGAAAACATGCAGGACCCTCCCCCTGCTATAGTGTTATGTACGCCTAGTCGCTATCCAATAACGATTATCCACTTCCAGTGATGTGGTTCCAAAGCACAATGCGATTTAAGAGCAAAAAGCAGCAGAGTAACAATTCAAATAAAATAAGTACATCCGTTACGTTTCCAGGCGTTCTGGATCCAGTGTACAGTCATTCAGTCCTGAAGTCTATGGTCAAAGAGACTGTCTGCTGGTTCCAGAAACCCTGCTTATATACAGTCAGTGATACAGTGAAAACAATACAGATGATATGGCATGTTCAGGCTTCAGGAAGGTCCAGTGTAATGCAGGTCATTGGCCAGTTCAAACGATGCCCTCAAAGGGTGGGGATCAGCTCTCCAGAAGATGCATACTGATCTTCTCGCCGAAAACTAGTTCAAACTAGTCTATTTACATTACACACACAATACCATACATGATCAGTTATTCCCTATAATCCATATCTAGCATACGCAAGGTGCGATCCTTTAGGAGATTAAACCGGACGTCTGCGGATAAATAGGGCATTAGAATGACACCAGACATATTATGTTTCCTGTGACCTGAACCTTAGATCTCACTAACGTGTACATAACATTATAATATTTAACCACATACTCTGCTACATTTCATTACAAATAACTATGTGTTGCAACTAATTTTAATATGAGCTAATTACAAGTGTATGTGCGTGTATAAGTGTTTGTACGTGTTGTGGTTGATTACGCTCCTCCACGCCGTAGCGTGCTATTCGCATAATTTCAGACATAGACAGATATTAATTTTAAATGATCATATCCAATTATCTGACTTCGACAATAGTGAAAACCTTCTCCAGGCTGAACAGTGAAGGGCTGTTGTCTTTGTTGGGGTTCAAAAACAGTATGCCATCACCCATCCCTGAGGCTTCAAGCCTCACATTGAAAAGCACTGAGACTCTTTTTTGACCACTCCTGGGCTGCGTGGGATGGGTAATTAATAAGATTGGGACTGCTGGAATGGCAACTTTGTCTCCCCTTCCCATTTGTCCCAGTATGATGGACAGCAGTCCATAAGACCCCTGTCCATTTTACCAAAAGATTAGAAAATATTAGACAACATACACAGTTTTCAAATAAAGTTTAACTAAATTAAACGTCTTACTTTATTAAATAATGCTGCTGTAGTCCACATGGTAAATGAGATCTTATTTTCTTCTTTCGTGTTCTGATGTAGTTCAAATTTAAAAAAGACCAGATAAAACATTAAGACATCCCCCCAAAAAAATCTCACACCTCAACACAAAAAGTGACTATAGGACTGAGATTCATTAGGACTTCTCTTTACTAGCAGCTAATCACAAACAACCAGAATGGGATGATTCCTGGTTACTCCTCATTAGTGGGTCATTGGGCCTGAGTCATTAAGGAGAGCAAAGCATAAAATAGGAGTAAATTTGCACCTTGGCAAAACCATGTTGCATTGGAGGGGATGGTATATTTAAAATGTGGGACAGATTTATAGTTGGAACAGGACATGTTCTGGATCAACTTTAAATGTCAGTGTAAAATAAAGCTATTAAGTATGTGTGTGCTACATGCAAAACATGCCAGCAATATCCTTATATGTAAAATAATAAACTAAATTGCAAACCTTGCACTGTAACATGGTTTGTCTAGGAGCAAAGTTACTACTTTTCTTTTTGTTTTGCTCTCCTTAAAGACTCAGACCCATAGATTTTTTGGGTGCGGTTATGTTCCCATTTAAACTATGACAGATCAAAAGAAAAGAAAGAAGAAAAGTATCTTTTATTTTCCTTTTAAACTAGAATGGATCAAGAAAGAAGAAAATTCTGTTTTATTTAATAAAGTGGTGAGCAAGGGTTAGGGGGAGTCTTTTACTAAATTAAACTTTATTTGAACATTGTGTATATATGACATAATTTCTACACTGTTCTGTAAAATGAAGCACACACCTACTCCATTCGCTAAAAATGCCTTCCCTCTGCCAAACTCCTCCCCTCTATTTTTTCAAATTTCTGTTCCTCTGTAAATGCACCCAACTTGCTCCACAAACCTTTTTCACCCCGACACAGTCTAGATGAACTTATGTAAATCGGGATACACAGTTCTTATAAACATATGTATCCCAACATAAATCTAGGTGTTCTTATGCAAATTGAGGCATACTGTGGTGATAAAGTCCCATTTGTGTCATTCACTTTCATTCACTTAATTACAAATTGTATTGTGGATTTGCACTTGTTCTGATATGTATATGTTAACATTACTATCCAAATCCCCTCCCCTTTTTCTCTTTTTTAAACCCCCTCCTTCACAAAAAGTCGCATTTGTGTCTTGGAACTGCAATTTTGCGCTTCATAAAAGACCTTCACTGTGTTTTTTGCCACTGTTCATTGGCTTTCCCTGACCTATAACAGGAGGTAAATTTACCAAGATGCGGTTTGCAAAAGTAGAGATGTTGCCTATAGCAACCAATCAGATTCTAGGGCCTGATTCATTAAAGATCTTTGAGAAACTTCCTATTTCAGTCTCCTGGACAAAACCATGTTACAATGCAATGGGTATTCTGTTTTACACATAAGTTAAATACTGACTGTTTTGTCATGTAGCACACAAATACTCGATAGCTTATTTGTACACTGAAATTTAAAGTTGATATTTGTGTGCTACATGAAAAAACAGTCAGTATTTAACTAATGTGCAAAACAGAATACTAATTTGCACCCCTTGCATTGTAACATGGTTTTGTCCAGGAGACTCAAATAAGAAGTTTCTCAAGTTAAGATCCTTAATGAATCAGGCCCCTAGTTATCATTTATTTAGTACATTCTACAAAATGACTGCCATAATCTGATTGGTTGCAATAGGCAACATCTCTACTTTTTCAAACCTGCAGCTTGATAAATTTACCCCCAGAAGTCATTTAGTACATTTCCACAGATTTATAGCTGCAGCTGTGATTACCCAGAGTGAGACAAGGCTACTGTATTGCAATAAAGGGTCTATTTAGTATAGTAAGATAAGCACTAAATCCTGCAAAAAGGGAAATTTTCACAAGATGTAGGACTTCTCCCTATTAACCGCAGCTGGTAATAGCTATTGCAGGTGGGTCGCCACTGCTGGTCTCCTCATGCGATACTTTCCCATGCAAAGCATGGGGTAGCCTATTTACCAAAGGAGTGTTGCTGTCCTGTGATTGCTAGTGCCCTAATAAATAGACCCTTGAGATTGTCTGCATTCCATCACATATGTCGAAGTCGTATAATTGGATGAACGAAAGTATATTGGTTTAATATTGGTTTGTCGTGCGATTGCGAAGCGTACGCCACGTAACACGTGGCGTGATGCGATCGCACGGTAAAATACGCACGCACACACTCGCATTACAACATTTGGTTATATATATAATTCATATTCATATTGGTTTCGTCACACTGTAATTTATGAGCAGATAATATTTGGTTTATTAGTAGTATATATATAAATATATATATATAATGATTATACGTACACTTCAGTGATATATATGGTTCAGGTTGTGGGAAAGGTGGCATATCTGGTATCATACTGAAACCCTATTCATCAGCAGCTGTCCGGTGCAGTCGGCGAAGAGATCGCACATTGCATACTTTAGTTATTGATATTAGGGAATAAACCTTTGTTATGATGCTGGCTATGAAAGGAGCAGACCCCCTGGAGAGACGACCCCCACCTTTGGATTCCTTAGATTGAATCAGCCTATGACCTGTTTACCCTGGATCCACCCAACGTCTGGACCTATAGAAACAATCTACGTCATCTCTATTGTTCACTGTGTATCACTGTACTGTATATAATCATAGCTGCACACCCCCTGGCTCTCAGTCAACTCTGACACAGTATTCTAACAGATATACTGTCCACCGTGTCCCGTGGGTGCGCAGCGAGCGCATGCGATAGCATTGGTATGTACTTATCTTTTGGTATTGGCTGTACTGTACTGTATCATAATATAATAATGTATTGAATTGTTGACTATTTACATCTGCTAAAATAAATCACTTTGTGCTTTGGAAATACATACAATTGATTGGGCAATGCTTATTTTAAAACGATAAAATTACTTTAATACATACTAATCTGTTATTGTAAGCATGTGTAACTGTAAAATTTCACGGATCTTCTCTTAGGAAATGTGTGCACCGTATAAAGGTTATAATAAGCCAATTAAAGATACAATTAATTAGCTTCAATTCTAACAGCTTTCTAATGCCAGGTGGATGCACAAATGTTTCTTCTAATTTTCCATATTTCATAAAGAAAAGATTTGTAATTACTCATCTGATTATTTTCTTCCCGTACAAAAGTTTAGTTGAAATTGTTTGTTCCAAAAGCCAGTTTCAAATCAGTTAGTGAACCATGCAAATGAATACTACTTTCTTATTCCAGTTGTATATATATATATTTTTATTTTTCATGTTTTTTTATATTCAAAATGTAATTTGCTTACTTTGCGATTTTATTGCAACATGTCTATTTTGTGTGCAGAACTTTTACAAAGTTCTTTTTATTTCTATTATGATCTATTATTATCATTAAAAAAAAGGTAGATCGGCAAATGTCAGTTGTGCCTTGCATCCCAGTTGTCACCTCTCAGGTCTAGTTTTCAAGTTTTGAATTCTTTTGATAACTGAATAAAAAAATCCTATATAAAAAAAAGCAAAGAGATGTATGAAATGTAATAGACGTTCAGTGTGCTTAGAATGTGTGTGTCTTTATTTAAAATGTTCAATAGACTCATTGAGATGCCACATCTTGTTTCCCCATGTATCCTGAGGGATTTTGGGCCACCATAAAGAAGCTTCAATAAATCAGTTCTGCTCACATATATAAAACATGAGCTTGTAAAACTAAGGAATAGAAATGTACCAATAAAAGCTATCTGTTGCAATGCAGGTAGCATAACAGCTTATTAAAAATGAATAACTACCACCCATGACCAGTCAATGGAGAAATCTTTAAAGTCTGTATACAGATTTGGCATAACAATATCTTTTTAAAAAGCTTTAATATTATTTACTTTATAAAACAGGTCTGATGTTCATATTTATAAGTGCATCTAGAAGCAAATGCTTGACCTCTTTGAGGATTAGTAGAATAAAGAACCTATATTTGTTGGAAGCTACTGAATGAAGATTAGGTCACTGTAGGTTGTCAGATGTAGGAATATTAATATTAGTTACACTCTTGAGAGGTTTTTTTTTTAAAAAAACAAACTAATATAAAGAACAAAACTTTCAGATATGGGACCTGATTCATTAAGGATCTTAACTTAAAAAACTTCTTATTTCAGTCTCCTGGTTAAAACCATGTTACAATGGAAGGGGTGCAAATTAGTATTGCAAATTAGTATTGCACATAAGTTAAATACTGACTGTTTTTTCATGTAGCACACAAATACTTGATAGCTTATTTGTACACTGAAATTTAAAGTTGATATTTGTTACACATTTGTACACATTTTTTAATATGTACTGGCATGACAAGACTAACCAGGGACGGATCTAGAATTTTTTTTACCTGGGGAGATGTAGGAGGGGGGCGATTTAGTCCCCGTCCCCTTTTCAAACACTAAGACTGCCTACGGCTGCACACTATGTGCAGGTCCGTTCAGCAGAGACAAGCAGGGAGAGTGTGCTGCCCGGCTGCTCTGATCACAATCCCCCTGCTAGGGGGAGCAATCACCCCGATCGCCCCCCCCCCCTTCCCCCTGGATCTGCCATTGAGACTTACCTGGCCATGCTTTACATGTGGGTGTGTAGGAGTTACTTAATGACTCATCACAAAATGCAAACACAGATTTGCAATCCTAAATTAGTCATAGGTACTGCAAACCAAACAATTCCCAAAAACTGACCAATTTCTGAATCATTCCATTACCTTTTAAACCTTGAGATATGACATTATTTCTAACAATGATGGTTACATTTTCTTACAATGTACATAGGAAACTCGATTTGTTTATATTGATTCCTTGTGGAGATACATAATCTCTATAGGTTTCTTTATGTTTCCTATAAGGAACATTGAATGAACTTGGATCAACCCAACTATAATTCTTCATGGCCACAGGACATTTAGCTGGTCCTGATTAAGAGTTCTAGCTGCCCTAGGTTAATAAGTTTGAATACCCCCTCACCTTCTACGCCAGGCTAATACACAGTGGATAAAACAAATTTCCTAAATTTAAAGTCTGGCTTCCTTCAACCCCCCAACGTTTATGTTCCTGTGATTTTGAAAATCAGCTCGACTTGGCTTTTCATAAGGGTTACGACTATCTTTGTCACTCATTTAATTTTCATTAAAAGCAGAAATGTAAAGCAGAATAGAGACATGATGGAATGCTACTAAGGGTGAAAATGTGAAGAAGGAGGGGTTGTCATGACTGCACTTGTCACCATCCTTGTCCCTTCTTCTCGCTTACTCTCAAGCGCCCGCTCAAGGATGACTCATTGGGCCTGATTCACATTCAGACATAGGTCCATTTGCGCATCGTTTCTTGTGTAAAATAACTGTGCATGCCCAGAAAAGGGTATTATGCTCATGAGTGCAATTGCATGCAATTCATGTCCATACAGAACTGACACGACTGCCTATGACTTGAGAGGCGGAATGGGGGAGGGAAGGGAAGGACTAACATAGGTCATGTACAGCATGGGCATTACATTATAGATGAGGACGATTCCAGTTTTGCGTTTGTCATAAGTATGCTTGTTTTCAGCCATACCTTTTGCAACCACTACAGGTCAGGTGTAAATGCCAGCTGATAGTGATGACTGACATGGTATAAACTTTGATTTAAAAATTACATGAATGCATGCCAGTAGCTATCACAGAACCACTGTATGCAACAAAGATATACCATAAAAATGCATATCTGTGCTTAGACTTTAAAATTGTTTTGAACCTGGCTGAAGTACCTCTATACCACCAGAGGTGCTGCTGTTCTACCATGGACATTTTCCTCTCACGGACAGGAGTTAATCTCCTGCTTCTTGTTAATTACCTCACCTGTGTCACTGATTATTTATGCCTGCTTCCCACAAGGCACCTTGCTCAACACTGTTTGTTTTTCCTTTGGACTACCTGCATTGCTACTTTCTGCTCCTGTGATATCTTTGCATTTGCCTGTACCTGCTATTCAGTAACCACTTCATACTCACCTGTACCCAGTCACCAGGATGTTAACCTGATATCTGTCTTATGACTGGACATACTGCTGAATTCCTGGCACTCGCTGTTAATCTTTGTTCAGCTAAATTACCTGTACCTGCTGTGTTGTTTTCATTGTCATTTACTAGTTATTCTGCCACACCTGGATGTTTATTAGCCAAGCTTAACATGGTCAGTGTTTAATACCAGAATTAACTAGGCGATCATTGACTATATGTACCTCACTGATATGGAACCAATTAATCAGTAATAAATTGGTAATACAGTTAGTAAGTAAAAAAACCTGAGTGCAAAAATGGCAAATAGATTCAATTTAATACATAACAATTATTACAAATTAAGTTAAAATCCGCCTGTATATCACTATATACAATCAATTGGAAATATTGGAGATAATGACAACGACTGATAGGAGATACAATTATACTCCCATTGAAAAAATAAAAATAAAAAATATTACGAACGTCACTCTGACAGGCACCACGAGGGATTCCCTACAGGACTATGTCCTGCACAGCTCTAACTCACAGGAACTAAGAGCGATTACACTACCCTGCCGCGCGGCCGCTGTGAGGGATCATAACAGCAAGTATCTAAACTCGAGCATCACTATTTTTATTTTTATTTTTATTTTTATACATATACTTTTTATTTTTTATATTTTTTATTTTTATTTTTTCAATGGGAGTATAATTTTATCTCCTATCAGTCGTTGTCATTATCTGCTAGGACATTTTTTTGGTGTTGGCAACACCATATACATCTGCACTATAATTAGGACGTTTGTATCTCTACACCAGTCTCCTATATCTGCTATTTTATTTGGATCAAATACAAATCCACCGCATGTACAATTGGCTGGAGGCCATCAATTTTTAATGTACAACCTTTATGTTTTTATTGTTCACCACGCTTATGGTTATTAATGATTGGTATTTAACATGTTGATTTACCATTGTATTTCCAATTGATTGTATATAGTGATATACAGGCGGATTTTAACTTAATTTGTAATAATTGTTATGTATTAAATTGTATCTATTTGCCATTTTTGCACTCAGGTTTTTTTACTTACTAACTGTATTACCAATTTATTACTTATTAATTGGTTCCTTATCAGTGAGGTACATATAGTCAATGAGCGCCTAGTTAATTCTGGTATTAAATTTCGTTGATTGAGGGAGGGATACCCTCAACTGGAGCAGCTCTTGCAGTACATTTTTAGAGAGCGCGATCCTTCCAAACTAGATGGACAGTGTTTACCTTGCATTACCTGATTTTTGTTTCTATTGCAATAAATAATTTTTTATGTTTTCATCATAATTCTGGCTTCATTGCTGTCATTGCAAGTATCTAGTTTTGGAACAGAAGCATAACAAGTATGTCAAGTATGCATTGAAATAATGTTTGTGTAATTAATGTAAACAAAAACAAGTTTTATATATTGAAAATAAATATATAAATATAAATAAATATACTGTTAAGAGTAGAGATGCGCAGGCTCGGTTCCCTGAGATCGGAACACGCCCGAACTTAGCTGATCTCAGTACCGAGCTGAGCCGGCTCGGTACTTTCGCGCGCCCTCGGAATTGAAAATGAGGCAAAACATCATTGTTACGTCGTCAGATCTTGCGAGTTTTGAATTCTATAAGTACCACCCTCCACAGAGATCCAGCGCCATTTCACAAAGGGACACAGAAGGGGTATCACAGGTCTTGGCAGTCTCTAGTGCAGTTGGGCAGCGTCATAGGTAGAAAAGAGCAGTGTTCTCCAGTGACATTCAGGAGAACTCCATTGCTCCATTGCTAGTTGTCATTGCTGAAATAAAAGTAATAGGGCTGGCAGGCTTGGTCTTCTAAATCTGCAGTCACATTGTACTGTGTTATATAGGTAACACACAAACAGAAGAGCCCCATTGCTCCATTACTAATTGTCATTGCTGAAATAGAAATAATACAGCTGGCAGTCTTGGTCTTCTAAATCTGCAGTCAAATTGTACGGTGTTATATAGGTAACACACAAAGAGGAGAGTTCCATTTCTCCATTGCTAATTGTCATTGCTGAAATAGAAATATTAGGCCTGGCAGGCTTGGTCTCCTAAATCTGCAGTCACATTGTACGGTGTTATATAGGTAACACACAAACAGAAGAGCTCCATTGCTAATTGTCATTGCTGAAATACATATAATAGGGCTGACAGTGTTCTTCTTAATCTGCTAGTCACATTGTACTGTGTTATCAAAATGGATTCACAGCAGTCAGTGGCGGATCCAGGGGGGGGCGATCGGGGCGATTGCCCCCCCTAGCAGGGGCTTGCTGCCGGCGGCTGCACACTGTGCAGGTCCGTTCAGCAGTGACAGTGTGCTGCCCGGCTGCTCTGATTGTGTTTTAAACACAATCAGAGCAGCGGGGCAGCACACTGTCACTGCCGAGCGGACCTGCACATACTGTGCAGCCGCCGGCAGCCTTAGAAATTAGAAAGGGGGTGGGGCCTAAATCGCCCCCCCTAAAATCGCCGGGGTATAGCAAAAGTCTGGATCCGCCCCTGACAGCAGTACACAGAAGACCAGGAGCACCAAGAAGCTGCTGGCACCAGTCATGATGATAGTAATCCCTCTACGTCATCTGCTAAAGCCTATGTTAAATGGCATAGTGTTTTTAAGTCAGGGAAACAAAAATGTAAAAAAACACCTTTTACCTTGGTCAATTAAAAAATAATCCAGGCAAAGTTATCTGCAGAAAAAAAATAAAATTGCCAACATGCCATTCTACACACGCAGTGGCAAGGAAAGAATGAGGCCTTAGTCTTTCTCTATGAGTGCTAGTTCTGCAACTGAGGCATCTTCTTGTAAGGTCAGTCATGACAAAGCAAGACCAAGATTATATGACTGTGACAGTCCACTGGGTTGGTGATTCACCTTCACCAGCAGGAACAGCAGCAGCATGTACCCAAGTACCACATTTTTCAGAGGCAGGCTACTCTGTGTATCATCTGCTTCCCTAAGAGACATGCAGCTTACAATCTGTTACAAAAACTAAGGGATGTCATTGCAACATTCTGCTTGGACTCTCCTCAGGATATGTAATTTCTGATAACGCCACCACTATTGTGAGAACATTACAGCTGGGTGAATTCCATCACATTCCCTGTTTTGCTTGCAGACTTGGTGGTGCAGAGCATTTTTAAAAATGACAGGGACGCGCAGGAGATGCTATTTGTGGCCCATAAAATATCTGGACAGTTCCGGAATTAGGCAACAGCATGTGGTAGATTGCAACAGCTCCAAGAGCAATTTAATTTTGCCCTGCCACCAACTAAAGCAAGAGGTGCTAACAAGGTGGAATTCCACCCTGTATTTGCTTCTGCGGATGGAATGACAGCGAAAAGCCATCCACACTTAATCCACAAGCCATGACATTGGGAAAGGAGGGGGATGTATTTTACTGAAACGCAGTGGAGAATACTTTCCGTGTTGTGGAAGGTGCTGAAACCATTCGAAGTAGTCACCTGTGAAGTGAGTCAAAACACTGCTAGCTTGAGTCAAGTGATTCCCTTAATTAGATTTTTGGAAAGGCAGCTTGAGAGACTGAAGGAGGAGATTAAATAAAGCAATTATGCTAAGTATATTGGATTTGTAGATCAAGTACATTATTCGCACCCAGCCCAGAGCTGATAGCACTAGGGCTCTTCCTACACCCCTGGGCGGTTGGTGTAGGGTAATAACGGCGATTTCATTGTTAAAAAAACAAACTGACGCCATTTTGTTTTGTGGAACTACAAGTCCCAGCCAGACAGGTTGCCATAAATAGTGTGAGCATGCTGCTACTTGTAAAACTACAAGCACCAGCATACCCACGGCAGCCAGGGCATGTTGGCACTTGGAGAACCTAGGTTTGCCTAGTGCTGGTTCCATGAAAATAGGGGGGACCCCACGCAAAATTTTCCCCCGATTCTCATGGAACCAGCAGTAGTCTAGCAGCATGAGGGTTAATACTGAATAGAGGTGGGATCTCACACTTTTTTTTTTTTACTTTTATCTATTCTTTACAGTTTTTACAGCTGCCGGAGCTCCGGAAGCTGTATGACAGGCAGTGTAACAGTGATGTGTTTATACAACTTGTTGCTACAACACAGGAGAGTTAGCTAACACGGGAGTGTTTTACATGGCAGCAAATCTCCAGAGATGACCAGCGATTTTGAAGATCAGGGTCAAAATCGCAGCTTGATACATTTGAGAAAATTTTGACCAAAGTCGCGGGTTGTCACCCACGATTTGCCAAGATTTTTAACACGCTGAAGAAATCGGACCTTGATAAATTTACCCACTAGTCTTGTCTACTGTAAAATAATTGACCAAAATTAGTAACACCTCTGCTGTAACGCCACCTGATCCTACTACCAACTATTAACATCCAAGGAATGGTGGAGGATTATTTTTTATTGTTTTGAACGGAATAAACACAACAGTTTAATTAACAAAGAACAACTTTGCTTGCAGAAGTAATGTAAGCATGGATGTCTAAATAGACGTGTTTATGTATTACCTTCCACTTTGCTGCTGTTTCATCAGTATTGCACAAAGTGTTTGTAATCTGCATTTTACACCAAAGGTACCTAACTATATTATAATTTTTGGGAAAATTGGGGCTGATTCGAAGCTTAGTGATGAACTTGCTTTTTGCTATGGATTACAATGGCTCTTTTTAGTGCATTGGCTGGCACCCTGGATTGGTCTGGGTCTGATAAAAGCATGCATCCCAGGGGGACCCAGCGCTCATCCCCATGTAGTAGCTGTAGAATTACCACAGTTATCCAAGGAACGGATGGAGCGATCAAATGAGCCATAACTGATTTCATGATCCAAGGACAATTCCATCCTGCACCACTTTTCTTTTCTGCCACTGCAGTGTGGCAATGTTTCCTAGATGTGCTATGAACTGCTGTGTGTTTGTGTCATTGCTCTGTCGCTTAGCATCCAGCCAGGTTGCTGCAGTCTTAGTTTGAAAGTGTATGAAAATTATATTGTGACCTCTGAAAATTGCAGTCAAAATTGACAGCAAATGATTTTATATTAATGTTATTGAGGATAATAATAATGTAGGGGAAAAAGGGCAAAATTATGTGATTTTAGGAAAAAAAAATAGGGATTTTAGAAAAAATAGGGGATCCAAAACCAAAACACGCAAGGGCGGTTTTGACAAAACCGAAACCTAAACACAAAGTTAATCCAGATCCAAAACCAAAACCAGAACACGGGAGTCAGTAAACATCTCTAGTTAAGAGTTATTTTATGTTATAATTAAATAAAAGTTTTATGCATTCTAATGTTACCTTTGATTGTACCTGCGTATATGCATATACTGTAGTCTCTTATGTGTGCCTACATACGGCAAGTAGGCAGAGATCGTATTTATACTTAGATTCAAATAAAAACCTATCTTGCGATTGGATTTCAATATTCAAATTTGCATGCTCTTTTTAAACACGCAACGTATGTGCAAGTTGCGTTCGGAAAATGAATCAGGCTCATTGTCGTCATTCTTTACTATCAGAATACGTCAAGATTAAAATTTTACCACATTTTTCTTTCATGCTATTTACTGTGGAGAACAACTATTCTCTTATATTTCAAATAATTTTCAGTTTATACTTCCCCTGTTACAATACATGCCCTTATATAGCCTATATGCCCATATAACCAATATGCTCATGTGAATTTCCTCAATTTCTGTGAGAGAGCATTATACAAGTTTAAACTATAAGACTGTGGTACTGTGTTACCTCGCAGATATGTTGTTACATAAACTGACAGCTTGGTAAACTTGCTTTACAGAAATGTCTCTCATTACAATCTTTGACAGTCACAGTCACATTTCATGATGGTTGTGTTAAGGAGTATCAATTGTACTTTTCCACTGATACAAATATAAGGGCTGAAGTGTGCTGAGCATGTAGTACAGCTCGACCGAGAAAACAATATTTACAGTAGAATGAAATTACAGTAGGTATAGACATACAAGCCATCTTTGGCAAGATTGCCTCTGGGAGATTGGGGCTGAGGTGGGCGTGTGGGGGCGGCGCTAGCCAAATCGCGTCATATGGCCCCGCCTCCTGAATTGTTATAACATGTTTTGGCCTATTACAGCAGGGAGCGGGGCCACATTGACGTATAAATCACGTAATAAGCCCGCTCCTGCCGCTTAATTTACCAAATGGCTGGGAATCGAGAGGTTGCTCTGCACTCCCAGAAATTCGTGAGTCTTTCGGACATTCTGGGAGAGTAGGCAACTATGGGTATAGAGATTATTGATACTTATGCAAGGACACATCTCCAACAATGCAATGACTTAAAGAACAAAGGTGGATAATGTATTTAGAGTTCCCTGGGCATTGTACATTAACAGGTGTAAGTGTCCAAACAGAGAAGGTAAGTTGGCATGGGGATTAGCAGTACAAAAAATGCTGCAGTTTCTGAATGCTCTGCATGCTGTCAGTGCTCTAATACCGCACTACATGCACACCTTAATTGAACATGACTGTTTAAAAGAGCTCTAAAGTGACCATGCTCCATTTGCTTAAACATGGGACTGTCCTATAAAAATAGAGGACTGCTGAGAAATAGGCATCTGCTCTGATGACAGTGTCCTAAAATCACCATGAACCAATCTGAACACACTCTGAAACATGGATTAGAAAGCATAGTGTTAACCAGGGCCATCTTTTCCATTGGGCACGATGGGCAGCTGCCCAGGGGCCCCACGGGCAAGGGGGCCCCATAGGCACGGCTCTTAATGAGAATAAATAATCCTGCAAAAGAAAAAACTTGCAAAAAAAAACCTACAAGGGTCACTGAGCATGTACATCTATCTTTCTCTATCTCTATATATCTATATCTATATCTATATCTATATCTGTATCTGTATACATCTATATATCTATATCTATATCTATATCTAGGGGCCCCGGTGCACTGCTTTGCCCGGGGGCCCATAATGTTGTTAAGATAGCCCTGGTGTTAACAAAGCAAAGATCATCCCCTATACAATATATGAGGTATGTAAATGGTGCATTTAATGTACTAGATCTACATAAACATACAAGACAAACTATTTAATTGATGGGTTACAGAAAATAACATATTGAGTAAGTTCATGGGGCCCTTTGATGGATCCCCTGGCAACTTTGAATGCCAGACACTGCCTGATTTCCTAAAGGGGTTAAGAACAACTTGTCCTGTACATAAAATCTGAGCAAAGCTTCCGTGAAGAGTTGATTGGGCTTAACCACCTGCTCACAATGTTCCTTACTTGAGAAGTGCTTTTACAAGCTGCTCATGCAATTGTATAAGGAAATGTCAGAGCCAGGGCAACAGTGCTATTTTTATAATAGGCTCTATATGGCTCCTGAGAGACAAAATCATAAGTCTGACTGATGTGTTATTGTTGCCAAAACAGCTAAAGTATCAGACTGTTTTATAGCACATGATCTAAGTACCCTTTATTACATTACAATGGATTTGTCGTATATAGCTACACTACTGAGACCAGGAAAAGATGTTCTCATAAGCAGGGTGTTTTTATTTGTGGTTTCACTGCCAACAAGGGTAAACGACTCAATGGGATTTTAAAATTATAGTCTAGATGACAGAACAGCATGGTTTGCTGTATGTTAACATTACATTATTTGCCACTGGTTTGTGGACATGAACTGATGAGCTGCTTAGATAATGACAGGATGCTGAGACAATAGTGTGGGAGGATAAGGTTGTTTTTCGGTCATGAAGGAACATGAGATTCTAAAGATACCAATAGTGAAACTAAGGTCATAAAACAGACAGACCAAAGCACAGACAAGCTGCAGTCACAGGTTTATAAAGCTCGTTAATTTCATTTTAGGACCAGAAGTTCCTGTTGAAGAGTTGAGTATGTACTTGAATATATGTATTTACCCTTATTATATAAGTGGAAAATACATATACTTTGAACACAAAAAAGTATTTATTGTCACAGAAAAGGACATTGACCACTTGTGTTGTTATTTTGTGAATACTGAACTTAGCTTCTACTTAGGAATTTGTTTGTGATTATCACCTGCATTCCTTGTTTCACGGAATGCCTATGTTTTGTAATTTAGTACCTCATTCTCCAATTGTCAGCGACCTCCTATTGGTGCTTCTTTGTGGGCCATGACCTGTTGTTATCTTGCTTTGGGGTAAAATCCTGCTTGCAGGGTCTCCTGGGCTACCAGCCTGTGCCTATCACTAGAAGCACAAACGATCCACTCTCCAATCTTGGCCTTTACAGTACTATTCAGTTAGACTGTACTCAGTAACTGTAAAGCTTTCTGTGGCTGTCATGGGGAGTGGGTAGTATAGTAAGATTATGTGTAAGGGAAATATACTTTTTTAAAATATATTCAACACATTTCTTTTTTGCATCAGTTCATTAGTATCTGTATTGTTAAATTAGAACTTAATGAATAATTAAAATCTGGCAATGAAATGTAAAGAAACGGTATCTTTATAATGGCATACTTCAGGTAGTTGATGAAAAATGGAAACAACAATATACTTAATCAGGAGTTAGGTAATAACGTTTGTCCAGAAAGACCTATGTGCATCAGTGCATTTAGTCTATCAAAGTCTGTAATAGAGGAGGAGAGATGTAGCACCGTTTCTCTAAGTAACTCAACCTGGTTAATTGTGGTGCAAAATGTTGTTTCAGATGTTTTTCTATAATATCCCATGAATGCATTATTAGGTTCAGATCTGATGATTGAGAAAGCCATAACATATAAATAATATCAGTATTATGTTCATCAAATCATTGGGTGACCACATGTGGTCTGTGGATGACACTCATCCTAGAAGGTCTGTCAAAAAAAATGTTGCATCATGGGGTAAAATTGACCACTCAGTACCTACCATTAAACAGCAATTATCATTGACATTGCCTTCTAAAGGAATACCTGCATCCATTCCATCCCAGGAAAATGCACATTACAGAACGACCAGAACCCTCTCCGGGCAGTAGAGTTCTTGGATTGGCACCACACGTTTACTCATCTGTTTGTCGAGCATATGGTGAAGGATCATATCCCCTTCCTCCACTGCTCTTTAGTCATTGACAAAGTCACACTCGTGTGATGAGCTGTTTATTCTCTGCAAACCATTGCAACTGATCTGCACCTATTTTGCTTTGCACTTTTCATACTCCAATATCATGATCCTGGAGTATGCACTTCTGACCTTTGCTGATGATGTTTTTCCTTTGGTATTTCATGCTGACATCATCTTAGACACTGTTACTCATTAGCAGCAAACATTAAAAAAGTCGACTAGTACCAAATGATTAGATTAACCTTTTGCTGAAGACTTAGATCTAACTTTTCAAAAACATAGAGGTTATATATTTATAGGTCTTGAAACATTAGCAAGTTGAGGGGTGTAAATTACTAAAGCTAATGCCAAATGTCTACCAGCAATCTCCGCTCTTTCAATGTGGTCTCCCCTTGCATCCGTCCAACAATTTTGTACGTGACCATGTTATTTGCCTAATGAAAGCATAAGTCACACTTACATGCAAGCCCTTGCTTTCATTATGCTTGCTGTCTCTCCTTTACCCTGGGGTTTTAACTTTGTGTTCACTATCTGTACATCACAGAGCAGTCTATGGTGTTAGAAATCAGTAATTAGTTATATAAAATGACTAGAAGCTCTTCGTTTTTGAGCCACCTATTGGTGTTGGGTCAACTGACAGACTTATCCCTGCACTCTTTCTACAACACTTGGCCTCAATTATGGGGCATGCCACAATATGCACAGGGGTGTCTAGATTTCCTTCGAAGCACATGGGTTTGTGGAGCAAGATGCTGATACTTGCAGAGGAGCAGGAATTTGAATTCGCTGATAGAAGGTGTTGGTAGGAGTGAGGGGGTTACTTGCTAAGTATGAAGTAACTGCATTGGTATTAGTTTTATGATGAAAAGAGATAAAGGGTGGAGAGCCCATGGGGTTTTGCTTTAATAAATTTACTATTTAAAATCCGGGCAAAAATATTGCCGAAAATCAGCAATTTACAAAACTGAAGGATGATTCATTTACCCCTATGTCTAAGTTGGGCTAAATACCAAATACATTTAAAATGCACGAATAAAGCATCTTTATTCATTGCTAAAATCACTTAAAGATTTAGAGAATATGCTAAGATGATTCATATGTGGGATTGAAAAATTATTCGAATGTGATCTATTGTGTCCATATGCTTTGAGATTTACATGATGCGATCTGTTAAGTAGAGATAAGTTGTTCCGATTAGGAGAAATCCGACAGTTCCGAGATTCGGGGTGCCAAGTGAAACCAGGTCATGACTCGGTTTCATGTCCCAATTTCAGATCTCAAAACGAGGCAAAATGTAATTTCTGGGAAAAGTTTGATGCAAAGCTCACAAGAGTTTTGGATTAATATCTTATATAGCCCTCAATCATCTTCTCCTGTGACATTTTAGAACAGACAGTGTGTAAGGAGGATGTTAACTGCAGTGCTCTGCTCTTAAAATAGAATTCAGGGTGAAAGAGGGACATAGAAAACAATAGAATCATGTGATGGAGTTTACCTATGTTTGCTGTTTTATTATGTTTATGATATTATGAATCCTTTATTCATCTAGGATTCATACCAGTATATTACCTTTTGAATAATAAATATTACTGTATGTTTTATACAATATAATGTGACTTCTTTTCTGTATATTATTTATATTTATTTAATAGCGCAGACACATTCTTCACTCTATATTCTATGTTTTTTGGGTATATCCACTACCCTTGTGACTGCAGTCCCCTCCCCCCCTCTCACTCTCTATAGATATGCATGGCAGTCCCGTCCCCCCTCTCCCTCCCTATAGATATGCATTGCAGTCCCCCCTCTCCCTCCCTATAGATATGCATGGCAGATCACCCCCTCTCTCCTTATAGATATGCATGGCAGCTCCCCCCCTCTCTCCCTATTAGCACAATGTTTAATGTTTGATATAAATATAAGATAAATAAATAAAAAAAATTATGTGAGGTGCATTAAGATGTATGTTGTGCATATTTAGTTGTGTGTTAAAAGAACAAAGCTATTTGAACAGTTCAGTGTTGTTATTCAGTGCTGCTGCGCTAGCTGCTTTGGATTTAAACATGACCCTGAGCGTCCTTAAGTGTAAGCAAGAAGTTAAGATAAAACTCACAGCATTTCTACTATCTGATGGATACGGAGGTAACACCTACTCTTCTTAACTCAGTACAGATAACGCCTACTCTTCTTAACTTCGTACGGATCTCCGCCCATTCCCCTCCAACTCCCGACCCTTTTTTCTTAAGTGTATAAAATCTTCTTAAGCGCAGTTAAGAAGGATTTTCATCTTAACTTCTCCTAAATTTTCAGCTTATGCAAAGGATTTTCCTTCTTATCTCCGTTTTCTGGGCATGCGCAGAGAACATCTTCGTAAGATCCGCAAAAAACGGCAGATCCGTTCGCTAATGAATCAGGCCCATAGTCATTAATGGCAAAACATAAAAAAAAATAAAAATGCTTTTTTTTCATTCCCCTCCATAAAATACATTTATTAGGATGTTATTAATATCTACTATACATAAAATGCATTTTTACAGTTGCTGCTGTTCTAGCGTGCATACACATACATCATCACTTTCATTTGGCACTTAATCTGACCTGTAGCTGGTACAAATGATATGACAAAAAAGCGTATCTCAGAGATGCACGGGTTCTACGTGCATACGCCAAATTATCTCCCAGTTACGCCCATGAAATCATAGGTTGTCGGAAGATTCCTTTTGCGCTCAAAGATATATTCGATGCTCTTGCGTTCACTGACATATGTTCGGGTTCTGGGCATAAAATGAATAAATGAATCAGACCCTTGATGTTTAAGTACCAACATCTCTAAAGAAGAAGAATGGAAAATAGAACAAAAGGTTGCCAAGAAGAGCGAGTTGATTAAACGATAAATGCCAACTTTGTAAATCTAGAATTTGAATTTAGATAGGAAACTATGAACAAGTATGAGCCCGCTCGCCATATGAATTAATTAGATATTTGCATGTGCAAGAGTGTAATGAATTTGAAAGCTGTTAGATACAGATCCATTATAGAGATTTAACCTTTATGAGTATAAACAATTCATAGGAATACTAAATATAATAAAGATTATACTTCTGGGTGTGTATCATCAGAGAAATGTGGAGACTCAATAGATAATAATAGAGTGGATAGCTCTAACAATGAAAGGTTTTCTGCTTCCAGCTGAATAGTAAATGAGAAGATTACTTGGAATATAATTACCAGTTTTATTAGTATTAGTAACAACAACCAGAGAATGAAAATAGTTTAATTTCATTGATATTCACATTGTCACATTTTACAAATTTTTGATTTTAATATTTTGCTGAAGTAGATACATTATTAGGGTCTGTTTTTAATCAATATAATAAAATTCATGGTTTTATACATAATAAACATAATTCATCAGTGGACTTTGGAATGCCCTGTTAAAGAGCATTCTTTTATTTCTCTTTTGTCTTTAAGATTTGCTAAATCACTGCAGAAAACAATGGGTTTATTTAAAAAATCAGCAGATGATTACTTTACGGCATAGTTCTTCATCTCACTGTACACAATACGCTTGGTTTTTAAATGGCAAAAAGTGAATATGTGGTATGTTACTTTGGGCCTTTTGTTACTAAGCTATGCCAGATGGTTGCTAAAGCAACTGCTTCTTCTTCTTGCAAAGTAAACTTTTACAAAGCGAAGAAAAGATAGTTGGTGTTTTAATAAAGATGCACAGCGACTTTCAAATTCGTAGGAATTTTATAGTATATACAGTATATCAGTCAGACCACTATACTAATAAAACTTAACTTTTATTATTACATTTAAAATGTCGAAAGTAGCGAAATATAAAGTGATTATTATGTATAAAGTGAACGTGAGATAGAATACGCTGGAAGCACTCTTTATCCAGAGGAGTATATAATAAAGCAATTCTAGATGTGACCCATATAATAGTGGGTCCTCTATAGCTTTATATTTTCTCCTTAACTCAGAAGTCCCCCTTATTTTACTTATCATGAGATAGTTGGTCTTATTGTTTATAAAGACCACTTAAAAATCATCAAATCAAATGGCATAACTTGTTTTCATCTAAAATAGGTAGAATAAGCCTTGCATGGATTCTTTCTACTAAATATCCTGTACTGAGGCTGTTACTAGCAATGTCTCATACTCGTTTCTGTAGCGGAGGTATATTGCATCAATTCAGCCCTGTCTAATTATTCAGGTTGTTTAATATCCGGCTGACAATGCTCTCTCTTCCTCCACTAAGTATTTTGAGGTCTCCCTCAATAATAAATATCTATTGATCTATGAGCGTGTCTCCAATAATCTGAACCCCTCCACAATCCCTTAGAGACTCACATTTACTGATACTATTCTGAGATAGTTAGAGAAATACAGGGGAGTGTTTTGCTAGCTACCTATTTGGACCTCCGTTAGCTTTGGGTATAAGGAGCCTATTAGATATGCCATAGATTCATGAATAAAGCTGGATCAGAGAGTTACACGGCGACAACGCCGATGCGCGTTTCGCTAGGCTTTTTCAAGGCAAACGAGTGGTTACATCTATGTCACGGGCACTAGGAGTCTTTACCCAGGGATCACCAGGTGATAAGCTTACCAGAGCAGTATAGATGGTAATATGGTACTCTGGTAGCGGGGTGATCACGGAACAGGAGACAGCAGATGATAGAGATGCTCGGAAAAGTCTATGACTAGCAGCACTGGTAATATATATGTAGAAATACACGAGGAACTGAATGGACAAAGGACACATGAGGGTAGTCAGTGGTCTGCGGTAGCAAGTTGTACCACTGCTATAGTGAGGAGGAATGTCCAACAGAAACGAGGAGGTGATGAGAGTCAGCGGTCTGCGTTTAGCAAGTTGTACCACTGTCTGGGTGAAGGAATAGAATCCAGGTGAAGGTATCCGGGGAGTCAGTGGTCTGCGTTAGCAAGTTGTACCACTGCTATGTGAGAGGACACTGGCACAGGTGACACAGGAAACAGGAATCAGTGGTCTGCCTCTAGCAAGTTGTACCACTGAATATATGAGTGAGGAGGAGCACGGGGAGAGACTGCAATACAGAGAATACACGGGCACCTTGAACTTGATCCACAATGACATGCACAATATAGTAATGACTGAACAGCACTGCAATAATACAAAGTCATAGAAACTATCCGGGCAAAAGATAACACAGTCAATGATGGCAAAAGTCTCAGCGGATAGTAAGCTCCAGAGGAGAACAACTCAGTCCAGCAAGATATGCAATACACCAGCACAGTCAATGAGAAGTATGCATACCGTGGTTCAGGAGCAGGCTGTCAGACAGGAGTGCAGAGATACCTGAACGGCTGGAGGCCGGCAGGATGCGAAGTCCCTGGAGGGTGAAGCGGTAATAAAGTAGGTGCAGCGCACAGGTAGGTAGACCAGCAGGGGAACAAATACTCAGGAAGCAGTAGTATGTAGAACTGGACTCCTGGAGGACCCTGAAGAGTAGCGATGGTCTAGACGAGATGAAAGCAGTGAGGCGCAGATCCGATGCAGACTGGCGAGTAGACACCAGCAGGAACACTGAGAAGCACGGAGAGCGGATCAGCTGCTGCAGACACGAGTAGAACTGAGGAGTAGCAGCCAGCAGGACTCTGCAGGTACACGGAGGTAGCGGATAGCAACCAGCAGGTGCAGCCACGATGGAACACGGGAGAGTAGAGCTGAGCTGGAACTGTTGAGCACGGAGAGCAGCGGATAGGAATCAGTTGTAGCAGTCTCGAGGAAACACAGGAGAGTTGAGATGAGCTGAAGACTGTAGCGCACGGAGGCAGCGGATAGGAATCAGCTAAACAGTCACAATGAAACACAGGAGAGTTGAAGTGGTCTGAGGACTGTAGTGCACGGAGGCAGCGGATAGGAATTAGCTAACAGTCACGATGAAACACAGGTGAGTTGAAGTGGTCTGAGGACTGTAGTGCACGGAGGCAGCGGATAGGAATCAGCTAACAGTCACGATGAAACACAGGAGAGTTGAAGTGGTCTGAGGACTGTAGTGCACGGAGGCAGCAGATAGGAATCAGCTAACAGTCACGATGAAACACAGGAGAGTTGAAGTGGTCTGAGGACTGTAGTGCACGGAGGCAGCGGATAGGAATCGGCTAACAGTCACGATGAAACACAGGAGAGTTGAAGTGGTCTGGAAACCACAGGAGTAGAAGTGGTCTGGAAACCACAGGAATCAGCAGCGCTGAAAACACGAGGAAACACAGGAACACCTTCAGAGGCTCATGGGGAATGAGACTCCAAGATCAGGCAACGAGGTATGGAACTCAGGTGCTTTTAGTAGGGAGTGTTGCCTGATCAGCCAATTAAGTAAAGGGACAGGTACTGAAGGTTTTGAAAGGGCTGCGCATGCGCAGAACCTCAGGATGGTGGACGGCCACGGTTCCTAAACACACGGGAAGAAGCACTCACAGTCTGGTGAGTAACAGTACCCCCCCTTTTAAAGGTGGGCACAGAACACCTGGAACCGGGCTTGTCCGGATTTTTGGAATAAAACTTCTTAAGAAGAGCTGGGGCGTTGAGATCTTCAGCTTTGATCCATGAACGCTCCTCAGGACCAAAGCCCTTCCAATGAACGAGGAAACGGAGAACTCCTCGCTAAATTTTTGCGTCCAATACATGAGTAATCTCGAAATCTTCCTCCTGATGAACTTGAACTGGCTGAGGTGCTGAAGGAGGAGCCGAGAAACGGTTGATGATGAGAGGTTTGAGCAAGGACACATGGAAGGCATTGGAAATACGAAGGTTCTTAGGAAGTAGAAGTTTGAAACAAACTGGATTTATCACTTGAATGATCCTATATGGACCAATAAAACGGGGAGCGAATTTCATAGATGGGACCTTCGAACGAATATTTTTGGTAGATAACCAGACACGATCTCCAATTTTCAGTGGTGGAATAGCCCGCCTCTTCTTATCTGCGAAAGACTTATATTTGGCAGATGTCTTCTTTAAACAGGTTTTGACCTGAGACCAAATATTTTTGAAGGTCTGACAAACAGTCTCTACAGCAGGAACTTGGGTGGGAGGGAGGGCAGGAAATTCCAGAAAAGACGGATGGTGACCGTAAACCACAAAGAATGGAGTTTTGGACGATGACTCATGGTACATGTTGTTATGAGCGAATTCAGCCAAAGGAAGCAATTCTACCCAGTTATCTTGATTGGCTGATGAGAACATCCTTATAAAGGTCTCGAGATCTTGATTGACCCGTTCAGTTTGTCCGTTTGATTGCGGATGGTAAGAAGATGAGAGTGCTAATCGTATGCCCAAGGTTTTACAAAGGGCCCGCCAGAATCTGGAAACGAATTGTACTCCTCTATCTGACACAATCTCAGACGGACATCCATGAATACGAAAGATTTCCTTAACGAAATGTTCAGCCAGAGTAGACGAGGAAGGCAAACCGGACAAAGGGACAAAATGAGCCATCTTCGAAAATCTGTCTACCACTACCCAAATAATATTACAATTTTTACTAGGTGGCAGATCAGTAACAAAGTCCATACTAATATGGGTCCAGGGCTTGGACGGAATAGGTAGTGGTTGCAGCAACCCCGCTGGAGTTCTGCGGGAGGATTTAAACTGAGAACACAATTCACAAGAAGCAACAAACTCTTTGACGTCTCTCCTCATCGAGGGCCACCAGTAACTTCGAGAGAGAATCTCAAAGGTCTTGCGTTCACCAGCATGTCCAGAAAAACGAGAAGAATGGAACCACGAAAGGATTTTCCTCCTAAGAGTAGGAGGCACGTGGGTCTTCCCAAATAGTAGCACTTTAGTGGAAGAAGCAGCCAGCGAGATACATTTGGGGTCTAGTATAGAATGGTTGGGAACCTCTTCAACGTCAGTGGACGTCACAAAAGCTCGAGATAGAGCGTCAGCTTTCTTGTTCTTGGCAGCTGGTTTAAAGGTTATGATTAATTCGAAACGGGAAAAGAAAAGAGACCATCTTGCTTGACGAGGATTCAAGCATTGGGCAGACTGTAGGTATGACAAGTTCTTATGATCCGTGAAAATCGTCACAGGGTGACGAGCTCCTTCCAATAAGTATCTCCACTCCTCTAATGCAACTTTGATAGCCAGCAACTCCTTGTCCCCGATAGTGTAATTTTTCTCCGCAGGCAGGAGACCCCGAGAGTAAAAGGCACAAGGATGGAATTTTTGTTGCTCCGATCGTTGGGAGAGAATGGCTCCTAAGCCCACATTAGAGGCATCTACTTCTAGGAATAAGGGAAGTGTCACATCAGGCTGTCGAAGAATGGGAGCAGAGGAGAAGGACTCTTTAAGAAATTGAAAGGCTTGGAGGGCCTCGGATGACCATTGCTTAGTATTGGCCCCTTTACGAGTCAGGGCCACAATGGGAGATGCAATGGACGAGAAGTCTTGAATGAAGCGCCTATAGTAATTGGCAAAACCTAAAAAACGCTGGATAGCACGAAGAGTAGTTGGCTGGGGCCAATGTAATACAGCATTCACCTTTTCTGGATCCATTTTTAGGCCAACTCCGGAAACAATATACCCCAAAAATGGAATCTGGGGCAACTCGAATGAACATTTTTCTAGTTTGCAGAATAATGAATTTTTCCGGAGTCTGGAAAGGACCTCTGCCACATGTTGGTGATGAGAAGGCAGGTCCTGTGAAAAAATCAATATGTCGTCCAGGTAGACAACGACACATACATATAACAAGTCCCGAAAGATCTCATTAACGAAGCCCTGGAAAACAGCGGGGGCATTACACAACCCGAAAGGCATTACTAGATATTCATAATGCCCATCTCTGGTGTTGAACGCTGTCTTCCATTCGTCACCGGGCCGGATTCTAATTAAATTATAGGCACCACGAAGATCCAACTTGGTAAAGATCCGAGCTCCCTTGATGCGATCAAATAACTCAGTGATCAACGGAATGGGATACCGATTTTTAATAGTAATGGCATTGAGTCCACGAAAATCTATGCAGGGGCGTAGCGATCCATCCTTCTTTTTTACGAAGAAGAACCCGGCTCCAGCGGGAGAGGTGGAAGGTCGAATAAACCCTCGCTGGAGATTCTCCTGTAATCAGATGTAGCTTGAGTTTCAGGTAACGAAAGTGGATAGACCCGACCCCTAGGAGGAGTCTTGCCAGGTAAAAGATCGATTGGACAATCCCATGAACGATGAGGAGGAAGACGTTCAGACTGAGCTTTATCAAAAACATCGGCAAATGAAGCATACTGAGGAGGGAGTCCCGGTGAGGAAGATGAGATGGAAGATTGCTGTATTTTAAGAGGAATGACTTGAGAAAGACAACGATGATGACATTCAGCTCCCCAAGACGTAACTTGAGGAGTGCGCCAGTCAATCTGGGGAGAATGACATTGAAGCCATGGAAGGCCTAAGACAATCGGACTTGTCGTAACAGGAAGAATTAAAAACGAAATCTCTTCATGGTGTAGCACACCAATCTGAAGCGTTACTGGAGACGTACTCTGGGTGATGAGACCATTGATGAGACGTGATCCATCTATAGCAGTCACAGTAATCGGTGTTTTCAAAGTAATCACTGGTAGGGACCATTGATTCACTAGGGATTTAGAAATGAAATTTCCTGCTGCTCCAGAATCAATCAGTGCTTGAGACTCAAAGGATTTGGTAGCAAAGGAAATCGTAACATCAAAAGCGCAAACTTTTAATTTCGTAGAAGATGGAGAGGACTCCAGGGACCCTAACTTCACCTCTCCAGAACTAGTAAGGGCCTGGCATTTCCCGATTTCTTAGGGCAAGAACTGAGCATATGTGTGGAATCGGCACAATAGATACAAAGTCTATTCTTTACTCTTCGGTTCCTCTCCTCTGAAGTTAATTTGGAACGTCCTATCTCCATGGGGATCACAGAAGGTGAAGCTGGACGAAATTGAGGGGTTGAGCGAAGAGGTGCTTTAGCTGAAGTTGTTTTCTCAGATTCTCTTTCACGAAACCTCATGTCTACACGATGGCAAAGAGAGATCAAATCTTCTAATGACGTAGGAAGCTCTTGGGTAGTCATTGCATCTTTAATTTTATCGGAGAGCCCCTGCCAGAAGGCGGCAATTAATGCTTCAGTGTTCCACTGAAGTTCAGAGGCTAATATCCTAAATTGAATGACGTACTGGCCTACTGTATGAGAACCCTGACGTAAACGAAGAATGCTGGAAGCAGCGGAGGTCACACGACCTGGTTCATCGAACACACTTCGGAACATAGAAATGAATTTGGCACTATCTTGTAATACAGGATTGTTTCTCTCCCACAGAGGGGAGGCCCAAGCCAAAGCTTGTCCAGAAAACAATGAGATAAGATAGGCCACTCTGGAACGATGGGTAGAAAAATTTTGAGGTTGGAGCTCAAAATGAACTGAGCATTGGTTGAGAAAACCCCTACAAGTTTTGGGGTCTCCATCGTATTTTGACGGAGTAGGCAGGTGAAGCGTGGAAGCCGTAGACACCTGGGATGGCACTGGGGAAACGGAGGAAAGCACAGGAGCTTCAACATTAGCTGTAACGGTCTGTACAGATGTTCCTTGGGAGGCTAACGACTGGTAGCATTGAAGTAACAGCTGTTGGCGTGCATCCTGTTGCTCCACACGGGTGACCAGATGCTGCAGCATCTCTTTGGCTGTAGGTTCCGTATCTGGGTCTGTCATGGCCTGATCTTACTGTCACGGGCACTAGGAGTCTTTACCCAGGGATCACCAGGTGATAAGCTTACCAGAGCAGTATAGATGGTAATATGGTACTCTGGTAGCGGGGTGATCACGGAACAGGAGACAGCAGATGATAGAGATGCTCGGAAAAGTCTATGACTAGCAGCACTGGTAATATATATGTAGAAATACACGAGGAACTGAATGGACAAAGGACACGTGAGGGTAGTCAGTGGTCTGCGGTAGCAAGTTGTACCACTGCTATAGTGAGGAGGAATGTCCAACAGAAATGAGGAGGTGATGAGAGTCAGCGGTCTGCGTTTAGCAAGTTGTACCACTGTCTGGGTGAAGGAATAGAATCCAGGTGAAGGTATCCGGGAAGTCAGTGGTCTGCGTTAGCAAGTTGTACCACTGCTATGTGAGAGGACACTGGCACAGGTGACACAGGAAACAGGAATCAGTGGTCTGCCTCTAGCAAGTTGTACCACTGAATATATGAGTGAGGAGGAGCACGGGGAGAGACTGCAATACAGAGGATACACGGGCACCTTGAACTTGATCCACAATGACATGCACAATATAGTAATGACTGAACAGCACTGCAATAATACAAAGTCATAGAAACTATCCGGGCAAAAGATAACACAGTCAATGATGGCAAAAGTCTCAGCGGATAGTAAGCTCCAGAGGAGAACAACTTAGTCCAGCAAGATATGCAATACACCAGCACAGTCAATGAGAAGTATGCATACCGTGGTTCAGGAGCAGGCTGTCAGACAGGAGTGCAGAGATACCTGAACGGCTGGAGGCCGGCAGGATGCGAAGTCCCTGGAGGGTGAAGCGGTAATAAAGTAGGTGCAGCGCACAGGTAGGTAGACCAGCAGGGGAACAAATACTCAGGAAGCAGTAGTATGTAGAACTGGACTCCTGGAGGACCCTGAAGAGTAGCGATGGTCTAGACGAGATGAAAGCAGTGAGGCGCAGATCCGATGCAGACTGGCGAGTAGACACCAGCAGGAACACTGAGAAGCACGGAGAGCGGATCAGCTGCTGCAGACACGAGTAGAACTGAGGAGTAGCAGCCAGCAGGACTCTGCAGGTACACGGAGGTAGCGGATAGCAACCAGCAGGTGCAGCCACGATGAAACACGGGAGAGTAGAGCTGAGCTGGAACTGTTGAGCACGGAGAGCAGCGGATAGGAATCAGTTGTAGCAGTCTCGAGGAAACACAGGAGAGTTGAGATGAGCTGAAGACTGTAGCGCACGGAGGCAGCGGATAGGAATCAGCTAAACAGTCACAATGAAACACAGGAGAGTTGAAGTGGTCTGAGGACTGTAGTGCACGGAGGCAGCGGATAGGAATTAGCTAACAGTCACGATGAAACACAGGTGAGTTGAAGTGGTCTGAGGACTGTAGTGCACGGAGGCAGCGGATAGGAATCAGCTAACAGTCACGATGAAACACAGGAGAGTTGAAGTGGTCTGAGGACTGTAGTGCACGGAGGCAGCAGATAGGAATCAGCTAACAGTCACGATGAAACACAGGAGAGTTGAAGTGGTCTGAGGACTGTAGTGCACGGAGGCAGCGGATAGGAATCAGCTAACAGTCACGATGAAACACAGGAGAGTTGAAGTGGTCTGGAAACCACAGGAGTAGAAGTGGTCTGGAAACCACAGGAATCAGCAGCGCTGAAAACACGAGGAAACACAGGAACACCTTCATAGGCTCATGGGGAATGAGACTCCAAGATCAGGCAACGAGGTATGGAACTCAGGTGCTTTTAGTAGGGAGTGTTGCCTGATCAGCCAATTAAGTAAAGGGACAGGTACTGAAGGTTTTGAAAGGGCTGCGCATGCGCAGAACCTCAGGATGGTGGACGGCCACGGTTCCTAAACACACGGGAAGAAGCACTCACAGTCTGGTGAGTAACAGTACCCCCCCTTTTAAAGGTGGGCACAGAACACCTGGAACCGGGCTTGTCCGGATTTTTGGAATAAAACTTCTTAAGAAGAGCTGGGGCGTTGAGATCTTCAGCTTTGATCCATGAACGCTCCTCAGGACCAAAGCCCTTCCAATGAACGAGGAAACGGAGAACTCCTCGCTAAATTTTTGCGTCCAATACATGAGTAATCTCGAAATCTTCCTCCTGATGAACTTGAACTGGCTGAGGTGCTGAAGGAGGAGCCGAGAAACGGTTGATGATGAGAGGTTTGAGCAAGGACACATGGAAGGCATTGGAAATACGAAGGTTCTTAGGAAGTAGAAGTTTGAAACAAACTGGATTTATCACTTGAATGATCCTATATGGACCAATAAAACGGGGAGCGAATTTCATAGATGGGACCTTCGAACGAATATTTTTGGTAGATAACCAGACACGATCTCCAATTTTCAGTGGTGGAATAGCCCGCCTCTTCTTATCTGCGAAAGACTTATATTTGGCAGATGTCTTCTTTAAACAGGTTTTGACCTGAGACCAAATATTTTTGAAGGTCTGACAAACAGTCTCTACAGCAGGAACTTGGGTGGGAGGGAGGGCAGGAAATTCCGGAAAAGACGGATGGTGACCGTAAACCACAAAGAATGGAGTTTTGGACGATGACTCATGGTACATGTTGTTATGAGCGAATTCAGCCAAAGGAAGCAATTCTACCCAGTTATCTTGATTGGCTGATGAGAACATCCTTATAAAGGTCTCGAGATCTTGATTGACCCGTTCAGTTTGTCCGTTTGATTGCGGATGGTAAGAAGATGAGAGTGCTAATCGTATGCCCAAGGTTTTACAAAGGGCCCGCCAGAATCTGGAAACGAATTGTACTCCTCTATCTGACACAATCTCAGACGGACATCCATGAATACGAAAGATTTCCTTAACGAAATGTTCAGCCAGAGTAGACGAGGAAGGCAAACCGGACAAAGGGACAAAATGAGCCATCTTCGAAAATCTGTCTACCACTACCCAAATAATATTACAATTTTTACTAGGTGGCAGATCAGTAACAAAGTCCATACTAATATGGGTCCAGGGCTTGGACGGAATAAGTAGTGGTTGCAGCAACCCCGCTGGAGTTCTGCGGGAGGATTTAAACTGAGAACACAATTCACAAGAAGCAACAAACTCTTTGACGTCTCTCCTCATCGAGGGCCACCAGTAACTTCGAGAGAGAATCTCAAAGGTCTTGCGTTCACCAGCATGTCCAGAAAAACGAGAAGAATGGAACCACGAAAGGATTTTCCTCCTAAGAGTAGGAGGCACGTGGGTCTTCCCAAATAGTAGCACTTTAGTGGAAGAAGCAGCCAGCGAGATACATTTGGGGTCTAGTATAGAATGGTTGGGAACCTCTTCAACGTCAGTGGACGTCACAAAAGCTCGAGATAGAGCGTCAGCTTTCTTGTTCTTGGCAGCTGGTTTAAAGGTTATGATTAATTCGAAACGGGAAAAGAAAAGAGACCATCTTGCTTGACGAGGATTCAAGCATTGGGCAGACTGTAGGTATGACAAGTTCTTATGATCCGTGAAAATCGTCACAGGGTGACGAGCTCCTTCCAATAAGTATCTCCACTCCTCTAATGCAACTTTGATAGCCAGCAACTCCTTGTCCCCGATAGTGTAATTTTTCTCCGCAGGCAGGAGACCCCGAGAGTAAAAGGCACAAGGATGGAATTTTTGTTGCTCCGATCGTTGGGAGAGAATGGCTCCTAAGCCCACATTAGAGGCATCTACTTCTAGGAATAAGGGAAGTGTCACATCAGGCTGTCGAAGAATGGGAGCAGAGGAGAAGGACTCTTTAAGAAATTGAAAGGCTTGGAGGGCCTCGGATGACCATTGCTTAGTATTGGCCCCTTTACGAGTCAGGGCCACAATGGGAGATGCAATGGACGAGAAGTCTTGAATGAAGCGCCTATAGTAATTGGCAAAACCTAAAAAACGCTGGATAGCACGAAGAGTAGTTGGCTGGGGCCAATGTAATACAGCATTCACCTTTTCTGGATCCATTTTTAGGCCAACTCCGGAAACAATATACCCCAAAAATGGAATCTGGGGCAACTCGAATGAACATTTTTCTAGTTTGCAGAATAATGAATTTTTCCGGAGTCTGGAAAGGACCTCTGCCACATGTTGGTGATGAGAAGGCAGGTCCTGTGAAAAAATCAATATGTCGTCCAGGTAGACAACGACACATACATATAACAAGTCCCGAAAGATCTCATTAACGAAGCCCTGGAAAACAGCGGGGGCATTACACAACCCGAAAGGCATTACTAGATATTCATAATGCCCATCTCTGGTGTTGAACGCTGTCTTCCATTCGTCACCGGGCCGGATTCTAATTAAATTATAGGCACCACGAAGATCCAACTTGGTAAAGATCCGAGCTCCCTTGATGCGATCAAATAACTCAGTGATCAACGGAATGGGATACCGATTTTTAATAGTAATGGCATTGAGTCCACAAAAATCTATGCAGGGGCGTAGCGATCCATCCTTCTTTTTTACGAAGAAGAACCCGGCTCCAGCGGGAGAGGTGGAAGGTCGAATAAACCCTCGCTGGAGATTCTCCTGTAATCAGATGTAGCTTGAGTTTCAGGTAACGAAAGTGGATAGACCCGACCCCTAGGAGGAGTCTTGCCAGGTAGAAGATCGATTGGACAATCCCATGAACGATGAGGAGGAAGACGTTCAGACTGAGCTTTATCAAAAACATCGGCAAATGAAGCATACTGAGGAGGGAGTCCCGGTGAGGAAGATGAGATGGAAGATTGCTGTATTTTAAGAGGAATGACTTGAGAAAGACAACGATGATGACATTCAGCTCCCCAAGACGTAACTTGAGGAGTGCGCCAGTCAATCTGGGGAGAATGACATTGAAGCCATGGAAGGCCTAAGACAATCGGACTTGTCGTAACAGGAAGAATTAAAAACGAAATCTCTTCATGGTGTAGCACACCAATCTGAAGCGTTACTGGAGACGTACTCTGGGTGATGAGACCATTGATGAGACGTGATCCATCTATAGCAGTCACAGTAATCGGTGTTTTCAAAGTAATCACTGGTAGGGACCATTGATTCACTAGGGATTTAGAAATGAAATTTCCTGCTGCTCCAGAATCAATCAGTGCTTGAGACTCAAAGGATTTGGTAGCAAAGGAAATCGTAACATCAAAAGCGCAAACTTTTAATTTCGTAGAAGATGGAGAGGACTCCAGGGACCCTAACTTCACCTCTCCAGAACTAGTAAGGGCCTGGCATTTCCCGATTTCTTAGGGCAAGAACTGAGCATATGTGTGGAATCGGCACAATAGATACAAAGTCTATTCTTTACTCTTCGGTTGCTCTCCTCTGAAGTTAATTTGGAACGTCCTATCTCCATGGGGATCACAGAAGGTGAAGCTGGACGAAATTGAGGGGTTAAGCGAAGAGGTGCTTTAGCTGAAGTTGTTTTCTCAGATTCTCTTTCACGAAACCTCATGTCTACACGATGGCAAAGAGAGATCAAATCTTCTAATGACGTAGGAAGCTCTTGGGTAGTCATTGCATCTTTAATTTTATCGGAGAGCCCCTGCCAGAAGGCGGCAATTAATGCTTCAGTGTTCCACTGAAGTTCAGAGGCTAATATCCTAAATTGAATGACGTACTGGCCTACTGTATGAGAACCCTGACGTAAACGAAGAATGCTGGAAGCAGCGGAGGTCACACGACCTGGTTCATCGAACACACTTCGGAACATAGAAATGAATTTGGCACTATCTTGTAATACAGGATTGTTTCTCTCCCACAGAGGGGAGGCCCAAGCCAAAGCTTGTCCAGAAAACAATGAGATAAGATAGGCCACTCTGGAACGATGGGTAGAAAAATTTTGAAGTTGGAGCTCAAAATGAACTGAGCATTGGTTGAGAAAACCCCTACAAGTTTTGGGGTCTCCATCGTATTTTGACGGAGTAGGCAGGTGAAGCGTGGAAGCCGTAGACACCTGGGATGGCACTGGGGAAACGGAGGAAAGCACAGGAGCTTCAACATTAGCTGTAACGGTCTGTACAGATGTTCCTTGGGAGGCTAACGACTGGTAGCATTGAAGTAACAGCTGTTGGCGTGCATCCTGTTGCTCCACACGGGTGACCAGATGCTGCAGCATCTCTTTGGCTGTAGGTTCCGTATCTGGGTCTGTCATGGCCTGATCTTATGGTCACGGGCACTAGGAGTCTTTACCCAGGGATCACCAGGTGATAAGCTTACCAGAGCAGTATAGATGGTAATATGGTACTCTGGTAGCGGGGTGATCACGGAACAGGAGACAGCAGATGATAGAGATGCTCGGAAAAGTCTATGACTAGCAGCACTGGTAATATATATGTAGAAATACACGAGGAACTGAATGGACAAAGGACACGTGAGGGTAGTCAGTAGTCTGCGGTAGCAAGTTGTACCACTGCTATAGTGAGGAGGAATGTCCAACAGAAACGAGGAGGTGATGAGAGTCAGCGGTCTGCGTTTAGCAAGTTGTACCACTGTCTGGGTGAAGGAATAGAATCCAGGTGAAGGTATCCGGGGAGTCAGTGGTCTGCGTTAGCAAGTTGTACCACTGCTATGTGAGAGGACACTGGCACAGGTGACACAGGAAACAGGAATCAGTGGTCTGCCTCTAGCAAGTTGTACCACTGAATATATGAGTGAGGAGGAGCACGGGGAGAGACTGCAATACAGAGGATACACGGGCACCTTGAACTTGATCCACAATGACATGCACAATATAGTAATGACTGAACAGCACTGCAATAATACAAAGTCATAGAAACTATCCGGGCAAAAGATAACACAGTCAATGATGGCAAAAGTCTCAGCGGATAGTAAGCTCCAGAGGAGAACAACTCAGTCCAGCAAGATATGCAATACACCAGCACAGTCAATGAGAAGTATGCATACCGTGGTTCAGGAGCAGGCTGTCAGACAGGAGTGCAGAGATACCTGAACGGCTGGAGGCCGACAGGATGCGAAGTCCCTGGAGGGTGAAGCGGTAATAAAGTAGGTGCAGCGCACAGGTAGGTAGACCAGCAGGGGAACAAATACTCAGGAAGCAGTAGTATGTAGAACTGGACTCCTGGAGGACCCTGAAGAGTAGCGATGGTCTAGACGAGATGAAAGCAGTGAGGCGCAGATCCGATGCAGACTGGCGAGTAGACACCAGCAGGAACACTGAGAAGCACGGAGAGCGGATCAGCTGCTGCAGACACGAGTAGAACTGAGGAGTAGCAGCCAGCAGGACTCTGCAGGTACATGGAGGTAGCGGATAGCAACCAGCAGGTGCAGCCACGATGAAACACGGGAGAGTAGAGCTGAGCTGGAACTGTTGAGCACGGAGAGCAGCGGATAGGAATCAGTTGTAGCAGTCTCGAGGAAACACAGGAGAGTTGAGATGAGCTGAAGACTGTAGCGCACGGAGGCAGCGGATAGGAATCAGCTAAACAGTCACGATGAAACACAGGAGAGTTGAAGTGGTCTGAAGACTGTAGTGCACGGAGGCAGCGGATAGGAATCAGCTAACAGTCACGATGAAACACAGGAGAGTTGAAGTGGTCTGAGGACTGTAGTGCACAGAGGCAGCGGATAGGAATCAACTAACAGTCACGATGAAACACAGGTGAGTTGAAGTGGTCTGAGGACTGTAGTGCACGGAGGCAGCGGATAGGAATCAGCTAACAGTCATGATGAAACACAGGAGAGTTGAAGTGGTCTGAGGACTGTAGTGCACGGAGGCAGCGGATAGGAATCAGCTAACAGTCACGATGAAACACAGGAGAGTTGAAGTGGTCTGAGGACTGTAGTGCACGGAGGCAGCGGATAGGAATCAGTTAACAGTCACGATGAAACACAGGAGAGTTGAAGTGGTCTGGAAACCACAGGAGTAGAAGTGGTCTGGAAACCACAGGAATCAGCAGCGCTGAAAACACGAGGAAACACAGGAACACCTTCAGAGGCTCATGGGGAATGAGACTCCAAGATCAGGCAACAAGGTATGGAACTCAGGTGCTTTTAGTAGGAAGTGTTGCCTGATCAGCCAATTAAGTAAAGGGACAGGTACTGAAGGTTTTGAAAGGGCTGCGCATGCGCAGACCCTCAGGATGGTGGACGGCCACGGTTCCTAAACACACGGGAAGAAGCACTCACAGTCTGGTGAGTGACAATCTAGCAGGTTTTTATATTTGCCGGGGTGTCCGCCGTCATCATGACGTATCTGTCTAGCTGCCAATAATCTGGATCTAGTTCCACATGTTCTATAATTGCTCTAATTAGCTCTGTATTCCCCCAATCTATTGTGGTCCCGGGAGGAAACACTATTTTTGCGTATGGGTTCATTTTAATGTGTTACCGTTTAACTACATCTTATATTTAAATAGCCTAAATATCGTGTTTCTAAAGTTATGAGCATCCTTTTATATATCCCCACATAAAGTTTTAAATATCATCATAAAAGACAATTGGAGGTATTTGCTTTGTTCCACATATAAGTGTTTGTATAAATATGCAGATACATCCATAAGTGTGCCGTTCACTAGGCGCTTCACTATAATAAGGAGTATGTTTTCCCATGTTTCAGTTTAACATCAAACATATTGTCTTATTTTAGTTTTAGTTTTAGTTTAATTCATTGGTGCTCATAGTTAAGATGCATTAAAAGGATTTTTTATTTAGCGACTGGAAGTAAGTTTGTTTAGCAGTGTCCAGAGTATTTTGATAGGAGTTGTAGATAGCAGCATATGTGAGGAAATCATTAGAGGTACAAGATTTATGCCAGTGATCTTCTACTTTATGAGAAAACTCTTGAAGATTTTGTGTCACTTTAGTGTACCAAGGCTGACATCAAAGTTGACACGGAGTATGAAGAGTCCCTGGTGCCACTTGATCAAGGGCTGTTTGTTAGGGTTTGGAGCAAATGAGGTACTGCCTTACCAGGGGGAGGAGAATGTAAATATTGGGGAGAGAAGGCATTGGAGAGAGGTATGGAAACCTGTTGAAAATTAATAGAGTTAAGATTTCTGCAGGTATGAGGAGGTGTGGTAGAGGCTTTACAGTAGAGAAGCTAAAGTACTGTGGGTGAGCGTGTAGCTGATTAGGTTATGATCTGAAAGAGGGAAAAGTGTGTTAAGGAAATCATAATCTGAGCATAGTGTTCAGAAAACAAGATCAAGGCAGAGGCAAACCTGATGAGTAGAGGATTCACCCCATTGGGAGAGGGTGAGGGAGGAGGTTAGATAGAGTAGTTTGTAAGCAGAATTGGAATGTGGATTAGCAATTTGGTTGTTGAAATCACCCATGATTATGGTTGGGATTTTGGAAGATAAGAAGTAAGGGAGCTATGCAGAGAAATGTTCAAGAAATTGTGTCGTCCAGGGGTGAATGTGAGTGATGGGACATTTGGTAGAACTGTGAATGTGCACTGTGGGGAGAGAAGTAGTCTAACCCCACCTTCAGGTCTAGATGAGGCAGTGTCTGATTTTGTAAGCCATGTTTCTGCTATTGCCAAAAGGTTGAGGTTGTTTGAGAGAAAGAGATTATGTATGGAGTTAAGTTTATTACAAACAAAGCGCACATTCCAAAAGGGCACGTTTAACAGACTTTGGAGGAGATGGAAGACAGGTGATATATTTGAGGTTTGCTGGTTTTCTGTAGTATTCTGAGATGTGTGTATGGGTGAAGTGAGGGGGACATGGATTATGGATATATTACCAATTAATAGAAGCAGAAAGAGAGAAAGATAGGAAAGTAAGATGTAAGATGTGTGACCTTTTATTTGATGGCGACAGGATGAGGCTGTTCCAGATTGTGAATATTAATAGGAGGGTTAACTAGAGGTGAGTGGAGTAATGAAGGGTCAATGTGGACAAATGTTTGTGTTACAGGAAGGGTGAAGGATGATATAGTCCTAAAGATAATGTCAGGAATGGAGAGTAAGAAAAGCAATTTGTTAAACATTGGGCATTTAGCATAAAAAGCAAGAAACTGATGGGGAAAAATAAATACCTAGTGGAAATTTCTACTGCAGTTGACGTGTTGTAGTAGATGTAGATTATTTCAGTATGTCTTCTGATGTTGTTCAATGTTTGTTCAACTGTGTTCTTTAACTGCGCATTACCCAACACTTGGTGAGATAACCAACTTAGTGTAGGAAACACCAATACGTCACACTCCAAACACTTTTCCTCTTAGACTGAATGCTAAAATATAGTTGGGATGAATGCAAACTAACTACACCTATGCTCATTGGTCCGTTAATCGGACTAGATCTGGGTGGAAACTGACTATGGTCTGTTCACCAAAAGAGGGTGTGTGCCAGGGTGGAGACCAGGAGAGTCTTGTGTTCCTTAGACAAAGAGAGACTAAAGCCCCCTACAGTGGCTAGTTTAGTTGGAGAGAGGCGGGAGTACTGTCCCTGAGGAGTTTGAACTCTTGCTCTTGCTACCAATGCACCAGCCTTGGAATGGTGCTCAACAATTTATACAAATACTGTGCATAAAAAATATAAAGGAGCAGGAATAAATTATTGGAAGAGAAAGTAAGTGCTGGATAGGGTCAGAAGTTTGAAATTGTGAAGTTGTCTTACCCTCTCCCGATGACGCTCTTGCCAATGACATGCTGGCTTTTGGATGGTGTGTGACAGTTTGAGCAGATTCTAGGCCTGATTTATTAAGGAGTGCAAGGTAGACGTAACGTGCATCTTTTGCAAAGACGCATGTAAATCGGGTATATACACGCCCAAATTCAACAAGGACTGGATCCAAATAAATGTTCCTTGATGAATACTGTACTAAAGTCACTTATGTGTAAAAACTGGCACATGTAGCATTGCGTTTTTCTTTGCCTCTCTAGCTAAGTCACTGGCACACGTTCGTTTGAGTATGATATGCATTTGTATTGCCAGTTGACAGTGGAATGAACAGGCGTGCAATTAAATTAAATTATAAATAAATTATTAATCCTCACACTCATGTTTTATTATCATAGTTATTATCATAATTTCATACTAACTCTGCTCATTAACATTTTTTATAATACTGTATGTATGATATTGCATGATTTATAAAAAGCATATATGATGATAGTGGGAGAATGACTATGCTGCCATATACTGTGTGATCAAAGGAAACGATTATCATCCACATAAACTGTATCTCGTATCTCACTAATAGCGGACGAGTTGCTATACTTTTTTATTCCTGCTATCCTTATCACACACTACATTATTATTGAGAATATGTTGTAGTTTATACTCAGTCAAAAGGGACAAATGTGTTTCAGAAATTCAGTTATGTTTAAAATATCCATTTATTATGTTACAAATGTACATGATTACACATTTTGCTTACTCAAAAAAAGCACACACACCAATATGTTCTAAAAAAATAACTTTTATATAAATCAAATACTGGGGAAATATATAAACAAATTAAGTATAAACATTTAAGAATTAAAAAAAATACTTTTCTAACAGTTATATATACATATTTTTACTTTTTTTATGATTTTTTTCATTTTTTGGAATAAAACATGGGCAGGGGGGTGGCAACTGGGGCTGTAGGACTAGAGACTGGGATCGGGAAGATGGAAACTTGAGCGATTTCAAAAAAATGAAAAAAAATGTTTAGAATCGCAATCTTACGAAATTTTCAAAACACATCTTAGCTCTATTGGTGTTCTTTGTTCACACATTTTGCAAGTTCAGCAGAGTTTAGAGGTGGTACATTAAGTGAAACTCTCTGCATAGGTTCATGTTATGCTGAACACAGTAATAGCCAGATGACTACTACTTTTTGTAGACATATGCAGATATATTTGGAGGATTAAACAATTACTTGGCAACAAACACCTATTAGGCCCACGATGTCAGACACATGTGGAATGGAAAGCTTTGCCTAGGCCTAGGGAAAGTCACATTTGGGAAAGAAAGGCTTTCCGAGGACAAATAAATAAATATGCAATAGCGTGTGTTGTACCAATCAAATAAATGCACTACGGTAATGAATAATTAAATGTTATTTATTTTATTGAAAAACATAAAAACATATAATGTATTATGTGCCACTAAAACACATATGATGCTGACTAGCTCACATAAACATTCAAATAGTGCTACAACGTTGCAACATGTGTTGAATCACATAATATCAATCAGTGGATATCCATCCCAATGAGTTAAAGGAACAGAGCATGTTCACAAGTATATATGATCAAAATATATATTGTCCAAAAAATGTATTGGATTAAAATATGCAGTGTCAGATAATATCCAGGTACCAACCTGACCTCCAATCTTGACAAGATAAGTAAACAGGAGCCGATAGTTTCTCCCCAAAACTTTAGGAAGGGAGCCAGCATGTATATCAGTACAGCTCCATGTGCATACCAAGTTGCTGAAGTGTTTACAATGTTGAGACTCCTCCTCCTCCATACACAGTGAAAACAAATGTTGTTTAAGCATAGCTATGTGTGCACAATTTAGTAGATTATCATACCACAGAAGAATCAGCGTCATTTCTCCTTCATGCACAAGGATTGCCCTGTCAAAATCCTAAGACAGTCTTTCTGAGGACAATACTGTTATGCTGCAAAATAAAATAATTAATATAAGATACTTACATTATAACATCAAGATACTTATATTCTTCAGCACAGGCCTGGGCTTGACTCCTTGTTTCCTCATGAGACTCTTGGCACAGGGGGTGGGCAGGATTGACACTGGAGGTAGCCCACCCTTAACTACACCGAATTTCAGATCACGATAGATGCCTAAAAAATAAAAATTACAAATGTTTTGTTTGCAGAAATTTAAGCGCACCCAAAAACAATAGCTGTATTTAAAGCAAAAATATACAATTCACTTTTAACATTTACCAATTTAAATGCTAATAAAACTCCTAAATCTTTAGAATTTATACTACAACCTAGCCAGCCTATTGTAGAATGTGGGCATCAAATAAGAGTCTGTGTATGGGTAGATTCTGCCTCTTGGATCTAGGAAAAGTTGAAGGATAAGTCTCACTGCTTCTCCACCTGCCTGTCCTACTGTTCTTGATCTTCCCTATCCTGTGTTAGGTCGCAAACTAGTCGGATGCTGAATTTCAAGTCGGATGCTGAATTTCTGCATCTGGCTTCATGTTTTCTACCTGCCAATCAAGGGGTCTGTTTGGATCTCTGTTCAAAATTTGGCATCTGCGTTTTTGTTCCCTGTGGAAAAGTTTAACAAGGAGGTGGCATATGCAGCCCTTTTTCGGGAGCCCCCTTTTTGGGACCTGGTGGTTTCCAAAAAAACAGCAGGGAAATTCAGGTTGATTCAACATTTGTCATTTCCGCTGGGTGTGTCTGTTAATGATGCTAATACGTGCACAAGAGAAGTTTGTGCACAATATTGCTATTTTGGGGTTAAGCTCACCCGTCAGCGTCAAAGCATAAAGCTTAACCCCAATATAGCTATATTGTGCACGCAATTCTCCTTTATGTATATTCTGACACATAGTGATTTCTATACATTGTTTGTTTTTGAGTGCCGGACAATATTTGTCTTTTATTTGCACTTGCACATTGGTCTTATTTTTCCTTGGCTGCTTCCTCAAATGATTTTATTCACTTGTACACATTTTATTCATTTAAAGAAGCACACCTTTTTATGTTTCACTGATTCCTCAGTTAATTACAAAGTGCCTCCAACCAAATTATATCAGCTAGGTCAGTCGGGGAAGATAGGTCACGCAATCTTTCAGGAGAGGTTGTTCGGTTTGCCTGGTGCACTGCTTTTGCCCTTGTGCATCCTCAGGAAGAGGAGCATTGGCTGGTGCATTGTGATGGGTCCCTCCTCACATGATACCAGTACTCTGTGGTTTCTAAACGCTCACATGGTACCAGGGGCTCGGATAGCTTGCAGTTTGGCATGCATTCATCTAAGATTATGGCTGCCATGTCTGAAGCAGTGAATGGCGCATCTGTACAGTGCATCCGGGTGATAAGCAGGTGGAAGTCTAATGCTTACAGGCAGTATGAAAGGACTTCTCTTCTTCTGTGCCATTCTTCTTGCTATCTCTTACTTCTTTCCGAGGTGACGCAGGGCTTGGAACGCTTGTTTCTTTTTGGGGCAGCCCAGAGGGGAGGCAGGTTCTGAAATGCCTGGGATGAGTTATCCTAATTTAAAGATTAAGGTACGCCCAGGTAAAATTGTGGTTATGTTTATTGTCCAGAGGGTAAGTAACCTGCGATTGGTTATCCGGATTGGCTTGGGGCTTTTGCCGATCTGCTTACAGTGTTCTCCCCCCACAATACAGGATGTTTTTCAGTTAAAAGACTCCTCTTTATTTTTCACAGAACTGTGTTGTGTCCATGTTTTTTATCAGTGTTTGTTTAGGATAAGTGAACAGGGTCAAAGTTTTGAGATGGCTTGTGGCTGGACTCTATAGCCAATAGTTTGTTGGATATTCCAGATGGTTTGTGTTGTTTTGCTGGAAAACACTGTGCAGTTGGTGGCCACGGTTGGTGGGAAACACATTATTTTCATTTAGGTATTGTTATCCCATTTTTCTTCGAGGAGTCGGCTTAGGTTTCGGTGTGAGTACCACCCTTGGGGCTGGCTTGTGTGTTGCATCCATCAGCCCAGAGGGGATGCTGGTTCTGAAATGCCTGGGATGAGTTATCCCAATTTAAGGATAAGGATAAATGTGTGCCCAAGTAAAATTGTGATTAGGTTTATTGATGTCCAGAGGGTAAGTGACCCAAGAGTGGTCATTCAGATTGGATGGGGATTTTGCAGACCTGCTTATTGTGTTCTCCCCTCACCATACACTGTGTTTTTGGTTAATAAACTCCTTTATTTTCAACAGTTATGTGTTGTGTCTGATATTTTTTCAGTGTTTATTTAGGATAAGTGAAAGGGGTAGAATTTATAACATTAACCGCTAAGCATTATATTATAGCTGAGAGATTAATTAACCCAGAGGGAAATTAAAAGCTGAGGTTTGTGTTCATATATATTTTTTTACTGCTGTAATGGAACAGGCAAGGTATTTGGGTATGCTCATTGGTAGTGTCACTAGGGGAGGGCTTATGAGCAGGCTATAAGAGTCTGTGTATGGGTAGATTCTGCCTCTTGGATCCAGGAAAATTTTTCCTCCAGCCCTTCCTGTTTGGTGGAGCTAGGTAGCGGTTTTCAGGTCTTGTTTGCTTGTGGGCTTGCTCCCTCTTTTTTATTTTCTCTTTGCCCATAAAGGTGGTTTTACAATTGGAAGAGGATTCATCAAAGTTTTGAGATGGATCATGGTTTGTACGATATTCCAGATGGTTTGTTTTGTATTGCCGGAAAACCCTGTGCAGTCGGTGGCCAAGGTTAGTGGGACACAACTTACTTTAACTTAGGCATTCTGAACCCGTTTTCCTTCCAGGAGTTAGGTTAGGTTTTGGTGCAAGTAACATTCATGGGGGTGGGCTTGTTGGTTGCATCTGTCATCCCAGATGGGATGCGGGTTCTGGAATGCCTGGGATGAGTTATCCCAATTTAAAGATAAGGATAAAGGTGCATCTTGATAAAATTGTGGTCATGTTTATTGCAGAGGGTAAGTGACCCACAATTGGACATCCAGATTGGCTTGTGGCTTTTGCCGATCTTCTATTACAGGCACACTGCAGCTACAAGCCCAGCAAATACTTCAGGCATATCAGGGCTTGCTGGAACCTGAATTGCACCAGCAAGATAACACAAATCTATGATTTTTTAACTTTATTACCCACACCAACCACTCGAGGAGTGTTTGGGAAAAGCCCTAGTGAAGCAATGGCCAAACTGCGTGCGGCTCTTTGAGATTTAAAATGTGGCTCTTGGCCTGGAGCATGACCACAGCATAGTGCTCTGGGTGCTAGTGCGGGCAGATTAGAACACAGGAAGGAGCTTGAGCAGCCGTGTCAGACTGGTTAGTCTCTGACTGGTTGGCCACCCCTGCCCCAATGCTTCAGCACAGGGCAGCATTATTTTGTGGGCCTGATCCCCCTAAGCAATTCAGCCCAGTGCAGAACAGGCCAGGGCTGTTTGAAATTATGGCAGGGGGATCCCACACTGCAGGTTTCCTGTTAAAGTATTAGAAAAGTTAGTTAACCAAGCGCTACACCTTATGGTCTAGGAGCAATGTGTTGTTGGAAGGTAAATATTGTGTAACTATGGTGTTGAACTTGCATGTGATAGATAGTAAATATGTTGACAAAAACTGAGCCCTATAAGTGGAGATATTGGTAGACTCCTTAATGATCCTTGATGCACTAATTTATACCCAGTCTTTAACTCAATTTTCTCCAAAAGTGTCTCAATGTTCCAAAGAGAGGCAATAAAGGTAAAACAGTTCCAGAATAGTAAGTGTCACTCCAAAATGTAGTAACCCAGAAGGAGACCAAGGGCTAGATTTACTAAGCTGTGGGTTTGAAAAAGTGGGGATGTTGCCTATAGCAACCAATCAGATTCTAGCTTTCATTTATTTAGTACCTTCTACAAAATGATAGCTAGAATCTGATTGGTTGCTATAGGCAACATCCCCACTTTTTCAAACCCGCAGCTTAGTAAATCTAGCCCCAACAGTTCAAATCCCAAATCTATCTCCACCCACAGCTTTGGGTGTTATATGGACTAGTACCAGAATTTTATGTCAAAGAATCAGCACTATCATATGTCGGAGAGAGACCAAACAGAAAATTATGAGAATAACACCAAACCCTGCCAAAGTGTTCTAAACACCAAGGAAAATTGGAAAATGATACTCATGCCGTATAGCTCATTTCTCTGGCTTGCTTTATCCTGTTATTCAGCGCCCAGATGGTTTCTAGTGAAAATACTGCTACCTGCAGATGTTGTATAGATGAAAATGTTTATTTGAGCATGTTCCACAGTGAAAAACATTTACCATGATGTAGTGTTAATTAAAAAAGTGTGATTTGAAGAGTCCATATAGCAAAGCTTGCTTGTGTCTTAGCACATGCAGCTGTGAAACAGGATGCTGCTAGTGCTGCGTGTTATACAGTGGCTCGCACTATACTTCAGACTTGTGTTCATTTACTGATCTGTGCCTTTCTATGGTCCCAACGCTTTTCAGCCAGGGTATGGCTTTCCTCAGGGAGTAGGTGTGTAAACATAGTGGGCCTGATTCATCAATGCATGTATACTGAGTGCAACCTGCGTTTAGTATTAAAAGTGCGTATTTAGGCTTTGTGCACTCCCGAATTAATCAAGGCACTCAAGATACTAGTGCTGTTGAAATTGGCTGTAGGCCTGCTATGCTCTACTACACAAGATGCTGCAGGATACGTCCAATACCGATGTGGATTCTAAATGTGCTAAAGAATGCTCAGAGAAATAAATGATTGAATTAATGTCAACTGTTATAAATATAAGCATTATTGATATAACAGTTAAAATAATTAAATACATTTATTAGGAATACATTTTTACAGTTGATTGTGATTGCAAACACATGTTCTAGCATGCATACAAGACTGTCATCAGGATTTAGACTAGCCTTATAGCTGAAGCAAGGGATACGGTAGAAAATCAAGTAACTTTGAGATGCCTAACTTTGAGAGCTTAATTTGGATGTGACTGCACACCGTTACTGTACAGTGACTATGGCAAAAGCACCTTCTCCACGACATTCACTTCCAAAATCATAGGCTGCAGTAAGTAACCTTTGCATTCAAAGACGGAGTGGACAAGACTTTGTTCATGAACGTATCTCCTGGTTCTGGGCATGCACAGAGTGATTTTGCATATGTGACACTCAAAATCGGCAGATACGTGCCTTGAAGAATCAGGCCCAGTGTGGTCATATATGAGGTCTATGTATACACCAGAGTCCAGTTAAACTTTCTGCTCCTAACTGAATGATTGGAATTTCTGTACATTCATATGTATCTTAAATAAGGTTCTCTATGTCTCCTGATAATGATGTCCTACACTATGTCTATAGTATAGGGCAGTGTATAAGCTAGGTACTAGGCGATCTAGCTCTTTGTGTAGAGCGTGATCGGTGCAGTTTCACACCCCTGGTCTTGCTACTTTCTAATAGCCATCGTTTATTATGGTTGTGTCCTTGCTTTCTAGTAATAATTATATAATGCAGTGTAGCACTGGGGCAACTGTATGATTATTATTTTTCCTTCTGGTAAATACATGTTATGAAGCATATCCTATGAATTGGCTTATGAGGGTCCCGATATATAGCAGGATGGTAGTTAGTATATCCTGTAGTAGCAGCTTGATGTGCATGATATAGTGTCACCAACCCACACTGTCATATTATAGGTTGGTACTGGCTTTTTCTGGTGAACCCTATGCCGTTTGTCCCACCAGTATTGCTGCTAATAGTTTAGGCCAGTGGTTCCCAAACTTTGCAGTTCGCGGCACCCTTAGAGTCTCCATAATTTTTTAAGGCATCCCTCCAAAATAATTACAGAGCAGTCCCGTTTTATAAGTAGTTGGGTCAAAAAAACGCAATAAGTATTTAGGTCAGGACAGAAATATGTATTTAGTTGTATGCAAAAATAATATACATAAATCCAAGGGAAAAATTTTATATATTTTTTTCAATTATATTTCTGTCAAAGAATAATTTACAGCTAACTCACTCTGTGCCCTCTTTCATCTCCACACACTCTGTGCCCTCTTTCATCTCCACACATTCTGTGCCCTCCTTCATCTCCACACACTCTGTGCCCTCATTCATCTCCACACACTCTATGCCCTCCTTCATATCCACACACTCTGCACCCCTTCATCCACACACTCTGCCCCCTCCTTCATCCACACACTCTGTGCCCCTTCATCCACACACTCTGCGCCCCTTCATCCACACACTCTGCCCCCTCCTTCATCCACACACTCTGTGCACTCCTTCATCTCCACACACTCTGTGCCCTCCTTCATCTCCACACACTCTGTGCCCTCCTTCAACTCCACACACTCTGTGCCCTCCTTCATATCCACACATTCTGTGCCCTCCTTCATATTCACACACTCTGTGCCCCTTCATCCACACACTCTGTGCCCCTTCATCCATACACTGTGTGCACCTTCATCCACTCAATCTGCCCCCTCTGCATCCACACACTCTGTGCCCCTTCATCCACTCAATCTGCCCCCTTTGCATCCACACACTTTGTGCCCCTGCATCCACACACTCTGTGCCCCTGCATCCACTCACTCTGTGCCCCTGCATCCCCTCACTCTGTCACCTCTGCATCCCCTTACTCTGCCTCCTCTGCATTCTCACTCTACCCCTTCAGCATCCCGAGGGCTAGGATGGGAAAAAAACCCCCCAAAAAAAAAACTGACCAATCAGGCGGCGCCCGGACCCAGCATCCTCCTCTTTCCTGCCGTTTGTCACTGAATTTCGGGCGTGATGACATCACGCCCGACATGCAGTGAGAAGCAACGATGGAGGATGTTGGGTCCCAGGCGCCGCCGGATTGGTAAGTTGTTTTTTTTATGTTTTTTTGTTTATCTCTTCTTGGTCGCAGCACCCCTGTGACAGAGCCGCGGCACCTCTGGGAGCTGGGGCACACACTTTGGGAATCCATGGTCTAGGCTATGACCACTGGTGCTGATACTTTTTTGTCTGTTTGTATGGGAAGAGGGGAATGGGGGGCACAGTTTTCTAAAAAAAAAATTGTTTTAAAAAAACCTTTAAAAGAAGATAATTATGATGACTGGCAACAGCATGATGATACACTAATAGAATATTATCATGCTTTACTCATGCACACGCAATTCATTTGCACAGTTCTTAAGGTGAGTAGACCTTAGCATATGGGCATAGATACACCATTTATGGGTGCACCTTTTGTGGTAGAGATTACCCCGATTTATGCCCAACTCAACATCAGGCCCTGAGTCATCAGTGGCATGATTACACAGTTTGCATTATCATATGCCTTGCTCTGCCCACTTGATGACGTAAATGGCCTCTTCTATTCATACATCCTTTTTGCATCTCCCTGAAGCGAGGTATGAAGAGTATGCGCTAACAACATTTCTGCTATGGGGGCTGCACTTTTGCACTTTCATAAATGACCTTTTGTAAGCTGAACTGTTGCTCAGAAAACTCAGGACAAATATCTGCACTGTTTATGCATGAAGAATAAACAACGGGAGACTAATCAATGAGCAGCATTCATTTCACATAATATGCGTGGGGAATAGAGAGAACATGGATTTTCTGACTCAGGGCATCAAAGTTTTATTTCAACATCTAATTGACATTTCATATGTGTGAACTGTTCCATCCTGTGATATATACCTGTAGGGTCCTATTTATTTATTCAATGTTTGTTTTTTTTCTGAAGGGAATAATTGTAGTTCTCAGTAACAAGACACATAATGTGCCTCAGATTGCTGCTTCATTCATTTTTAACAGATCATTCAATGTGTACAATCTGCACTGCACTATACCCTTAGGCATAATATCTGCATGGATTGTGTCAGTGTAGGAGGCAGACATCGCTTGACTTAAAGGAAATAACTCTGTGGGATAGCGAAGATAGGTCTATTTGTTACCAACTACAGGTCATAAGGTCTTTTTGCTATTTACTGTACAATTATTTTTCTTAAGTTCTAGAAGACACTTTTGATATTTTTTTTCAGAAGTCGGAACTGAAGGCAGTAGATACTATTTGTCATGATGGAGGCCCGAATAAAATTTTAAAACTAATAGATGTACATGATCTCCCCTCAGACAAAATTATTTTAAAACGAGAACAGAGCCAGATGGGGAGTAAATAGGTTAGGTATATCATCATCATCATCATCATTTATTTATATAGCGCCAACATATTCCGTAGCGCTTTACAATTGGGGACAAACGTAATAAACTAATAAACAAACTGGGTAAAACAGACAAAGAGGTGAGAAGGCCCTGCTCGCAAGCTTACAATCTATGGGACAATGGGAGATTGACACATGAGGTTAAGTATACATTTTGCATCTTGGCCCAGCCAGACTGCAAAGGTAGGGTGACTCATAAGCTAAATGATCCTGTCACACAACAATGTTATTCCGGGGGTAGTTGTCTTGTGTGAAATTGTGTAACAGGCTAAAGGTAGTGAGGTTAAGATGGTGGTTGAGGAATATTATAAGCTTGTCTGAATAGGTAGGTTTTCAGAGAACGCTTGAAAGTTTGTAGAACAGAGGAGAGTCTTATTGTGCGAGGGAGAGAGTTCCATAAAGTGGGTGCAGCCCGAAAAAAGTCCTGTAACCGGGAATGGGAGGATGTAATGAGGGTGGATGAGAGACGCAGATCTTTTGCAGAACGGAGTTGCCGAGTTGGGAGATATTTTGAGACAAGAGAGGAGATGTATGTTGGTGCAGCTTTGTTGATGGCCTTGTAGGTTAGTAAAAGTATTTTATATTGGATTCGGTAGAAGACAGGCAGCCAGTGTAGAGACATACAGAGTGATTCAACAGAGGAATAGCTATTTGCAAGGAAAATCAGTCTTGCCGAAGCATGTAAAATAGATTTTAGGGGTTTGAGTCTGTTTTTGGGAAGACCAGTAAGGAGGGAATTGCAATAGTCAATGCGGGAGATGATTAGTGCATGAATTAAGGTTTTAGCAGTGTCTTGTGTGAGATATGTGCGGATTCTGGAAATGTTCTTTAGATGTATGTAACATGATTTAGATATAGAGTCAATGTGGGGAACAAAGGATAGGCGTGAATCAAGGATTACACCTAGGCAGCGAGCTTGTGGGGTGGGATTTATGGTCATGTTATCAACAGAGATAGAAATGTCAGGTATGCTCTTGTTGGCGGGTGGGAATATTATTAACTCTGTTTTAGAAAGATTAAGTTTGAGTTGACGAGAGGCCATCCAAGATGAAATGGCAGAAAGACAGTCAGTTACACGGGACAACACAGATGTCGAGATATCAGGAGAGGATAGATAGATTTGGGTATCATCCGCATAGAGATGATACTGAAAGCCAAAGGAACTTATTAGATTTCCAAGAGAAGCGGTATAGATAGAGAACAGCAGAGGACCTAGCACCGAGCCTTGTGGTACTCCAACTGATAGGGGAAGCGGAGCAGAGGTGGCTCCAGAGAAATTAACAGTGAAAGAGCGATTAGAGAGGTAAGATGAGAACCAGGATAGAACTGTGTCTTGAAGACCTAGGGATTGCAGTGTTTGTATGAGAAGAGAGTGGTCAACGGTGTCAAATGCAGCCGAGAGATCAAGGAGAATTAGGAGAGAGTAATGGCGTTCAGTCTTAGCAGTGATCAGATCATTAACAACCTTGGTCAGCGCAGTCTCTGTGGAGTGTTGAGAACGAAAGCCAGACTGAAGAGGATCCAACAGGTTGTTTGCGGAAAGAAAGCGTGTGAGGCGAGTGTAGGCAAGTCTCTCTAGAAGCTTGGAGGGGCAAGGGAGCTGAGAGATGGGACGGTAATTTGAGAGAGAGTTTGGGTCGGAGTTTTGTTTTTTTAGAATAGGAGTAATCACTGCATGCTTGTATAGTGATGGAAAGATGCCAGTAGAGAGTGAGAGATTACAGATTTGAGTTAGAGGTGAAATGAGCACAGAAGACAGGGATCTACCAATTTGCGAGGGAATAGGATCAAGAGGACAGGAGGTAGAGTAGGAAGATAAGAAGAGCGTAGAAATTTCCTCTTCATTTGTGGGGTCAAATGAAGAAAGGGTGTCAGAGGGTAGTGGGAAGGAAATGAGCTGATGGCTTGTTGAGGAAGAGGATACCATTTCTAGTCTGATCTTGTCAATCTTGTCCTTGAAGTAGGAAGCAAGATCCTGAGCACTGATAGTAGATGGAGGGTTCGGGGTGGGAGGATTGAGAAGATGATTAAATGTATTGAAAAGGCGTTTGGGGTTAGAAGCCTGAGCATAGATAAGAGATTGAAAGTATGTTTGTTTTGCAGTGTCCAGAGCATTTCGATAGGAGTGGTAGACAGAAGTATATGTGAAGAAGTCATTAGAGCTTCGAGATTTACGCCAGTGACGTTCTGCTTTACGGGACAGTTTTTGAAGATTTCGTGTTGCTTTGGTGTGCCACGGTTGACATCGAAGTCGACGTGTAGTATGAAGTGTCGCTGGAGCCACTTGATCAAGGGCCGTTGCTAAGGTTAGGTGAAAATGAGGTACTGCCATCTCAGGGGATGAGAATGTAGAGATAGGGGAGAGAAGGTGTTGGAGAGAGGTGGAAAATTGTTGAAGATTAATAGAATTAAGATTTCTACGAGTATGAGGAGGCTTGGTTGAGTTAGACAGTAGAGAGGTTAGAGCAGTGGGGGTGAGAGTGTAGCTGATAAGGTGATGATCCGAGAGGGGGAAGGGTGTATTAATAAAATTAGAAACTGAGCATAGTCTAGAGAAAACAAGATCAAGGCAGTGGCCATCCTTATGAGTAGATGATTCAATCCACTGGGAGAGGTCAAGTGAGGATGTTAGAGAGAGTAGTTTGGAAGCAGCTTTGGAAGGTGGGTTATCAATGGGGATGTTGAAGTCACCCATGATGATGGTGGGGATGTCTGAAGATAGGAAAGTGAGGGAGCCATGCAGAGAAATCCTCAATAAATTGTTGGTGTGCTCCAGGGGGACGATAGATCACCGCAACACGTAGGGAGAATGGATTAAAAATGCGAATAGCATGTACTTCAAAAGATGTGAACGTGAGTGATGGGACATTTGGTAGAACTGTGTATGTGCACTGTGGGGAGAGAAGTAGTCCAACCCCACCTCCTTGTCTGCCTTCAGGTCTGGAGGTGTGGGTGAGATGGAGGCCACCATGTGAAAGTGCTGCAGGTGAGGCAGTGTCTGATTGCATAAGCCATGTTTCTGTTATTGCCAGAAGGTTGAGGTTTTTTGAGAGGAAGAGATCATGAACGGAGGTAAGTTTGTTACAAACAGAGCGTGCATTCCAAAGGGCACATTTAAAGGACTTGGGAAGAGAGGGGAGACAGGTGATGTGTTTGAGGTTTGCTATAGAACGGTAGTGTTCTGATGTATGTGTGTGTGAGGAGTGTGGGGGACCTGGATTAGGTGATATATCACCAGCTAATAGAAGCAGAGTGAGCGAAAGATAGGCAAGGGGATTGTAAGATGTGTGGCCTTTTATTTTCTGGCGACAGGTGGAGGCTGTACTTGTTAGAGATAATAAATAGGACAACAGTTCATGGGTGTTAAATAGAGGTGAGTGGAGTAATGCAGGTGCAATATGAACAAATTTGTGTGTTGGTGGAGGGGTGAAAGATGACACAGTCCTAAAGATCATGCCATGAAATGAGACTAAGAAAAGCAATTTGTGAAACATTGTGATAAAAGGGGTAAAAGCAAAAAGCAAGGGTATTTTAAAAATTACCTCTTAGCAGTATTCCATATAAATAGACAAGTAGTGCTGATATAGGCTGTGGCAGATGTTGCTTATTGCTGGGAGTTAAATCAAGTCAAATGTAGTCCAATGTTTGTCCAACTGTGTTGTCTAACTGTGCATTTTCGTCCACTTTGTGAGAAAATCCCACTTAGTGCAGAAATCACACACGTCTAACCCCACATACGTCTCCCCATAGAATGAAGCTAAGATGTATATCAAAAGATTCCCCCATAGATGGTCCCAGGAAGCCAACTTAGTATGTATGATCCACTTCCATCCCTGCCCTCTGTCTAAAGTGAGGGGTAGGAGGATGTCAGCATGCAAAGAGGATGTTATTATTGTGAGTTTGGACAGTAGTGTTGTCATCTAACCCAAACACTGTCTCCCAACAAGCAAGAGGTGACAATTCCTTGTAATGTGAGGTACAACAAAAGGAAGTACATTAGCATAGACAAAGTCTCCAGACAGCTCAAAGGATAAAAGAAGTCTGTACATGTGTGTAAAAATATATACTTCAGAACAATTTCTTCATATTTCATATTTCATGGTTTGGGAAATCTGGGTGCAAATTTAAGGTCTGGGACAAAAAAAGTATGCAAATTAAAAATAACTGTTTACAAAACCTACAGTAATTGCATATAAATTACATCCCTGAACTACACTTCATGAAGTCATGATAATATCATATTTCATATTCAAATATGTGGGAGGTCACCACCCATTTTTTGAAGGGGTAGTTGTGTCCATAGTTGCCTACTGTCTCGGAACATCCGGGAGACTCCAGAATTTTTGTGAGTTCTCCCGGACTCCCGAGAGAGCAGGCAATAATCCCGGATCTCCGTTGTTGAAGATGGGTGGGGGCGGGCATAAACGTGTCATCATGGCCCCGCCCCCTGCTGCGATTGGCCGAAATTGCATATGATTGACAGGGGCAGAGCCTAACGGCACACCATTCGTGGCCACGCCCCTTCGACGGACCCCTTCCCGGACAGTTGCCTTCAAAAGTAGGTAAGTGTTGTTGTGTCTTTGTGATATGCCCCAGAAAACATTAAAAAGGTAAAAGATTGTGGAATATTGTTGGGAAAACTGTAACTGATACCCAGGAGACATTTCCTCTTCCACATTAGCATATACACTGCCCCACTGAGTGCCCCCCAGTGTTTATACACTCTGTATATGAGATGGCAAATCATCAGTCTTCTTGGGGGTTAATTGTATTGAGAACTATACTACTTCTGCCATCCCCAAGCATACCAAAAATACAATCTACTAAGTATTATATTTTGTATCTTTATACCTTTATTTTGTAACTTTATTGCATGTATTTTTGCATGTTATTTATGATCATTTTTGTTATTGCCGTGTACCTTTTTATTAGAGATGCTCAGGCTTGGTTCCTCGGAAACCAAACACACCGGAACTTAGGGGATCCGAGTATCGAGCCGACTCGGCTCGGTGCTTTCGGGCTTTTTCAGATTCCAAAACAAGGCAAAACATCTTTGTGATGTCATCGGATCTCGGATCTTGCGGGTTTTGGAATCTATAAATAACGACCTCCACTGCGATCTACCGCCATTTGAGAGAGGGATACAGAAGGGGTAGGTTAGAGTGTAGAGCAGTTTGGCAGGCAAACTTACAGAAGTGAAAGAGGAGGGTGGTAGCAGTGTTAAAGGGAGCTCCATTGCTAATTGTCATTGCTAAAATACAAATATACAAGTCCTTGCAGACTTTTTTTCTGAATTTGCACCAAAAAGTTTAGGGTGTTATATACACCCAAAGACAAGAGCTCCATTGCTCAATTTGTCATTGCTGAAATACAAATATAATATACTAGTCCTTGCAGGCTTTATTTCTGAATTTTCACCGAACAGTGTAGGGTGTTATATACACCCATAGACAAGAGCTCCATTGCTCAATTTGTCATTACTGAAATACAAAAATAATATACTAGTCCTTGCAGGCTTCATTTCTGAATTTTCACCAAACAGTGTAGGGTGTTATATACACCCACAGACAAGAGCTCCATTGCTCAATTTGTCATTACTGAAATACAAATATAATATACTAGTCCTTGCAGGCTTTATTTCTGAATTTGCACCAAAAAGTGTAGGGTGTTATCCAAATGGATTCACACCAATACACAGAAGAGCAGTAGCAGCAAGCATCTACTGCCACCAGTCCTGATGATAGTAATCCCTGTACATCATCTGGTAAAGCCTATGTAAAAGTACATAGTCTTTTTAAGTCAGGGAAAAAACATTAAAAAAAACACACCTTTTACCGTGGTGAAGAAAAAAAAGAGCTGGAATCCATGAAAAGTTATCTGTGGGAAAACAAAATGCCAACATGCCATTCTACACACGCAGTGGCAAAGAAAGAATGAGCCCGTCGCCTTTCTCTATGAGTGCGAGATCTAAAATTGTTACTGAGGCATCTTCTTGTAAGGTAACTCGTGACCAAGCAAGACCAAATAATTTGGACTCCAAAAGTGGTGCACCAATACTGTTACATGTAAAAGCCGAGCTGGAAGAAAACAGTAAGGCATTAGAGGAAAATGCATGCTAAGATTCAGAAATGAGACCAATCCCTGAGGAGAGTCCATGAACGAGTGTTATGTGTAATCGTGACCATTCTGATAGTGTACCCATAAAGAAGGCCCGTTTCAGCATTTCTGCTGATGTGTGCCTGAACAGCCCGAGTGTAGCCGGTGATACACCAATTGAGGATGCCACTTTGGAATTGGAACAGGATGAAGGGGATATTTGTGTAGTCAACGAAGGCGCTAATGAGGATGTTGATGAGGATGATGTTGTTTGTGTAAGTCCTGCAGCGGTGGAAGCAATTCTGGCACGTGATAAGAAGAAGGTAATTGTTATGCTTGGACATAAGACCAAAATATCCACTTCTTATGTGTGGAATTATTTTTACCCAAATTCTGACAACAGTTGTCTAGCCATTTGTAGGGTATATAATAACCACAGTCAGTCGAAGTAGGGACCTTAACCATCTTGGAACCTCATCCATGTTACGCCATTTGAAGTGAGTTCATGGCAAGCTGGTGGGAAAATCAGAAACTTATACTAAAAAAATAACAGCATGTAGTCCATCATCAGGTAGGACCCTTCTCTTACCTACATCCCGACACCTGCAATCTACACCCACAACACCATCCTCATTAATATCCTCAGTAGCGATCAAAGTTATTCCTGCATTCAAGTTGCTAAGGCTAGATGACTCCTCCACTATCCTGGATTCATCAGAAGAATTCTTGAGTGTTAGTCCCACTGCTGCTGCTGCTGGGGGTGAATCTTCATTCCAGAAGCAGACCAAGAAGAAGACTACTAGAAGTTTACAACAATTGACTGTTAAACAATCCTTTGCAAGAGGAAGCAAGTATGAAAGCTGTCACCCAGTCACAAAGCGGATCACAGACGCCATGGTGACTATACTCGTATTAGATCTGCGTCCAACATCCACTATTAATGCAGCTGGTTTTAGACAGTTACTTGAGGTCTTGTGTCCCCGTTACCAAATTCCGTCATGACACCATTTCAGTAGAAAAGCTATTCCTCACCTCTACCAGAAGGTTCGTAAAAATGGTATTATTGGGCTGCAAAATACCATTCTATCCACTGTACACTTAACCACAGAAATGTGGACAAGTAGAACTGGGCTAGCTAAAGATTATATGACTGTGACAGCCCACTGGGTTGGTGATTCGCCTTCACCAGCAGGAACAGCAGCAGCATGTACCCAAGTACGTCACATTTGTCTGGGGCAGGCTACTCTGTGTATCACCGGCTTCACTAAGAGGCATACAGCTGACAATCTGTTACAAAAACTAAGGGATGTCATAGCAACATGGCTTATCCCGCTTGGATTCTCCTCAGGATTTGCAATTTCTGATAACGCCACTAATATTGTGAGAGCATTACAGCTAGGTGAATTCCATCACATTCCCTGTTTTGCTCACACAATAAACTTGGTGGTGCAGAGCTTTTTAAAAAATAACAGGGATCTGCAGGAGATGCTGTCTGTGGCCCATACAATATCTGGACATTTCCAACATTCGGCAACAGTGTGTAGGAGATCTAGAGCAATTTAATTTACCGTGCCACCAACTGAAGCAAGAGGCGACAAGGTGAAATTCCACCCTATATATGCTTCTGTGTATGGAGGAACAGCGTAAAGCCATCCACGCTTACTCCACAAGCCATGACATTGGTAAAGGAGGGGGATGTATTTTAGTCAAGTACAGTGGAGAATGCTTTCCATGTTGTGCAGGGTGCTGAAACCATTTGAAGTAGTCAACTGTGAAGTGAGTTCAGACACTGCTAGCTTGGGTAAAGTGATTCCCTTAATTAGAGTTTTGGAAAAGCTGCTTGGAAACTGAAGGAGGAGATTAAACAAAGCAATTCCGCTAAGTATGTCAGACTTGTAGATCAAGTACTTTATTCGCTTCGCCAGGATCCAAGAGTTATCAAAATCTTGAAATCGGATCACTACATTTTGGCGACTGTGCTTGATCTTCCGTTTAAGACTTATGTCTTCTCTTTGTTTCCAACTGACCAAGATCTAAAGAGATGCAAGGAGCTCCTGGTGAGCAAAATGACAGCTCAAGTGTTATGTGACAGGACGGCGTCTCCTCCTTCAGTTTCTCACTCAACTACTGCTAGGAAAAAACTTTGCTTTCCCAAGAGACCCATGGAAGATGCAGATGACTCTGCACCAAATTTTGACATCTGGGGGTAAATGTAACAATCTCCGGTTTTGTCAACTCGCGGGAGTTCGGCGAGATGACAGCTTAAATTTAAAGCGGCGCTGCCTTGTAAAGGGAAGTTTCCCTTTACAAGGCAGCGCTGCTTTAAATTTAAGCTGTCATCTCGCCGAAATCCAGCGAGTTGACAAAACTGGAGATTGATACATTTACCCCCTGGTCTGGTCTAAAAGGATTGACCAAAAAACGTGAAACCTCTGCCGTAACTCCACTTGATCCTACTATCAACATCCAAAGGATGGTGGAGGATTATTTTCACGACGGCATAGAAATAGACACATCAGACAGTCCCTTTTCAAAAAAGGAAATTCGGAGAGAGTTTGTAACACATTAACACACCTTTTTAATCCCCTACCTGAAAGATTGTGTAAATAGTTTGATTATCATCATCATCATCATCACCATTTATTTATATAGCGCCACTGATACCGCAGCGCTGTACAGAGAACTCATTCACATCAGTCCCTGCTCCATTGGAGCTTACAATCTAAATTCCTTAACATACACACACAGACAGACTAGGGTCAATTTTTAATAGCAGCCAATTAACCTACCAGTATGTTTTTGGAGTGTGGGAGGAAACCGGAGCACCCGGAGGAAACCCACGCAACTAAGAAGGTGGATGCACATTAATCTCATATTAATTAGCAAGTATAAATAAATATGCATATTAAAATAAACAGTAATGTATGCGAAAAATGTATCTAATTTTCGTTCCGAAATGCTTAGCCTACTCTTCCATAATCGATACATAGTAAAGTACATACAGATAAAGGGTCATGAGTCAGGAATCAAACTCATGATTCTATTGTCGGAAGGTGGATTGGCTAACCACAAAGGCGATGTTCAATTGGAAATAGCATTACATTCTAGAGACTAGAGTGAGAAGTATAACAATGCAGTATTTTGATTTGCAACAAGAAGTTGTCCGTGTTGCTGATATCTGCATGCAGGGTGCTCTTGCAACAAGTGGTGTCAGAAGTGAATCAGATACACCAGCCCATCCTACAGAAGTTTTGTAATTACCTTCTGAAGACAAAAGTGTCCTTTTGGATCAGACTGATTACGTAGACACACACCCAAGATTTCTCTCCCTGTTTGAATTGAAAAATAGTAAAGTATATATGAGCCCTTTAATAGGGCTCTGCTAACATTGTGAACATGTGGAAATAGACTTAAATATGAGTAAAATATACACTGTGTATTGTTAGTGCTTGAAATGGTTAAGCTATAGACTATGGGAGCTACAATAGCCTTTGTTGTAAGCTTTGTTATAGAGTCACATACCATGTGGTGTAGCTTTTAAGAAGTGTTTTGTTTAGGGTAACACTGTAAACATAGAAAGTGAAGTTGCATGGGTGAAGTTGCATAGAATCAAATGTTGCTATTGTAGCAAATGTTAGTATGCTTAAGAAGTAATGCAGTTTAAGGGGTTTGAAATTAGTAATATCTTAGGAGTTTGATTGTGCCAATACAATAGACCTCATACTTGAATAGTATTGTATTTGATGTAGCTATAGTGTGGCTCAGATAAAGATTCATACTGTATTGTGTAACATTGTAACTATATATTGAAGTTCTGGTTGTTGATTTTAATACTGACTGTATTTGGTAGCTTGTCTGGCTGGTGTGTGCTGTCATCCCCTCCCCCCATGTGTGTAATGGCTACTAGTTAAACACATACTTGCCAACATGGGCAAGATGATTCCCTGGAGGTCCGAGGTGCAGGAGGTTGTGTGGTGGCGGGACTTGAAGAATCGCGTCATTAGTCCCGTCCCAAAAACAGACATCACTACTCTGAACCAATAAACTCAGGGGGCGGGGCCACGAGGCTGGGTCCATGATGTCACTAGGCTCCGCCCCCTCCATTTAGTTTACACAGCTGGCCAGGATCAGGGAGAATTGCCTGTTCTCCCGGGAGTACGGGAGAACTCCCAAAAATTCAAGAGTCTCACGGACATTCCAGGAGAGTAGGCAACTATGGTTAAACAGATGTATAAGATGGAAAGACTTCTTTGGATGCTGCTGGGAAGTTTGTAGATATCCCTCCCTTGTTAAACAAGGAATAGAGATGGAAATGAAGTTTCTTTCATCACCCGGTATAACAGTGGTAGGGCTGGCAGGCTTGGTGTAAATCTGCAGTCACATTGTACTGTGTTATATAGCTAACACACAAAGAGGAGAGCTCCATTGCTAATTGTCATTGCTGAAATACAAATAATAGATCTGGCAGGCCTGGTCTTCTAAATCTGCGGTCTTTGTTTGAAAGTGTATGAAAATAATATTGTGACCTGTGAGGTGGTCAAAATTGACTGCAAATGACTTGAAATTAGTGTTATTGAAGTTAATAATAATGTCGGGGGAAAAATAAATAAATATGTGCTTTTAGCAAAAAAATTGGGATTTTAGAAAAAAATCGAGATCCAAAACCAAAGCACGCAAGGGCGATTTTGCCAAAACCAAAACCAAATCACAAAGTTAATCCAGATCCAAAACCAAAACCAGAACACAGGGGTCAGTGAACATCTCTACTCCTAATTAGCTTACTAATATACTAGTATTATTAATAGTCAATGATTGTCTACTCTTCACTCTCTCATACCCACTTTAACACAAAATTCCAGCAGGCTGTGATCTGTAAATAACCTGTAAAGATTTCTGGAGTAAAATCAGAGCTAGGCCTGTACACATTGATTGACTTTTTCATCCTCTGCAACCCTCTACAACCCACATTATCATTACACAATTACAGCAATGGACCTCTCTACATGCTATTAATTCTAAAATGACAGCTGATCCAAAACATGCAAGATTCATAATTTTCCCAGAAATTACGTTTTGTCTCATTTTCAGAATTTCAGATTCAGAATTTGGCGATAGAAATGTCATGGCTTGGTTCAACTTGGAACCCCAAACTTCAGATCTGACAGATTTCTCTGAATTCGAACAGCTTATCGCTGGTATTTTTTCTCTTTTAAATAACAAGAATAAATAATTTTTCTATTTGCATAACATCTCCAAGTTGGCCCTTTATTCCAGGGTTTGCTGGTGCTTGTAGTTTTACACGTGTCAGTATACTCTGGCAGCCATGGGTATGTTGGCAGTTGTAGTTTTACAAGTGACAGCATATCCAAACTAGGGATGTGCACCGGCGACTTTTGAGGTCTCGTGTTTTGTGTTTTGGATCCGGATTTTCGTTATTTTTGAGGTTCGGATTTGTCTCGCAAAACACTTGACGAAAGGTCTCGGTTCGGATTTAAGGTATTGGATTCGGATTTTTTTTGAAAAAAACATAAAAAGTTTAAAAATCAAGTTTTTGGGCTTATTTTCACTCCTAGGCTATTATTAACCTCAATAACATTCAATAACAAGCATTTCCACTAATTTACAGTGTATTCTGAACACCTCACAATATAGTTATTAGTCCAAAACGTTGCAAAAAGGTATCTTTCTGGACTGCGTAGAGGAGTGGGTCACCACAATATCTTAAAAACCCTGAACTTTTATGATTCGCACCAATAATTGTACCTGGACTGCGTAGAGGAGTGGGTCACCACAATATATTAAAAACCCTGAACTTTTATGAATCGCACCAATAAATGTACCTGGACTGCGTAGAGGAGTGGGTCACCACAATATATTAAAAACCCAGAACTTTTATGAATCGCACCAATAAATGTACCTGGACTGCGTAGAGGAGTGGGTCACCACAATATATATAATAAGAAAACCATCAACTTGTTTGATTCGCACCAATAAATGTACCTGGACTGCGTAGAGGAGTGGGTCACCACAATATATTAAAAACCCTGAACTTTTATGAATCGCACCAATAATTGTACCTGGACTGCGTAGAGGAGTGGGTCACCACAATATCTTAAAAACCCTGAACTTTTATGAATCGCACCAATAAATGTACCTGGACTGCGTAGAGGAGTGGGTCACCACAATATATATAATAAGAAAACCATCAACTTGTTTGATTCGCACCAATAAATGTACCTGGACTGCGTAGAGGAGTGGGTCACCACAATATATTAAAAACCCTGAACTTTTATGAATCGCACCAATAAATGTACCTGGACTGCGTAGAGGAGTGGGTCACCACAATATATTAAAAACCCTGAACTTTTATGATTCGCACCAATAATTGTACCTGGACTGCGTAGAGGAGTGGGTCACCACAATATATTAAAAACCCTGAACTTTTATGAATCGCACCAATAAATGTACCTGGACTGCGTAGAGGAGTGGGTCACCACAATATATTAAAAACCCAGAACTTTTATGAATCGCACCAATAAATGTACCTGGACTGCGTAGAGGAGTGGGTCACCACAATATATATAATAAGAAAACCATCAACTTGTTTGATTCGCACCAATAAATGTACCTGGACTGCGTAGAGGAGTGGGTCACCACAATATATTAAAAACCCTGAACTTTTATGAATCGCACCAATAAATGTACCTGGACTGCGTAGAGGAGTGGGTCACCACAATATATTAAAAACCCTGAACTTTTATGATTCGCACCAATAATTGTACCTGGACTGCGTAGAGGAGTGGGTCACCACAATATATTAAAAACCCTGAACTTTTATGAATCGCACCAATAAATGTACCTGGACTGCGTAGAGGAGTGGGTCACCACAATATATTAAAAACCCTGAACTTTTATGAATCGCACCAATAAATGTACCTGGACTGCGTAGAGGAGTGGGTCACCACAATATCTTAAAAACCCTGAACTTTTATGAATCGCACCAATAAATGTACCTGGACTGCGTAGAGGAGTGGGTCACCACAATATATTAAAAACCCTGAACTTTTATGAATCGCACCAATAAATGTACCTGGACTGCGTAGAGGAGTGGGTCACCACAATATCTTAAAAACCCTGAACTTTTATGAATCGCACCAATAAATGTACCTGGACTGCGTAGAGGAGTGGGTCACCACAATATATTAAAAACCCTGAACTTTTATGAATCGCACCAATAAATGTACCTGGACTGCGTAGAGGAGTGGGTCACCACAATATATTAAAAACCCTGAACTTTTATGAATCGCACCAATAAATGTACCTGGACTGCGTAGAGGAGTGGGTCACCACAATATCTTAAAAACCCTGAACTTTTATGAATCGCACCAATAAATGTACCTGGACTGCGTAGAGGAGTGGGCACTGGGCACCACAATAAAATATATAAAAAACCTTCAACAGGTCTGCATTACACTACACATACGGCTGCTCCTCCATCCTCTCCATCATATACATGTTGGAGTTTTAGCGTGTGACAACCTCTTGTTTTTGATAATGTCAGTGCATTTTGAATATTTTTCAATTTGCCCCACACCACTGGATGTACTTTATCTATGATACGCATCTATCTATCTTGACTGCGTAGTGTGGTGGCCCCGGTACACAATTTGGTACCGAGGCCACAATATAATTAAAAAACCCTCCACGTGTCAGAATTCCACCAAACAAGTATCTGGACTGCGTAGTGGGGTGGCCCCGGTACCCAACTTGATACCGGGGCCACAATAAAATAAATACACCCTCCACGTGTCAGAATTCCACCAAACAAGTATCTGGACTGCGTAGTGGGGTGGCCCCGGTACCCAACTTGATACCGGGGCCACAATACCTCCTCCAAACATGCTACAGACAATTCGTCATTGAGATCCCATTAAGTATGTTAAAGACAGACAGGGTCCAAGTGTTATTAGTTGACTTTGTAAAGAAAAAAACTGTCCCTGTTGCACATAGTCGTGCAATGAAGACTTACTTTTTCATTTAAAGGCACGATCTTTCAAGTGTAGTGTTTGTAAGTCTAAGTCATATTATACTTTTGGTAAAATTGTTTTTTTTTGTTCCTCTTTATGTTAATTAATTAGTAATAGAATTAAAGTAGGAAATAGAATTAAATAGAATTAAAGTAGGAAATAGAGTGGTATAGAGTTGTAGTGTGGTATAGATAGAGTGGTCCACACAATATAATAATAAAACCCTCAACTGGTCTGAATTCCACCAAACAAGTATCTTGACTGCGTAGTGTGGTGGCCCCGGTACACAATTTGGTACCGAGGCCACAATATAATTAAAAAACCCTCCACGTGTCGGAATTCCACCAAACAAGTATCTGGACTGCATAGTGGGGTGGCCCCGGTACCCAATTTGATACCGGGGCCACAATACCTCCTCAAAACATGCTCCAGACAATTCGTCATTGACAGACCCCAGACAGACAGGGTCGTAGTGTTATTGTTTGACTTTGTAAACCCAAAAAAATGTCCCTGTTGCACTTGCACATAGTCGTGCAATGAAGACTGACTTTTTCATTTAAAGGCACGATCTTTCAAGTGTAGTGTTTGTAAGTCTAAGTCATATTATACTTTTGGTAAAATTGGTTTTTTTTGTTCCTCTTTATGGTAATTAATTAGTAATAGAATTAAAGTAGGAAATAGAATTAAATAGAATTAAAGTAGGAAATAGAGTGGTATAGAGTTGTAGTGTGGTATAGATAGAGTGGTCCACACAATATAATAATAAAACCCTCAACTGGTCTGAATTCCACCAAACAAGTATCTTGACTGCGTAGTGTGGTGGCCCCGGTACACAATTTGGTACCGAGGCCACAATATAATTAAAAAACCCTCCCCGTGTCGGAATTCCACCAAACAAGTATCTGGACTGCATAGTGGGGTGGCCCCGGTACCCAATTTGATACCGGGGCCACAATACCTCTTCAAAACATGCTCCAGACAATTCGTCATTGACAGACCCCAGACAGACAGGGTCGTAGTGTTATTGTTTGACTTTGTAAACCCAAAAAAATGTCCCTGTTGCACTTGCACATAGTCGTGCAATGAAGACTGACTTTTTCATTTAAAGGCACGATCTTTAAAGTGTCAGAAAGAGAGAGAAGACACAGGAGAGGAGAGTTGTAGCTGGGGACCTGGGGTGGAAGCTCCCAGGCTCCCCCAGCATTGCCTGGAAGTCTGAGCGTGGTGACTGAGCCAGGGCAAGGAATGTGTGCCCTGGATGAGGGGGAGAACTCCATGCCACTATAGTGAACCCAAGAGAGAGGGGGACACTGCACATGGAAGAGGCCCTGGAGTGAGGGCTGCTACAAGAGGCATGGTAGCTGTAGTGTCAGATCCTGAGGCTGAGAGTACACAGAGTGACGTGTCAGAGCACAGGAGACATTATCCCCGCAGAGGAGGGATGAGCTGCAGTTGAGAGGTCTGTTGTTGAAATAGGACATGCACACTTTAACAAACCAATCATTTCAGCGACAGGGCCTACCAAACAACTTTGACTGAAATGATTGGTTTGTTTGGGCCCCCACACCAAAAAAGCTATTCATCTCTCCCTGTACAGACTAAACAGGCTCTACTGAGGCAAGATGTCGTCCTCATCCTCAACCTCTGATTCCTCTCCCCCTACAGTGTGTACTTCCTCCTCATCACACATTATCAATTCGTCCCCGCTGGACTCCACAACCACAGGTCCCTCTGTAGTATCTGGAGGGCAGTGCTGTACTTCATTGAGGAATTGATTATTCATTTTTATAAACATCATTTTTTCAACGTTGTGAGGAAGCAACCTCCTTCGCCGCTCACTGACCAGGTTCCCCGCTGCACTAAAAACTCTTTCCGAGTACACACTGGAGGGGGGACAACTCAGGTAAAATAGAGCCAGTTTGTACAGGGGCTTCCAAACTGCCTTTTTTTCCTGCCAGTAACAATATGGACTGTCTGACATGTCTACTTGGATGGTGTCAGCAAAGTAATCATCCACAATTTTTTCTATTGTGACAGCATCCAATGCAGCGAGAGTAGACATGTCTGCAATGGTTGGCAGGTCCTTCAGTCCGGACCAGATGTTATCAGCATCCCCGCCAGTGCCTCTTTTGGGAAAACTGAGCTTTTTCCTCGCAGCCATAGATGTGGAAGAAAATGAGGGTGGAGCTGTTGGCATGTCACGGTCCTCTTCAGAGGACAATCTCCTGACCAGCAGGTCTTTGCACCGCTGTAGATTTGTGTCCGCCGGAAACAGAGACACAACATACGCTTTAAACCGAGGATCGAGCACGGTGGCCAGAATGTATTCCTCTGACTTTAAAATAGTGACCACCCTCGGATCCTGGCAAAGCGTACGAAGGGCTACATCCACAAGAGCTACATGCTTGCTGTAATCGCAATGGCTTACCAGCTCCTCCCTCACTTTCTCCAGCTGCTTCTGCAACAGCCTGATCAGGGGAATGACCTGACTCAAGCTGGCAGTGTCGGAACTGACTTCTCGTGTGGCAAGTTCAAATGGCTGCAGAACCTTGCACAACACGGAAATCAGTCTCCACTGCGCTTGACTCAGGCGCATCCCCACTCCTTTGCCTATGTCGTAGGTGGCTGTGTAGGCCTGAATGGCCTTTTGCTGCTCCTCCATCCTCTGCAGCATATAGAGGGTGGAGTTCCAGCGCGTCACAACCTCTTGTTTGAGGTGATGGCAGGGCAGGTTCAAGCTTTTTTGATGTGCCTCTAGTCTGCGGTAGGCACTGGCTGAATGCCGAAAGTGTCCAGCAATTTTGCGGGCCACCGCAAGCATCTCCTGCACACCCCTGTCACTCTTGAGGTAATGCTGCACCACCAAATTAATGGTGTGGGCAAAACATGGGACGTGCTGGAAATTGCCCATATTTAATGCCCGCACAATGTTACTGGCATTGTCTGACACCACAAATCCCCATGAGAGTCTAAGTGGGGTAAGCCACTGGGAGATAATTTCCCTCATTTTCTCTAATATGTTGGCAGCGTTGTGCCTCTTATTAAAGCCTGTAATGCACAATGTTGCCTGCCTTTGCATGAGCAGCCATTTTGTAGATGCTGCTACTGATGCAGCTGTTGCTGTTGCTGCGGAAGGGGATGCATCTACCCAGTGGGCTGTCACAGTCATATAGTCCTTCGTTTGCCCAGAACCACTTGTCCACATGTCCGTGGTTAAGTGGACAGTGGGTACAACCGCATTTTTAAGAGCACTGAGGACACTTGATCGTACTTCTCTGTACATTTTTGGTATCGCCTGCCTAGTGAAGTGGAATTTCGAGGGGATTTGGTACCGGGGACACAATACCTCCATCAACCCTCTAAATCCCACTCCACTGATGGCGGACACCGGGCGCACGTCTAACACCAACATTGCAGTTACAGCCGCAGTTATACGCTTTGCAATAGGGTGACTACTATCGTATTTGGTGGTCATGGCAAACGACTGTTGGACGGTCAATTGTTTGGTGAAAGACTTAGCGGTCTTACGACTTCCCCTCTGGGAAGATGACCGACTAACAGCAGCAACAGCAGCAGTGGCAGTAGTAGGCGTACCGCTGCAGGATTCCTCGGATGAATCCCGTATTGAGGAGGACTCAGTCTGGCTGGTGACTTGGGCTGCAGGACTGAATCTGATGGAGATTGTGGAGGAAGTTGACGAGGAGGGTGTTGCTGGTGTGTATCCAACTGGACCACGGGATTTAGGTGTCCCTGTACCGATGAGGGTCCTAGCCCCAGTTCCTGAACTAACCACTGAACTATGAAGGTTATTCAGGTGACGTATAAGGGAGGATGTTCCTAGGTGGGCAAGATCCTTACCCCTGCTTATTTGAGCTTTACATAAGCTACATATTGCCATACATTGGTTGTCTGGATTTGGATAAAAATAACTCCAGACCGAAGAGGTGCATTTTTTGGTCTTCTGACCAGGCATGACGATGGGCTTTTTCATCCCATGGACATCAGCTGTTTCCCCCCCTGGTGCCTCATTTACAATAACCACATCACCATCCTCATCATCAAGTTCCTCCACAGCGCCAGCTACATCATCAATAGCCTCCTCCCGAGCCACCTCTTCCCGTACAGTGATGGGAAGGTCAGGCTTGACAACCACCAACACCCTTGGACTCGCCTTGGGGATTTGTGATAATTTCTCTTTAGAAGGCAGAGTTGTTTGCTGTTTTGTTGCTGACAGCATAACTCTCTTCAATTTTTTGTAGGGGGGGGGAGGAGGAGGAGGGCTAAGATCCGTGGGTGAAGCTGAACCACTAGTCATGAACACGGGCCAGGGCCTAAGCCGTTCCTTGCCACTCCGTGTCGTAAATGGCATATTGGCAACTTTACATTTCTCCTCAGATGATTTTAAGTTTCTCTTTTTGCTACTTTTTCTTAACTTGGGCTTTTTGGATTTTACATGCCCGGTACTACGAGATTGGGCATCGGGCTTGGAAGACGACGTTGATGGCATTTCATCGTCTATGTCATGACTAGTGGCAGCAGCTTCAGCATTAGGAGGAAGTGGGTCTTGATCTTTCCCTACTTTATCCTCCAATTTTTTGGTCTCCATTATATGTAGCACAAGATACTGCAGAATGTGTGAACTTGGTAATATTGCAGTACCAATGGACTTATAATGCTGGATTGGTTTTGCAAATTTGGTTATAATTATTATATATTTTTTTTTTTTTTTAATTTTTTTTTTTTTTTTACTTTTTTTTTATTTTTTACAAACTTGGGAATAATGGGGAAATAACTATGCCCTTAGAAGCACAGAGCACAGGACACAGCACCACTGGACTGAACAGGACACGGCACAGGACCCAGCAGCACTACGGAACTCAGCAGGACAGAGCACAGGACACAGCACCACTGGACTGATACTGCAGAATGTGTAAACTTTGTAATATTGCAGTACCACTGGACTTTTACTGCTGAATGTGTGAACTTGGTAATATTGCAGTACCAATGGACTTATAATGCTGGATTGGTTTTGCAAATTTGGTTATAATTATTATATATTTTTTTTTTTTTTTAATTTTTTATTTTTTTTTACTTTTTTTTTATTTTTTACAAACTTGGGAATAATGGGGAAATAACTATGCCCTTAGAAGCACAGAGCACAGGACACAGCACCACTGGACTGAACAGGACACGGCACAGGACCCAGCAGCACTACGGAACTCAGCAGGACAGAGCACAGGACACAGCACCACTGGACTGATACTGCAGAATGTGTAAACTTTGTAATATTGCAGTACCACTGGACTTTTACTGCTGAATGTGTGAACTTGGTAATATTGCAGTACCAATGAACTTATAATGCTGGATTGGTTTTGCAAATTTGGTTATAATTATTATATATTTTTTTTTTTTTTTAATTTTTTATTTTTTTTTACTTTTTTTTTATTTTTTACAAACTTGGGAATAATGGGGAAATAACTATGCCCTTAGAAGCACAGAGCACAGGACACAGCACCACTGGACTGAACAGGACACGGCACAGGACCCAGCAGCACTACGGAACTCAGCAGGACAGAGCACAGGACACAGCACCACTGGACTGATACTGCAGAATGTGTAAACTTTGTAATATTGCAGTACCACTGGACTTTTACTGCTGAATGTGTGAACTTGGTAATATTGCAGTACCAATGGGCTTATACTGCAGGATTGGTTGTGAAAATTTTGTGGTAATTAAAAAATATTAAAGTAGTTTTTGGTATTTTATAAAAAAAACTTTTTTTTATTTTTTTAAACACAGGGGAATATTGGGGAAATAACTATGCCCTTAGAAGCACAGAGCACAGGACACAGCACCACTGGACTGAACAGGACACAGCACAGGACCCAGCAGCACCACTGACCTCAGAAGGACAGAGCACAGCACACAGCACCACTGGACTGATACTGCAGAACACAGCACAGCACAGCACAGCACAGCACTAAACAGCACAGCACAGCACAGCACAGCACTAAACAGCACAGCACAGCACTAAACAGCACAGAACTAAACAGCACAGAACTAAACAGCACAGAGGACCACCTAACACACCCTCCCTCTACCCTGATCAATGCCCGAGTGAAGATGGCGGCGACTAGCGGGGAATTTATAGGATCCGAGTATCGCGAGATCCGACAACGGGATTATGAGTCAGAGCCTCAGTTTCACTTTTGAATTTGGCGCCAATACCCGGATCTGTCTCGGATCCGACTCGGATCCGCAACGTTCGGGTGGGCTCGGATTTCAGAAATCCGAGCGCGCTCATCCCTAATCCAAACAGGTTTTGGCTGCCAGGGCTTGCTGCGACCAGTAGTGCCACATATAAAAATTGCATTTTTTTAACTATTACACATTATTACCCCAGCACCCACCAGCTGGGAGGCATTCCAGTGTTTTCAGCACAGGGCTGTTTCTATCTATGGGAGGTGCATATTTTTATGGGCCCAATTCCCTATGAATTCAGCCCCAAACTAAACAGGCTGGGGCTGTATCTCACTGCCATAGAGGGACCCCACACTGCAGGTTTCCCTGCTATAGAGTCAACCCTATCATAACCTAGTGCTGGTTAAGGCTTTTATGGGGGGGACCCAATGCTGTTTGTCTGTCCCCTCCATTAGCAGCCAGAAGCCCAAGCTATAAATGCTGGTGCATAGTACACTTTTGGGGATAGGGGCATGCTTATTCATTTATTTCCTTTTATTTTTATCAAGTTGATTACAACTGGGTCTCTAGTATATGGCCATGCCATTATACGCTTAAAAGATCTTCATGCAAACACATTTAATGCGCGATGTTGCGTTGCATATATCTTAAGATACATGCAACTCAGAATAAACATGTATATGCAAATGTCCAACTTTATATAATGCCTTTACTGTTTTTCTCCAGAACTGCTGGTTGTTTGACCTTTTTGCTATTACATTAATCATGAAAGTAAGGCCATATCAAGACTGTCTTTGTACAGTCTTTACATAATGTACCTACTCTGAGCAAATGGTGTCCCATTAAAAGCTGTCTAGCCTGGGGTGCTATGGTGTCCTACTTAAACCATCTTTAGAAGCAGTGTACATTTCTAGTCTATTTGCTCACTTAAAAAGTTCTGTGAAGCCCTACAGCAATACTGTATGCTCAACTGTAGAGATGTATGCAAAACTGTTCTGTGAAATATTCTATATGTTACGTATTTGGCTATGAAATTTCACATATATATCACTGCCAGAATTTAACCTCAAGTTTCCCCAGATTTACTCCAACCACATCACACAGAAGAATAAAATGACTGTGGTCGTGCCAGTGATGCACATATACAGAAAGTGGGTAAAAGAAATTATTCCTCTTATTGACAATGTCTGAAACAATGCAGGATAAAACTGCTGCACTGGGGGAATTGTGTAATGAAGAGGAACCAGGAATCAGATGTTCAGTATTCGTCCTCAACCTCCTTATCTGCAGAAGCAGTACTGCAAGTGACCCCAGAAATTATGCTAAGAAACAAATAGCAAGATAATATTATGTCTCACCAATTTATCAGATGGGTGTATAATAAATGTAAACCTCTTATACTCTCCAACATGTCTTATGTAAAGTTAGTATTGTAAAACATCAGAAACGGGCTGGGACAGGGGGCAGGCTGGCCCCTCAGGCTGGTCAGAAAAAAGTCGTCCCAAATCTCTATTACGGTGACAGGTCCCTCCTCTGGGACCAGCCACCTTCCATACTGACTGTGGATCCATCTGATCCATCCTCCCTCCCTCCCCTATGTGTGGCCTATCAGTGAGAGTCCCCGTGTCACATAGGATGCGCACTTCGTGACAGGTGCCGTCCCATGTGTGAATTGCGGCAGACAGCTCGCACAGATGGAACAAGGTAAGTGTGTGTGGGGTGGGGTGTTAATATAATGTGCAGGGGCAGGCTGGGCTGGGGGGCAGGGGGGCATCTGCCCCCTGGGCTGGTCCCTTAGTAGGCTACCTTGGGCTGGGTCACTGGGCCACCTGCATTTTTTTCCCATTAAAATAGGCTGCTGAGTCCAGTTTTGCCCCCCGGGCTAAAATTTGCCAGCCCTCCCCTGATAATGTGTGTGTATTATGTTAATATATAGGGTGTGTATTATGTTAGTCTGCCCTGAATCTAGTAGCTATTTTCTGCTGCGTGAGCCAGCTCCGGGTATAAGTGAACCATACTGATGTTTCAGATACACATACAGTCATGGCCAAAAGTTTTCAGAATGACACAAGTATTGGTTTTCACAAAGTTTGCTGCTTAAGTGTTTTTAGACCTTTTGTTGGATGTTGCTATGGTATAATGAAGTAAAATTACAAGCATTTCATAAGTGTCAAAGGCTTTTATTGACAATTACATTAATTTTATGCAAAGAGTCAAAATTTGAAGTGTTGACCCTTAAAACCTCTGCAATTCACCCTGGCATGCTGTCAATCAACTTCTGGGCTACATACTAGCTGAGGGACACCCATTCTTGCCAAATCAATGCTTGGAGTTTATCAGAATTTGTGGGTTTTTTATTGTCCACCTGCCACTTGAGAATTGACCACAAGTTCTCAATGGGATTCAGGTCTGGGAAGTTTCCTGGCCATGGACCCAAAATTTCAATGTTCTGAGCCACGAGCCACTTAGTTATCACTTTTGCCATATGGCATGGTGCTCCATCATGCTGGAAAAGGCATTGTTCGTCACCAAACTGTTCTTGGATGGTTGGGAGAAGTTGCTCTTGTGGGATGTTTTGGTACCATTCTTTATTCATGGTTGTGTTCTTAGGCAAAATTGTGAGTGACCCACTCACTTGGCTGAGAAGCAACCCCGCACATGAATGGCCTCAGGATGCCTTACTGTTGGCATGACACAGGACTGATGGTAGCGTTTTTTTCAGGATGCCCCAAAATATCTGAAATAGGATTCATTTTTTGAAAATGACTTTATCCGAGTCCTCAGCAGTCTGTACCTGTCGATTTTAACCACCGTTTTTTGGGGTAAAGTTCATTGTAATGGCAAAGAGGGACTAAAATTAAATTGCAATTCATCTGATCACTCTTCATGACATTCTGGAGTATATGCAAATTGACATCATAAAAACTGAGGCAGCAGACTTTGTGAAAAATAATATTTGTGTCATTCTCAAAACTTTTGGCCATGACTGTACAGGATGTCCTCCATGTGAGCAGTAACGCCATGCCAAGGCTTCAACCATTGTTAATGACCATTCACTACCTTTCATGTCTCCTTTCACAGACAGTCATACACTACTCTCTCTATACTCCCACACACACCACCGCACATCCCCCGCACACCTCTCCCCACACACCTCAGCACATCTACCCTCACACCTCTCCCATCACACCTCCACATAATCTCCACCTTGCAGAAATTGGCCCACATTCATCTCTGTACAGTCTCCCCCATGCTCATCTCTGCACAGTCTGCCCCACACTCACCTCTGCACAGTCTTCCCAGTGCACGCCTCCGCACAGTCTCCACCGTGCACGACCCAGCACAGTCTCCTCCTGGCATATCTCTGCACAGTCTCCCCCTGCCATACCTCCACACAGTCTCCCCTGACATACCTCCACACAGTCTCCATCCACGCACACCAGCGCAAACTCTGCCCCACACACACCTCCGCACACACTCAGCCCCACGCTCACTTCCGCACACTCTGCCCCACACTCACCTCTGCACATTCTGCCCTATGCTCACTGTCAGGGATAAGCTCATCTAGCTACTCCCTGATTTAATATCTTATCATATATTCACACAGTCAGAAAATATATCACCTCTCTTTTGTGAGGAAAACTTTGCAAACTCGTGACTTGGAAATGTTTATTGTAAGAGAACACACTGGATTCCAGCACAAATCTCACACTCAACTCTTTCCCTAAGGCTACAGATTTACTGAATCACCCCAAACAGCGCTCACACAACCACACCCATTTCGGTTTTGCCAATACCTATTGAATACGGGCAATAGGACCCCAATATCCTGTCCTACACTGGTACGCAATGAGCACTCCTTGTTACACACAGTTAGCAAGGCACCAGCAATCAAAGGATTAATCCTTAACCACTCACGGCTCTATGATACAAATATACATGCAGGCACACAATAGGCTTGGTATACAAATGTATTCACAATTCACACCTCAGCAATGAAAGGTTTTAGCATGGTCAAACAATCTTATCTCTTCTACACAGGCAACAGATTCGTTTAGAGCAATAAGGACAGAACTATTAAATTGTTAGATTTAATATACAAAAGGTACAATGCTTACAGATAATAAAAATAATCAATTAGATAAAGATTTGACATGCAAATAAAAAATTCCAAACAGTTATAAAAACAAATGGGATGAAAGTGCAGAGCATCACGTACGTATAATAATCTGTATGCCTGGGGGTAGGAAGAAAAGATGGACAGTCCTTCAATTAGATAACTCCCCAAGACTATTTGCTCCTTCCCAACACAGGTTTTTTTAAGCAAAATGAAATGGGACGGTCCTCACAGGGACAGTGTTAATGCTAATAGGGGGGCAGGGATGTCCTCTGGATGTCAGTATAGTTTACTCACAAATATTCCTAAAGTTTTGACATTTGGGTAATTCTTCACAGATATATTCCAGAGGCATAACTCCCCCTTCAATAAACCGGTCATAATCTCACGCACATTTAAATACCAAACATGATGGAATTATGACAATGTGACGTACATTTTCCAAATGTATGTGATTATAGCTGTTCCCAGATACCGCCAGTACCTGTCCTTCACAACCCTAGTGTGATTTCTGCTCCTCAGTATGGACTGCCACCCCTAGTTCCCAAAATATGAACTATGAAGACATTTTCCTTTGAAGCTCATATTTCTATATACCTGTATAGGCCTTCAAATGCTGCCTTTGACTGCAAGGATGTCCAGCTGTGCCCAGCCCCAAAGTCTATTCAGGTGTCCAAAAACTAACTTGTGTCAGGATATAGCTCACAGCAAGGGCCATTTGAAGCTGCTACAGGTGACACTTCTATCTTCTAAATACACACACAACAGAATTTCTGACTTAACATTTTACACTTTAGTAGCTCAACTTATCAATGGATTCAATTGATATACCATATTTACACTGCAGTTATGATTTAGGCCTTAGTCCCCACAATTATGTGATGGGTTAACCCTTATAAATAACTGTAAGTTCTCTATGTTCATGACACTCACCTCCACACACTCTGCCCCAAGCTCACCTCTTGACATTCTTCCCCACCCATGCCTCCACATAGTCTTCCCCACCCATGTCTCTGCAGTCTTACCCACGCCTCTGCAGTCTTTCCTCCGCACTCCTCCGCAATATCTCTCTCACGCACTCCTTCACACAGTCTTTGGGTACCTGTGAACCATACTGATGTTCCAGCCACACTTACAGGCTTTAACCATTCTTACTGACAATTCACACACCTTTCTCACACCTATCATGTCTCCATTCATTGACAGTCATACACCTGCACACGATCTACCCCACGCACACCTCCGCACAGGTTCTCCTCCACACAGTCTCCCCACACACACCTCCGCTCTCTCCCCCATGCTCACCTCAGCATGGCCTCTCCCACGCACACTTCTGCATACTCACCCCATGCACGCCTCTGCACAGTCTCCCCGACACATCCTCCCCACATACCTACCTACCGACCTACTTTCCTACTGCTTTCAGTCAGAATGATGTTTGGTGACCAGTAACATTTCTTATATAGGCAAGTAATTACTATTATGTATCATTTGTGATAAAATAGGTGTGGCTGGTGGGTGTGACAAACCTCTTGGGTAATAGCTATGATATGGCTGTTTGATATCGGTGTACTGTTTGATGTGGGTGTGGCTGTTTGCCAGCTGTCCCTAATTTCCAGGGACAGTCTCAAATTTTAAAGTTCTTTCTTGTCCCATCAAAATGTCCCCATTTTTCAATATTGATCAAGTGTATATTATAATTCCAATTATTTTACATATTGAATCCTATTCTTGCTATCTTTTTTCCCTTGGCCGTGTAAATGCATTTTAATCACAATACTCTTCAGTAAATATAAAAAGATTTACATTATAACCATGCTCAGTTTTCCTAATATTATGGTGTTCATATATTAAGGTGACCTGATAAGACCAGAGGTGGCGTGGTCAGTTTTTGGAAGGGTTGTAAATTATGGATATAGATTACAAAAGCTTTTTTTTTTGTAAATGAATAGAAGTACTACACGTGTCAAAGGTGCAGCTACGAATATACAGAACATGGCTAAACAGAACATTTCCCGTCTCCTGCCAAATACACTGCTTCCTGCAGACATCTCTTTCCCAATCTCTTGTCATTGTCATGGAAGCATGACTTATAGGTCCTTTTAAGTGTTTAAGGGAGCATCAAGGGACATGACAAAAAGCAGTTCCTGCATCTGGAATACTGTATACGATTCTGGAGGCTATATCATCAAAAAGACAAAAAAATTTACAAACTATTCAGTGAAGGGATTCTAAAAGGATGCATGCGCTATATAACAAATAGTATAAGTAGAGACTACATGCTAAATGTTGTACTGCTTAGAGGATATAAGGGAGTAATAGAAACATAAAGATATTAAAGATATTATTAGTTCAGGATGGCCGTATTCCTTACAATAAGAAAATTTCTAGAATAAGGAGAACACGTTTGGAGGGAAAAAGTCTGAAAGTGATGGATTCATGGAGTAATCTTTCATCATTTGTGGGTAAGGCTTCATACCCCACTCCCCCAGTCGGTACCACGCTATTTGTGTGTCCCCCTTTCCTTTAGGATGTAATCTAATATTCTATCGCCCTTTGTACCTCTTGGCCTGCTTCCCTAGCCCTGTTTTCTTAAGCTTAGGCCTACTTTCCGATGATTACTACCATCACTATCACTCACTGCCCCTCATATAAATTGATCTACATTACCATGTTACCAATATTTTTATTCATTTAGTATGTCTTCTCTCTGTATTTTGTTCTTCATCATGTATCATGTTATGCGTTATGGATCACTGATATCTGTATATGTCATGTACGGCGCTGCAGACCCTTTGTGGCGCCTTATAAATAAAAGATAATAATAAAAATGGTGTGTGTGTGTGTGTATGGGCACAGTATGTTAATATAGTGTGTGTATGTGTGTGGGAACAGTATGGTTAATATAGTGTGTGTGTGTGTGTGTGTGTGTGTGTGTGTGTGTGGGCACAGTATATTAATACAGTGTGTGTGTGGGCACAGTATGTTAATATAGCGTGTGTGTGTGTGTGGGCACAGTATGTTAATATAGCGTGTGTGTGTGTGGGTACAGTATGTTAATATAGCGTGTGTGTGTGGGCACGGTATGTTAATATAGAGAGTGTGTTTGTGGGCACAGTATATTAATATAGAGTGTGTGTGTGGTAGGCTATTTAGTGGTGGAGTACAGGTGGGGGCTAATTATTTAATGGGTACCATTTTATTTGTGGTGTGATGGTGGGGCAATTTAATTTATTGGTGGGGCTATTTAATTTAATAGTGGGGCCTATTACTTTAAGGTAAGGTGACGGGACCTTTACTTTAATGCTGGGGTGGTTTGGGGCTGTTAATTGAATATGAGGCTGTTTTTGGGGAGGAGGGCTATTTATTATATGTGAATATGAATTATTTAATGCCGGGATAATTTTGGGAAATGGTTATATTTATTAAACGTAAATGCTATTTAATTTTTTGCTGGGGCTGTTTGGAGAGAGGGAAATAGTGTAGGTTTATATATTAAATGTGAATATTATTAATTTAATGTTGGGACTGGTTGGAGGGAAATAGATCTATTTAGCAAATGTGAATATTGTTATTTTAATGCGGGGGGATGGAGGGAGGCCTAATTATTTAACGAGATTGCTACTGATTTAACATCGGGGCTAGTTGGAGATTCCTAAATCTCATGTACCGATTTTGTTTCCAAATAGGGCATCCAACATTGCAAGATCAAGACAAGCAGCAACTGATCTAAAGATACCAGCAGCCACAAGTGGTGAAAGCAACAAGAACAGGTAGGAGTTAGAGCAGGACAGTCTGCCAACTGTCCTGAATCTGGAAGGACAGTCCCGAATTTGGGTGACTGTCTCACTTAGACAGGATTTGGTCCAACTGCAAGGACAGTTTGGAGGTATGTCCAGCTTCACACTGTGCTGCTCGTGAAGGCAGAGCTGCTTGCGCCTTACAGTAGTGCACACAGTATTACCTGTGAATTGTGTAAAATTTGTCTAAAATGATAACCGTGTTACATCATAAGACCCCCCCCCCCCTTTCTAAAGTTTCCCAATCCAGCTCTAGGCCAAGGTGTCAGCTTGATACCTAGTGCTCTGCTCCACCTCCCAGTAACATCCCTTATATTATTTGTTTTAGGTTAACACTAAAATAAATAATAACCCTATTAGCATATAGGGCTAAGCAAATACATACAGTTTTTAAAGCAAACAGGCTTTTTGCATTTTTATAAATCCCATTATAATTAGACAGGTATGTGGTAAAAAAATATAAAAAAAAGTGCTGTAGGAAGAAGGAACATATAAAATAAAATGCAACATAAAGTGAGGTTAGTTTTTTGTTGTATTATTTATTTTATTATTTAAGATTTACCATTTATAATAATAAAGTATCGCTGGATTAAGAAACACTAAAATAGCCTATTTTTATATTGATAAACATATATTGTACCGAAAACCAGCCTTTAAGTATGGGCTACTTATGTGCCAGTGTTGTGTGCTTGCCCCCCAGGCTAAAGTCTGCCAGCCAGCCCCTGTAAAACATGCATTTAATGTACTCTTAAGAAGGTCTCACAGTGTGGGGGCTGCAAATACAATCTGATGCTGATGACGGTCACCCGCACTAGCTAGTTGATTCTGATTGGATGATTGCGGATTCACCTCTCAAGGTGATAATGCTTCATTCATTGTCGTGTCTACCAATTACCTTTACAGTGGCATTATTACTTCTTTCTTTCTGCTACCAATTCCTCTCTCTACGCAGCCAAGCATCTGACTTGCCTTTCTTATTGCTTTATTACATTGCTTACCTGCTTTTGAGTCACCTGAAATAGTGACTCCTAGATACCTTTCCTCCTCAGTAGTTTCCATTATAATGCCGTTAATACTATATTTAGCCTTTGGGTTTTTGAGACCCAAGTGCATGATTTTGCATTATTTGCCATTAAACTGTAGTTTCCACTCTCTTGACCATTTCTCTAGTCTACCTAGATCATCAATGATTTGTCCTAACCCTCCTGGTGTGTCTACCCTGTCGCATATCTTTGTGTAATTTGCAAAAAGGCATACTTTCCCTTCAATACCATTTAAATGGACAGCATGATATATATGCTAGTAAAAAGCTCACTACTTTGCATGTTCTTCCTCTACATCTTTACGCTACTTCCCCACTGTACAACATATATCATTCATTTTTCAGCATATCTTATAATAATGATAGAAAAACTATTATACACACTTGATGTATTCCACTCTATAAATTAGAGCTACTGTATATATAATTAAATTAAGAATGCATAATCCCAAATCCAATATTTCATTTAATGGTAAAATAATAACAAAATAAAATATTAAGCCTATGTCAAAGCTCCAATTATCAACAATGATGGATAAACTCTGTATTTGGGAGAAGATTTAATTAGTGTACAACTATATTACTGCCACATATATTTTGCCTTTTTCATGTCCATGGATGCAGCACACAAAGAAGTTGCAATGCAGAAAAAATGTATATGTTCCAAGCAAAATAAAAATGTTATACACATTGAAATGAAAGTTTGTTACAATTAATAAAGTAGGTAGTGTTGTTTCCATCTGCTTTTTTTTTATTAAACATAGATTAGATGAATTTCATCTAATGAAGTTAATTAATTCTTATTAAGCAATGTGATTAATGTGAGATATTAGCGATTTGCAATGACATTACAAATACTTAATGAAAACAGTGAAGGTCAAAAAAGTGTTTATTGCGGCAGCAAATTTGCAATGCACATATGAGGTGAGTTTGGTGCATGTGTATAAGATGTAGCCCTCACATAAACATATGCTACTGGTGCAAAGCTGGACGTATCTTGTATTGTGCATGAAAGTGTTTTTTTTTACATGTAAATTATGACGCATATCTATCCAACTGGGCATCAGGCTCATTGTGTAAACAATTGTATTCAGACCTGATGATTATGGCAAGCTATAGAACAAACACAGTTGGTTTCTGTTTGTCCAATTTCCTATGCAATTGTGGAAACCTTAATGTACCTTCATTGCTTCAAACGTTGTGATGTCCTCAGTTGCTTCAAGAGCACAGGAAATCCTTTGCTTCTGGATTAGTGTTTTCACTTAGCCCTTCATATTTTGATAGAATTATTTAAATGGGCCACAGAAATGAATGGGCCATTGACATAAATGGGAAAACATACAATAAATCACTGATGTAATCACTTGTGTTAATCTCTATGGCTATGTGCAAGATGTGATCTATTAGTGGTAAATTCTTTTTTTCAAGTGAGTTGACACTGAATAGTATCAAACAGCATCCAAAAAAATACATGACAAACGAATTTGGATGCAAGTTTAAACAAAAATAGATATGGAGCCATAGAATAGAATGTTTTGTTTTTTTTAAAAAACTTTTTAAAAATTTGCTTTCAAAGTAACAAAACATATGACTATCACTGCATTGGTGTATGGCTTAAAACATAGCAAAAGTTTACAAATATATCATGAGTTGGAATGAAGATTAAACTTATAAATGATTGATCAGTAATGCCGCTGAGCACTTTCAAGGGCCCCCTGAATGCCCGAGGCCCCTGGGCTATAGCCCAGTTAGACCTCAGGTTAATCCGGCCTTAGTCAAAGGTGAAAATGCAGATACAGCTGTGAGGGTAACCATGTTAGCTTAAGCAGGAAGGAATGATGTCCAGGTATAACAGATGAAGCTCACTGGATTACCAGGTATAAATGGTGAAGTTCAAATTCAGATTAACAGGTTTAGTCAGGAGGCACAAGGCACAGGCTAGCCAGGAGGCATGAGGCACTGAGTGATCCATTGCAATCAGGCAGAAGAAGGAATAGGCAAGCCAGGGGTCAGAAGATCCACAGTATACCAGGGAGTAAGCAAGAGCAAGGTCAAGTGTAGCCAGGTTCTGGGTGACAAGAAACTGTGCAGGATGATGGAACAAAGCAGGAGTCAAAAGTCAGGGAGACATCGGTAGTTTCACAGAGATACCAGCAGCAGTAAAGACAAACAAATTGGCACTGGCCTGTTGGAAAAGGCAGTTTTAAAAAGGCCAGCTACAGGTGATCACGATCCTGATTATATGGTGAGGGCCTAACTCCTTGCAGGCAAGGAGAAACTGTCCTGGTATAACAGCAGCACCTCTGGTATAACAGAGGTACTACAGGCTTAATTCAAAATAATGTCAGAGTATGGACTACTTTGTAAGATATGCTTTCCATGTTTTATTTGATTTTGCTGAAAGAGTATAAATATTTCAACTTGCACTTTCCATTCTGGATGGTATAGAGTAGTATGAGAATTTTGAATAAGGTATTGTGTTCTGAAGTATGAAAACAATTTGCTTTTAAGCTCCCTAATCAAGCCATGCTGCATATTAGTAGAAAGTCAAATTTGAAAACGTCATTAAATAATTTGTCTGCAAAAGTTGTTGCTGATTTGTTTGTAGTGGCATAATCATAAGAAAACGTGTGAAATTGTCCATCACAACTAAGATATACTCCTAATCTCCTTTACATGTCTCCAGATGAAGAAAGTCATTTGAAGCACTTAAAATGGTAAGTTTTGGCCATATTAATATATGGTGTTCGCACTGGCTTATTTGGACATTTACCTTTCAAACAAATACTCTGGCAAGCTATATAGTATTCATGTTGCATATGTGGCTAACAACATGAATTGATGGCTAGTTAAAGAGGCACTTCACTTTCAGTGTATTCTTCTCTCCAAGTAGATTTGTATATTTTCATTGTCCTTAGATACAACAGATCTGCTCTGTTGATACAGATGCACATTAGCTTATTTTTGTTGTTTCCAAGGGTAATGAGTATAAACTAATGTGCCTGGACAACATAATTATCTGAAGATTAAATACCAAAATCATTTGCTCTATCAGGTGTACTTTATTTTTTCTTTCTCACAAACTGGCAAGTCCTTTATCCAAGATGTTTGCTACCACACACTTTGATTTCTACTTTTTAAAGTACGCTGTCAATCAACATAGTAATGTTGACTATGTTGTGCTGTTCAGCTGTGCAGTTAAATTATGTCAGGCTGTACCTTCTCTGTTTTTGTACAATTCAGAGAGTGAGGAATAAAGGGTCAAATTTATCAATGAGCAGCGAGAGGGCTGGTTTTAAATCACCGCTTATTGTGGCAATAGAAACTCACCTACTGCTGCAATCTATGCATACAATGTAAATGGAGCAGCTGCCTTGGCAGTACTGGCCTGGAGTGGTAACAGTTAACTTATCATGTCGTCCAGATAGTCTCAGGAGATATGCGGCTAGCCGGTTCACACATATGCAGTGGACTGAAAGGGCAGACGTGATTTTGAACAAAAAAAAAAAAAACCAATGAATCTCATGATGCATGCAACTCTGCACCAGTAGCATTTGTGTCGGGTTTACACCAGGCAAACATGAGATACACTTACATCCAATTTTTTAAACTTTTGTTTTGATAGTGAAATACATATTTGCTATCAGGTTGGTATAAAATAAAAAAAACCTCTCAAATACCGCAGCTATAACTTTTCTTCTTCTGTACGAATACAAAATAAATTTTAAAAAATTGCTAAACTAGGTTCACAAAATCATATAATATATGCACAATCAGTGAAGGAGAACCTATAAGCTTCAGAGATGAATCCGCAATCAGACAATTGGTATTAGCTGTCTGTTAAGGGAAATGTATATGTGATCCTCAACTACTAGAAGTGCTTCTCGAGGTGTTCACCTGTAGCAGCCCCCTTTCCAAAGACCTTGATTTATTTGACAGTACTCAGTTGCCCCAGGAGTTAAGCTTGGTTAGCAGTAGTTGTTGATAAACAGTTGCCCGATGGAGTGGACAGAACACGGTAAGAGGTAGTGAGCAACCAGATGGTATAGTGCTGCAAACTGAGAAGCAGACAGGCAGGGGTTAATGTAAATAACAGAGAGGCCAAGTGTCAGGAGTGGAGATGATAGCAGAATCCTATAAACAAGCCAGGGGTCGGGAGTAGAGTAGACAGAAGAATCTTTTAAACAATCCTGGTCAAACACTGATAACAGAACAGGTCAGAATACAAAACACAATAGGTCAAGCAGGAATCACCAGCACTGGTATGAAGCCAAGAAGAGGTTTCTTAAGGTAGCAACACCAATCAGAACTGCAGGGTGATTAGCTGCTTGCATGTGATAGTAATTCTACAACTGATGCTGCCAGACTGAGAGCTGAAGAGAGGTTGATTGATATTTACCTAGCAACCTGCTGAATCATTGAGGCGCAGGCTGCATGAGCTAAAAGGATGCTGGAGTGGTTGTAAAGCAACAGTCTGAAGTGCAAAGGCAGCTTTATGGATCTTAGAATAACTACTGCCATGCAAGGAGAATGCTAGCAACTGATTGGACATGCGGTGGAGACTACTGCATAACAAACATATGAGGGAACCTACTGTAAGCAGGTGCCAGGAGGCAAAGTTGGTTACACAATCTGACAGGTAGCAGCAATCAAAGGTTCCTGGCAACAATAGAGCACAATCCATGATCACTTGACAGGGAAAGGACATAGGAGTATATTTACTAAACTTTCTATAAAGGAAAAGTGGAGTTGTTGCCCATAGCACACAATCAGATTCTACCTAACATTTTCTAGATTGTACTAGATAAATTAAAGCTAGAATCTGATTGATTGCTATTGGCAACACCTCCACTTTTCCTTTTTAGAATGTTTACTAAATCACTACCACATAGTATCACTTGGGTATGCAGAGGTGATAACATAGCATGTCAAGATAGTTCACTAGACCCAGCTGTCAGACAGTACCCCGCTGCTGCCTGACAAAGAGTAGACATCGGCCACTGTTGCTAGACAAGTGATGCGGCTTGATCACCATGTTTCTTAACACTAGCTAGTTATGGCGATCATCAGTGTGCATTTGCACCTGTCCTCATGTACCTCCAATTGATACAGCCACTGACAGGCATCTGTTAACATTTACATGAACATACCCTTTTGGTTTGCTGCCTCCTTCTCCTGCTCCCTCCAGTCGCATGTAGGCACAAGTGTCAGAAGTGAACAAATCTGCACATGCGCATGACTTGTCTTGAGGGTTTGCGCAGTACAAATTTGCATGTTTTATGCTGCACAAATGGGTTTACATCCAGCTCTGCATTAAAACCACTGTGTCAAAGTGTCTCATGAGGTAATTGCCGGTCAGATTACTGAGGTACAGTCTGCCGTTGTATAATGAAGCCCACACTGTATGTGTGACACCAACAGCTGTGGGGCTACACTAAAATGTAACTGCTGGTTGACTACACAAATATGGCAGCACTGGGCTTGCATCTATGCCTACATCTCCCAGCATCTTAGACTGGTGGGAGGAGAGGAGAAGATTGGAGGGGAGTGGAGGAACATCAAGGAGCCTGCCAGCGCCAATTCCAGGAGAGGAGGAAATAAGTAGTTGGCAGGGCATATTGAAGAGGCAGCAGACATTTTGGAGGAATGTAGAACAGGATCAGGTGAGTCTTGTTGAGAGAGAAAGACCTGTGGAGAATATTACAGCCAGTTCAAGTACACCTAGAGTGGAATGCTGGAGAGACGTATAGAGGCAGAGTTTGTTCAGAGATGCTGATAATGTCCAGTGTGAAGTACATGCTGTCATTTAAAGTTTGTCCCTGGCCATAGAGGGAGTGTGGGTGAATTGTGATTGAATAGAGAGGATGAAAAGCAAGAGGTGGTCTGGTCCCTGCTGATTGTTGATAAGCTCTGCCCAGTGTCCTTCCTCCACGGTGACAGATAGGTGTACTCACAGTTTAAATAAAAATGCATATATTATATAGAGAATGAGACAAATGTTTAATTTCCCACTGTTTCTGAATTGTGCAACTACAGAATTTCCTATCTGCACTAGTTAAGGACACAGACAATTTTCTTCAGCTGTTAATCCCTTTATGAAGGATTGTTGAAGTTAAACACTGCAGAGATATACACTTTAGACAATCAAATAACACAAGTTATTCACAAAGTGCACCAATGGTACCCAACGCTTATAACTGTAAATGAATTATTACATTAGATAGACAAAGTGAAAGGAGTGGTACAAGAGAAATGTGCTGCTGTGATTATTTACTCTGGTTTATTACATATGCAGAAGAGTTTCATATGCCAGCATTTAGTGACTGAGCTGTGACGGCCACCCAGTCCCTTAGGTTGTTCTAGTGAGCTATTCTATTCATCCTTCATGGTTGTGCTGTATCAACCTACTTATTCAAGTCTATCCTTATATTGTCTATTCTATTCTATTTATACATTGCTCTTTGTCAAATCTTGTTCGAGCAAGGGCAGTGATTCGTGATAGGCAATCAGGTCTAAGTTGGGCAATGCGTGTTGACAGTCAGAGTAATATATATATATATATATATATATATATATATATATATATATATATATGTGTATGTATACATATCGTTGTTTTATAGCCATGACTGGGCATTGTATTGGAGACTAAATTGTATATTGCAGTTTGTACGCTACACGTAATGCACACTCACAACTGTCCCAAGCTCCACTTTGAACCACATTTGTCCTCTTGTTTCAGCTGTGCCATCTTCCACTTAGATCTCTGTGTTTATTTTGTCTATTTTGTATGTCACTGATCTATGTATGTACTTTTCTCCCTACTGTACGGCACTGTGGAGCACTGTGGCGCCTTTAAAATCTACGATAATAATAATAAAAATAATAATACAACTGTTCAAACTATGCCACCTGCTAGATTCCCATACATTTTTCTAATCAACTCTTCCCTTTACTAAACCTACCAAGGTAATGTGTTGTGTCATCCTTGAGTTTGAGAGATTTGTGTGAATTCAAGGTGTCTCCCGGTAAGACGAGCTACCTACATCCCCACGGCGTGCTGCATAGAAGCCATTGGTGGAGGCCAGTGTGCTATCAAGGGTGAAAGTGAGTAATATGAACACAGCATATCTGGAGTGGAGTGAGTGGGTACTACATATGAGTCAGTGCCCAAAGATGATAAGCATCAAGTGTTGGAGCCTCTGCTAAGTACTACAAGGACACTATGAACCATAAGGAATGTGAGACCAGAAATGTTTTACTTTAATGCAGAATTAAAGAATTTTCTCATTATTATCTACAGATAATTTTATTAATAATGGTGTAATTGTGTTTTTTTTTTAAAATTCCATTTAACAAAACCCGTTTCAACATTGGTAATAAACTTTATATTTCTCTTCTAAATGTGCCATTGCAACTAAACACAGGTGCCTGGATGATTCAATTAATGTTGACATTATTCAAAGTCATATCTATGGATTGGTAGCTAAATGGACTGTTTCTATTTTCGCTTATGTTAGGTCTTATAATTCTAAGCTTTTAAAGGCTCACTAGCTCTATTATTCATTTGTATTTGATTAAAATTTGAGGCGGTGAGTGTAAGCTAATAATCCTGCTGAAGAATTTTACAAAGCATCTATAAAAGTGTTCTCTTACTCTGGAATGGCATTGGGGGCTATTTACCAACATTGCTGCAAACCATAGCAACCAATCAGAAATCAGCATTTAGCTTCTTGCGCAAGTAAGACAATAAAATTAAATATCTGATTGGTTGCTATGTTTTAAGTGCAGATTGTTAATATATAGCTCGCTGTTTTTTTCTGTCCCATAATGCTCTTATTTTTCCCCAAAGCCCTACTATGAATATTATTCGTTTATTTCAAAGTGAAGCCTAATTAAAGGTGATGGGGCCTGAAATCATTAGCTCTGATGTTATTAGGGTATGGTCTGCTCACAGCAAAAACACCCTAAGTTTGCTCGTATCCTGAACAGAGTTAATATAAAATTATTTTTAGCATAGGCATCAACCTGTAAAAGGCATAATTTAGCAAATTTTTAGAGCTAAAAGAGAACTTTCAATAAATCAAAAGTATAAAAATAAATTCTATCATTACTATGATATATACGTAATTGCAGGGCATTGAATGCAAGACAACAATGGGTAATTAAGGGAGATGCAGACCAACAAGAAAGTCTAATTAAAATTTAAACTCTAATAGAAGTTATTTTTAGTAAAAGGCTGCATTCAAAGACTATACATTATATGACCTCTATACAGGGCTGGTTTAAGAAAAAGGCCACGAATTCCACAGTTTACAGTGACTGAATTTGTGAATGTGGTAAATAACCATAAACTTGTAATCACAAGATATAACTGTAAGGTGTTAGCTATCTAGCTTGTTGCCAGGATCCTACTATTTGCTCTTAAAGGGACACTGTCATCAAAATTGGGTTTTATTTCTATAGCATTGAGGCAAGCATATGTGTGAATTATTTTATGTGGATTAAGTATTATTCAACAATTTTAGCTGTAATTGTTATATCATTTGAGCTACAGATTTTCTTTGAACTGCAACTTTTCTCCCTTAGGGGTGTATTTATCAAGGCCAATCAGAAATTAGCATTAATAAAGGTTCTTCATCGCACCGTTAAAAATGTAGTTGCATCGAAATTTATCAAAAGAATACTGCTGTGACAACTCCAGTGAAAACCCCCCTCCACCGCGATACAATTCTTTGCTGTCATCTCTTTTGCAGACAACATAACGCTAATGCTAAGTTTTCTCCACTTTTCATTTTCTTATTCCATGTATTCCACATGTAAGGCAAAAAGTTTGCACTTAAATTCCCTTTATTTCTGCTTTATAAGTCACTGTATTGGTAACGTTATATAGTGCAATCCCTGCATAAATCCTTGGTGAGTGACTCACTCTGCTCTGTTTGGGTGTTTTGCATGTAACTGTGCCAATCCCCTTTTGCTATGCTTGTTTAACGTTTTCCATTGTTTTGTAACCATACTCCCAATCTCAAAGCCAACTAACACTTGCACATATAGATTGACAGGCAGATGATTGACTGTATAAATTGCTGCAGGACAGTCTGGGAGATGCAGCAAGTTCTTTTTGGCTGTGCACAGTGTCGGACTAGGGCATGATAGGCCTACCGGGGAAGTGCAATGGCGATAGTATGTGTGCTGCCGCTTTTGGGGTTGTGCCACTGGGTGAAGGGTCCTGGCCAGCCGTCAGAGGAGGTGTGGTCAACCACCAGAGATGTGTGGTCAGCCACTGGAGGAGCGTAATGAAAGAAGAATCACTGACTGGTCACCTCAATGGCACAGTGTCAGAAGGAAAAAGGGGCAGATGTAGACTTTTCTGTTGGGGGGGTATATACACATGTATATTATACACATAGAGAGTCGCCCATATATATATACATAGGAACAAATAAATGAAGGCATTTCCTCAATGCTAAACAAGAGAGAGCGCGCACAGGTAGCTCACTATAACATTAACACAACTATACTAATAAAAAGCAACTGAAGATCTAAAGATAGTCCAGGCCTTAGTAGTACAGATTTCAGAAGAAGGCTGATCCAGGGCTAAATAGCTAGTGAAATGTAACCATCAATATTCCACCACTATCAGTTTGGATTACATCTATAAAGGCTATCCACCACAATTTGGAGAGCGGTATAAGCACCAACTATCGGGAACAACTCCAGATGGCAACAAATCTTTTCTGGATTAGGTACTGTCTGTACACCATTTATTCTGATTCCTTGATTACTGATAGTGAAACATTTACACATTAAAACAACACTGGGGGGTAAATGTATCAGTTTCCGGTGGGTTTCAAAAGTGCTGATGTTGCCTATAGCAACCAATCAGATTCTAGATATCATTTATTTAGTACAGTCTAAAAAATGACAGTTAAAATCTGATTGGCTGCTATAGGCAACATCTACACTTTTCAAACCCGCAGGAAACTCTCAGCTTGATACATTTACCCTTGGGTGTTCTTAGTGAACAAATAACTCAGGAGCTGATTGATAAGAAATAAGTGGTACACTGGCATGAGGGGGTCAAGAAAAGGTAATTATACAGAGCTAGAGCTAATCACAACAGTCACTATATGTCTTGTTAGAGGTTTTATTACTATAATCCTATAACTGTGTACATAAATAAAATATAAGCATGTTAATTACCTGGACAGTGCAGCAATCTCCTGATGACTCTGATCACTTGCTACCAGCGATGGGAAAGCTGGAGTAACCACCCCGGAAAATGCAAAAAGGAGGAGTTAACATAACTGATGAAGCGAGGAGAGGAGCAGTTGGAGGAGTGTTTTAGCGCTAGGTAGGTCAGTGTTATGTATTACTGTAGCCTCCAACTAATGACTGTAGTTCATAGAATAATGCACATGCGCCATTCAGTAAGGAGGTAGTACAGACAATGACACCTGCGAATAATATCTCTGTATACACCCGCTGAGTCAGATCTGTTCTGTACTAGCAAACTCCCAACAAGCCCATTTTCCCTACCACAAGCACACCGAAATAACTCTTCCATCAGGGTTGCCCCATGCTTTGCCTTTCCACTTGACAGCAAACTTAGCACCTGGCATATAATAAATAGCTCTGCCCACAGCCAACATCATCGTAGTAACTGACACTGCCAGCTGATAAATGAGAATGTCCTTTTCTTGTTGACAGGCTGCAGAAGAACTCCTGATCTGGATAAAATTGGTCAAGGAGGTCAGGAATACCAAAATATTTGCAGTCCGAAGAGCTATTATTATTTAACATTAGTGTGCAGGATTCAGCACTGGTACAAAAAAAGGTAGGTAGTCTCCAAAAAGACAGGTATTTTTTTAAATAGTGCTCCCGTCGAAAGAACGGTTTAAATAGTCGGCTCCGGAAAGGGGCATGCAAGTGTAGGCTGAGTACAGTATGGGTGCGTTCTCATAAATACAGACCTGGACTCAGACAGACACATGGAGCCATATCTCTTGCAAGTACTCAATCCTTGGTGCAAAATAGGCACTGATGATGATGATGACTATCTGAAGCATTAGCTACACCCATCTCATTGGTTGCCTTCTGATTAGCTGATTGTGGATTACCTTCTTCAGTTGATTGGGCTTAACTTATTTGCATTGTGACTATATGATTTGTGTCTGTTTACATTTCTTGCTTTTAAGCCTTACAACCATTGTACAAAGAAGCAGAAGATTCCCATTGCTCTCAGATGTGTTAGGGCGACAGCTGTTGGGTTGTTTCTCTTTAAACACTATTTGACTGCTTAAGTCCAAACAGTGCATTTAATAAGTAACACTGCAAGCACAAATTATAAGAAAAATACATTTTCTTAAAAAGAAATAACTACAATAACTACAATGGGGACATCATTATGTTTTTTTTGTACTGGAATAGCCACATTACTAACACATTTTAAGATAAAGAATAAAGGTTTGGGTTTTGTTTTTGTTTTTTTTGGGGGGGGGGGGGTTACAGTGCTGGATGCATTTTGATTTTTTTGTTGTGTTAGAAAAACCTGTTTTGAAATAATTGTATTCTTTCACCTATATTACATTATCTTTTAGTGACTTACTGATGGGACATTACGTTGTTAATTAATTGTAAATGCACCACACAAAGTACACAATCCTTGGCCCATGAAAAGCAGCATTGCTAATGTAGTAGTACCCTACATTGTGTATGGAAACATTATATACATAACTGACAATGATGCATCAACTGTGAGCTAGTATCATTGAGAAATATGGCATATTACGTGCACCTTGCTCTTAACCTTTATACAGCCGTATCTTGTGCTTCTTCATATGCAGAGTTGGATGCAAATATGTTTAGTAAATATGTTTAATATATATGCCTGACATCAATCAGGCTTACATGTGACCAGTGCAGACCCAAATACATGTTGAGATGCTTACGATCCAGTATGCACAAGTAGTTGCATCTTTTCTTGGGAGCATTTCATGTCTGTATGTTTTAAGTAAATGCATCCAACTCTACATCAGGCCCCAATTCTGCAGATGACCAACTATGGCCTCTACATGTGGACATCTGCTGACCACACAGCCCAAACCTATGGACTATCCATTTGGGATAAGAAGCTGGATCAGCCTATGTGTGATTAGCATCAACATCTAGTCAATGTTTACTGGGTTAAAAAATAATAACTGCTATCTGCACTTTCCCTACTTGATGTTATTGCGTAAAACCACCACAGCTGAGCAAGAGACATCACAAATTGAAAAATAACAATGCAAGACATACCGGTAGTTTATATTTAAAATATTAGACACAAGAAAAGCACGTTAGTGTCCATGTAATACAAGAGATTCCCAACCCTAGCGATTAAGCTGATTTTTATTGCTTCACAAGTCACAACAAGCCCAGGCCGCCACTGGCTGGGTCCTGCAATTCCACAGTAGGATGTTCTTTTTTTACCTTTTAAATGTATATATATATATATATATATATATATATATATATATATATATATATATATATATATATATATAGTGACACAGGCATTCTTCAGGTGATGCACAGGTAACCACCTACTTGCTTTTTTTACTTGCTTTGTTTATTGGAATGGTAAAGAAAATAGACAGCAGACAGAGACCAACTCCCTAGTCACCTGCCACTATCTCTGGCATTGGTCGCAACTGAGCGATGCAACAGACAGGTTTAAATAGTTTACACTCCTCCCACAGACCTAACTTGATGTACAGATGACGCTCCCACATTGCCTTTAAAAGGGAGTTCGTTACAGGTGCTGTGTTTGATTGCATACACACCCTGTCAGCAATTATTTGCTTACCTATTTTAAATATAGCACATAAATGTGCAATGTTTTACAAACACTAATGGTACATTATTTTTAAAAGATGCATGCTGTACAATAAAAATGAGCAATGTAGATTGTGAAACAATTGAAACAATTATTAACATATAAATACTGTACTATTTTAGGAGGTAAAAATTTTTGGAAGACCCAATAAAATACAATATAATGGCTGAGTTTCTGTACCTGTGGAATTAGCTTCTTAGTTCTTACATCTAGCTGACACAAAACATTTGGAGCTTGCCCTGCAGGGAATACTATAAGTGGAATTCTACCCCACAGAGAAAACTCCTTACCCAAGCATGTCTTTGCCGACTTGCAAAGTCACTGAAACCCATTTGCTTTTCTTGACGTCTTTGTCTCATTGAATGAAAATTAGGCGGAAATTGTTATTATCCACAGAAGCTAATGACTCTTTTTCATAGCCACCTTTTCCTATGCAAGTATTTAAAGAGCAGTTACACAGATGCTTCCTGACTTTCCAAAGCAAACGGTAAGGAGATAAATATGAATAATTATAAACACTTCAGTGGCATTTCAGAACCCTCTACCTAGGGCAAGTACTGCATTTTTAAGTGCATCCCATAGTCAATCTTCTTAAATTTCCCTATTAAATATTGATCAACCCCTGAGACTCCTAATATTTGCTTAGCACAGATATGTTAGACTTGAATATAAACTGTTTTGCCTTACAGCTAATCCACATATTCAATCAGAATAGATGACAGACGAGTTCTGTTTAGCTAAGCTGCATCAGAACAAAGGACAAAATGAGTAGTTATTAACACATACCTGCAAGCATTTACTATATTTTTTTCGCTGTTATCTTTTGCAAACCTATCTTCTTGGTGGTAGTCAAGTGAAATCTTATAATGCAAACGGAGCTAACATAAATTAATGAAGCTGTACAAACTATAGCAAAGGTTTTTATTCTATTTCATGTACTGTGCGATAAGTAACTTAATGTACTCAACACACATTGTACCCTGGGTATTGGACATAAAATGCTAGATATAAATAAAAGTAATATGTGTTTGAGAGATAAACAGTAGTAGATGATAGATGATACCGCTGCCACCACATTTGGGATAGTCACATAATGTTGTAAATTACATTTGCATCATACTTTCAATTAGGGGGTATGAGTAAAAAAGAAAAGAAACTTGTTATTTTACTAACTGTAATCTTCTTTTCTGTTGTCCATTCATTACAACAGCAATGTTTTCATTTCCCTCTACCCAATAGAACATATCCCCTTTGCTTCAAAATAAATATATGCTATCAACTTACTGACCTTGTTCTATGTTTCTAGTCTAACGGAGGGCAATTGCTGCCATAAATTAAAGGCAGGACAAAAATGACTGTAAACAAGATAATATCTTTTTCCTGGTGTTCTTATTCATGACAGCACCAATGGTATTTAACTAGCATTAACCAGAATCAGAATAGCTACATAGAATTGCTTTTATTTCATACAAGTAACAGAATTCAGCATTTTTATATCCAAAATATGATTGAACCCCAAATGATGTCCAGTTAGTTGCTTTGCACATGGAAGTTGAGCTTTTATGTTCTAAGGAAAGGCATAAATTAGTGCTGTTAGCTTAAGTTCTAATTCAACATCAAAGCATCCACACCCACATATTCTGGCACCAGTTCTTCAAAAAAGAAGTTGCTATTTTCTTATTGAGGTCTGTGGCCATCTCATAAAGTTTTGCCTTTGTGTATGCTCAATTCGTCCAGTGTAGTACAGTGACTGTGTTGGGGGCTTGGCTTTTTGGACCCTTCCTGAAAGGGAAAGGGTCCATTTCTTCACATCCCCAAGGAGCCATAAGGCCCCAGAGAGATATAAGGGTCTTCAGGACCCTCTCGCTGAGCTAGGGGGAACACCTTGACATTCCAACCCTCAGAGCCATGAGCGGCAAAGCTCAGGTGGGTCCCTTTCTCCCTGAGTTCGGTCAAAGCCTTCCTAAGGAAACTGTCTCTTCAGCATTCCCCAGAAGGGCAGAAGGAGGGTCCCTCTGATGACTTGGAGGGAGAGGTGACCATTATAGTCATGCCCAAACCCCTCAAAAACAAAAAATGACTAACAGAAATATGACAATGTGCAGTGTGGGACCCAGCCTTTCGACTATATAAAAATTGTCCTTGCCTCGATCAAATGGCTATCGATATGTAGTAAGCCTATAGATTATAAGCTTGCAATCAGAGGCCTCTTACCTCTTTGTCTGTTTTAGCCAATATTTTTTATTACTGTATTTGTCCCCACTTGTACAGCGCTAAGGAATTTGCTGGCGCTATATAAACAAATGTGGATGATGATGAAGGGCTTGATAAAAGGAAAGGTGGTGCCACTTAAAAATCAAACTGCTTTAGTGCTTCATTTCTTACTCTGTGCACATGGTGGCAACCCAATACCAGTGCATTATCATACACCCTAGGCTAGAGCAGCCCATTGTCTACAAAGGATGCCTTTAAGCCCCACTGCATACATGGGCATCTATACCTTGCCAAAAGACCATTGCACTGAGAATTTTCTTTACCTAATCTTATCTCACCTGGACATTGTTACTAATTGTATTATGTAGATATAAAGGAGAAAGTGCATTCAATGAGTGCTACTATCAGTTATTTTATTTTATTAGGTGATCAGTGCCAGTTCCCGGTAGCTTACATTGTATTGTGCATGCTTGCCTACTATCCCAGAATGTCTGGGAGACTCCCGAATTCCGAGCATGTCTCCTGGACTCCCAGGAGAGTAGCCAATTCTCCCACATCCTGCCCCCGATGGGCCTTAATGATGCGATTCAAGGCGATTTTGAAGCAGGGGCAGGGCCAAAATGAAACGACCCACCATGCCACACCCCTTCCGCCCTCCCACCACACTCATTTTCTGAAATCTCCCGAAGGATACAACAAAAAAAAGGTAAGTATTTTTTTAGCAAGCAGAACAAATATGTTAACCTATAGCAGTGAATATGAATGTGTTTGCTCATTCTGTGACATTTTGCGTCATGCTCTACACCACCTGTGTTTTCAGGGGTGCTTCTGTCCCTTTGTTTGGTTTTATTGTTTGTATAGTAATAGAAGGGCTATGTGGACCACCCTTAGTTTTTGGGCATCGGTAAAAATGTAAAATTCACTTGTTTACTGATGCCTTCTATTTGCCTACATTATTAGCTTTTCATTTTTTGGGTTTTTATTTTTTACTTTCTTTTTATGGGCAAACTTTTCCTGGTCCACATTGTTAACCTTTTTTTTCTATTTTCATTAACAATATGTCAGGCAAACACACACTGTAAGTAGATCTCTAAATAAAGAAGCAGATAGAGGTAAGAATGAGGGAAGAGAGAGAAGGTTTAAAGTGCCTGTTTATTATTTAGTTTGCAGTCGAACGGAGCACAGTCAGCAAGGTTGCAAAAGTTGCATCAGTACCTGGCTCAATGGCCCTATGGGCACAGCCTACATCAGGGGCTGGCTGGCAGACTTTAGCCTGGGGGGCAGCACACAGCACTGGCCCATAAATAGCGGCCCATCCTTATAGGGTGGTTTTTGATACAATAAATATTTATCTATTTACAAAGAGGCTATTTTAGTGTTGCTTAATCCATATATATATATATTTTTATGCCCAGGACCAGCTCTCGTCCTGGGCATAAACATATATATATTCATATGGATTAAGCAACACTAAAATAGTCTCTTTGTAAATAGATAAATATATAACTTTAATAGAATATTATATAAATAAATATATATTTATATTTCCAATATAATATTAATTATATTGGATATTAATCCAGCTCTGGATTAAGGCTCTGGGGGGCCTTGGCACTTTAGACAGGGTAACACCCTATGATGCAGCATGGTTATCATTTTAGACAAATACACAGGCAATACTGTGTGCACTACTGTTAGGTCTGCCTTCACAAGCAGTACACGGTGAAGCGGGACATACCTCACAACTGTCCTAAGCAAAACAGTCACCCAAATTTGGGACTGTCCCACCAGCTCTCTCCTACCTGTTCTTGTCACTGTCACCACTAGTGGCTGCTGGTTACTTTAGCTTATTTGCTGGTTGTTTGGATCCTGGAATATTGGAGGCCCTATTTGGAAAAGAAATGGGTACATAAAATGTAGAAAACTCCAACCAGTCTCAGTGTTAAATCAATAGCACCCACGTTTTATAATTAGGCCTCCCTCCAGCCACAACATTTAAATAATATTAATAATATCTAATTACCCCATTATAAATTCATAGGCCCCACTATTAAACTAAAATTGCCCCACCATCACCCCACAAATAAAATAGCACCCAATAATTAGCTCCCACATGCACTCCACAATTAAATTAATAGCCTACCTCCTACATTATATGAAGACCCCCTCCCTCCCACACTACATTCATTTACTGCCCCCCCACACACACAATATTTTGGCCCCTCAATCACACAAACACAATATACTGGCCCCTCACTCACACACACACAATATACTGGCCCTTCACTCACACACACACACGAACAATATACTGGGCCCTCACTCACACACTCACACTCACACACACACACACACACAATATATTGGCCCCTCACACACACAATATACTGGCCCCTCACTCATACACACAATATACTGGCCCCTCACTCACACACACACACACACAATATATTGACCCCTCAATCACACAAACACAATATACTGGCCCCTCACTCACACACACACACACACACACACAATATACTGGCCCTTCACTCACACACACACACACAAACAATATACTGGGCCCTCACACACACACGCAATATATTGGCCCCTCACACACACAATATACTGGCCCCTCACTCATACACACTCATACACACAATATACTGGCCACTCACACACACACAAAATACTGGCCCCTCACTCACACACACAAAATACTGGCCCCTCACTCACACAATATATTGGCCCCTCACGCACACAAAATACTGGCCCCTCACTCACACACACAATATATCGGTCCCTCACTCACACACACAATATACTGGCCCCTCACTCACACACACAATATATCGGTCCCTCACTCACACACACAATATACTGGCCCCTCACTCACACACACACACAATATACTGGCCCCTCACTCACACACACAATATACTGGCCCCTCACTCACACACATTATATTGGTCTCTCACTCACACACACAATATACTGGCCCCTCACTCACACACACACACAATATACTGGCCACTCACTCACACACACAATATACTGGCCCCTCAGTCACACACACACAATATACTGGCCCCTCACTGACACACACAATATATTCGCCCCTCACTCACAGTATATTGGCCCCTCACTCCACACACAATATGGTGGCCCCTCACTCACACACACAATATGTTGGCCCCTCACTCACACAAAATACTGCCCCATATATATATATAAATATATACACACAATATGCTGCCACACATACAATGTGCTGTCACACACACACATACAACATGCTCATACATTCATACATACATACATACACACTCCCCCCGGACTTACCTTGTTGTATCCGCGCCACACGCTCTGCTCTGTAGTCTTCTGACATGGTCCAGCACCTATCACGTGGTGCACGTCCCATGTGACCACAAACCATTGGAAGGAGGGAGGGAGTGACGGCAGTCGGATATGCAGGCCAATGAGATGGTGGCTGGACCCGGAGGAGGGGCCAGCCACCAAGTAAGTGAAATTAGCCATCGGGCCGGCCTAAAATAGTTTTTTTGGGTCCCACCCGGGGAGCATGTGCCCCCCTGCCCCACGGCCCAGCCCGCCCCTGCCCTACATGCTATGTGGATTCAGCACTGCGTGTGTCTTCCCCCTCCTTGCGACTCTGTAATAAGCAGATTAGCAGTTCCACAGGACTTTCAACTTGGAATCAGTGGGCAACTTATGTCACAGCATAGCAGCCCCCATAATAGTTCAAAGAAGCTGGAAGGGAAGACACTGGGCAACAAAATTTAGGGGTAGACAAAAAAGAGGGGAAAACAGATATGAATAGAAAACATGAGACAAGTGGTAATGCATCAGGTCAGAGAGAAGAGAGAAGGGGCAGAAATGGGAAGCAGGCACTAGAAATAGGTGCAGACAAGATTTTAATGGGGGTGGTGAAGAAAATAGGGGAAGGCAAGAGAACAGGGTGCATAGGATACATGTGACTAGTGACAAATAAAGTCTTCAGAAAGTGAAGGTAAAACATTTGGGGACAAGGAAGGTGTTTTGGATGTAATTAGTGGTGGAAAGAAGTAAAGATGTTCAGGGTAAGATTTTACATCTATCCCAGGGGCCTTTATCATTTTAAAATGATTTCCAGGAATATCACTTTAATGCTGGCTTGTGAATCTAAGCACATCAGTGTTTTGATGTACTTTGCATCACTACAATCCCCATCAACCCATGTTTATTCATTTTGATTCTAATATTTTGTTTGCACCTTAAATACCCTCTTCAGTAAATTGTGACTTATAAAGCCTACAGCATTAAACTAGATTTTACAATTAACATCTAACATACATGAAAAATAAAATTTGATTGTACAGTTGGTTGTTACTTAACAATAGGGATATTTTCAGGGTAAAAATTCAGCTTGTTCCTGAAATGTGTGACAGTTGGCAACTATGCTTGTGTGTGCCTCAAAATCTGGCTGCACACGCAGGGATTTGGTTGCACAGTACAATCGTTTCTGAACAAATTGTTTAAAACATTGTTTCTTGTGTAAATGACAAATAATATTTCAATGGTAAATTATTAATTTCATGTGTAAGTGAAATTTAAATCTAAATGACTGTTGTTGACCATACATTGACTGTTTTTTGTCAGTGTTTGTTTCCAAATTTCTCACTAATCTAATCGATCATTGATCAAATTGTTTATTCAAAAAAATTACATTGGCGAACAATATTTACTATCATAAAACATAAAAAAATTAACAGTACATTGAAGAATAAACAATTTCAATCTTAAAATATTTAAGTATTAAATTCTGTCTTAAAAAAAACAACCTGAAATACTATTACCAACAGTGTAGGATAGAAATTGCTTTGCAAAGTCCTGCACTGCAGTTTGAAACTATCTTTATCATTTGTGTTTTGGGCTCTGTCTGGAAATTTGGAGCTAGAAAATTATTTTTGTCGAGTTTAATAAGCAAGTGAATCAGAGAAAGCCTACTGTAACAGGGCAAGTAGGGACACCTACTGGTTGTACATGAAATAATCTAAGGCTGGACTCTAGAAGCAAAGCTAGAATCACTAAATGGTTGCTATTTCTACAAGTATTCATATATAGTTACCTCAATTTTATCCATTATTGAGCACAAAGGATCTCATGAACGAAATACACTGGGTGAGCCAAGAAAAACACTTTGGTGCTCTTATAACATCATCATCATTGTTTATTTCTATGTCTGCACAGATTCCATTGCTCCTGACATACAGCATGTGACATACATGGAAACAAAAATCATAATAAGGGATTCATGGGTACAAGTGAATGCAAGGATCCAATTAACAGAGCAAATTGCATGACATATAGGAAAAAATCAGCATCAGACATGTCAAGGAACATACAGCAGAATAAAAAAAATTATGGATGTAATTAACAGAACAAATTCCATGGCATGCAGAAAAAGAACAGCAACAGGCATGACAAGGGACATATGATGCAGATGTATAGAGGACAGACATGAGACATAAGGTAGAGAGGAGCTTGCCCTTGAGAGTTAACATTCTAGATGGGTTGGACGGGAGGGTGGTACTCTAGGATCAGGTGTGACAGTTTAGTTTGGGGTATGAACCTGACGTGAAGGAACAGTGTGGAAAGACATGGAGGATAATGAGCTATTTGAAGGTACATAGTGGTGGAGGAGTTTGTTACAGCACAAAGCATAATGTCCATGATGGCATCATAGAATCCATGATGGCATCATAGAAGGCAGTTTTTAGGAATTCAGCACACTTCGAATTGCACACCTTCTTTGCGGTCTTGGAGATACCTCTGCAAACTTCAGAGGTGGAAGAATCGGAATAAGTACCCTGTTAAAAAGTATAACTTCCTTTAGAACTATTCCTTTCATTAAAATATAATTTTCTGTAAACTACTACTCAGTTTATCTTAATTTATGGTTTATGTTAATCATAGGGAATAAAATATGTCTCTCCACCCCTTTATCTCATTTTAATAATCTCACTCTGCAAAATGAAATCCCTACTCAAGGGCACCAGTACTGTACTTAGCAAGAAACCCACATGGTCTTTTTAACTCTACCATCAGCCATTGCAGATTTCTGCTCCTTTGCAAACCAATGCACTTTGGTGAAAATGTAGACACTGCAGAGCAAACTGAGTGTGTGACTTCAGAAAAGATGATTTTGCTCTGCACCTCAGACATTGTGAGCTGGATTCAAATCGGAACGCAACATGCACTTTTGTTCAGTTTTAAAAAAGGGCAAAGAACTTGAGCATAGTTCTGATCGTATTCAAATCCAAGCATATCTTAAGAGAGTTTTACATTTTAACCTGGGTGTAAGTACACTCTGCCTACACAGTATTTTCCGTACGTAAAAGGAAAAATAGACTACAGTATATGCACAAGTGTATGTGCAATATAAGGTATATATATTAGTGATGACCGGGCTCGGATTTCGCTAATCCGAGCCCACCCGAACAGTGCAGATCCGACGGGATTATTGTTGCTGCTGTACCAAAAAATAGGTACTGCTATTTCAAAGTCAAACTACGTTCACTGTTGCTGCTGTACCAAAAAATAGGTACTGCTATTTCAAAGTCAAACTACGTTCACTGTTGCTGCTGTACCAAAAAATAGGTACTGCTGTATAACTCCAGTCCGGTGGTACTCTCCTGTGCCGCAGATAATTTGTAAAGGCTTTGCCGAGTGTGTGTGGTTTAGGGATACGCTCTCTTGTGCTGCATATAATGGAGTACCAAAATTTGGAGGATAAAGTAGGGAAAGATCAAGAACCATTTCCTCCTAATGCTGAAGCTGGTGCCACTAGTCATTACATAGACAATGAAATGCCATCAACGTCGTCTGCCAAAGGCGATGCCCAATCTCCTAGTAGAGGGTATGTAAAATCTAAAAAGCCAAAGTTCACCAAAATTATCAAAAAAAGAAAATTGAAATCATCCGAGGAGAAACGTAAACTTGCCAATATGCCATTTACGACACGGAGTGGCAAGGAACGGCTTAGGCCCTGGCCCGTGTCCATGACTAGTGGTTCAGCTTCACCCAAGGATCTAAGCCCCCCCCCCCTCAAAAAAAATTAAAAGAGTTATGCTGTCAGCAACAACACAGCAAACAACTCTGCCTTCTAAAGAGATCTCATCACAAATCCCCAAGGCGAGTCCAAGGGTGTTGGTGGTTGCGAAGCCTGACCTTCCCATCACTGTACGGGAAGAGGTGGCTCCTTCCACCATTTGCAGCACGCCCTCTGCATATGCTGGAAGGATCACCCACAGTCCAGTTACAGATTTGGCCAATGAAGGTGTCAATGTTGTACACCGGGAGGAGGATATTGATGTAGCTCTTCGGTCTGGAGTTATTTCTATCCCAATCTGGACAACAAATGTATGGCCATATGTACCTTATGTAAAGCTCAAATAAGCAGGGGTGAGGATCTTGGCCACCTAGGGACAACCTCCTTTATAAGTCACCTGAAGAACCTTCATAATTCAGTGTTTAGTTCAGGACCTGTGGCTAGGACCGTCAGCAGTCCAGGGACACCTAAATCCCTTGGTCCTGTTGTATCCACACCAGCAACACCCTCCTCATCAACTTCCTCCACGATCTCGATCAGAGATAGTCCTGCAGTCCAGAAATATTAGTACCAGAGATTAAACTACGTTCACTGTTCCTGCAGTCCAGAAATATTAGTTCCAGAGATTAAACTACGTTCACTGTTCCTGATTGGTTTGTTAAAGTGCGAATGTCCTATTTCAACAACATCAAGGACAATTCCATCTTGCACCTCTAGCAAACTCTTGCAAACTGCCATCCTGTCTGCCACTGCAGTGCCACTCCTAGATGGGCCACGTGTTTGTGCCGCCCACTTGTGTCGCTTAGCTTAGACATCCAGCTACCTCGGTGCAACCTTTTGGACTAAAAACAATATTGTGAGGTGTGTGGTGTTCAGAATAGACTAGAAATTAGTGGAAATGAATGTTATTGAGGTTAATAATAGTGCAGGAGTGAAAAAAAACCAAAAATATGGATTTTAGCATTTTTTATGTTTTTTTAAAAAAAAATCAGAACCCGAAACCTTTCGTGGGGTGTTTTGGCAAAACAAATCAGAACCAAAAACCTCAAGCTAATCAGAATCCAAAACACCAAAAGTGGCCGGTGCACACCCCTAATATATATATATATACAATGTATTTTTAAAGTCTATTCTCCCTGCATAAACATGTTCTGTGCTAGTTAGTGGCACACATACGTCTAGTTTTAAAGTCTATATATGTCACTCAGCACTTACATCTATCCTGAGCTGGTGCAAGTGGTACGGATTTAACCAGACATAATTACAAGAAAGACAGAACTTGAATCAGCCGCATCTGTGTCGGCACTCCCAAAATGTACATTTCCTACGTTAAACACTGCTTCCCTCCCCCATCCCGCCTCTCCAGTCATAGGCAGTCATAAATGTCACTTGAGTTCTGACACAAATTGTCTGCAATTGCGCTCATTGGCATACAGAGCTATTTCATGCAAGATACGCTCTGCCAAAGGATGTCCGTCTGAACGTGAATCAGGCCCTGTGTGTTTCCTAAATGAGGCAGAAACTTTCTTGCAAAAGAAAGTTACATTTTTGTTTTGTTTAGTTGGAACACAGTAAAAACTTTATATTCTATTCACATTATGACCAGTGGTTAAAAAAAATAATGATGAAATTTTGTGGCTGTGATATTTAATATTTTAATAATATTTTAATAAAAAGGACATTGATAGAAAAACTTTGATTAATAGCAATACAACTAAAATATGAATGCTGATTTATGCTTTGTGCCATACATACATGCTTTTTGGTATACATACACAAGCCTTGTAAGCCACACTATGGGGCCTATTTATCAAGAAGCCCATTTTTCATTCTTGTCGCCACTTATAGCAGCGATAAAAATTCTATATCACTGCAATTTATCAGTAAAAATAACGCCAAGGCAGCAGAGCAATATTGGCCTGGAGTGGTAAGGGTTAACTTACTGCTTCGCCATGCCAGTCTTTGTAGATATGCCAGATTGCCAACTCACACATGCGCAGTGGAACTGAAAGCCCAGATGTGGGAGTTTAGTTCCACTTGTTTAAAATAGAAAAAAATTCTAAATTCTAAATTTCTTCAAATTAAAAAGTGATTTAATCACAGGACAAAACAGATGTTATAAGTAACATTGGGTAAGCAACTGCTCTCCTGTGGATGGTGCTTTTGCTATCCCAGATTTGCTACAAAAAAAGAAAAGAAAAGAAAAGCCAATTATATCTGCACTGAGCTTATTTCCATGGTTGGCAATTGTCAATTAAAGATTAGTAAAATTTGTGCCAGTTGGTTAGAAAAAAACAGATATTAGTAATCATTATGACAATCTCATAATTTCCAATAGCATTCACCACATCATTTGCTTTTAGCCTTCTCAGCTCTGGTTATTAAGTAACTGGACCCTTTTCCTCTTGAATCTACTAATTATAGTTTATCATACATTTAAGGCCTTTTAAAATGCATTTTACATGTATTGTAACATAAAACACATATAAATGAGTCTGCCTCTAGTAACCATTGTTTCTGTTGTTACCATACCCATTAGCATTTTTACTTGCATTGTGTTACTGTATTGTTTCTCTGAATGCTACTTCATTTGCGTTTTTTAACACATTGAAAGGCATATTAACGCTAGTAAAAGCACCTGTAAAATGTGAATCAATCAGGTTAGACATTTTTAATAGTTTTTTTAGTAGCGTTAAAACAAATACCTGTAACGCTAATGGGTATGTTGCCTTAAAACAACATAATTAATGCAAGAGTAAAATGTTAGTCATCAGTAAGTTTTCATAAAATAGTGAGTAGATAATATCTTCAGGGGTTAGCAACATAAGGCCTAATTCCTTTGTTCTATATGTTAATCATTCATATGACTAAGGTTCTATGATCACCCCAAAACTAGCTTATTAACAGCCTGTACCTTGTAGATATTTGTCTCTCTCTGCTAATGTTTGGGGTGAAAGTAGCACAGAGAAAAAGATTACATTTTCCCCTTGATTAATTACCATACAAATGACACCCTCTAGAAGAAATACTAAAAATATCCGTATCCATTCCTAACCAAGGTGTTTCAGCATTGGTGGATTTTCACAGCACCAGGTCTTCTCTGCATGTCATTTTTCATAATTTGACACTGATAAAGGGCTGTAGCACTGCTGTGTCTTCATACAGCTGTATACATATCCATATCAAAGATGTTTGCATCTCCATTTCACAAACAGCCTGCTACCTATTTTGTCGTCCTAGTTTGCTGTTAGATCATTCGCTCCTAGTCTTTCTCATATAAAAGAGTATGTTTTTCTTTCTCTTTTCTGTCATTGCCTGCAGTAGAGCCAAGGCTCTCATAATAATAGATTTTATGCACAGCTGACAGTGCATTAAACACTATACAAGGCACAGTTTAGAAAGACAATTAATCTGAGTAAAGAAGATCTTAGCTTGAAGTGACTACAATAGTAAGATATAAAATCACATGTGCAAGGTCAAAGCAGATGGTCTTGAAAAATGTTACCCTATCATTTGTATGGCTCAAAGCATAGACATATCGGCAGTTAGTATGAATTTAAAGACCATGCAAAGCCACTATTTGACATTAATATATATATCAAAGACTGTGTATTACTGGTCTGATAATATACAGGTTGTACTTGAAATAAGTGTAGTGTTTGCACAGTACCATACTTTAAAAATGTTAAATGGGACGTGCTTCTCTCTCTGAGCCAGAGTTATAGGGGCCTATTAAATAACATTAAACTTATCAAGGTGATGAGAAATTAATTATTGACACAATTTCACATTATTTTATTGCCATGGCAGCTGGGCGTACCCATACTCCGCTCTACTGTTTGAGCTTCCAGTTCCACAGTTCAAACAAAAGAATATATTGATTAAATATTTTTTTTCTAGTTGTATAAGCCATGTTATATATACCTTTTTGGGTCCCACCAGATAATAATATTTAATTTCTAAGGGTGGGGCAATGGCCACATTAATTTTAAAGAGTATCAGCCTGAAAAAATTATTTATTACATCAATAAATTATATTTTTCAGCACACTTTTTCTGTTAATGTTATCGTGAGATGGGGTTATCAGAACAGGCACTGTATCACGGCGGTACTATATAAATGGGCTTGCCCATGCAAAGGCTGTTATTGCTGGTGGCAACATCTTACATGTATAAGATGAAACAAATAAAGCAATAATGCAGATGAAACTCCCATTTTCACTGACAATAGGGCTTTTCAACCTTCGATAAAATCTCCTTCATACTCAGGCGTTGGCAACCCCCGGCACACATGCCAGACGCGGCACGCAGACTACTTCTGTCTGGCATGCTGGCGCTCCGAAGCTGCTTAACTAAAGCAGCCGATGATGGCCGAAAAAGAGCTACTGTGCATGTAAGTTGCAAGTTGGAACCTTCATGGCTCTGACTTGTTTTTCCAGCACATCCCACAGATGCTCAATCGGATTTGGAGGCCAAGTCAACACATTGAACTTTCTGTCTTTTTACTCAGACCATTCCTAAACAATTTTTGCAGTGTGGCAGGGCGCCTTATCCTGCTGAAAGAGGCAACTGCCATCAGCGAATACCGTTGCCATGATGGGGTCTACTCAGTCTGCAACTAATTTTGGGTAGGTGGTATGTCAAAGTAACATGCACATGAATGCCTGGACCAAAGGTTTCCCAGCAGAACATTGCCCAGAGCATCAAACTGCCTCCGCTGGCTTGCCTTCTTCCCATAGTGCATCCTGGTGGCATCTCTTCCCCAGGTAAACAACACAAACACACCCGGCCGTCCGCATGATATAAAAGAAAACATGATTCATCAGACCAGGCCACCTTCTTCTATTATTCCATGGTCCAGTTCTGGCGCTTACATGCCCATTGGAGGTGCTTTCGGTGGTGGACAGAAGTCAGTATGGGCTGCAGTGCCCCATACGCAGCAAACTGCGATGTACTGTGTGACACCTTGCTATCATAGCCAGCATTAACTTTTTCAGCAATTTGTGTTACAGTAGTTCTTCTGTGGGATTGGACCAGACAGGCTAGCCTTTGCCTTCGTGCGCATCAATAAGTAGAGATGTTCACTCACCCCCGTGTTTTGTTTTGGTTTTTGATCTGTATTAACTTCGTGTTTTGGTTTTGGCAAAAACGCCCTTACGTGTTTTGGTTTTGGATCTGTCCTTTTATTAAAAATTGTTAAAATATGCTAAAATCACGTAATTTTGCTCTTTTTTTTGTCCCTACATTATTATTAACCTAAATAACACTGATTTGCAGTCATTTCCAGTCAATTTTGAAAAACTCACAGATCACAATATTATTTTCATCCACTTTCGTCCAAAAACTGCAACGAGCCGGCTGGATACTAAGCGAAAGAGCAATTGCACAAACACACAGCAGTTCACAGCAGTGGCAGAAAAGAAAAGTGGTGCAAGATGGAATTGTCCTTGGGCCCTCCCACCCACCCATATGTTAAAAAGATTTAACAAACTCAAACAGAAACAGGAGGGGTGGCAAATACAGTTTAACAAACCTAGCACTTTAGCGACAAGGAATGCCACTTTTGTGGCTGAAGTGCTTGGTTTGTTTGGGCCCCCACAAAACAAGCTACCAATGGGCTTAAGGTAGCTAAGCTAACAGTGTTGTCAATGAGCTCTACAGTGGCAAGTCATGCACCAGTGGAAGCAGTTCTTGCCAGTGATAAGAAGAAGGCCATTGTCATGCCTGGGCATAAGACCAAAAAATCCACCTCTTATGTGTGGAATTATTTTTACCAAATCCTGACAACAGTTGTCTAGCCATTTGTAACGTATGTAAAGCCATACTCAGTAGAGTTCGGATCTTAACTATCTATAAACCTCATCCATGCTACGCCATTTGAAGCGAGTTCATGGCAATGTTTTTGGGAAAATCAGAAACTTATGCTAAAAGAATAACAACAAGCAGTCCAGCATCAGCTAGCTCCCTTCTCTCAGCTAGATGCCAGGGGCGGACTTGTCATCTGGCACTTCTGGCAAATGCCAGAAGGGCCGATGGCTAGATGGGCCGGTGTAGGGACCAGCCCAAGCAAAGGCAGATTGTTCATTAGTTTTCAGGGACCTGACTGCCATGCCATGTCTTAGGCCCAACAGTGCTGTTAATGAACGCTACAGAGGCAAGATGTTGTTGTCATCATCCTCCCCCTCATCATTGTATACATCATCCTCACAGAATATTAATTCATCCCCGTTGGAATCATCCATCACAGAAGTCTATGTACTTTGATGTAATTGGCGGTAAAGGCCTTTCTCATGGAATTTGTAGTTCATTTTGATGAACATCATCTTTTTCACATTTTTAGGAAGTAGCCTCCTACGCCAATCGCTGTCTAGGTTCCATGCTGTGCTGAAAACTTTGAGTACACACTGGAGGGTGGGCAGCTTAGGTATTGCAAAGCGAGTTTTACATGGGTCACTAAATTGCCTTTTATTTACTCCCAATATGTAAAGGGACTGTCTCACATGTCTATTTGTACACTGTCATTAAAATAATCCTCCACCATCCTTTGGATGTTGATAGTAGGATCAGGTGGAGTTACGGCGGAAGTGTCACGAATTTGGGTCAATTCTTTTAGACCAGATCAGATGTCAAAATGTTGTGCTGACTGTTACACTTACCTCTCCCCATTCCAGCGCGGCAGTCCCGGCTCTCACTTACAGGTATCAGCAGGTTACATGGTCGCGCTGCGGAATGGGGAAATCAAATCACAGTGTCTATTTAAACATCTCTCTGACGCCTGGGCAGCATCAGAGCAACTACTGCGTTCCTGACTCTGTGCATGTGTACTCTGGTTTCCTTGTCCTCCAGTGTACCAGTCCTGCGTGCTGACTATCCTTGCTCTCCAATCCTCATGTACCAGACCCCGGCTCCCTGACTAAGAGTTCTGCCGAATCCTTCTTGCTGATTTACCTGTGTACCAGACCTTGGCTTACCTGATCACAAGTATCTGCTGTCATACCTGTGTACCAGACCCCGGCTTACCTGACCGTGAGTATCTGCTGCTATACCTGTGTACCAGACCCCGGCTTACCTGACTTCGTATCTCTGCCGCATTCCTCCTCGCCCTTATATCTACCACAGCCTTACCTCTATAGGCGGACCTGTGGACCGCGACCTGCAAGCCTCTGCAGCTAAGCCTATCCCGCCTTGCTGCAGTTCTTGGTGAACATCAGGGGGTTAGTTACACTCCCCACCACAGGCCTGCCAGCGCCAATCTAGAGTTGGGCAAGTATCCCATCATTTCCGTTACAGTTTGCTCAGACCAATGGATACTGCGGGGACCCTTATTCTAGGGTTTTGCTCCAACATCTGTTGGGAAGGGTAGAGAAACAAGAATCTAATCAGGAGCAGTTACTTAAGGTCTTATAGGAACTGTCGGCTCGAATGGACACCTTGCAGGCAACCATAGCTGCATCCGAGGTCGCAGCATCTCCTCCTGAGGCTCCTACTGTTTCCAGCCCGGCCACTGGGTTAGTCTTTTCTCTGTGTATTCCTAACCCTCCTAAATTTGATGGGGACCCTAAGTCATGCAGAGGATTCCAAAACCAATGCGCAGTACAATTTGAACTTCTCCCTGGAAACTTTCCATCTGAAAAGGCGAAAGTTGCATATATAATCTCCCTTTTAACAGGTCAGGCTTTGCCCTGGGTTTCGCCTCTCTGGGAGAGGAATGATCCGCTACTTCATAATTACTTCAATTTCCTGTCGACTTTTAAAAAGATATTTGACGAACCAGGCTGAGTAACCAATGCTGTCACTGGAATTCTTCATCTCCGGCTAGAAATTCTATCCATGGGGCAATATGCTAGTCAGTTTAGAACCATGGCATCTGAGCTTCCATGGAATAATGAGGCCTTGATTGCTACCTTTTGGCAAGGTCTCTCGGACCAAATAAAAGGTGAATTGGTCTCCCAAGAGCTTCCCCCCTCTCTTGATGAATTGATTTCCTTGTGTATCAAGGTAGATCTTTGTTTCAAAGAACGAAGTTTGGAGAAAGAATAGTCTTGACGCAGTTCCTATCGACAGGCACCTAGTTTTCAGACACATATTCAACCTCTGGGGGAACCCATGCAACTTGGGAGGACTCGCCTTACTGTCGAGTAGAGAGAGAGGAGATTTAGGAACAAGTTATGTTTGTATTGTGATGAAGGGGGTCATCTCTTAGGTACCTGTCCCAAATGTCCAGGAAACCACAGAGCCTAATGTCGAATTTAGAGGCTACGTTAAGTTCCTCTTTTCATGTCCTCTCTTCTTCCTGTAATAAAGATAGGCTTGTCATTTACTGCGAGCTTGTGGTTCGTTCCAATTACTGCTCTGTTCCTGCTTTGTTGGATTCCAAGGCCGCTAGCAATTGCATTTCCTCGGCCATCGTTTCATAATATATTAGTTATTCCAACTTAGTCCTTGGAAAATTTCTCTTACAGCCATTGATGGAGGGAAAATTACAGGAGAACATCGTGAGACTATTTCCCTCCTAGTGATACCCAAAGTCATTAATCCTCTTATTCTGGGACTTCCTTGGCTTCATCTTCACTCCCCCGTGGTGGACTGGTGTTCTGGTGATATCCTATCTTGGAGTTCTCTTTGTCATGCTAATTGTTTCACTAAGGTGGTTCCTGTTGTTTCTAAGAGCAACGCCCGACTTGGTGATCCCCAATTGCTGCCTACTCAGTATTGGAGTTTTGCAGATGTCTTCTGCAAACAAAAGGCCACTGAACTTCCGCCATATAGAAATTGGGATTGCACTATCAATCTTCAGCCTGGTAAGCCCATTCCTTGAGGACGTGTATTTCCCTTGTCAATTCCAGAGTCTAATGCTGTGTACGAATATGTACAAAAGAATCTTAAGAGAGATTTCATACAGAAATCATCTTCTCCTGCAAGTGCAAGGATTTTCTTAGTGAAGAAAAAGGATGGGGGCCTCCGTCCGTGTATTGATTACCGAGCTATTAATTCTATTACTGTGAAGAATAGGTATCCTCTTCTGTTGATCTCTGAACTCTTTGACCAGATCAAGGGCGTTACCATCTTCTCCAAGTTGGACCTTAGGGGTGCTTGTAACCTAGTTAGGATAAAAGAGGTGGGCGAATGGAAGACAGCATTTAACACCCGTGATGGACACTTTGAGTGTCTTGTAATGCCCTTTGGGCTATGCAATGCCCCCGCGGTATTCCAGAACTTTATGAATGAGATCTTCCAAGATCTTTTCTATCAATTCATGGTGGTCTACTTGGATGACATTCTTATTTTCTCTTTAGATTTACAAACTCACCGTAAACATGTGAGGGAGGTCCTGAGTACATTGAGGAAATATCAACTATTCTGTAAACTCGAGAAGTGTGTCTTTGAGCAGAGTAAATTACCTTTCCTTGGTTATATTATTCCAGAGACCGGACTTCAGATGGACCCGTCCAAACTCAAAGCCATCTTAGATTGGCCACAACCATCTGGCCTTAAAGCCACTCAATAATTTTTAGGTTTTTCCAATTATTACCGACAATTCATCAGGGGATACTCTTCATTAGTTTCTCCCATCACAGCTCTCACAAGCAAGTCTGCTAATCCCAAACTTTGGACTTCAGAGGAAATCAAAGCCTTTAAGGAACTCAAGGCTTTATTCTCTTCAGCACCAATCCTTCACCAACCTGACTGTCAACGTCCTTTCTTCGTAGAGGTGGACGCATCCTCTGTTGGGGTCGGAGCCGTACTGTCTCAAAGAGACCTTGATGGTAGACTCCACCCCTGAACTCTACAGTGGCAAGATGCTATTGTCATCATCCTCATCCTCACCTTCATCAGTGTGTACATCATCCTCACACAATATAAATTCATCCTCGACTGGAATTCACCATTACAGAAATCTCTGTACTTTGATGGAATTGGCGGGAAAAGCCTTCTTGATGGAATTTGTAGCTTATTTTGATGAACATCATCTTTTCCACATTTTTAGGAAGTAGTTTCCTAAGCTGATCGCTGACAAGGTTCCAGGCTGTGCTGAAAACTGTACACACTGGAGGGTGGGCAGCTTAGGTATTGCAAAACGAGTTTGTACATGGGTCTCCAAATTGCCTTTTTTTCCTCCCAGTATGCAAAGGGACTGTCTGACATGTCTATTTGTATTCTGTCGTTAAAATAATCCTCCGCAATCCTTTGGATGTTGATAGTAGGTTCAGGTGGAGTTACGGCAGAGGTGTTACCTTTTTGGTCAATTAATTTAGAACAGACATATGTCAAAATGTTGTGCTGAGACATCTGCATCATCCCTGGGTCTCTTTTGAAAGCTTAGTTTTTTCCTAGCAACATCTGCCTGAGAAACTTAAGGAGGAGATGCCATCGTGTCACGTACCACCTGAGTTGTCAACTTGCTCACCAGGAGCTCCTTGCATCTCTTGAGATCTGGGTCAGTTAGAAACAAAGAGAAGACATAAAACCTAGGATCAAGCACAGTCACCAATATGTAGTGATCCAATTTCAAGATTTTGATAACTTATGGAATCTGGCAAAGCGATTAAGTACTTGATCTACAAGTCCGACATACTTACGGTAATTGCTTTGTTTCAGCTCCTCCTCCAGTTTCAGTCCCAAGCTACTTTTCCAAAAGTCTAATCAAGGAAATGACTTGGATCAAGCTAGCAGTGTCTGAACTCACTTCACAGGTGACTACTTCGAATGGTTTCAGCAACACGGAAAGTATTCTCCGCTGCGCTGGAGTAAACTACATTCCCCCACCTTCCCCAGTGTCATGGTTTGTGGAGTAAGCGTGGATGGCTATTCATTGTTCCTCCATCCTCAGAAGCATATAAAGGGTGAAACTCCACCTTGTCACAACCTCTTGCTTCAGTTGGTGGCAGGGCAAATTAAATTGTTTTTGTAGTTGCTGCTATCTCCTACATGCTGTTGCAGAATCCCGGAAATGTCCAGAAATTTTATGGGCCACAGACAGCATGTACTGCACGGCCCTGTCATTTTTAAAAAAGCTCTGCACCACCAAGTTGATTGTGTGAGCAAAACAGGGAATGTGATGGAATTCACCCAGCTGTAATGCTCTCGCAAAATTGGTGGCATGATCAGAAATGACATACCTGAGGAAAGTCCAAGTGGGATGAGCCATGTAGCAATGACATACCTTAGTTTTTCTAATAGATGATAAGCTGTATGCCTCTTAGTGAATCAAGTGATACACAGAGTATCCTGCCTCTTAAAAATGTGACGTAGTTGGGTACAAGCTGCTGCTGTTCCTGCTGGTGAAGGCGAATCACCAACCCAGTGGACTGTCACAGTCATATAATCTTTAGTTTGCCCAGTTCCGCTTGTCCACATATCTGTGGATAAGTGTACAGTGGATAGAATGGCATTTTATAGCCCAATAGTTACATTTTTACAAAGCTTCTGGTTGAGGTGAGAAATATGTTTTCTAGGAAAATGGTGTTGTGATGGAATTTGGTAATGGGGACACAAGACCTCAATTAACTGTCTAAAACCAGCTGCATTAATTGTGGATATTGGAGGCAGATCTAATACTAGCAAAGTCACCATGGCATCTGTGATTCGCTTTGCTTCCTCTTGCAAAGGATTGTTTAACAGTCAATTGTTGTAAACTACTAGTAGTCTTCTTCTTGGTCTGCTTCTGGGATGAAGATCCATTCCCAGCAGCAGCAGTGGGACTAATGCTCAAGAATTCTTCAGAGGAATGGAATACTAGAGAGAGGAGGAGTTATCTAGCCTTAGCAACTTGGATGCAGGACTATCTCCGATCACTAGTGAGGATATTGATAAGGAAGGTGTTGTGGGTGTAGATTGCAGGTGCCAAATCTAGGTGAGATATGGGATCTAGCTGATGCTGGACTGCTTGTTGTTATTTTTTTAGCATAAGTTTCTGATTTTCCCAAAAGCTTTCCATGAACTCTCTTCAAATGGCTTAATATGGCTGAGGTTCCTAAATGGTTAAGGCCCCTACCTCTACTGACTGTGGCTTTACAAATGCTACAAATGGCTAGACAACTGTGGTCAGGATTTTGGTAAAAGTAATTCCACATATTTCTGAATCTGAAAATGCAGTTTCTTCTACTGCCTTCTTGTTTTTTCCAGCTCGACTTTTACACTTAAAAGTATTTGGGCACCTCCTTTTGAGTCAGAATGACAAAGTCTTGCATTGTCATGACTGACCTTACAGGAATATGCCTCACTGACAGTTGCAGAACTAGCACTCATACCGAAAGGCGAAGGCCTGATCCTTTCCTTGCCACTGCATGTATAGAATGTTGGCAATTTTATGTTTATCTGCAGTTAACTTTGCCTTGATTACAGGTATTTTTTTGTTTACCAAGGTTAAAGCTTTATTTTTACATTTTTGTTTCCCTGACTTAAAACCACTAAACACTTGAACATAGGCTTTAGCAGATGATGTAGGTGGATTAGTATCATCATGACTGGTGCCAACAGCTGCTTGGTCTTCTGTGGACTGATGTGAATCCATATCCATGGCACAGAACAATGTGACTGGAGACTTGAGAGTGACAAGAGCAATATGACTGAAGACTGGAGAGTGACAAGAACACTGCTACCTCTGTTTCTGTTTCACCAATGCCACTGAGACTGGAAAGTGATAATAACAATGTGACTGAAGAGTGACAAGAAGACTGCTACCCCTGTTTCTGTGTGACTAATGGCACGGAGACTGGAGAGTGACAAAAACAATGTGACTGGAGAGTGACAAGAACACTGCTACCCTTATTTCTGTGTGGCCAATGACACTGAGACTGGAGAGTGACAAAAACACTGCCACCCCTATTGATTCTGTTTCAGCAATGGCACTGACATTGTAGACTACCAAGAACACTGACACCCATCCTGTTTCTGTGTGAGCTATGACACAGAGCAATGTCACTGGAGAGTTTTAAGAAAACTTCCACCCCTGTTTCTGTTTAAGTAATGACACTGAGCAATAGCACTGACACAGTAGACTTCCACTCCTCCTGTTTCAGTATGAGTTATGGCACAGTACAGTGTCACTTGAGACTGCCAAGAACACTGCCACCCCTCCTATTCTGTTTGAGCAATGACGCTGGCCAACTGCACTGGAGACTGACAAGAATGTTGCTACCCCTTCTGTGTCTGTCTATGAAATGGCGCCGGATCTCCGTGGAGGTAGGTACTTATAGAATCCAAAACTCGTGAGACCCGACGACGTACCATTGACGTTTTCCCTAGTTTTCAGTTCAGAGGGCACGTGAAAGTATCTTGGATCTGCGATGTTCAGGTGGGCTCAGTTTTCAGAAAACTGAGCCAGAGCATCTCTATCAATAAGCCTTGAACGCTCATCACCTTGTCACCAATTTATCGGTTGTGCTTTCTTGCACCACTTTTGGTAGGTAGTAACCATTGCATACTGGGAACACCCCACAAGACCTGACGTGTTGGAGATGCTGTGATCCATTCGTCTAATCATCACAATTTGGCCCCTGTCAATGCCTTTCAAATCCTTATGCTTCCCCATTTTTCCTACTTCCAACACATCAACCTCAAGAATTGACTGTTCACTTGACAGGTGCCATTGTAACAAGATAATCAATGTTATTCGCTTCACTTGTCAATGGTTTTAATGTTGTGACTGATCGGTCTATAATTAATGCATTAAGGGAGCATTTCAATTAGATGCAAATTGCAGCAATTTTACCATAGCTGTAATCTTACATCTGACATCCTACAAATTTATCAACTAAACACCGTGAATTTCTCAAGCAATTAGTGTGATTTGTTCCGCAGCTATCGAGTGCATTTGGTGAAACATGGGCAGGAACAATGCAGGGCCCACAAAGAAACAACCCATAAATACTCACTCCTGCTTTAAGCAAGTTGTCATTTGATAGCCTCTTAGCGATCTATATTGTTCCCTGTGTCTCCTCTTAAATAATAAAGTAAAATGAAATAAATTAATAATACAATAAAATAAATGAAAATGTTACATTAAAATGTAAAATAAATAATAAATGCTATAAATATATAATGTATTCTACTTTTAATAAAAAATATTGTTGAAACTTAAACTAAATTGTGTAATGTTTAGTTATATATTTTAAGTTTTAATATGTGGAGTAATAATGCAAAAAGGTTACACACATATACTTCCTGACATCAGTCTGACACACATTTCCTAGCCTTCAATCATAGATGTAACAGACATACACATGGCTCTGATGGAATATTTGACAGCTCATGTGTTTTTAATATCACCTCATAATACCTGACAAACCTCTAACATATATCACACACTCTAATCATAGTTATAAATGATGCTTTACTGATACACAGCAGTGTTGGAATATATGGGAGTACAAGACAGAAACTACTGGGTAATTGTCTTAACCGCGCATCAGTATTTACTATCACCTTATCTTACCTGACAGTACACTGACACACGTCACACACTTTTTGATTAAAGATATTGAATATTTTTATCATGTGCTAAAATAACTATGATAATTCAAATGTCATTAAATAATTTTATTTCACAAAAATATGTATTTCAGTAAGTTGATAAAAATTGTGAATGATGCTATTTCTCTAATATTTATGATATATATAGTTTCATATCATAGTTATATTATGATATATGTATATAATTTCCAATAAAGTCTGCACTCACATATCCATCACATCTTGGGGTGCTTCATCATTAATGCATTTTTCATTCTACGCCAACACACATTTCTTTTAGGAAAGTGGGTACTAAACTTTGAAATTCCATAATCCTTTTGCTTTGATGCATCTCAGTATGTTGGCATTTCAGTCCTCTTAGGGCCCTTGGTTACAACATCCAATGTAGTGTATAAAGATCCCACCACCGATATGTAAGATATTCAAACACCAAGGAAATTCCATAAGGCTAAAGCTGGTGTCTCACATGTTCATTTTCATCCTTTAAACAGATCACTTCTTGCATGTGTTCCATAGTGGAACACATCATCGTCTTTACAATATAGTGACTACATTATTCTATTAAGCATATAAAACTCAATAATACCTACCCAGATCAACCTTTAGTACATCAACTGTCTTTTAGGACTTAAACGATCTCTATCCGTTGTATGCAATTAGCGCAGATCTCCCTTGAACTGTCATGTATTCCACAGTGGAATACAAGCCATCGGGGCAGTATCCCATTATTAACCAAAAATGTAATCTGAATCACACTCAAATACCAATATATTATATCTACATAGCAGAACACACATATATGGATAAACATAGAACCCCTCCAGCCAGCTACATCCAGTGCAATAGTAGACCATATAATGATCCCCACCAAATTAGTGATATCATATATGGTATTTCCAATGTCCAAACCCAAAGGTATTCCAATCACCACCAATAAAATTACATATTCCAAACATCAGGATGCAGATGGATGTCTAATGTTCAAAACCTAATGTAAAAACATCCCTAAATGATTGGCCTCATTCAGGCCCCGTGGGTGAATATTGTCTAAATTATAAATTAATTGTGCCTCTCTTTTAAGCAACATATTATACCTATTACCTCCACATCTCAACTGGTGATTTATTTCCAAAAAGTGTCTCACTACAGGCTTTTCAGTCCTGCCATTCGTTAGGACTGATTGAATTGAGGAACAGTGTTTTACCAGTTTATCTTTTTTATGGCTAGTTTTCCCACATATATTAGAGCACACAAGAGCAAGTTGACTCATCAATATATAAATTACAAAGCCCATTGTACACATAGGTCTATACTGGTCTATACTGGATTTTACTCTTCTTACTATATGTGGGTGCGAAAAGCTCTGTCCCACAAGAATCTCATAACATGTGGTGAAATTTGGATAATGATAGTAACCTGGCATAGACCCCCCTTATCATATCTGGTCTCACAAGCATTGTTTCAAGCTAGCATCTCTCTGAAACAATATCATTGGAGACTTCTTAAGTATCCCACAAAAAGCTCTGATGCAACAATAGGCCAATTATATTTTATAGCCGCTGTTATGGCATGTGCCTCAGTAGTGTAATGTATGCTTACCACATTTCTGTCCAGTGGCTTCTTCCTTGTTTGGCCATCCACACCTTGTTTAAACCCGTACCTCACCCTTGCAAGACACTTATCAATCAGGTGTTTGGGGTAGCCCGACTCAATAAATCTCTCCTTAACCTCCTCCAATTGTATGTATGTCAACTGAGTGTCTTAATTTATCCATAAGATTCTCATAAACTGGGAGATGGGGAGACCATCTTTCAGTGGAACAGGATGGTGGCTTGTAGCATGAATGGTTGTATTCCTATCCGTTGCTTTATGATATAATGTAGTCCCTAAGCATAGCCTGATTGATACAGACTCACATGAAGAAAATTAAAATTGCTGCTACTCATCTCATATGTGAATGTTATAGGGGAATTCATGTGGTTCAAGTAATCCATCATCACTACAAATTAATTTTGTGTACCTAGTCAATGCAAAAGTGCATAATCTATGAATCTACAGAATTACAGCAGGCAGGTACCATATCCGTGCATAAGATACCTTTCCTCATACATACCCATAGATATTCACGTCTGGTTGTTATGTTAGAACCCATGGTAGTACCCTCTCACTGTATGTAAAATCCATTTGTATATCTGAAATAATTATTTAATCAGAAATTCCACCCTGAACCAGTATGTGCTGTAAAACCGAGCCACATGCTGAAATAATTGGTTGTCCTGGGAGGTTTTCTAGGGATTTGTAAATCGGGCAGATCGGGTGTTCATTGATCAGGATGTCACTTGTTACATCATCACGCCAACCATTTGACCTTACCAACGGGACCACATCATAAACCTTCCTTTTAACCATATTGGTTGGATCCCAATATGCTTTCTTATTAATACACTAATCAGATAAGTATTTATTTCCTTTTAATATTCCTCAATGTCTTGTAGGACTATGTCACCATGCTTATCAGTTTGTTGTGTTACAATTGCTATTACTCAAATTCTTCAATGCAATCCTTTCAATTTGAGACAAAAATAATTATTAACCATATTATTAAATTTTAAACATCTCAAAATTATATTTTCAACATGAAATAAATATTTCTATATTAAAACATTTTTTTAAAAAAAATTAACTTATATTTCCAGGCCTTGGAAGAGGTGTCGATTTTATTCCTAGGAATTTTTTATTAAAATTCTGCAAATATACCTACATAATTTTATGCATATCACTGTCTAAAAAGTCTTTAACCAAACTTCACAGGCAAAAACTTTTTCTGTCACATGGCACCAGACCTGGTCACTATTACCACAACTAGTTGTTGCAGGAGAAAGATTATTATCCTGATAAACAACAGCATCAACCTCTACCTACCTCTACCTGTAATCGGCTTTCAACACCAATTTTATATTTTATCATAATTATTGTATGTATATATACGTACGCCCATTTGCGCAGCGTATTTTACACAACTACTGCTATTCCGACCTATGACTTTTTGCCACTTACGACTCAATACACCTGAAGAGGAGGGGGGGGAAGAGGTGTTCTAATGTGAGCAATGTACAGTAATTTTGTGTTCGACTAATTGAGCAATTGCATACAGATTCAGATTAGGGTATAATCGAAGATACGACTAAAAAAGTATTTTTGTTTCCGCGTGGTCAGGGGCAGGTGTAAGCTGCAGATGATCATGGTGGCAAACATGCGAACTAGCAAACCATTTCTAATTAGAGGCTTGCAAATGATTTACAGACACTTACTGAGATTTTTTTGTTTGTAATTTGGGTTTATTGAAAGAATAAAGAAATATATACAGCAGATGGACAGAATACAAAAGCAATATTAACTAAAAGCATCATAGTCCGTCAACCAAAAGTAAATGAAACTTAGAATGAAGACAAACACAACACAACGGACAAGACAGAAGAATGGAAGAGGGGATACAGAGGGATGGGAGTAGGATAAGAAAAGAAGAGAGTGGAGGGGGGAGGGGAGTGAGGGGAGAAGGGGACTCCTTGTATCATGAAAGAAATTTAGGTAGGATGCAAGATGAAAGTGTTTAATTACTGTCAGCACGCTAGTGTGTCTACCCAGACAGTCCTCCAGCCACTGGAGGCAATCCACATTCCATAAGAGAGGGGAAAGACGGAGACTCCTTAAATTCAAGCCACATCACCATGTACTCAGTAGCTTTCTTTTGACCAGATAGGGCAATGTCATCCATGAGCCTGTAAAGATCAATCCATTGGAACCAATCTTGCACGCTAGGAGCAACAGGAGACCACCAATGGACTGAGATAACCGATATGGCTGCATTGTTCAAATGTCGGAGTAGAGATTTTTTATACTGAGAGATACCAATGTCTGGGATGCTAAACAGCCAGAAATCAGGGCAGTCTGGAATTGGATAGCTCATGATTTTCTCTGCAACTATTCCCACCCTGCACCAATATTGTGCTATTATAGGACATGATCACCAAATGTGGAGGGAGGATACCGTCCCCGATCCACATCTCCAGCACGATCCTGAGACACCCAGGTGCATCTTACTTTATTGAGAGAGACACCTGTACCAATGAGAAAGAACCTTGTACCTTGTCTCCCCCACCGAAAGGCTCATAGAGCTCCCCATAGTGAACTGGCACGCTTTGGCCCAGAACTGATCAGAGGTATGCCTCCCAAGTTCTCTGTCTCATGCACCAGCATAGCCCAGTAAAGCAGAGTAGAGGTTAACAATAAGCAATTGGTATATGGTGGAGATAGTGTGTTTCAGCTCTGTGGAGACGCAGCACAGCTACTCAAAGCTGGACAGGCGTCTACTCGATCCCTCCATTACGTCTTTCACCTGCAGGTAATGTCTAGCTTGCAAGTACAGCCAGAACTCTGATGCAACCAGTTTTTTCTGCAAGGGGGAAAATGCGCATATACGGCCTTTGGCCACAAGCTGACCACTCCTGATCACCCTACCTACAGACCAAATCCTTTAAGCTCCTGGTGTCAGTCCAGGGAAGAAGTCTGGGTTAGCAGTCATGGGGGTGAAGGGGGGTAATGGAGATGAGATAAATGTCAAAGTGCACAATCTGGTCCTTTATTGAGATTGTAGTGTTGCTCAGCTATAGATTAAGATGTGCAGAGCAAAGATTAAAAATATTAAAAATGCTTTTTTTTGTTGTACACATGTCCAAAAATTGTTCCTGCTGTATTAGCCATGTTATTGAAATTTAAATGATGCTTCATAACAATTGCATTAGTAACATATAAAATAAAAGGTTTTTGTACATGGTCGCAAACTGGACGTAAGTGTCTGAGGGGTGTGTCTGTTGTCTAATGGATGCATCTGCTACTCATTCAGACCTGGACACATCTTCAACTCAAAATAAAGTGTATATACACATACACTTTCATGCTGCCCTTTCAATCTCAAGCAGGCCTGGTGTTACTACTAGCCTGCTGCTGAGGGTGCCTAGACTTTTGGGTGTGACACTGAGAACCGCAACCCACCTCTCACCACCCCCCCTCCCCCCCCTGCCCCTCACAGGTGCACTAGGCAACCCTGTTTTTTAAGCGTGGTGATCTGCAGCCACCCAGAGAGAAAAAAAGTGCTGGCTTAATTAAGGATGAGCGGGCTCGGATGTCTGGAATCCAAGCCCACCCGAACAGTGTGATTCCGAGTCAGATCCGAGCGATGTCCGGGTATTCCCGCCGATTCCAAAACTTGAAACGAGGCTCTGACTCATAATCCGGCTGTCGGATCTCGCGATACCCGGTTCCTTTAAATTCCCCGCTTGCCGCCGCCATATTCACTCGGGCATTGATCAGGGAAGAGGGAGGGTGTGTTAGGTGGTCCTGTGATTTCTCGTGCTGTGCTGTGTTGTGCTGTGTTCTGCTCAGTCCAGTCCAGTGGTGCTGTGTCCTGTGCTCTGTCCTGCTGAGTCCAGTGCTGCTGTGTCCTGTGCTCTGTCCTGCTGAGTCCAGTGGTGCTTTGTGCAGTGCTGTGTCCTGCTGATTCCAGTGGTGCTGTGTCCTGTGCTCTGTTCTGCTAAGGGCATTGTTATTTCTAAATTATTCCAAAGTTATAAAAATTTTATTAAAAAGTTATAAAAAAATAAATATAAAAAAAATAAAAAAATTATACGAAAAAAAAAAAAATTAGGTTGAAAAAAATAGGTAGCACTATTTCAATTCAAAGTCACACTACGTTCACTCTTGCAGCTGTCACAAAAAATAGGTAGTACAATTTTAATTCAAAGTCACATTACGTTCACTCTTGCAGCTGTCACAAAAATTAGGTAGTACTATTTCAATTCAAAGTCACATTACGTTCACTCTTCCAGCTGTCACAAAAATTAGGTACTGCTGTATAACTACAGTCCAGTGGTACTCTCCTGTGCCGCAGATAATTTGTAAAGGCTTTGCCCAGTGTGTGTGGTTTAGGGGTACGCTCTCTTGTGCTGCATATAATGGAGTACCAAAATGGAGGCCCCGGTACCAAATTGGGTACCGGGGCCACTCCACTACGCAGTCCAGATAGATGCGTATCAGATATTGAACTACATTCAATGTTGGGGCCAAATCCAAAATTAATTAAAATGACCTGTCATCGTCAAAAACAAGAGGTATTGACGCGTTAGAACTACACCCTGTATATGCTGCAGAGGATGTAGGATCAGCCATCTGTAGAGTGAAATTCAGACCAGTTAAGGTTTTTTTTATTGTGGCCCCGATACCAAATTGTGTACCGGGGCCACTACACTACGCAGTCCAGATAGCTGTGCAGTGGAATTGAAACCAGTTAAGGTTTTTTTATTGTGGCCCCGGTATCCAAATTGGGTACCGGGGCCACTACACTACGCAGTCCAGATAGCTGTGCAGTGGAATTGAGACCAGTTAAGGTTTTTTTATTGTGGCACCGGTACCAAATTGGGTACCGGGGCCACTCCGCTACGCAGTCCAGAAAGCTACCTCGGTCCAACGTTTTGGACTAAAAACAATATTGTGAGGTGTGAGGTGTTCCAAATATACTGGAAATTAGTGGAAATGATTGTTATTGAATGTTACTGAGGTTAATAATAGCGTAGGAGTGAAAAACAAAAAAAAAAATAGATTTTAGCACTTTTTATGCTTTTTTAAAAATAAATCAGAACCCAAAACCCTAAATCAGAACCAAAACCTTTAGTCAGGTGTTTTGGCAAAACAAATCAGAACCCAAAACCTCAAGCTAATCAGAACCCAAAACCCAAACCCAAAACACTAAAAGTGCCCGGTGCACACCCTTAGGCTTAATTCCACTGCTTATTTGAATCTGCTGCATTATTTAAGTTTTGCATGGTAAGTGCAGTACTTGATGTCTAGTGTAGGATGTCATATCTTGTACCTTAGGTCTTGTATTGTACCAAAAAATATGAATGATTATGTTTCACGGTGTGTTGTGCTTTCATGTGCGCTGTGACGCAGTACGCTTCAAAGTAATCTATTGCATGTTTTTGTACCTTATACAAAATAAAGATACTTCTTCAATCAAAAATCAAGAACATTTTTTTTCAGTCACCACCTCCTTAGAGATTCTCGGAATGGGCATGAGCTTAATAGAATAGTGCTAAATTATGCATAAGCTGTTTTACTAAAGATGTATAAAAACCAGACTACTGTATGCACATGTATGCTTATGGATTGAAACTTTCTGAGATGTATACATTCTCTTAGATGTCTGCTGTCTTAAACTTTTTCTGAAATATTCTTTTGATATGGACAATCATTTATTTGTACCTCAAAATATGCCTTATCAGAGCGCAGGGTCTGGCCAGGGATAGTGTAGTACACCTAAGAAAATGCCATTTTATTTCTAATGGTAATTACTACAGTCTTATTGCAAGTTGTCCTTTCACTATTTGTTTGTTTAAACCTTTTATGACTAGTGTTGGTTGGGGGAGTTTATTGTGGGCTTGATTGAAGAATACTGATCACATGTGTCTGTTAACCAGATATATTCATAGTATAATGGCTGCAAAGCCAGTGATGGCTGCATAGTTAGTGTGTATATATCTAAGTGTATAGATACAAGTGTAAAACAAAAAAATTAAACAGCATAATTCGGAGTTATACCGGTGTCACACTTCTGGTATTACAAACGGAACCCAATAGCCAGGTAGTACTGTAGTAAACAGGATTTATTTTGATACAGAAAAAAATCTTAAATGTCCAGCAAGCAAGTCCAAAGTATCAACAGGATAAATATCCTGTAGAGGTACCAAGTAATTGTATTCCAAATCACAAGGGAGCAATGTTCTGTGGAAGCATCTGGTTCAGACACAAACACAATACTCGAGCAAAGGCTGCATAACAGGAAGTGCCTTTTCTAGGCCCAAACAGGAAATGAGATCCAAGATGGAATCTTCCTGAGACAGTTCTGGCCATCTTGGATAAGGGCTATTGTAAGGGCAAGTTCATATCAGAGATCCAAGATGGAAACTTCATGAGGCAATCAGGGCCATCTTGAATGAGGGCAAATCTAAGGGCAAGAACATAACAGGATGCCCCCTTCTCAACGGCGTCCTCCGGACGACTTAGGACCTGGCTTCCCAGGATGCTGTTGATGAAATGCTTTTACCAAAAGTGGGGCATGAACATCCTTTGCAGATTGCCAAGAGTCATCTTCTGGCCCATATCCCTGCCAATGTTGCAGATACTGTAATTGGTTTCGAAACATACGAGAGTCCAGGATCTTTTCGACTATAAATTCCTCATGCTCATCAACTTGAATTGGCTCAGGAGGAGGCAAAGAGCGACCAGGAAATGGATTATTAACTGAAGGTTTTAGTAATGATACATGAAAAACAGGATGTACCTTCATGGAATCAGGAAGATCCAATCGAAAAGCCATTGAACAAATCTGTGTAATGATCTTATATGGACCAATAAACTTACTTCCTAACTTAGCAGATGGTACCTTCATTCTTAAATGTCTAGTTGACAACCGTACTTCATCACCAATACTAAAAGTTGGAGCAGCCCTTTGTGATCTGTCAGCATCACGTTTATATCTTTCTTGAGCAGTTTTCAATGTCTCTTTTAATAATTCAAGATTACTTTGCATAATAATCAGTCTATCTTCCACAGCAGGAATTGCAGAGTCACAAGGTAGATTGGGACAAATATTTGGATGATATCCTAGATTAGAATAGAAAGGGCTAAATCTTGTAGATGAATGTTGAGAATTATTGTATGCAAACTCAGCCATGGGGAGGATATCAACCCAATCATCCTGTAGGTGACAAATATAACATCTGAGGTATTGCTCAAGTGTTTGGTTTGTTCGCTCCGTTTGTCCATTTGACTGTGGATGAAATACAGTGGACAAGTTCACCACAATGTCAAGGGATTTGCAAAACTGTTTACAAAATCGTGATGTGAATTGAACGCCTCGGTCTGACACCACATCATTAGGAACGCCATGCAAACGAAAAGCTTCTTTTATAAGTAAGTCGGCTGTTTCTTTTGCTGTAGGAGTACCCTGGCAGGGTATAAAGTGAGCCATTTTTGTCAGTCTGTCAATTACCACAAAGATAGTGGTCATATTCTTAGATCTCGGAAGTTCTACAATAAAGTCCATGGAAATGGAATCCCATGTACGTGTAGGTATTGGCAAAGGTTGTAGTAGTCCAAAAGGAGAAGCACGAGGAGTCTTAAATCTGGCACACGTTGTACAAGAGGATACATATTTTGCTACATCTTCCTTATAGTTGGGCCACCAGAATGAACGGCTTAACATCTCTTGAGTTTTCTGAAGTCCTTTATGGCCTGCTAATTTAGAGTCATGGAATAGTTGCATGACCTTTAACCGTGCTTTTTCTGGAATGTATAGTTGATGTGCCATATGCCAGACTCTGTTGTCATAAGATAATTTAACATTTTTTGGAGAATTCATGAGGGTAGAATCCGTATCATATCCATTCTTGATCTCTTTTAATAACTCAGTTGTGCAAATAACCCACAAAAAATTTGAATCAGGAATTATTGTATGAACAGGCTTCACCTGTTGAGGATTCTCCGCATAGGCTCTTGAGAGGACATCAGGTTTTCCATTCTTCGATCCAGGTCTATAGGAAATTAGGTAATCAAAACGGCTTAAAAAGAGAGCCCATCGAGCTTGTCGGGGAGATAATCTTTTTACTGATTTAAGGAATTCCAAATTCCGGTGATCGTTGAGGACTATCACTTGATGCTTTGCACCTTCTAAAAGATGTCTCCATTCTGAAAAAGCAGCTATAATGGCAAGAAGTTCTTTATTTCCCACATCATAGTTTCTTTCAGGAGCAGTCATTTGCCTTGAATAAAAAGCACAGGGGTGAAGTAACATTTTTTTCTCCTACTCTTTGTGAAATTACTGCTCCTATAGCTGAATCCGATGCATCAGTTTCCAAAACAAATGGGAGTGTAGGATCAGGATGAATTAATATAGGAGCTGACGTGAACTTCGTTTTCAAACTGGAAAAAGCTTTATCAGCTGCTGGTGACCACTGAAAGGAGGAAACCTTTTTTGTGAGCTGAGTAAGTAATGGGGGCAGCAATTCCAGAAAAGTCCTTTTTAAAACGTCAATAGAAATTAGCAAAGCCCATAAATCGTTGCATATCTTTGACGTTTTTAGGTATGGGCCAATCTACCATAGCATGCACTTTACAGGGATCCATACACAGTCCTTGAGGGGATATAATGTAACCCAAAAATTTTATTTGAGTACGATGGAATTCACATTTCTCCAACTTGATGTATAATTGGTTTATACATAGCCGTTGTAAAATAATTCGAACATGTTCTTGATGTTCTGGTAAAGAATTAGAAAAGATAAGGATATCATCAAGATATACAATAATGAACAGATCAAGCAAATCTCGAAAGACATCATTTATAAGATGTTGGAAAGTAGCATGGGCATTACATAACCCGAACGGCATCACGAGGTACTCATAATGTCCATATTTTGTTCAAAAAGCCATTTTCCATTCATCACCTGGTCGAATGCGTATTAGGTTGTACGCTCCTCTTAAATCAAGCTTTGTGAAAATACTTGCTGTCTGCAGTCTTTACAATAATTCTGGGATGAGAGGAAGTGGATGTCTGTTCTTTAGAGTAACTTTATTTAATTCTCTATAATCAATGCATGGCCGCAAAGATCCATCTTTATTTTTTACAAAAAAAATAGGAGTCCCTGCTGGAGATTTTGAAGGACGTATAAAACCTTTAGTTTCATTTTCCTCCAGGTAAGTCTTTAGCGTCTTTAATTCAGGATCAGCTAATGAATAAATCCGACCAAAAGGAATAGCAGCACCAGGTAATAGATCAATGGGACAATCATATGGTCGATGGGGTGGTAATTTATCAGCATTTTGTTTGTTACAGATATCTGCAAAATCCTGATATTGAACAGGCAATTGTTCCTCCACATAAGAGGGGGACACTGAGATCTGATTCTCTTCTTGTGCAAGCGGGACCACACTGATAGGATCTTGAAACATTAGGGTTTGATATTCCCAGTTAATGGCTGGGTAATTGTTAGTGAACCAAGGGAGACCCAAAATTATGGGAAAATTTGGAGAAGAGATGAGAAAAAAAGTGAGTTCCTCCTTATGATTGGGTTCTATCATCAGGGACATAAGTTCTGTCTCATGTGTGATGGGACCAGAATTCAGAGGGGACCCATCAACTGTCTCCATCAATACAGGAGTCTTTCTTTCTTGAAATACTATATGATTTTGTTTAGCAAAATCTATATCCATGAAATTACCATTGGCTCCTGAATCTAGCATTGCCATGGTTGAAATAAGTTGAGAGTTTATCTCAAGTTGTATTGGTATTGAAAAATGATTCTTTATTCTTCTGTTCTCTCTCTCAAATGTAAACAGTGAAGAGATTTGAGGAATAATAGCATTCAGTTGATGTGAACAGCATGAAATAATAGATTCCTGGTCAGAGTCTTTAGGTTCCATCAATGTAGCCACTGTCTTGCGAGGTCGTTGAGAACAATTAGATACATAATGTCCAGATTTACCACAATACAAACAGAGATTTTCTTGTCGTCGTTGATCTCTTCTTTCAATAGAAATCTGTTTGCGAATGGTATCTATTTGCATTGGCTCAGACTCCTCAATTTGTTGTATTGCAGGAGTTCCAGAATAATTTGATATTGCTGGTTCTGGATAATTAGGACGAGTCCACATGGAACCCCATCTATCTTGTTTCCTCTCCATTTGACGAGCATCAATATGAATACAATGTTTAACAAAGGCTTCAAATTCAGTGGGTGCATCAGCTCTAGATAATTCATCATTAATGAACTCAGATAACCCCTTTTCGATAAACAGACAGCTTAGCTGCCGAATTCCAATCTGTGTCCAAGATCCATCTTCGGAAATCAGAGGTGTATTCAGCCACTGAACATCTTCCCTGACGCATCTTTGATAAAACTGACTCAGCAGTAGCACTTTGATTTGGATCATCAAATATCTGGTTCATTGCATCCATAAAATTAGAAAGATCTTGTAATATGGGACTTTTAGCTTCTATCAAAAGAGAAGCCCATGCCAAGGCATCATCTTTCAACAATAAAAGAATACAAATTACTTTCTGTACATCAGTCAAAAAATAAGTAGGATGTAAATCAAAATGCATATTACATTGATTAATAAAACCTCTGTATTTTTTACGATCACCTGAGAATCGAGCCGGAGGTAGTGGGAGTGTGGGCTGATGTACTGCAGCTGAAGGTGCTACAGCATTAACTTCTTGAAGCCGCACCTGTAGTTCTGTAATAACTCCATTTTGTAGCGCTATTTGATCTTTGAGTTCATGAACATTTATTTGCAACTCAGTTACCTGTTGATTTTGCAGTTGAAAATTACTTGTACACTGGGTCTCCAGTTCTTGAAATTTTGCATGAAATTCCTTTAGTTTTTTTGAAGCAGAATGCATGTGGAAACTCAGATCTGAAAGTCGCTGTAAAGCAGATGGTTCTGACCCGGCGGGCTCCGTCATTTTGGGCTCGAGTATCCTGTCACACTTCTGGTATTACATACGGAACCCAATAGCCAGGTAGTACTGTAGTTAACAGGATTTATTTTGATACAGAAATAAATCTTAAATGTCCAGCTAGCAAGTCCAAAGTATCCACAGGATAAATATCCTGTAGAGGTACCAAGTAATTTTATTCCAAATTACAAGGGAGCAAGGTTCTGTGGAAGCATCTGGTTCAGACACAAGCGCAATACTCGAACAAAGGCTGCAAACAGGAAGTGCCTTTTCTAGGCCCAAACAGGAAATGAGATCCAAGATGGAATCTTCCTGAGACAGTTCTGGCCAACTTGGATAAGGGCTATTGTAAGGGCAAGTTCATATCAGAGATCCAAGATGGAAACTTCATGAGGCAATCACGGCCATCTTGAACGAGGGCAAATCTAAGGGCAAGAACATAACAACCGGACTTACACAGGAGGAAACAGGAGAACAACATTCTCCCTATTAACTCAGCTACACAAGGACTACAGTCAGTATTCACTTGAAACTCCATATTCTACATCTGATGTCTTCAACTCACCCTGGCTATAAGCTCCATGCAGCATGAGGACTGTTTTGGACTCTGATCTTGTTTTCTTCTTATCTCATGAAAGTTTGTTTTATCTGTCAGTTTGTTTTCACTGCAAAATCCACTATGTTTAGTCAGCCTGCTGTACTACTTGCTCAACCACTCCCTACCCATGCTACAGTTATTTCAGTCCCCTATCTTATCACTGTGCTCTCAGTTCTACTTAATGCTTTGTCTGTCATCACAAGTAGGAAGAATTGATACTGATTTTGAACCACTCTCCTCTCTCTTGACTCTGTAAAAACTCAGCTATTCAATCACCTGCTCTTTATTTCTCTCTATTCAACACTTCCACCCATTCCCCCACATGACTCCCACATCATTACTCTATACTATCCAGACATCCATGGATGAACTACATTTGCTGCAGCATAGATCTGCACTACTTATCTGATTACACTGGACATTGCCACTAGGTAATTCCTTTAATTCCCTCATTTTGCTATTTGACTCATAAATCCCAATGCTTGCCAAAATATTTTTCTTTCTCTCTTTTCATGGCGTTATCTTTAGGACTATATCATCCCTCACCCATCCTGCAACACACACCTCTGTCCACATTGCCCCTTCATTACTTCATTCACCTCTAGTGAACACTCACTGTTTTCCTATTTAAATTCAATAACTTTAACAGCCGCACCCTGCCACCAGAAACTAAAAAAACACATCTTACAATCATCTTTCCTACCTTTCTTCATCCCTGCTTCTATTAGCTGGTGATATATCACCTAATCCTGGTCGCCCTCAATTCTCCCACACGCCTATATCTGAACACTACAGAAATCCAGCAAACCTCAAACGCATCACCTGTCTCTTTTCCAAAGTCCTTTAAATGTGCCTTTTGAAATGCACGTTCTGTTTGTAACAAACTTACCTCCATTCATGATCTCTTCCTCTCAAACAACCTCAACCTTCTAGCAATAACAGAAACATGGCTCACGCAATCAGACACTGCCTCAATTGCAGCCCTTTCACATGGTGGTCTCCATTTCACCCACACCCCCAGACGGGGAGGCAGACAAGGAGGGGGGGTTGGACTTCTTCTCTCCCCACAGTGCACATTCACAGTTCTACCAAGTGTCCCATCACTCACGTTCACATCTTTTGAAGCACATGCTGTTAGGATTTTTAACCCATTCTCTATGCGTGTTGCTGTCATCTATCGCCCCCCTGGTCCACACCAACAATTCCTTGAACACTACTCTGCATGGCTCCCTCACTTCTTATCTACTGATATCCCCACCATTATCATGGATGATTTCAGCATCCCTATTTCTAATCCACGTTCCAACACTGCTTCCAAACTACTATCTCTAACCTCCTCACTTGATCTCTCCCAGTGGATTGAATCCACTACTGATCAGGATGGCCACTGTCTTGATCTTGTTTTCTCTAGACTATGCTCGGTTTCTCATTTCCTTAACACTCCTTTCCCCCTCTCAGATCATCACCTTATCAGCTACTCGCTCACCCCCAGTTCTTTACTCTCCCTAGTATTAAACTCTTCCAAGCCTCCTCACAACCGCAGGAATTTCAACTCTATTGATTTTCAACAGTTTTCCACCTCTCTCCAACACCTTCTCTCCCCAATTTCTACATTCACCTCCCCTGATAGGGCAGTACACCATTTTCATCAAACCCTAGCAACTGCCCTGGATCAAGTGGCTCCAGCGACACTACATACTTCGCGTAGAATTCGTTGCCAACCGTGGCACACTACAGTAACACGAACTTTACAAAAACTTTCTCCTAAAGCAGAATGTCACTGTGCCTCTAATGATTTCATCACATATACTGATATCTACCACTCCTATAGAAATGCTCTGGACACTGCTAAACAAGCATACTTCCAATCTCTCATCTATGCTCAGGCTTCTAACCCCAAACGCCTCTTTAACACATTTAACTCTCTTTTGAATCCTCCTGCCCCAAATCCTCCAACTAACATCAGTGCACAGGATCTTGCTTCCTATTTCAAGGACAAAATTTATAAGCAATTGGCTCAATTCCTTTGTAGCACCCTCTGACATTCTCTCTTCATTTGATCCCACAAATGAAGAGGAAGTTTCTAATCTCTTCTTATTTTCCTACTCTACCTCCTGTCCTCTTGATCCCCTTCCCTCACAAATTGGTATGTCCCTGTCTCCTGTACTCATTCCCCCTCTAACTAAAATCTGTAATCTATCTCTTTCTACTGGTATTTTTCCATCACTATTCAATCATGCAGTGATTACTCCCATTTTAAGAAAACAGAATTCTGACCCTAACTCTCTCGTTAATTACCGCCCCAGCTCCCATGCCCTTCCAAGCTTCTCGAGAGAATTGCCTACACTCGCCTTACACACTTTCATACAGCAAACAACCTGTTGGATCCTCTTCAGTCAGGCTTTCGCTCTCAACACACCACAGAGACTGTGCTGACCAAGGTTGTCAATGATTTGATCACAGCAAAAAATAATAACCATTACTCTCTTCTAATTCTCCTTGATCTCTCTGCTGCATTTGACACTGTTGACCACTCTCTCCTCATTCAAACGCTATAATCCCTAGGTCTTGAAGGCACTGTCCTATCCTGGTTCCTTATCCTACCTATCTATCCTACCTATCTAATCGCTCTTTCACTGTTAATTTCTCTGGATCCACCTCTGCTCCGCTTCCTTTATCAGTTGGAGTACCACAAGGCTCAGTCCTAGGTCCTCTGCTATTCTCTATCTACACCACTTCTCTTGGAAAACTAATAAGCTCCTTTGGATTTCAGTATCATCTCTATGCGGATGATACACAAATTTATCTATCCTCTCCTGATCTTTCACCATCTGTGTTGTCTCGCGTTACTGACTGTCTTTCTGCCATTTCATTTTGGATGTCTTCTCGCCAACTCAAACTCAATCTTTCAAAAACTGAATTAATAATATTTCCACCCAAAAACAGAAGCTTCCTGCCTGACATTTCGATTTCTGTTGATAACATGACCATAAATCCCACCCCGCAAGCTCCTTGCCTAGGTGTAATCCTTGATTCACAACTGTCGTTTATTCCCCACATCAACTCTATATCTAAATCATGTTACATACACCTAAAGAACATTTCCAGAATACGCACATATCTGACACAAGACACCACAAAAACATTAATTCATGCACTCATCATCTCCCGCATCGACTATTGCAATTCCCTCCTTACTGGTCTTTCCAAAGTCAGACTTGAACCCCTACAATCTATTCTTCACGCAGCTGCTAGATTGATTTTCCTTACTAACCGTTTTTCCTCTGCTGAGCCACTCTGTCAGTCTCTACATTGGCTGCCTGTATTTCAACAAATCCAATATAAAATTCTTCTACTAACATACAAGTCCATCAACAAAATTGCACCGACATACATCTCCTCACTGGTCTCGAAATACCTCCCTACTCAACACCTACATTCTGCACAAGATCTAAATCTCTCTTCCACTCTCATCACATCCTCCCATTCTCGGTTACAGGATTTTTTCCGGGCTGCACCCACTTTGTGGAATTCCCTCCCACGCACAATAAGACTTTCCTCTAGTCTTCAAACCTTCAAGCGTTCACTGAAAACCCACCTCTTCAGACAAGGTTATGATATTCCTCAACCACCATCTTAATTTCCCTAGAGAACCCTATTACCATCCCCTACACTGCTAACGCAAGACAACAACCCTCTGACCAACATTGCAACACACACAGCCCACTCAATACTTTTACCTTTGCGTTCTAGCTGGTCTATTGTGCAATATGATGTAGCACATGCCCTTGTGTTTCAAACTCCCATTGTCCTATAGATTGTAAGCTTGCAAGCAGGATTCTCTTACCTCTCTGTCTGTATGTATTACCCAGTATTGTCTTATCACTGTTTGTTCCCAATTGTAAAGTGCTACGGAATTTGCTGGCGCTATATAAATAAATGATGATGATGATGAAAGTTGGCTACAGTTTTACATATAGGCCCAGTGCAGTTGTTAGAGCGTTGTTGTAACTAGACTAGAGTGGGTGGGATACACCAGACATAGTTTAGGGCAAGCCAGCCGTGTGGGAAAAGATTTGTTCTGTGTGCCTTCACAGTCGCTGAGAGAGGGTACACAGTAATCAAGAAAACAGATGTTCTGGTGCGTGGTACGTGTCTTGTGTTTGTTTGTCCTTGTGAGTCTTGTGCTTCTTCCTTGCAGGGCATTGTTGCTTGCAGTTACAGAAAGGAAGATCCGAATGTGATGAGACATTGAGGAATTCCTGCAAGGACAATTGGTATACGACTTCAAGGATAATTGATATTGATACACTCGACTTGTAGCACTTTTGTGGATGTCCCAGTTTTTGCATCACAATCTGGTATGATCTGTGTGCATCTTGTTGTTATCCTGCAGGCATTACAGTCCACCAGTTCTGGCTTTAGCAGAAATCTAGGTGCACATATGCAAATCAGGGTGCACAGCAGAACCAATGCTGATTTTGTACTGAAAATTGGACATTATGTACTTCCTGAATGACTTGCAATGTGTTGATTCTGCATGAATGTGTAGTAAAAGCAATTATGGTATTGTTTACACTTTCCTGTATATAGTTGATATAAAAATGCAGGTCAAATGTACTGTACCAAGGTAATGACTATCCAATTATCATATCCATGCTTACACAACTGGCTAGGGAAATGTATAAATACAAATGAGCAATTAGCAGAAGGATTACAAGCCTGATTAATAATATGATGATGCCTAGGGGAAACAAAATATCTAAACTGCAAAATTATTTCAACATTTACTATACCTTGGTAAATTGAGCACTCTTGTAGATCTAGTGAGGAGATAACATATATTGGGTGATTTAAGCAGCAGAAGCCAGACTAGCCCATCTAGTTGTGCGCTCGAGTGCACCGAAAGTAATTTTGTTTCATCTGCTACTAAATAACTCATGTAAGTTTGGCTATGTCTAGTTGGATATAATTGGGGATTTTTTAGAGCGTCTTTGAAGTTTTGACATTTCAGATATGCTCCTTAGACTTAGGGATGGAACGGTCACCATTCCCTAGTGTTATCACTGCTTAGATGGTCCTAAAATACCCCTCTGTTCAATTCAATGACATTCTTAAAAAACATAAGCATCTACCTATACCTATTTAATGAGAATTCCAGGTACAATAGTGGAAAATGAGTACTATGGTGTGTATTTATAACTGTTAGTAGGTCTATTTTTAAGCCAACTTGTATTTTAGATTTAGTGCCTGCTTGATTGATTAGGGTTGAATATACAGCAAATTTTGGGGGTATGGTATATGTGACCCTTAGTTATTTTGGCTATAGGCCAGGGTTTCCTTGGGCCTTTTGGGGCACTTGTTGTCTGGTATACCTCTCTCCTTAAAGTTAAAATGGAAAATATAATAATAATAATAATAATAATAATAATAATAATAATAATAATAAAATACTGTGGCCACCGGTGCTGTCATTTGTTATGAGAGCTATTGTTATGGATTTTTTGGGACAGAGGTGCAGGTAACTTTCGTGTATAAGGTCATGAATGCAGAAGGTGTTCTGATCCTAGTCAAACAAACCTTAGGAGAGAACATGGACCGCACAGGTCCTTATGAAAAGATCTGAAATACTGAGATAATAAACCAATCAACATTGTGATAGATTACCCATTAGATGTACATAATTATTAGATAATCCTGTTGGCTTTATTTCAAATAATTATTTAACCTACTGAGAGGGAACTTCTGTTTTTATTTAAACATATAGGGCCTGATTCATTAGTGGACTTATCTGCCAATTTTGGGCGAATTGTACGTAAAAAAACACTGTGCATGCCCAGAGATGGGAGATAAGTACACAAAACAGCGAGTTAAGTAACAATCATTACTTAATATAATAGCAAATTCGTACGCAAACCCCACTTACAAAATCCAGCGTCTTTGGAAGTAAAAACGGGAGTGTGATGGGCGGAGACTGCTGTGATTGAATGAAATGGGCGTCTACCTCGGGATACGTAAGAACAATACTCTGTTCTACATAGCATTTTCATTAAATCCATGCGCAACACTTAGGGCTAGATTTACTAAGCTGCGGGTTTGAAAAAGTGGGGATGTTGCCTACAGCAACCAATCAGATTCTAGCTTTCATTTATTTAGTACATTCTACAAAATGACAGCTAGAATCTGATTGGTTGCTATAGGCAACATCCCCACTTTTTCAAACCCGCAGCTTAGTAAATCTAGCCCTTAGACACTTCTCTCATAACAAGCAATTATGAAAACATGTTTTTAGTTCATTGCAATTAAAGTTGAAAAAATATATTATTTTTTTAATAACAACAGGGTTGATGCACATTTTCAATTCTTGGGATATAAAAAAAATATTTTTGACCTGTTTGGTGTTCATGAGCAATTTTCTTTTTAAAAAATTTTTTTTTTGTTTTTTTGGTGTCTAAACTGCTTTGAATATTTAGGGAGCCATGCTTTTCTACTTGAAAATGATATTATATGCCTGTGCAATACTTTTTTACATGCTTCATTCATTACATGTAATTTTTGGACTGGCTTGCCTGAATATCACTTATCTCTTTATTTCTAAATTGTTTTGATAACCATCATTTTGGTAAGCTGCTTGTGTCTGTTGTAACTCCATTCATTTTTTTGTGTGGGGGGGGGGGGGGGGGGATATTCCCCACCTTTTTTATTTTTAAAAAGATATGTTTGGTCTTATGCTTTAGGTTTTCTTGGGTTTCATACATATTTGTTAGGTGGAATGAAAGTACATGAAATATGAGAAAGTAATTTGTAAAGAAGTAGGAGTATAATGTTTTACATTCAACAGAGCTGGAATGATAGGCTAACACTGAGAAATCTATTTGAACATTACAATTTGATATTTAACTGTCATTTAATACAAAATAACATAGACATATATTCATGTATGCCAAGCATGTGTATTATATAATGAAAAAAAAAGTAAGTTAAAGTAATGTAAGATTGAGAACCTAAAACATGTAAACAAGCAATCGGCTGTAAGTACATTTAATTATTTCCCAGGAGACCACATAATGTACAATAAAAAACAGTTTAGGTAAAAAAAAGATGAAGGAGTTAAAACAGAAACTGGAGGCACAGTTTGCATGGTAAGTATGGCTTAATGTTTTATTTTAATTTTATATTATTAAGCGAAAGAGGGGGTAATTTCTGAATGCAAAATTATTGTGGTACAGAACCTTTATTTTGTGTAAATTGTTATGTGCGTATTGTCGCTAACCAATAATGATTGTCGAACCTCGATTTGTGTTTCCAACGCACAAAGATTTATTCGCAAATAGTAGAATAATATGCTCAAGCGAAGTGATAATAAATACAGCCGTTACTTATCGCAGGCGCTCTGGATCCATTGCAGTCATTCAATCCTGAAGTCTGGGGACAAGATGTCTGAACACTAGATGTGAAGCTGCTGCTTATATACACACAGAAATACAGTAACACAATGAAGATGGTATAGCTTGCATCTATTGGTCCAGGTCTCAGGAAGGTCCAAGGGGTTGTCAATCATTGGCTAGTTCATCCTAAGGAATCCAAAGGAGGGGGTCACCTCTCCAGGGGATATGCTCGGCTCTTACCGCCAAGATTCCTTAGTCTTAAGTAGTTCATAATTCCCTATTATTCATAACTTGTGTATGCACTCTGCGATTCCTTCGCAGAGTGAACCAAACAGTAGGAAATGTAAGGAGGTTTATTATGATACCACTCATGATATGATTCCTTCAACCTGTTCCGTATATTTCACTAATATGAATGTAACTCTAATATAACATATAAATACTACTATATTTCGACATAACTGACTATGTGTTGCAACTACCATTAATGTGTACTATTTTATAAGTATGCGTGTTTGTGCGAATGTATGGTAAAAGACCAATTACTGTCGCTGCCACGTGTAGTGGATGCGTACGCCCTTTCACGCCATAGCGTGACCTTGTACATCGTAGCGTACCGTACGCATCTCTTCAGACAAAGACAACCAAGTTTGCTCGACTTTAATTGAAATGACTTTATCCAATTTGCTGACTTTGACAGCTCCACCCTTTGATAGTGTAATAAACTATCACCCAATCACCGTTTCAAGTTCAGGATTATACAATACTTCTTCACAGACCATGATCTCGGTATCTGGTACCACCCTTTCAGTCTCTTTCTCAGTGTTACTCTTTTGAGACCATTTTCCACACTTCAACACAGTAGGAACACATTTGACAACTAAACCAATTGCTAAGATGACACCCAGTATAAGGAGAAGGAACTTACCTACACTAGCTACCATTTCCTGTACCCACTCCCCCAGACTGGAGAACCATTTCACAGGGTTCAACCACGAAAACCAACCCGCCACCTTTTCCCCGACCTCATATAACGAAGAATTATGGCTCTTTCGAAATTCCCATTTCAGCTGCAAAATTTCATCCATCTTCCGGTCTATAACCTCTTTAGGGTCATCCGTATTATTAGTAATGTACGTGCAACATTTGACACCGAACTGGGTGGCCAGTGTTACACAGTACCCATCAGTAATAGAGGTGAGATAATTTAGTACCAGTCTATGTTGCACCAACTCCTTCTTGTACGCTTGTAGCGCCCTTCCAGTATACCTGAAAGTGTCATCATACATCTCGGTGATATTATCTATTAATTTAGCTAGGTCTTGGATATATTTAAAGTTTAATGTTCCCCGAGCGGTCCTGGTGAGGTCTAGAGCAACCATAACTTGAAAACCAGCAGTTTCACTAATCAATTTTGTAGCTATAGGTTCCTCACCAGGAATCATATTTCTCTTGCCATGGTGTTCATACTGTGTGTGTATGTATGGTGGTGATGTAGTCTTGTGAATATCTACCATTTCTTCATGAGTAATAGTCATGATTTCAGGAACCAGTTTAGCTAAGAAACACAAGCCCTTAGAACTCGGAGTCACCGAGGAATAAGCTTTCCTTCCACAAACAAAATACACATCATCAGGGAGAACATAAGGAACAGTATGCCCATGAATTATATCACACAGAGTTTTGATAAAACTACCCATGCCTAGTGTCTCCATTTGCTCTAGACAAGTGTCGGCATTAATGACATTTTTACATTTATCTGTAGAGACTTTTCCAATGGATACCTTCTTATGTTTGGTTATACGCCCTAATTTGTGACTTCCATCAACATTCCTGCCTAGTAGTGACCTTTTGAGGTCAAAAGGTCCATTGTAGAGCCATTGTCTGATCTGATAGGTCAGCCTCCCAATTCTTCAGGCGCTTTGCATGAGATATATTTAGGCACAGCAAAGATCTGCCTATTGAGTATTGTCGAAGCGTCAGACTAGGGGACCTAGTGTTATTGTACCTCCCATCTATGGGCCTCCCACCCCTCAATTCGAGTACTTCGGATATGTTTAGAGGGAATGGCACTAGTCCTATATTATGCTGCCCTTGCGGCACGTGAGAGCACACCCAACACTCGGTCTGGTTTAGCACCTTACCCACCAGGGAGTGATAATCCTCCAAAGGATGCCCGCCTATATTCAGAGTACTGGGGGACTGGCATCGTTGGATGCATGTCTCTTCAACTAGGGAGTCGCAGAACTTGCAGATACAATACTCATCAGACAATAGCCCCTCACACTGCCTCCGAGTTCCTGAGCTAGCAGACCTTTTCATAACCCCCAGACCAAGTTTGATAATGAGCTGCTCTGAGTATCCTAATAACTTTTCCTCTGCCTCCATTTCATCCGTATCACTCCCAGAACTCTCCTCCGTCCTCCATCCTCCTTCACAAAAATAGAATGTCCTAAAAAAAAGTAAAAACAAGGAAAATCCTGGAACAAAAGAAAAACAAAAACAGCCACTCCATCGCTGGAAAGATAGTTTTGGGGCAACGTCTCTGGTTCAGGTGTCTCGACTGCAGGCTTTAGGTCTCCCGGAACAGACTCACGAGTGACAGATCTATGTCGTTGGTCTTAGTTTTATCTTGCACTTTCTCCGGATTATGGACTCTCCTGCAGTGGGTGGAATGGACCCAAGTGTCTCTCTCTGCAACCTTCAGTGATGTAGTACTGGTCAGCAGCACTTGGTACGGGCTTTCCCAACGGTCTGTTAAACAACCTGAATGTAAGAAATTGCGGATCATAACATAGTCTCCAGGTTCAACATCATGACAATTCGTTTCTGGCATAACAGGTGACAGTTTTTTTAGTTTTTGTTGTTGTTGTTTTAGCTGTCTACTCATTCTGATAAGATATTGTACAGTCACTTCATTATTACACTTCAAGTCGTCTTGTGGACTCACGATCAAATGAGGTTGTCGTCCGAACAGTATCTCAAAGGTGGACAGATTAAGCGGAGGTCTAGGAGTGGTCCGAATGCTATGGAGGACCAATGGCAAAGCCTCAGGCCATGCCAACTCAGTTTCAGCCATTATCTTACCAAGCTTGTTCTTTATAGTACCGTTTACTCTCTCCACCTTACCACTGGCTTGTGGTCGGTAAGGGGTGTGAAGTCTGCTACCGATTCCCATGAGTTTACACATATTTTGGAAGATATCACCAGTAAAATGGGTACCCCTATCACTTTCAATGATTCTAGGGATACCAAACCTACACACAAAGTCTTGTACAATTTTCTTTGCAGTGAACACAGCAGTATTAGTGGCTGCCGGATATGCTTCTACCCAACCGGAAAACACATCAATACACACTAACACATACTTTAGATTCCTGCATGGTGGTAATTGGATATAGTCAATTTGTATTACCTGAAAAGGTCCGTCTGTAGGAGGGATGTGGGATGGCTCAGTTGGAATAGTTTTCCCAACATTTTTCCTCAAACAAGTAAGACATGACATTGCTTTCTTACCAGCCTGAGAGGAAAATCCGGGAGCACACCAGTATGCTCTCACCAGTTTGCACATACCTTCTTTACCAAGGTGAGTCAGACCGTGTGCTGCTTCAGCCAGGCTTGGATAGTATGTTCGGGGAGCTACAGGCTTACCTTGTCCATCCCTCCAGAGTCCTGAGGACTCTTGACCACATCCCTTCGCCTTCCAGACCGCCTTTTCCTGCAGGGAACACAAATCTTGCATTTCAATTAATTTCTGCATGTCTAATGTCTGAAAAACCATCATAGTCTCGGTCGATACAGCCATAGGTTGCCCTGCTGCCCATTTAGCAGCTTCGTCTGCCCTGTTGTTGCCCAATGACACTGGGTCTTCTTCAAAGGTATGGGCTTTGCACTTTATGACGGCTACTGTTCTGGGTAACTGTATCGCTGTCAGAAGTCCTTTTATGTGTTGTGAGTGTGCCACTGGCGTACCTGCTTCTGTCGTAAAGTTTCTAAGATGCCAAAGGGCCCCAAAATCGTGCACTACCCCGAAGGCGTACCTAGAGTCAGTATATATATTGGCTGATTTACCCTCTGCCAATTCACACACTCTCCTTAGTGCTACTAGTTCCGCCACCTGGGCTGAGTGAGGTGGGCCAAGGGGTTCAGCTTTTACCACATTCTGATTGTCTACAACAGCGTAACCAGTACATAGCTCTCCTGTCTCTGTCTGTCTATGGCAACTTCCGTCTGTATAAAACGTAAAATCTACATTTTCTAAGGGAGTGTCACGTATGTCGGGCCTTGCAGTAAAGGTCTGATTCAGGTGTTCCATACAGTCATGCGTGTCAGTTTTCTTGCCTAACTCTTTATCAACCAGGGTCTCCTCACCTCCCACGCTTTGTGTCTCTAGAGACACATATGGAAGGTATGTAGCTGGATTTAAGGTGCTACATCGTTTGATGGTGATGTTTGAGGGTGCCATCAGGGCTAGTTCCCACTTGGTGAATCTAGCTGAAGAAACTTGTCTGGTTTGGGCTGAATTTAACAGAGCTGATACAGCATGGGGTGTATAGATAGTTGAATTATGTCCTAATACTCTGTCCTCGCTCTTACTTACCAGAAGAGCCGTTGCTGCTACACTTCTGAGACATGTTGGGAGTGATCTTGCCACATTGTCTAATTGTGCACTGTAGTATGCTACCGGTCTGCTAGCGTCACCATGTTTCTGTGTGAGGACACCTGCTGCACAACCATCAGCTTCTGTACAAAATAGCTCAAAAGGCTTTTCATAATCAGGTATTCCCAATGCAGGTGCTCTAGTCAGACTATCTTTAAGATTAAAGAACGCTTGCTCTGACTCTTCTGTGTGTACAACATGTTCTGGTTTTGAGGAAGAGACTAGCTCCTGCAATGGTAATGCCAGAATAGAAAAACCTGGGATTTAGGATCTACAGTATCCACACATCCCCAGGAAAGTACGAATCTGCTTCTGGCTCTGCGGCAGAGTCATGTGTTGTATGGCCTCAATCCTGTCGGTTGTCAGGTGTCTTAGCCCCTTAGTGAGGCAGTGTCCTAGGTATTTGACCTTAGTCTGACATGGCTGTAATTTATCCTTTGCCACCTTTTGCCCTGTTTGTGAAAGATGAAGCAACAACAATTTAGTATCATGTAAACATGACATAAAAGAATCAGAGCACAGCAACAAATCGTCCACATATTGATATAGAACAGACCCATTGTGGGGTTGAAAGGATTGCAAACAGTCATGTAAGGCTTGGGAGAAAACACTGGGGCTGTCAATGAACCCCTGGGGTAGTCTGGTACGTGTGTATTGCACTCCCCGGTAGGAGAATGCAAAAAGGTATTGGCAGTCAGGGTGAAGAGGGACTGAGAAGAAAGCAGAACATAGATCAAGGACAGTAAAATGACTGGCAGACGGTGGAATCTGCATAAGGATGACAGCTGGATTCGGCACTACGGGGAATTGGCTCTCAACAACTTTATTAATTCCCCTTAAGTCCTGGACTAATCTATAGCCCCTTCCCCCATTCTTCTTCACAGGGAAAATGGGAGTATTTGCTGTACTGGCTGTACGAATTAAAATCCCTTGTTGTAACAGCCTCTCAATAACAGGATATACCCCTAGTTCCACCTCCGGTTTTAATGGATACTGTGGGATTTTTGGAGCTATCCTACCACTTTTTAGATTGACCATGACAGGGGCTACGTTTGCCATCAGTCCAGTGTCCTGTCCATCTCTGGTCCATAGTGAACCTGGTATTTCCAGCAACATCCCCTTTACTTGAGATGGACTGTGTTCTATAACAGTAGAGTGTAACATTAACCTTTGAGTGGTGTCCAATATGTCCTGTACCTCATGAGCGACCTTCTCGGGTATATCTAGGAACACACCATCTGAAGTGCAGTATATAACACATCCCATTTTACATAACAAGTCTCTCTCTAGCAAGTTAGTAGGATCCGCTGCAGCTAAGAGAAACGAATGCTTAGTATGCAGAGGCCCGATAGTAACTTCAGCGGGTTTAGTTAGATTATAATGTAACACTCTTCCCGTTACTCCCATAGCTGGAATGGTTTTACTGGTCACCTGTAGATTAAAAGGAGAGGTTATCACAGATCTGGCCGCCCCTGTATCTACAAGAAAGGTTTGTTTCCTACCAGTTATGTCAACTATCATTGTTGGTTCTTCCATCTGACTCTCAGTTAACCTCACTGGCTGTAGACTACAGGTATGACCTGACCCCTAGCGCTGACTATTGCTTTCCTGTGCAGCATTTACTGCTGCGACATGCGCGGGCAGGCGTGAGTCTTCTAGTCTATGTGAATCCCTCCTTGGAGGATATCTATGTGACCCTTCATTAGGATTATACCTTCCCTTTGTACAATCTTTTCTCATATGTCCTTCTTCTTTGCAATTGTAACATCTCAACATTCTGCATTTCCCGTTATGTGGGTTATATGCTGGTGGTCGTGTATGCATTCCCTCTAATGCCTGTATACTCACCGTCATCAACTTGTCACTCTTTTCTTCCCTTTTCCTAAAAATATTTTTATCATGTTCCACAGCAACTTCTCTAAGGGAATCTACCGTGCTGCCTCTCCAACCAGGGGTTGAGGTTTGTACTCTTGTTTTTAGATTTTCCTTTAAACCATCCATCAGTACTGTTACCGCTACTTCCCTATGATGTGGGTTCTCCCTTATATCTGATACCCCCGTAAACTGTGTCATTGATGCAAGAGCTCTACCAAAATAATCCGCTGCAGTTTCACTGTCTTTTTGTTTTATGGTGAAAATCTTACTCCAATTTACCACTACTGGAAAATATATGGCTAAATGTTTGACAATTTTTTCTATATTCCCTTGGTTAATCTCATCAGTCAAGGTGTCATCTTCTTCCAACGAACAATCTTTAACAAATTTTTGTATGTCAGTATTGGGAGGAAGACAAGCCCTCAACACTACACGCCAATCCTTATTGGTTGGTTCGTGAGCATTTCCTAAGTCTTTAACAAATTTCTGACACTTAGCCAACTCTTTTCTAGGATCTGGGAATTCAGTCATAATGGAATGTAATTCTGATCTAGTCCAGGGACAATGCATTGTAACATTTCTTAAAGGAACTACACCATCCCTATCCCGTTTCCCATTGGGAACTGATATTGTGCGGACTGGGTACGCACCCTCTGGTTCACTGACTTCAGGGGACACTACAGGATTTGCTGGTTCAAGATTTAGAAAGCTTTTACTCCTAGTGATCACGCTACTCTCACCTATCTCAGCCATTTTCTCATACTTGCGCTGAGCCTCTAGTACACTAACAGCATGGGCAATGGCCGAAATCACAATGGGTTCATCTTCATCTTCTGATACACTTGTAACTGGCTTAAAACAGGATACAACTTAGCAATTTTTCTTTTTTCAGTTTTAATAACGGCTGTACTTACCGCTCCCACCACATAAGGTGGCGGGGGCGCGCTTGCGCTGAGTTCGCCGCGCTTCTCAGCGGCTACTTCCGCTTTGCGCGCGCTTTTTGCCACGTCTACTTCCGCTTTGCATTCGCTGCTCTGCCACGTGTTACCTTCCATTTGCCACAATTTTAAACAATCATTATGTTTATTCCTCACTTTCGTTGAGTTAATCAACCATACTTTATCTTTTACAGTATTTAGTACCTCTACATTAAAACTCCCTATTGTTGGGAAAGGCCTATCACAATCTTTGGTCATCTTGACCCACGTGTCGCAATACGCAGTTGCGTATGCACCATATTTCTTACACATGAGAAATCTCGCTGAACCAATAGGACCTTCCTTAGGCAGTACCTTGGCCTTCTCTAGCGTTTGCTTAGCACCCATATTGAACAATAGGGTCCCAGAAATATCACAATATCCTGCCACAAAATAGGGTTCCAGAAATAACACAATATTCAGCCACTAATTTTCAACACTACCGCTAGAGATATTTTACCGGCATGTGGACGTATTTGCTACAAGCCGCGTCCACTCGCTTCCTCTTGTATTAAACAAGGACCCCTAATACAGAAATATCAATGTGGACTAAAGGGTTATCAGCTTCCTGATCACACCTGACTCTCCAACAAAATCTGTTGAGTTTATTACGCTTGGCAGCATCCGGTAAAGTCAATTACCAGCCTTACTAACGTAATTCCTCCCCGTTACCCCCAAGTCGCAATCACGGCTTTCCTTGCCGTGCGGTGCAATAGCAACGCTTAACGCTAGTCTGTAAGCGATACGATTACCCTTGGGTGCACGTCGCGAAAACTTATTCAGTTTCCGCCCCCCGGTATACCTGCCTTGTATACCGTACACCAGTTGGGCACCTGCCTCGTCAAACAGCAACTGACACTCTATTTTACAATAGATAAAACCTTAGTGTATTTAAAGTCAACAAATCACACGACATACACCTTTTCTGCGCAGGAAATAAAAGAATTCCCAACAATAGTAATAATGTCCCAGAGGTTTTCACAAGTGATTTATACCATGCATGTATAACTATCAAATCGATTGTTTAACCACGTGGCAAATCTACCGGAAGTTCGCGTACGCACAGCAGGAAATACACATACGCTAAGCAATGCAATACAGTTAAAACGCACAATGACAGTAAAAAGAAACAGTTTTCTCTTTTGTTCCTAGGTTCTAGTTAGCGTGCCCTAGACAATGCAAAACGGACATTCGGTTTCACAACACAGAGTAAAATTCAGTTTTTGAACACATTGCGTTCTTACCCGTATATGACGCGTCTCCACCCTTTGTTGCGGAACCGAAATCCTTTGGTCTTGCGTATCATTGGCAACGAAACCTCCAAAGCTCACGAGCCCCAAATTGTTATGTGCGTATTGTCGCTAACCAATAACGATTGTCGAACCTCGATTTGTGTTTCCAACGCACAAAGATTTATTCGCAAATAGTAGAATAATATGCTCAAGCGAAGTGATAATAAATACAGCCGTTACTTATCGCAGGCGCTCTGGATCCAGTGTGCAGTCATTCAATCCTGAAGTCTGGGGACAAGATGTCTGAACACTAGATGTGAAGCTGCTGCTTATATACACACAGAAATACAGTAACACAATGAAGATGGTATAGCTTGCATCTATTGGTCCAGGTCTCAGGAAGGTCCAAGGGGTTGTCAATCATTGGCTAGTTCATCCTAAGGAATCCAAAGGAGGGGGTCACCTCTCCAGGGGGTATGTTCGGCTCTTCCCGCCAAGATTCCTTAGTCTTAAGTAGTTCATAATACCCTATCATTCATAACTTGTGTATGCACTCTGCGATTCCTTCGCAGAGTGAACCAAACAGTAGGAAATGTAAGGAGGTTTATTATGATACCACTCATGATATGATTCCTTTAACCTGTTCCGTATATTTCACTAATATGAATGTAACTCTAATATAACATATAAATACTACTATATTTCGACATAACTGACTATGTGTTGCAACTACCATTAATGTGTACTATTTTATAAGTATGCGTGTTTGTGCGAATGTATGGTAAAAGACCAATTACTGTCGCTGCCACGTGTAGTGGATGCGTACGCCCTTTCACGCCGTATCGTGACCTTGTACATCGTAGCGTACCGTTTGCATCTCTTCAGACAAAGACAACCAAGTTTGCTTGACTTTAATTGAAATGACTTTATCCAATTTGCTGACTTCGACAAAATCCACAAATTTTAGCTATATATACATTTGGATTGCATATCATCACTTTAAAGCACTTGCCCACAAACATGTCACTTCAAAGTTCTGTTTACACTGAGCTGCTTTCACTCTTGAAAGGCATGCCATCCACTGACCCACATGATCTGTTTTTCTTTTTATTTAAATTTACATTTTTATTGGGTTTTACACACATATACAGGTTATACATGTACAACCATCAAAATGGCATGGTATGATATTGACACTGAGAAAATGACATCCTGGCACCAGTCCAAAATGTACTCAGAGATCTGTAAAAGAGAAATGCCAACCCTTACACATTCCTGATAATTCCTGATAATAACCATATAACCAATAACCTATAGACAAAGACAAAGGGAAAGAAGGGAAGGGGGAACCACTTTAGGTGGGGGGGGGTCTAGCAAAATTCCTCATTTAAGCTTCAGTTTAGTTTAAAGCTCTGTCAACCTAGTAGGTTATGTATCTACCGGGCACACGACACCCCCAAATGGTCTGTACAACCAAGCCAGCCCTCGGGTGAAAAAATGGGGGAATAAACCCACTCAATTAGTCAAATTTGAAATCGGAGACTCTGGAGAGTCCAGAAGTTTGGAACCCAAGTAGCGTAATACATTTCAAAAGAGTCTTTGGTTGACAGGTGCATCTCATCCATGATCCTATAGTGTTCCAATCTATTAGACCAGTCACTAATACTCGGAGGCGTGGTTGATCTCCATTTCACTGGGATTACTGCCTTCGTTGCCGAGATAATACATTTTAGAAGAGATTTTTTAAAACTTGATAGAGGCAAATCAACTTTATTTAACAGCCAAAACACCGGAGTGTTGGGTATGTTTTGACCTAGCAACTTCCGCGTGGTGCTCACCACCCGGGACCAGAACATTTGCAACACGGGGCAGTCCCACCAGATGTGCAAAAGAGAACCAGAACCCTGGTGGCATCTCCAACAAGTATCGGTCACCCCGCAGAAGACCTTCGCCAGCTGCGCCTGGCATCTGTACCATCTGGTAATTACCTTATAGTGGGTTTCTAGGATTGAAACATTAGGAGAGCACCCGTGAGCTGCCTGAAATATTTTAGACCAGTCACTGGAGAGAGAGAGCAGATGATCTGTTTTTCATATGCAAAAAGGAGATACACTTCAGCCATATCCCCCAACTGTCCTGATTTTGGTGGAACATTTAGATTCGTGGCTAAAAGGGGCAGGGCTTAACCCAAAACTGGGTGAAGTTTTTCACAAATTTTTAGATTTGTGAGCGAAGCTTGTGTGGAATGGGCGGTGGTCCTTATGTTGTCCCTATTTCGTGATTCTAAATGTTGGGAGGTATGCTTCAGCACATCTCAGTTATGACTTGACAGATTACTCTTCTAGGCTTTGCAGAAGCAGCCTTTTGAGCAACACACAGACATACATTTCCAGTTCTCAGGGACAGTGTAAGGGATCCCCCTGATGTGTCTTTCTGACTCTACCTGTTCTTCAGGTCAGAAATGTTATCCCAGTTTTCCTGTAACTCTTTCCTCTGTTCCTCCTGGAATTTAATAAAGTTCCAAAATTTAGATGGAAAGTGGATTCTGTTTTTTACTAGATTCTGCATTTCCCTTATGACACCTTGCATTGAATCCTCTTAAAATATTTTGCATAGCTGAAATAGTAAGGACCATTCTCTTGGGGGAAAGAGAACGGGCAGGGGGATCTAGTGTAATAATTAATGATGCTGTAGGGAGCCTAGGGATAACTACATCTGTGACATCCCTAGAGGCGGGTGTTCCTGGTCCCTGGATGCTCTTCTTTCGGTCACGGCACAGCAGTGGGAAGAGAACCCCTGAGTCCCCAAAACAAGTAGGATATCAATTTAATAAAGTGACGTCAGATTTATTATACAGGAACAATACGTCACTAAGACTCTGTCTGGACATAGAATCGCTAATAGCACGTACAATCTGAATGCAATGTTCACAGGCCTGAGCTAATAGAGGTGTCAGTTACGGTACCTTATAGTACATTTAACTTGGCAGTTGCTATGGGAAACACTATCGGGCCTTACTTCCAGAATAACAAAGGCAATAACAAATTTCCTATATGTCAATACTTCTATGATGTAAACAGTTTAGTTACAACTATGCTTCAGTACTCTGAATACTTTTTTAAAACCGTCACATGGCCAGAGACTCAACAGGATTCTGCACCGCGGCCGTAGTACTCTAAACCTGGAATATGTGAGGTTACATAAACTGGCTAAGAATACAGTAATACAGTTCTAGTCCCTAATACCATAAGAAACATTAATTTCAAACAACACACCACAAGCAAATGATATCACAGTCAGTGAATCCCATTTAAAGTCCATCCTAAGCAGAGTTAATTAGTATAAATGTCTTCACTAGCCAGACTTTTATAAGTCTACACTTTAGAACCAAACAGGAGGCTGAGACTAATAAGACTCAGTTATGGCTGAGTGTCCCTGTGAATAATTATAAAGACAGCCTTGTAACTTCTGTACAGCGATCAAAAACAGAAAAATTACTATGCAGTGTATTGCCAGGGCTATTATCACTGTGCTTTAATCCAATATTCTAGGAGAAAGTCATGAGTGATGCTGTTCTTTTGCTAGCATATTCAGGTTATGATAGGTTAAAGGATGCTCCCCACAGCAGCGTTACTTCAGAGTAGGCACTGGTGATTCAGTCTGTAATTCAGTTATAACTGTGGTCATGCTGCAAGTATGTACTGGGAGATTGTGTGATGGTACCCTACTTGTTAAGCAAATGTCTCTGTAAATCTAGCTCTCAGCTCTTAAAATGCAGAATATACTGTGAGGGGAGTGAGAATAGTCAGTTTGATTACACAGATCTGTTTCCTGTTGTGTAGATAGTTTTCAGCTCCAATCAGACTTACCAGTGTCAGCTCTCTGTAGCAGTCTGACTGGCCTCACTATTTTTCACAACAGTATCCAGAAAAATGTAAAAGACAGGTGTTGTCAGCTCCTATCCTTAACACTGCATATCTGTGTGTATCTAACAAAACTAAAACATGAGGTATTAGTTCTATTAAAGTAATTTTATTGCTTACCAATAAAAAATTGTCCAATGCGATTGTTGTGGTTCCAAAGCACAAAGATATTTAATTCAAAATATAGCAGGATTTACAGCAAGCCATTATTACTAGAGATGGGCGGGTCCGGTTCCCCGAGGACCGAACCCACCCGAACTTTGGGTATCCGAGTCAGCTCGGTACTCTCCCGTCCGCTCCGAATCCAAATCGAGGTCATCGTGACGTCGTCGGATCTCGGGGCCCGGTTCTCACAATACTTCAAGATAATAAATACACGCCTCCACAGCAATCCATCGCCATTTGACAGAGGGAGAGAGCAAGGTGTAGTCACAGGCTGATTAGAGACAGAGAATCCAATATTCTGATTCCAATTGTTGTAACAAAATCCGCTAGAGAGGAGGATAGAGGTTTTTTTTCTTTTCAATATTTGGCACTCCTCAGTGCTTTTGGGGTGTCCCCCATAATTGTGCATAAATATTTCTGGCTGTCAAAATTACTATCTGTCAGCAGTATCTACCAACTAATTTTTAGCACTCCCCAGTGCTTTTGGGGTGTCCCCCATAATTGTGCATAAATATTTCTGGCTGTCAAAATTACTATCTGTCAGCAGTATCTACCAACTAATTTTTAGCACTCCCCAGTGCTTTGGGCTCAGAATGGATTCAAAGCAGTCCACATATGATCAGAATGAGCAACCAAGTTCTGTCACCAGTCCTGGGGGTAAATGTATGAACATGCGGGTTCTTCAACACCCGCGTGTTCAGCGTGTTCGGCGATTAAATTTCAAGCGGCGCTGCATTGTAAAGGGAAGTTTCCCTTTACAATGCAGCGCCGCTTGAAATTTAATCGCCGAACACGATAAACACGCGGGTGTTGAAGAACCCGCATGTTCATACATTTACCCCCTGATGTTAGTGTTCCCAGTACGTCATCTGGGCAAGGCGATGTCAAACTACAGTGTTTCGAAATCAGTCCAAAAAACAAAAACAAATTTTTTTTTTTACTGTGTTGAAGCGAAAAAGAAGTGTTACTGAGCAAAAGTTAAGTGCCGATAAAAAAAAAATTGCCAACATGCCATACTAAACACGCAGTGGCAAGGAGAGAATGAGGCCTTCACCTTTGGCTATTAGTGGCAGATCCCAAAAAGTTACAGAGCCTACAATTGGTGCACAACTACTGTTACGCGTCAAAGCCGAGCTACAAGATAACAGTAAGGCATTAGAGGATAATGTTTGCTCTGATTCAGAAATGACACCAATCCCTGTGGAGAGTCCATCCAACAGTGGGAAGTCTAATCGTGAGCATTCTGCTGATGTGTGCCTTAATAGCCCGAGTGTAGCCGGTGATACACAAATTGAGAATGCCACTTTGGAATTAGAAGAGGATGAGGGGGAGATTTGTGTAGTCGACGAGGGCGCTAATGAGGATGTTGATGAGGATGAGGTTGTTTGTGTAAGTCCTGCACCAGTGGCAGCAGTTCTGGCACGTGACAAGAAAAAGGCCATTGTCATGCCTGGGCATAAAACAAAAAAATCCACTTCTTATGTGTGGAATTATTTCTACCCAAATCCAGACAACAATTGTATAGCCATTTGTAGTGTATGTCAAGCCACAGTCAGTCGAGGGAGGGACCTTAACCATCTTGGAACCTCGTCTATGTTACGCCATTTAACGAAAGTTCATGGCAAAGTGTTGGGAAAAGCTGAAAGTTCTTCCCAAAAAAATTACAAGCACTCCACCATCAGCTAAGACCCTCCGCTCACCGACATCCCGACGGCTACAAAATACACCCACCACACCATCCTCATCAATATCCTCAATAGCGCTCGGAGTTAGCCCGGCATCCCACTTATTAAGTTTGGATGACTCCTGCACTATTATTGATTCCTCTGAAGAAAGCGTTAGTCCCACTGCTGCTGCTGCTGTTACAGCTGCTGGGGGTGAATCGTCAGCCCAGAGGCAGGTCAAGAAAATGAGCAGTCCTACATTTCAGCAATTAACTGTGAAACAATCATTTGCTAGGGGAAGCAAATATGACAGCAGTCACCCAGTCGCCAAGCGAATCACAGACGCCATGGCTGCAATGTTAGTGTTAGATCTGCGTCCAATCTCCACAATAAACGCAGCTGGTTTTTCACAGTTAATTGAGGTTTTGTGTCCGCGTTACAGAATTCCATCGTAACACCATTTCTCCCGTAAAGCAATTCCACAACTATACCAAAAAGTGTGTAAAAATGTAGAGATTGCGCTGAAAAATGCCATTCTGCCCACTGTCCACTAAACCACAGATATGTGGACAAGTGGAATTGGGCAAACCAAAGACTATATGACTGTGACAGCCCACTGGGTTGGTCATTCACATTCACCAGCAGGAACAGCAGCAGCATGTACACCACAACGTAACATTTGTCACAGGCAGGCCACTCTTTGTATCAACAGCTTCACTAACAGTCATACAATGACAATTTCTTACGCAAACTGAGAGATGTGATTGATACATGGCTTATACCACTTGGACTCTCCCCAGGGTATGTCATTTCTGATAACGTCAACAATATAGTGCGAGCATTACAGCTGGGTGATTTCCAGCACGTTCCCTGTTTTGCTCACACCATCAACTTGGTGGTGCAGAGCTTCCTATGAAATAACCGTGAGGTGCTGGAGATGCTTTCGGTGGCCTGTAAAATTTCAGCCCATTTCAGACATTCAGCCACAGCATGTAGGAGATTACAGCAGCTCCAAGAGCAGTTTAACTTGCCCTGCCACCAACTTAAGCAAGAGGTGGTAACTAGGTGGAGTTCCACCCTGTACATGCTTCAGAGCACAAAGCCATCCAAGCATATTACACAAGCCATGACATTGGGAAAGGAGGGGGGATGTATTTCACTCTTGCACAGTGGGGAATCCTTTCAGTGCTGTGCAAGGTGCTGAAACCATTTGAAGTTGTGACGTGTGAGGTGAGTGCAGACTCTGCTAGTTTGAGCCAAGTCATTCATTTAATTAGACTATTGGAAAAGCAGCTTGAGAAAATGAAGGAGGAGCTGAAAGCAAGCAATTCAGCAAAGTATGTTGGCCTTTTCGATCAAGTACTTCATTCGCTTCACAATGATCCTCGAGTTATTAAAATCTTGAACTCGGATCAGTACGTTTTGGCCACTGTGCTTGATCCAAGGTTTAAGACCTACATTGAGTCTTTACTTGTAAATGAGCAAGATGTGAACTTTTGCAAGGAGCTATTGCTCAGCAAGTTGGCCGCTGAACTGGGCCTCGGCTTGACGATGTGTCCTCCTTCACTTTCTCAAGCTGCTGCTGCTCGTAAAAAATTAAATTTCCCAAAAAGAAGCAGGGAAGACACAGGGGGCAGACCAGAACAATTTAACATCTGGGCTGGTTTGAAGGATTTTACGAAAAATGTGTCACTTTGCCCATAACTCCATCCAATATGAGTATAAACATGCAAAGGATGGTGGAGGATTACTTTTAAGAGGTAGTTAATATGGAAATGTCAGACAGTCCCTTTCCTTACTGGGAAGAAAAGCAGGCCATTTGGAAACCCATGTACAAACTTGCTTTGCAATACTTAAGCTGCCCACCTTCCAGTGTGTATTCTTAACGAGTGTTCAGCACAGCAGGGAACTTAGTCAGTGATCGCCGTAGAAGGTTACTTCCCAAAAATGTGGAGAAAATTATGTTTATAAAAATGAACTACATCTTCTACGAGGAAGGCCTTCACCATCCAAGACATCCAAGCACTGACTGTTCTCTAATGGCGGATTAAAGCGGCGATGAATTGATAGTCTGTGATGATGACGTACACACTGATGAGGGTGAGGATGAAGCTGAAGATGATGACGATAACATCTTTTTAAAACTTTCTATGTAAGTGTAGGGTGCAATCTACCCCCAAAGAGGAAAGGGACTTGTAGCATTTCCATATCACGTACCGTCTTGAAAGGCTGCTGTTTGGGCAATTTCTCCTTAAGGGTAGGGTGTCATAGACAGAGTGACCCCAAACTGGCTTTGTCCATTTCTCTTAATATTGTACAGTCTATAACGGCTGAATTGTTTAGTATTTTTGACAAGTGGAGGGCGGCCTAGAGAGCCAGAAACCAAACTGGCTTTGTCCATTTCAATTAATATTGGACAGTCTATAACTGCTGAATTTTTTTGTATTTTCGACAAGTGGAGGGGGGCCTAGAGAGCCAGAAACTAAACTGGCTTTGTCCATTTCAATTAATATTGTACAGTCTATAACGGCTGAATTTTTTTGTATTTTCGACAAGTGGAGGGGAACCTAGAGAGCCAGAAACCAAACTGGCTTTCTCCATGTCAATTAATATTGTACAGTCTATAACGGCTGAATTTTTTTGTATTTTTGACAAGTGGAGGGGGGCCTATAGAGACAGAAAGCAAACTGCCTTTTTCCATTTCTTTACATATTTAACTATAAGTGTAGGGTGTAATATACATCCAAAGACGATGGCTGCATTGCCAATATGCATAGATGGAGAGGAAGACAATCTGTTTTGTGTGTAAAATAAATGAAGGCCTAGCTACCAGGAATTAAACTGTTTTTTGGATCATTTATTACCTCTACAATTAGATTACTTATCTATGAAACAGTTGGAGCACTAAATTGGGTTATTTTAGGCCCAAAAACATTGATTTTCCAACAAAATAGCAAAACAAAACCAAACAAAAACAAAACCAAAACACGCAATGGCGGTTTTGCAAAACCAAAACACGACGGTAATCCAGATCCAAAACCGAATCCAAAACCAAGACACTGGGGTCAGTGACCATCTCTAATTATTACGCATTAAAGATGTTACAATAAAGCAGGAAAGTATAAAAACACCAAATTCACTACATTTTCCTTATAGTGGTTCACCCAGGCCCAGGGGATACCATCACATGTAGTCAGGATCAGAGAGACAGAACAATGTCACTATGTATACATATAACACTTAGTGAGGTCTTCATTGGTCCAGGGTTAATGATATTCCAGTTGCCTGCTGGTCATAGGTCAGTTAATTTGATCCTTTCAAAGGGTGAGGGGCAACTTCCCCCAACTGTTGTCTAGTTGTTCTCTCTGAATAACCAGTTCAAACTGACCCACACACGTTTGAGTACTTTTGAGTATTAATCTCACATTGCTTATATCTTGCGACCACTAGATGCGATCGCTACTCTGTCCAAACTGGGTTAATGCTGGTGATATAAGCTTTAATATGAGACCAAACTCTTTACTTTTTACAAGACCTGAACCATACTATAGTATTATCTATGCATAAATAAACAATCTAATACATTTAACTAATAAATAAATGTGGATTGAAACCTTAATAAATGTGCATTATTTACAAGTGTAAGTGCGAATGTAAATGTGTGTGTTATGAACCCGTGCGATTGCATCATAACACGTGGCGCATTAATCACAATCGCACGGTAAAACAATATTAATCAATTTGGTTTACTTCATCCAATTATTTGACTTCCACAGTTCATATTTTGATCAAAACATTTAAGCCTGCATCCCAGCAAAAAAAACAAACCCTCATGTATGCAGGTCCTACACTGACCTATGTACTTTAGACACCATTAAAATTCAGTTAAAATCAGATGCCCTCACCTTCCAGGTATAGGGGCATACATCTAGTAAGGGCTGACTTGTGTACCACACTCAAAAGAGCCTTAAATAGGTTTAATGGACATCTGCTAAGACAACATATGGCAATATTTTGGGACAAAACCAGAGAAAAAATAAGCTTGCACTCAGTTAATCCCATATTATATATGGTACCAGCTGCATGGCAATATAAATGCCCATATATATATACACAACAAAAAGAGAGGTGTTGTCATTGCTTATCCTTAACACTTCTTATATGTGTATAACTAGCAAAAGGAAAACATGAAGTGTTAGTTCATATTTTGATCAAAATATTCAAGCCTGCATCCCAGTGTCAAGAGCACAACCTCATTGTATGCAAATCCTACACTGACTTTATGCTTTAGACACGACTACAATGCATCCAGAAAAACTTGTCTCTTTTCACAATTTCCCCTCAGCACTCTCTCACTCTCTGGGACCCCTCCTCTTAATAGTTTCTGTCTCAAAAAGCCTCACAGCCTGGCTTTTTCCTGTGTCTTAGTGTCTCTCCTGAATTATGGCATTTTACTCATCCCCTTGGCAAAAGAGTTCAACAATGGAATCAAATTGGAGAGCTTCTCTATTAACAATGGCAACAAACATGGCTGCCCTCTTTGGTTTAGCTTTGGAACCTGTGGCTGAGACAAATTGAAACTCTTCAGGCATCAAAGGGTCACAAATCTTTGGTTTGAGCCATAAGGTTTGCCTTTTTGCAGAAGATGTAATGCTATTTGTAACTAATCCAGAGCCTACCTTATATACTATTCTAGAGTCATATAGCGAGCCTCCTATTACAAACTTATCACTAGTAGAACTGAAACCCTCCCTATAGATATGCAGGAAGCTAGCAGCAAAACCCTACAAGCTAAATGCATCTACGAATGGCAATCTAAAGCACTTTAATATCTGGAGATTAAAATTCCAGCTAACCTATTTGACATATATGAATTAATTTTCAGCTCTCTACTCATACAAACCAAATAACTATTACATTCTTGAAGGGATAATAAGGTCTCCTGCCTAGGTCATATTATGGAAGTGAATATGTTAATCCTAACACAACTAACGACTCTTCATTGCTCAAAAACAACAACATCAGAGAATCCCTCCCCCTTACACACACACACACACACACACACACACACACACACACACACGCTGCATATAAGCCATCATATCCCCTTTCCTTAAAAGTGACAGTGCAGTATCCTCCAATTCTAACTTCTAATAACATGCACGATGTACCCTACTTGTACATCGTGCATGCACTATCTATGTCTGCTTACCTAGCCCTGTTTTCTAATCTCAGGCTTACTTCATGGCTGACATTACCATCACTCTCTCTCACTGTCCCATTAATAACTTGTTCTGCATTACCAAGATATCTGTGTATTAGTGTTAAATCTGTAGATGTTTGGTCCTTCTGTCATTTTATTTTTCATGTATTATGTAATGTGTTATCGATAGTTGCTGTCTGTTTAATGTATACTAGAGTATATGTCATGTACTGCACTCTGGACCTTTTGTGGTGTCTTATAAGTAAAAGATAATAATAGCTTAATATGAGTGAATACACCCAAACTGGCTACTAGGTTTTCTGATCGGGACAGGCTGATGAATACTACATATTGTTCACCACTACTTACAAGTAAACAAAATCAACCTTATATTAAAACTGAGCCCACAACATTCTTAGTTTTGTTTTGTTTTTAATAAAGATAACATTTAACATTTGTAATGTTTAAGGTAGCAGCATTAATATAAAGCTGTAGCAGAACAAAACATATTTCAAGACTTCATTCTTAGCAGAATTAGTTACTGTGTGAAATTAGTAGTGGAGCGAGAGTTAGACTATCGAGACAAGATAATATTTCAGGCATTAAGCTTAATCCAGCACATCACTAGACTATATCTTTGTTCTTCTTCAATTATTTCAATGATTTGTTGACTAGGATTTAATCCACCTAAATCAGAGCAAAATCATCTGCCAGTGACGAATATCCTATTTACTGGGCTGGGTAGGGTGAACTCACAGCAGCTGGAAACCCTAAAGCTACTAATGAATTCTGTTCTCATCAGCAGGTGCTGTTGCACTAAATTAAAATCACTCCAAGAGGTTTCAGGGACACCAGGACAATTACAAGAGCCAACAGAAAGCATACAAAAATTATATAGAAAGAGAAATGTTAAATCCCAACCAGGAAGCATGAAAGGTTGGGGACTCCTTCCTCTCATTAGGCTTAAGTGAATGTGACATATGGGTCCCTGGGATGCAATGTGCCATGCATAATTGTGTTGATAGTGAGTGATGGCTCTTTCCAGGTTTCTTGTCATCAGGAGATGCATGGAGGTCATTAAACTTATATTTATAGTCCCGAATATCATTTACAGGGTCACATTTAGGGAAAATTGGCTTTCTGGCTACTAAGTATAAAACTGAACAAAATATTGAAGATAAAAATTGTTCCACTTCCACATGTTTAGGGCAAGGGCATACAATTATTATTAGTTGATAGCTTGCTACGTTACATACTGCATATATAGGTACTCTTTCTGATTGGTAACTAGGCAATCTTTTAAAGCGAATCAACCATGAACACTTGTTTTAAGAATGGAATATCTTCACATTTTATCATTTACAGTAATAAAAAGTGAATTATATAAAGTAATATTTGGTTTTTATTATATGACAACCATTTGCAGCAGATTGCATCTTGAGCTGGCCATACACAGGCCAATCCTGTAAGATTTTTACATTTCGATACACATGCATATGTGGCCAAATCTCAAATATCTGGATGCTACATGACATCATTAGTGTATATGACAATGACCACATACACAGTCAGATGCAGTCATCATCCCATTGCATTGCTTAAGCTATCACCTCCAATCCCTGACTCACTACCACCTTATTTGTAAATTCCCTTCCGTATAGGATGTAAGCGCTCACAAGAAGGGCCCTCTTTCCTCATGTTCTCCTTTTTCTATTGCAACACTGTCACACACCAGGCTCTCCGGTCCTGTCATTTACCTCTCCGCTGTCTTTCTAAGCTGTCCATGTGGTCCACAGGCTCTGCTGGTTTCAGATCTCTCTGCAAGATGCTGCTCTGTCTGTCTGCACTCCAGAGATCCCTCCAGAATCAGTGCATGGGCACTGCCATCTTGGTTTTGGTCACATGATTCTTCTCAGCCAATCAGGGGATAGCAACCTCCACTTAAGGTTTCCCTCCAAAACTAGTTCCTGAGAGCTGCCATCTTGGATCTAGTCATCTGATTCATCTCAGCAACTCAGAGTGCTGCATCAGCCCAGCTGACCAATCAGGGAACAACAACTACTATATAAGGACTTCCTGGAGCCCTTACCTGTTTGTAGTGCAACTTTGAATGTCCAAACGACAACCTGGTTCCCAGCAGTCTGCAGTCTTTCTATCGTTCCAGCTCAGACAGTGCAGTTAGCATTCCGTTCTGGTTCCAGCGTTCCAGCGCTGGAAACTTCATTACTGCCACAGCGGTTCAAGATTTGCAGTTACCCACAGAGCTTTTACCTCAACCTTTCTACATCACGGCAGTGGATGAAAGTCGCATATCAGATAGTATTATCACCCACCAGACTCATCCTCACATTAGAATGGGGGTTCTGCACTCAGAATTGCTTGAGTTTCTTATCATTCCCAAAGCTTCACATTCCTTAGTCCTAGGTTTACTTTGGCTCTGGTTACATAGCCCCCATATTGATAGGACTACATCTCAGATTACATCCTGGGGTGTATCTTGTGAAGACTCCTGTCTCCAATATGTTATACAACTTCGGACCACAGTCTCCTCTGGTCAAGAGATTCCACCCTTACCTTACAGGGACTTCTCTGACGTCTTTAGTACAGCTGGTGCTGACTCCTTACCACCTCATAGAGAGTGGTGTTGTCCTATAGATTTAATACCAGGGAAAACACCTCCTAGGCTTATCTACCTGCTCTCTCTCTCTGAGACTAAGTCAATGTCTGAATATATCCAGGATAACCTTGAGAAGTGGTTTATCAGTCCATCTTCCTCACCTGCCGGAGCAGGTTTCTTTTTTGTGAAGAAAAAAGATGGCGGTCTCTGCTCCTGGATTGACTATAGAGGTTCAAACGATATTACCATTTAAAATCGTTATCCTTTACCCCTTATCACAGAACTGTTTGATCATGTCAGAGGTGCCACCATCTTTACCAAACTAGACTTGAGAGGGGCTTACAATTTAATTAGAATTTTTGAAGGGGATGAAATTTTAACACTCGTGAAGGGCCCTATGAGTACCTTGTCATGCCATTCAGATTGAGTAATGTTCCAGCGGTATTCCAGCATTATGTCAATGAAATTTTCTGTCACCTCCTCTACAAAACAGTTGCTATCTACTTGGACGACATTCTTATCTTCGCTAAAAATCTGATCACATCGTGCCCATGTCAAAGACGTTCTTTCACAACTCCTTACCAACCAGGTCTTTTGTAAATTGAAGAAATACACCTTTGAAGTACCATCTATCTCCATTTCAGGTTACATTATTTCTGGTACTGATTTACAGATGGACCCAGAGAAGCTCAATTCTCAACTGGCCTCTTCCAACCACTCTCAAGGCGGTTCATTGCTTTTTGGATATTGCAAACTATTAGAGGAAATTCATTAGAAATCTCTCTACTCATCTGGCTCCTATCACAGCCCTTACCAAAAAGGGGTCTGATCCCTCCAGTTGGTCCAAAGACGCTAAAGCAGCATTCCATTGCATCAAGAAACTTTTCATTTTTGCTCCAGTTTTTAGCCAGCCTGATTTATCCCGACCTTTTATCCTGGAAGTGGATGCCTCTGGAGTAGGTGTAGGTGCTATTTTATCCCAGCATTTCGAAGATAGATATCTTCATCCCTGTGCCTATTTTTTTCACAAATTTCTGCATGCAGAGAAAAACTACTTTATAGGAGATCAAGAATTATTAGCCATTAATTTGGCTTTGGAGGAATGTAGACATTTGTTGGAAGGTGCCAAATATCCCATATCTTTCATCACAGATCATAAAAAAAAACCTTCTATATCTAAAGACAGCCCAGTGTCTCAATCCTAGACAAGCTAGATTGTTCTTTTCCAGGTTTGACTTCAAGGTAACCTATCGGCCAGGATCCCAGTATTGTAAGGTCAATGCCTTTTCTTGTTCCATGGTTCAAGATGAGAATCTTTATCTCACCAAAGAAAGTCCCATCATCGATCCTGTGTCCTTTTCTACCATCAATATTATTCCTACCCCGACTCTGGAAAAAAAAATTGTAGCTCCAGCATTTTGCAAGAAATTGCTTCAATGGGTTCATGGCTCTCAATTCTCCGGACATTCTGGAGTTCAAAAGACTCTGAAATTTGTCCAAAGATCCTATTGGTGGTCTACTCTCAAGCAGGACATCCAAGAATTCATAGCTTCCTGTTCCAGGTGTGCCCAACATAAAATATCTCCTCAAACACCTGCCGGCTAACTTCAACCTATTCCTCACCAACCCTGGACTCATCTTTCTATGGACTTCATTACTGATCTTCCAGTTTCTAATGGATTCAACGCCATCTGGGTTGTAGTTGACAGGTTCTCCAGCTTTGGAGCGGAGGGTAGTCCAGTAGGCCACTGGACTTCCCTCCGCTCCAAAGCTGGCTCAATTGTTTATTCAGGAGAATTTCAGACTCCATGGCTTGCCTTCAGAAATAATCTCAGATTGTCGGGTCCAGTTCGTGGCCAAGTTCTGGCTGTCTTTGTGTTCAGCTCTCCAAGTGAAGCTCAAGTTTTCGTCTGCCAATCAACCCCAAACAAATGATCAAACTGAAAGGGTAAATCAGGATTTAGAATCTTTTATTTGTATATTTGTCTCATCTTCACAAGACAACTGGAAAGAGCTCTTACTCATCGCAGAATTCTCCCACAAAAATCAGTACCACTTCTCCTCTGGATCTACATCCTTTTTCATGGTCTACGGGCTTCATCCTAGAATACCTGAATTCCAGCCTCTTCCTTCTGCCATTGTTCCCGTTGCTGATAATACTTTACGTCAGTTCACTAAAATATGTAAGGAAGTCCGTTCTTCCCTGTTAAAGGTTACCTCCAGTTAGAAAAAATTTGCTGATCGCATAGGTCGAACAATAAACAGTCTCAAACCAGGGGATCGAGTCTGGCTTTTCACTCTCAACCTGAGGCTTAAGGTACCTTCCATGACGTTTGCCCCTCACTATATTTGTCCATTTCCCATAGAACGAGTCATCAATTCAATAGCTTAAAAAATCAAATCTTCGAATCCCAAACTCTTTCCACATATCCTTGTTGAAACCTTTGGTCTTGAATACAGTGGTCGAAGTGGAAATTTAGAGGTGCTGTATGGAACTTTGAAATGAATGGCCGGGGGCCTGGGGCCTCCTGGGCCCCCCGAATGTTTAGGGATTTTGATAGAGTGAAATTAATTTTAGATGCATTTTAACACTATATAGTATAATATAAAACATATTAAATTATATAAGGCTTTCCACCTTGTGTCCCCCCACCTCTCCTGTGTCCAATTACCTTTCCTCTGTGTCCCTCCACCTCTCCTTCCTGTCTCCTTTGTGTACTTACATTTTCCCTCATATCTCCATAATATTATAATAAAACTTTCCAAAATATCTTCCTTATATCTTACCTGTTACCTTTTATCTTTCCTTTATCTGCTTATTTTCTCTATTCCTGTGTGCCCTTATCTTCATTGCAGGTATCTCCCCCTCCCTCCATATCTCTCATTCCGGTTCCAGCATTCCATTTCATTCCAGGTTCAGCAATACAGTTCCTGCCTTCTTTGCTAGTTTATCACCACCTGTACCTGTCCTTTCACCTACATGCAAAGGAGCATAATCAGGCACCCCAGCTTTGTGTTTGTAGTCACCAGCCTATTACCAGAGACACAACCCAGTGTGGGTACGGACAGATCTTCAGGCATGACAATCACTCTGCACCTGTAGGCCTTCTTCTCTAGCCCTGTTTTCTTGAGCCCAGGCCTACCACACATTGGACATTACCATCAATCTCACTCACTGTCCTATAAATGACTTGATCTGTTTTAACAAGTTGTCTGTGTATAATCTGTTAAATAGACGATGTCTGGTCTTGGTATTATTTTGTTTTGATGTATTATGTAATGTGCTATAGATCCTTGCTTTCTGCCTATTATTTTCTAATGTAAATGTCATGTAAGGCCCTGCAGACCTTTAGTTGTGCCTTAGAAATAAAATATAAGAAGAAGAAATTTACTGTAAATCCTCAACAGCATTTGATAGATCCCAATCATTTGGGGCACATAAATATTGCATTTCTGATTAGTTAGGCAGAGTTTTCTTCTGGTGCATCATATTTTGGCCTGCTCCCAATAGCCAAAGAACCAGTTTTTATTGTAATATTATTATTTTTATATGATACTGTTGGTGTTGCTTATTTTGCTTCTGTATTCAGTAGGAGATGAGTAGAGGTTTTCCAGGAGTTACCTTTTATGTAATTCCATAAGTCTGTATGAGAAGACATTTAAAACTTACATATGCTCCTCTTCTGTGTTCTGGACTAGTGAAAAAAACCAAGTTATTATTTAGATTGTTTCCTTTTACATTTTATTTTATTTAATCTTTTCAATAGGGGGCCTCTCTAATTTTGTGTTTACATTAATGTTGAGTCCATGGTTTTCACCAGGAAAAAGAAACTCACTGAGGATGCCACTGCTGGTGGCGAATCCATTTATAGTATTACTTACAGTCTACTGAAGCCTTCTATCTAACTTTTCTTTGCTTGTTTTTATTTTTTTACTTACTTTATTATTTTTTACAGTTAATTTATTTTGCCTATTTGATTTTTTGCACTGTTATTGTCCAGTGTCATATGACCTTTCATCTACTGCCAACTCACTTTCCTAATATCTATTAATACTACTCCTCTTTAGTCGCCATCTTTTCACTCAATTTTAGTTCATTCAGAATCCTATTATCCAATGTAGTTATTACACCTAAGCTATGCATGTACGCAAAAACATCCTATACCCAGATCCTGACCCATATCCATACATGCCATTTTTTCAACCTCTCACATTTTTATTTTTCAATAAATACTCTTGTAATTCCCATTTGCATGTCTCTTTAATTCTTCTTATAGCTGCAGCAGGTGTAATAGCAGCAGCAGATCTGGTTTGATGATTTTAAGTTGATCTTGAAATGTAGTAGTCATATATCATATACCCTGGCATTACTCTTCTAAAATGATTGAATTGTTCAAATAGATAAACAAAAACAGCAAAGCAACTTTCAGGCACAGTTCCCAGAGGATTCTCACTGAATATCTAATCTTCAACCAGAGTACAATGCCAGAGTAACAGCTAGCAGATTACAAATGGGAGCTTGGACTCAGGTCTCACAGAACCTTGAAGTGGGAATGATAATAGTAATAGAAATAGTAATGATAAAGTTACAGAAATATAAATATATTTCTGTAACCCTGGTACTAGGACCCAGGGAAGAGACTCAGATTGCCTTTGTGATGCTGAGAATGTAGGTCATGTGACAGTGATAGTTGGTGGATAGGAATAAGCAAAATTAAGGAAGATTAAGGGCAGAGTCACTTTATGAGAGAGAAGGTGATTGGCAGTTGTTGTAGGAATGTATTAACTGTGAATAAAGTAGGGGAGTAATGCAAACTATAATGAGGATTGGAGTGAGAAAACCTATCGGCTACATCTTGTCAATGCTAGCAGAGCAGAAAGAAATACTAACACACCAAAGTGAAGCATCATCATCAACATTTAGCTATATTCCGTATATCCGTTTATTCATTTATTTGACATGCTCATCTGTGCTATGTTCTTCAGGGATTGCCATGCAGAAGAGTAGGTGAGTATTGGAGGTGGCAGAGAATGGGGACAGGAAGAGGGAGATTCTAACAGCGAAATTACAACTTTAAACTCCCAGACAAAGTACTCCACAAAGCATAAGAACTCGAGAGAGAACAGCTTCTAATGTACAAAGGAATGAAAAACAGCAAATATATACCACACTCCCTAACTTCATCACTGAATACACTAGTCAACACTGACAGCTCTCAACCATCCCCAACAAAAAAATCATATGTGACTCCAACCAAAGGCATCATCTATCTGCTACAATGCATGTGGCCATGCAGTACAAAGGAAGAACTATAAGAGTCCTCAATACAGTGATACAAGACCACCTCAGTAAAATAAAGAAAGAGTATTGACTCACAACATACTGAAAACTACAGAACTCATCACAACCACGACCCTTCACAACTAAGCTAAGGCTAGTCAACCAACCATGGAGAGGAGGTGACTTCAAAGCACAAATTTCAAGGGGAAACAAAGTGGATCCACAAACTGAACAATCTTAACCCTAGAGGATTAAAAATCGACATTGAACTGAGCCCCCTATTCTGAATCCAACATACATGTGAGCCCCTCTTTATCTACAAGACATCCCATCTCCCTCCATTGATTCCATCCGCTAATCTATGTCCCACATCTCTACTTCTCCCACTTTACCGCCTCCATGACCTCCCCTCTTTCTCCCTGCCTCTAACACTACCTCTTCCTCATCACCCTTTCCATCTATTACACCAATTAGTCCTTTCCCTCCATCTTTCCACTACTCTTTACTTCATTCTCCACTTCATCATCTTCTCCCCCCCCCCCCATTATTTCTGTTAGTAAATATTCTCCTTCCCTTACAAATTTACCTTACTTTTACTATTATTCATATAATTTTTCATCATAATTATTTAAATTTATTTTTTATTTTATTTTTAGATATTTTTTATTATTTATATATTTACTTATTTGTATTTGTTTTTTATTTTTTAGATATTTTTCTATCTATCTCCAATTAATTTATCATTTTCCTTTGCTTAACTTTATTATTTCATTTTTCTTCTATCCTTCAGTTCTTTCTAATATCTCCACTTATTTGCTCTATCCTATAGAGTAATGGGGTGGTGTTCCTTTTCTTCTAATCTAGTTTTACTCCAATCTCACTTATCCTTACACCACTCTCATTTCTACAGCAAACATCCTCCTATCAAATGCTGTCCACTCCTCACCCCATTTTACTGACTAAATTTACTAAATAATAGGACCCAGAACCTCCTACCTTTACTTTCTTCAGCACTCTCACAACAACACCACAGCAACAAGCACAGGTAATTCTAAACCCTCTTCCAGGGTGATAATGATGACCGCGTAAATATTAAGAGTAACAAAGTTAACATTTGGGAGTCGCATTTACTTTAACATCCCAGCATAAGTAAAATTTGGTTGGCAACTATTAAGTGCACCAACGGGACCAACTATTATGATTGTTTAGTTAGGCATGCATTTAGGTATTATTGATTTGCCTGTGGGTGTGACTGCAAGGGTGTGAGAGTCAGAATTTTGTTTGAGCTCCGTGAAAGCAATAATCCCATTCAGTTGTTGTGATTGCCATTTTATTATTATTATTTATAATCTGCATTATTTATACCCTATTTACAATGTATTTACAATTGTCTTTTGTCAATATGCCAGTGGTGGTCTTTATATGGAGTTGCCTCTGTGTGTGGTAGGTGCTAGGGGTCTCCTAAATCCGCCCACTAGAATCCCTTTTACATTCTTCAAGCAACATCAAAAATTTTGGTGGCGGTATTGTGCCAGAGATGCAAAGGTCAGACCACACATACCAACAGTTCCACGCATCATCACTTCCTCCTTCCTGTCGAGTATTCCAGAGGGCATGCTACATTTCTTTATGTATTCCCAATATGTGGTCACAAAGAAAAGCTGGATAGAAGTTCTTGCTTCTTGTGAATCCCCTTATGTCTGACTATTCTAGAATTATGTATTAGTTTCACCATTTCATTCATAACCTTGCTTCTGTGAAATACAGACAGTGTTTATAAATCTATACTTTATTTTGAATGGTTAAGAACAAATGCACAGGAGAATGCATGGGAGTCAGGTCTGTTTCATATGTTTATTAACAAGTCCTTGTTGGGAATTGCTCCCAGAAAATTGGCATCATCATATCTATTTCAAGGTCTGGGTTCATAACAATTCATAATATTGAATTGATTAAAAAATAAGCTCCACTTAGCTTGATGGAGTGACAGGCATCAAGCATCAAGCAGACTTGAGAAATTCTAGATTTTGATGATCTGTGAGGACCACTATTTACTGACCTGCAATTTTCTAAGAGGTGTATCCATTATTTGAAGGTGACTACAATGACTAGAAGCTCTATGTTTCCCATGTCATATCACTATAGTAATATAAATATATAATTTATGATTGGATGGGTAATACATCAGGAAAATCAATCATATGGTTGCAATAGATTATTATATCCTATTCTCTGTGACAAAATGTCTCAGCCTCTGAAGGCGAGAAGAAAGTTGTCCTTTTTTGGTTAGTTGGGTGATTGACTCAATCATCCCAGATACATTTTGGATAAACATCTGTAGAAATTAGGAAAACTCATGTATCTTTCCTTCTCCTTCATATTTTTCAGGTTGATCAAACTACAACAGCTTGGACCTTGATTTGGTCCATGTGTAACTTGAGGGGAGATGATGTATCCCAGGAATTGAATCTGTTTCTGGTAAGATGCAAGCTTTTCCAGCTTTATGCAAAATTGATGTGTCCTATCTAATAATGTACAGCAGAACCCTCACTAGATATTTTAGGGGCTTGGGGGCGATAGAGTACACATGCCTCTCTCCCCAATTTGATGTGTGTTTAGGCAAAATATTTGCTAAACGGAGTCTTTTCAACAATTCTGGGATAAAAGGAGGGTGTTTGTCTTTGTTTAGTTGTCTGTAATCAACACACAGTTTAAGAACATAGGTGCTCCAGCAGGAGGGGTAGATGTGTGAATAAATTATGTTATTCCAGATTGATTAAGCCACAGTACTTAACATGGTCAGCCCCAAATTGGAATGGTGGATGTGGGAGAATAGCAGACAGTTGTATTGATCAATACTGCAATTTTTCTGTAATTCCAACATAAGGTCTTTTTTGCTAATCCTGGCTATACTGGCAATTGTATTTCTACTAGCGTCAGTATGCCCAATCAGTTACTGACTGCCATATCTTGCTGGGACTTGTAACTCCACAAATGTACTTAATGTTTTAAACATTTTATCCTACTGCCCATGATGGGCCCGATTCTCCCAGGGACTTCCAGTCCATGTTGACCAGGTGGGGACTGGTGACACATTATGATAGGGGGACCCCACCACACAGGTCTCCCTGTTATAGTGAAACCAGCCTAGCCTGGCAAAGCCTGGTGTTTGTTGCTGTTTGCCCCCCTGCAGTAGCAGTAACCAGGCCAGTCTATAGCACTGGTACTAGTAAATGATTTGGGCAAGACTTTTATTTATTTATTTTGTAAATGGCAGTCATTATCATCATTACTGTTATATCTTTGCTCTTACTCCAGCCACATCAAGATAAGATTAGCCTTATGCATATATAGTAATATATATATATATATATATATATATATATATATATATATATATATATAAAAGTGCAACTCAAAATACATATGTAAGGCCACAGTTTTGCAGCAATAATGTTATTTCTTGGTTCGAGCTGTATATCACGCCCCTGAGTGACTAAATATCTGCTTGGCATGGCTTTGTGTTTAATGACCGTTCAATCCAAGTGCCAAACTGCTGGATCATATGTGATTGGATAAAGACTCACTATATTCTTTCACCAGTTGCTATCTGAAAACGTCCAAAATGCCCTAACTGGCCATAAAACATTTATGACTGCCTAAAGTTTATTTGATTATTATCTCAATTTGTAACACTTTCTTTAAGTTTCTATAAGTCAGTATTTCCCAAAAAGAAGAGGAGAATGGATCTCTCAAAAGTGTGTCTTTAAAATTGAGTACAAAGTGAATAAAAGGATCTCCAAAAATGTCAATACCCAACCTGTTTCAATTGCTACAAGGGGACTACAACTACCTCTTAAATGTAGTGACCTTATCTATGTAAAAGGAAAAAAAAGGACGGGAAAAAGTGAAGAAAGTTTATTTTAAAATGGTATAAAAGTGTAATTTGGTTAGAGTATTTTCTACAGCTATATATTACAGTATATTTTGCTATTTTAGCCATTTACACTTTGGATTGTCAGAGATGTATGTAGGTTCAGCGGGTTTTCAACTCTGACTCTGCTGAATTTGCTTTCTTGTGAACACAATTTGTGACAACAGAAACGATGCTGGAATCAATCAAAGTTGTAATAATATGGCATGTATTTGTGCTCCTCTGTCTTCTCAATATGTTGTTACAGGGAGTTCAAAGTTCATAAGGAATGTCATTAATCATCTTCCTCAGTGCTGTGTGCCTATTGGACAGTTCTATTAATCAGAGTCCTATCAGACCTACAGCATGGTTAGGTCTCCATTGTCCTGTTCCCTACCTATCATACAAAGATAAGATTATCAGTGACAGCCAAGACACCCATTGAGCAACAGCAGAGTTAGGGGATAAAATAGAGGATTTTTTTTCTTTATTTATCCTCCTGTCTTGAAGATGAGCTGTTTCTTGTCTTGTCAAACTGCATCCCTTTCTTTAAAGAATCCGCTTTAAGAAACCAATTTGTCACGCTGGACAATCATGTGAGATTCCATAAAAGCTACAGCAGCTTTAGGGAAAAAAATAAATCAGAAGGCTTTAAACACAGACAGAAGGGGTTTTGAAATCCAGTTGAGTGGTCAATATCAATTAATCTTTAGGATACAAGGAGATTGAGAGGATGAACTGGTAGTGAAGTGTCAAAAGCTTAAGATGAAAGAAATTATTGATATTTCTCTTCCATGTTATTGTTTCAGTCCCATGTGGTATGGGCTTGCTGTTATGATGTCATTGCACTAATGCAGAGCCAAGCAGTAAATATTTGTTGTACCGTAGATTTTTATTTCCCTTATTTTAATATAAGTAAATATAGGCATCATCAGTGGCATACATGTCAGCCGTTTTATTTTGTATGACTTGTTTAGCAGTCTCTATAATTTCACTGGGTACTTATTGAAGATCCTGTGTAAATCAAACTTTCTCCAACCTCTGAAGCATTTCACTTGCCTGTCTACAGAAATGAGCACATTGCCATCACACCTGTATGTAGGGACATCTACAACTCCCACTGCTAGCAATATATGCTTAGTCTTCATCCACATCATCATTAAAGTTTATTGGATATACATCTGCTTTCTATTCAAGGATGCTCTTATCTATGAATAGATAATGCATTCAATCTATTTTTATGTGTTTAATAAATTTAAACTTCTCATCTTGTCTTCTGCTTTGCTTTGTGATTCCATCATATTCTTTGCATGCTTGTATTATTGTGTTATATTGTTTGAGTGCTCTACTGCTAGTCACGCTGCACTCAAAGTAAAACAAATAAAAAAGAATGATCCTATTTGTGATAATATACCTTACTTTGATATAAACATGCACCATTACCTTTAATAAATACATCTTTGTTATTTATGTTATGAGCGTAGTTCTTAGCAGTCCTTCTATTCTTGCCTCCAAAAAGATTTTAGTGGAACCAATTCATTTCACTTCTTCTTTATTTGTACATCATATAAGTTATTTTGCTTTTTTCTCTATTGTAGCATGACACACTAACTTCAGTTTAGATGTTTGATACAAAGTCCCAAAGAATCACACACATACTTTTTTTTTAAATGATTATTAGCCCTAATTGAGATTGATATGGAATCCATCTCCACTTTGACATCTTATTCCAATCATAGCTATCACAACTTGTACATTTCTAATACTTTCTGTTTATGTTATTTCATCTACTAGCAGCAACTTCTATTGAGACAGAAAGCTGTGAAAGTAGAAATGGTTTATTCTGTCTTTGATAACGCTTTGGTGAAATTTCTATGACTGAAACTGAAATTGAAGGAGAAGGGGAAATACACCAGTGTTTCATTCTCCAAAACATGCTGTTTATGTTGCAAATATTTAAGCAGGATATCCTTGTGAAAGCTTGTTAACCCGCTTATTGAACTCCGAGCAGGGCTGACATTGTCATATAAAGCAGCAGAGATTCCTAGGCTGCTTTATGAAACTTGACAATCCTCCCGTTCCCCATTATAAGCCTTTTTGCTATGCCGCAATTCTGAAAATAAAAAAATGATAAACAACAGTGACTGAAACCTGGGGTCTGTCTGGCAGATTGGAAACATGCAGGAAAAGACAGTAGGGCTTAGCAAATAAAATCAAGACCTTGGTAAATGAGGTGTTTGGCTGAATATATACAATCACCTGCAATAGCACAGGATTTTCTTGAATGCTTAATGAAAGCTGACAGCCCATATTGTTTGCCTTTGTATAAGTCTGCCATTCTTATGAAAACTGGAAAGCTTGGATCTGGCAGTACAAGGGCTAAGATATAAAGCGGCATTAAATAAAGGATGGTAAGGTTATATTATGAAGGGTCGGGATTGACAAGTGACACAGATGGACTTCAAAAATTCCCTTCACCTTTTGTGCCTAGAATGTCGACTGTTATCTTTCTTTCTCCCTTTTTTTCAAATGCAATATAAGATAAGTGTGACACGTTAGCAATGGATGGAAAGAATAAACTGAGAAAATAAACACCCCCCCCCCCCCCCAAGGAATTCTAAATTAATTTAGTTCACTTTTGCACGTTTATATATTGTAAGACATATAAATGTACGTAGCCCATTCACCACTCAGAAACAATGAGCAGACATATTTTCAGGTACAGGAAATGTAGGAATTAATAGAAAGCTGAGCAAGAGCTGTTCATCTAGGGTCAACTTAAGAACAAAGGTTGATAAACGATCAGAGTTCATTCATGGGTTCTAACAACTCTGTATGGACCAAGGAATTATTGTTTGCAAAGCCAGGCTAAAGTAAAGTACGACAGCAATCATCGCTGTTACACTGAACCCAACTGTACCGTTTTCCTTAATTCCAAAAGAGCTAAATGGTCCTTTGTTCAGGTAGTGATTAAAGCAGAGTACATAAAAGCGGTGATATTGTCCTTATGATTTATCAATGATATTTTCCACTTGCCTGTAAGAGATTTATAAACTCAATGTCTCCTGTAGCATGTATCAAATACATATTTCCCCAGTGAAGGTCACCTGTTTAACGCAATAATAAAAGAGAGCTAGTGAAGTAAGAGAGGATCGTAATTTCCAACCTGGCAAGTGTCTGACAGAGTGTATCCTACAATTATGCTGTTATATATAGGAACAGCTAGTTATTGTACAATGTATTGAACATGCCGATTCCTTGTTTTTCATACAAGTGCAGGTTTACATAAATACATCATTTCTTTCTTCTTTTCAAGGATAACATTTGTGCATTTTGAGAAACATTTAATAATTTAATATGAACAATACACATTAAGTACAAATTTTAGGGCTATTATTCATTCATCTTATTATTTCTTTCATGTATGTGCTCCCACTAGTAGAAAAATTTGGAATTACATTTTTTTTGTGAACTCTGCTACAAATGAAATGATAAGATTATTTTTTTGTATTGTGTTCTGAGTTAAATTTAAACTACACTACCACCTAAATATTACTAATTTGCTAATTCCCTTAGACTGGAGCCTGGGAGTCATTCCATGCAGATGTATTTCCTGGGGTACTGTGGTCTTTCTCAAAGTAAAGCAAAAACCGGTGCTGCGTGATTCTTGCAAATGAGGTGTGTGCTGGAGGGCCAATTAGAAGCTGCAATCAAGAGATTGCATGTTCAGATTAGTGCTCCCATTCACAGATCTTCCACCAGCATTTTAAAGTGGCAAACAAAACAGATTTGTCAGTTCTTTATCAGCAAGGTATGGAAACTTATAAATCAGAAGGGAAGTTTTAAATCATAGACATATGGGGCATGATTCATTAAGGCACGCAAAATGAATGAATTATGTGTTTTGTTAAATTGGAAATACACACGTCTGTATTCAACATGGAGCAGATGTAAAGATACGTCTGTCGATGAATAAGGATCTAACAGACAATACACTGCAGGATATGTCCAATACATATGTGGAATATAATGTCCCAAAAGAAAGCACAGAAGAAAAAAAAATATTCAATTAACATCACCTTTTAATAATAGTCATTTATGACAAAGCATTTAAAAAAAAATCTCATAAAATACATTCATTAGGATGATAGGCCTGCTGTACATAAAATGCATATTTAAAGTTGCTTGTGATTGCAAACACATGTTCTAGCATGCATACACGACTGTAATTGCTAGTACTCGGCACTTACACTGACCTGTGGCTGGTGCAAGTGATACAACAGAAAAGCACATACCTCTGAGGGGCTCAAAGCTTGAATCAAACGCTGCTGCATGCACTCAAGCTTGGCACGCCTTTAGTGTACATTGACTACATACATACACCCATTCCCCTCCCCCCCATGAAATCGTAGGCTGTAGTAAGGGTCATCATCATCACCATTTATTTATATAGCGTCACTAATTCTGCAGCGCTTTTACAGAGAACTCACTTACATCGGTCCCTGCCCCATTGGGGCTTACAGTCTAAATTCCCACACACACACAGACAGAGACAGACACACAGCCTAGGGTCAATTTGTTAGCAGCCAATTAACCTTCCAGTATGTTTTTTTTTTGATTGTGGGAGGAAACCCACGCAAACACGGGGAGAACATACAAACTCCACACAGATAAGGCCATGGTCGGGAATTGAACTCATGACCCCAGTGCTGTAAGGCAGATGAAGATGAATTGAATGTTGCTGTGTTCACCGGTGTATGGTCTAGTTCTGGGCATGTGCAGGGTGATTTTATGCAGAATACGGTACCTATCATATCTGCATTTACGTTTCTTAATTAAACACACCTATGGAGTCATAGATACATCAAGATTCATGTTTTAGGTTGTTGTTGTTTACCTTGGATCAGCTATCTTTTTATACAGTTAAATCCAAGTATGAGGTGTTGCCTAATGCAACATTAGCATTTGAGGTGTAATTTGGATGCAAACTTGGGGGTCAATAAAACTCTCTATTCAATTCATCAGGAACATTCTTCCCATTGTAGCTGTTTCCAGACTACACTGCAGACACATTTCTAACATAAATTGTAAGCTTAGTCTTAATTGTTAGAACAGTCTTCCTCCAATTAATCAATGTTATCTGTATGGCTCTACTAAAAACTTTAGACAATCAATCAACATGCATTTTGATAAATTCAAATGATGATCACTCATAGATACAGCCTATAAGCAACCAATTACAAATTCAAATAAGCAATAAACAGTCATATATACATACATAAACACATACATACAGCCAATCAGTGAACCTCTTCTGTCTCTGCCAAGCAGTGTTCTTTGGGCCTGTCCTTCTAAAATAGAAAACCACCATCTGGTCATTAAGAATATCAGCTTGAGCTTTCAAATATCTTGGTGAAAGCTGCTAATCTGCACTGTATTACAAATCTTCAAAAAATTATAAATCTTTCTTTGTGCTCATTTGAGGAACAAAATGTTCAATCAAATGGAACTGTTAAGCTTTGGTTATTATTCTGCATGCAAAAGCATAGCATGCAATTTAGCTCTAGTTATTCAGAGGTACAAATGTTCATAAAGGTCACAGTAGCTCTCAGTTGGAGACAGGTGAGTTAGAGAAGGTTGTGCCATATCAGGCTGTTAATGGTAGACTAATAAAATCATCACTGCTACTGTACCAACATATTATTGCTATTGCCTCCTTCTGCTGGGGTTGTTTTTAACATAAATTGTCCTTACTGTTACATTATGGTTGCATTATGCTGCTTTAGAAAGTTAAGGTTATGGGTTTGAAAATGTTCACCCCACTTTTCAGTTGGTGGTCTGGTGTTCTCTTTTTGTAATAACCAGTGGTTGAAGAAGTATAGGACAGTATGTCATACCAACAATTCCCCCCACTGATTGTCCTTACTGCTCACCAATTAACACAGACAAGTTTGTCTACAATGTAAAAGCCATAGTGAGTTAGCTATTTCTATAGGCCTCAGTTCATTATGGCCTCCAAAAAAAGGCGTAATGGCTAAATGTAAAATTTAAATTTAAATTTAAAATGGTGATGACTTGTAAAGGCACACTTGCCTTTACAAGCCATCGCCGCTTTAAATTTCCCCTGCAAAATCGCTGATTTCCGACTAGCAGAATGTGATAAAGAAAAAGTGATGCAAAGGTTGTTCACAGGGATTCTAAATGTGTAGATTGGAATTGATAATGGTCTTCTTTCTGTTTTGAGGTCCTGTACTATCTGTTCTACTTTCTAAGTAATTATTAATCTCATATCATTTCATGGAATAGTACCCCCATACATCCAGTTCATTCTCATGTTAGTATCCGTAGCTAATGGCTCAAGAATCATGTCTAGAATCTTAACCTATTAAATGGAGTGCTATTCCTACCAAGGATAAGACGGTGTGTCTTGGCTTCAAAAGTCATTCATTGAAGGTTATATAGAGGTTAAGAGACAATTAATGTTTTTTTTTTCCTACCAAGTCTGTTTTGCTTGTTTTATTTAACACTATCCTAGTTGTACAAAACATACATTTCTCCTCATAAATAATAATGTATATACAGCAGATATTTCTCTTATGAATGCATTGTGTTAGAATGAATGGTGTAACAGAAGTGTGTATATACATATGTTCTAAAAAGCTACTGCTGTGATGTATTACAAGAAGTATGTGCTGTGACAGCTGGCTCTATAATATGTCACCAGTGTTGATAATTTCTTTCATTATCAGGACAGCTGATATCTTTCTTGATCTATATCTGTGAAATACAGATAGAACAGGGATGTAATCATAATAATAAGTCTAGGAGACTCTACCAATGCTTGCTGTACACTGTATTATTATTTTACTATTATTCTTTTGTTAGAAAATGGAAAATATAATATAGACTGAAATGTAAAAGCACAGATTAAGTCAACAATTTTCTAATATATTTCTTTGAATACAATTGCCAAAAAAATGAAAGTGTTACTTGGTGTAAACTAGTTGTGAAACATTTACTTATTATGTATTTTATTTGGCACAAATGGTAACAGTTAGAAAATACAAATATAGCAGAATACATAGAAACATTTTAGAGCAGACAAAACAGTCATACACCCACTCCAGTATAAGAGGAGATAAAGACACTTGCTGGCCTATTAAATTAAATTTTAATTGGCTTTACATCAAGACAATTAAACAGAGGCATTATTCATTACCCTTTATTTTTACATGCACGCACACTTGTCTTTTCTCACACTGCCATGGCATATGTACATATCACACATGTGCTCAAACAAATTAAGTTGTTCACTGTATCACTAGTTTTACACTCATTTCAACAGTTTATGCTCTGTCTAGGCCAGGAGGTCATTTGCCTTCGGTAAGTAGAGACAAGGAAATCTAAAGCTCAACTTTTGTCATTTAGTAGATTTTGTTTACTATAATGCTAGTGCTGTTTATATTATAAAAAATAATGTTAATATGAAAAATAAGATATTTAAATAATAAGATATTTAAAATAAGAAATTAGATACCGTTATCTGTTTCCTAGCAGCAAAGTGGCATGGTAATTTGTAAGATTAAAAATCTGAGGTTTTAATATGCTAGTAATAATGTAATTTACATTTTTCATTGAAAGGTTTACCATTGACCTAAGAGCACACAGGCTGAATATTTATTTCAGTTTGGTAAACTATATTGTAAAGCAGTTTACAATCCAATTTGTTCTATATTAAATGAGTTTAGTGATAATTTCTCTCTGTTATTAAATGTAATGGGTTATACTTTATTAAACAAATTTAAAATGACTAGAAGAACACCTTTAACATAATTTATTTATGGTTGCAGAACAATTTTTATACAAAACCATTTCACAAATGTTTTAGACTAATTATACCTTACAATTATCATATAAGCATTAAACATTTATATTGCAGAGAGAGTCGTCATTACAGCAACTACTACAGAGAATGCTTAAGTCTTAGGATTTTCCTGGTAAATGATTTTTTTCCCTGTAATTTTTACTTTGTTTTTCCTGTACTTCTGATTACCGCGTTCAAAATTTTCAGGAAACGTAATCCTGTCTTTCCCAACACTGCCTACCATGGGAAGCGCGGTGGCTTAGTAGTTAGCACCTCTGCCTCACAGCACTACTGTCATGAGTTCAATTCCCGACCATGGCCTTATCTCTGTGGAGTTTGTATGTTCTCCCTGTATTTGCGTGGGTTACCTCCGGGTACTCTGGTTTCCTCCAAAAACATACTGGTAGGTTAATTGTCTGCTATCAAATTGAGTCACTACTACCCACAAAGAAGAAAGAAAAGTGTGTCCAAAAAATGAGGCACTCAAATGGCCATAAGCCTTTAAAACTTAGAATTTTATTAATTGCATTAAAATTTATGACCAACAAATTAGGTCCATCAAGGACTTGTAGCGAAATATTTAAAAGTTGAATATGGAATGTAATTACCATAGATGTATATTATCTGTTAAAATAGGTAGAAAAAGACTACCTAGCTGCGTAGCTGCTCAATTATAATGGTAACATTATTACCAATATTAGTGGAGACCCAACTTATAAATGAGGATCAGTGTATAAGTACCACCTGTAACCAATAAAGATGGTTGAGAATATAGTACCTGTCACGGGCACTAGGAGTCTTTATCCAGGGATCACCAGGTGATGGACTTACCAGAGCAGTATAGGTGGTAATATGGTACTCTGGTAGCGGGGTGATCACGGAACAGGAGACAGCAGATGGTAGAGAATGCTCGTGGAAAGTCTATGACTAGCAGCACTGGTAAAATATATGTAATAGTACACGAGGAACTGAATGGACAAAGGGAACGTGAGGGTAGTCAGTGGTCTGCGGGTAGCAAGTTGTACCACTGCTATAGTGAGGAGGAATGTCCAGAAGTAACGAGGAGGTGATGAGAGTCAGCGGTCTGCGTTTAGCAAGTTGTACCGCTGTCTAGGTAAGGGAACGGAATCCGGGTGGAGGTATCCGGGAAGTCAGTGGTCTGCGTTAGCAAGTTGTACCACTGCTATATAGAAGGATACTGAAACAGGAATCAGTGGTCTGCCTCTAGCAAGTTGTACCACTGAAATATATATGTGAGGAGGAGCACGGGGAGATAATTGTAATGCAGAGTATACACGGGCACACTGAACTTGGTCCCACGATGATATGCACAAAGTAGTAATAACTGAGCAGCACAGCACAAATATACAAAGTCACAGGAACTATCCAGACTACAAGGTAACACAGTCAAATGATGGCAATAGTCTCAGTGGATAGACAACTTCAGAGAAGAACAACTCAGTCCAGCAAGGTATGCAATACACGAGCACAGTCAATGATAAGTATGCATACCGTGGTTCAGAAGAGCAGGCTGTCAGAAAGGAGTGCAGGGATACCTGAGCGGCAGGAGGCCGGCAGGATGCGAAGTCCCAGGGAAATGGAAGCGGTAAGCAAGTAGGTGCAGCGCACAGGTAGGTAGACCAGCAACGATGGAAACAATACTCAGGAAGCAGTAGTATATTGGACAGGTCACCTGGAGACCACTGAAGAGTAGAAGTAGTATGGCAGAGAAGACAGCAGCGGAGCGTTGATCCAATGCAGACAGGAGTTGATACAGGCAGGAACACTGTAGAAGCACGGAGAGCGGATCAGCTGGCTGCAGACACGAGTAGTACTGGAGGGTAGCGACAAGCAAGACACTGCAGATACATGGAGGTAGCGGATAGGAATCAGCAGGTGCAGTAACGATGAAACACGGAAGAGTTGAGATGAGCTGGAACTGTTGAGCACGGAGGCAGCGGATAGGAATCAGCTGGAGCAGTCTCGATGAAACACGGGAGAGTTGAAGTGGGCTGATAACTGTAGTGCACGGAGGCAGCGGATAGGAATCAGCTGGGAAGTCACGAAGAAACACAGGAGAGTTGAAGTGAGCTGATAACTGTAGTGCACGGAGGCAGCGGATAGGAATCAGCTGGGAAGTCACGAAGAAACACAGGAGAGTTGAAGTGAGCTGATAACTGTAGTGCACGGAGGCAGCGGATAGGAATCAGCTGGGAAGTCATGAAGAAACACAGGAGAGTTGAAGTGGTCTGGAAACCACAGAAATCAGCTGGGATGAATACACGAGGAAACACAGGAACACCTTCAGAGGCTCATGGGGAATGAGACTCCAAGATCAGGCAACGAGGTATAGACAGCAGGTGCTTTAAATAGGGAGTGTTGCCTGATCAGCCAATTAACTAAAAGGAACATGTACTGAAGGTTTGAAAGGGCTGCACATGCGCAGACCCTCAGGATGGTGGATGACCACGGTTCCTAAACATACGGGAAGAAGCACTCACAGTCTGGTGAGTGACAGTACCCCCCCTTTTAAAGGTGGGCACAGAACACCTGGAACCGGGCTTGTCCGGATTTTTGGAATAAAACTTCTTAAGAAGAGCTGGAGCATTGAGATCTTCAGCTTTGATCCATGAACGCTCCTCAGGACCAAAGCCCTTCCAATGAACGAGGAAACGAAGAATTCCTCGCGAAATTTTTGCGTCTAATATATGAGTAACCTCGAAATCTTCCTCCTGATGAACTTGAACTGGCTGAGGTGCTGAAGGAGGGACCGAGAAACGGTTGATGATGAGAGGTTTGAGCAAGGACACATGGAAGGCGTTGGAAATACGAAGATTCTTAGGAAGTAGAAGTTTGAAACAAACTGGATTTATCACTTGAATGATCCTATATGGACCAATAAAACGGGGAGCGAATTTCATAGATGGGACCTTCAACCGAATATTTTTGGTAGATAACCAGACACGATCTCCAATTTTCAGTGGTGGAATAGCCCGCCTCTTCTTATCTGCAAAAGACTTATATTTGGCAGATGTCTTCTTCAAACAGGTTTTGACCTGAGACCAAATATTTTTGAAGGTCTGACAAACAGTCTCTACAGCAGGAACTTGGGTGAGAGGGAGGGCAGGAAATTCCGGAAAAGACGGATGGTGACCGTAAACCACAAAGAATGGAGTTTTGGAAGATGACTCATGGTACATGTTGTTATGAGCGAATTCAGCCCAAGGAAGCAATTCTACCCAGTTGTCTTGATTGGCTGATGAGAACATCCTTATAAAGGTCTCAAGATCTTGATTGACCCTTTCAGTTTGTCCGTTTGATTGAGGATGGTAGGAAGAGAGAGTGCTAATCGTATGCCCAAGGTCTTACAAAGGGCCTGCCAGAATCTGGAAACGAATTGTACTCCTCTATCTGACACAATCTCAGACGGACATCCATGAATACGAAAGATTTCTTTGACGAAATGCTCAGCCAGAGTAGAAGAGGAAGGCAAACCAGACAAAGGGACGAAATGAGCCATCTTCGAAAATCTGTCCACCACTACCCAAATAGTATTACAATTTTTACTAGGAGGAAGATCAGTAACAAAGTCCATACTAATATGAGTCCAGGGTTTGGACGGAATGGGTAGTGGTTGAAGCAAACCCGCTGGAGTTCTGCGGGAGGTCTTAAACTGAGAACATAATTCACAAGCGGCTACAAACTCTTTGACATCTCTCCTCATAGAAGGCCACCAGTAACTTCGAGAGAGAATCTCAAAAGTCTTGCATTCCCCAGAGTGTCCAGAAAAACGAGAAGAGTGGAACCACGAAAGGATTTTTCTCCTAAGAGTAGGAGGCACGAGGGTCTTCCCAAATGGTAGCACTTTAGTGGAAGAAGCAGCCAGCGAAATACATTTGGGGTCTAGTATAGAGTGGTTGGAAACCTCTTCAACGTCAGAGGACGTCACAAAGGCTCGGGATAGAGCGTCAGCTTTCTTGTTCTTTGCAGCTGGTTTGAAGGTAATGATTAATTCGAAACGAGAAAAGAAAAGAGACCATCTTGCTTGACGAGGATTCAAGCATTGGGCAGACTGTAAATATGACAAGTTCTTATGATCCGTGAAAATTGTCACAGGATGACGAGCTCCCTCCAACAAGTATCTCCACTCCTCCAATGCTACTTTAATAGCCAGCAACTCCTTGTCCCCGATGGTGTAATTCTTCTCCGCAGGTAGGAGACCCCGAGAGTAAAAGGCACAAGGATGGAATTTTTGTTGCTCCGATCTTTGGGAGAGAATGGCTCCTAAGCCAACATTAGAGGCATCTACTTCTAGGAAGAAGGGAAGTGTCACATCAGGCTGTCGAAGAATGGGAGCAGAGGAGAAGGACTCTTTAAGAAATTGAAAGGCTTGGAGAGCCTCAGATGACCATTGCTTAGTATTGGCCCCTTTACGAGTCAGGGCCACGATAGGAGATGCAATTGAAGAGAAGTCTTGAATGAAGCGTCTATAGTAATTGGCAAAACCTAAAAAACGCTGAATGGCACGAAGAGTAGTTGGCTGAGGCCAATGTAACACAGCATTCACCTTTTCTGGATCCATTTGTAGGCCAACTCCGGAGACAATATAACCCAAAAATGGAATCTGGGGCAACTCGAATGAACATTTTTCTAGTTTGCAGAATAATGAATTTTTCCGGAGTCTGGAAAGAACTTCTGCCACATGTTGGTGATGAGACGGCAGGTCCTGTGAAAAGATCAATATGTCGTCCAGGAAGACAATGACACATACATATAACAAGTCCCGAAAGATCTCATTAATGAAGCCCTGGAAAACAGCGGGGGCATTACATAACCCGAAAGGCATTACTAAATATTCATAATGCCCATCTCTGGTGTTGAAAGCTGTCTTCCATTCTTCACCGGACCGGATTCTAATTAAATTATAGGCACCACGAAGATCCAACTTGGTAAAGATCCGAGCTCCCTTAATGCGATCAAATAACTCAGTAATCAGAGGAATGGGATACCGATTTTTAATAGTAATGGCGTTAAGTCCACGAAAATCTATGCAGGGGCGTAGTGATCCATCCTTCTTTTTTACAAAGAAGAACCCGGCTCCAGCGGGAGAAGTGGAAGGTCGAATGAATCCTTGCTGGAGATTCTCTTGGATGTATTCAGATGTAGCTTGAGTTTCAGGTAAAGAAAGTGGATACACACGACCCCTAGGAGGAGTCTTGCCAGGTAGAAGATCGATCGGACAATCCCATGAACGATGAGGAGGAAGACGTTCAGACTGAGTTTTATCAAATACATCGGCAAATGAAGCATACTTCGGAGGAAGTCCCGGTGAGGAAGGTGAAATGGAAGATTGCAGTATTTTAAGAGGAATGACTTGGGAGAGACAACGATGATGACATTCAGCTCCCCAAGACGTATTTTGAGGAGTGCGCCAGTCAATCTGGGGAGAATGACATTGAAGCCATGGAAGGCCTAAAACAATCGGACTTGTAGTATCAGGAAGGATTAAAAACGAAATTTCTTCTTGGTGTAGCACACCAATCTGAAGCGTTACTGGAGACGTACTCTGGGTGATGAGACCATTGATAAGACGTGATCCATCTATAGCAGTCACAGTAATCGGTGTTTTCAGAGTAATCACTGGTAGGGACCATTGATTCACTAGGGATTTAGAAATGAAATTTCCTGCTGCTCCAGAATCAATCAGTGCTTGGGACTCAAAGGATTTGGTAGCACAGGAAATCGTAACATCAAAAGCGCAGACTTTTAATTTCGTAGAACATGGAGAGGACTCCAGGGACCCTAACTTCACCTCTCCAGAACTAGTTAGGGCCTGGCGTTTCCCGATTTCTTAGGGCAAGAATTGAGCATATGTGTGGAATCAGCACAATAGACACAAAGTCTATTCTTTACTCTTCGGTTCCTCTCCTCAGAAGTTAATTTGGAACGTCCTATCTCCATGGGAATCACAGAGGATGAAGCTGGACGAAGTTGAGGGGTTGAGCGAAGAGGTGCTTTAACTGAAGTTGTTTTTTCAGATTCCCTTTCACGAAACCTCATGTCTACACGATGGCAGAGGGAAATCAAATCTTCTAATGACGTAGGTAGCTCTTGGGTAGTCAGTGCATCTTTAATTTTATCGGAGAGCCCCTGCCAGAAGGCGGCAATTAATGCTTCAGTGTTCCACTGAAGTTCAGAGGCTAATATCCTAAATTGAATGACGTACTGGCCTACTGTACGAGAACCCTGACGTAAACGGAGAATGCTGGAAGCAGCGGAGATTACACGACCTGGTTCATCGAATACACTTCGAAACATAGAAATAAATTTGGCACTATCCTGTAATACTGGGTCGTTCCTCTCCCACAGAGGGGAAGCCCATGCTAGAGCTTGTCCAGAAAACAATGAAATAAGATAGGCCACTCTGGAACGATGAGTCGAGAAATTTTGAGGTTGAAGCTCAAAATGAACTAAGCATTGGTTGAGAAAACCCCTACAAGTTTTGGGGTCTCCATCATACTTTGACGGAGTAGGCATGTGAAGCGTGGAAGCCGTAGACACCTGGGATGGCACTGGGGAAACGGAGGAAAGCACAGGAGCTTCAACATTAGCTGTGATACTCTGTCCAGATGTTCCTTGGGAGGCTAACGCCTGGTAACATTGTAGTAACAGCTGTTGGCGAACATCCTGTTGCTCCACACGGGTAACCACATGCTGCAGCATCTCTTTAGCTGTAGGTTCCGAATCTGGGTCTGTCATGGCCTGATCTTACTGTCACGGGCACTAGGAGTCTTTACCCAGGGATCACCAGGTGATGGACTTACCAGAGCAGTATAGGTGGTAATATGGTACTCTGGTAGCGGGGTGATCACGGAACAGGAGACAGCAGATGGTAGAGAATGCTCGTGGAAAGTCTATGATTAGCAGCACTGGTAAAATATATGTAATAGTACACGAGGAACTGAATGGACAAAGGGAACGTGAGGGTAGTCAGTGGTCTGCGGGTAGCAAGTTGTACCACTGCTATAGTGAGGAGGAATGTCCAGAAGTAACGAGGAGGTGATGAGAGTCAGCGGTCTGCGTTTAGCAAGTTGTACCGCTGTCTAGGTGAGGGAACGGAATCCGGGTGGAGGTATCCGGGAAGTCAGTGGTCTGCATTAGCAAGTTGTACCACTGCTATATAGAAGGATACTGAAACAGGAATCAGTGGTCTGCCTCTAGCAAGTTGTACCACTGAAATATATATGTGAGGAGGAGCACGGGGAGATAACTGTAATGCAGAGTATACACGGGCACACTGAACTTGATCCCACGATGATATGCACAAAGTAGTAATAACTGAGCAGCACTGCACAAATATACAAAGTCACAGGAACTATCCAGACTACAAGGTAACACAGTCAAATGATGGCAATAGTCTCAGTGGATAGACAACTTCAGAGAAGAACAACTCAGTCCAGCAAGGTATGCAATACACGAGCACAGTCAATGATAAGTATGCATACCGTGGTTCAGAAGAGCAGGCTGTCAGAAAGGAGTGCAGGGATACCTGAGCGGCAGGAGGCCGGCAGGATGCGAAGTCCCAGGGAAATGGAAGCGGTAAGCAAGTAGGTGCAGCGCACAGGTAGGTAGACCAGCAACGATGGAAACAATACTCAGGAAGCAGTAGTAGATTGGACAGGTCACCTGGAGATCACTGAAGAGTAGAAGTAGTATGGCAGAGAAGACAGCAGCGGAGCGTTGATCCAATGCAGACAGGAGTTGACACAGGCAGGAAAACACTGTAGAAGCACGGAGAGCGGATCAGCTGGCTGCAGACACGAGTAGTACTGGAGGGTAGCGACAAGCAGGACACTGCAGATACACGGAGGTAGCGGATAGGAATCAGCAGGTGCAGTAACGATGAAACACGGGAGAGTTGAGATGAGCTGGAACTGTTGAGCACGGAGGCAGCGGATAGGAATCAGCTGGAGCAGTCTCGATGAAACACGGGAGAGTTGAAGTGAGCAGATAACTGTAGTGCACGGAGGCAGCGGATAGGAATCAGCTAATGCAGTCACGATGAAACACGGGAGAGTTGAAGTGGGCTGATAACTGTAGTGCACGGAGGCAGCGGATAGGAATCAGCTGGGAAGTCACGAAGAGACACAGGAGAGTTGAAGTGAGCTGATAACTGTAGTGCACGGAGGCAGCGGATAGAAATCAGCTGGGAAGTCATGAAGAAACACAGGAGAGTTGAAGTGGTCTGGAAACCACAGGAATCAGCTGGGCTGAATACACGAGGAAACACAGGAACACCTTCAGAGGCTCATGGGGAATGAGACTCCAAGATCAGGCAACGAGGTATAGACAGCAGGTGCTTTAAATAGGGAGTGTTGCCTGATCAGCCAATTAACTAAAAGGAACATGTACTGAAGGTTTCAAAGGGCTGCACATGCGCAGACCCTCAGGATGGTGGATGACCACGGTTCCTAAACATACGGGTAGAAGCACTCACAGTCTGGTGAGTGACAGTACCCTAATCGTATTTTGTTATTATTTATCCACATAAATGTAGTATTCTCAGAAATGGGAGAGTTTTGAGTGTCAATTCTATATGAAATATTAAAATTTCTGTTAGTACCATTAGTTTATCCCAAACGTTGTTATGGGGCTTTATTATCCCCTATTCATTTACTTTTTTCTTCCCCTTTAATAATCTGTATGGTAGAGAATACATTTATTTCATTTAGTGGATATCATTCACACAGGGCTAGTATATTGTGGTTCAAATGTGGTCCATTAGTTTATCCCAAACATTCTCTGTACAGCGCTGCGGAATTAGTGTCCGCTATATAAATAAATGATGATGATTCCTCTCTTTGTTAACTTGATTAATTTTATCAGTGCTCCTGACTATAAGAGGAAATGCTCAGTGATCAATTTGGCATGTATGACATCACTACCAAACGGCAACAATTATTTGCTATTATTGTTTCTGGTTTTCATAATGTTCTGGAGAATGCACATGACTAATGCACAGGCATACGCAATTAATAAAAAGTAAAATTAACATTAGGCTGTAGTTCATTCAATGATGTTAATATATTGCAACTTTTAGCAAAATTGTCCTTTAAAACACTTCTTGATTTTGTTGTAATTCTTAAGGATGTTATTTTTTATGTTCAACTGATCATGTCCACTTTTTGTAGTTCTACTGTCTAGCACTCAAAGTGTTAAGTGATGCAATTTCTTTCTAAATTTTAAATTCCGTAAGAACACTGTTAACACATTACTTTTATTCACTTCCCTCTGGGAGATCCTTGAAGCAGGGCCATCTTTTCCATTGGGCACCATGGGCAGCTGCCCGGGGGCCCCACGGGCAAGGGGGCCCCATAGGCATGGCTCTTAATGAGAATAAATAATCCTGCAAAAGAAAAAACCCTGCAAAAAACCCTACAAGGGTCACTGAGCAAGTACATCTATCTATCTCTATCTCTATCTCTATATCTGTATCTGTATACATCTATATATCTATATCTATATCTATGGGCCCCGGTGCACTGCTTTGCCCGGGGCCCATAATGTTGTTAAGATGGCCTTGCCTTGAAGGGAGGTTTGGTGGCAAGTGTGAAGGGGGCATGGTGAAGTGATCGATTCACTGTGGCCCAACCTCCTACTGTGCAAAGCAGCAACTCACAGCATTACACAGCAGGAGGTGGAGCTGTGATGAAGTAAATCACATAACTATGCTCCACCTCCAGCCAGGGATGGGAAGTTACCTATTTTTGGTGGGAGTCCAGGAGAGTAGCCAAGTGTCACAAAACCAGGAGGAATTAGTGAATAAAGCCTGTTTACCAGCGGTTAACGCCACTGAACAAAGAGGTGCGAAGTCTAACACGCCCCTGGTCTTCGCCTGGGACCCCGCAAGGAGATATGGGCTTCGCTGCATGGGACGTGTAGGTCTTGGTCCTCTAAGTCATTCACTGGAGAAACAGGTAAGTGAAAGTAGCGTGGTCAGACAATCCTATCTCAAGCGGGGCTGAGATGCTGTACCGATTCAGAATGCAGAGCATGGTCAGGGAAGCCAAAGGTCAGTCAGTCAGAATACACAGACAAAATCAAGATACAGGAGAGAAGTCAGGAGCTGATCTGAGGTCACAATAGGGTAGTCAAGTCAATGGGGACAGGAGCAGAACATGAAAACTGGAACAGGAAGAAGCACTGGAGCTTGGATGGACCAAGTACTCTGACACCCTAATGGCCAGAATCCTCCTAATATAGTGATCCTTTATTAGACACCCGACAGTCAGTGACTGACTGCCACCGAGGACAAGAGAATCGCTTCCCGTAGCCTTGCGACAGGGCACGCATGTGCTGAAGTCTCCTGGAGGGCCGGGCTAGGCAACAGGATGCACCCAGCCGGAGAACAGCAGGGAGAGTGTGGGGACAGTGCCTGACACCAAGTATGTGTTGACAGCAAGGAAAACTATAGCAAGTTTTTTATAGTTGGATACATAGGGGTATTAAGCCAAATATTATGGAAAGAGCAGCACATTTACACTCTTAACACCAAATTACAGTCAGGGTGGAGCTAGGGCATGCACATGGTAATGAGATCTCCGGTTTTGAGCACAGGTGCATTAAATGTAATAACTGAATATTAATAATATCCGCAGCTCTAGCTAGCCTCTTCTGATTGGCTGTTTGTGGATTGACCTCTCCAGCTAAGCACTTTATTCATTAGTGCTGCAGCTATAATATATGAAGTTATAAACTGTCTATTCACATTACTTCAGTTTCCATTGGAACCGTGGTAGTAAGGGAGATTCCCATTTGATCTTTTAAAGGAGAAAACAACAGATGTTTGAATTTAATTTGCATTTGTATTTTGTATTTGCCTTTATATTTATTTATATTTTATATGATAATGGTGATTTTTGCATGTATTAATATCACTGTCTCTGTTGTTTATATGACACTTCATTACATTACTTAAAACTTCATTACATTACTATATAGTGTAATTAATAGTTATGCAACTTTTGCATTTACTACTAAGACTGTCAAGCCACACCTTTATACTTTCTCTATGCTTTCTCTACTATTTCTCGATGCTATAGTAACACTTGTTACTCCTGATGTAAACCTGGCAAAAATGCTAGTAATGTACAGCTAAACGCATCTTTACAAATGCACGTAAATTGACTTTTTCATGCATGCTTCTTTTATTGTGTACATTTAGGGCTCAAATTTGTCCAACTCTACATGAGCCCATTTATGTTTACATTGATATATTTTCACTATATGTATGAGAAAACGTATTGCAATTTTATGTGTGAATCATTGTGATTATTAAGAGTCACAGAGAGATATACTTTCACATTCAAGATTATGGTGCAAGATCTGATTAAAATGTATTCAAGACCACTTAGAAATAGTCTGAAATAGGCCATGCATTGTCTTTTGTTCTACTATATAAAAGCACCATCAAATTTAAATGTAATAGTTCATACAGTTCACATTTTATACTTAAGTACTATAGCCATCTACTGTACAAAGATAATATAGGTTTCTGAGACTTAAGAAGGTTGAATCAATTATTTCTATTGAGACTGAAGAAGCTATGTAAAGAGTGTAAAGTGAGAAATTAATTTGGATTTCTCTGAACTGAATAAGAAGAGATGCCATTCCAGTTTCATGAAGTTTCTAGGATGCATTATTCAACTTGAAAGTTGATGGGATCCCCAATAATATAATCCCAGGGAATCATTTATTTGTGTCAACCTCATTTTTTGAAGTTAAGTAAATAATTTTTTATACATATTGCTGCAAAGTGAGTAACTGTCTAGGTGTTACAGACAGTCAAAACTGTGCACCTGTCATAATCAGCTCTATAGAAGGAGAGGAGTTGTATCTAATTCAGGAAAAGATATGGGTTTTAAATATGTCTGTCAGGATGGAGCAGAGGAGGAGCTTAGGGGTTAAAAGGCTTGTGTTTCCTGTCGGCGATCAGTGCTGGAGAAGCTGTTTGATCTAATAGACAGATTGCCTGTGTAGATTAATGCTAGGATTGCCAAGGGGAAATTGGATCTTTATGTGAATCTTGTTTGCTATCCTGACAATAAAATAGAAGTCTGTTATATCTGAAAATAATTATCTTTGATATTCCAGTGTCACAATAGTTTGTGTCAGTTTGCCATTCTTTCTTTGTGTTAGTATTTCAGAATTGTAATCTTGGTAACCTTTTATATCATCTGATTGCAACTACTCTATCTAGTATTTTAACCCTGATGCTATTAACTTTGTGAATATGTAAGAACTTTCTTTGGTTAAAAAAAGGGGCACCCAGGCTTGAGCCATACTTAGATGGGCCTCCCTTAGAGGTCCGCAATGGAAGCTGCTATTTTTTGGGATACATTTTAATTCATGAGAATTTAGCTTATAAGCCTAAAAGGCATCTGAGGGAAGTCACACGTTCCTAATGAATTGATTTGCTGTATATTGGTTCAGCTCACAAAATGCCTGCCTCATTCTCATGGGGAATGAAAGCCACTAGTTTTAAAGGGAATCCTATCAAAATTAGACATTTTCTACACATTTTTTAAGTCTGACATCTATATTCATATTGTTTACTATGGGGAACAATGAAGAAATTAAGCAAGATACTCTTGCCCTACAGAACGTTATACTCTTGGTAGTGCTGTGAACAGTCCATTAAGAAGAAAATTCCTGTGACATTTTGATCACATTAGGGTTTAGCCACTATTAAACAAAGTATTTTGATTAGTAAAGCTCTTCTGTGGTGAGAGGGAAAGCTTTTGAAATGCCAGTCACCTGTTTAGAAAGTTTGTGAAATGACTGGTAATTAGCACAGCGTGAAGCTTAAAGTGTTGTCTGCTCCAGCAAATGGCCCTCAGGATTAAACCATAACATGTCTATATTTGATTAGAGCTTACTTGATGGAATCTTTACATGCGAAATGACAACTGCATTATTTTACTTTTTTTTAACTTTTACCTGTCCTAATCTGAAAAATTGGAATTTTTTTCATTGGCATATTTTATGTAAATATATTTAACCTCATCTCATCTATTGTTATCGAATGCAGTAATTTACTAACCACAAAAAATGCAGATGAACAAAGCATTTTTATTTGCGCAAATACAGCTTATTTACTGGCTTGTGTGTAAAAGCACGCTGTGAGACCTTTTGAAGATTTATGGGTCTGGATGGAAATTTGCATGGTGGAAAGAGTAGAAGTATCACTTCTAAGTCTGTTTAACTACCTAGCCCGGTGAAAGGTCAGTGCCCAAAGCACCATACTCAGGCACTGGAATGCATGGTACATCTCACTTGTCATCTGTCTCATATTGTATTATTCAGAGATCAATCCTAATGAAATTAATTCATGTTAATAAATATGTCACATAGACAACTATACACCCTATAGTTAGGAATTGTCAAAGCCTCATACTGCCAAGTTTTATCATTCATTAATAAATAACTATAAATGCATTGCGACACAAAGGAACTGACATAGAACACAAGCCACAGGTAACAAAGAGGACTGCTGGGTCACGTCCCACTGTCTGTATGAATGTTCTCATAGCCCCACACATGCACAGATCTGCAGATCTGAGGTCATGTCACACTTACTTTTTGCTGGACAGACAGTGACCACCCACATAATGGGAGTTTTATCACTAATTTGGTAATTTTAGACCAAATTAGATGAAATTTGCCACCTACTTGTGCCTCCAGGTCTGAAAAAACTCAGTTAAGGCAGTTTGAATTTACAAATTTCTTTAGGCTTCTGTGTGCTGCCCGCTCCTTGCCTATTCTATAGTGATAACAAATAGTTTTCTCCCCTTCCTTACAGCATTGGCCATGACAGCTTTGAACAAGGGGATGCTATGAATAGTGAACCTTTAACATTCAGCCGAAACATGGCATTTCAGTGCCCTTGGCGACAAGCAGCACTGGTGCCCTCCCTATGTTTTGTGGGAGTGATAGTAGGCAGTAGGCACTTTTTGACGGTGGCACATGACCACCTGCCCTAGTTATGGCTTTTAGTATATAGTACATTGGGTTCTATTTTACTTTGCCTTTGAAGTACCTCATAACCTCCACACCCAATTTCTGAATTGACATATTACAAAATGTAAAGCTCACATTCCCTGCTTGCATATGGATGTCAACATTCCAAAGACTGAATTGTTTGAGTGGTTGAGTACACAGACAATTTTTAGTCATGTTACAAGGTAAGAGCGCCTGCTGCATTTATTCTATAGTTCTGGGATGTCCAGGAATATTTCAGGACTCTGAGGTAAATATTGCTACCTGTACTAAGCTATCTTATACACCTCACTTACCCCTCACCAAATACCACGTCCATCCACCTACTAAAATACCCCTCACTCACTGCCACTCCCTAACACCCTCCCCACCGAAAAAAATGCCCTTAACTCAACGCCACTTCCTAGCACCATATCTCGCCCACTGAAATATCGTTCTCCCACCACAGCTTCCTGACACCATACCTAACCCACAGATATACCCTCCTCAAACCCTAACAAAGGTAAAAAAATAAAATAAGATGTAAAGTGCTGCCTAATATGTAGGTGCTATATAAATAACTGTTATTAAATAAAAAAAGTTGATTGATGTGAAAATTAAGGTGAACTGCAATTGATAAATCAATTGTGCAAGGTTGCACTGAATAGCACATTCTTAATGTATCCCTTACAGATGCAGTTTTCATTAGACCGATTATTTAACAATTTTATTTTCAAACTGCTTGGCTTAAAGGGAATATTCTCCCAAAGCAGCTTATAATTGTGTAAACAAAATTCATTTGTAATAATAATAATAATATATTTACTGTAATAATAATAACAATATCAACAATAATTAGTTTTCAACTTATACATCATCTTTCATTAGCCTTTTTCCTATTTATTTTTAAAGATGGTAATATAAGACTGTAAATTGTATACAGCTTGAGATGTGGATGATACAATAAAAATATGGATGTCTTTAAGACAGCGAAGGTTGGTAGATTTCATGAAAAAAAACACAGTCCAAATTATGCGCTGAATGTATTTCATTTATCTGAATGTTATCAGGGCCAGACCCTATGTGCAGGTAGTATGAAGGTCTCACACACAGCATGTGTAAGTCAGTAGAGGAAATGGTGGAAGCAGAGAACAGACAGCAGACTAACCCAAAATCAATGACTTGACTGCACTGCTCCATGTGACAGGAAGCTCAGTCAGTCAGAGAGCTGGATGGGACGGGGCAGTATCGGACAGCAAATGCTGACCAGCCACTAATAAGTCTCCATAATCTAAGTCTCTCCATTAAAAAACAAACAAAACATAAATCCCGAGCACCATAGGTTCACTTAAAGGTCGTGCCTGCCCTGTCCACTCTCACTTTAGGACCACCACCTTCATTAATTAAAAAAAAAAAAAGTACTTGTGTGTCTCTTGTGTGTTTTAATGTTTTTATTCATACTTGACCACTCTCTCGGAATGTCCCGACTTCCAGGTAGGTTTCCCAGACTCTCGGGAAAGCAGGCAATTCTCCGGCATCCTGCCCACTTCCTTGTGAAGTAGGCAGAATGGGAGCCTCAATGACGCGATTTGCGGGGGATGGCGTCAAAATTCTGTGATTTGGTTCGACCTATGCGCTCCAGGAGGACACAAACTCAATGTTGGCAAGTATGTTTTTATCACGTTGGTCAAAATGTGAATAGAAATGTGCTTTCCTATGTAAAGTACACCTAGGAAAACGTGTCCCATTGAAAGTATAAACTAAAGACAGGTTTCCACAATATCAGGGAAACAATTCTCTAAAGCCCTCAGTTGAGCAGGGAATGTCCCCTAAATGTTCCTTCTCCACGATAATCTCATTTAAATTAGGGATGAGCGCGCTCGGATTTCTGAAATCCGAGCCCACCCGAACGTTGCGGATCCGAGTCGGATCCGAGACAGATCCGGGTATTGGCGCCAAATTCAAAAGTGAAACTGAGGCTCTGACTCATAATCCCGTTGTCGGATCTCGCGATACTCGGATCCTATAAATTCCCCGCTAGTCGCCGCCATCTTCACTCGGGCATTGATCAGGGTAGAGGGAGGGTGTGTTAGGTGGTCCTCTGTGCTGTTTAGTTCTGTGCTGTTTAGTTCTGTGCTGTTTAGTGCTGTGCTGTTTAGTGCTGTGCTGTGCTGTGCTGTGCTGTGTTCTGCAGTATCAGTCCAGTGGTGCTGTGTGCTGTGCTCTGTCCTTCTGAGGTCAGTGGTGCTGCTGGGTCCTGTGCTGTGTCCTGTTCAGTCCAGTGGTGCTGTGTCCTGTGCTCTGTGCTTCTAAGGGCATAGTTATTTCCCCAATATTCCCCTGTGTTTAAAAAAATAAAAAAAAGTTTTTTTTATAAAATACCAAAAACTACTTTAATATTTTTTAATTACCACAAAATTTTCACAACCAATCCTGCAGTATAAGCCCATTGGTACTGCAATATTACCAAGTTCACACATTCAGCAGTAAAAGTCCAGTGGTACTGCAATATTACAAAGTTTACACATTCTGCAGTATCAGTCCAGTGGTGCTGTGTCCTGTGCTCTGTCCTGCTGAGTTCCGTAGTGCTGCTGGGTCCTGTGCCGTGTCCTGTTCAGTCCAGTGGTGCTGTGTCCTGTGCTCTGTGCTTCTAAGGGCATAGTTATTTCCCCATTATTCCCAAGTTTGTAAAAAATAAAAAAAAAGTAAAAAAAAATAAAAAAATTAAAAAAAAAAAAAAATATATAATAATTATAACCAAATTTGCAAAACCAATCCAGCATTATAAGTCCATTGGTACTGCAATATTACCAAGTTCACACATTCAGCAGTAAAAGTCCAGTGGTACTGCAATATTACAAAGTTTACACATTCTGCAGTATCAGTCCAGTGGTGCTGTGTCCTGTGCTCTGTCCTGCTGAGTTCCGTAGTGCTGCTGGGTCCTGTGCCGTGTCCTGTTCAGTCCAGTGGTGCTGTGTCCTGTGCTCTGTGCTTCTAAGGGCATAGTTATTTCCCCATTATTCCCAAGTTTGTAAAAAATAAAAAAAAAGTAAAAAAAAATAAAAAAATTAAAAAAAAAAAAAAATATATAATAATTATAACCAAATTTGCAAAACCAATCCAGCATTATAAGTCCATTGGTACTGCAATATTACCAAGTTCACACATTCAGCAGTAAAAGTCCAGTGGTACTGCAATATTACAAAGTTTACACATTCTGCAGTATCAGTCCAGTGGTGCTGTGTCCTGTGCTCTGTCCTGCTGAGTTCCGTAGTGCTGCTGGGTCCTGTGCCGTGTCCTGTTCAGTCCAGTGGTGCTGTGTCCTGTGCTCTGTGCTTCTAAGGGCATAGTTATTTCCCCATTATTCCCAAGTTTGTAAAAAATAAAAAAAAAGTAAAAAAAAATAAAAAATTAAAAAAAAAAAAAATATATATAATAATTATAACCAAATTTGCAAAACCAATCCAGCATTATAAGTCCATTGGTACTGCAATATTACCAAGTTCACACATTCAGCAGTAAAAGTCCAGTGGTACTGCAATATTACAAAGTTTACACATTCTGCAGTATCAGTCCAGTGGTGCTGTGTCCTGTGCTCTGTCCTGCTGAGTTCCGTAGTGCTGCTGGGTCCTGTGCCGTGTCCTGTTCAGTCCAGTGGTGCTGTGTCCTGTGCTCTGTGCTTCTAAGGGCATAGTTATTTCCCCATTATTCCCAAGTTTGTAAAAAATAAAAAAAAAGTAAAAAAAAATAAAAAATTTAAAAAAAAAAAAATATATATAATAATTATAACCAAATTTGCAAAACCAATCCAGCATTATAAGTCCATTGGTACTGCAATATTACCAAGTTCACACATTCTGCAGTATCTTGTGCTACATATAATGGAGACCAAAAATTTGGAGGATAAAGTAGGGAAAGATCAAGACCCACTTCCTCCTAATGCTGAAGCTGCTGCCACTAGTCATGACATAGACGATGAAATGCCATCAACGTCGTCTTCCAAGCCCGATGCCCAATCTCGTAGTACCGGGCATGTAAAATCCAAAAAGCCCAAGTTAAGAAAAAGTAGCAAAAAGAGAAACTTAAAATCATCTGAGGAGAAACGTAAAGTTGCCAATATGCCATTTACGACACGGAGTGGCAAGGAACGGCTTAGGCCCTGGCCCGTGTTCATGACTAGTGGTTCAGCTTCACCCACGGATCTTAGCCCTCCTCCTCCTCCCCCCCCCTACAAAAAATTGAAGAGAGTTATGCTGTCAGCAACAAAACAGCAAACAACTCTGCCTTCTAAAGAGAAATTATCACAAATCCCCAAGGCGAGTCCAAGCGTGTTGGTGGTTGTCAAGCCTGACCTTCCCATCACTGTACGGGAAGAGGTGGCTCGGGAGGAGGCTATTGATGATGTAGCTGGCGCTGTGGAGGAACTTGATGATGAGGATGGTGATGTGGTTATTGTAAATGAGGCACCAGGGGGGGAAACAGCTGATGTCCATGGGATGAAAAAGCCCATCGTCATGCCTGGTCAGAAGACCAAAAAATGCACCTCTTCGGTCTGGAGTTATTTTTATCCAAATCCAGACAACCAATGTATGGCAATATGTAGCTTATGTAAAGCTCAAATAAGCAGGGGTAAGGATCTTGCCCACCTAGGAACATCCTCCCTTATACGTCACCTGAATAACCTTCATAGTTCAGTGGTTAGTTCAGGAACTGGGGCTAGGACCCTCATCGGTACAGGGACACCTAAATCCCGTGGTCCAGTTGGATACACACCAGCAACACCCTCCTCGTCAACTTCCTCCACAATCTCCATCAGATTCAGTCCTGCAGCCCAAGTCACCAGCCAGACTGAGTCCTCCTCAATACGGGATTCATCCGAGGAATCCTGCAGCGGTACGCCTACTACTGCCACTGCTGCTGTTGCTGCTGTTAGTCGGTCATCTTCCCAGAGGGGAAGTCGTAAGACCGCTAAGTCTTTCACCAAACAATTGACCGTCCAACAGTCGTTTGCCATGACCACCAAATACGATAGTAGTCACCCTATTGCAAAGCGTATAACTGCGGCTGTAACTGCAATGTTGGTGTTAGACGTGCGCCCGGTGTCCGCCATCAGTGGAGTGGGATTTAGAGGGTTGATGGAGGTATTGTGTCCCCGGTACCAAATCCCCTCGAGATTCCACTTCACTAGGCAGGCGATACCAAAAATGTACAGAGAAGTACGATCAAGTGTCCTCAGTGCTCTTAAAAATGCGGTTGTACCCACTGTCCACTTAACCACGGACATGTGGACAAGTGGTTCTGGGCAAACGAAGGACTATATGACTGTGACAGCCCACTGGGTAGATGCATCCCCTTCCGCAGCAACAGCAACAGCTGCATCAGTAGCAGCATCTACAAAATGGCTGCTCATGCAAAGGCAGGCAACATTGTGCATTACAGGCTTTAATAAGAGGCACAACGCTGACAACATATTAGAGAAAATGAGGGAAATTATCTCCCAGTGGCTTACCCCACTTAGACTCTCATGGGGATTTGTGGTGTCAGACAATGCCAGTAACATTGTGCGGGCATTAAATATGGGCAATTTCCAGCACGTCCCATGTTTTGCCCACACCATTAATTTGGTGGTGCAGCATTACCTCAAGAGTGACAGGGGTGTGCAGGAGATGCTTGCGGTGGCCCGCAAAATTGCTGGACACTTTCGGCATTCAGCCAGTGCCTACCGCAGACTAGAGGCACATCAAAAAAGCTTGAACCTGCCCTGCCATCACCTCAAACAAGAGGTTGTGACGCGCTGGAACTCCACCCTCTATATGCTGCAGAGGATGGAGAAGCAGCCATATGTGTAGTGTAATGCAGATCTGTTGAAGGTTTTTTATATATTTTATTGTGGTGCCCAGTGCCCACTCCTCTACGCAGTCCAGGTACAATTATTGGTGTGAATCATAAAAGTTCAGGGTTTTTAATATATTGTGGTGACCCACTCCTCTACGCAGTCCAGGTACAATTATTGGTGCGAATCATAAAAGTTCAGGGTTTTTAATATATTGTGGTGACCCACTCCTCTACGCAGTCCAGGTACATTTATTGGTGCGAATCATAAAAGTTCAGGGTTTTTAATATATTGTGGTGACCCACTCCTCTACGCAGTCCAGGTACATTTATTGGTGCGATTCATAAAAGTTCAGGGTTTTTAATATATTGTGGTGACCCACTCCTCTACGCAGTCCAGGTACATTTATTGGTGCGATTCATAAAAGTTCAGGGTTTTTAATATATATTGTGGTGACCCACTCCTCTACGCAGTCCAGGTACATTTATTGGTGCGATTCATAAAAGTTCAGGGTTTTTAATATATTGTGGTGACCCACTCCTCTACGCAGTCCAGGTACATTTATTGGTGCGATTCATAAAAGTTCAGGGTTTTTAAGATATTGTGGTGACCCACTCCTCTACGCAGTCCAGGTACATTTATTGGTGCGATTCATAAAAGTTCAGGGTTTTTAATATATTGTGGTGACCCACTCCTCTACGCAGTCCAGGTACATTTATTGGTGCGAATCAAACAAGTTGATGGTTTTCTTATTATATATATTGTGGTGACCCACTCCTCTACGCAGTCCAGGTACATTTATTGGTGCGATTCATAAAAGTTCAGGGTTTTTAAGATATTGTGGTGACCCACTCCTCTACGCAGTCCAGGTACATTTATTGGTGCGAATCAAACAAGTTGATGGTTTTCTTATTATATATATTGTGGTGACCCACTCCTCTACGCAGTCCAGGTACATTTATTGGTGCGATTCATAAAAGTTCAGGGTTTTTAATATATTGTGGTGACCCACTCCTCTACGCAGTCCAGGTACATTTATTGGTGCGAATCAAACCAGTTGATGGTTTTCTTATTATATATATTGTGGTGACCCACTCCTCTACGCAGTCCAGGTACATTTATTGGTGCGATTCATAAAAGTTCAGGGTTTTTAATATATTGTGGTGACCCACTCCTCTACGCAGTCCAGGTACATTTATTGGTGCGAATCAAACAAGTTGATGGTTTTCTTATTATATATATTGTGGTGACCCACTCCTCTACGCAGTCCAGGTACATTTATTGGTGCGATTCATAAAAGTTCAGGGTTTTTAAGATATTGTGGTGACCCACTCCTCTACGCAGTCCAGGTACATTTATTGGTGCGAATCAAACAAGTTGATGGTTTTCTTATTATATATATTGTGGTGACCCACTCCTCTACGCAGTCCAGGTACATTTATTGGTGCGATTCATAAAAGTTCAGGGTTTTTAATATATTGTGGTGACCCACTCCTCTACGCAGTCCAGGTACATTTATTGGTGCGAATCAAACCAGTTGATGGTTTTCTTATTATATATATTGTGGTGACCCACTCCTCTACGCAGTCCAGGTACATTTATTGGTGCGATTCATAAAAGTTCAGGGTTTTTAATATATTGTGGTGACCCACTCCTCTACGCAGTCCAGGTACAATTATTGGTGCGAATCATAAAAGTTCAGGGTTTTTAATATATATTGTGGTGACCCACTCCTCTACGCAGTCCAGAAAGATACCTTGTTGCAACGTTTTGGACTAATAACTATATTGTGAGGTGTTCAGAATACACTGTAAATTAGTGGAAATGCTTGTTATTGAATGTTATTGAGGTTAATAATAGCCTAGGAGTGAAAATAAGCCCAAAAACTTGATTTTTAAACTTTTTATGTTTTTTTCAAAAAAAATCCGAATCCAATACCTTAAATCCGAACCGAGACCTTTCGTCAAGTGTTTTGCGAGACAAATCCGAACCTCAAAAATAACGAAAATCCGGATCCAAAACACAAAACACGAGACCTCAAAAGTCGCCGGTGCACATCCCTAATTTAAATAATGACATCTCACAACATATTTTGCATGTTGGTGAATAAAAAGATGCATTCATGTGTCTAGCATTTCTTTTTGCTTTTATTTTTATGCAATTGCTTCCATTTTTATGGGCAAGAGCATGGGTTAGTGAGGAGACAAGATTGCTGTGACTTCATGGGAGTAACATTTTGATGCTTCCGATGTGAGGAGCAGGGCAAATAGGTGTGTTCCTTTTCAATGTGAGCTTGCAGCAGTTATACAGTTGTTTCTGCATCTAAAAGGAAACGTTTGTGCTATGGGAGGAGATATCGAATTAACTTGAAGTATGGAGACTACACATTTGGCCTCAAAATTGCTTTCTAATTTGTATATTAAGAGTTGCCCTTATGTTAAAATATGTACAACCCCAAATACTATGTAAGCTTGCAGCCAAATAAAGATATGCTTTAAATATTTCTTGATGTGGCCACAGTAAGATACGCCACTCATCACCATCAACTTGATAGTGATAACTGACGTTTAAGTAAAAATAATGAAGTGCCTCCCCCTCCCTAAAATTGTAAGCAGCACCAGCTGCTTATAGCTTAGGCTATATCATCGCTTCTCTGATGATACCGGATTCCTGCTGGTGAAGTGTGGAATAATATAAGACCAAACACAATACATTTCTTAGGACCTGTTCTATAAATATATTTAATATAGGTTTACCTTTATGTAATAAATCTCTAAGGGCCAGATTTACTAAGCTGCGGGTTTGAAAAAGTGGGGATGTTGCCTATAGCAACCAATCAGATTCTAGCTTTCATCTATTAAGTACCTTCTACAAAATGATAGCTAGAATCTGATTGGTTGCTATTGGCAACATCCCCACTTTTGAAAACCCGCAGCTTAGTAAATCTAGCCCTAAGTCTTAATAATAAAAGAATGTGAGTTGGAAACTTTATTAAAAATGATCTATTTACAGATGCAAGTGTGAATGTAAGTGTATTTACTGTGTTTTCCTTGATTGCGTATATAATCTTCGTACACCGATGCGTACGTATCGCAATCGCACAGGACCATATAACAACCTAAATTTATTAATTTAAAGCGACTTCATCCAATTATTTGCCTTCGACAAGAGGCAAGAAAATCTGCATGAGCGCATATGCAAGCGTTCTCTTTGTGGGCATGCGCAGAGCAAATTTGCACGTTTTAGGCTGCACAAACAGGCATACATCCCACTCTGCATTAGATCCTGACAGTACTTGCTGGACATGTAACAAATGTGCACTGTGGCTAAATTTGGCACTATTAGGAAGAATACTTAAATTTTTACTACATGACAAAGTCTCATTATAAATCATGAAGTGATTATATATTTCTCAAAAGCCCTGAACTTTCAGAATAATAATCTTGGCACAATATTGCTATATTATTATTTTTACTGTGCTGCACTGAATTTATTTTCATGTTTTGCACATTCATTTGGATCATCCTGTCTTCTGTCACAGCTCTCCTACTTATTATCATAAGTAATGGAGAGGAGCTCATAAACCACTAGAATACATTCAAACACTATGTAATAAGTCTGGGAATACTGAGGCTTCAGGCTAAGAATTTAATTGGTTATGTAACTGGACAAAATAAATATTTAGTGTTTGTGTTTTGATAGAATGTGCAGCAGAGCTGGTGGCGCCTGTCACTGACACTGTGCCAGCAATTAGAGGAAGCTGAAACTTGGAACGTTATAATCATGGCAACATTCTTCAGTTCAGTTCATGCACCTACTTCCATCAAGATAGACAAGGACATTTGCTCAGGAGTCAGCAGCACCAACAGCAACTAGAATGTACTGTTAGGTTACATTATGCATTTATTTTATCAACCACAGCATTCATTGGTTTGGTTCTCCTTTTTGTCACTTCTCATATAGGTAGCTGCTCAGAATGCTGTAAACACAGATTCTCCTTGTCAGGTAAATGTTTAAGCTTTATTCCCTCATATTAAAAGACTGATTCACTGCATACTGAGTATGTGAATTTATCAGCATAAATCTTCAGCGCTTTGCAAGAATACCACAATATTTATTGTACAGAACTGAAACGTCATGTGATCTTTCAGCAGAAGATACAACTACTTTGGGAGAGGTATGGAGTAATGTAAAAATATTTACCTTAATAAGAGGAAGAGATATGACATTAAAGTAAATAGCAATACCAAAAACAAATGATATTGCAGAAAGTAAAGCTGGGTACACACCACACTGTTTTCAGCCAATAATCGGGACAATCAGACGATAAACGACTGATTGGCCCGATATCACAATAGTGTGTACCCTGGAACAATGAACAATCATCCTTTCAAAGCACATACCATCAGGGCCACCTTAACAACATTATGGGCCCCCGGGCAAAGCAGTGCAGCGGGGCCCCTACCTCCCTATATGTGTATCATATATAGATATATATATATATATATATATATATATATATATATATATATATATATATACATAGATAGATAGATAGATAGATATAGATATATTTGCAGGATTTGTTGTTGTTTTTTTTTGCAGGATTATTTATTTTACTTAAGAGCCCTGTCTATGGGGCCCCCTGCCTGTGGGGCCCCCGGGCACCTGCCCATCGTGCCCAATGGAAGATATGGCAGTGCATACCATCATTTGAACAGATTGGTCGTACTGCTTAAAAAAATCTTTAATCTCTGAACAATGTCAGTCCAATTCTGCAGTGTGTATGCAGAATTGGACAGACATTGCTTGAAACAGCACTCACCTATCACTGGAAGTGTCTGGGGTTCCGTTGTCATCTTCCCTCTGTATCCTCCTGCAGACCCTGCTGGTGCTTCTAGCTTTCACTTTCAGAACCCAGAGCCTGCACCTAGGGGAGGGTGACCTTTGAGCTGTGCGTGTGCAGGGCCAGAGTTCCAGGCAGCAGCAGAGCTCCGTGCAGGCTGAGCGTGTCCAGAGTGCAGTGAAAGTGACAAGCCGAAGGTCATGACAGATAAACAGCAGACATCTAAAGGTAATTGCTATAGTGTGTATACACATATCGGCATACTGATCGGGTCTTTTTTCTTTTTCCCTTTTTCCTGCAGTATGTACCCAGCTTACCCTGCTAGTGCTACTCATGACAGGGCATGACACCCACAGACTATGCATGCATACAGCTGTTTATTGACTCTTCCCCTTGACTCACCAAAGGCAAAGATAAGAGTCACATCCTCAACCAGTTTTTTTATTTTTTGTCACCTTCTTTTAGGGAAATTTTCATTTCAGAAACTGAATAATTTAGCTGTCTTCATTACCGTGTTGATTTATGGTTTAAATCTAATTTGTTTTCTTTTATGCATTGACAGAGCAGTCTCTATTCATGATACTCAGAAGACATTGCAGAGGATTTCATCATTGAAGAATTGTCCAGACATCTCTGCTTACCATTGGTGAGTCCATGTCTCCTACATTCGATATATTGGCCTGTCAAGTTAGCCGTCATAATCACCTTGTATTAAATTGTTCTATTTAAATTTTCTGCAGACTCCCATTATCTATGTAATATTCCACACACTATGGTGATGAATGTGCCCGGATTATCATGCCATCATCCCGTTTATTAGAAATGCTTCACATGCATCTTGAACTTCCATATCTTGTTAATATTTCACATGCCTACGATATTTATTTCACAGTTCGATTTCCTATTGCACACTGTATTCATCTTAGTCATCCAGTCAAGTTTTCTCCCACTCCTACCTGGTGCCTTATCTTTCTGTTCCTGTGCAGCTTAAAAACACTCACACCATCTGTACGAAAGATAAACCTACTGGTCGTAATCCACAGATTATTTTGATAAACCGGTACCAAGATCCAAAAGAAGTTTTTGAAGCAGTTGTCATAAAATGTAGACATTAATATTGTTTAAAGACAGCAGTAACTGTGCAGGTTTAGTGAAATGAATTTCCTGTCATACCTTTGGGAAACGTTTCAGTATATTCAATTCTGTTTCTGGGATTATTTTTTTTTATTCCTATTGTCATTCTCCAATGCTGTCAATCATTCTCCATTCTTTATTTAATAATACCTGCTACAAAATATATTTATTCTTTTCTGATAAGAAGCATTCAATATTTTTTCTCAGAAATCACAATCTATGCTTGATCGACTTGAAAATGATTTCTACAGGTTAAGAGGACCCAACTTTTGTATTTTACTCTATTGTTAAAAAAAAAAACATGTGAGCTTAGACATACAATAATAGTATGGATGACTGGGACTTGCCAGTTTATAGTGCTGCAAATAACAAGTTCCGATAATCCTCTCTGTCTAGCAAAAGTGGCAAAGTAAAAAACTACCACATAAATATGAACGTTTAGGGCCAAGTAGTTGACTCATCGGTTCCAGTGAAAAAATGTCATTATTACCTTTGGATATACAATAGTCTATGGGCATTCTGTATTGTGATAGACCCATGCATAGCTAGCAAGCATGCTCATAATTTATAACAGCCCTTATTTCCCTTAGAGCAAATAGGCTCATCTGTGCTCTGTGGCTCCCAAGTCTGGTGCACAATGTTATCAATGTTTACAGTCAGAATTACTAACCAATCAAACAAGGAAGTTAGGCTCCTTACACACGGGAGTTATATTAAAGCATTTGTCAGAGCATATTAAAAAAAGCTATGATGCTGATACTACTGAAAAAAATCCAGATGGAACTATGTTTTATGTCAATTTTCATTGCCAGCAGTGTTCAGAAGGGTTAAATATGCATTAAAAAAACAGAGGAGTTCTATAAGAATGCTCATTTAGTGCTCAGCAAAGTCTAGGCTGTGTTCCCTCTACTTTTGACCATACTAAACGCTGCTGTGAAGTTTTGAGACATTTAACTTTAACGCATTATTAATGCACATTTTGAACACGATGTGAAATTGTTATGTTCTGTCTAATTTGTTTAACTAGCTCTGTATTAAAACACCCTTGTGTTTTACCCCTAAGAGAGGTCAAACAAGCTAACAATAGCTATGAGAAGCAAAACGACCAAAAATCAGCCAAAATCATAGCCAGGAAAAGGCAAGGGTCAAATGTAAGCCCAAGAATTAGTCAGGAACAAACATGGTCATCAACAAGTATTTAATCCACAAATTGTACTAAGATAACAGCAAGGTAAAAAAAATAAGAGACAACCATAAACTCCATAAACTGCCAGGCCTAGACTTCTATAGAACCGCTTGATGACAATGCTTTCGTTTGAGTGAGTGTTGTGACACAAGCACCCTTCCAATGGCGAACACACAAAACTTCTTGCTTTTACTTTGCACTTTTATTGTCAGAATGGCAAAGTAGTTCACAACACAATATTACACACTATTTTCTTGCGACCTTGATGCTAAGTTTAACAGAGACCAACTCCCTAGTCACCGGCCAATTTGTTCGGCATCGGTCTCCCTTCATAATGGACAACTCAGGCTTAAATACTTTACACTCCCCCCTCCTGGCTTGATGGACAGGTGACACTCCCACCTAGTCATTCTAGAGCAGGGGAGGTCTGGCAAATTTTTGCCCGGGGGCAACACTCCACTCTGCAGCCTATTTTGAACAATTTAAAGTAAAAAAAAATGCAGATGGCACAGTGACCCAGCTCAAAATAGCCTACCATAACAATGGCCCATGGGGCATATGCCCCCCTGCCCTCAAGCCCAGGCTGCCCATGTTCTAGACACATTCACTTGAGGTGCTCAGTTTGATGAGTCTCACTGAAGCCACACCAGGTCAGCTGTTGTTAGCTGTGGGGAAAAACTGTATCTAAACCACCTCAAAATATGTACGTTAAATCATAATCTACATTTACTTTGTCACACATATGTTCTTCACTTGTATCTCTTTAAGGTAGGTGCACTGCTTTACAAATGTGTAATCCAGTCTGCAGCCTTGACTTGCAGACTGTCAGCTGAATACCTAACTTTTCTCTTAGAGGTCTGTGGCAATCCGCTCCCTTTGTCAAAGTGTCTAGTGTATGACCACATAATACTATGCATGTACATGATGGGCTACTGCTGCATCATGATGGAAGCAGAAGTGGGGTCAAGTAATACATTTGACTACACAAGCTCTCTGCATGTGTGAATAGCACAAATCCTCCACATCCAAAAATGTTTACAATAAACAAAGAATTGGCTTTAAATATATATTTGCCTTGGTACCATAGAGAAAATATACGTAATTGAAGATACAATGTATGCTTTAGAATGTGCTAGAAAATGCAGATGTAATTTTATGTTCTTGCACCACCTGTCTAAGCAGTAAGAAGAAGATAATAGGGGAATGAATCAATGAGATGCTCTACCTCAAAAATAAAGAATCAGATGACATTGAAAAGGAACTCTGGAACTGTAAACAATTGAAATCACATATTGTTTTATTTTTTAACATCAACATTTTTTTATTGACTTTTAGATGTTTCAAGGGAGAGGGTACAGAATAAACTAAGAGGAAAAGGGGGGTATAGAGTGGAGAGCAGACATAACATTGTAAATCTAACCAATGAACCTTCAAAACAGTATAGAGTCTTCAAATATATTTAGGCAGTGGGTTAGAAATTATTGCAGCATGAGGGTCTTAGTAAAGGCCACTAATGAATTTGCTGGTGCTGAATCCGTGGGGCTATATTGGTCAATAGGATGAATAAGCTTGGAGCCTTCACCATCTGTCACAAATATATGCCATGGCATCCATTTGGCAATGGGGAAGACATTTACATAGAATATGGGGCGTCTAGTGTCTTCATGCGGAAGCTAAAGGGAATTTTCGCAATCACCTTGTGGAGTGTAGGGGGAGATGGCTGTTCCAAAGTTGGGCTATTGCTGAGCTTGAGGCTATCATAATGTGTCCCCAGACATATCTATAGTCCTTAGGTAATTGTTCAGGGTACAGATGTAGGAGGGCCGTAAGGGGGGTTGGGGCTAACGATATGGAGGTCACCTTTTGAGATCGATCAAAAACCTCTTGCCAGAGTGGTTGGATAACAGGGAATGACCAAAACACATGGAATAAATCACCCACAACTCCACACCAGCTCCAGCAAAATTTAGAATGGCTGGGCCAAATATTTTGTAGGCGGTCTGGGTTCAGGTAGGTGCGGTATAACAGCTTTAACAACATTTCTACATGATTAGTGCATTTTGATATCGCAAATAAGTTGCTGTAAATAATTCCCCACTGAGACGGAGGGATGTTAAGGTCAGCTTCCCACAAGGTTTGGGAGACTTCCTTGGAGACATCTGTTAGCCCCAGAAGGTTTTGGTACATATTGTTTTAAAAGGATGGCAAAAACAGGATGCCTGAAGAGTTTGATAATAAAACCGTCCTTAAAACGACATTCTCTTTCTGTCATCTACAAAGCAAACATGGGTTTGTAGCTGTCAACTAATCCATAATACTAAAATTTATTAAGTCAGTATTCTGACCCTGAGCCAATGAGTCCAGAATAATAGAGTGTGCAATTACATGATATCACTTGATGTTGGGCTGAACTCTAACTTTTTTTTTTCAAAGATAGTCCACAAAAAGGAGTTCATATCCCTTGGGACCCAGTGGATGTGTGTGTGTCTTTGTTGGGAAGGGCGGATTACTGTAAATGGAGCCACGGTTGCGGTGTTGCTTACAATGGTAACTGTATATGAATCCAAATATACCACTACATTTTTTGGAAGCTGCCTTTGCAGGAATTGTTGTGCCACCATCTACCAGGCAGTAGCATAATGGAATTTGAGCTGTAGTAAACAATTCAGCATAACATTACAAGACGAGCCCTTTAATGACATAGCAAACTGAATAAAGAATCAGAAGTAGTAACAGACCATGCTAAATAAATATCAACAACTGGTATAGGAAATCTCTGAAAATGTCTTTAAAGAAATATAGAAAGACTGATGGGGCATTGCATCACTAGATTGGCATGACAAGATATTCAAAGTGTTAAAAGCAGGACAGGATATAGTATTGTATGCATCTCAGAAATCAAGTTCACTAATGGGTAGTATATAAAATAAAGCAAGCTATAGAATAAATCATTGCTGGGTACAAACACTTTTTGTTCTGGCACTAGAGTGTTCACTGAGTTAACTTTTTTAAACTGGCACCTGCTGACATCAGTAGGTACTACCCCAAGGGAGAGAAGGCGCATGCTATACAGAGCAACATGTTATACACCATCTGCAACCAGCTAATCAAGTTATTGTAAAAGAGCAAGAAATTACACAGGAAAAAAATATTTAATCAACTTCCAAAGCTATGCTGAAATAACATATGATGTACAAATGAGAAATGAGAGTGACCCATAATTTGGTCAACTCAGCAGCAAGAGTTCACAAGGGAACAGTGGCAATAATTGTAAACAATTTAAATTATAATAGTGAAACAACTGAATAAATCTCTCTCTCTCTCTCTCTCTCTCTTTCTCTCTCTCTCTCTCTCTCTCTCTATATATATAAATATATATATATATACACTATATGGACAAAATTATTCGGACGCTTGATCATTACACCAGCTGGAACTGTATTGACATTGTATTCAAATACATATACTGTAATATGGAGTTGGTCCCCCTTTTGAAGCGATAACAGCTTACACTCTTCTTGCAAGGCTTTCCACAAGATGCTGGATTGTTTCTGTGGGAATTTGTGCCAATTCATTCTGTAGATCATTAATGAGGTTGGGCACTGATGTTGGAAGAGAAGGCCTGGCGCGCAATCTCCGTTCCAGTTCATCCCAAAGGTGTTCGATGGGGTTGAGGTCAGAGCTCTGTGTGGGTCAGTCAAGTTCTTCCACACCAAACTTGTCAACCATGTCTTTGTAGTCCTTTCTTTGTGCACTGGGGCACAGTCATGTTGGATTAGAAAAGGGCCTTCCCCAAACTGTTGCCACAAAGTTGGAAGCATAGCATTGTCTAAAATTTCTTGGTATGCTGAAGCATTAAGATTGCCCTTCACTGGAGATAATCCCAAACCCTGAAAAACAGCCCTATACCATTACCCCTCCCCCACCAAATTTCACAGTTGACATAATGTAGTCAGGCAGGTAACATTCTCCCGGCACCCAACAACCCAAACTCACCCATCTGACTACCAAACAGAGAAGCATGATTGGTGAACTCCACAGAACACGTTTCCTCTGCTCCACAGTCCAGTGTCGGTGTGCTTTACACCACTCCATCCACTTTCTAATATTGTCACTTACAGTTGACCGTGGAATATCACAGTGCCATGCTTGAAGTCACTGAGCTCTTCAGAAAGACCCACTTCGTATCACAAAACTTTGCATGGAGACTGCATTGCTAGGTGCTTGATTTTATACACCTCTGGCAACAGGTCTGATTGAAACACCTCAATTCAATAATTAACAGTTGTGGCCAAACACTTATACTCTCTCTCTCTCTCTCTCTCTATATATATATATATATATCTATATCTATATCTATATATATATATATATATATATATATATATATATATATATACAAGGCACCATTAAATTGACTGGAACTTATAGTAAATTCATATAAATGTTCTATTTATATTAAGCTTTGCATTAATTAAATGATTCTCCACTTTCATCAATTACAGCTTTGCAGACATTTGCCAATCTAGGTTTTGAAGATATTCAGGGGGAAGTTTTACCCACGAGTTCTGTAGCTCTTCCCTACTAGTAGTGTATTTTTCCTGCCTTCTATATACACTGACCACAGCGGATTGCATAGTGTAAAAGAGAATTGTAACGTTTCTGGTTCATTATTCCATGCACTCTGTGTAAATCTCAGACTTTACCAGCACCAAAACAGCCCCAAACCATTACATTTCGTGTGCCATGCTTAATAGAAGGCATCAAGTACTTCTCCAGTACTCTCTTTGAACCAAACACCCCTGTCCACTTTTCCAGTCATCCACCGTCCAATGTCTGTTTTCTTTTGCCCATTTTAACCTTTAGTTCCCTAATTTCCTGTTTAAAATATGTTTTTTTCTTTGCAACTCTGCGTATAAGGCCAGCATCCCGGAGTCATCTTTTTATTGTTGCAGATGAAACTGGTATTGACGAGTACTATTTAAGGAAGCTGTCAAACTCAAGACCTGTACAGCACCTGTTTCTGAAACTGCAGACTCTGATGCACTTATCCTATTGTGCAGTTGTGCATCTGGGCCATCTGCTTCTTTTTCTATCCTGGTTAGATCCAGTTTGCTCTTTTCTTTCAAGAGAGTAGAGGAGACCTTTGTATGAAATCTTCAGTTTCTGACCCATGGAATAGTGTTCATTTCTCAAAACAACAATAGATTGGTGGGTTTCTTGGAAAAGCTGTTTTGTTTTGGTCATTTTTTTTATTGTCTTTTTAAAATGGGGCTTTACCGTCATATGCAAATAATAAATTATAAATCAATAATTTTAAGCAGTAATTGTCTTTTGCACTATTCTAGATTTTAAAAGGGCCACAGCCTGTCAGAACATGGCCTTTGTGTCATGAGATATATGGGTGATTTTGTGCCAATCTGGGGCATGATCTAAATTTTTCCAATTAGGAAAGTATGGGCCACCTTAGCACTATTTCACTGTAGCACACAAAGAGTCAGGTCCTTAGTCTGCATGAGTAAGTCCCACTATGCACAAGTGGTTCACATGTAATAACTAGTAATTAATAAATAATCACTTTAAACAAAATAATTTAATAATTCATCATTTGGAATGTTCAGTTATACTTTTAATTTTCTACAGTGCATGGTTTCCATTTTTAAAAATCAAACTCAATACCTTTAGAAAATGTCTTTATTGAATTTGTTAAGCTTAAAATTAATAGGTTCAGGAAGTAAAAAACATTTAGCTGTATGAAAATAAAATCAAATTCAATTATTGCATTTCTTGCTTCAATACATGGTACTGTTGACATTAAAAATATTTTGCTCCTTGTGCTCTATAATTACATAATTTTTACACTTCACTGCTGTTGCCTAAATTAATATTGTGACTTTATCAATCTGTAAGTGTAAATTAAGTATGAAGATTGGATTGGGACAGAGTATAGAAGCTAAATATACTGATCATACCTTAGCGGTTGGGTCACTAAGTATATTTAAATTTATCCGCAAAGGCATTGCGGTCCATCCAAAAAAAAGTTCTCAAGGCACATAAGTTTACTTCTGAATATATTGTGTGACACGGGCAGGGCCGTCGATGGGGGGTGGATACAAATTGCTCAGGCCCAAGGGTTTTTTGTTTTTTTAAATCTGATTTTTTTACAATTTTTTCTTTTTGCATGGAGGGGCACCAGAGCTGCGATCATGTGAGTGCCAGTGTCCCTCTTCCCTGTTCCGTTTGCACTGAATGTCGGGTGTGACGTCATCACATCATGCTTGACGTTCTTTGAGGAAAAGCGCAGAGAGGAGTCCTCAAAACGAAGAGAGATGACAGAAGAGAAGAGAAGAAAAGAAAAGAGATGACAGAAGCCAATACAAAGGTAAGTAACTATTGTGTCAAAACGCCGTCTTACACACAGTGGTATATATAAACACACTCTGCCCATTCACACTAGTTCAGTGTTACCTTAATAAGTGTCTTGTGTGAAACAGAGTGTAGGTACATAAGTTCCTCTTGCTAAACAGTGCTGTTCACACGAGTATTGGAGCCAATACACTTTAGGCTTCCTTACACATTTTGTTCTGCAAAACTCAGAACTTTCTCAAAGCTCTTTTTACACTTACCACTGTGTGTAAGATGGCGTTTTGACAGGTAGATCGCATGCAGAATACTAATCCCCTCTGTAATAAATTTGTTTGGAATCAGAACTGTGGTGCCATTGCGAGATCTGGATTAATGGTACTTAAGTTCAACACAGACTATTTTGCTAAATGGTTAACATCATAATTCTGTTTCTTTGCTTTTTGAAGTGAGCTGTACCTTAGTGCTGAACAGTTTATGTTGGGACATATATGTCCCTAAAAGCACTGTTAGATAACTCTCTTGGAGATATCCATTGGATTACAATTTCTGATGGAAGTTTGTCTGTGTTTCATTAATATTTATTTACTAAGTGCTGACAGGATTATAGGACCTATTATCTACCCCAAAAGTGTCTAGGTAAATTATACTATTTCTTGTTTTTTTATATATTTTTTTGCTTTGTTTGAAAGAAAGGTATATTTTGTGTTAATATAGATTTTTAATAAAGTATAACATTTTTTATAGAGACTAATCCCTTATTCATTGTACGAATATTAGGGTACTTATTAACTACTAGGGATATACTAACCTCACTGCGCATTTTTCTTTCTTTTTGAGTCTGAGCTCTTGCGAGCAGGGCTAGAAGAAAACTGAAAAGTGGCAATATTAGATGAGTTGGGCCTGAAAACAGTAGTCACTTGTAAGTATTTCTTAGTCTCCATGGCAACCTGGTGACCAGCATTTGTATATTCCTGTTGTAAACAAAGGGGATTTAAAGTAAATGAGCCAACTAGTCAGAAGCCTTTATATTTGGTGTTAAGTCAATGCTGAGTAAATATCTTTATGGCAAGCTCTTCTCCTGGGGTATCTCATTATTTAATTCTGCTTCCTCCTCACAGGGGACAGAGCTTGGCATTCAATGTGTAAATCACTCTGCCGATGCTCATGTGTGGTATCTATGTTTGCCAGACTGCACTGAATGCCGTTCCATTCAGGAAGAACTGCTTGCTGTACTGTAAGAAACATCCATTTACTTGCCTTTGTGCCTGTAAAGTCTGATGAGAGTGGACTTAGCCAGACAGATAGGGCATGGCATGTGGCACCCACGTTCTCTTTGGTGTGCTCGAGACGGTGAAGGATAAGATAAGACACCATGACACAACTAGATAATTTCTAATTTTGCATCAAATGACGGCCTGAAAGATGACTAATATAATCTCTCCCCTTGGGATTCAGACTTTGCCCTTGAAGACTGTTAGGAATCATTGAATGCAGCAAAATTTGTTATTCTGTAAACTCTTTTCTCTTTCTCTCTGCAGCCATTGATACACCTAAGTTTATGAAAACCTTTTTATGCAAATTTTGGCTCATTTAATAGTATTTGCTTCTAGTTTTCTAGATAATTATAGTAGCAGTTATGCTGTTTTCTGTCTTGTTACAGATAAATCTGACAGGGCAATCAATATATCACATCATTTTAAGGTGAAACAGTGTAATACATTCATCTACTATTGTTATTTTATTTTTATATATTATATGTTCATTAAGATAAACTCAAAGTAAAAATAATATAGTGTGTTTACTATTCTGCATGTTTTATATTCTTTTTAATAGGATTTTGTAGATAAAGGGCATCATCTTTTTCTTTAATTGCTGTTATCCCTTTGTGCTTTTAATCCTGTTAGCAGCAGGAAAAGGGCATATGGTGATGTGATTGTCACTGTCTTTGAATACAAGGTTTGTTTCCTTGTGAATCCACGTAAGTCATCCTAATTTTCTGCTAATGATCTATGAACTAGATTTGAAGCTTTTCTGCACAGGCAGTGTGTCCAAAAAAATGAATGTCTACCTCTCTGGCTTCTCTGTAGAGTATCTTGTTGTTGGTTCAGATCAGAGGCAAAGCATTGTATCTGATACAGTTTGATCTCTTGTAATTATTCTACATTTATGTATTGTGTACTTTGAAGTACTTCTGCAAAGCCATGATATGTGAGATTGCCTTTGCTTTTTTCATAGGGTTTTGGATAGACTCATATTGGGGCGTGCCTAGTGCCTAATAAGCTCTGCCAGCCTTCCATTCCCATCTTTCCTTAAGTGTCACACATGGTTTATCCTAGTGCACCTCCATTTCTGAAACTGGTCGCCGGTGATTCGGCTTGTTAATAGAGTTAATGTTGCCATATATGTGAATGAGTTCTCTATACAGCGCTGCGGAATCAGTTGCATAATATAAATAAATGGTGATGATGATATGTCTAACAGACAAGTGGTGTAATCCTGCGGATCAAAAGACAGACAGCTTGTGGCTTCCTATTTTTCTATAGGGCACCACTCCTTTTTGCCTTGGGAATTGTGCTCTGTTTCAGAGTACAATTCCAGAAGTTCCACTTATGGGAAGAAGCAGCTTAGTTTATTTTTTTAAAAAAATAAAAGGTCAAGAGAAGAGCGTTAAGGACAGTGAGGGACCCTATGCATTGGCACCAATGGCACCCCCCAAAAAAGTCCCTTTTAAAGCCATCCACATTTTACATTAGTTTAATCACTGGAGTTTTGTACATGTTATACACTCTTCATCAACTATAAATATTCACTATGTAGCCTGTTATTTGCAGATACTTCTGCACTGGTCTGTAAGTGTCATGGGAGAGCTCTTCATTTCTCACTTCCAAAGCTTTCCATACACTGGGCCTAATGCCGAGTTGAACTTACGCCAGTTTGTGTAGCGTAAATTGTGCAAATTCAAACTGCACATGCCCGCAAAGAGCACAGACACATGTGTACCAATGCAGACTTGTGCAAGAATGTTTTTTATTCATTCACATCAGTTCCTGCCCGAGTGGAGCTCACAGTCTAAGTTTTCTACCATAAAAAAATTATTAAACACAGAGAGACATTTACTAAGCAGAGCTTATTTGGAGATTTTGAAACCACACATCCCCACACACCGCCAGAGTTTTTTACCTTCAAATTGGGGATTTAATATCCAGCAGAGAAGGTGGGTGAAAACTCAAACTGCTGGCGATGTGTGGTGGTTTCAAACAACCAAAATTGGTGGCAGTTCACACCGAAATGCCATAAAATGCCCTTTTCTTGGTGGTTTTCAGCTGGCTTTACAAACATTCAGGATTTTGACCTCAGGTGCACAGTAAAAGCCTGGTCACTTCTTAATTATATTTGATAGGGGGCTGAGGTAATAGGAGAGAAGCGTTTGGTTGTTAGTAAGTACATTTAAAATTTGAGATTGTTGTGAATTGTCTTGTGCTATGTTGTTATCTTGTTACTTATTGTTCTGTCATCTTAACTGTTTGCTGTCTATTTTGACTTAAATCATGTCAGTGTTTATTGTGGGTGAATGTGGTGTGACTGTTAGTATTGTTAGTGTACTTAGTCTTTTTTCTCTCTGCGTTTAGTGTTTTTACTTTGTGTAATCTATGTAGAGAGAATAATTGCCATGTATGCAGCCTTGGGCAGCAGGAGAAGCAGGTGTCTCACCCCGTGTTGCTGTCATGTATTATTATTATTATTATTTTTTTTTTTTATTTATAGGGCGCCACTAGCTATCCATAGCGCCGTACAGGGACAGACAGAAACACGATACAGGGTGAGACAGCACGGTACAGTTAACAAAAAGCACAGTAACTCCGAAGCTCAATGTACAGCTAGATGAGAGGTGAGAGCCCCAAGTGGGGTAGAGAGAGGGGTAGAAGGGCAGGAAGACCTTGTGGAAGAGACAAGGAGCTGAAGAGCAGAGTTAAGGTGGTGGAGAACAGAAGGAGAGGAGGCCCCGCTCGAAGGAGCGTACAATCTAAGGGGAGGGTAGGACGGACAGAGACGCAATGGCAGGAAGAGGGAATGGGGAGAACAGAGGCAGAGACGGAGAGGGGGGAGAGGGGGGGAATGAAAAGGAGGGAGATAAGAGGGGGACAGGAGGGAGGGCAGGAGTGGGAGGGGGGTAGGGGGAGTTGGGAGGAGGTCAATTAGGTGGGGGACTAGAGGGCTTTAAGGAAGAGGTGGGTTTTTAAGGCCCGTTTGAAGCTAGACAGGTTGGGGGGAAGTTCTGAGCGGGGGAGCTGGTTCCAGTGGAGGGGGCAGCGCGGGAGAAGTCTTGGATGCGAGCATTGGGGGAGGTAACCAGGGGGGAAGAGAGGCAGCGGTCGTTAGCCAAGCGCAAAGGGCGGGATGGAGCGTGAATGGAGATTAGGTTAGAGATGTAGGGAGCATGTATGCTACCTTGGGCCTAATAGGGAGTGGTCTGCTGTTTGAGGAACCAAGCCTGGAAAAGAAGAACCTGTAAAATAACCTGTCTCATCAAGTCTGTGTAGCACATTTGTTTTATGTGATAGAAAATATCACACTTACATAGTTTTTGTACTAAGTAACAAATATGTAATTTTGACTTCAGGTTCCTTAATAGGTGAGAGTTTCCACAGCAGAAAGGCTAAGTATGAAAATGTCATCTTGGCTCTTGTTGTAGGTGTTGTATCTCAGCATAGCTTAAGGACCATTTGTAGAACAGAAGATAACAAGAGCAGTACAGGTACTTGGTGACCCGAGTCATATTTAAAGGTATGCATGTCGATGCTCTACAGCCCATGCTTCATCCAGATTCTGCCCCGGATAGAAAATATCAAGACGATATGACGAGCTGCTACTAAAAGATTAGTGCAGCACAATAAGTGTAATATATCCAGATGAAGAATACACACTGTAAATATATAAATATAGTCAAATGTAGCGTTTTATAAGAAAAATAAATATACCTGTCCAAAAAGCTTCAAATCTATGTACTTTTCTTGCCTTTTATACATATTAAAATTAACCATTGTGATCCCACACCAGGGGGTAAATGTATCAATGTCCGGATTCTTCAACTCCGGCGAGATCGGCGTCTTCAGCGCTTAAATTTAAAGGCGGCGCTGCCTTGTAAAGGGAAACTTCCCTTTACAAGGCAGCACCGCTTTAAATTTAAGCGCTGAAGACGCCGATCTCGCCGGAGTTGAAGAATCCGGACATTGGTAAATTTACCCCCAGGACTTATTTTGTAATATTACCTGCTTACCTGCCTCACTATGTCTCTGGAGCATTGGAAGATGGCAACTGTGCTCATTATCACTGCTAGAACACTCTGCTAGATCTTTCCTGCCAACTTACTCTGATGCTCTGTGTCTGTGGTACACCTCTCAGGAATATTTACCTCTGACCCATGTTCTGCGCACAGCACAACAATTCAAATATGAATGAAACTACATGACTCAGTGTGCTATTTCATACTTAAGCCTCACTGCATTTGTATATAATTAACTAATAAAATCAACTGTAGCAATGTCTGAACAGGCCAACATACCTTTAATTAGTGTATAATCATGTAAGGGTATTCTAAAAAGCTTGTGAAAACATATATTGAGTTTACATTATTCTAATGATAATAGTAATATCCTGTTGTGTAAAGCATTTGGTTTATATTTTTTATATTAAAAAAAATCTCCAGCACTATTATAACTTTAAAGTGTACTACTAATATAAACATTTACAAATATATAAAATATTGAATGTTAATATCAAATAATGAGTGATTATATATAATTAGAGGTACTCAGGCTCGGTTTTCTGAAAACCGAGCCCGCCCGAACTTAGGGGATCCAAGTAGGCTTGCGAGCCGGCTCGATACTTTTGCGCATCCTTGGATCTGAATCGAGGCAAAACGTCATTGTTGTGTTGTCGGATCTCGCCGGTTTTGGATTCCATAAGTACCTCTCCAGGAGATCCAGCGCCATTGCTCCCACAGAAACAGGGTTAGCAGTGTTCTTGTCACTCTCCAGTGCCATTGCTCATACAGAAACAGGAGGGTTAGCAGTGTTCTTGTCACTTGACAAAAATTGACTGGAAATGACTGGAAATTAATGTTATTGAGGTTAATGATAAGGTAGAAACAAAAAAGAGCCAAATTATGTGATTTTAGAAAAAAATATGGATTTTAGGAAAAAAAAATAGGGATCCAAAACCAAAACACGGGGGTCAGTGAATATGTCTATATATAATATAACCAAATCCCCTGCAGCTGTCTATTGGGACAATGCACAGCCCCACAGCGAATTAGCAAAACAAAAGAGAGCGCTAAAATACTGGTATTCACTTATCTTGCTAAATATTCATTAACAAATCATATATATTTTCCCCCAAACAAGGCAGTTTTGAAACTCTTCAGAGAATAGGCTCAGACAATATATACTTTGCAATCATTTAATGGTTCAAACACAATAAAAAAAAACACAATAAGAAACCTAGTTTAAAACCTTTTCCTTAAAGCCTTCCAGTCTCATGCCTAAACTCCCACCGGTCGGCTACCTCTCTTTCTCATCCCTTCTTCCCTTCTCCCCCTTCCTCGACTCCGTCTCGGTTTCTCCTGTCTCTCCGTCTCATCCATGTGTCTGTCTGTCTTCCCCTCCCTTTAGATTGTTCGCTCCTTTGAGCAGGGCTCTCCTACCTTCTGTTTCCATCACTTTAACTGCGCTCTCCAGCTACTCAGCTCTCCTCCTCTCAGTCCCTCTGCCCTCTGTCTCCTCTCGCTTCTCTCCACTCCCCTCAGTGACTCTCAACCTGTCATCTGTGCCCACCCTCTTGGGCCATAGTTACCTGCCTATACTCACTTTTCCCCTCCCTCCCTCCCTTTCATGCTGTGCCTGAGCCCCCAGAGTTATAGTGCTTACTGTTACTTGTACTGTGCTGTTTCACCTTGTACTGTGCCATTGTTTGTCCTTGTACGGCGCTACGGATACCTTGTGGCGCCCTATAAATAAAAATTAATAATAATAATAAAAAAACAATTAAAAAACATGCAAAACTTCAAACAACATTGCAATATTTGCTGGAGTAGATTGAGTCATTAGTGAAGTGTGTAAACTGTGTATATTTTTTCTGTATTCACCTCTACAACCACTATAAAAATAATCTACTCTTCTTTATGTACTTGTACCCCACATAAGTGATAATCCAGTGGGAAAAAAATGGAGGAAGACTTTAAAATCAATTCATTTTATGACCCAGCTATTGATTTTTTTTTTATTTATGTGATGTAGTACAAAGAATTGGATGCTGTACTAGTTCTGGAGGGAAGCCAGTAAGGTATAATTCTTAATGAGAAACTATAATTATTTCTTTAAAGACATAAAGTATATGATTTTATACATCTCAAAAATATTTTCTCATACAATTATCTTAGTGTTGACTTGAAGAGGAAATGAATCAGCTTTGTAGATCTGTGATGTAATCTTCAGATAGAATCAGCTATGAATATTAGAGCTTCAAGACTAGACATGAGCAACATGTTTGAAACAGTTCTTCTGTATATTTGCTTCACTCCGTATTTGGGGTACAGAGTTTTGTGTGTTTCAACATAGGAGCTTTGGCCTTCGGTATTTCTTGCACAATTCCCTCTAAACAAGAATTCACCTATCATTGTTGTTCCACTTGGACTTCTTCCTTATTAAAACCCAACCACACCACAAAGAAGAATGAATTGAAACTGTTGTTGTCCCAGCTCTACTTAAAAAGAATTTACAAATATGGCAAGGAATGCCATCTTCCCAGAATGGCAAAGCAAAAGCGGAACTCAAAGATTCTTTCACCGGAATTTTGTAGCTCTGCGAAAAATCTTCTGCCACAAAATTTGATTTGCAAATTCTACCCCAACATTGCACATCTCTATTCAAGACCATATTATTGAAATACCACACTCTAAAGGCGAGTTCTAAATGAGCAACATTCTCAAATTTTTATAAGTGCTACATTTTCAATAACTGCAGTGTGAACAATTTAAATTTTATAGGTGTCTGTAATTTCTAAGCCTACAACATTCCCTAAGCCTACAACATTTTAACAGCATGTTACATACATCTGGATTCAATTCAAAATGATATGCTATTCATTTTTGATAAAACACACCCAACACACTAATACCACATATCTGAAAGAGCACTAAAGATAGATCAAAATAATTTTGGTCAATTCAGTGAAAGATGTTCTTGTAAAGTGCTAGGAGTTTGTACTTTTTTGATGTAACATCTACACTTTAACAACACAGTGCATTACTTTATATTTTTCTGCCTGTCCGCTTACGTTCATGTGCATAGGATGGGTCGCCACATTGAGGCACACAGAAACAAAACCGAGGCGTTTTGATCTCTGCATCCAGTGCAGTTTGTAGATGTCCACCAATATGGGACTGGTCTAATTGAAGTGGTCCCCCACAATAAAACATCTCATCGCTTTATAAGTAGCATGTGCTATGTCAAACTATAAAAAACGAATTTTCATCAAATTTTACAATTTATTTTAGGATATATACAAAAGAAGTTACATTATTATTTACAACATAGAAAATGCTTAAACAGTTAATCTGTTCTTTAACATCGTATTATTGGGATCACTTCAAAGATTTCTTTGGCAAGGACATTAGAGTCATGATTTTTTTTCTTAGTTCAGGGAGTTGTCTCTACAAGCTGCAGTGAAACATTTATGTCCTAGATGTTTTGCTTGGAAAGGGACATGTAGAAGCTCTGGTAGTTGTCTCTGTTGTTTTTTTTGTTACCAGGGAGCTTGTTTTGCTGACAGCATTACCTTTTAAGTTAAAACATGTGGTCTTATAGTTGTCATTGAGCAGTCACCTGCATACGACAGCTGCACATGCTTTCCCCGCGTCAAGCCTGACATTTGTGATGTCATAGTTCTTTTGTCCTCAGTCCCCTCCTGTTGTGCTGCTCAAATGATTTCTGTTTCTTTTGCTATGTTTATGAACATGACCATTCATGATAAACTATCATATCATGTGTTAATGTTTCCAAGACTTCCAGCACCAGAACACATTCCAGATCATGTGTGAAGGTTACTGTTGTTTATAATCAGTTTTAACCCGGACTATCAGAAGGATCAGCATAAACTATGTATCCTGGACACACTTAGTTTGGACATAGAAGACAAGATAATTATTGCTTATGTTTAATTCACACCTTACAAAACTAAACACTCTGATTAAACAGCTCACAGAAGCAATCCTCAGTAGAGGGACATAGATGTTAAGTAAACTGATGAACCAGTTTATTAGGTGCACCAGCCCTTCCCTTTCAGTTGTTTGCTCAATCGATGATAGCGTCATGATATTGCTATTTTAACAGGTAAACCGCTACCAGCATATCAAGTGCGTGTGCTCTTCATGCACTAGATATGTTAACATGAGTATATCAGGATCAGCAACGGTATTTTAACTAACAGCCTCGAGTCAAATAACAGCAACATTCGTGTAGAAGAAGGCAAATCACATTGTACCTTTCCCCAGATAGGAAATGGCAGCTAATGTTGACACAGGGATCCATTCCTGTCTGCAAAAACGAAGAAGATGCGGTTCTAGTGCAAGGAACACACACACTGAGGAATATTCTCTAGTACCAGACTGACAGCAGAGTGACATTTGAATTATTTATTATTAAGCATTTTAATATTGTGAATAGGGTGACAATATATTAATACTTTAAATAGATTTTTTTGTAACCATTCACTGCTGCAGTGGAGCTTACAGCCTATAATTTGAACCATGCAAACAAACACACACTAACATTAATCTACCATTATGTTTTTAGGAGAAAGTCCATTGAAACCTATGAGCCAAACACACTCCATATAGAAAGTTCCCTTGCTGCAGTAGAACATAAGGCCCTGTACAGTCTGATAGCAATGCAAACCACTGTGCCCCCATCCTGCCCAAAGTAAAATATCTGAACATAATTGCCTATCAGGAGCATTCCTTCGTGGCAGCAGTGTAGTCATTTGCAAATGGAAATATAATCAGCTCCATACTTCAAGACTACTAAAGTCTTGAAATTGTTCCAGGAACAGGACAGTAATTTCAGTTTAATTCAATTTCAATTTTCAATCAGTCACAATCCATTTTAGTAGAGAATGCCCACCAGTGAACTTTAAGACAACGGAGTTGAAATGGGTGAACACTACTGCACCTTTTTAATGCTTTGTTGAGAGCCTTTCCCGAATAATGTTTTTTTCTGATGGCAAATAAGAGAGCAGTTCCCATAGGCAAACCGAGAGGGGGTTTCCTAGTGCCTGGAAACCAACTCCAAGCCTGGGGCACTGTATAATTGAGGTGGCTGGACCCTGCCCCTGCTTCACACGGCTCTGCTTGAAAAGGGAGAGCTGTGTGCACCTAACAGTAGTGCACACAGCTTTGCCCATGTATATTATGGGGATAGGAAGAGTTGGAGAGCAACCAAGCACTGTCTAAAATTATAGCCACGCCCCCATGCATGCTGGTCATGCCCACTGGTGGCATGGTGTGGAAACCCCCCTCTACAAATCCTGCGTTTGCCCCTGGTTCCTATAATGTAGACATATTATATAAAGAATCCACTTGGTGTATTTAGTAAATGTTTAAAACGGTTATCATGCCTCTTCCATGAAATGGTAGAGATAGATAAATAAATGCCTGCTAACAGCACTAATGGATTGAAATTGCGAGATGCTAATATTGGTTTTAGAAAAAGAGAAAAGGTTGAACAAGTATTCAAAGCTTAACTGATACTGGTAAATTTTTCCATGTAAATTTTGCCAATTGCAACTTTTATATATTATCCTTTGTGCATGTAGAGCACAATAACAATAACTTATCAACTGAGAGTAAAACATACATATCCTGTTAAAGTTTTGAACAAAACTGTACAGTCATTTTTTATTTCACTCATTAAAGACTGTTCAAAGCATAGTCCAACTGAGGATATGTGTGAACATTTTAAGCTGTTCATGACCAACACTGAGTCCGGTTCTTTGAGCGATTATGGATTTTCTCATATGGAGTTCATATGAATTAAATACAAATACTGTGTCAAAACAAATTGTTAAAGCCTGGTTGTCTGTGAATATCTAGACAGCAAGATCAATTAATATATTCTACATAAATAGATCAAGATTAGTCAACTTGGGCTACCAGAAATGTGGACATGCAATGGGACTAGATATTCTGAATTTGAGACTAATTTACGATCCTATTAAGAAGAAAATAACTATTGACCACACAATTTTACTTTGATCATATCTCTGTTTTTTTATAATTTAAGATGTTACAATGATAATGATAGGCAGACACAGAAAGATAGATAGATAGATAGATAGATAGATAGATAGATAGATAGATAGATAGATAGATAGAAAGCAAGCATTGAATCCACATGACAAAATAGTAACTAATATTTCTATGTTAGGAGATGTTTTGCACTTGCTGAGATTATAGCACCACTTACTGGCAGATTGTGGCGTGACATGTATATAAACAGGAAAAAGGCATACGTATTTGTTAGCTGTTTGCATTGTTCATCCATTTGTTCTTATAACCGTTATTACAGAGCCAGCAACAAATTATTAGCTTTCACATGCTACTTGTCAAGCTACAGCATACAAAATTACCACAGAATATCCAATAAATGCCAGAGGATGACAAACAAAGTATGAAAAATTGCAAAATAATTACATATGTAATTACATCAATTTCAATGGATAAATTTTTGTATTCACATTTCATTTACATATTTCTGTATCTGAATTGTTTAATTTGTGGTACAATGTAAAATATTGTATAAGGAATACCCGCTATTTGACATCAACCTCCCTCTGTAGTAGTTAGGTAACAGTCCCTCATGACTCCAGGGGCAGGCTGAGCTGGGGTAGTGGTGCTGGGGGGGCATCTTCCCCTGGGCCAGTCCTATAGTGGGCTATCTTGGTCTGGGTCACAGGGCCACCTGCATTTTTTTCCTTTAAAATGTTCCTAATAGGCTGCTGAGTCGAGTCTTGCCCCCCGAGCTAAAATTTCCAAGCCCTTCCCTGCCTGACTTTCGTCTGACTTCATAATGGGAGGTGTGCGAGAGGTCTACATAGAGGTGAGGTGTTTAAGTTATCCATCATTTCATTTGTAGAATTTGCATTTATTAGAAATTATAAAAACTGGGTTAGCAGCACTTTCCTTTTTATACCACTTTGGAAAAGTTGTTGAAATCTTCTTCCCAGTTATAACCCATTAATAAAGTTTACACTAGAGATGCTCAAGCTCGGTTCCCTGAGAACCGAACACACCCGAACTTAGCAGATTCAAGTACCGAACCGAGCCGGCTCGGTACTTTCGCGTGCCCTCGGAATTGAAAGATAAATTCAAATAATAGGGCTGGAAGTGTTATTAAAAGCCTCCAGCCACATTTTACTGTGCCATAGCTCATACAGAAACAGGAGGGGTGGCAGTGTCCGTGTCACTCTCCAGTCTTCAGTCACATTGTTCTTGTCACACGCCAGTCTCAATCATGATGATACTTATAGCTCTACCTCATGTGCTAAAGCCTATGTTCAAGTGCATAGTGGTTTTAAGTCAGGGAAATAAAAATGTAAATAAATAAAAAGCTTTTACCTTTTTAAAGAAAATATACCTGTCTAATAAAGGTGAAAGTTTACTGTAGAAAAACATAAAATTGCCAACATGCCATTCTACCCAAAATGTTACCAAGCATACCATTATCAGCTAGCTCCCTTCTCTCAGCTAGATCTCAGCACCTGCTATCTATACTGTCATCATATTCACCCTCATCAGTGTGTACATCATCCTCAAACAATAGTAATTCATCCCCTCTGTACTTTGATGTAATTGCCGGTAATGGCCTTCCTCATGGAACTTGTAGTTCACTTTACGGAAGAGCTGTCACGATTTTTGGGCAATTCTCTTTTAGACCAGACCAAATGTCAAAATCTTGTACAGACTCATCTGCATCACCACTCGGTGTCTTGGGAAAGCTAAGTTTTTTCCTAGCAGCAATTTCCAGAGAAACTGAAGGAGGAGATGTCATTGTGTCATGTACCACTTGAGCTGTCAGCTCGCTGACCAGGAGCTCATTGCATCTCTTGAGATCTGGGTCAGTTGGAAAGACAGAGAAGACATAGCTCTTAAACCTAGGATCAAGCTCAGTTGCCAAAATGTAATGATCCGATCTCAAGATGTTGATAACGGTTGGATCCTGGCAAAGCGAATAAAGTACTTAATCTACAAGTCCAAGATAATTAGTAGATTTGTTTTGTTTCATTTCCTCCTTCAATTTCTCTTACTGCTTTTACAAAAAGGCTTATTAGGGGAATCACTTGACTCAAGCTATCAGAAATCACATATCCTCAGGAGAGTGTCACGGGCACTAGGAGTCTTTACCCAGGGATCACCAGGTGATAGGCTTACCAGAGCAGTATAGGTGGTAATATGGTACTCTGGTAGCAGGGTGATCACGGAACAGGAAATAGCAGATGATGAGATGCTCAGGAAAGTCTATGACTAGCAGCACTGGCAATATGGAGGTAGTAATACACGAGGAACTGTATGGACAAAGGACACGTGAAGGTAGTCAGTGGTCTGCGGTAGCAAGTTGTACCACTGCTATAGTGAGGAGGAATGTCCAACAGAAACGAGGAGGTGATGAGAGTCAGCGGTCTGCGGATAGCAAGTAGTACCGCTGTCTGAGTGAAGGAATGGAATCCAAGTGGAGGTATCCGGGGAGTCAGTGGTCTGCGTTAGCAAGTTGTACCACTGCTATGTGAGAGGATACTGGAGCAGGTGAAACTGAAAACAGGGGTCAGTGGTCTGCCACTAGCAAGTTGTACCACTGAATATATATGTGAGGAGGTGCACGGGGAGAGACTGCAACACAATATATACACGGGCACCTTGACTTTGATCCACAGTAATATGCACAATATAAATGTATAAATGACTGAACAACACTGCCAATATAGAAAGTCTCTTGAAGTAATCCAGCATGAGATAACACAGTCAATGATGGCAATAGACTCAGCGGATAGTACACTCCAGAGGAGAACCAACACAGTCCAGCAAGGTATGCAATACAAAGCACAGTCAATGGGAAGTATGCATACCGTGGTTCAGGAGAAGGCAGTCAGACAGAAGTGCAGAGATACCTGAACGGCAGGAGGCCGGCAGGATGCAAAGTCCCTGGATGGGTGAAGCGGTGGTCTAGCAGGTGCAGCGCACAGGTAGGTAGACCAGCAGGGAACCCAGGAAGGCGTGGAGAGCGGATCAGCAGTAGATGGATGCGTAGCGCTGAGAAGTAACAGCAGCGGGTCTCTGCGGGAACACGGAGGTAGCCAATAGCAACCAGCAGGTGCAGTAACGATGGGACACCAGAGCAGAGTTGAACTGGAACAGTTGATCACGGAGAGTAGCGGGTAGCAATAGTGGCAGCAGACTCAAGGAAACACGGGAGAGTTGACAAGGGCTGAAGACTGCAGCGCACAGAGGCGGCGGATAGGAATGAGCTAGCAGTCACGATGATGAAACACAGACGAGTTGCAGGTTGAAGACTGTAGTGCACGGAGGCAGCGGATAGAAATCAGCCAAACAGTCACGATGATGAAACACAGACGAGTTGCAGGTTGAAGACTGTAGTGCACGGAGGCAGCGGATAGGAATCAGCTGGCAGTCACAATCATGAACAGGTGAGTGGATGTGAATGAAAGACTGTAGTGCACGGAGGCAGCGGATAGGCATCAGCTAACAGTCCCAATGATACAAGGTAGAGTTGAAGTGGTTAGAAGACTGTAGTGCACGGAGGCAGCGGATAGGAATCAGCTCACAGTCACGATGATACAGTAGATGGTAGAAGTGGTATAGGAACCACAGTAGTAGAAGTGGTTTGGAAACCACAGAGGTAGAAGTGGTTTGGAAACCACAGGAATCAGCTGGGCTGAATAAACGAGGAAACACAGGAACACCTTCAGAGACTCATGGGGAATGAGACTCCAAGATCAGGCAACGTGGTGTTGACCACAGGTGCTTAATATAGGGAGGTTGCCTGATCTGCCAATTAAGTTAAAGGAACATACACTGAAGGTTTGGAAAGGGCTGCGCATGCGCAGTCCCTCAGGATAGAGGACGTCCACGGTTCCTAATAGTCCGGGAAGAAGCACTCACAGTCCGGTGAGTGACAGTACCCCCCCTTTTAAAGGTGGGCACAGAACGCCTGGAACCGGGCTTGTCCGGATTTTTGGAATAAAACTTCTTCAGAAGGGCAGGAGCATTAAGATCTTCAGCTTTGATCCATGAACGCTCTTCAGGACCAAAGCCCTTCCAATGAACGAGGAAACGGAGGACTCCTCGCGAAATTTTTGCATCCAATACCTCAGTAATCTCGAAATCCTCCTCCTGATGAACTTGAACTGGCTGCGGTGCTGAGGGAGGAGTCGAGAAACGGTTGATGATGAGAGGTTTGAGCAAGGACACATGGAAGGCATTGGAAATCCGAAGATTCTTAGGAAGAAGAAGTTTAACACATACTGGATTGATAACTTGAATGATCCTATATGGACCAATAAAACGAGGGGCGAATTTCATAGATGGAACCTTCAAACGAATATTTTTGGTAGATAACCAGACACGATCTCCAATTTTTAGTGGTGGAATAGCCCGCCTCTTCTTATCTGCGAAAGACTTATATTTATTAGATGTCTTCTTTAAACAGGTTTTGACCTGAGACCAGATATTTTTGAAGGTTTGACAAGCAGTCTCCACAGCAGGAACTTGGGTGGGCGGGAGGGCAGGAAATTCCGGAAAAGACGGATGGTGACCGTAGACCACAAAGAATGGAGTTTTGGATGATGACTCATGGTACATGTTGTTATGGGCGAATTCAGCCCAAGGGAGCAATTCTACCCAGTTGTCTTGGTTGGCTGAAGAGAACATCCTAATAAAAGTCTCAAGATCTTGATTGACTCGTTCCGTTTGTCCGTTAGATTGCGGATGGTAAGACGATGAGAGTGCTAATCGTATGCCCAAGGTTTTACAAAGGGCCCGCCAGAATCTGGAAACGAATTGTACTCCTCTATCCGACACAATCTCAGACGGACATCCATGGATGCGGAAGATTTCTTTAATGAAATGTTCAGCCAGAGTAGACGAGGAAGGTAAACCGGACAGAGGGACGAAATGGGCCATCTTCGAAAATCTGTCTACCACTACCCAAATAGTATTGTGATTCTTACTTGGTGGCAAATCAGTAACGAAATCCATACTAATATGGGTCCAAGGCTTGGACGGAATGGGTAGTGGTCGCAGCAACCCTGCTGGAGTTCTGCGGGAGGATTTGAACTGAGAACATAAATCACAGGAAGCAATAAACTCTTTGACGTCTCTCCTCATTGAAGGCCACCAGTAACTACGAGAGAGAATCTCAAAGGTCTTGTGTTCACCGGCGTGTCCAGAAAAACGAGAGGCATGGAACCACGAAAGGATTTTCCTCCTCAGAGTAGGAGGCACAAGGGTCTTCCCAAATGGTAGCATTTTGGTGGATGAAGCAGCCAGAGAAATACATTTGGGGTCTAGAATAGCATGGTTGGGAACCTCTTCTACATCAGAGGACGTCACAAAAGCTCGAGATAGAGCGTCAGCTTTCTTGTTCTTAGCGGCTGGTTTGAAGGTTATAATTAATTCAAAACGGGAAAAGAAAAGAGACCATCTTGCTTGACGAGGGTTCAAGCATTGAGCAGATTGCAAATATGACAAGTTCTTATGATCCGTGAAGATCGTCACCGGATGGCGAGCTCCTTCCAACAAGTATCTCCATTCCTCTAATGCAGCTTTGATGGCCAGCAACTCCTTGTCCCCGATAGTATAATTTTTCTCTGCGGGCAGAAGACCCCGAGAGTAGAAGGCACAAGGATGTAATTTTTGTTGCTCCGAGCGTTGGGAGAGAATAGCTCCTAAGCCCACATTAGAGGCATCTACTTCTAGGAAGAAGGGGAGTGTCACATCAGGCTGTCGCAGAATGGGAGCAGACGAGAAGGCCTCTTTGAGGATTTGAAAGGCTTGGAGAGCCTCAGATGACCATTGCTTAGTATTAGCCCCTTTCCGAGTTAGGGCCACAATGGGAGATGCAATGGATGAAAAGTCTTGAATGAAGCGTCTATAGTAATTGGCAAAACCTAAAAAACGCTGGATGGCACGAAGAGTAGTTGGCTGAGGCCAATGTAGTACAGCATTTACTTTGTCTGGATCCATCTTCAGGCCAACTCCGGAAACTATATACCCCAAGAATGGAATCTGGGGTAACTCGAATGAACATTTTTCCAATTTACAGAACAACGAGTTTTTCCGTAGTCTGGAGAGGACCTCTGCCACATGTTGGTGATGAGACGACAGGTCCTGTGAGAAGATCAATATGTCGTCTAGGTAGACAACGACACATACATATAATAAGTCCCGAAAGATCTCATTGATGAAACCCTGGAAAACAGCGGGGGCATTACACAGCCCGAAGGGCATTACTAAATATTCGTAATGCCCATCTCTGGTGTTAAACGCGGTCTTCCATTCGTCACCGGAACGGATTCTAATTAAATTGTAGGCACCACGAAGATCCAACTTAGTAAATATCCGAGCTCCCTTGATGCGATCAAATAGCTCAGTGATCAGCGGAATGGGATACCGATTCTTGATAGTAATGGCGTTGAGTCCACGAAAATCTATACAAGGGCGTAATGATCCATCCTTCTTTTTGACGAAGAAGAACCCAGCTCCAGCGGGAGAGGTGGAAGGTCGAATGAACCCACGCTGGAGATTCTCCTGTATGTACTCAGATGTGGCTTGAGTTTCAGGTAACGAGAGAGGATAGACCCGACCCCTGGGAGGAGTCTTGCCAGGTAGAAGGTCGATCGGACAATCCCAAGAACGATGAGGAGGAAGACGTTCAGACTGAGCTTTATCAAACACATCGGCAAATGAAGCATACTGAGGAGGGAGTCCCGGGGAGGAAGATGAGATGGAAGATCGCTGTACTTTAAGAGGAATAACTTGAGAGAGACAACGATGGTGACATTCAGACCCCCAAGACGTAACTTGAGGGGTGCGCCAGTCAATCTGGGGAGAGTGACACTGAAGCCATGGAAGGCCTAAGACAATCGGACTTGTCGTAACAGGAAGAATTAAAAACGAAATTTCTTCATGGTGTAGTACACCAATCTGAAGGGTTACTGGAGACGTACTCTGGGTGATGAGACCATTGATGAGGCGTGATCCATCTATAGCCGTCACAGTAATGGGTGTTTTTAAAGTGATCACTGGTAGGGACCATTGATTCACTAGTGATTTAGAAATGAAATTTCCTGCTGCTCCGGAATCAATCAATGCCTGTGACTCAAAGGATTTGGTAGCAAAGGAAATCGTAACATCAAAAGCGCAGACTTTAGATTTCATAGACAATGGAGAGGACTCCAGGGACCCTAACTTCACCTCTCCAGAACTAGTTAGGGCCTGGCATTTCCCGATCTCTTAGGGCAAGAGCTGAGCATATGCGTGGAATCAGCACAATAGATACAGAGTCTATTCTTTACTCTTCGTTTCCTTTCCTCTGAAGATAATTTGGAACGTCCTATCTCCATGGGAATCACAGAGGATGGAGCTGGACGAAATTGAGGGTTTAAACGAAGAGGTGCTTTGACAGCTGTTGTTTTCTCAGACTCTCTTTCACGAAATCTCATATCTACACGATGGCAAAGAGAGATCAAATCTTCTAGTGACGAAGGAAGCTCTTGGGTAGTCAGTGCATCTTTAATTTTATCGGAGAGCCCCTGCCAGAAGGCGGCAACTAATGCTTCAGTGTTCCACTGAAGTTCAGAGGCTAAGATCCTAAATTGAATGACATACTGTCCTACTGTATGGGAGCCTTGTCGCAAACGAAGAATGCTGGAAGCAGCGGAGGTCACACGACCCGGTTCATCGAACACACTTCGGAACGTGGAAATGAATTTGGCACTATCTTGTAGAATTGGATCGTTTCTTTCCCACAGGGGGGAGGCCCAAGCCAGGGCTTGACCCGAAAACAATGAGATAAGATAGGCCACTCTGGAACGATGGGTAGAAAAATTTTGAGGTTGGAGTTCAAAATGGACTGAACATTGGTTAAGGAAACCTCTACAAGTTTTGGGGTCCCCGTCATATTTTGACGGAGTAGGCAGGTGAAGCGTAGGAGCTGTAGACACCTGGGATGGCACTGGGGAAACGGAGGAAAGCACAGGAGCTTCAATATTAGCTGTAACAGTCTGTCCAGATGTTCCTTGGGAGGTTAATGATTGGTAACATTGAAGTAACAGCTGTTGGCGAGCATCCTGTTGCTCCACACGGCTGACCAGATGCTGCAGCATCTCTTTAGCGGTAGGTTCCGTATCTGGGTCTGTCATGGCCTGATCTTACTGTCACGGGCACTAGGAGTCTTTACCCAGGGATCACCAGGTGATAGGCTTACCAGAGCAGTATAGGTGGTAATATGGTACTCTGGTAGCAGGGTGATCACGGAACAGGAAATAGCAGATGATGAGATGCTCAGGAAAGTCTATGACTAGCAGCACTGGCAATATGGAGGTAGTAATACACGAGGAACTGTATGGACAAAGGACACGTGAAGGTAGTCAGTGGTCTGCGGTAGCAAGTTGTACCACTGCTATAGTGAGGAGGAATGTCCAACAGAAACGAGGAGGTGATGAGAGTCAGCGGTCTGCGGATAGCAAGTAGTACCGCTGTCTGAGTGAAGGAATGGAATCCAAGTGGAGGTATCCGGGGAGTCAGTGGTCTGCGTTAGCAAGTTGTACCACTGCTATGTGAGAGGATACTGGAGCAGGTGAAACTGAAAACAGGGGTCAGTGGTCTGCCACTAGCAAGTTGTACCACTGAATATATATGTGAGGAGGTGCACGGGGAGAGACTGCAACACAATATATACACGGGCACCTTGACTTTGATCCACAGTAATATGCACAATATAAATGTATAAATGACTGAACAACACTGCCAATATAGAAAGTCTCTTGAAGTAATCCAGCATGAGATAACACAGTCAATGATGGCAATAGACTCAGCGGATAGTACACTCCAGAGGAGAACCAACACAGTCCAGCAAGGTATGCAATACAAAGCACAGTCAATGGGAAGTATGCATACCGTGGTTCAGGAGAAGGCAGTCAGACAGAAGTGCAGAGATACCTGAACGGCAGGAGGCCGGCAGGATGCAAAGTCCCTGGATGGGTGAAGCGGTGGTCTAGCAGGTGCAGCGCACAGGTAGGTAGACCAGCAGGGAACCCAGGAAGGCGTGGAGAGCGGATCAGCAGTAGATGGATGCGTAGCGCTGAGAAGTAACAGCAGCGGGTCTCTGCGGGAACACGGAGGTAGCCAATAGCAACCAGCAGGTGCAGTAACGATGGGACACCAGAGCAGAGTTGAACTGGAACAGTTGATCACGGAGAGTAGCGGGTAGCAATAGTGGCAGCAGACTCAAGGAAACACGGGAGAGTTGACAAGGGCTGAAGACTGCAGCGCACAGAGGCGGCGGATAGGAATGAGCTAGCAGTCACGATGATGAAACACAGACGAGTTGCAGGTTGAAGACTGTAGTGCACGGAGGCAGCGGATAGAAATCAGCCAAACAGTCACGATGATGAAACACAGACGAGTTGCAGGTTGAAGACTGTAGTGCACGGAGGCAGCGGATAGGAATCAGCTGGCAGTCACAATCATGAACAGGTGAGTGGATGTGAATGAAAGACTGTAGTGCACGGAGGCAGCGGATAGGCATCAGCTAACAGTCCCAATGATACAAGGTAGAGTTGAAGTGGTTAGAAGACTGTAGTGCACGGAGGCAGCGGATAGGAATCAGCTCACAGTCACGATGATACAGTAGATGGTAGAAGTGGTATGGGAACCACAGTAGTAGAAGTGGTTTGGAAACCACAGAGGTAGAAGTGGTTTGGAAACCACAGGAATCAGCTGGGCTGAATAAACGAGGAAACACAGGAACACCTTCAGAGACTCATGGGGAATGAGACTCCAAGATCAGGCAACGTGGTGTTGACCACAGGTGCTTAATATAGGGAGGTTGCCTGATCTGCCAATTAAGTTAAAGGAACATACACTGAAGGTTTGGAAAGGGCTGCGCATGCGCAGTCCCTCAGGATAGAGGACGTCCACGGTTCCTAATAGTCCGGGAAGAAGCACTCACAGTCCGGTGAGTGACAGAGAGTCCAAGCAGGATAAGCCATGTTGCAATGACATCCCTTAGTTTTTAAATGAGGCTGTCAGCGGTATTACCTCTGACCTGCGCCTTGTCTCATGTCTGATAACCACCTCTCTCTCCCACCTTCAAGACTTCTACCGTGCTGCTCCCCACTTATGGAAGTCCCTACCACGCTCAATCAGACATTCCCCCAGCCTTAAAATCTTTAGATGCTCTTTGAAAACCCATCTCTTTTTTAGAGGTGACCTTATCCTCGATAACACTATTCACACTAATGCACCCTCACAACTATCCCAATCTCCACTCTGAGCAACACTCGCTCCTCTTGTTTCAGCTGTGCCCTCTTCTGTTTAGAATGTAAGCTCTCTAATGAGCAGGGTCCTTCATACCCTTTGTTTTCATGTCTCCATTCATTTTGTCTGTTCTTGTTTTACGTATATCCTGTTTTATGTATGTCCTTGTCTTTTCTACTGTGAGGAATAATATGCCTCTTAGTAAAGCAGATGATACACAGAGCAACCTGCTTCTGAAAAATGTGACTTTCTTGGGTACATGCTGCTGCTGTCCCCGCTGATGACAGTGAATCACCAACCTAGTGGGCTGTCACAATCATATAATCTTTAGTTTGCCCAGTTCCGCTTGACCACATATTGGTGGTTAAGTGTACAGTGGGTAGAATGGTATTTTGTAGCGTAATAATTAAATTTTTATGATCCTTCTGGTAGAGGGGAGAAATAGTTTTTCTAGTACAATGGTGTCGTGATGGAATTTGGTAACGGGGACAGAAGACCTCAAGTAACTGTCTAAAACCAGCTGCATTAATAGTGGATATTCTATGCAGATCTAATACTAGCATAGTCGCCATAGCGTCTGTAATCCGCTTTGCGACTGGTTGACAGCTTTCATACTTGCATCCTCTTGCAAAGGATTTTTAACAGTAGATTGTTGTAAACTACTAGTAGTCTTCTTCTTGGTCTGCTTCTGGGTTGAAGATCCACCACCAGCAGCAGGAGCAGCAGCAGTGGGCCTAACGGACAAGGATTCTTCTGAGGAGTCCTGGATAGGGGAGGAGCCATCTCGCATTAGCAACTAGTATTCTTCTGAGGAGTCCTGGATAGGGGAGGAGCCATCTCGCATTAGCAACTTGGATGCAGGACTCACTCTGATCACTTGTGAGGATATTGATGATAAAGGTGTTGGGGGTGTAGATTGCAGGTGCTAAGATCTAGCTGAGAGAAGGGAGGTAGCTGATGCTGGACTGCTTGTTGTTATATTTTAGCATAAGTTCCTGATTTTCACAAAAGCTTTCCATGAACTCGCTTCAAATGGCGTAACATGGATGAGGTTCCTAGATGGTTAAGGTCCCTACCTCTACTGACTGTGGTTTTACAATGCTACAAATGGGTAGACAACTGTTGTCAGGATTTGTGTAAAAATAATTCCAGACATAAAAGGTGGATTTTTTGGTCTTATGCCCAGGCATGAAAATGGCCTTCTTCTTATCACTGGCAAGAACTGCTTCCACTGGTGCATGATTTGCCACAGTAGAGTTCATTAACAGCACTGTTTGTTTAGGTGTCTTAAGCCCATTGTTAGCTTGTTTTGTGGGGGCCCAAACAAACCAAGCACTTCAGCCACAAAAGTGGCCCTGTTTGTCGCTGGAGTGCTTGCTTTGTTAAACTGTACATGTCCTTTTCAATATCTTACATAACGGTGGGTGGAAGGGCCCAAGGACAATTCCATCTTGCACCACATTTTTTTTCTGCCACTGCTGTGTGGCAATGTTTCCTAGATGTGCTATGAACTGCCATGTGTTTGTGTCATTGCTCTGTCGCTTCGCATCCAGCCAGGTCGCTGCAGTCTTTGTTTGAAAATGTATAAAAATAATATTGTGACCTGTGTGGTGGTCAAAATTGACTGCAAATGACTTGAAATGAGTGTTATTGAGGTTAATAATAATGTAGGGGGCAAAAATGTGTGATTTTAGCAAAAAAAAATAGGGATTTCGAAACAAACCGGGATCCAAAACCAAAACCAAAACACGCAAGGGCGGTGTCACGTATATATATTGGAATGCAGATCACCTACACAAGGAGGCGCGGAGTCTAACACGCCGCTGGTCTTCATCAGGGACCCCCGGAAGGGAGTTTGGACTTCGAGCCAAACGACGTGCAGGTCGCGGCCCTCCCAGGAAGCTACCCTCGAGATGGTGGTGAACAATCGTGGTCGTACAGGCTGAGTTCAGAAACCGTGCGTGCAAACGAGGAACCAAATCAGAAGACAAAGCGGAGTCAACAGGCCAAAGGTAAAACCGGGAAGCACAACACAGATCCAAAGGAGTATCCAAGGCAGGGGCAGGGAAAGCCAGGTCGGTACACAGGGAGATGGTCAGAAGGCTAATAATCATATAGGAGTGCTAGAGACTAGAGGACCTAGCTACTCTGGTACCCTAATGGTGCAGAGCCTGCTATATATATAGAAAGAAGTGAGCCCTCATTGGTGGACAGTGGGGTGGCGGTCAGTAGCGCTGACCACCGACAGGAAGTCGGAGCGCGCATCCCTTTGCCATGGCAACAGGCGCGCATGTGCCCGACAATGGCCGGAAGAGGCGTCCCGTTGCCCAGCAATGGGGCGCTCCTGCAGGAGAGAGAGAGGCGTCCATCCCCGGCAAGCGAGGGGGCGCGGGGGCGGCGCCTGACTGGCGGTTTTGACAAAACCAAAACCAAAACACAAAGTTAATCCAGATCCAAAACCAGGACACGGCGGTCAGTGAACATGTCCAATTTACACCAATTGTACCTAAATGGATTCATACACCTCCAATACAATATCCTATCTTTTCACCATGAGCGAAATGTATAAAAGTACATAGCTCAAATAAGGAGTTAGAAACATCACCATTTAACAAAAACACTTTAACTTGTGTTCACACAAAATATACCGTCACTTTGAAGATTGTTATTAGCGAAACCCAAAATCAAAATGCACTATACTTCTCAGAGAGGACACGTTTTTACATTAGAATACCATTCCCATGCAAAAGATCATACATAATGATTGTCTAGATTTATAGCCACTATAATACATACTGACAATAAAACAGTTGAATAACTGACAAAAACTTTAAAGAATTTAAAATGTATAAAATACATTATAACCCCCCTATTTTTTCCAGTTGTAAAACCTTACTGCATTTTGAGTTGCCTCTGAGAAATAGATTTAATCATGTTCTAATAAAGAAATGATTCTATCCTAATCTGTCTCTTGTCCAGCTTGGTTCCCTGGTGTTACAAATACCACTGAATGTGATCTGTATTCTTTCTTCCCCAAATCTGAATGCAACAATAAATAACTGTGAAATTTAGTGAGCACTTACTAGTTGCTATAGCATTTGACAGTGTGTCAAATTATTACTTGAGCATGATCACTTTTTTTTATATTTGGTCCTTTCCAATGACTTTGGAACATCTATATAACTGTAGAAAGTAAATATGTTTAGTGACCACTGTAGTATATGTTTGCTTTTACTCAGTTATATTCAATTATCAATCCCAGTAGGAAAGTAAACCGAAACACAGTTAAACTGAATTTTACTGAATAGTACTAAATAATGTGTTTTTCTTATTCTGTAGATAAAAACAATGAGAGACGGGACAATTAACAACTTCAAATTGTTTATGTAAAGACGGCCATAAACGAAACAGAATTTAGACTGATCGCACCTTGGATAAGGAGATCTGTTTCTGACAAACATCTTAATTATACATCTCAGTGTTCTTTGATGATGATGATGATGATGATGTGCATTATTAATGCTTTTTATGACAAATTACTATGACTTGCCTGATGCCTAGACTTCCAAATTGTAGAATATATATAAATATGTAGAACTGTGGATAGAATGTAAGGAATGCTTAGCTGCTTACTATGTTTTGAGTGACTCCACCAAGAGTTGCCCTGTTGCATGTGTCTTGCTGTACAGAAAAAATAATTACGGTTTCACAGAAACTAAGTGACTTCAATAAATGAATGCTTTTTCAACATTGTGGTACAGTAGTCAGGGGATGAATGGCAGGTGCTGAAAATCACAAAACTTACTAAAAGATTATTAGGGGCCTGAGTCATTAAGGAGAGCAAAGCACATAAAAGAGTGAGATCTTGGACAAACCATATTACAATGCAATGCAAGGGGTGCACATTAGTTTATTGTTTTGCACATAAGTTAAATACTGGCTGTTTTTTCATCTAGCACACAAATACTTGACAGCTTTACTTTTAAACTGAAATTTGAAGTTGATCTAGGACATGCCCTATCCCAAATATGAATCTGTCCCCACAGTTTAAATTTACCTCCCCCTCCAATGCAACATGGTTTTGCCCAGGTGCAAAGCTACTCCTTTTCTATGCTTTACTCTCCTCAGGCTTATATGTCAATTATGGGCAGAAAAATACTACTCCCTAGCACAGTCATGTAAAACTTGTTGCCCATGGGGTCAGAGGAAGATTACTCACTCTTCACTGCTCTACTTTCTGCATATGTAACCTCCTGGATAGCCGATCTGTACCTGCTTCCCCCTCCATGATAATAAACAGGGTGTTTACTTGTCAGCCTATGCAGCTTCAGACAAAGGCCTAGTGCAGTAGCCACTGTCTGCAAGCGCTATTCTTCCTCAATAACATCACATATTGGTAGATGGTACAGGCACAATGGCTAGAAGAGAGGAGAGATGCAGCAAAACCTTTCTATACTCTCCTCTATGGATTGATTTGGAATCAGCAAACAGAAAAATCTTCTCTCCTCTCCTAGTCCTCAGTTACGAGATATGATTCTCCTGCTCACTGCAACCCACTGTGTAGACAAGGTTAATTGGAGTGTATCAAAATTAACCTGTTTATTCTTGTAAAAGTGTGTGTCCCTACAGCTGTTCCCATGAAGAGTGCAAAGCAGAGAAGACCTGGGAAGGAAAGTGCTGGAGCCATCCAGGAAGAGAACAAAAGAAGATACAACTTACCGGACCTCTGATGCAGCACAGGTAGGTCTGTTCTCCCTGCAGCGCACCCCGGCATTGGTGACAGCGAATCTGAACAGATTCACTATCAGCCAATCAATGGTCAAGATGTTAAACCAATCATGGCTCACTATTGGCCATTTGAGTTTTATCCCTGTGGCGAGCCTGTCGGAACTTACCAAGTCATGGCCCTGACCCTCGCAGCTGCTTATATTTAGCCATTGCGAGGATAGACACTCTGAAGCCAGAGACATACCTGAAAGGAGCTCTGGATAACAGACACCAAGATAATGCAAAATATGGTGGAGCAACTCAGAAGATCAGTGGCTGAAGATATAAGACAGTGATAGGCAGAGGAGAACCAGTGTGTCACGGGCACTAGGAGTTCTACCCAGGATTCACCAGATGATAATGCTTACCAGAGGGGCGGGGTTTACACAGCGATCCTCTGGGCAGTAGGGTGAATAGTAGGAACGTTATACAACAGCAGGTGGAGAGAATGTCAATGGAGTAGATAGGAGTCAGCGACTCGCAGCTATAATGGTAGGAAAGTCAGCGACTTGCAACTATAGTGCAGAGGCAGGTATCAACCAAGAAGAGCCGGGCGGACGTGAATAGGTGAAGGAAGGTAACGGGAGAGTCAGTGGTCTGCGGATAGCAAGTTGTGCCACTGCTGTAATGAGAAGACTTGTCCAGGTGCAGGTAGGTAGCAGGAGAGTCAGTGGTCTGCGGATAGCAAGTTGTACCACTGCTGTGATGGGAAGACTTGTCCAGGTGCAGGTAGGTAGCGGAGGAGTCAGTGGTCTGCGGATAGCAAGTTGTACCACTGCTGTGATGGGAAGACTTGTCCAGGTGCAGGTAGGTAGCGGGGAAGTCAGTGGTCTGCGGATAGCAAGTTGTACCACTGCGAGGAGGTGAGGACTTGTCCAGGTGCGGATGAGTAGAGTAATAGTAATAGTCTATGGCTGTATGTATACAGCTGGAGAGCAGAGTAGCTTGTCCAAACAGATATGCAGGGTAACAGCTAATAGTCTATAGCGGGTATGTATACCGCTGCTGAGTAGAGAGGCTTGTCCAAAGCAGTTATGCAGGATAACAGCTAATAGTCTATAGCGGGTATGTATACCGCTGCTGAGTAGAGAAACTTGTCCAAGGCAGATATGCAGGATAACAGTTAATAGTCAATAACAAGTATGGATACCGCCACTGAGTAGAGAGGCTTGTCCCGCTGCAGACACAGCAGGAGAGCTGGGAGGCTGTAGCGGGTATGGGAACCGCCGGTGTGTAGAGCAGGTAATCCAGCAGGAAGCAGAAGACACGAGCAGGAGAGCTAGGAGTCTGTAGCGGGTATGGGAACCGCCGATGAGCAGAGCAGGTAATCCAGTATTAAACTGAAAACACGAGCAGGACACAGGAAACACCTTCAGAGACTCACAGGGAGTGAGAATCAAGATCAGGCCACGATACAAAGGCCACAGGTGCCTTAAATTGAGAGAGGTGATTGATCCACCAATTAAGTTAAAAGCAAGGTCATAAGAGTTCAGGGATCCTGCACATGCAAGATGGCGGACGGCCACGGCTCAGGACAGGCGCCGGCAGGAAGGAGAGAGAACCACGCACAAGAGCAGAGGCACTCACGGTCCGGTGAGTGACACAGTGAATGTCAGGATCAGGAGAGAAGATTGTTGGAAACCATCAGGAGAAGCAAAAGGGGGAAGGCATTGAGCTATCAAGGTTTCCCCCAACTGCTGACTAAAGCTGCTAGAGGAGGGTAAGGCCTTCAGCCTTCACGTTCAGTGAGTGCCTTTTCTCCTGTTATTAGGAACCGTGGCCGTCCGCCATCCTGATGGTCTGCGCATGCGCAGCCTCTATGAACCCTTCAGACCTGTTGCTTTTAGTTAATTGGCTGATCAGGCAACACTCCCTATTTAAAGCACCTGTGGTCATTACCTCGTTGCCTGATCTTGGAGTCTCATTCCCTGTGAGTCTCTGAAGGTGTTCCTGTGTTTCCCCTCGTGTCTTCAGTTCCAGCTGATTCCTCACTATTGCATTGCCGGTTTCCAGACCGCTTCAACTCTCCTGTGTTTCATCGTGTCTTCAGTTCCAGCTGATTCCTCACTATTGCATTGCCGGTTTCCAGACCGCTTCAACTCTCCTGTGTTTCATCGTTTCTTCAGTTCCAGCTGATTCCTGACTATTGCATTGCCGGTTTCCAGACCACTTCAACTCTCCTGTGTTTCATCGTGTCTTCAGTTCCAGCTGATTCCTGACTATTGCATTGCCGGTTTCCAGACCGCATCAACTCTCCTGTGTTTCATCGTGTCTTCAGTTCCAGCTGATTCCTGACTATTGCATTGCCGGTTTCCAGACCGCTTCAACTCTCCTGTGTTTCATCGTGTCTTCAGCCCCAGCTGATTCCTGACTATTGCATTGCCGGTTTCCAGACTGCTTCAACTCTCCTGTGTCTCATCGTGTCTTCAGTTTCTGCTGATTTCTGCAAGAATCATCATTGCTCCACTCATATCAAGTACTCTGCCTGTGTGCTACACAGACACGGATTACCGCTACCACTCTCCTGTGGTCTCTACTCGTGTCGGCGTTCAGCCGCTCAGCTATCCCTGTGTTTCTCTTGTGACAGCCTGCTCAACTGAATCGCGGTATGCTTACCTTCTATTGACTTTACTAGTTTATTGCATATCCGCTTGGACTGTGTCCTGCTCCTCTACGGAGTCCTCTATCTTAAGAAGATATAGATGCTATTGACTTTGTCTCTTTTGACCTGGATCTCAGTAGTGACTTTGTATCTCTCAAGCAGCGCTAGTCATTTGCTATTGTATTGTATATACCATTTGGGATTAAGTTCCTTGTGCTCTCCGTGTTACCTTCTATGTTCCACTCATCTACACTAGTGCCTATCCTCACCTATAGCAGTGGTACAACTTGCTGAACGCAGACCACTGACTCCCAGTTTCCTATTGGCACCAGTTACAAGTTTCCTCACTATAAGCAGTGGTACAACTTGCTGTACGCAGACCACTGACTTCCCCGTTACCTACTTGCACCTGGAACCAGTCCCATCACTACAAGCAGTGGTACAACTTGCTGTACGCAGACCACTGACTTCACTACCTCCTATCTATTCCTGGACAACTCCTCTCACTATAGCAGTGGTACAACTTGCTGTACGCAGACCACTGACTTTCCTCACGTCTTCACGTCCATCAAGATCCTCGTGTTCATATTGTCTAATCCATAACCAGTTGCTGCTAGTCATAGACTTTCCTTTAGCATCCTCTCACCATCTGCTGATTCTTCTATTCCGCTAGTCACCCTACTATCAGAGGACCACTGTGTGTATACACTACTCTGGTAAGACTACATCTGGTGATATCCTGGGCAAAGACTCCTAGTGTCCGTGACAGTGTGGATCTATGCACTAGGACTGTGGGTGTAAATTAGGCATTAGACCTGCCAGCAAATAGACGAACAGCCCCAGTTCACAAGGCACTTGGTCTATCTTCTCCATCTTGATCCCAATTTTCGTGTCTAATCCCCTGGAGGCCATTTTGTTGGTGTTTGCAGATTTTCCTTCAGTATGCCATATTTCTGCACCTTGTGGCCAGACACCCCATTAAAGGTAGGCCAGGTGTGTATCCTATTGAATTGTGTGGTCCATTGTGTTATTGTACTGTGTTGATGTCTTTGCATTACCTGTTTATTGTTGTTTGCTGTATACTGCTGTTCTCCCCTATCCACTCCATAGTGCATCACGTAAGTAGGGTCTAGTCAGGGATAGTACACTACATCTAGTGTGCTGCAGTGATACACATGTAGGGGGGTAAAAGATATAAAAATGAGAAACAACTGGGATCAGGAGGTTGCCCCAAAATACCATTGCTAATTCAAGAATCTAAAATGCAATTTATTAATCTTTCAGAGTGGGAACTTAATTTTAAACACATTAATTTACTTTGTAAAGGTCACTCTTTTTCCCCACACATCCCATGTTGACAGATTTAAGTGGGGATAAGATCTGATGCTCTACAGAATAAAATTACTACTCACCAAATATTATAAAATAAAGGAAGATGATGATAAAGAAAGTCCTTGTATTAAAACTATTTCATGCTCTTCCCAATCTTTAATAGATGACTTTTATAGTGTCACATGACAGGCATCTAATCAAGATGCCATCCCTCTTGATGAGAGAGAACCATTGAATATCATGAAGGAGTTATATGATGATCATATCACAGTTGATTCTATAAATAATCTGAGTAAGACCAGACCAATATATAAGAAACGGTGCAAATTTATTCCCACCAGAACAAATCTGTCCTGAGAGAGGAGTTTTTATGAACCTAGTGTCAAGAGACCTTGAAAAATTGAAGATTTTTTTAAATTAGGACCTCATTCCAGGAATATGACTAAAAATGATTTAAAAGTGATAGACAAGATTGAAAAATGGGAACACATGGTTTTTAAACCTTCCGATAAAGGTGGCAATGTCATGATCTGACCTAAAGACAAATATCTTAATGAGGCAATGTGACAGCTTAATCCCATTGAGGATTATAAGAGAATATACAGTATATGACACTTGTTAACAATTCTTTTAAGAGAGGTATCATCAATTAGAATGAGAGACAATTTCTAAAAGTGGATAACCATGTTATTCTGACATTTTATTGACTTCCAAAGGTCCACAAATATTAAGTGAATCTGCCAGGTTGGCCAATATTATCAGGAATAAACAGCCTGACAAAGAAAGCAAGTGTCTTTCTGGATGTCCACCTCACACAAAAAATGTCACTATACTCCTTTCATATGTACAACATACTTGGATGTATTGAGAAAAATATATGACATTAACTTGGAACATGGATAGCATCATACTATCTCGAGTCGCTATATACTAGTACCCACCACAAGAAAATTATCAGTACAATTAGGTATTTCTTGAATATGGAAAGGAATTTGGTGGTCTCCTCCTGGACCTACTAAACTTTGTACTAAGCAAAAACTATTTTGTCTTCAATGAAAAATTCTACATGCAAGTGAGAGACACAGCAATGGGGGCAGTTTGTGCCTCCACATATGTGGGAGCACACATGTTATTTTTTTTAGGCTGGTGGGAAAAAGAAGAGGATTTTGGAGAAACATTGGAAAAATACACAAAAACACATTCTGTTTTCTGGCTTCGATATATAGACAATGAATTTGAAACTTACCTATGAGATAAGCCAAACAGAGATCACCTTTTTGGAACTAAAAATCACAATAGATAAGTAGGGCAACCTTGTAACAGATTTGTTTATTAAAAAAGACAACTACAAAAACTTTTTACACCATGAAAGTGCCCATGGTTTATTAAAAGGGATACCCAAAGCTGAATTTCTCTGGTTAAGAAGGAATTATTCCAACCAAGATCTCAATAATTGATAAAAACACTCTTGGAAAGAGGTTAGAGTAAAAGATCAGTCAAGAAGGTGAAAAATTAAGCCTTGAAAAAAGACTGCCATTAGTATACCCACATAAAAAAAACTGAAAATAATAGGAATATCAGATTTATTGAGGATTTTTGCCAGTAGTGGAATTAGAAACATCATACAAAACACTGGCCAAGATATGGACCTTGCAGAGATGTTGGAACCCTGAGTGAATTTGACCTGTTGACGGAACCTTCATTTTAGAGACAAGCTAGCCTACAGTCATTTTCATAGAATTGCAGAACAAAAACCTGCTGCTATGGGATCCTTCCAAAGTTGGAGATGTAAAGCCTGCCAATTCATGATGATGATGCGGATAAGTCAGCACAACATTTTGACATCTGGTCTGGTCTAAAAGAATTGACCAAAAATCGTGGCACCTTTGCCATAACTTCACCTGATCCTGCTATCAACATCCAAAAAATGGTGGATGATTATTTTAACGACAGCATAGAAATAGACACATCAGAAAGTCCCTTTGCATACTGGGAGGAAAAAAAAGGCAATTTGGAGTCCCATGTACAAACTCATTTTGCAATACCTAAGCTGCCCACCTCCCAATGTGTACATGAAAAGAGTTTTCAGCACAGTCGTGAATCTTGTCGGAGATTTCCATAGTAGGCTACTTCCTCAAAATGTGTAAAAGATGATGTTCATCAAAATTAACTACAAATTCCACGAGGAAGGCCATTACCGGCAATGACATCAAAGTACAGACACTTCTGTAATGGTGGATTCCAGCAGGGATGAATTAGTATTGTGTGAGGATGATGTACACATTGATGAGGGTGAGAATGTTGACAGCGTAAATTGCAGGTGCTGGGGTCTAGCTGATATAAAGGAGCTAGTTAATGCTGGTATGCTTGTTAATATTTTGGGTAGAATGGCATGTTGGCAATTTAAAGTTTTTCTACAGTAAACTTTCCCGTTGTTAGTGAGATATTTTTTTTTTTACCAATGTAAAAGGTTGTTTTTTGGATTTCAGGTTCCCTGACATAAATCCACTATGCCCTTGAGCATAGGCTTTAGTCGATGACAGAGAAGGACTAGTATCATCATGACTGGTGCCAGCAGCTGGTTGCCATAATAATGCCGTTGACCTATGGCACTGGAGACTGACAAGAATACTGCTACCCATTCTGTTCCTGTGTGAGCAATGGCACTGAGCAATGGCACTGAGACTGGAGATTGACAAGAATACTGTTACCCTTTCTGTTTCTGTGTGAGCAATTGCACTGAGCAATGGAACTGAGACTGGAGAGTGACAAGAAAACTGAGCAATAGCTCTGGAGAGCAACAAGGACACTGCCACCTCTCCTGTCTCTGTATTAACAATGGCACAGAGCAATGTGACTGGAGAGTGACAAGGACACTGTCACCCCTCCTGTTCCTGTGGGAGCAATGGTACAGAGCAGTGTGACTAGAGAGTAACAAGGACACTGCCACCTCTCCTGTTTCTGTATTAGCAATGGCACAGAGCAATGTGACTGGAGAGTGACAAGGACACTGCCACCCCTCCTGTTTCTATATGAGCAATGATACAGAGCAATGTGACTGGAGAGTGACAAGGACACTGCCTACCCTCTTGTTTCTATATGAGCAATGTGACTTGAGACTGATAAGAACAATGCCATCCCTCCTGTTTCTCTATAAGCAATGGCACAGGGCAATGTGACTGGAGAGTGACAAGGACCCTCCCACCCCTAATGTTTCTGTATGTGTAATGACACAGAGCAATGTGACTGGAGAATGACAAGGACACTGCCTACCCTCCTGTTTCTATATGAGCAATGGCACAGAGCAATGTGACTTGAGGCTGATAAGAAGAACACTGCCATCCCTCCTGTTTCTGTATGAGCAATGACACAGCCAATGTGACTGGAGAGTGACATGGACACTGCCACCTCTCCTATTTCTGTAAGAGCAAAGGCACACAGCTATGTCACTGGTGACTGATAAGAACACTGCCACCTCTCCTGTTGCTGTGTGAGAAATGATGCTGAGCAATGGCACTGGAGAATGCCAAGAATGCTGCTACCCCTTCTGTGTCTGTCTGTGAAATTGCTTCGGATCTCCGTGGAGAGGGGTATTTATGGTGATCCGATGACAAGCTGATGACGTTTTGCATATCAGTTTTGCTATATCAGTTTTTCATACAATACAGTCATGGCCAAAAGTTTTGTGGATGACACAAGTATTGGTTTCACAAAGTTTGCTGCTTCAGTGTTTTTAGACTTTTTTGTCAGATGTTGCTATGGTATACTGAAGTAAAATTACAAGCATTTCATAAGTGTCAAAGGCTTTTATTGACAATTACATTAAGTTTATACAAAGAGTCAATGCAGTGTTGACACTTCTTTTTGAAGACCTCTGCAATTCGTCCTGGCATGCTGTCAATCAATTCTGGTCACATACTGACTGATGGCCACCCATTCTTGCCTAATCAATCAATGCTTGGAATTTGTCAGAATTTGTGAGTCTTTGTTTGTCCACCCACCTCTTGAGCATTGGTCACAAATTTTTAATGGCTTAAAGGTCTGGGGTGTTTCCTGGCCATGGACCCAAAATTTTGATGTTTTTATCCCTGAGCCACTTAGTTATCACTTTTGCCTTATGGCAAGGTGCTCCATCATGCTGGAAAAGGCATTGTTCGTCACCAAACTGCTCTTGGGTGGTTGTGAGAAGTTGCTCTTGGAGAAAGTTTTGGTACCATGTTTTATTCATGGCTGTGTTCTTAGACAAAATTGTGATTGAGCCCACTCCCTTGGCTGAGAAGCAACCCAACACATGAATGGTCTCAGGATGCTTTACTGTTGGCATGACACAGGACTGATGGTAGCGCTCACCTTTCCTTCTCCAGACAAGTGTTTTTTTAGATGCCCCAAAATATCTGAAAGGGGATTCATCAGAGAAAATGATGTTACCCCAGTCCTCAGCAGTCCAATCCCTGTACCTTTTGCAGAATATCAGTCTGTCCATGATGTTTTTCCTGGAGAGAAGTGGCTTCTTTGCTGGCCTTCTTGACACCAGGCCATCCTCCAAAAGTCTACGCCTCACTGTGCGTGCAGATGCATTCACACCTGCCTGCTGCCATTCTTGTGCAAGCTCTGCACTGGTGGTGTCCCGATCCCGCAGCTGGACATTCTTGGGCGCCCTGAAGCCTTCTTCACAACTATTGAACCTCTCTCCTTGAAGTTCTTGATGATCCGATAAATGGTTGATTTAGGTGAAATCTTACAAGCAGCAATATCCTTGCCTGTGAAGCCCTTTTTGTGCAAAACAATGATGGCTGCACTTGTTTCCTTGCAGGTAACCATGGTTAACAGAGGAAGAACAATGATTTCATGCACCACCCTCCTTTTTAAGTTTCCAGTGTTATTCTAACTCAATTAGCATGAGAGAGTGATCTCCAGCCTTGTCCTCGTCAACACTCACCTGTGTTAGCGAGAGAAGCTGACCTGATGTCAGCTGCTGCTTTAGTGGCAGGGTTGAAATGCAGTGTAAATTTTGTTTTTGGGATAAAGTTCTTTTTCATGGCAAAGAGGGACTTTGAAATTAATTTTAATTCATCTGATTACTCTTCATAACATTCTGGAGTATATGCAAATTGCCATCATAAAACTGAGGCAGCAGACTTTGTGAAAAATAATATTTGTGTCATTCTCAAAACTTTTGGCCATGACTGTAGTATGATGACGCTCTATGAGAGGTGGCAAGAAGTACAAGCCTATGCATATTAAATTAGGACTATACTAAATGAGGTGCATTCTTATTAACTATAACAAAATCATACAAATCTATGTCTGATTTTTAATATAGGACAACCTCCATCCACCATGAGAGCAGTCTGATGACTTTTTATACACACTCCAATGTCCCTACCTCGGATAGATTTTCTTACTATAATATAAATAGACATTTGGATGGACAAAAAACTTATGCCAATTTGGAACTAACATCTGATATTTTGGGATAATACTATGATATATGGCTCTATTAATCTTGAATGAGAAAAAGCCATCAATTTTTCTCTAAGTATGCTGTTTGATTTAATTTACGATATGAATCTTAATAGAAAGCCATAAAGTTCAGCTACATTTAATGGACAACTAATTATATCAAGTTTAGCTAACATCTTGTGCTGATAGAGTGACAAAAACTATAGAACCAATAAATATAGTTTAGATATCATTCTCACACTCTATTCTTAAAATAAGTGTGACTCCAACAATCCACTTTCTATTAAGGTATGTAGCCACATACTTTTGACGATTTGCTGCATTAGAATTTTAGCATGTTAAAAATTGTAGTTTATAGTGATAAACATAATGGGACAGAATGGATCGCCTATGCCATCCTATCTGTTGTTGCTGGGAACTGACTGGGCTTACTTTGCCACTGTTCCCTTTTGTTATCCCAAATGCGCCCCTAACCGCAGTAGGAGTGGCTTACAAATGCTGCACCACTGGACTCCTTAAAGTAATCTAGTACCAGGTTTCATCTGGGTAACTGACGCTGCTAGTGTACCCCATTACTGGCCTACCTGGGCTGGTACCCCTGACCAGTGCCGTAACTAGACATTTTAGTGCCCTGGGCGAGACAGGGCACCAGCGCCCCCCATCTAAGTGGGAGTGTCAATAGTCGAGTGGGCGTGGTCAACCTACTGTGGGGGAGTGGCTAGCGCTTTACAAGTTCTAAACCGCACTGAAACCTCTCCCTCCCCATTCTTCACAGTTTGGCTTTGTAAGGATCTTTATGTAATAAGCCTCCATAGAATCAAAGTACTTTAAATGCAGCTGTCACATGCTAGCGGTATAAAAAAGGAATTGTTTTTTTTAAATAAAACTCACTGAAACAAATTAAAACATAATTGTAACGGTACCATCTGTATCACACTGCTACTTCATCCCACTGTGCCCTCCATCATAGTTTCTCCTTTATCACACCGTGCCATGGAGCCATCTTTATCACATTGTGCCCCCTTATCACCATCACACGAAATTATTATATATATATATATATATATATATATATATACACACACACATACAGTATAAAGAGCCTCCTAGTGTCCGCCATACAATACAGAGAGCATTCCTGTGACCTCCATACTATACAGAGAGCATTCCTGTGACCACCATACTGTATGGAGAGCATTCCTATGACCGCCATACTATACGGAGAGCATTCCTATGACCCCCATACTATACAGAGAGCATTCCTGTGACCTCCATACCATACAGAGAGCATTCCTGTGACCTCCATACTATACAGAGAGCATTCCTGTGACCGCCATACTATACAGAGAGCATTCCTGTGACCGCCATACCATACAGAGAGCATTCCTGTGACCTCCATACTATACAGAGAGCATTCCTGTGACCTCCATACCATACAGAGAGCATTCCTATGACCACCATACTATACAGAGAGCATTCCTATGACCACCATACTATACAGAGAGCATTCCTGTGACCTCCATACCATACAGAGAACATTCCTGTGACCTCCATACCATACAGAGAGCATTCCTGTGACCGCCATACTATACAGAGAGCATTCCTGTGATGGAGAGGGTGCAGAGGTTACAGCTGTATTTCGGGGGTCCAGGAGTCAGAATTGACAGGTGTCAAGGATCAGAAGGAAGGGAAACATATCTGGATAGAAACAGAGGGAACTGATATGCAGGGCAAGGAAAGGTCAATGATGGGGGCTCTGTACTGTACCGAGAGTTGGGAGGGGCACTGGAGTCATAGTTATCAGGAGCAGAGGTGAGAGTGTTGGTGGAACGCAGGGCTGTCAGGAGGAGCTGGGGATGCTGGGAGGGGCAGTCCTGGAAGCAGAGAGCTGCTAACACACAGCATGTGATATAACAGACCAGTGCTTAGGGAGAGAACAACTAATGGAACTGACAGATCCCCCTCCCCCTCACTTACTTAAGGTCTGTTCTCAGCTCCCTGCAGTGTTGGCTCTTCTGCACTGACAGCATGGTGACATCATCAGTGAAGCTGCAGTGACAGGAGCCCCCCCCCCCCCCCGACTCGCGCGGGGGGGGGGGGGGGGGGCGATGGCCGCGAGTCGGGGGAGGGGCCACAAATTTTTTTTAGTTTTTATTTTTTACTATGTAACACAGAGGGGGAAGGTAGCGGGCGGCTGCTGCACCGCCCGCACCACCCTAGTTACGGCTCTGCCCCTGACCTCTTCCTATGGATCAGGGTTGCTGTGGGTGGATTCCCTCTGGCCTACCACACTGGCCAGAGCTGCCAGAGCGGTGGTACCGGAAAGCTGGGACCAAACCTCAAAACAGCCAGGAAGGGATTAGAGTTGAGTCTAATCTGTAGGTCACAGGGATAGAGAAGTTTCCAAGCAGGTCTTTGAAGCAAATCATGTTTATTTGCTCACACTGGTTGAAGGTACCAGTGAGCAGACGCGGGCTGGGAGAGGCGTGGCCGGGGGGCACACAGGCGGCCGCATCTCATGAAAAGGGATGTGGCCGCGTCATTGATGACGCGGCCGCATCCCCTGTCATGTAATGCGGCCGCCTGTGTGCTGACGCGGCCGCATCTGATGTCATCAGATGCGGCCGCGGGGGAAACAATTGTATTTTGCAGCCGGGGGGCGGCCGGTCAGACTACCCCCCGGCCCTAATAGCGGCCTGACCGAGCGGCCCGGGGGGCCCATGCCTGCCTGCCCCCCGGGCCAGCCCGCCACTGCCAGTGAGCATGTCAGATGAAACAAGAAGAACAATTTCCAATACAAAACAGTGCTTTTTTATACAGTTTTGGACACAGCCTCACAGCCTCACAGGGTAAGCCAGCCATCTGAGGTCTGAGTTATTTTTAGAATCAGGATGCAATATGTTTACCCAAACATGGATTTACATGCAATGCAACGCTAACAATATTTACATTTATCTGTGATATCCTAAAAGTTGCTGTGATTTCCTGCATCTTGTTTTAGACACAGAGGAAATCTAGCAGCAAGTCTAATTAAACCTTCCTGTACCTTCAGGTGTTGGACCCTCACACATCAAAAGGTTTAATTTACATGAGATTAACATGGGTCCTTTCTTCAGACAGTTGCAGAATACATATTCCCTCCACCCTAACTTGAGAATTCCCAAAGAAAATTTACAAAACCCCAAACAAGTCATTCCCCTATGCCAAAATACACAAAAGACTTCCTCAACAAATGCTTATTGCATCAGTTATATACCTTTGAAATAATGCATTCCCTCTAGCAAAGTTAAAGGTCTCCGAAGTAAAGATATTCCCTTTACCAAAATGCACACAATGTCAAAAATAAGTACATTTGGAATTATATATAATAAGCACCCTCCGCTATTTCCATTAAATAAATTTATACCATAAGTTATTTATAAGTGATCCAGTCACACATATAGAGAATATTAGTTTGATGCCAGTGATAATAATAAAGAAACATATATTGTTATTTAAATGATTAAAACACATGAAAGACTGACAGTTCTTATTTTAATTTTCAATTTTATTGCTCATAACTTTCACTTGTTCATCAATTTTGTTTTGTTTTTATAGAGAGGAGTAGGAGGGAGCTTTATTAATGTTCAGTTTTTTAATAATTGATTTGTGACGGTGGAATAAGCTTGTCGACAAAATGAATATGCCAGTGTGGTAGGATGGACTAACTATGCCACTCTGTTGTGTTGCTGTGGACCAGCTGGACTTGCTTTCCCAGTCCCCTTTCTTTATCCCAATTGCGCTCCTCTAAATGCAGTAGGAGAACTTCTACTGACACGACTAGGCTTCCTTCTGGGTAACTCTTATTACTAGTGTACTCCCTAGCTGGTCTCCTGGGCTGGTACCCCTGACTTTTTCCTTTGGATCAGGGTTGCTGTGGATGGTCGCCCCAATAGAATTTACAGTCTAAATTCCCTAACACACACACACAGACAGACTAGGGTCAATTTTGATAGCAGCCAATTAACCTACTAGTATGTTTTAGGATTGTGGGATGAAACCTGAGCGCCCGGAAGAAACCCACACAAACACTGGGAGAACATACAAACTCCACACAGATAAGGCCATGGTCGGAAATCGAACTCATGACCCCAGTTCTGTGAGGCAGAAGTGCTAACTACTAAGCCACCATGCTGCCTATCACATTGGCCAGAGCTGCAGGGTAGCTGGCAGAGAATTGGTACTAGACATTAGGTCCAAACTTCAGAACAGCCAGATAACGGATTAGAGCAGTCTATTCTGTAGTTCACAGGAATTACAGCAGGTAAGTTGGTGTCAAAAGCAGGATCTTGAAGCAGTGATATTTATTAGTACAAGAAGACCTTATAAGGACAGTTACGCACAAGTTAGTGGGACTAGTGATCTCCAGAAGCTCAGATAGTATAATACATAACATGGTCATATAGGGTTCTTTTTTACAGTTTCTGACACACATGTTGACCGTTTCTGACATACATGTTTATACCCATGATACACCTTCTATACTCCCATTCACAGCATTCAGAGGGACATGGTCAAAACACACTGTGGTCAGTTACATCTACTCACACTCGGAGGTGACCACAATGTATTATGGATAGCTCCCATTGTTCCTTATGGTTATCATCTATCTAATCATGTGATTAATATGAGATGACTGTTTTTTAGTCCTGTCATGCAGGGGTGGCACTGGTGATATCTGATTGTTATGTTGGATAAAGTCATATTTTAAAAATGTTTCAATCAGTGGCCAAAGTGGAAATTTAGAAGTGGTTTTATGGAAAATCTAATGGCAAAGTAAGTGAATGTGTCAGGCACCGGATCCGCTGACTACCGTGGCTTGCGTAGGCGGGTGTCACCTGATTGCCTGTTAGCCCTGTCTATTTAAAGCACCTGTTTCCTTACCTGAGTGCCAGATCTTCAGGTCTCCTCTCCTGGGAAGACATGTTCCAGTCTTGTTCTCCTGCTGCTGCTGAGTACTATCACCAATACTTGCTTTCAGCTATCTAGTGATTCAGCACTATTCTGCTGCAGAGTATTACCACATTTACCTGTTTCCAGCTCTCCAGTGTTAGAGTATCATCCGTTTGCAGAGTGCTACCACCAACATGTGCTCCGAGCTCTCCGGTGTGTCAGCACTATCCTGCTGCAGAGCATTACAACCAATACCTGTTCTCAGCTCTCCAGTGTGTCAGCACTCTCCTGCTGCAGAACGTTACCACCAATACCTGTTCTCAGCTCCCTGGTGTTACAGCATCACTCTACTGCAGGGTATTTCTACCAATCTCCATCTCCTGCACGTCATTGTCTCTGTTCTCTATTTACCTGTAAATCATTGCACTTCCTCATGATCCTGACCCTAGGGGCCTCCTAGCTCCACAGGACCTCTGTGCCTCATCTACCTGCAGAATATACTCCTCATTATTACTTTTATCAGCAACCATCTTACTCCTGTGCCTCTGTTCTCCTCTCGGTCTCACTTGAGAACTGCAACCTGCGGTTAGGGAGCCACTAAGTCCAAACTCTCTTGTCGTCCCAGGTGAATACCTCCTTCTCCGTTAGACTCTGTGCCTCTTGGTGGGTAGCACTCAACTCAAGCAGACCATACGGGTTCTTCCAGACCCTAGAGCATGACAGTAAGATCTGGCCATATAAAATGGACCCAGACCGAGAACCTTAAGCAAAAGATATGTTGCAACACCTACTAGGACGAGTAGAGCAGCAAAATGCTACACAGATTCAACTTCTCCAGTGCTTACAAGTTTTGGCCACCCGCTTTGAAACTATTTAAGCAGCAGTTTCTAGTCCTTCAGCTGTGGCAGCACCCGAACATCCAGCTCCAGCTGCAGCAGCCGCTACTTCTACTCTGCAGCTGTCCTCTCCACAGAAGTTTGACAGCTACCCTAAAATCTGTAGTGGGTTTCTCAATCAATGCTTGATTCAATTTGAGTTTCTCCTGCAAAATGTTCCCACAGACCGGTCCAAGGTCGCCTATATTGTCTCCTTACTCTCTGGACATGCGTTGGCTTGGGCATCCCCCTTCTTGGAGCAGGATGACCCTATTCTCCATGGTAGTACTGCCTTCATTTTGGCCTTCCAAAAAATCTTTGATGAGCCAGGTCGCGTCTTCTCGGCGGCCTCTAGCTTACTCAGACTACGTCAAGACTCCCGATCCGTTTCCCAGTATGTAATCCAGTTCCAGACTCTCTCCTCCAAACTTCAAAGTAACAACGAGGCCCTGGTCGCTGCCTTTTGGCAGGGCCTTTGAGATCAAATTAAGAATGTCCTGGCTTTTCAGGAGCTTCTTATGACCCTCAATGCTTTGATCTCTCTCTGGCATTGCGTCAACGCCAGATTTCGAGAGAGGTCTTCTGAAAAAGAGTCTCCCGACGATCTTCTTTCAAGTTGGCACCTCATTTTCAAACTCCTAATTCTCCAGAGGTACCTATGCAACTTGGACGGTCTAGACTCACTCCAGAGGAGTGTCACAGAAGGATGACAAATGATTTATGTATTTACTGTGCAGGTCCTTTGCATCTCCTGGCATCCTGTCCTAGAAGCCAGGGAAATGGTAAACCCTAGCCTGCTCCGGTGAGGTCAGTCTCATGAATCAAGAATTTTGATTCTCCCCAGAATTAAACAAATCTCCTATTTTTTCCATTTCAGTCATCATTCATGGATTTACTGGTCCTCAGACTGTCTCTGCCTTCCTAGATTCCGGTGCTGCCAGGAATTTAATTTTCTCCTCCTTGGTGGAACAATTGCCTTTGCCTACGGTCCCTCTGCCTCATCCGATTGTCATCAAAGCCATAGACGGTAACCATATTGCTAATAGAATTCAAACTCAGACATTACTTCTCCAAGTAGGAGTCTTGCACTTTGAGGAGATTTTTTTTTTTTTATTCTTGCTCACGCCACTAGTCATTTTGGATCTTCCCTGGCACCAATATCATTCTCCCCAAATTGACTGTACTCACTCTGAAATATTAGCCTGGGGTAGCACCTACCAAATCCCGTTGTCTGTCACAAGTAAAACCGTTACAGTGTAACAGCCTGCCTCCTGGACTTTTGGACTCTATTATTTGTATTGCTATTTTGTGTTCCAGCAGTACCTCTTTTCACCAGAGGTGCTGCTATTGTGCATTATTCTTGTGCTCAAGGAGTTAACCTGTATGTTCACTATTATCTCATGCACCTGGGTGTGTCTCATTCCCCTTATATATACCTGTTCCTCCCAGCAGTCATTGCTGGTTATTGTTGTCCCATCCTGTGATGTCCTTTCCTGTTGTCCAATCCTGATGTAATTTCCTGTTGTCCTTACCTGATTGTTTCTGGACATTCATGCTACTTTCTGCATCAGCTGGAACCTGGTATTTATCACTGCTCCTTATTACCTGTTGTTAATACCTCTCTGCAAATAAACACAGAGTGTTTTCACCAAATTCGTGACTCCTAGCTGTACTTCTGTTTGAGATCTGTGACAGTATAACCAGCCCAAAAAACAGCTTTGGAGTCAGGTGAAAGTTTTGTTTTATTCTGGGACTTTTTTTGCTGCAATCAAGTTTTCATTTGTCTTTTGCAACATGTCTGTTTTACCAATCATGGAATTACCACTGCTACAAACCTTACAAATGGACATTATATTGTTACGCTCCCAGCTGCTAAATTTTCCACTTTGCTTTTGGACCCACTCAGGAGACTATCAGAGACTGTTTCACTGAAATCTAATACTGTTGATTTGACCCAGCCAACTCTGTCTGCCGCTGTATCCGTGCCGCCAACACCTTGCAATAATACCATGTCAAATTTGCATTTAACTAACAACTGCAGTTTAACTAATGCCCGGTTCACAAGTGGGCCACGCCCCCATCTGACCGAAGTGGAGCGACAGCGCAGAATAACCAACAAACTGTGTCTCTACTGTGCCAGCGATGCACATTTCTTGCAGGACTGTCCTGTCCGTAGACCACGTCAGCTTACTGAACCATCTCCTGTTGTTTCCTCTCGGCACTCCAAATCTGTTTATGCTCCAGCATTCCTGTTCTCTGTGAAGAGACCCAATCTGCCAGCTCCAGCCGCCTGTCCTGAGGCACCCACTCCCTCTGTCTCCTGTGCCGAGGTGCCAGCCTCTGTCTCCTGTGCCGAGGTGCCAGCCTCTGTCTCCTGTGCCAAGGTGCCAGCCTCTGTCTCATGTGCCGAGGTGCCAGCATCTGCCTCCAGCTCTGAGGTCACATCATCTGCCTCCAGCTCTGAGGTCACATCATCTGCCTCCAGCTTGGAGTCTGCTGCCACTGTGTCCGGTTCCGAGTCTGCTGCCACTGTGTCCGGTTCCGAGTCTGCTGCCACTGTGTCCGGTTCCGTGTCTGCTGCCACTGTGTCCGGTTCCGAGTCTGCTGTCACTGTGTCCGGTTCCGAGTCTGCTGCCACTGTGTCCGGTTCCGAGTCTGCTGCCACTGTGTCCGGTTCCGAGTCTGCTGCCACTGTGTCCGGTTCCGAGTCTGCTGCCACTGTGTCCGGTTCCGAGTCTCCTGCCACTGTGTCCGGTTCCGAGTCTCCTGCCACTGTGTCCGGTTCCGAGTCTCCTGCCACTGTGTCCAGTTCCGAGTCTCCTGCCACTGTGTCCAGTTCAGTGTCTTCAGCCGCTGTCTCTGTTCCTGAGTTCCAGTCTTCTCCAGAGGGGGCGCTGCCCTTCCAGTCTGCTCCAGAGGGGGCTCTGCCCTTCCAGTCTGCTCCAGAGGGGGCGCTGCCCTTCCAGTCTGCTCCAGAGGGGGCGCTGCCCTTCCAGTCTGCTCCAGAGGGGGCGCTGCCCTTCCAGTCTGCTCCAGAGGGGGCGCTGCCCTTCCAGTCTGCTCCAGAGGGGGCGCTGCCCTTCCAGTCTGCTCCAGAGGGGGCGCTGCCCTTCCAGTCTGCTCCAGAAGAGTTGCCAGTCCATGCGGTCCAGCCCGAGTTGCCAGTCCGTGCGGTCCAGCCCGAGTTGCCAGTCTGTGCGGTCCAGCCCGAGTTGCCAGTCCATGCGGTCCAGCCCGAGTTGCCAGTCCATGCGGTCCAGCCCGAGTTGCCAGTCCATGCGGTCCAGCCCGAGTTGCCAGTCCATGCGGTCCAGCCCGAGTTGCCAGTCCATGCGGTCCAGCCCGAGTTGCCAGTCCATGCGGTCCAGCCCGAGTTGCCAGTCCATGCGGTTCAGCCCGAGTTGCCAGTCCATGCGGTTCAGCCCGAGTTACCACTTGGTGCTGTCTGCCCTCAGGCTTCTCAAAGTGCTGTCTGCCCTCAGGCTTCTCAAAGTGCTGTCTGCCCTCAGGCTTCTCAAAGTGCTGTCTGCCCTCAGGCTTCTCAAAGTGCTGTCTGCCCTCAGGCTTCTCAAAGTGCTATCAAGTCTGCCGCCCAGTCCGGGCCAGCTCCCAAGTCTGCCGCCCAGTCCGGGCCAGCTCCCAAGCCTTACGACCAGTCCGGGCCTGCTCCCAGGTCTGCCACCCAGTCCGGGCCTGCTCCCAAGTCTGCCGCCCAGTCCGGGCCTGCTCCCAAGTCTGCCGCCCAGTCCGGGCCTGCTCCCAAGTCTGCCGCCCAGTCCGGGCCTGCTCCCAAGTCTGCCGCCCAGTCCGGGCCTGCTGCCAAGCCTGCCGCCCATTCTGGGTCTCCTGTCAAGCCTGCTGCCCAGTCCGGGCCTGCCACCAAGTTTGAACTACCACCTACCTTCAATGGGGATATACAGCAATTTAATGCTCTGATTAAATTTTTTATATCCTATTTACCATCAGTACCTGACCTCCTAGATAGCCAACGGAAGCAAGTATATTACCTGTTGTCCAATTTTACAGGGAAAGCTCTGGAATGGGCCAGCCCCTTTGTTGAGACCAGAGATCCCATCCTTTCCGATTTACAACTTTTTTGTGAGGCAGTGTTCAAAGAATTTGTTCCAGCACTTGTCAGTTTTACTCCATGCATGTCTGTTGTGCCAACTTCGTTGTCTCCAGTTGCCCAACCTTTGAGGCTACCTGCATGTTCTATTCAGTTTGAGCAATCCTGTGTCCCTAAAAAGAAAGCAAAGAAAAAGAAATGTAAAAAGAAGAGAGGTGAGACTTCGGGATTCCCGCATTCCTTGGACATGGTTTCCGTACCTTCTCTGTCCATGGATGAGGATTTCTCCACCACATGCCCGATAGTGGACTATGACTCGGACACTTTCAAACACTTTTGATGATATGGGCGTCTGGAATCCGCCCTTTAGGGAGGGGGTACTGTAACAGCCTGCCTCCAGGTCTTTTGGACTCTATTATTTGTATTGCTATTTTGTGTTCCAGCAGTACCTCTTTTCACCAGAGGTGCTGCTATTGTGCATTATTCTTGTGCTCAAGGAGTTAACCTGTATGTTCACTATTATCTCATGCACCTGGGTGTGTCTCATTCCCCTTATATATACCTGTTCCTCCCAGCAGTCATTGCTGGTTATTGTTGTCCCATCCTGTGATGTCCTTTCCTGTTGTCCAATCCTGATGTAATTTCCTGTTGTCCTTACCTGATTGTTTCTGGACATTCATGCTACTTTCTGCATCAGCTGGAACCTGGTATTTTTCACTGCTCCTTATTACCTGTTGTTAATACCTACCCTCTGCTACCCTGCATTACCGTTTCCCTGGTTGTTTCTGGACATTCATGCTACTTTCTGCATCAGCTGGAACCTGGTATTTATCACTGCTCCTTATTACCTGTTGTTAATACCTCTCTGCAAATAAACACAGAGTGTTTTCACCAAATTCGTGACTCCTAGCTGTACTTCTGTTTGAGATCTGTGACATACAGTCCTCAACATCCTCAATCAAATTATCTGGTCCATCTGTTGCTTCTCAATATACATCTTTCACTACCGTGTTTGATAAATGCCGCACTGAGCTTCTGCCTCCACATTGTCCCTGGGATTGTCCTATAGACCTTCTTCCCGGTAAGACAACTCCCAGGGGACGTGTGTATCCCCTCTCTCTGCTAGAGAACCAGGCAATGGTGGAATATGTCCGGGAGAACCTCCAACGTGTCTTCATAGAACCTTCCTCTTCTCCTGCTGGAGCAGCATTTTTCTTTGTAAAGAAGTGGGATGGGTCGTTATGTCCTTGTATTGATTACCAGGCCTAAATGCTATCACCCTTAAAAACCGATATCCTATCCTTCTGGTAACCAAACTTTTCAACCGTATCAAGGGCACCCGGATTTTCACCAAGCTGGACTTTCGTGGCGCCTATAATTTAATCAGGGTTCGCAAGAGAGACCACTTTCAACACCAGAGATGCTCCCTATGAATACCTAGTGGTGCCATTTGGGCTGTGTAATGCCCCAGTGGTTTTTCACAGTTTTGTGAATAAAGTATTTAGAGATCTCCTTTACTACTCAGTAGTTGTGTAACTGGATGACATTTTAATTGTTTCTAGAGACCTTCTCTCTCATCGTCAGCCGGTTGGTAAAGTCTTTTCCAGACTTTGTCAGAACCAGCTGTGCTGCAAACTCGAGAAGTGTTCATTTGAAACCACCCAAACATGTTTCCTAGGTTACATAGTGTCCAGCACAGGTTTACAAATGGATCCTGAGAGAGTCCGTGCCATCCTAGACTGGCCTCTTCCATGCTGCCTCAAATCCACCCAACGCTTTCTCGGAGTCGCCAACTATTACAGGCAATTCATCCTCATACTCTACATTAGTGACGCCTATAGTGGCACTTACTCGGAAAGGAGCAGGTGCCAGAGTTTGGCCTGCAAAGGCCGTTATCTCTTTTAAGCCATCTCTATGGCTCCTGTTCTTAGACAGCCTGATACTTCTCAGCCATTCTTTGTAGAAGTGGATGCCTCCGCAATCGGGGTAGGTGCAGTATTGTCACAGAACATCGTTCCTGGGAAAAGGTTCCTTCCGTGTGCTTACTTCTCTCGTCAGTTTCTTCCAGCCAAAAATAACTATTCTGTTGGGGACAAAGAACTTTTATCAATGAAGCTAGCACTCTCTGAATGGAGGGGTCACAATACCTGGTTACCATTTTCACCGATCATAAAAATCTATTATACCTCCAGTCCGCTCAGTGTCTGAATCGGCGACAAGCCCCCTGGTCTCTTTTCCTCTTCTGCTTAAACCTGCATATTAGTTTTTGAACTGGTTCTAAGAACTAGAAGGTAGATGCCCTCTCCTGGGCATTCACCCACAAATCTGAATCAAGGGAACCAGCAAACCATCCCATCTTGGATTCTAAGTTTCTACTTACCACTTCCTTAATGGCAATTCTGTCTCCACTTCCTGGAAAGAGTTTTGTTCCAGCAAATTTTCAGAAAAGAATCCATCAGTGGTACCACTCCTCCAGTTTCTCAGGTCACGCAAAACCAATGAGATAATTTCCCGTAATTATTGGTGGTCTACTCTTCGTGAAGATGTCAAACAATTTGTTGCTGCCTGTAACATCTGTGCCCAAAATAAAACACTGCGGCTGAGTCCAGCTGGTCCTCTACTGCCACTTCCTTTACAAACCAGACCCTGGTCATACATTTCAGTGGACTTCATTACAGATCTTCTGCCAAGTAAGAAGTTTAACACTGTGTGGGTGGTTGTGGACAGGTTTTCCAAGATGGCACACTTCGTCCCTCTCATTGGTTTTCCTTCAGATCCACTTTTGGCCCATCTGTTTGTTAAGGAGATCTTTGGCCTCTACTGGTACCCTGTTGAGATCGTCTCTGACCGTGCTGTCAAGGCAAGCTTTATGTAAACTCTTCAATATCAAACTCAACTTATCATCTGGTTATCACCCGGAAACTAATGGGCAAATGGTGCAGGTAATCAGGACCTTGCGACTTTTATTCAGATGTATTCCTCTGCAACACAGGACAATTGGACCGATCTATTATGATGGGCGGAGTTTGCTCATAATACTCTCCATCATGAGTCAACCTCTTCTACCCGTTCTCTATTGTCTATGGCCTTCATACCAATTTGCCTAGCCTTACTGCCCTCCCTCCCACCCAGGTTCCAGCAGTTGATAACCTTCATCAAGACTTATCCTCCATATGGACCCAGACCTTGACATGTATCTGGAAAACGTCTATCCATTATAAACGATTTGCTGACAGAAAACACTGTGCTGTTCCTCCTTTGAAAGTATGACTTTCCACTAAGAATATTCGCCTCAAGGTCCCATGCATGAAGTTTGTGCCCAAATTTATTAGACCTTTCAAGATTCTTCGGGTCATCAACCCTGTATCATTCCAACTCAAACTTCCTGCCTCTTTGCATATGTCCAACATCTTCTATGTTTCTCTGCTTAAACCTTAGCTAATCAACTGATTTTCCTCCAACAAGACCACTCCATCATCTCTCCCTCTTCAAATGGGGGTTGACTTCGAAATTAGCCATATCCTGGACTCTAAACGCTCATGTGGCAGAGTCAAATATTTAGTAGATTGTAAGGGGTTCAAGCTCCATATACAGACGGCTGTAATTTCTGAGCCGAATAGAGGAACTAAGAAACATAGGAACTTAAAGTTGCTTGGTAGTTTCCGGACGGGTCTACATTAAAAGATCCATAAAAATCATGTGGTCCCAACAGTACTGCTGCTCCTTCTGGGGAGCTACCAAGAGTTCAGCCTATAGATATAGATAAAAACAGAGGGAGATTGCAAATAGTGTGGTATGTTTTTGTATCAGGAGTAGATCACTGGTTAAAGCTGCTTACATTGAAAATCAATGAAAGTGCTGGTATGCATGCTAATGCAATTTAAAATCAGGACCCCTGAATGTTTATTAATCCTAGTGTGTACTCCTGTATAGGCCAAAGAGACACCTCATAGGTTGATATATTTATTATCTATTCTTATTTTGTTTTATTGTTTTATATACAGACTACATATTATACAATATTTAATCACATCAGTCGCTGCCTCAAAGAAGCTTACAAATTCACTAACACAGACACACACTCTAGGATTAATTTTGTCAGAATTCAATAAACCTACCAGTATGTCTTTGGAGTGTGGGAAGAAGCCAGAGCAGCTGGAGGAAACCAACACAACATGGGAAAACATACACATGGTCCCAATTGAACCCTTGATCCCATACAATAATGCTAATCACTGTGCTTTCATGATGCCCATAGTGTTTAACATATAAATTATTAATATGGGAGAATAAAGCTCCTTGATACATGTGAGCAGTATCAGACATGACACAGTGGCTTTGCAAGAAATGCTTTACCTACAATTACTGCTGAAGAGCCTGAGAACCTGAGGCCACCCTACAAGTTTCACATTGCTGCTTCCTCAGCCCTTGCTACATCATCATGGTGGGACTATTACCATGAGAAGACACAGGCAGTGTAAGAGAGCCTACAGTGCTGGAGGAGAGACCGGGTAAGCCACCGCCTGCTTACATTGCATCACAATACAAGGGAGAGAGACTGTGGATCTTAATGAATGCCAAGGGAGGCTAGAGCAAATATCAAGCAAATTGATCTACCGAGTAGAAGATGTTGGAACTAAATGAATCTTGAGATGAGCAGGATCCAGCAATTGGAGCACCTGAGGCTTACTGCAGCATAACAGTTATTAGTGACTGAAATAAAACTGCTAGAGAGACTTATTAAATTTAACACAAATTGTATATTGTTCAAGGGAAAGGCAGAGGTATTAAAATTTACTACCCAGGTACAGCTAGGTAAAAGAGAAAAAGTTTAATTGTTTTATAGTGATCTGTTACCAAACACGTGTCAAGTTCAACATGTGCTCAAAAGAATGGCCACACTGTTGTTAATAGTTTAAACTGTTTAGCTAGAAAGAGGCGTATTGTTAGAGATTTCATTTTGTGATATTTTACAATTCAGAGATTGATGACATCAAAATATATTTATTGATATTAGTTATAGCATACGATAGACTGCGATTGACGTTTTATTCTGTAATAAAGACTGTTAATGGATAACACAGGTCTGCAACCAAAAAGCTGTTTTCATGATTTTATTTGATTCTTATGTTTTTTGGTGCGCTGAATTCGAAAATGACCATCGTTTTTTTCCTGGGACGTCAGGTTTTTTCACAATCGAAATGTGCCTTGGTCAAACAGGTAGCTGGAAATCGCTAAATTTCAAATTCATCATACTTGGGGAAAAAAAACTGAACATGGAAATACAAATTTATTTTCACTGCCAGTGCTCCCAAAAACATGAAAATACATGTTTATTTGTCCTGATGGTGATTTAGAGGGGTTGATGGCTCAGTTACACATTCAGTATGATTCTTCTGAATGGAGGCTTTTCATTGACTCTTCCAAAAGAAGCTTAAAAGCAGTTTTACTTCACAATGGTGGCCGTTATGCGTCCATTCCTGTTGCTCATTTGGTGTACTTGAAGGAGACTTATGAGAACTTGAAGTTGGTACTCAAGAAAGTGGGTTATCAAAACCAAAACTGGTTGGTATGTGGGGATTTAAAAGTATTGTGTATGCTGCTGGGACAACAGGCTGGGTACACCAAATACGCTTGTTTTCTATGTTTTCGGGACAGTAGAGACCGACAAAATCACAAAAGCAAAAAAATTGTCCACCAAGAAGTCTAGTTGTTGGTGAAAAGAATGTTCTCAGAGATACATTGGTACCCCCTGAGAAGGTTTTATTACCACCACTCCATATAAAATTAGGATTAATGAAGCAATTTGTTAAGGCACTTCCCAAAGATAGCAAATGCTTCAAGTACTTGGGATCCAAATTTCCAGGTTTAACGGAGACAAAACTGAAAGAGGGGGTTTTTGTTGGCCCAGATATTAGAAAACTCATATCCGACAAAGACTTCATCAGTTCAATGACTCCAACTCAAAAAGAAGCGTGGGTTGCCTTTACTGTGGTCATAAAAAACTTTTTGGGAAACCAAAAGGACCCAAATTACAAGGAAATGGTGGAAACAATGTTGAAAGCGTTAGACAAGCTTGGTTGCGCCATGACCTTAAAAGTCCATTTTCTCAACTCACACCTTGACTATTTTCCTGAAAATTTGGGAGCAGTGAGTGAAGAGCAGGGAGAACGTTTCCATCAAGATATAAAAGAAATGGAAAGAAGGTATCAAGGGAAATGGAGTGTTACGATGATGGCTGACTAGTGCTGGATGTTGTACAGGGATCTTCCGGAAGCCACCTACAAGAGGAAAAGCTCAAAAAGAAGTTTAGAATTTAAAAAAAGCAATCTACTTGAGTGTGGTGTTAATTTTGTCGTCACCTGTGCAAATGAGTTAATATTTTTCATGTAAATAAAATATTTACGTTAAGAGATTTTTTTAAATGATGGCCACCCGTTTGTTCGAAAACCTGACGTCCCAGGACAAAACGGCTGTCATTTTTGGATTCAGCGCACCAAAAAACGTAAGAATCATTCAACTAAACCAAAAGAGCTGACCAAAAATTTTTTTTTTTGCAGACCTGTGTAATCATTCTAAACAGTAATATGTTGATGTTTTATCTCTGTCCAGTGGCCTTATTACTTACCACCCACTAATCCCATGTCATTCCTTAATATTATTTTTAATAAATGTGCCACAGTGGCTTGTTTATGTTTATATATTTGAAGATTATTCCTGACCGGTGAGACAGGCAGGGGTCTCGTAGATCGACCCCTGTTGAATGAAGTCATCATCCATTACCTGCCATTATCTGGGTGCAGGCTTTGTTATGCCATTAGTCAGTGACACTTCAGTCAATATTCCATACCGCTGAAGTAAGAGTGTCTAGGGATTACACTCAGAATTGTAAGGCAAATTGTGTCAAATGTAATAAAGACCTAAAAAGAGAGTGCATTAAAGACACTTGCATAAAATAAAACTCTTTATTTAATATTATATAATTTCAAAGTTCTCTCTTTTGGGAGAGGGCTGGGAACTCAATATTTTCAAACCAACTGTGGTGCCATAATGATTAGAAACCAGAATATTTGGGAATCCAGGTAAGTTATTTCTTTGATTTAATATCAACCATATTTCATCACGTGACTTAATATATAGCAAAATCCACACAGCTGTTTAAAATAATCATGAAACAAATATTGATTGTTTTAGTTCAAGGAAAATGTGATTTTTTTTTAATACTGGTTTTTATAAGCAAAAATATATATGTTTATTACAAATATGTAATTAACTGTATGCCACTAACAGGAGGAATATACTGAGAACAGTAATTGTACACTGCTAGACACCACTAAGGTGGCCCAGAGCTAGAGGGAAGAGCTGCCTTTAGCAGACAGTTCCAACACTGATTTTTTAATAGGGTTAGGATGTGAAATTTGCTTATACAGCCAGACTACTGATTTCTGTCCTGTTTGACACTATTAAAAATCAGAGTGCAGGAAGCTGGTTTATGGATGTTAATGACAGCTACCAGTGGCACTTATTCCTAGAAGAAATTAATAAACAGAGCAGGAATTCTGGCAGGATTTAACTGGATGTGGGCCTAGGGTCGCTCCTCAGTAAAAAAAAATTAGTGGGCATCAAACAATCTATAGACACAACTCTGGTTCAATTGAACCAACATTCACAGTGACTAACAGAGGTTGAAATGAGAGTTTTAAATGTGGAAGATGACCTTCTGACTGCCAATTTGTTAGCGTATAAAGTAACAATTTGGAAAATTCTAGCAGGATGGACAATTTAAAAATAGTAGGAATATAGTCAAAGGTCCCAAGCTGTTATCCATGCTCTCCACTTTGTTTCAACAACTGGCCATAGACATGAACGGTAAACCTTTAACCATCAAAAGAACATATCGAACTGCAAAGTATTTATCTTTCATATTTTATCAGACCAAGATGCCAGTAAGGGCAAAGAATTCAGCCCGATATGCATATTTTTGTTCACAAGCAAAATAAGATTCTCTCTCCTCTACCCCACAAAGCTGCAAATTGTTCAGAATGGAAAACTGCTTGTTTTTAATAACCCAGAAGATGCTAACAAGCATATCAATTGGCCAAAAATTGAAAATGATCATCTGAAGAGTATTTTACCTGATTTTTCAGACATTAATATACACTATTGGTAAAAAAAAATTATCCTGAAGGCAAATATATTATCTTAGACTTCATCATTGATGAGAGAAAATATAACACCTAATCACTCTAATCAGTTTTTCTTTACAGATATTTTCCAAAAGGTTGTTGAATGGGAGGTCCGCATCTTAACATAGGAGGAGATTTCAACTCAGTCAGCAACCTATCCATGATCAAATCAGAGGTTAGTAATACATGGATTAACACACAACAATATAACAATCCTTGCCACACAATTAAATCTAGTTGACCCCTGGCATCTGCATTCTCTTGCTCTTATCGCCATGAGATGCATTCTCGCATAGACTAACTTTTACTATTGCAATATCTGTTTCCCAAGGTAGAAATGATCACCATTAAAGATATAATTATTTCTGATCATGCACTAAAACGTATGACCCTGACGCTAGACACACCCGGACATCATGTCAGAAAACTGGAAATTCCCAGGTTATCTGAAACACTCATTTTTTGCCAGCAGCTCTGAACCATTTGGCACAAATTTTGCAGATGACAATATTGAACACACTGATAATCAAACACTTGCTTGGGAGACATGTAAAGCAGTGCTTCAAAGCCATAATATATCTTATATACATGCTAAAAATAAATCCATTTTTGCATGTTGTCTGAGCTTAGCATGTAGAAGCAACAGCAACATAATGCAACTAATAAACACAATTACTTGCAAAACAAACAACTGTAGAAACTCTATTCAAGGAGAAAGCTCAACATCAATATTTATTTATTAGATAAAAAAATTCCATAGGTCGGGTAACAAATCTGTCAAGTTATTAGTTATTATCCTTTGCAAAGAGATCACAAAGGGAAACCTGGGTGCCTTAATAAATAGGACAACACACTTATAACAGACCACACTTTTACATTTTGTAACGAGTTTATGAATTATTAGAAATATCTGTATACAGCTGGACAGGATAATAAAGAACAGGGAATAACATTTATATAGGAAGCAGGGTTGCCATAATTGTCATAATTGAACCCTATACTATTACCTTGAATGCAGCTGGCTAAAAGTGTTCCTGCATACAGCATCCTATACTTTCACTTCCATCCTTGGTACATGTCATACCAATGGTTTTACTATGTCAAATACAATTGACATAATAGAGATTCTGCAAACATAACAACAGGTGGGATGTCAAACAACATATGTTATGTGTTAATTATATCATTACAACAGTTATGTCCTTTTGCTTTAGGTTATGTGCTTTTAATGGCGTCCATGTGCACTATAATGGCAACTTTGTTGCAAATGGCTAAAGCAGCATCACCAGACATAAAGTCAAATTAATTTACTTACTTACGTAATTTGTTTAGTAATAAATCATAAATCAAATGAACAGTTAAATGTCAGTACCAAGCAGGGGAGAGCTGACAAATTTCATTTTAAAGGGAAAAAAATGCAGGTGGCCCAGTGACCAAGCCCAAAGTAACCCACTATGGGACCGACCTGGGGGGCATCTGCCCCCCAACCCAGCCTGGCCCTGGTACCAAGGAGATATTAGAGGGGGTTGGTCAAAATATTACAGATAAAGAGTGCTTAGCTTAGACTGACTTTACACTAAGGACAATCTATAAAATGATGGATCTTGTAGTTGTGCAATATAACTATTCTATATGCTCTAAATCAGTCACATAGAGCAAAATGAGAAGTCCAGTTTCCCAAGCTGTCACAAATTACCTATCATGTCCCACCCTATCTAAACACTAATTGTACAGTATTATTCAGTCACATTCAGAGAGGGAAGGGTGTCAAAACCATTCTCAAACTCAACAAGTAGCTAGCCCATCAATGTCATAATTAAAAAATAACATACAAGTCATTATAAATATAATTACTAGAACGAAAACGAAGTATAATGTTTCAAGCACACCCACAAAAATGGAAACCCTGTTGTTTTGTTTTAATTACTTAAAAGGCACTGGCAAGCTATTGCATAAAATCGTGTTAATCTCTAGATCCTTGTTTATCAGAGACACACAGTGCAGCATGTATAGATCTGCATGCATTAAGCAACTGGCAGATATCCAAGAAGGTAGAGCTGTTTTCAAACGACAGAATACAGCATTTTCATTTAGAAAGAACTTTCTCAAATGCCCTTCTCCTTTGAAAAAGTGGGACAGTGATGCAGTTTACAATTCCTGGTTGCGATTGGCGAATCATCAATTGAATGAATCTGGGGTGGTCTAAGAATATCTACTGAGACAAATTCAAGATTTCAAGTGTCAGGAGTATGTGCACAACACAGGCTGTGTTCTGCAGTTATTTTGTTTGTGGTTAAATAAAAGCTGTTTTTGATGTTGGCAGTATCATCTTTAATCATTTCCCTCATATCTCTATAATCTGTGCACCAACACTAACCAGTTGATCTTTCTTGTTGCCTCTAGTAATAGCACTATAAATCTATTTTCTTTGTTTTATTTTCCTAATAAAAAAGACAGGTCTTTACTGTGCTAATTATGGATCTCCCTACTGTTTTCTGACATTGTCTTTATTACATTGTGTGGCTGGAATATTATGTGATACTGGTGCAATCCAATTCCAATTTTCATTAAAGGGAATTACAGTGATATGCTATCATCCCTAACTGAATTGATTTTAGTTGCAAGCTTTTGAGACTAATTGGGTCTCTCGGCCAGACATGGTACAATTCAGAAGTTGAAATGTCATCATTTAACACAAATGCAACAAGTACTGTTTGGATCAAACAACTATTAACTTGACGCACACATGTAAAATGTAAAGTATTGTGTAGATGCACATAAATTGATCACTAGACTGTATTGACATATAAGCAGGATATGAAACTAGCTGTTTTATTTAGTGTAGAAATGTGATGTGACTGTTTAATGATGCCAGTCTTTTATGTAATGTGTTTGTTCTTTGGTCAACTGTTTAGTAGAGTTGTTTTATAATAGATGCCTGTCTAACAAGAGGGAATTTCTGCATGTTTTCATCTTTAATCCAGAACCGTCAGACATGGGTTTGTAGATGGTCACATATTTACTCTTGAGCATGACAGTGCTTTAAAAGTATACTCGTGGGTATATAGATTTTTTTATTTTTTTAATATCCATCATTCTACAGCTGTTTGGTAAACCCCAACTAAGGTCAACTAGATGTTTTAAATTGATCCGTTGTGTCAGAGTGTCACATATTTCACTAGGAATATCACTGACTGGTATTAGCGCAACAAAACTGGGAGGTGCGGAGTCTAACGCACCACCGGTGTTCGCCAGGGACCCCCGCAAGGAGGTCTGGGCTTTGCTGCGTGTGAAGTGCAGGTCGTGGTTCTCCCAGATAGTTACCAGTGCAGTGAATGTAGAGTAGTCAAACAGGCCGAGTCGAAACCAGAGGAGCGCAGTACAACAGAGATAAGGCAAATCGTAGTCAGGAACAGTCCAAGGGTCAAAATCAGTGCGGGCAGCGAAGAACAAGGGATGATCCGGAAGAGAAGTCAAACTATAGCCAAGGAGTCAGTACACAGGAGTAACACAGGAACAACAATGCTGGAGCTGGAAAAACCAATACTCTGGCACTAGACATGTGTCAGAGGCTGCTTTAAGTGCTGTAAGGTGCCTCCTGATTGGATTAGGGAGATTTAGGCAGTTTAGACATGCTGGCTGCAGACAGGTGGGTAGAGATAGAGTTCTGCTGCTAGGCAACAGGACGTGGATTGCGGAGAGAAGGTGTCCGTCTCTGCGCCTGTGGAGAGCGTGGAGACGGCACCTGACACAGAGTTGCTATGGCTACATCATATATATATGGTTATAAGTTATAGATTTGTGTGTGCTTTGGTGGAAGATGTAATTCTCGGATATTTAGGCTAGTCTGTGGGTTTGTGGTAAATTAATGTCAAAGAATATACAAAGAACAGAAATAAATCAACAACTGTGAGAGCATCAAACCCATCTGCTTTTTAAACAATGACATCAACCTCTGTGACAATATTTCGGCCAATAAACTGAAGCCCTAAACTGGTTCATTCAAACGGGGCTCATCCCTGGCGTTAAGCTAGACACAGTGACAAAAGGGCTGTCAACCTTTCTTAAATCATAAACACCAGGAAAACTTCAGCTATAATTCTCTCTCTAGAAGCTGGAAAAGTATTTCCTAGGATTCTCTGGATTCAAGCTTTGAAAGCCTTTGATCTGTCCGAAGGCTTCTTAAGGGTATACAGGCTTTATATTACTCTCAGTCATCTAGAATGGCATCACATCTCAATTAGTAATGGCACTAGACAAGGCCTGTTGTCTCCCCTGATTTTTGCCCTGGTGTTTGAACCTCTTGCAGTAATCATTAGTTTCCATTTAGCTATACATGCGGTTGAGGCAGGAGATACTAATTTTAAGGTATCCCTATTTTGCAAATGGCATTCTATTAATGTTCACATAACCTCAGGTGTCCCCAATCTTTCTAAAATTGTGTATGACTATGCTGAGTTTTTGGCTACAAAATAAACTCCAAATCCAAGAATATGTTGCTTCATGTGGCCCGTCAGAAAAAAGATGCTTCGATTTCTAGCTTTAAGCTTAAATGGCAACCTAGGAAAATTACATGGAATTTTACGATATCCTCTTCCAAGACAAATTTTCTGCTTCTTACTAATTTTGAGTCTGATATCTCCATTTGGAGAAAGCTGCTAAAATTGTGGCTGGGTAGGATCATTGCAATTAAAATGACAATGAATATCATTCCAAAACTACTTTACCATTTCCAGACCCTCCATATCTGGGTTCCACACTCAATTTGTGCTAGTGTACAGCTGTCCTTCACTGAGTTTGTGTGGAATATGAGGCTTCAGGTGTAACCCAGCAATAATCAAAAACCCCAGGAAAAGAGGAGAATAAGGCGAGAATAAGATGTTGAAACCTGTAACGTGTACCCAGTTTTAGTATTAAATATTCAGGCTGCAACAAAATTTCTAGCAGTTAGATACTAGAGGGAGGGAAGGAGGCAAAATCTGCCTCCCTCTATCTCCTTTCTTAAAACTCAAATGTGGTTCATTGCACACATGAAAAGGTCACATACTACCTGCATTATAAAAAAGCTACTATTCCCTTGGTTTGGACCCCTGACTCTGTAAAGAAGGATGCAATTACCAGCCTCCCTTCTGACAAGCTGGTCTACCAATACAAATTTAATCTCCACTCTAAATATAATCCTAATATCCTTCTGAGCACATTTTGCACAATGTTCTCCACAACATACATACGGTCAGCAATTACTATCTTTATTACTACTTTTAGTACTACTATCATTACTCCCAATATCAATATTAACATACTTATTGTTATTAAGTCAGCAAAACCACAAATATAAAGCTGCAGATTGTATTTCCAAGGGCAGTTCTATAGATCCGGAAGTGGCTGCCAACCTTGAAATGCTCTTGGCAAGCAAACAGTTGCCCTTGTGGAAATAAAGAAGCAGTGTGTGTCTGCAATTTAGCGGTTCATAGATGAGCTAATTTACAGGTAACTTGAATACTATGGTGACAAACACTCTCTCATTAGGAATACTATTTAAATGTAAGAAGTGTTTATCTCAAAACATTTGCAGGATATTGCAAAATAATGTACCATTAAGTAAATATAAATAACTCTTGTAAGATCTAGATGTACAAGACAGTGCTATGACCTGGATTATACAAATGAGCTGCTCAGAATCATTTCACTGTACATTAGAAAAGAGGTTGCTGAGACTTACAATCAGTACTGTATTTAGTGCTCTCACTGCTGCATGAGTACATAATGCATCATAATGTGTCCTTGGCCCCTCCAGCGGAGAATGAGCAGTAGCACAAAAACAAGTAAAATGTCTGTAAATTGTTGCAAAAGTGGTATGAATTTTGGCCACTTTGGAGCAGTTTTACATTTAGACAGCAGGTGCTCTCCAAGATGTGGTTATGGCAACAAAATAAATGATGTATAATTGCTTTTGTGACAACTTGCCAATTAAATTAGACTCAGCAGAATAACATAATGACAATTTGTTATGCTCTGGTGGGCACTAACATACCAATCATAATTAAATGCTATGACTGAAATAGAATGCTCTTCGACGCAGGAATATATAACCCCCAATTCCCTCTCAGTGAAACATTATAGGCTCAGACTTGATTTTAATTTCTGCGGGATAATAACATTAGTACACGTCAGAATTTGTTTTCATGTGCATGCATGTGCTTACAAGAGACTGGAGTTCGAGGTAATTTAGCATATTCCAGTGCTGCATGTCACTTCTCATCAATTGAAGCAGTCAGATTTGTTAAGGCTGCAGTTTATTGCTTGCTACAAAGAGATGACTCCGTTCTTCTCACAGACACATTGTCGTTCATGGATCATGGGTATGCTATTTTGTAACTCGTTAATATCCATTAAAACAATGTCAAGAGTAAAATTAAAACATTGTTCTTTAAAGACTTGTAATGCAGTAGAGGTATATGAAGTCAAAACATAAGAATATTAAGAGGATCGTTTTAGCATTTCTGTCAAAATTCTGCATTGTCTTTGTCACAATTCAGAGGTCTAAGAGTGCCCAAAGTGTTTGCCTGGTTAGAGCTACCCTCCTTGAGGTGCGGAGTCTAACGTAGAGGGAGGTTTTCACCAGGGACTCCCGCAAGGGAGTATGGACTTGGCAGGGCCCCAACCACAGGTCGCGGTCCTCACAAAGGGTAATGGGCAAAAACCAAAAGGAGAGCCTAGTATACAGAGAAACTGTAGAACTGGAGGAGACGTTCTTGAGCAGGGATTGCTTCTAATAAGTAGGAGCACAGTGGAAATGGTGTTCTGCAGCAGCAGTGGCTGCAGAACACACTTTCCGCTGCTGCAGAACACCCTTTCCACTGTGATCTGCAGCAGTGGCTGCAAACGGAGACTTGTGGAGCTAGGAAGCGCCTATTAGTCAGGAACACAGTAGGAGAGAGGTTCAGCAGCAACGGGTGCTGGTGAAATCCTGTGGAGCTTGGTAGCGCCTTTGCAACAGGAACACAAATAGAGAAGAGGTTCTGCAGCAGCCGCTACTGGTGAAATCCTGTGGAGCTTGGTAGCACCTTTGAGTCAGGAACATAAATAGAGAAGAGGTTCTGCAGCAGCGGCTACTGGTGAAATCCTGTGGAGCTTGGTAACACCTTTGAGTCAGGAACACAAATAGAAAGAGGTTCTGCAGTGGTGGTTGCTGGTGGAATCCTGAGGAGCCTTTGAGTCAGGAACACAATTAGAAAGTAGAGATTCAGGAGCCAGTACTGGGACATGTCTAACCAGGAGTAGAGACTTGAAGATCTGGCACCCATCAAGTGTAGGAGGTGCCTTTTATAGAGAAGCTGCAGCTTATTGGAGCCTGAAACCTGGATGAATGAGAATGTCGGGTTTTTGCATGCGCAGAACCCGCAAGATGGCGGCCGCATCAGTGACCACGGCATTTGATCGGAGGAGAGCCGTAAGTGAGCGCCTGTCTGATCAGTGGGTCTGAGCGATGACAATCTTGGGTTTTTTTATTTTTATTTTTAGCCATAATTAACAATGACTTGTGTGTATTGGAAGAAGATGCTATAGTATATATAATACCAGTTAGACACTTCTTAACACAAGGGCTCTCCAGCGATTACAATGATTTTCTATCTCTGCGATAAAATTCATTAGTCCTGACTTGGGCTTTCAGTTCCACTTGTTTTAAAAAAAAAGGTTGTTGGGATTGCAATTGCTAAAGGAGAATATACCTCTACAGTCCTTCTTTAACTAGACATGGGGTTGCTGTCGCCAGAGAAAGCAAAATAGGTAGGGAATGTAATTTACAATTGTGACCTTTGCACCCCTAACATATATTGGCATAAAAAATCCACAAAGTGAACTCTTCCTATATTCAGTCCAAAGCCTGCACCAAATGGTATCTATTATAGAGATCTAGAGATTATGATCCCAGTGGATCATGTATGGCTCAGTAGCTGTGAAGCAAAATGTCAGGGTAGTCGGTGAACAGCCATAATTGAGGTCATAGCAGAGTTCAAAACATAGTAAACAGCAAGTTGAAGTGTGCCAAAAAATCCAAATAAGTTCTCACACAGGTAATGACATACTGAAAATTGGAGGCTTATATAAGTGCTCTGTACCTATATAAACTATCTGAACATAGTGTACTATATGAGCACATTCAACAAGATGAGCCCTTTAGTAGGCGTGCTCTGAAATACTTTGATGTGCCAGGACTCACATGGCTGCACAGGCACTGTAGATGTCAAGGTCTGAATTAAACTTCTAAATGAGCATTTTTATTTAAAGAAAAAAGTATGGAGTGAGAAAAACTTACATAGTGCTTGTCCGTATTGTCGCTACCAATAAATCCATAAATCCATCAATTCTGATGTTTTCTGGCAAAGAGAGACTGTTCCTTAATCAGAGGCTGATTATATGCTGTTCAGTTTAGAAAAAAACACTGATAATGTCACAAAATATACACAGATAACACAAAGAGAATTCTTCAGTGGTCCAGGGTTTATGATGTTCCAGTAGACTGCTGATCATAGGTCATTTGATCTTTTTCCAAAGGATGGGGCAATTCACTCCAACTGTTGCATAAACTGATCCATAACAAAAGTGCTTTTGAGTATTAATCTCATATTCCTCATCTACCGGGTTACTACTATTTTAGAGGATCTGAACCATAAGTACCTTTACTGTAATACTATCTGCGTATAAATAAGCTTTAATTAATTTATTAAATAATTATTAGTTATTTCCGCATACGATTGCGTCATTAGACGTGGCATACTAATCTCAATCGCACAGTAAACCAATGTTAATTAATTTAGCCGACTTCATCCAATTATTTGACTTCCACAGGTCACCCTTTGATAGTGCACAAAACTTTCACCTAATTATACTTTCTATACCAGGATAGTAACGCAATTATTCACTAACTGTGGTACCTGTACTTCTCATTATCATCACATTATCATTTTCAGTATTTACCTCAGTTAAACGTTTTCCACACTTTAACATAGTAGGAACACATCTAACACATAAACAAATTACTATAAAGACACCAAATATAAAGAAAAGGAGCTTACCTATACTAGCAATCATTTCTCGTACCCTGTCCCTTAGACCTGAGAACCACTTTGCTGGGTTCAACCACAAGAGTAATCCTGCTACCTTTTCTCCTATTTCACACAATGAAGAATTATGGTTCTTCCGGAACTCCCATCTTAACTGTAGGATCTCGTCCATCTTCCGGTCAATTATTTCTTTAGGGTCTGTTTTATTGGTGATGTACGTGCAACACTTAACACCAAATTATGTAGCTAATGTCACACAGTATCAACCAGTAATAGATGTAAGATAATTTAACACCAACCTATGTTGAACAAACTCCTTCTTATAAGCCTGTAGCTCCTTCAGTATACCTGAAGGTGTCATTATACATCTCAGTGATATTGTCAATCAATTTAGCCAGGTCTTGTATGTACTTAAAATTTAGAGTTCCCCTAGCGGTCTTGGTGGGGTCTAATGCAACCATAAATTAAAATCCTGTTGCTTCAGTAATTAACTTTTTAGCTACAGGTTCTTCACCAGGAATCATGTTTCTTTTGTCACAGTGTTCATACTGTGTGTGTACGTATGGAGGTGATGTTGTTCAATGGATATCAGTCATTTCATCATGTGTTAGAGTCATGATCTCAGGAACCAATCCACCTAGGAAACATATACCTCTGGAACTCAGAGTTAACCATATGTAAGCCCTTCTCCCGCAAATATAATGCACATCGTCTGGAAGGATATTGTCAGGCGCTGTCCTCGCTTTTCCTCTTTTGCCAGGGATGGATGTTGCTCTCTTTTTCGGGGGCGTCATTTTGCTAGGCAACGGGACGTTGCTGCCAGCCGGGGTCAGGGCACATGCCGGCCATTGCTACGGCAACAGGACGGGTTCCCCGGCTTCCTGTCGGCAGTCAGCTGTGCTGACCGCGGAATTCCCTGTCCACCAATGAGGTTGCAGGTGCCTCTATATCAGGAAGACTCTGGCACCATTAGGGTGCCAGAGTATCAAGGTCTATGTCCCTTCTGCTCCAGCGTTTCCCTGTACTTCCCAGCACCCAGACTGACTCCTGGCTCTTGATTTGGCTTTCCTTGACCTTCCTTGTGGATCTCCCTTTGGTGTTACTACTCTCCTGGTTTGACTCCGGATTGCTCGACTATGTTTCTGCCTGACTCCTTTGTACCTCACTATCCACATGGCCTGGATCCGGATTGCTTGACTACGCCTCTTCACCCAGTACTTCACTGGTGGCTAATTTGGAGGGCCGCAACCTGCGTGCCCCTGCAGTCAACTCCAAACTTTCTTGCGGGGGTCCCTGGCGAAGACCAGGGACACATTTAGACTCCACACCTCCCTGTTAGCAGCGCAAATACCAGTAAGTAGGCCTCAGTTATCTGATATCATGACAGATATAAGGCACAGTGTAATTGGTTATAATATTGCCTAAAGCCTTAACAAAACTCCCCATGTCTAGTATCTCCATTTGTTCAAGACAGGCTTTCAGCATGTATGACATTCTGACAATAGCTCAAATGAACTTTCCCAATCAATGCTCTCTTATGTTTGTTGACATACCTTCATCTATGGTGTCCTTCGGTATTACTATTTATCAGTATTCTAGTGAGTATACCATCAATACTGGTGTGGCAAACTATTGTCTGATCTAGTAGTTCAGCTTCCCAATTCTCAAGTTTCTTTGCATGTGAAAATTTCAAGCACGGTAATGACCGGTCTACTGAGTATTGGCAAAGTTTCAAACTGGAGACCTAGTGGTTTTATATCTCCCTTTTATGGGTCTCCCTCCCCTTAATTCAAGAACCTCAGAGATGTTTAGTGGGAACAGTATTAGTCCTTCATTACTTTGCCCCTGAGGCACGTGAGAGCACACCCAGCATTCGGTTCGGTTTAAGACCTTACCCACCAAGGAATGATAATCATATAAGGGATGCCCACCCAAATCCAAATAACTACTGGACTGGCACTGCTGGATGCACCTCTCTTCAATTATGGGGTCACAGTACTACAGATACAATATTCTTCAGACAATAGCCCCTCACACTATCTCTGAGCTCCAGAGATATCAGACCTTTTCTTTACCCCTGAATTGAATAAGGCAACAGGCTCTACTGATTGTTTTAAACAATTCTCCTCCATATACACCTCATCAGTATCACTACCGAATCCAGTCTCTATCATCTGACCACCATCGCAAGAATAGAATGTCCTAGAAAGAATAAAAATAAAAAAAACTCTGGAAAAAGAGGAATAGAAGAACTGCCACTGTATGCTGAGATAATAGCCTATGCAATGTCCTTGGCTCGGGTGTCAGTAACTGCAGTCTTTAGGTTTCACAGAAAACAGACTTGTGAGTGGCAGAACTCAGGTGTCAGCCTTGACTTTATCTTTTACCTTCTCCAGATTGTTGACTTTTCTGCAGTGGGTGGAATAGATCCAAGTGTCTTTCTGCTACTTTCAGAGATGTGGTGCTGGTCATCAACACTTGGTACTGGCCTTTCCACTGGTCTGTTAAACAACCTGAGCGTAAGAAATTGCAGATCATGACATATTCCCCAGGTTCAACATTGTGACAGTTAGTGTCTGGCATACAAGGTGACAGTATTTTGAGTTTCTGTTGCTGATCTCTTAGCTGCTTGCTCATCTTTATGAGGTATTGAACAGTCCCTTCATTGTTGCATTTTAAATCATTCTGTGGACCTATCATCAAATGAGGTAGTCAGCCAAAAAGTTTCTCAAAAGGGGACAAATTAAGAGGTGGTTTGGGAATGGTTCTGATGATATGGAGGACTAGCGGCAAAGCTTCTGGCCACTCCAATCCAGTTTCAGCTATTACCTTACTCAATTTGTTCTTAATGGTACCGATTACTCTATCCACCTTCCCACTGGCTTGTGGTCGGTAGGGTATATGAAGTTTGCTATCAATTCCCATGAATTTACACATGATCTGAAAGATATCACCAGTAAAATGAGTACCCCTATCACTCTCTAGGGATACCATATCTGCATACATTCCTGGACAATTTTTTTTATCAGTAAAAACAGCAGTATTAGTATTAGTATTCTATATGGATCCTAGGGTTCCTGATTATATATATATATATATATATATATATATATATATATATATATATTCAGGGATTCATATTGCTAACACTTTGTTTGTTATGTTAACCAAAAAGGTTAAATAGGGTATGCTGCCATGTTACATTTAATGCTATCAATAGCCGAGATCATGCAGCTTGTATTATCAAGTGATCAGGGGAAATTGCCCATAACATGGATCCTATTGTTCCCCAAAGCGATTATTGTGAGAAGGTGATATATCATTCATTCAATTTCTCCACACCCTATAGTGCTCTGTAGTATTCTATAGCACCATATCCCAGGACTGACCCACTGTCACTCACCGGACCGTGAGTGCCTCTGTGCTGGTGCGTGGTTCTCTATCCTTCCTGCCGGCGCCTGTCCTGAGCCGTGGCCGTCCGCCATCTTGATGGACTGCGCATGCGCAGCATCCATGAACTCTTATGACCTTGCTTTTAACCTAATTGGTGGATCAATCACCTCTCCCTATTTAAGGCACCTGTGGCCATGGTATCTGATATTGAGTCTCATTCCCTGTGAGTCTCTGAAGGTGTCTCCTGTGTCCTGCTCGTATCTTCAGTTTCCTGCTGGATTACCTGCTCTGCTCATCGGCGGTTCCCATACCCGCTACTGACTCCTGTGTCCTGCTCGTGTCTTCAGCTGTCTGCTGGATTAACTCCTCTGCTCATCGGCGGTTCCCATACCCGCTAATGACTCCTGTGTCCTGCTCGCGTCTTCAGCTGTCTGCTGGATTACCTGCTCTGCTCACCTGCGGTTCCCATACCCGCTACAGTCTCTCAGCTCTCCTGCTGTGCTTGCATATCCTCGTTGGACAAGCTTCTCTACTCAGCAGCAGTATGCATACTTGTTATTGACTATCAGCTGTTATCCTGCATATCCGCTTTGGACAAGCTTCTCTACTCAGCAGCGATATCCATACCCGCTATAGACTATTAGCCGTTACGCTGCATATCTGTTTGAACAAGCTTCTCTACTCAGCAGTGATATGCATACTTGTTATTGACTATCAGTTGTTATCCTGCATATCCGCTTTGAACAAGCCTCTCTACTCAGCAGCGGTATACATACCCGCTATAGACTATTAGCTGTGACGCTGCATATCTGTTTGGGACTAGCTCCTCTGCTCTCCAATTGTATTTATACAGCTATAGACTCTTATCACTCCTCCACTTATCCGCACCTGGACAAGTCCTCGCCTCTTCACAGCAGTGGTACAACTTGCTATACGCAGACCACTGACTCTCCCGCTACCTACCTGCACCTGGACAAGTCTTCCCTTCACAGCAGTGGTACAACTTGCTATACGCAGACCACTGACTCTCCCACTACCTATATGCACCTAGACAAGTCTTCTCATCACAGCAGTGGTACAACTTGCTATACGCAGACCACTGACTCTCCCGCTACCTTCCTGCACCTGGACAAGTCTTCCCTTCACAGCAGTGGTACAACTTGCTATCCGCAGACCACTGACTCTCCCGTTACCTTCCTTCACCTGTTCACGTCCACTCTACTCTCCTACCAGTACAGCTGCAAGTCACTGACTCTCCTACCAGTATAGCTGCAAGTCACTGACTCTCATCTATTCCATTGGCATTCTCTCTCCATCTGCTGTTATATACGTTCCTACTATTCACCCTACTGCCAGAGGACTGCTGTGTAAACCCCGCCCCTCTGGTAAGCATTATCATCTGGTGAATCATGGGCAGAACTCCTAGTGCCCGTGACACCCACACCAATCATGTACTATTTCCCCATTTCATAGATAAGTTGCTAGCATGTTTTGCGTGCGTGCATATTAATAAGAGGATAATGTAATACCTCCAGCACACTAACAGGTCTATAAATAGATGCAGGACTGCTGGCTGCGGCATGCGATGCCGGAGTCAGACGCCACTGCCGGGTGCTAGTTGTTGTCAGAAATGACGTCACAATGCCCCGTCGTACGTTTTGCTGGTATCTTTTTCAGAGGGGTAACCCGAGATACAGTCCCGGGGAGTTAATAAACAGACGTCGCCTTCTTTACTCAGATGAGTCAGACCATGAGCTTCCTCAGGTAGGCCTGGGAAATATGCTCTGGGAGCCACGGGCAGTGGCGCACGCAGGGGGGTTTCTGAGTCTCCAGAAACCCCCCCCCCTGCGCTAACCGAGTGGCCACCATAGCGGCACTGTCTAATGCAGCAGCCGCGGCGCTGTCAAAGAAGCGTCCGCGGTGGTGCTGTATTGTATACAGCGCCGCGGCTGCTGTATAGGACAGCACTGCTGAAACGGAGCTGCTGCTCATGCGCGGGCGCATGCGCAGCAGCTCTCTCTCGTGGGTTTTGTTGGGGTTTTTTGGGTCGGGGGGAACCCCCCTCTGACAATCCTGCATGCGCCCCTGAAAGGCCTAACTTGTCAATCTCTCGAGAGTCCAGAGGACTCTTGAACACATCCCTCCAGACCGCCTTTTCCTGTAGGGAACACAAATCTTGCATTTCAATTAATTTTTGTGTGTTTGTGATTTGGAAAACCATCATCTTGTCACTTGTCATGTTTACAGTTAAACCAACTGCCCATTTGGCTTCTTCGTCTGCCCTGTTATTACCCACTGATACCGGGTCTTCTTCATATGTGTGGGCTTTGCACTTGATGATGGCTACTGCCTTTGGTAATAGTATTGCTGTCAAATGACCTTTTATGTGCTGTGAGTGTGCTACTGGTGTGCCTGCCACTGTCATAAAGTTCCTAAGACACCAGAGGGCCCCGAAGTCATGTACTACCCCAAAGGCGTACCTAGAGTCAGTGTATATTTCAGCTGATTTACCCTCTGCCAGCTCACACACTCTTCTTAATGTCACGAGTTTGACCACTTGGGCTGAGTGAGGTGGGCCAAGGGGTTCAGTTTCTATTACATCTTTGTCATCTACAACAGAATAACTGGTACCTAGTTCTCCTGTGTCAGTTTGTCTACGACAACTCCCAACCATGTAAAACTTAAAATCTACATTTTCTAAGAGGGTGTCACGTATGTCAGGTCTTGCAGTAAAAGTCTGGTTCAGATATTCCATAAAATCATGCATAACTCTGTACCTACCAAATTCACCCTCAGCTAGAGTCTCCTCTCCTTCCACCCTTTGTGCATCTCGAGGCACATATGGTAGGTATGTAGCTGAATTTAAAGTATTGCACCTTTTAATCATGATATTTGCAGGTGCCATCAGTGCTAATTCCCATTTTGTGTACCTTGCTGAGGAGGCATGCCTAGTTTGAGCAGAATTTAACAGAGCAGATACTGCATGTGGTGTATAGACAGTTGAATTGTGTTTTAGTACTACGTCCTCGCTCTTACTTACCAGAAGAGCAGTTGCTGCTACACTTTTAAACACGTAGGTAGAGATCTTGCCAAAGTGTCCAATTGTGCACTGTGGTATGCTACTGGTCTGCTAGCGTCACCATGTTCCGGTGTCAAAACACCTGCTGCACAACCATCAGCTTCCGTACAATATAATTCAAAATTTTTCATAATCTGGTACTCTCAGAGCAGGTGCATTAGTCAGACTCTCTTTAAGGTTAAATAATGCTTGCTCTGACTCCTCTGTATGTGTAACAAGCTCAGACTTTGAGGATGAGACTAACTCCTGCAATGGCAAGGCCAGAAGAGAAAAACCTGGAATCTATGATCAACAATACCCACACATCCCTAAGAAGGTATGGATCTGCTATTGGTTCTGCGGCAGTGTCATGTCTTGTATGGCCTGAATTCTGTCCGTTGTCAGGTGTCATAGCCCCTCAGTGAGCCAGTGTCCCAAGTATTTGACCTTGGTCTGACATGGCTGTAATTTATCCTTTGCAACCTTGTGTCCTATCTGTGAGAGAGATGAAGCAACAACAGTTTAGTATCAGAGACTGATGACATAAATGATTCAGAACACAGCAACAAAGCTTCAACATATTGGATTAGGACAGACCCATTGCTTGGTTGGAAGGATTGTAAACAGTCATGTAAGGGAGAAGTTATCACTGACCTGGCCATCCCGTATCTACAAGAAAAGTTTGTGTTACACCAGATACATCAACTGTCACTGTAGTTTCTTCCTTAAGATTTTCAGTTGAACTAACTGGTTGTAGGATACAGGTATAACCTAACCACTAGTGTTGGCTGTTGTTCTTCTGCAAACCATTTGTTACTAGAATGTGCGCGGGCAACTGATGGGAAACCTCTGAGGCTTGTGTATGTTGTTGTAGGTACCTATGTGGTTCTCTCCTCGTTGGGCAAAACTTTCTCTTGTTCCTATATTCTCCACTATCCTTTTGGTTACAGTTCTCCCCTATGAGTCCCTCTTTGAAGCATCTAAAACACTTCACTGTCTCCTGTCTTTTCTGTTCTCCATAATATGTGTTGTGATCCTGTGGTTGTGTGTGTAGTCCTTATAGTGCCTGGATACTTACCATCATTAACCTCTCACTCTGTGCCTCCATCTTTTTATCTATATTTTTGTCATGTTTCAAAGCAGACTCCCTAAGGGAATCTACTGTGATTCCCCTCCAATTAGGTAAAGAGGTTTGTACCCTGATTTTTAGATTGTCCTGGAGGCCATCCATTAGTATTGTAACAGCTACCTCGCTGTAATGCACATCATCTTTTATGTCTGATAACCCAGTGTATTTGGTAATTGCTTTCAGGTCTCTGGAGAAATAATCCGATGCAGGCCCACCATCCTTTTGCCTAATAGTGAAAATTTTGCTCTAGTTTGCTACTACTGGGAAGTATATATCCAATTGGAAGGTTATACATTTTATATTAGTTTGATTATCTTCATCAGTTAAGGACTTATCTTCCTCCAATATACAATTCTTAATAAGCTTTTGTATGTCAATACTGGGAGAAAGACAACACCACTCACCAATCTTTACTAGTTGGCTCATGAGCATTACCAAATCTTTAACAAATTTCTGACATTTGGCCAAATCTTTCCTTGGGTCTGGGAAATCAAACATAATTGAATGCAGTTCAGACCTAGTCCCTGGACAATGCATTGTTACATATTTTATAGGAACTACAACATCTTTGTTCACTTCCCCATTAGGAACTGCTATTGTATGAACTGGATGTAAGCCCACTAAATCAATACATTCAGGACCAATCGCTTGAAGCACTGTTTCAGCACAATGGATGTTCCGCCGCCTATTGATTTCTACCCAGATCTCAACGGTTTCAAGCACTGCCCCTGCTGGTGGGATCGCTCCCTTTCCTTGTCTACGTGGCACTGCTTGCATATTAATTGTGTGGATAATGGCTGAAATAACAGTGGGTTCATCATATTCTTCCAAAACATTATCTTGCATACTACTCAATATGGGATATAAATTATTTGTTACTTTTATTATTTTTGGTATCGGTTGTACTTTTCCCCCCATCCGCATATAGCGGCAGAGATGCACTTGCGCTTACTTCTCTTTGCTTCCGAATGCTACCTTTCGCTGTGCATGCACTCTCATACCACATACTCCCTTTCTGTTGCCAGTTTTAAACAAGTCAGTGTAATTAATTCTCAGTTTTAGTGATTTTATAAAACAGATTTTATCTCTAACAGTACTTTATAACTCTGGATCAAAACCATCAACTTTAGGAAAGGGCTTCACACATTCATCTGTCTTCTTGACCCATTTACCACAGTACACCATTGCGTACACACTCATTATATACTTTGCCAAACCTATCGGCCCTTGCTTAACCTGTGTATCGGCCATCTCACATGTTCATTTAGCACCCGTGTGGAAACGGAATCCTCAACGATTCGCAGCACAAAACTCCCACTAGCGATTTTTGGTGGGCGTGGATGAATTTTTTAAGCTGCATCCACTCACTTTTTCTCCACTGCATGCCACTAAGCAATGCACGCGTACACAGCGAGGCCCCTAACACCTTCAACTGGGAAGCTGGAAATATCAGTTTTTAGTGCCCGTGTGGAAGCGGACTCCTCAACGCTTTGCAGCACAAAACAATATCCCGTCTTTCCCGGGAGTTCCTGCTGAGTACTTTTCAACTGGGAGCACTAAATATTCATCTCAGCAATATCAGCCTTTTCAGCGAATTTCCTCCAACCATCCACCAATTCACAATCATGGCTGCACATGCAAACACGTGTGGTCCGATCGCACAGTTTACAGGCACTTGTTATCTGCACGCTCTCTGATTACATTTGGGATTATCACGAAAACCTCTGTTTTCAACATACATCCTGTTTTCACAACAGAACGTCTCAAAGGTTATTTTATACCCTGTTGCCTCAACAGCAACAGCTTTGTCCTTAACCTGTATTTTCACAATCACACAATTCACAATCCACATACTGCTTTCTTTTCTGTACAGAAAAATACTTTCCTAAATGTCGGCAATAACTTCTCAGAGGTTTCAACAATTCCTTTCACTATATAATACAACAGCGATATCTATCAAACTTACCGTTTAAACATGTGGCAAATATACAGGGAAACATATGCATATGCTATGTAAACAAACCACTTTAAATCGCAAAATGACATGAAAAGAAACACATTTTCTTCTTGTCCCTAGGTCCTCGCCAGCGCCCCTTAGATCACACAAAGCAGATATTCGGTTTGGCAACACTGGATGTGACGCATCTCCACCCTTTGTTGGTAAGCCGAAATATGTAGCTTTTGAGAATCCTTGAGTAATGTAGCGTCACATCACGAGCCCCCAAATTGTTATGTCCGTATTGTTGCTACCAATAATTATTGTCCGATGCAATTAATGTGGATCCAAAGCACAAAAGGGATTCATTAGCAAAATTTAGCAGAACACAATAATAATACAAAGTACAACTGATACGTACGCTGCATAGCCCTGGATCCAGGAGCAGTCTGTCAATTCCAATGTCTGGTGACAAAGAGAGACTGTTCTTGAATCAGAGGCTGCTTATATGCTGAAAGTTTAGAAATAACACTAATGATGTTACAAAATAAACACAGATAACACAAAGAAAGTTCTTCATTGGTCCAGGGTTTACGATGTTCCAGTAGATTCCTGGTCATAGATCATTTGATCTTCTTCCAAAGGATGGGGAAACTCACTCTGACTGTTGCATACGTGTCTCCCCAGCGAAGAGCCGGTTTAAACTGACCCATAAGAAGAGTGGTTTTGTGTATTAATCTCATATTGCTTATAACTAACAACCACTAGATGCGATCACTACTCAGTTGAAACTGCCAGTGAAATATGGGACCAAACTCTATATATTTTAGAGGACCTGAACCATAAATGTCTTTACTTCAATATTATCTGTGTATAAATAACCTTTAATTCATTTATTAAATAATCGAGTGTGGATTGGAACTTTTAGACAATGTGTACTATTGTGAGTGTCAATGTAATTGTGTGTTAGTTACCCGTGCGATTGCTTCATTAGACGTGGCGTAATCACAATTGCACAGTAAACTATTATTAATCAATTTCGCCGACTTCATCCAATTATTTGACTTCCACAACAGTAACAACATCAGAGCATTTCAAAAGTTGTCATTGTGAATCAAATTAGATGCATTGTGATAGTATAAACTATTAGAAGAATTTGAGAGATGAATATATAAGATAAACAAGATGGACATATGTTCAACACCCTTCCTGTGTGTAAGGCTGGATACACACTACAGTGTTTTCACCCGATTACCGGGCTGTTGAAACGATAAATGACTGCTCGTCCCGATATCGCATTAGTGTGTGTGCTGCAATAATGAATGATTTTCATTTCAAAGCATATCGTATTGTTTCATTTGGTTTCTAAACCAGACTAAAAATATCGTTCAACAATAGAACGTTGTTGTTCCACTTCTGCAGTGTGTATGCACTCCCAATCGGCAGTGTCCATAGATCTCTATGAAGTGTGCAGAGTCACGATCTTTTCAGCTGATGGCTATGACAGATGAAGACCACAGACCACAGGTAAATCATGCAAGATGTGTATAGTGTGTATACATGAATGGGCAAGCTGATCAGGAATTGTTGGTAAAATCGTTAAGGATTTTGCATCGGGAGAAATTTTGTATAGTCTGTTGTATGCAATCCACTTACTATGTTGCTCACTTATGGTGCCTTGCATTTCCACACTGTGTACCTGTCTGGTACCAACTAAGGTTTTCTATTTAGTTAAGCTGCTGTACAAAAGTCTAACACAAGCATAATTTTATAATATGCCCACTGTGATGTTTCATGTTTTGAAATTATTACACAATAGATGTTATAGATGCAACAGTGACCTTTTATTCAACATTATGGCTAATCTTCAAAGAGAATATACTGAGTTGCAGTTTATGTTTCCTTTAGACTGTTGCATCATAGTTTACATTTTAAAAGATTACAAGAATGAATATCAAGTTAATGAGCTCTTCTAAAATAACACTAGCAGCCCAGAGATGATAACCTTGTCAAAAAGCAACTGGAGGTCTGGTGAGTTTGTGACCAATGAAAAGGTTTATTGTGGATTGCTTAAATTTGCCCTTAGCAATCAAAAGAATTTCAAGCTGTGCCTGTCCTTTATACATTTTTTAGTAGTACCGGTAATATCAGATTTAAAAAAAGAATACATTAAAGGCAGAGTAACCTATATTTACTGTCTTTTATTTGTAACATATTTAATTATACAGGTGTTTTTTTCTGTTTGCTCCACTTCATTTTGTTCTCACTCACACAGATTTAAAACCCCTTTGGCAGCGAAATTGTAACATGTTCGGAAATCTCATTTAACTGTCATCAGAAGAAATTAGCCTTCAAATAAGAATTTCTCCAAAAACTATGTGTATTTAATTTTAAATGTAGTTTATGTTATGGTGTATTACTCACCTGTGATCCTACATATGCCGTATCTGCCAGGCCTCAAGCCTCCAACTATTCCTATGCTGTACTCCTGTGTTCTGGTCACCTGAATGAAACAGGCAGGATCACAAGTTAATTCTAATATATGCATCCATTACTGCTACTCATTCTCAATGCATGGATATGGAAGGAGGGGAGTATTGCTTGTTTTTATCAGACAAGCAGTAAAGGGGTGTACGGGATCTGCAGCAATGTTTAGGTAGGTGGTACATATCAAAATAACATCCACATGAATGGCAGGACACAAGGTTTCCCAGCAGAACATTGCCCAAAGCATCACACTGCCTCTACTGGCTTGCCTTCTTCCCATAGTGCATCTTGGTGCCATCTCTTCCCCAGGTAAAATAGCACAAGCATCCAGCCATCCACATGATGTAAAAGAAAACATCATCATCAGCAGCTATTTATATAGTGCTACTAATTCCGCAGTGCTGTACAGAGAACTCACTCACATCAGTCCCTGCCCCATAGGAGCTTCCAATCTAAATTCCCTAACATATACACACACAGACAGACAGAGAGAGACTAGGGTCAATTTGATAGCAGCCAATTAACCTACTAGTATGTTTTTGTAATGTGGGAGGGAAGCGGAGCACCCGGAGGAAACCCATGCAAACACAGGGAGAACATACAAACTCCACCCAGATAAGACCATGGTCGGGAATCGAACTTACAACCCCAGTGCTGTGAAGCAGAAGTGCTAACCACTAAGCCACCGTGCTGCCCATGATTTATCACACCAGACCACCTTCTTCCATTGCTCCATGGTCCAGTTTTGGCACTCATGTGCTCATTGTAAGTGCTTTCGGTGGTGGACAGGGGTCAGCATTGACACTCTGACTGGTCTGTCACTGTGCAGACCCATACTCAGCATGCTGCATTGCACTCTGTGTTATGACACCTTTCTATCATAGCCAGCATTACCTTTTTCAGCAATTTGTGCTACAGTAGCTATTCTGTGGATTTGGACCAGCCAGGCTAGCCTTCACTCTCCACGCTCATCAATGTGCTTTGGGCACCCATGACCCTGTCGTTAGTTCTCCTTCCTTGGACCACTTTTAATAGGTACTAACCACTGCTGGCAGACTTCCATCAAATTGTCAGTTAATTTAGCTATAATAATATTTTTTTCCCTTAGGATAACGAAGCCCTTTGAAAGATTTTGAGCTTGTAGTCTCTGAGAAGCACTGTTCAAATACAAGACAACCCAATTTGAAACAACTCTAACATTCTGAATTAGCCATTTACAGAGCAGAAAATTATCAGAGACCCCGTGGGGAGGTAGTTTATTGTGTAAGGAGAGTTATAAGGTCAGACTTTTGTGTTAACTTTTGTGTTGGCCTAACTGATCATAGGAGCCTATACAGTAGTAATCAAAGGAGTGAAAATCCAATCATTATCAAAAGGAAATGCTTGGCTAAGATTGCCTTTCTCTCTACTGAAATTGCTGATGTAAAAAGCACAATAAGAGTTATCTCTAAAAAAGTTACTAAGGAGCTCCTGTTACTTACTTAGAGACTAGCTAAATGCCCTTGAACATGAAACATGAAACACAGATTTTGCATAAGACATAATAAAGTAAATACAATGTTTGCTTCTAAACTAACCTAAGCACAATTGCAGGTTTATTTTCAGATTATTACATTAGGCTACACAACCTAAACAGAGATATTAATATGCAACAACCATCATTAGAAACTATTAAGACCTTTCTGAACCTTCTTAACCTACCCAACATCTCTACCGATTTATTAAAGACACCTGGTTTTCTGAACTAAGCCTTTTTTGGCAAGTAAGCCTCTACCTCAAGTGAAATACTCTTATCTGGTTGACTTTAATGTAAGTATATTAAAGTAATTCTATCGTTTTCCAATAAGCATTGTCTAAGCGATTGCTTGTGTTTCCAAAGCACAAAATAATTTATTTAGCAGATGCAAAATTTAGCAGTTCAATACATAATTATAATACAGAAGAGCCAATACCAAATATATACATACATACCGCTGCGCTAAGTTGCGCTCTGCTGGTACCAGCTTACAGTACTTCACTCCAGAATACTGTGGTCAGAGATGACTGCCTTAGTACCAGCTAGAGCTGTATTATATACACTCAGTGCTACAGAGAAAACAATGCAGATGATGTGGCTTGCTTCTATTGGTCCAGGTTTCAGGAAGGTCCAGTGTACTGCAGGTCATAGGCCAGTTCAAACCAAAGTATTCAAAGGTGGGGGTCATCTCTCCAGGGGTTGTGCTCCGACTTTCCCGCCAAGAATCCAATTTCAACTAGTCTATTAGCATATTACGGTTGGTATCACTTTAAACATTTATTCCCTAACATCAATAACTAGAGAATGCAATAAGCGATCTCTTCGGCGAATGAACCGGACAGCTGCTGATGAATTGGGGATTAAAATGATACTAAACATGACACAGTTCCTGCAACCTGAACCTCAAATAACACTAAAGTGTACATATAATCATAATATATAAATTAATAATAAACTAAATACTATCTGCTCATAAATCACTGTGGAATGGAACCAATATGAATATGAAATATATAAATAACTAAATGTTAGAGTGCGAGTGTGTGCGTGCGTATTTTACCGCGTGATCACGCCATGCCACGTGTTACGTGGCATACTGATTGCAATCGCACGGTAAAACAATATTAACCAATATACTTTCGTTCATCCAATTATACGACTTCGACAAGTAATTCTGCAAACTGTTTTCAGAAAGTATTTCTCTCCATCTTCTTAGTCTTTTATTACCAATCCCTATTAACAGTAGATACAGAAAAATCATTTGACTGTCTGCACGAGTTATTTATGAACCTAAATCCTCTATAAGTTTGGCTTAATATTAAACTGAATCATGGCCCTTTACTCTAGCGCCAACATAAAGTCTCTAACTGTGGTTTCTCTTTCTGTAGTTTCAAAATATCCAAAGCCACTGGACCCCCCATTATCACATTGGCAATAAAACCCCTAGCAGAATCCATCAGATGTTCCCTATTCATCTTGGGACCTGCATTAACCAACTGTTATTAAGAAATGCCTATTTGCTGAGGACATTATGGTAGTGGTAACAGTCCCACCAAACTCATAAATTCACCACCTTCATAAGCTCATATCAGAGAATAGTATAGTATATTATCTTAAAATACACTGAATTCCCTCAAATCCTCAGAATGTATTTAAGTTTATTTTTTCCTCTATTCGCTGAGTTTCAGTCTATTCACAATAAATGGAGCTCCCTCAGATTTTGTGGCTGTGACAAAAATGTTATATTTACTACTCACTATTCATCTGCCCATATCCCAGGCTTCCTTCAAACAACCCAAAATATTATCATCCACTTTTATCTGAAAAATTATTAATTCTAGTTCTCCTAGATAACGCACCATTTTGGCCCATGTGCTAGAGCTGAAGGATGTTGCCAATCCTGATGCAGAGAGAGGTGAAGCCCTGACCATAAACCAAATAACCAGTTCACTTTTAATACAGACTTTATTATAGGATTGTAAGGGTAGTGTAATGGATAGGGACGGGAAAGTAATTTAATTGTATGAGAGGATTATTCAGATTTAATTTAGAATTAATAAATTATAATCCTCCCCTTGAATTACCCCACAGTGATAAATAATCTATGTTATCCCTAGTTTGACTTTAGAGACAATCTCAATATCTATTAGAATTGTTATGATTAACTAATTTATATATCCTTTTTACTGTTACAAGGTAAAATAGTCGATATTCTTCTTCAGTTAACTAAATGCAAACATTAAATCAGACATTTTATAAGAGTTCCTGGCTTTTCTGAGACTAGTTGCCCTATTTACTTGGATCATTCTACAGTCTATTCCTTTATTTTTGTACAACTCTGTACAATTGAACCAGTATCATTTACAAGCAGTGAAATAACCAAATATAAGTGTAAAGATGGTACAGTTTACCTTGCCAAGACTTCTGTACACTGCAATGTTTAGTTAACATGTCAACATGTATCTATCCAGAAGGCTGGAGTCTGGCTTTGAGGCTTAAGGTGTCCCGTGCTCTTGCTATGTTTAGTAATCTCTGGAAGTCCTGTTCCAGAACCTTGCAGTGCTTCTTGTAGTCCTGAAGTGTTTATGGTAGGACTCTCATAGGCCAGGAGTCTGTTTCAGTCTTCTTCTTTATTCTTTCCCTACACTGCTCTCTCTTTTTCTACTCACTGCTCTGTTTTTCTACTCACTGTTTTCTGTTTGTTTCCTAATGCTTACCTCAGACATATGTTTCATTTGTCTGCCCTCTCGATATGTCTCTTACTCTCTCTCTCTCTCTCTTGCCCTCTCCCGCCACCCTCATCCCTTCTCTCTCCAACAACCTACTCTGGTGCTCCTTCTGCCCCACTTCGGGTGATGAAGCTCGCTCCCTCATTCTCTCCTCTCCACCCTCCACCTGTCCTCTCGACCCTATCCCCTCTAACCTCCTTCGCTCTCTCTCTCCCACTGCCTGCTCTTACCTTGCTCACCTTTTCAACCTATCACTCTCCTCTGGTGTAGTCCCCTCTTTATTTAAACACGCTCTTATCTCTCCCATCCTCAAAAAACCTAATCTTGACCCCACCTCTCTTGCAAACTATCGCCCTATCTCACTTTTCCCCTTTGCCTCCAAATTACTTGAGAGGATTGTCTGTTGCCGTCTCACTAGACACCTCTCGGACAATTCCCTCCTCGACCCTCTCCAATCCGGTTACCGCCCCCTCCACTCCACCGAAACTGCCCTGGCCAAAGTTACTAATGATCTAGTTTTAGCCAAAGCTAAGGGTCACTTCTCCCTGCTCATCCTCCTTAACCTCTCTGCGGCCTTCGACACCGTGGACCACCCCCTCCTGCTACAAACACTTCTCTCTCTTGGCCTCTCTGGATCTGTCCTTGCCTGGTTCACCTCATATCTCGCTAACCGCTCCTTCTCAGTATCCACATCTGGCTCCTCTTCAACCCCCTTCCCTCTCCCTGTTGGCGTCCCTCAGGGCTCTGTTCTTGGCCCTCTACTCTTTTCACTCTACACCTCCTCCCTGGGGGCTCTCATCTCCTCATTCGGTCTTCAGTATCACCTTTACGCTGACGACATCCAACTCTACATCTCCTCGCCTGATCTCTCCTCCTCCCTCCTCTCTCGTGTATCTGACTGCCTCTCTGCCATTTCCTCCTGGATGTCATCGCACTTTCTCAAAATTAACATCTCCAAAACTGAACTGATTGTCTTTCCTCCCCCTAGACTCCCCGCCCACCACATCCTCTCTATCACTGTTAACAATACCACCATCTCCTCTGTCACCCAACTCCGCTGCCTGGGCGTTACCCTCAACTCCTCTCTCTCCTTCGCCCCCCACATCCAATCCCTCGCCCAAGCCTGTCGCTACCAGCTATGCAACATTGCCCGCATCCGGCCCTTCCTCTCTCAGGATGCCACCAAAACTATCATCCACGCACTCATCATCTCCCGCCTTGATTATTGCAACCTCCTTCTTACCGGCCTCCCCCATTCCCATCTCGCCCCCCTCCGCTCTATACTCAATGCGGCTGCAAGACTCATCTTCCTTTCTTGCCGCTCCTCGTCTGCCTCCCCTCTCTGCCTTGCCCTACACTGGCTCCCCATTCCTTACAGAATCCTTTTCAAACTCCTCACCGTCACTTACAAGGCTCTCTCTCAGTCTACTGCTCCCTATATCTCTAACCTCCTCTCCATTCACACCCCTGCCCGCTCCCTGCACTCGGCCAATGACCGTCGCCTCTCCTCCACTCTGATCACCTCTTCCCACTCCAGAATCCAAGACTTCTCCCATGCTGCCCCCCTTCACTGGAACGACCTCCCTCGCTCCATCCGTCTTTTTCCCAATCTGTCCTCCTTCAAGAGGGCACTCAAAACTTACCTGTTCCTAAAGGCTTACCAACCTTCCACCTAACCTCTCCTCCACCTGTTCTTCCCCTCTCTCCTCCCGCCCCCCTGTTCTCTCCCCACTTACTTCAACTTGCTCCCTGTGTGCCTGAGATCTGTCTACCCTCCCTTAGGATGTAAGCTCATTTGAGCAGGGCCCTCTTCCCTCTGTTCTCCATACCTGCTATTCTGCTCCGTCTTTACTGCATTAGCCTGCCTAGAGTCTCTGAAGTTTTGGTATTTTTTGTTAACCGTTTGTAATGTGTCACCTTGTTTAGTCTACTGTTTGTGCTGTGTACGGCGCTGCGGAACTCTTGTGGTGCCTAATAAATAAAGGATAATAATAATAATAATAATACTCTCTACTTTCAGTCTCTGCTCTCTTATATTCTCTTTTCTTCTCTCTCTCTACTTGCTGCTTTCCCCCTTAAATATCCTATCTGCTTGAATGTCCTTATATTCCCCTTTATCCCCTCACTCTTTTTCACTATTTGTTTCTCTGTCCCCTCAGAAATCCTGTCAGTCTCTGTCTCCTCATATAGTGTCCTTTATCCTCCCACTCACTCTCTCATTCTCTGACTACTGTTGCTCTAAGAAATCCTGTCAGTCTCTGTCTCCTCATATAGTGTCCTTTATCCTCTTACTCACTCTGTCACTCTCTGACTACTGTTGCTCTAAGAAATACTGTCAGTCTCTGTCTCCTCATATAGTGTCCTTTATCCTCTCACTCACTCTGTCACTCTCTGACTACTGTTGCTCTAAGAAATCCTGTCAGTCTCTGTCTCCTCATATAGTGTCCTTTATCTTCCCACTCACTCTCTCACTCTCTGACTACTGTTGCTCTAAGAAATCCTGTCAGTCTCTGTCTCCTCATATAGTGTCCTATATCCTCTCTCTCTCTCTCTCTCTGTCTACTGTTGCTCTAAGAAATTCTGTCAGTCTCTGTCTCCTCATATAGTGTCCTATATCCTCTCACTCTCTCTCTCTCTGACTACTGTTGCTCTAAGAAATCCTGTCCTGTCAGTCACTGTCTCCTTATATAGAAGGATTTATCCTCTCTCTCTCTCTCTCTCTCTCTCTCTCTGACTGTTGCTACTCTAAGAAGTCCTGTCAGTCTCTGTCTCTGAATATGACAGTGCCTCTTAACTTTAACTCATACCTTTTAACTTACGGTTTGGGAGCATGTCTCAAGCTTTCATGATGATCAGAGAGATTCAGCTAAATTTCTAATAGATCAGGTGGTCTCCAAAACAAAAATAAAGAAACCAGTCTATTAGAAGTTTAGCTGAGTCAAGTCTCCTGTGATGTCATCCTGACCCTACATCGTCCTATAATCCCACACTCTGATTTTAAAAGCAATTTCTCAGCTATCATTTCAAAAGATGCCGTTTGGCCGAAATCTGCTTACATCCAAATAGCTCTGTGTTTGGCTTCTCTACATGTCCTCCACAAAGGCTGATGCATTTTTCTTACTCATTAATACAGAGCTGTTAGGTGGAACATTATTTAAAAGTTACTTATGAAAAACATCAAGTGATTTTATGAATATAGTAGCTTGAAGGCAGCACTGTTCCAAATACTGTTATTAGATAACTATAGTTGCTATCTCCAAGAGCTTTTTATAAGTAATAAATAATTACACCAGAAATGCTTCTTCCAGTCTATGAGAGGATTACATGTGTTCTGTTCACAAATGAGTTTTGACTGCATCAGTGGCAACTATAGCCTCATTTTATTCTACTTTTTAATATCCTGTAGGCTTTTCATTCCTCAGGTGAAAATAGCACCTCTAATCTCTTTGATGTATAAACATGATTTTTTCTTAAACCTAGACAACTCCAGAAAATAGGAGTAAATTTTTAACAAGCAAAACTGTGTGCATGTTTTGTGACACCATGTGCATATTCTTGTGCAGATGCATATGGGAAAAGCACATGGATTTACAGGCCAAGATGCAGGCAATGTGAGGATAAACAATTTAGCATCTTAGAATGAGAGGAGCTGGGTGGTTCAATGGTGTTAATAGTTGATGTGCACCGTATTTTGGGTTCAATTCATCTTTGAATGCAATGTGAACACAACCTGCGGCAAAAAAAATCGGATTTAAACGTTTCCATTTGAATATACACTATACACTATTATTATCATTTATTTGTTAGGCGCCACAAGGTTACCGCAGCACCGTACATAGTACAAACAGAAGACCATACAGGGTGACATAGTACAGAACAATAAACACAAAGTACCAGTACTTCAGAAACTCCGAGCAGACATATGGAGGGAGCCATTAAAGTAAGGGAGAGAAAGGCGGGGCTAGGGGAGAGAGGGGAGAACGAGAGAAGGAGGTTAGCGAAGGAGCAACAAGGTTAGGGTTAAGTGGATGGTTGTTAGGCTTTGAGGAACAGGTGAGTTTTAAGTGCCTGTTTGAAGGAGCACAAACTGAGTGAGAGAAGAATGGAGCGAGGGAGGTCGTTCCAGTGCAGGGGAGCAGCTCGGAAGAAGTCTTGGATTCTTGAGTGGGAAGAGGTGATCAGAGTGGAGGAGAGGCAACGGTCATTGGCTGAGCGCAGGGAGCGGGCAGGGGTGTGAATGGTGAGGAGGTTAGCGATAAAGGGGGCAGTAGACTGGGAGAGAGCTTTGTAAGTGGTGGTGAGGAGTTTGAAAAGGATCCTGTAGGGGAAGGGGAGCCAGTGTAAGGCAAGACAGAGAGGGGAGGCGGAGGAGGAGCGGTATTTGATCACACCTGTCAATTATTGAATTGAGGTGTTTCAATCAGACCCATTGTACACCTTAGGTGAATAAATTCAAGGACAGTACTGTGATGCCACCTTTGCAATAAGACGGTTCGTGAAATTTCATACCTGCTAGATTTTCTGCAGTCAACTGTAAGTGATATGATTAGAAGCATTTAGGAAAAACAGCAACTCAGCCACAAAGCGGAAGACCACGTAAAATCACAGAGCAGGGTCAACGACTGCTAAGGCGCATGGTGCATAAAATTTGCTGACGATCTGCTGATTCCATAGCTGAAGAGTTCCAAACTTCCTCTGGCATTATTGTAAGCACATAAACTATACAGCGGGAGTTTAATGGAATGGGTTTCCATGGCCGAGCAGCTGCATGCAAGCCTCACATCACCAAGACCAATGCCAAGCGTTGGATGGAGTGGTGTAATGCACACTAACATTGCACTGTTTAGCAGTGAAAATGTGTTCTGTGGAGTGATGAATCTCGCTTCTCTGTTTGCCAGTCAGATGGGCGAGTTTGGATTGACAAATGCCGGGAGAATGTTACCTGCCTGACTGCATTATGCCAACTGTGAAAGTTGGTGGAGGAGGGATAATGGTATGAGGCTGTTTTTCAGGCTTTGGGCTTGGCCCCTTATCTTCAGTGAAGGGCCATCTTAATGCTTAATGCTTGACAAAAATGTTTTTTCAATTTAATAACTATTAATACTGTAATCATTGATTAAAAATATATGTAATTTTGTTTACATTAAATACATACATCTGGATGTTCTTAATGTATACTGTACATAAAATAAATTTTTGTAGTCTCTCTTGCCCACGCATGTTCTGGCATGTATATGTGTCACTCATTACTATCAGTTACCCTGTCCTTTAGCTGGTGCAAGTGATACAGATAAAAAAAAACACATACCGAAGAGATGCCCAGAGCTTGAATCAAACAAATGTGCTTGCGCTCAACCTTGGCACGCCTTACTGTACATTGCCTATGTGTGTCCACCCCTTCCCGCCCCCATTCTTCTGCGCATGTGCAAAGCAATTTCATGCAAGATATGGCACACAATAGTGTTGTTTCCTGATATCGGAATGTATAGCAGCCGTGGAGGAGTCATATTGGACATGAGGTCTGTCTTCATTATCTACATTTTATATATATATATCGGAATTAGTGCAATCTGAATTATTTTGTCATTATACCAGTTGTCGGGATTCCAAGCACGGTATAATGACTACCACCACCTCTTACTACTTCTGTTCCTTCAATCCGCTGTCTTTCTTTATTATACCTTACGTCTCCTTTATGCTCTTCTTAATTCCTAATATTGCTTCTTATTCTCTCTTCAGTCCCTGTTTAACTGTTATTTATTACAGTTAAATCCTGATAACTCTTTCCTTACTAATATGAAAATCCACAGTTTGCTACATTAAAGCATCTTTTCTCTTTGTAGCCGAGATAGTAATCCCTTTGGGGTGCAACACAGAGATAGCCCCTGCCAACATTTTGTTTACCTATTTAGAATATGACAGTGCCTCTTAACTTTAACTCATACCTTTTAACTTACGGTTTGGGAGCATGTCTCAGGCTTTCATGATGATCAAGAGATTCAGCTAAATTTCTAATATATCAGGTGGTCTCCAAAACAAAAATAAAGAAACCAGCCTATTAGAGGTTTAGCTGAGTCAAGTCTCCTGTGATGTCATCCTGACCCTACATCGCCCTATAATCCCACACTCTGATTTTAAAAGCAATTTCTCAGCTATCATTCCAGAAGATGCATTTTGGGCGATAAATGAATCAGACCCTTTATGTCTATATGCAAAAACAAAATTCCTTTTGCAATATGAGATAATTAAATAAGAATCAAGTTGCAAAAAGAGCACTTTTAATGTGAATGATCACAGAGCATTTTACTTCCCGCGAAAGGACTTGTTTTTACATGTCTTTGAAGGTGGTGGAAATAAGGCATTGCTTTATGAGGGAAAACACAATTCGATCAATATAATAAAAAATATTTAAACACACAAAAGTGACACTAAAAATAGTCCAATGCCCCCACCCTACTCTCATAATTAATTCACTATTTCCACATTGAACATTTCCATCTGGATCCAACATTAGCAAATTAGGCTCAAGGTGATTTTACTGGAGCAGTTCCAAGCACTGGAAAGTGGACAGCCTTTAAGGCCTCAAAAAGAGATGAGTAAATTATATTACAAATAATTCTGCAAATGATATTATTTGCTTAACTATAATACACAGCTGTTCAAAGTGACATAAATTGTCTCAATACTCCAATGTAGAATTTAAAAAAATATGGCTGTTCATAACATTTTCAGATATATTGCTTTTTCCTTTTTCATATGTGACTCTTTTGTAGCACATTGTTTGAATTGTGTTTGTGGCTCAGAATTAATAAAATGTTAAGGGTAGAAGCTTAGATTCTCTCACTTCTAGGATATGTGACATTACTTTGTGAATAATACCACCTCATGTCCTCAAGACCTAACCAGCATTGATCGATTATAGAAGAGGCAAAAGGGTGACTTGATGTATTAGTATTTCATAAACCTCAGCGCTACTGAAGCAATTACGTAGTACCCAGTAAGTTATAATGTTTCACTGAAGAGCTCAGTGACAGATTGAGAGCTACATGTCATGCTATGAATCATTTGACATACATTGCAGCACAGAAAGAGAAGAGCCCTTTGGTCTAAAGGAAAAGTAAGTAGACTGCATGACGTTATGATTTGCAAATAACTATGCTGACCTAGTATGTCCCTTAGATTGTAAATTGCACACTTTCCTTCTCAATAGACATACAGTCAATCTACTAGGTTGCAACTAAATGAAGTACTTTCTGAGTTGTTACAAATATAAGGTTTGTGATAATAAGCAGCGTTAGTTTTGCATCACACCTCTGATTTAACTCTAGACATGAACACTGGTGTAAGTTGGGTGATGGGACAGAAATTGGACAGAACTCTTGCAGAGTGTGCTCTGCCCAGGAAAAAGCACAGCACAACCACTAGATTGTAAGCTCTTTCTGGAGCTTACAATGTTAAGTTACCTATCCTATGTTTCATGCCTATATTTATTTTGGCTACCTTGTATGTCTCTGTTATTGTATGCTCTACTTTCACAACTGTCCAGCGTTACAGAGCACTGTGGCACCTAACAAATCAAGAACAATAATAGTAATAATAAACTCACAGTAATCTCATGCCTCCACATTTCCATATCAAAAATATCAAAGAAAATCCTGACTGTAGTGCAGGACTAAATGTAGGATTGGACAGTAAGGGCAGTCCACTGGGGCCCCCAGCCAAAAGGGGCCCCAATCAAGAGCATTTTAAAATCCTTAAGCCCATTTTATGCAAGCAGGCAAAATTGGACTACATGTATTATTTATTTATGAAAGTGATCGATTTTCCTAATTTTTAAGAATTTAGCAGCTGCTACCATTTACTGGATTTGGATTTTCCTGGTTTCATGTGTTGGGACACCCTTACTCAATGGATGTGGACATTACCAACTAATTTATTGCTGGGTTTATATTTTAAAAGTATCCAATTTTCGTAACTATGCTGTCTCAACAATTAACTAATATTACAAAAACTACTCACTTTTCCAATTGTCAATATCTGAGCCAAAAATCATGAATGGCTAATATTCTAGCAATTCATGCATAAGGTATATCTTAAGTAGTAGATGCAGTACAGAATATTTTTTGGGGCGGTTAATTAATTTGCATTTATTGCATTTTTAAGGAAAAAGAAAGGAGCAAATTTGCACCTGGACACACCATGTTGCAATGCAAGGGATGCAAAGGAATTTGTTTTGCATGCAGGGAAAATACTGGCTTCTTCTGCATGCAGCACACAAATACTGAACAACTTTATATTTACACCCAGGGCCTGATTAAGGATTCAGGTCACACTAGGCTAATACACTGGAAGTGCCCCCTCACCTTTCAGGCCAGGCTAACTCACGGTATGTGAAAACAAACTCATGCTTTAGTTTAAAATCTGTCTTCCTTCACCCCAGAAAAATAACCACAGTTTCACAGTGAAATTTGGATTAATATAATAGAAATTGTATGTGCTACTTGTGTTTATTGTCAACATTTATTTCCACAAGGAGAAGCAACTTGATCCAAAATACATGTAACTAGAGTGCAGGACTGCAAACATTTTTCATGAAGGATCCCAGTGCGAGTCCAATTCAGCAGGACCACCCTACATTTACGTGCCCAGCACTTCATCAGGGATGGTGTTGTTGCAGGTTTCATAATCTTGTTTCACTGGTTCATATGGACCTGTGACAGCGTTTTATGTGATTATTTTTATTTATTATTGTGTTTTTAACCATTGCAAGAATAAAATCTTTTGGAAACTATTCCACACATGTGAGGAATTTTACTGTTTGTTCCTTGGATTCATATCCTGATGTGGATTACAGATAAACCTTTTGAATTTTATTAATTGTAACCAGTCTATATAAGAACTATACATATTTTATTTGTGTTGAAAAAGGACTGCACTATGAGCTATCTCCAGTTGTATTTGTGTTTGTGTTTGTGTTTGTGTGTGTGTGTGTGTGTGTGTGTGTGTTATTGATGATTAAACACAAAACAGCAAATGTTCTCTTTATATAGAGCCAAAGCCAGTCTCCACCACTGCCATAGATTTGATTAAACACTGCAAATACTGCACCAATCTTAGTGAATGTTTCAACAAGGAGCCTAAATCGGGATAGAATGCTCTGAGGAAACCAATTTGGACTAGATTTGACTAGGCTGATGAAAACAGCCTGTATGAGCATGCCCAGCAAATATATGCCCTGGGCTTGAACAAGAACAGATCTCCCTTCATATCAGCAGGAGAGCTTATAACACAGTGATTATTACATAATATGGTTTAGTATCAGGAAATAGCTGGTCACAGTGAGCAATGAGTTATCTAAAATTGGGTTGTAACCACAATATGCAGTAATCTGTAATTTAACAAGAAACTGTATGTTTCATCACTGAGACATTTTCACAGGACACTCACAGATAGGAGACCCCCTGCTAGGAAACAAATGCTGTCATGATGATACCTTCACCCTGATCCTGGCCCAGATGAAAAGCTAATTTGCATATGATTTTCTGTTTCAGTGTCACAATATGCAAACATGTCTTATTACATGTACAACAATATATACATTAAATACGCTGCAAAGACAGTAGAAATAAATAAATACAATAAGTGTCTTGACATTTTTGTATGAAGGGAAAGTGGGTAGATCCACATGTATGTGTTTACTTGTTTTCGTCTCAGTTTCTCCTTTTGTCTGTTTTACTCCTCTCAGTCTTCTATTGCATTTAACTTTTATTCCTCCCTCCAATGGTGCAAAAATGTACTGGTAGGTTAATTGGTTGGTAACAAAAATGGACCATAGAAAGGGCCTGATTCACCAATAGGCCATAGCATAGAGTGCAGGATTTTGGGGGCGCAGGATTTTGCTACATTTTTTTCTTTTCTTTTTTGAGTCCTGGCGTGGGCTGCCTGGACTCTTCGGGGCCTGCCCTTACCTAAATCGGGCGACCCCGGCAATCACCATTACATGGCAGCCTGACAGCAAAGGCAATTGTTGTTAGCTGACTATAAATGCAAGACATGGTTTCTAATCTGATCTCGCGAGATGCTGCCAGGCTGACTGTCACATAATGGTAAGAAGAAGACTGCTGAGTACAGACTGAGGAATGTGTCAGCCACACAGCAGGAAAGTGACTTAAGTGCAGGCTGCCGGTGGTGACATGAATTGTCTAGCAGGAAAGGTAATGAAATGTCTGGGGATGGGGGTGATGAAGTGTCTGGGGGGTGTGAGAAAATGGCCGTGAGTGTGATTAATTGGTTGGGGGGTTATGTAATGGCTAGTCAGTTCATGAATTGGCTGTGTGGGTGTTGAAATGGCTAGGTGTGATGAAATGGTGGAGAGGCAATGAACTAGTGGAGAGGTGATGGAATGGTGGAGAGGTGATGAAATGGCAAAGGAGCGATGAAATGGTAGGGGAGTGATGAAATGCATGGGGCATGATGAAATGGCTGGGGGATGTTGAAATGTCTAAGGGGTGATAGATTGGCTGGGGGGGTAATAGATTGGCAGGTGGTGATGAACCAGTAAATTTAGAAACATAGTCAAAGAAGTGTTTAATTGTTTAGTTGCTTGGGTGGGTGCTATGGGGGTAGGAATCCTTAGTCAGGCCCTGTTAGAGTGTGTTTGTGTGGAAGAGAATTTAGACTGTAAGCTCAGACAGGGACCAATGGGGATGATGAAATATTATCTGTTTAGTGCTAAGTAATACGCTATATAATTAACTGGTAATGAGCAAATACATTTCTTCCTTTTTCTGTCACTAACTCATCACTGCTGCCTGGTTAGCCCAGATCTTAACTGCTCTCCTTGCAAGCAATTCTCTATATTCTGACTGAGCACAAGCTCTCTTCTCATGGGTCAATGTCTTAAATATTATACATGCAGGCAGTGTATTTCTGTCAGTTGTAGCAGTTCACCACTCTCCCTTCTTTTAAAAAAGCTATAATGTGCTCATGTGTATTCACAATCTTAGCTATAAGGACAATTCCACCAAAAACTGGACATGGGTCATGAAAAAAAAGTTGGGATATTCATAAAATTAATTTCCCAGTGCATCAGTCATAGTCTAGTAGTTTAAAAAATGGGTTGGTAACAGTGTGTCACATGACATTCTTCCATTTTGTCTTATTTCAGTAATGGCTACCAGGCACACAATGATGTACAACAAAGTGTTGAAGCAAATGTCACAGCTAAAAAAGATGACTTTGTTGTAGCAAAGTATGGCAATGATGAATTTTATGGGATTATCACTGATATAAATGAGAATGGAGAGTTCAGTGTGTGGGTGATGCATCCAGCCAGAGGTGGGTGGGTATGGTCAAAACAAGATGATGAGATATGGTACCCATCTGAAAACATTGTTAGAAAGGTAAATGACCCTGTATCAGTTAATGCAAGGGGCCTTTTTCATTTTCTGATTAATGTATTTGATTGTTACATGCGTTACACATACATTCCATTAAATATTGTCAAGGTAATAATAATGACTTTCCTGAAAATTGTACATAAACAATCTGTGTGGTTTATACTTTATTGTAAAAAGCTATGTAATAATCATCTGTTGTAGTTTCAGAGAAATCAGACAGTATTTTATTTCAGAAATGACCATGTCCTATCCCGGTTACATCCGTTACATTTAAACAATGTATTATTATTTACAGCAGAAAACAATGGTGAGGCTTGTTAACACTTCATATTTTTAGTCACCAGTGGTAGATACAATTGTGACAAAATTTGCTTCTTTATGTGCATTTTAAATTTGAAGACATCCAGGGGGTAAATGTATGAAGGTCCGGGTTCTTCAACACCCGCGAGTTCGGCGTCTTCAGCGCTTAAATTTAAAGCGGCGCTGCCTTGTAAAGGGAAACTTCCCTTTACAAGGCAGCGCTTCTCTCCAGTAAAACCATCAGGGACAGACTGATATTCTGCAAAAGGTACAGGGATTGGACTGCTGAGGACTGGGGTAAAGTCATTTTCTCTGATAAATCCCCTTTGAGATTGGTTGGGGCATCTGGAAAAATGCTTGTCTGGAGAAGGAAAGGTGAGCGCTATCATTAGTCCTGTGTCATGCTAACAGTAAAGCATCCTGAGACCATTCATGTGTGGGATTACTTCTCAGCCAAGGGATTGGGCTCAAACACAATTTTGCCTAAGAACACAGCCATGAATAAATAATGGTACCAAAACATCCTCCAAAAGCAACTTCTCACAAACATCCAAGAACAGTTTGGTGATGAACAATGCCTTTTCCAGCATGATGGAGCACCTTGCCATAAGACAAAAGTGATAACTAAGTGGCTCAGGGTTCAAGCATTGACATTTTGGGTCCATGGCCAGGAAACTTCACAGACCTTAATCCCATTGAGGTTTTGTGGTCAGTCCTCAAGAGGAAGATGGACAAACAAAGACCCACAATTTCTGACAAACTTCAAGCATTGATTAGGCAAGAATGGGCGGACATCATTCAGTATGTGGCCCAGATGTTGATTGACAACATGTCAGGGCGAATTGCAGAGGTCTTCAAAATGAAGGGTCAACACTGCAAATATTGACTCTTTGCATAAACTTAAAGCAATTGTCAATAAAAGCTTTTGACACTTGTGAAATGCTGACAAAAAGGTCTAAAAACACTGAAGCAGCAAACATTGTGAAAACCAATACTTGTGTCATTCTCAAAACTTTTGCTACATGGAACAACTTAATTTGCTTATGAAATATTAACATATTATCCTTTACCCTTTATTACATAATACCCATATTACATACATTTTTTGATAGACTATTATCAGGACAGTCATTAACGTTTATTTTACAGGGGATAACAAGGCTGAAATTGCAGTCACACAACAAATCCCATGTAACAAATCGCATGGGTTAGAAAAAATGATTTGATATAAATTTTCTTGCACTGGTAACTAACTGTCAAATACGTTTTGTTAAATTGACTTTAAAGCATTTTTGAAGTAACTTAGCTGTTCTGTGCTATAATTTGCTCCAATGGGCACATGCACTGCGCATTCTCAAATGTGGCCCCTGTTTTTTGAGAGCAGAGCTTGAGGTGTGGGAAGCTAGGGTGACACCATCGACCCCCAATCCAAATTTTGGTATGGAGCCCTGCAATGCACTGTTCCTCCCCTGCTTCCAATCCAATTACTGTGTAAATAACAGCCCAGCATATTGCATTTAGAAGGAACTTAGGATGGAGTCCATTGGAAGTACCCCCATCTGACTGCAAAGTGGGGTTGTACACTATTAGGGTGGGAGGATTCCTGGAGATTTTCATCCCCTTTACATATGGCCTTGGTAAGACTTTCAAGAAACATGAACAAAATGGAGACAACGTGGTTTATATATAGAAATACTCTTGACAGTTAAGAAAGATCTGAAAGATGTTATTAGAGAATTGCGGCATTTGAAAGAGAGAGACTAAAATTTCAATATCAGATATTGTTATAAATTCAATTTAATGTTCTTTTCTAGATGTGGGTGTGCTCAAGTCACAAACATTACACTTTGCAGAATTTAACAGGATCCCTAATCACATTTGTAAGAATTAATTCAAAGTAGAACATTGTTTAATCCGTGCTAGAATAATTTAGATAATAGATGCAGATATTGCACAGCTGCAACTAATTTTCTTTATTTGCCAGTTTTTGTTACCTGACTGAATGCTTAGCTGCATAGTAAAATGTACATTTATTTCTAGTCAGCCACAGCCAATATACTGTTTTTGTATAATGTAATACAAAACATGCCTAACTCAGGGTAAAATATTAGAAAAAAAATCAAAAGGTGAACAAATTAGATAATATCAAAGCAGTTGCTCCAAAACCAATTATATTAAAGGCAAATGTATATGAACAAAAACACAAAATTCTTACTGTTGTTTGCAAATTGAAAAACTCAGATTCATTCCAAATGTAAATTTAATAATTAGACACAATGTAATGATGTAAGTGAAACTCACAATTACGGAAAAAAAAGTATTTTATTTATCAAACATTTTATATAAAATTCATAGCACTAGCCAAACATGACATTAAAAAGCATGTAAAATATATAAAAATAACTGTTGTTCTTTTTCATTTAATTTACATTCAACCACACTACAAGAAGCACATCCACATTCTGATTTTTGAAATTGCCCCCATAAAATTCTTCTGCGCCTACTGATGTGAAATTGAAAGTACAGTGGGAAATATGCATGATGAAAACAAACTAAATGAATAAACAATACAACATATTTGTAGAATATCGTATACACAAACATTTTACTTAACATTTAGATAATTTAATCAAAGTGCAAGCAATATGTATGCAGTTTAATTGTATTTTGTATTTTCAAATTAATATTTGTGTAAAGCTGATGTAAGCTACGATATGAGTGAAAAGCCAGTTAAAAGTTTCAGGCTCTGTTGGATTTTATCTGCTTCAGACCTTCATTTCATGGGTCTGAACTTGATTTAGGCCAAGGGTGCTCTAAAGGAGACATTTTGAGAGTAGGATTAACATCACATCACAGACACACATGCACACACACATATAAAACTATAAAGAGTTATGTTTGTTCTTCAGCAAGACTGTAACTGCATGTTATTTTTATAATATTACACCATAGGAAACTAATCGTGTTTATGTTATGTGCACCACTAACATTACATGCATTATATATACAGTACATACAAGAGTAAAGGTTTAAGCATGTGTTGATAGAAGCTAAGTAGGAGTTTCTCTTTGGAGCCATTTGCCATTTTAGAGCAGACAATTATTGGAAAAGAAATAATAGGTGTTTCAATCAGACCCGTTGCCAGAAGTGTATAAAATCAAGCACCTAGCCTTGCAGTGTCCATTTGCAAACATTTGTGATACAAAATGAGTCATTCTGAAGAGCTCAGTGACTTCAAGTATGGTACTGAGGTAGGATGTCACCTTTGCAATAAGACGGTTCATGAAATTTTATCCCTGCTGGATATTCCACGGTCAACTGTAAGTGATATAATTAGAAAGTGGAAGCGTTTAGGAACAACAGCAACTTAGCCACAAAGCGGAAGACTGCGTAAAATCAGAGAGCAAGGTCAACGACTGCTATGGTGCATTGTGCATAAAAGTTGCCAACGCTCTGCTGATTCCATAACTGAAGAGTTCCGATCTTCTACTGACATTAATGTAAGCACAAAAACTGTGCGGCATGAGCTTAATGAAATGGGTTTCCATGGCCAAACAACTGCATGCAAACTTCACATCACCAAGACCAATGCCAACCGTTGAAAGGAGTGATGTAAAGCACAACGACACTGGACTGTGGAGCAGTGGAAACGTGTTCTGTGGACTGATGAAACACTCTTCTATGTTTGACAGTCAGATGCAATACTCAGATATTAGAATATGCACATATATTACTTTCATTTTGCTTTACTGTAGCATTTATGTATTTTACAGGAAGTTTGTGGTATAGTATAGTCCTTCATGTTTTAGTAGTTCAAAATTACTATATATTTTACGCATAATATACAGGACCAACATTTTAGATGATAGATTGTTTTTCTCAAGTTAACATTTTATTGCACTGTTCAGATTTGTTTTATACAAACTCCACCATGTGTAGCAAACAAACTGATATTTTAATGTACAGTTAAAATATTGGTTATCACTGTCGTTCTTCTTCAAATGCCACATTGGTAGCAAAATAACCAAAAATGTTATATCTTATCACAAATGTACATACACGTATAAGCATAAAAGTGTTTCATATATGTCTCCAAGTATGTATTCATTCTTATTTATAATCTGTGACAGGGAGATGAAGCCACACAGGTATGCCCAGAACCCCCCCTCCTCCCCCTCCAAGTGCTTGTATCGACACCTCCGGTAATCTGAGGTTTTCAAGCAGTCTGGCTTCATGGGGGCCGCCCAAAGGTGGCTTTTTTTATTATTTAAAAAAGTAGGTGGACCGATGAATACCTCCTCTCCTCTTGCTCATACTTGCCAACTTTGGCAAAATTGAATTCCGAGGGAGGTAGACATGTGGGGGCGGGGTTTGGTAAATGACGTCACTTAGCCCCGCCTAAATGGGCATAATTAGTTATGACCTATTATGACAGGAAGCAGGGCCACGGTGATGCGTGAATCGCTTCACTAAGCCCCGCCCTCTCCATTTACCTTTCCTATCTGGCTGGGATTCGGGATGTTGTTCTGCTTTAACCCAGTTTATGGGTGTCCCACTGCACTAAAGAAAAGAGCAAGAAAAAAGTGACAGAAAATTAAGTAGCAAAAGAGACAGAGGAACGGAGAGGGGGATAAATAGAATGAGAGGGGAATAAACTAAACTAGAGGGAGAGGGTAAAGAGAGGCAGATGACTATAAAGGAGAAATTAAAGAAGGAAAGGGATCCCCTTCTTCTATACCATGGTCCATGTGTGCCATTAAACAGAGCAGATGCTATACTCAGCAGAGCAGCTCATTGCCTTCACTTACAATTGTTACCCTGCCCACTCCTGACTCCTGTCTCCCCCCAGGTTTGTGTCTACTATGTGTAGGTAGAATTTAACACACTGTCATAACATTATAATTTGATGAGTAAGTATGCTGCCCTTATGCTCCACGGACGTTTTATGTTCTTCCTGAGCTCACCTTAGGATACCCGAGTTACAAATTTCCATACTGACTCTTTCCATACAGTCCAATTCTAAATTTTCACTTTAACCAATATATACACAAGCCCACTACATGGACAAAGACATCACTTCCATATGTGCTTGTTGAACGTCTCATTCCAAACCCATGGGCATTAATATGGAGTTGGTCGTCCCCTTTGCTGCTATAACAGTCTCTACTTTTCTGGGAAGGCTTTTCACTAGATTTTGGAACATGGCTGTGGGGATTTGCATCAATACGTCATTTATTTATTTACTAATGAAGATGAGGGGAGGAATAGTCCCAGCTGTTTGTGGACAATTCAAGGTCAAACCTCTAGTTCATGAGTGCAGCTATAAGAACATAAAAACACAATCTGGCGTACACACAAAAAAACACACTGACAATGATCTTAATATTATGTACATAAACTGCTGCTCCTAGGGTATAATCTGGATCGCTAAAATAGAAAACACTATGAAACAAAGTAAAAGGAGAGCTGATTGTGTGTACATCATAAAAATATTATGACTAGCATCTTAAATGATCGCCCTAACCAATTCCTTTCTAGATGGTATTCTTAGCAAGATCACTTTGCCTCATCATAACACATTTCTTAATGTATTACACCACTTGAAAATTTAAAGAACATATTTTTGGTATCAAGTCTTTCTTCACTTTCCTCACTTACTACTCATCCCTTTACCCTGTCCCAGATCTGGTAGAATTGCCCAAAAATTAACCTTTTCTGGGGAGAAGTAGCTGATCTTATCCATAAAATAACCACTCTAAAGTTTCCGTTTCATCTCTCTTACTTTCTTCTTCCTCGCCTTCCCCCTGACACTCATAAACTTGTTTGGAAACTCCCGGGCCACATTCCCACCGCAGCTAGATGTTTGATAGCTAGAAAATGGAAACGATCCGAGTGCCCCACAATCCCAGAGCTTATTCAAAATGTTTGGCAAATATATAATTTAGAACATATGACTAACATCTTAAATGATCGCCCTAACCAAGTCCTTTCTACATGTCATTCTTGGCAAGATCACTTTGCCTCATCATAACACATTTCTTAATGTATTACACCACTTGAAAATTTAAAGAACATACTTTTGGTATCGAGTTTTTTGTACTAATTGTTCTACTTCCTACCTGAACACCGTATTCTTTCTTAGATATCTTACTCTATTCTATATTCTTTCTTACACAGACAAAGTAAATGGATCATGCTAGTTTGTGCTCCAGTTCGTATTATACGCTGTAATTTATGGAAGTTTACGTGTGTGTTACAAAATATACTATAGATGAACCTGCTCAACAGCAATGCGTCCTTGGACATTAATTAGAATGCTGGAAATTATGCTATAAGCTGTTAAAGCATATATATCTTAAAATACAAAGTAAATACAATGATCAATTTAATGAACCTATTTTTCCGAGAAAGCCTGGTCAGGGACTGACAGGATGTTGTAATGCAATTGATACACTGTTTTATTTCACAATGACCCATTTGTAATGTCACAAATCCACTTTGCATCTATAGCATCTTGTTGTACTTCTTCTTTCATGGGCCTATTTCAGAAGGAGGCCTGGAGCTGCAGTTTCATCAGCCCCATACTAATCTGGTCCTTGGCAAGTGGTATAAGCATGGGCATGGGACTGTAACTGGTAAAACAAGCAGAGGGAGTAGCATCAGGTGGGGGTAGGATAGACTCTAGGGAAGAGGTGGGCTTTGAGGGAGCACTTGAAGGATTGAAGGTTTTGGGAGAGTTTGGTCAGGTGGGTATGGTGTTCCATGAGTGGGGAACAGCATAGAATAAATCTTGGAAGAGGAAATGAGAGGTGGTTACCAGAGAAGAGGAGAGGCTTTGGTCAGAGGCAGACCACACATGGTGCGAGGGAGTGTATCTATTGATGAGATCATAGAAGTATGAAGGTGAGGACTTTGATGGTGAGCATGAGAAGCTTTAATTGAATTCTTGAGGGAATAGGGAGTCTGTGCAGGGATTTGCAGAGTGGTGCAGTGAATGTGGAGCGATGAGAAAGGAAGATCAGGCGTTTGCTGCTTACATTGCCTATTATGTGAAGGTAAATCCAGAATATAAGTGCTGTGTCCCCAGCACTAAAACACACTGGTGCTCAAAGCACTGGGTGTCACTAGCCTACAGGTCACATGCATAGTTCCATATATGATGGCTGCAAATTCATTGATGTTGCACCTTTTTCTTTTGTTACAATCTTATTGAAGGAAACAATAGGAATCATACAGTAGGTCTGTAACTGCTCATTGCAGCTTTATTTATGCCCTATTTAAGTCATGAGATCATGGGTCCTATAGGTCTGTCTTTATTTTTATGCCATCACTGTACATTTTAGTGGCTTGTGTGCACCATATAAATTGCACCTAGATAGAGCAAAACACCTCCTACTGATAGTAATGACTGATGCCAGATTACTGCCCCCTCACTAGATGTGTAAAAGTGTCTTAATGGGCACTGTATATACTTGCTAGAATGGGAATTCCTCTTGACGTGCAGTTTCGATCCTTTGAAGGTCACTTCAAAGTCTCATCTAGCAAAACCAAATCTAATTTATTTACTTGAGTACAGAATCAGATAAATTACTGTGGTTAGCCTGTAAACAACATGAAAATACCTCTGTTCACCTGGGTACTGCCAGCTCCTACCATCAGAAAGAATAAAATGCTTGCCCATTATAGAGACCATTTTGAAAAAGCAACATGAAAATTAGGGATGTGCACCGGCGACTTTTGAGGTCTCGTGTTTTGTGTTTTGGATCCGGATTTTCGTTATTTTTGGGGTTCGGATTTGTCTCGCAAAACACTTGACGAAAGGTCTCGGTTCGGATTTAAGGTTTTGGATTCGGATTTTTTTTGAAAAAAACATAAAAAGTTTAAAAATCAAGTTTTTGGGCTTATTTTCACTCCTAGGCTATTATTAACCTCAATAACATTCAATAACAAGCATTTCCACTAATTTACAGTGTATTCTGAACACCTCACAATATAGTTATTAGTCCAAAACGTTGCAACAAGGTATCTTTCTGGACTGCGTAGAGGAGTGGGTCACCACAATATATATAATAAGAAAACCATCAACTTGTTTGATTCGCACCAATAAATGTACCTGGACTGCGTAGAGGAGTGGGTCACCACAATATATTAAAAACCCTGAACTTTTATGAATCGCACCAATAAATGTACCTGGACTGCGGAGAGGAGTGGGTCACCACAAAATATATTAAAAACCCTGAACTTTTATGAATCGCACCAATAAATGTACCTGGACTGCGTAGAGGAGTGGGTCACCACAATATATTAAAAACCCTGAACTTTTATGAATCGCACCAATAAATGTACCTGGACTGCGTAGAGGAGTGGGTCACCACAATATATATTAAAAACCCTGAACTTTTATGATTCGCACCAATAAATGTACCTGGACTGCGTAGAGGAGTGGGTCACCACAATATATATTAAAAACCCTGAACTTTTATGAATCGCACCAATAAATGTACCTGGACTGCGTAGAGGAGTGGGTCACCACAATATATTAAAAACCCTGAACTTTTATGAATCGCACCAATAAATGTACCTGGACTGCGTAGAGGAGTGGGTCACCACAATATATATAATAAGAAAACCATCAACTTGTTTGATTCGCACCAATAAATGTACCTGGACTGCGTAGAGGAGTGGGTCACCACAATATATTAAAAACCCTGAACTTTTATGAATCGCACCAATAAATGTACCTGGACTGCCTAGAGGAGTGGGTCACCACAATATATATAATAAGAAAACCATCAACTTGTTTGATTCGCACCAATAAATGTACCTGGACTGCGTAGAGGAGTGGGTCACCACAATATATTAAAAACCCTGAACTTTTATGAATCGCACCAATAAATGTACCTGGACTGCCTAGAGGAGTGGGCACTGGGCACCACAATAAAATATATAAAAAACCTTCAACAGGTCTGCATTACACTACGCATACGGCTGCTCCTCCATCCTCTCCATCATATACATGTTGGAGTTTTAGCGTGTGACAACCTCTTGTTTTTGATAATGTCAGTGCATTTTGAATATTTTTCAATTTGCCCCACACCACTGAATGTACTTTATCTATGATACGCATCTATCTATCTTGACTGCGTAGTGTGGTGGCCCCGGTACACAATTTGGTACCGAGGCCACAATATAATTAAAAAACCCTCCACGTGTCAGAATTCCACCAAACAAGTATCTGGACTGCGTAGTGGGGTGGCCCCGGTACCCAATTTGATACCGGGGCCACAATAAAATAAATACACCCTCCACGTGTCAGAATTCCACCAAACAAGTATCTGGACTGCGTAGTGGGGTGGCCCCGGTACCCAATTTGATACCGGGGCCACAACAAAATAAATACACCCTCCACGTGTCAGAATTCCACCAAACAAGTATCTGGACTGCGTAGTGTGGTGGCCCCGGTACACAATTTGGTACCGAGGCCACAATATAATTAAAAAATTGGGCATCAACTGTCACCGTTGTTTAATATCTGATACACCTAAATATGGACTGCACAGTGGAGTGGCCCCGGTAGTAAATTTGGTGCCGGGGCCACAATACCTCCATCAACCCTCTAAATCCCACTCCACTGATGGCGGACACCGGGCGCACGTCTAACACCAACATTGCAGTTACAGCCGCAGTTATACGCTTTGCAATAGGGTGACTACTATCGTATTTTGTGGTCATGGTAAACGACTGTTGGACGGTCAATTGTTTTGTGAAAGACTTAGCGGTCTTACGACTTCCCCTCTGGGAAGATGACCGACTAACAACAGCAACAGCAGCAGTGGCAGTAGTAGGCGTACCGCTGCAGGATTCCTCGGATGAATCCCGTATTGAGGAGGACTCAGTCTGGCTGCTGACTTGGGCTGCAGGACTGAATCTGATGGAGATTGTGGAGGAAGTTGACGAGGAGGGTGTTGCTGGTGTGTATCCAACTGGACCACGGGATTTAGGTGTCCCTGTACCGATGAGGGTCCTAGCCCCAGTTCCTGAACTAACCACTGAACTATGAAGGTTATTCAGGTGACGTATAAGGGAGGATGTTCCTAGGTGGGCAAGATCCTTACCCCTGCTTATTTGAGCTTTACATAAGCTACATATGGCCATACATTGGTTGTCTGGATTTGGATAAAAATAACTCCAGACCGAAGAGGTGCATTTTTTGGTCTTCTGACCAGGCATGACGATGGGCTTTTTCATCCCATGGACATCAGCTGTTTCCCCCCCCTGGTGCCTCATTTACAATAACCACATCACCATCCTCATCATCAAGTTCCTCCACAGCGCCAGCTACATCATCAATAGCCTCCTCCCGAGCCACCTCTTCCCGTACAGTGATGGGAAGGTCAGGCTTGACAACCACCAACATCCTTGGACTCGCCTTGTGGATTTGTGATAATTTCTCTTTAGAAGGCAGAGTTGTTTGCTGTTTTGTTGCTGACAGCATAACTCTCTTCAATTTTTTGTAGGGGGGGGGAGGAGGAGGAGGGCTAAGATCCGTGGGTGAAGCTGAACCACTAGTCATGAACACGGGCCAGGGCCTAAGCCGTTCCTTGCCACTCCGTGTCGTAAATGGCATATTGGCAACTTTACGTTTCTCCTCAGATGATTTAAAGTTTCTCTTTTTGCTACTTTTTCTTAACTTGGGCTTTTTGGATTTTACATGCCCGGTACTACGAGATTGGGCATCGGGCTTGGAAGACGACGTTGATGGCATTTCATCGTCTATGTCATGACTAGTGGCAGCAGCTTCAGCATTAGGAGGAAGTGGGTCTTGATCTTTCCCTACTTTATCCTCCAAATTTTTGGTCTCCATTATATGTAGCACAAGATACTGCAGAATGTGTGAACTTGGTAATATTGCAGTACCAATGGACTTATACTGCTGGATTGGTTTTGCAAATTTGGTTATAATTATTATATATTTTTTTTTTTTTACTTTTTTATTTTTTTTTACTTTTTTTTATTTTTTAAAAACTTGGGAATAATGGGGAAATAACTATGCCCTTAGAAGCACAGAGCACAGGACACAGCACCACTGGACTGAACAGGACAGAGCACAGGACACAGCACCACTGGACTGATACTGCAGAATGTGTGAACTTTGTAATATTGCAGTACCAATGGACTTATACTGCTGGATTGGTTTTCCAAATTTGGTTATAATTATTATATTTATTTATTTTTTTTTTACTTTTTTATTTTTTTTTACTTTTTTTTATTTTTTAAAAACTTGGGAATAATGGGGAAATAACTATGCCCTTAGAAGCACAGAGCACAGGACACAGCACCACTGGACTGAAAAGGACACGGCACAGGACCCAGCAGCACTACGGACCTCAGCAGGACAGAGCACAGGACACAGCACCACTGGACTGATACTGCAGAATGTGTGAACTTTGTAATATTGCAGTACCAATGGACTTATACTGCTGGATTGGTTTTGCAAATTTGGTTATAATTATTATATATTTTTTTTTTTTTTTAAATTTTTTATTTTTTTTTACTTTTTTTTTATTTTTTAAAAACTTGGGAATAATGGGGAAATAACTATGCCCTTAGAAGCACAGAGCACAGGACACAGCACCACTGGACTGAACAGGACACGGCACAGGACCCAGCAGCACTACGGAACTCAGCAGGACAGAGCACAGGACACAGCACCACTGGACTGATACTGCAGAATGTGTAAACTTTGTAATATTGCAGTACCACTGGACTTTTACTGCTGAATGTGTGAACTTGGTAATATTGCAGTACCAATGGGCTTATACTGCAGGATTGGTTGTGCAAATTTTGTGGTAATTAAAAAAAATTAAAGTAGTTTTTGGTATTTTTTTAAAAAAAACTTTTTTTTATTTTTTTAAACACAGGGGAATATTGGGGAAATAACTATGCCCTTAGAAGCACAGAGCACAGGACACAGCACCACTGGACTGAACAGGACACAGCACAGGACCCAGCAGCACCACTGACCTCAGAAGGACAGAGCACAGCACACAGCACCACTGGACTGATACTGCAGAACACAGCACAGCACAGCACAGCACAGCACAGCACAGCACAGCACAGCACTAAACAGCACTAAACAGCACAGAACTAAACAGCACAGAGGACCACCTAACACACCCTCCCTCTACCCTGATCAATGCCCGAGTGAAGATGGCGGCGACTAGCGGGGAATTTATAGGATCCGAGTATCGCGAGATCCGACAACGGGATTATGAGTCAGAGCCTCAGTTTCACATTTGAATTTGGCGCCAATACCCGGATCTGTCTCGGATCCGACTCGGATCCGCAACGTTCGGGTGGGCTCGGATTTCATAAATCCGAGTGCGCTCATCCCTAATGAAAATAGGTGCACATCAGCAAAAAAAATAGGAGCATGACATTGCAAAAGAAGAAATAATTTGTGGGCTGCTCTTTTGGAATTTTCTACATTTGCAATGAATAAAGGGAAGAGTACATAGTGTATTAAAAGCAATTACAACCATACACCATATCTATATATCTATGTTCAACAGCAATATAAGTAATACATTAAGTATTCTCTAACACATGTTCTCTGAGAAGGATAAACTGAAAGGATGCAGCACACTTCATCTTTAAATGTATTAGAGATTATAGCAACAGAGGTAGAGTCTCTTATGTGATTGCAGTGGACTTAATAGCTTGGCACCCAGCTCCTCAGAAGGATGTAAAAGGACTACTAGTTCTAAAAAATGGCCACCCACTATATAACAGAGCTGCTAATAACATATATATATATATATATATATATATATATATATATATATATATGTGTGTGTGTGTGTGTGTGTGTGTGTGTGTGTGTGTGTGTGTGTGTGTATATGTATATGTAAAACCCCAGCTATATATAAAACAAATATAACAATGGCGCTGGGTGAGTAATGACCATCCAAATAAAATGCGACTGGAGCGAAGAGATCCAAATATAAAATTTAATATACCAGATAAAACATATATATATAAAAGAAAAAACACAAACAAATGCAGTAAACAATAATCCCCACTGAGTATAGTTTATCATGAATACCTAATATTCTATATATATATATATATATATATATATATATATATATATATATATATATTGTAACAAAAGGAGGCATTTAGCTGGCAATATGCAGATAAAGCAGGGAAGTAGAGTAAAACATTGGCACAGTTATGTACCTAGGTGGAGATTAAACCAGGTAAAAACATATGTGTAGTTTAAAATTGGTTTACTTACATGATTTAAAAGCTGCTTCCTCTCAGCAAACAGACAGGGTGGGTCTGATAGTCTAAACAGAGCTAGGGATGGGCGTTTCCTTTTAAAGAGAAGGTGGGTGTGTCACCTGTCCATCAAGCTAGGCCTGTGGGAGGAGTGTTAGTTATAAAACTCTCATTGTTCAGGGAGATCAATGCTGGGCTAGCTGGCTGATCTGGACAGAGAGCTGGACTATGTATAGTAAGCGTTGAGGGTCTCCATAATTGCTGTGCAAGTATACGGTGTCAAAACATTATTACCATCCTGACAATAAAGAACCATAAAAAGGAAGAAGTTGTACGCGTGTGCTTCTGCAGTAGCGGGCTCTTGCCACAAGTGGTGTCAGGAGTGGGATGCTCCGGGAAGCAAGTTTCGGCTACCCAACCCGCGCAGACGTCAACATGGAAGAAGTACTGAGAACCCTCGTGAATGTGGCCGCTACGCAGCAACAGCAGCAAGCTCAGATGCTACAAGTCGCCGAGGCACAGGTGGAAAACACAAGGCTTTTAAGAGAAGAGTTAAGCCAGGTGAGGTATGACAGAAATGAACCACCTGGTCCTGTTCTCCAGAAAATGTCACCAGCTGATGACGTAGAAGCATATCTGGTGTTTTTCGAGAGACTTGCAAAAAGGGCAAAATGGCCTCCTAAAGATTGGGCTGAGAGACTGGCGCCATATCTGACTGGTGAAGCTCAGCGAGCTTATATGGATCTAGATGAGGAACGGGCCTCTGATCATCTGTGTCTAAAGTCTGAGATATTGGCTCGCATTGGAGTTTCCGGGCCAGGCAGAGCCCAGCGCTATCACCAATGGCGCTATGATAAAGAAAAACCGGTCAGAGCGCAAGTGGCTGAGCTTTCTAAAATTTTAAAGAAGTGGCTGCAGCCTGAGGAGAATTCGCCTTCTCGGATTATTGAAGTTCTGGCGATAGATCACTGCATCCGGGGGCTGAACCGCGATTTGCAAAGGTGGGTTCTGCAATCAGACCCACAAACTTATGAAGAGCTTGCCACAGTGGTAGAAAGGTTTTGTGCGCTACAGCAAATGACTAAAGAACCTGCATTTGTGCCAAAGCCGCTGCCACGCCAAAAGCCAGGTTTGACAATCCTTGCCACAGGGCCCAATGGCAAAACTGCTACGGACAGAGGGCCAGGTGCAAAGCTGTCTAATCTGAAGTGTTTTGAATGTGGTGAGCCAGGCCACTTTAAGGCAGAGTGTCCTAAACTACAGGAACCCATGGACTGTTCTGTAGCACATATTGGACCTGCATTTCCAAGCTGTTTTACCATGAGTCCCACATCAGGAAGTCCTTGTTTGTTCCGGGTGACTGTGCTAATCAACCAAAACCTTGTTCTGGCCTTGGTTGACTCGGGGAGTGAACTCTCATTGGTTTCCAGCTCTGCTTTACCCGAAACCATAACTTCTCGGTTGCCCAAAGTGAAAGTTCTTTGCGTACATGGCACAACAGAGGAGTATGAAAGAACAATACTACCAGTCACACTCAAAGACAAAACTGTTATGGTGGTAGCTGCCATAGCACCTAAACTCCCATATCCACTCATTTTGGGGCGAGACTTCGCACTGTTTAATGATGTCCTCGGTGAGCGGATCCGGCCGGACATGCCGGCAACTGATGCAACGGTCGGAAGCCCGGTCTTAAAGGAACCGCCTAACAATCCACAACATCTGGACATCGATCTTTGGGAAACGCCAAACCGGAATGCCATCCTGGGAGTCACAGCAGGAGTTCCACAAAAGCATCCAACTGTGGGGAAACATGGACAGTCCAAACTAGCATTGGTCGGTGATGTTGCAGATGAGCCCACCCCGCTTGTCAGTGAGGATACGGACTGGTCCGCAATACCAATTTTGTTTCCTTTGCAGAACTTTGCTCGAGACCAACTTAATGATGCCACTTTGGAACATGCCTTTAAAAGTGTGACTGAGGTAAATGGGGTAGCGAAAGCCACCCAGCCTGCAGAAGGTATACCATATTTTATCGTTAAAAATAATTTACTGTATGGAGTTGCTAATGTACAGGGGGAAAAAGTAGAACAATTAATGGTTCCTCAGGTCCATGTAACCCTAGTGTTAAAAGCAGCACATACACATGTCTGTGGGGGACACCTAGGGGAGGATAAAACATGGGAACGAGTTCTGCTTAGGTTTTACTGGCCCGGTGTATACATGGCAGTGAAAAAGTATTGCCAGTCCTGTCCCATTTATCAGAGAAACTGTCCCAAACCCATGTACAGGGCATCTCTCATTCCAATACCAATAGTACAAGTTCCCTTTGAACGGATAGCTATGGACCTTGAGGGGCCCCTGGAAAAATCCGCACGTGGGCACCAATATATACTAGTGGTGCTTGACTATGCAACCAGGTATCCAGAGGCAATTCCCCTACGAAACATAAAGTCCAACACCATAGCTAAAGAACTTGTATTGATGTTTACACGCTTGGGAATACCCAAAGAAATCCTCACAGACCAGGGTACTCCATTCATGTCTAAACTGATGAAGGACATGTGCCAGTTGCTAGGGGTTATGGCGCTTCACGCCTCTGTATACCATCCACAAACAGATGGCTTGGTGGAACGCTTTAACCGCACATTAAAGCACATGCTCAGGAAAGCAGTGGCTCAAGAGAAAAAAGATTGGGACACTCTTATTCCCTATTTGATGTTTGCCATCCGTGAGGTACCTCAAGCTTCAACAGGGTTTAGTCCCTTTGAGTTATTATTTGGGAGACAGCCCAGGGGTATCTTGGATATGTTAAAAGAAGGGTGGGAGCAGCAAGGTCCCAGGGAGCCAAATCTGGAACAATTTGTGTCCCAAATGTATGAGAGGCAAGGAAAGATAGGGCTCATTGTGCAGCAACATGTAAAAGAGGCTCAGGAACGACAGAAGAAAAGTTATGACAAAAGTGCTGTGGTTCGATCTTTCAAGCCTGTGGACAAGGTCCTAGTCCTGGTTCCTACCCAGGAAAGCAAACTTTTCGCCCATTGGCAGGGTCCATATGAAGTTCTAGAAGCTGTCGGTCCTGTCACTTACAGAGTCCACCAGTTAGGTAGGAGAAGGGAGGAGCAAATAAATCATGTGAACCTCCTTAAACCCCGGCATGATGAGGAAACCTCTCCTCAGGTAGTGAGTACTGCCATTGAAAAGTCTGAAGTGCCCATAGAGCCAGCCTTGTCCATTCAGCAGAGACAACAGACTGAAGAAATGATTCGCTGGAACAGGGATGTCTTCTCTTCCATTCCTGGGCGCACTACCTTAATCGAACACGACATTGTCACTGCGCCAGGAGTCATTGTCAAGCAGAAGCCATATCGTATTCCAGAAGCCAGATGGGTGAACGTGAGAAAGGAGGTCGAGAAGATGCTCCAGTTAGATGTAATCGAAGAGTCCACTAGTGAATGGAATAGTCCCATTGTGCTTGTCCCAAAACCCAATGGGACAATTAGGTTCTGCAATGACTTTAGGCGCCTAAACAGTATGTCACAGTTTGATGCCTATCCGATGCCACGTGTGGATGAACTAGTGGAAAATCTTGCTGGTAGAAATTATTTAACAACCCTTGATCTAACAAAGGGTTATTGGCAAGTTCCCATGACTTCCACGGCCAAGCCAAAGACTGCCTTTTCCACCCCTGATGGTCTCTATCAATATAAAGTCCTACCCTTTGGGTTGCATGGGGCACCTGCCACCTTCCAAAGAGCTATGAATAAATTGCTACGACCTCACACAGCTTATGCAGCTGCTTACTTGGACGATATAGTGATTTATACCCCAGACTGGGGATCACATTTAGCCAAAGTTGAGGCGGTCTTAGCTTCATTACGGTCCGCAGGGTTAACAGCTAACCCAGAGAAATGTGCCATAGCCATGAGAGAAGCCAAATATTTGGGGTACATTGTTGGTCGGGGGCATGTAAAACCCCAGCTAGACAAAGTGGAGGCAGTCAAAAATTGGACAAGACCAGAGAAAAAGTCACAGTTAAGAACCTTTTTAGGCTTAGTAGGTTACTACAGGCGGTTTGTAAGCCACTTCGCCACTAGAGCTGCTCCACTTAAGGACATGTTAAAAAAAAGTTGTCCAGATAGATTAACCTGGTCTGACTCTGCAGAAACCGCCTGGTCTGATCTTCGGTTAGCTCTTTGTTCCTCTCCAGTTCTACAAGCACCAGATTTTACCCGGAGGTTCTTCCTCCAAACTGATGCTTCTGGTGTTGGCTTAGGTGCAGTCTTGACACAGGAGAAGAATGGAGTAGAAAATCCTGTCCTGTACCTAAGTCGTAAGTTGCTTCCAAGGAAACAAAAATATGCCACTGTGGAGAAAGAATGTCTCGCCATAAAATGGGCTACAGTAGCTCTGCGCTATTATCTCCTAGGCAGAGAGTTCATCCTAATAACAGACCATGCACCATTAAGATGGATGCAGAACAACCGGGAGGTAAATGCCAAGGTAACCCGCTGGTTCTTGGCACTACAACCTTTCAAGTTCTCAGTAGAACATAGGCCTGGGATTCTACACAAAAATGCAGATGCGTTGTCACGAAAATATGCGCTCCTCGCGAAGTCCACGTCCCCCTACTTGGAGACGCTAGGGGGAGGGATATGTAACAAAAGGAGGCATTTACCTGGCAATATGCAGAGAAAGCAGGGAAGTAGAGTAAAACATTGGCACAGTTATGTACCTAGGTGGAGATTAAACCAGGTAAAAACATATGTGTAGTTTAAAATTAATTTACTTACATGATTTAAAAGCTGCTTCCTCTCAGCAAACAGACAGGGTGGGTCTGATAGTCTAAACAGAGCCAGGGATGGGCGTTTCCTTTTAAAGAGAAGGTGGGTGTGTCACCTGTCCATCAAGCTAGGCCTGTGGGAGGAGTGTCAGGTATAAAACCCTGCTTGTTTCATTGTTCAGGGAGATCAACGCTGGGCTAGCTGGCTGATCTGGACAGAGAGCTGGACTATGTATAGTAAGCGTTGAGGGTCTCCATAATTGCTGTGCAAGTATACGGTGTCAAAACATTATTACCATCCTGACAATAAAGAACCATAAAAAGGAAGAAGTTGTACGCGTGTGCTTCTGCAGTAGCGGGCTCTTGCCACAATATATATATATTATATATATATATATATATATATATATATATATATACCCTACTCTTTGAATATCTATATCTACATCTCTCTCTCTCTCTCTCTCTCTCTCTCTCTCTCTCTCTCTATATATATATATATATATATATATATATATATCCCTGGGATCCTCTTTCAGCACATACATACACAGGTGTTCCACATGGTTGTATTTAGTTCGTTGTTTGCTGTGATTTGTTTTTAGTGCTATGGTGGTGGAAAATGACACTGTTGGTATTCGTGGGGGCGGGACCACCGATGCCGGGTAGTGGCCGGCTAGTAGTGAGGGAACTACCGTGTGTCACGGTTCCACAGGAAGAGTCAAGCTGAAGAAGCAAATCCTAGGGTTCGTATAGTTTGGCACTACTTCTGGCAGGGCGCGGAGTCTAACGAGGAGACGGTGTTCATCAGGAACCGCCGCAAAGCAGTATGGTCTTAGCTGCGTCTGCCTCGCAGGTCGCGGCCCCCACCAGGAGTACTGAACGGAAGCCCTTGGGAAGGCTTAGAGCAACTGTAGAGGGTCAGCTCTTCAGACAACGGAGGAGTAGTAGAAGCTGCAGGTAGAGCGACAGCTCTGCAGGTACCGGAGAAATAGATGCAGTGGATGGAGCGTCAGCTCTTTAGGCAATGGATAACACGGATGAAGCGTCAGCTCTTGAGACAATAGATACCACGGATGAAGCGTCAGCTCTTGAGACAGTAGATACCACGGATGAAGCGTTAGCTCTTCAGACAATAGATAACACGGATGAAGCGTCAGCTCTTTAGGCAATAGATACCACGGATAAAGCGTCAGCTCTTGAGACAATAGATAACATGGATGAAGCGTCAGCTCTTTAGGCAATAGATACCACGGATGAAGCATCAGCTCTTCAGACAATAGATAACACGGATGAAGCATCAGCTCTTTAGGCAATAGATACCACGGATGAAGCGTCAGCTCTTGAGACAATAGATAACACGGATGAAGCCTCAGCTCTTTAGGCAATAGATACCACGGATGAAGCGTCAGCTCTTCAGACAATAGATAACACGGGACACACAGGGAAGCCACTTCTAATCAGGGAATGACTCAAAGAACAGACACCTTAGGTAAGTAGGAAATGCCTTTTAAACTGAGCGCCATTAGGATCCACCAATGAGAGAAGAGGAAGGGTTTTAAAGTAGCCGGCGGGTCTGCGCATACCCGATTTCAAGATGGCGGCGCCCAGGACGGAGCGGAGCGCCGGGGACAGGTAAGTCTGCCGGGTGTCGGGTGCGCTGCCCGATCACCCGGCGTGTGACACCGTGTAGCCAGACGTAGGGTTGTGGGAGTAATGGGATGATTTACTGGATGTGTCTGCTGTATCCAATGCTGAAACTGTTTAAGCCACCCTGACAACTGCTAATAAACAGTGAAATGGTTCAGCCAAGCCGTGTGAGGGTCCACTGAATGCCTTGCTTTATCACAAATTATATATATACACATATATATATATATATATACAAGTTAACCCATGCATGATGCTAATGCATTTTAGTCAAATCAAGCTACTTAAGGTGTTAAAAAGGTTCTTGTCATGCATTTGGGCTAGGGGAAAAGCGTTCCTTCCCGACGCAAGCGCCCTTTTTTAACGTAGTTTTGTTCACATGTCACCACCTCATCATACACATATATATATATACACATATATATACACATATATATATATATATATATATATATATATATATATATATATATAGTAGAGAGGGCTTTATCTTTACATTGTAGTCAACATTTCGGTCTCACATCCATACTTTTTTTTCAAGACAGATTTACATAGAACTGCAGACAAGATAAACAAGACAACATTATAATTGCCTGACTATATATAGTGGTAAACGATTGTCCTTTGTAGTTCATCTCAGAAAATTGTCAGTTCCAGTGCATGTATCCATCTCCAACAATGTTACAAACAATATGTCTTCCACCCTGGAATGTATATGAAGGTCACTACTAAGTACTAAATTCTACCACTACATAGAAAATATCTTCTCCCATTGCTCCACCGTTGAACATATCACCTTCTCCAGTCTCCATTTCTGCCAGCATAACCATTTAGCTATAAGTTATTTACATCGTAACTCATGTATTCCACTGTGGGACACTTAGCAGGAAGTCTATTAAGGCATTTCCGGTTCGGAGTCTCAATATATAGATTTCGTTAGTGAGATCAACAGATGATGTATCATCTTCATCCAACAATAAGATGTATCTGCTTGGAGATATCACTTTCATGTGTGTGTGTGTAAAAGTTACTATGCCTTGAGAGAAATTGAGATATATGTATCCTATGACTCAGAGAATGTCTGCCATGTGGAAAAGAAATTATTCTCTTTATCACAAACTTATCTCAAATATAAAGTTGCTACCACTGTGATCCATACATTTATGCCACTGACAGAGTTAACTAAGGTTGAGATATGTAGCCATAAGGAAAAGAACTGGCCTTTTTTTTTTTTTGCTGGTGCTGGGAACAAGTCTGTGTTTGAAATAGGATTTCTGCCCTCCTCAATGATTCAACAATTGCATGGCCTAACATTTAGTGACATCTCTGTAAGTCACTCTGATTGGTTATTCCAGTTTATCCAATCACATGAGCTAGGGTGATGCCAGTTGTGTTGCCTGTGAGAAGCAATCTTTTTTCTTCATTGGAAGTTGTGCTTTTTAACTTTCGTTGATTAATGTAATAATTTAGTGGGTATTTTGACAGACAATAAGGTGCCCAGCAAAGAGTTTAGCACCATATAGCAAAATCTTCATAAACAGACATCCATAAGTGTACATTTCTCCTTTTTTTACAATTTAGTTTAGACTAATAACAACTGTTCTTTTTAACATTTTAACATTTTATACAGAAAAGTTTTCAAAAGGAAGAATTCATGATAAAACAGAAAGTTACAAAATATATATTTGATGGAGTACTAAGAAAATCAGTGCATAACCTTTATTGAGATACAGTGTGTGGTTAGAATGAAAGACAGAAACATGTACATTGAATAACTTTCATAAAATCTAATGAAAAGTAAATCTTTGGTTCTCTGATCTGAGGATGAGTCAGATATAGACAGAATAAGGCTCGGAGAATATCTACAGGAAGCCATTCGATCAGAAGCAAGTGTACAGCTGAACATTGCGGGTTTAACTGTCTGGCAGCAACATTAAAGGCTGGTGTTAATTTTAACCTAAGTCCAACTTAATTAAAAGTCTTTAAAGAGGCTTTGAAACCTGGAACCTTAGGAATTGACCTTGGACTTTGAGAGTAACATATGTGCTTTAAAAACATTTGCATCTTTTTATATTGTACACTTGCTGCAATGATGATGCCATGGCTCCAAGCAAATTAAGGATAGCTCTATTTTATCTATGAGCCAAAATCGTATTTTCTCATCTCTGGCAGAGACTGTAACATACACATGCACATAGCAATAGGGGTTATAATACATCCATTAAAATGACAAATAAATCTTGTCAGCATATTATTCTGCATGCTTTGCTATGCTGTGTACTCTGCTGGGGTCAATCTAAAAAATACAGCTCTTATATTTCCTCAGCGTCTTACTCGCCTACGAATGTTCCTTTGAGAAAGCTTTGTTGAAATATTAGGTTTGAAGATAACAACAAATTATTGAGTGCTGTGCGACTTTTGTTTATTCAGTCTTGTCTAAAACTTTCAAATATGTTGAGAGCAGGGATAGTCAATCCAAGGTTACCTATTTAATGGTGAACTATAACTCTCAGCATGCTATTGTGTTTTGATGCTATGCACGTATAGTAGTCTACATTTTTCTTTAGTGGCTGGTACTTGCCTTCCTGAATCTTTTCTTTTAAAACATTTCTTCATTAAAATATGAAGAAAATATGTGGCGGACAACAGCTGGACAGTCAGCTAGAAGAGCACTACCAATAAAGGTGGAAAGGTCAGACCATAATACCACCAATCCAAGGATAAACCTTACATATTGGCTGGTGCTACAATCTGTCCAAGCAGATTGACTACACCCCCTCAGAACTAGCTATTGGATTAAGCATAACATCCGGGCCAAGGTGTCCTCCTCACAGGTGGACCAACAATCTGATGACATCGAGGGGTGGGTAGTGACCAATGACTAGATGAAACCAGCACCATATGCTAACCACTGACTGCCAAGCTCTCCTACCCTAGTAACCAGGACTGCAATACCAGCAGAGATCCATACACACTCCAAACTGCCGCTACCATGTCGAGAGGGCAGGAGGAAACTTGCTGCAACAAGCAGGCATAGCTTGTCACGTCAGGGAGTTATAAAAGTTCTACAAGGACACTCCCCAGACTTCTTATTGGTCGATATAAACCTACAGCACAAAATGAATGTCCAACCTCTGTTGCCCATCACGCTTTTATCATAGTTCTGGCTAAATGCCTCACTTTCCATAAGTCGCCAAGGTAATTTTTGTTTAATTCCTTTTATTCATTTAAACTACATAGAAGAGCTATGGTTTGAATATAGTTTTTCATTATGCACAGAGCATTCCCTGTCATATTCGGTGGCAATGAAAATAAACAACTCTGCATGGCTGATATAAAGGCCTTAGTGGAAACACAGAAAGAAGCCACAAAGATAATACTATGTATTTACTTGAAGCGCTAGATGGCTCTGTGTAGGTGACAGGTACATTTTTAAGTTTTTGTGATTTAAACTTTAAAGTGTACCTACTCCCAATCACGGTGGAGGCAGCCATTTTGTAGAAGGCATTAATACATAATTAGGCTATTTGTTGATAGCTTGAATATTGTTTCAATCACACAAAATTACTTGAATTTAAAATAAATAGATTTTTAATATATGAGAGAGTTTGGGGAACAGGCAAAAGATATATATATGGCTACTTGGGTGATTTTAATTTTGGGAGTTCTCTCCCCTATTCTGGTTAAGGCTGTGTACCCACTACAGAATTTTTCGACCAATGTATTATCTATAACGATTTTACGAACAACTGAAAAATGAAAAAAAATCAGCATGCAGATTCATGTGTACATACTATACGCGTTTTAAAAGATTTACCCTCAGATCTGTGCTCTCCAACTGTCATAAACGTTGGCTGAAAAGATCATGACTCTGTAAACTCTATGGAGATCCTGATCATGAGTGCATACACACTGCAGAATTGGAAGGATGTCGTTCCATAGCTGAACGAGATTTATAGTTCAGCTGAACAATCAAAGCAAACGATGGTTGGTGATTTGGAATGACTATCGTTCATTGTTTAAGTGTACATACTAATGTGATATCAGGCTGAACGGTTGTTTACCATGTGATTGGCCCGATAGTTGGCTGAAAACACTGTAGTGTGTTCCCAGCTTAAATTGTGAGATTTTCCTTGGAGAGGACATGAACAGTTTAACAATATTAGTCAAAGAGGATCCAGCAAGATATCCTGGGAGATGTGGGGGACACAATGGTTTACAATGATGTTGGCTACAATGCCCATAATCAATCTCTGCCCCTTATATTGCAAAGAATCCTTATTCCAGTTGAGAAAATAAAGTGCTATACAATTTGGGATAGGTGTGAATATCAATTAAACAAAATTTAGAGCAGAACTGTGAAGAAATGATTGTGTGAAATATCAGATAGCAGGTGACATGATGCTGGGCTCATTGCATGAAAAATAAATGCAGATGTAAGAGACTCTTAACGAGTGAAAATAAGTGGGTGAGAGGAAGTGACCATAATAAATGCCATATAAGACACTCATAAGTAGTGAAAGTAAGTTCTAGTAAAAAAAATTGTAGTGATAAGAGAACAGACCAAGAAGTGCCAATTATGATGGCGAAAATAAATAAATAAATTAATTCATTATACAATGAATCTTAGTACCATGTTGAGGAACTTATTAGATGTTCATTATATCATCCTCTTAAAGATTTATTTTTAAATTATCAATAGATGGTAATTATAATAGCATCATATATCTGGTTAGATATACATTATATTATTTAAATGGTATTTCATATCTAAATCATCTAGAAATAGGGTTACCTAATCTGTGGATATCTTGGTATATGCTATATGTTTAAGATATTGCTGGACATATGTTAAGATACACGTATATTTGTTATGGTTTAGCCTAATCTATGTGCATCTTGGTGTACATTATATCATCCAGATGTTAACAGCCATCTTCTCCAAATAACTTGTACATAAATTAGATCACCTATACAGGAGAAGTTAAAAAGAGGCAAAAGAGCAATAGTATAGGTTGATGACTTGAGATATCTTTTGCAAACTGAAATCAATCCAATGACTTCTTAATAGAGTTATTGGAATTTATTCTCAAGAAAAATGTCTTTGTCTTTGCAGATAAATTTTATCGCAAATTCAGGGCACAGCAATGGGAGCTGCTTGTGCCCCGATGTTTGCAAACGTGTATTAAGGACAATAGGAAAGAGGAAACAGTATTTTGTGAAGATCTACAGATATATACTGACCAGATAATCACCTGGGTCAGATATATCGACAATATTTTAATCTTTTGGAGAGGAAATGAGAATACATTTAAATATTTCATTCATATCCTCAATAACAACAACAATGATCTGAGGCTAATATACACGATAAGTCAAACACAACAAAGATTGATTTTACCATCAAGAAAGGATTAAATGGCAAATTAGTCATGGATCGTTATCGGAAGAGTACTGTCACCAATAGTATCTTACACAGACAAAGTTCTCACTTCCCACCAGTCTTTAAGAACATCCCTAAGGAAGAGTTCAATTGACTTAGTTGTAATTGCTCAAACCCTCTAGATTTCAAGACCAAGGCAGAAGAGCAAAGCAGAAGACTCACTTAACGAGGTTACAGCCATAGATCAATCAAAAAAGCTCTCAGAGGAGTATATTAAACTGATCGCAATAGCCTAATTTTCTCTGCCAAGAAATAAGAAAATACCTATACAATAAGATTTGTTGGTGACTTCTGTAATGAATGGAAAGAAATTCAATCTATAGTTCAAAAAAAATTGGTCCATTCTAATGTCCGATCAAGGTCTAAGGAAAATCTTAGCCGATGAAGCTCACTTCAGTTGGAAACGAATTACTAATTTGAGAATGTAGGACCTGATTCACTAAGGATCTTAACTTGAGAAACTTCTTATTTCAGTCTCCTGGACAAAACCATGTTACAATGCAAGGGGTGCAAATTAGTATTCTGTTTTGCACATAAATTAAATACTGACTGTTTTTTCATGTAGCACACAAATACTTGATAGCTTATTTGTACACTGAAATTTAAAGTAGATATTTGTGTGCTACATGAATAAACAGTCAGTATTTAACTTATGTGCAAAACAGAATACTAATTTTCACCCCTTGCATTAAAACATGGTTTTGTCCAGGAGACTTAAATAAGAAGTTTCTCAACTTAAGATCCTTAATGAATCAGGCCTGTAGTGAAAAGCACAGAGTCTTTCAAATGTGGCTGTTGTAAAGCCTGTAATCTGAATTCAATCGGAGACAACTTATGTCAAGCAAACTGGAGTCGTCTATGATTGGTGCAATGGAGTATAAGAAGAATCCATGGTCTCCAATCGGGCTCGCTCTTGAGAAAGCTCACTGCAAAGGGTCATGGCGTCAGTACGGACATCTCGGATCTGGAAATAGAAGCCACTGGCAGCTGCTCGGCCGTGTTCATCAGCACAGTTTGTTCCTATTTTTTTTTAACAGAATTATTTTTATTGGGGTATTTAATTGGTAAGGGAAAGGGATACAAAAAAAAAAGAAAGGGAATGGGGGGGGTACATAGAGAGTGAGAGAGCCATATATTATGTAGGCGGGACGGGGTTAGGTAGGTCCTATATAAAAGCTTCATAAACATTTCTAGGCAATTAGTGCATTTAGACATTTTAGATAAATTATTATAAATATAATCCCATTGAGTTGGAGAAAGAGATATTTCCAGATCGGATTCCCACATTGTTTGACAGATAAGTTTAGTCATAACAGGGAGAGTGATGAGGTAGGTATACCAGAATGTAATGCCTCCTTTATTGTTGCCAGTCAGTTTAGAATAGAGGAGGAGCGGAGGAAGGTTCAACGGGCAGGTCCGACAGAGACGGTCAGTGATCCAATGTCGCAGCCGCAGGTACTTGTAGAAGTCTTTAAAGGGAAGGCCAAAGCTATCCTGCAGCTGCGCAAAGGAGCACAGACCCTCAGTGTCAAATAAAGTTCAGATTTTTAATCTACCATCACAATCAAAACTCTATAATAGATAGATATACGTTGCATCTATTACTATCGGATTCAACTACATTCCATCCGAGTGGTTTATATGCTGCCATACTTAGTATTAGTTTACCTTAGAAGGATAGTCAGTTCTGACGATCAATATATCCAAAGTGGCACATAGATGTTACATTGAAATACTAATTGCGGATATACTAAGATTACTTTCATACAGTCAAACATATAATTGAGTGGGGTTGTGCTAGCATAAAATATGATTAGATACATGCAGAACCTCCAGTGTCATATTTTACGAAAGTAATCCATTAAAACTTTCCTGGAGAGCTGATATATTAATTCAGTTTTATATAATACTATCAGTTCTACATGATATAAAATATGTATGTAATTATGGAATAAGATAATTATACTCTTCAAGTTACTTAATACCAACAACATGATTAATTGACAGATTTATAGAGCTGTTTGCATCATAATAACAATTATTCATACAATAATATGATACCAATCAACCACACAATATTTTGATCTATACTATACTATATATTGACTATATCTAACAACATATGGCAAGTTAATAAATTTTATCTACCGTCTCTGAATGTATGATGTTGTATAACAGAACCATGTGGTGGGGAGTTATAGTAAATTAGAGGAATATTGATTACACAACTTCTATGAATGGTATCCACACATGGTTACTCTATATGAATAATAGCAGATAAATGTTGATATTGTTGCTTGGCAATTGACATCATGCAACGTACAGATGATTTTAAACAGTGATTATCTGTTTTCTTTTCAATTATTAATAAAATACAGGACTGCAAATGATAAATACATTTTTTGTTTTAAAAATGATGTAAAGTGTGATGGGCCACACTTTACCAAATTCTTTTGAAGGAGTTGATTACAAATTAACAGACATACTCAGGTCTTGGTCATGAAAACACCTACAACATTGGTAACATTATTTAGGCTTCTATCATCATCATCATTTATTTATTTATTTATTTATATAGCACCACTGATTCCGCAGCGCTGTACAGAGAACTCACTGACATCAGCCCCTGCCTCATTGAAGCTTACAGTCTAAATTCCCTAACATACACACAGACAGAGACTATAGTCATGGCCAAAAGTTTTGAGAATGACACAAATATTATTTTTCACAAAGTCTGCTGCCTCGGTTTTTATGATGACAATTTGCATACACTCCAGAATGTCATGAAGAGTGATCAGGTGAATTGCAACTAATTTCAAAGTCCCTCTTTGCCATGACAATGAACTTTATCCCAAAAACAACATTTCCACTGCATTTCAGCCCTGCCACAAAATGACCAGCTGACATCAGGTCAGTGATTCTCTCGTTAAAACAGGTGAGAGTGTTGACGAGGACAAGGCTGGAGATCACTCTGTCATGTTGATTGAGTTAGAATAACAGACTGGAAGCTTTAAAAGGAGGGTGGTGCTTGAAATCATTGTTCTTCCTCTGCTAACCATGGTTACCTGCAAGGAAACACATGAATTTCATCATTGCTTAGATGCAAAAAGGGCTTCACAGGCACACGTTTATCTTACATATGTCCAACAATATCTTAAACATATAACATATACATATACATATATATATAAAAAAAAAAAAAAATCTTTAAAAGGATGGTATCATGAATATCTAATAATTTCATATTGAACTGCTGAGGACTGGGGTAAAGTATTTTTCTCTGATGAATCCCCTTTTGGGGCATCTGGATAAACGCTTGTCCGGAGAAGGAAAGGGGAACGCTACCATCAGTCCTGTGTCATGCCAACAGTAAAGCATCCTTAGACCATTCATGTGTGGGGTTGCTTCTCAGCCAAGGGAGTGGGCTCACTCACAATTTTGCATAAGAACACAGCCATTAATAAACAATGGTACCAAAACATCCTCCAAGAGCAACTTCTCCCAAACATCCAAGAACAGTTTGGTGACGAACAATGCCTTTTCCAGCATGATGGAGCACCTTGCCATAAGGCAAAAGTGATAACTAATTGGCTCGGGGATCAAAACATCGAAATTTTGGGTCCATGGGCAGGAAACTCCCCAGACTTTAATCCCATTGAGAACTTGTGGTCAATCCTCAAGAGGCGGATGAACAAACAAAAACCCACATATTCTGACAAACTCCAAGCATTGATTAGGCAAGAATGGGCGGCCATCAGTCAGTATGTGGCCCAGAATTTGATTGACAGCATGCCAGGGAAAGTTAAAGAGCACTTTGAAAAGAAGGGTCAACACTGCAAATATTGACTCTTTGCATAAACTTAATGTAATTGTCAATAAAAGCCTTTGACACTTATGAAAATGCTTGTAATTTTACTTCAGCATACACATCTACCGTAAGGAGCAGATTAAATTTGTTTTTGTTTTATTTTGATTATTATTATCCTTGCATGTTATAAAACCAAAATACAGTACTTTAAAAAAAATATACATTGACCATTGCAAAAAATAAAAGACATGGCTTGCTGCAACCCAGCTGAACTGTACTGACAATAAAAATAAGTAGGTTTTTTGTTGTTGAGCTTCAGAACAAAGATGCTGTAAACATTACTGACAGCTAATAGCCAAGAATGTAAATTGTTTTGGACAATTGCGTGACATTTAATTTAATATTTGGTCAGATTAAAAATAAAATGTTAATCAGTAGCAATCATGACAGATCAATAATTTAACCTTCTTTTACTTTGCATAAGCCAAATACTGCACTCTGTGATTCTGGGTGATATGATCTGAAATGTGAAAATTAATTTTAGTGACTTCAGATGAAGTACTGATAAAGTGGAAGAGATCATAGTTATGAATCTCAATTAAGTTAGGGAAGAACTGTTAGTATTGGTCCAGTGACTACATCAGTCATTTGTTAAATTTAATCCATATATTGTCTTTAATTTCATTGCAAACATTGCAACGAAAATCTTGCAGCACCATCTTGTGGCAGAATGATATATAGTCTGCGAATGCTAAAAGTGATACACAAGTGACCATTGTGGTAAGTTACAGTAACCAACACAGGATTATTGTGATAGTAACAGCTATGTCAAAGTGTCATCTGTCTATGATGTGTAATGTAATCTCAGTAAGAAGAATGGTATGAAATTTTATGAAAAACTGCAAAACAAATCACATAGAGTGACAACAGCCTACTTTGGATTATGCATTTGTGAAGTTTAATCTAATAAAAAATAATAATGATACTGTTAGAAATATAGTGTTCCTCCTAATCTAAAACAAAAAAATGACCAATACACAGGTCTCACAAGGTTTTATCTGTATAGGTAATATTATTTCTTATGAATCCTTGAATATTTCACTATACCTGTTTAAATTCTGTTACCTTACCATACAGTATTGTCAACAATTAGATAGATAGATAGATAGATAGATAGATAGATAGATAGATAGATAGATAGATAGATAGCACGAGGCATATAGCACCCTCCCAATCAAACCGATTTAGGTTTTGAGGGTTTTAGGATTTGAGGGCTCTGTCACACCATCCTGATCGGGTGAACTTTGTTTTGCAAGTGGGAAATTCGGGAGGCATATTTCATTCACTGCTTCTTTGTATGGCAAAGCAGCGATGAACTGATGCTGTGCGCACTGGTGCATACCCTAATGAAGGTGTATGGAGAGGAGGAGAGTATGGGGCAACCGAGCACTTCAAAAGAGCTAGGCACGTTCCTGGCATGTGGCCATGCCCCCCCTCCCCCTTTAAGACATGGCCGCAGCTTCCTGTCCCGATGCTGGCTACCCAAATGTTGAGAGTTATGAGATAGTCACGCAGTTTATTCTGCTAGATCCCACGCAGAGTAAAATGACAATTGTTTCACAACCATAGTGAACAAATACATCAGACTGACTGGAGTTACAAACATGGTTACAGGCTTCATGAATGAATCCAAGTATGGAAAAGTAATAATTCCACATTGCTTACAGAGAATAAGTGCAGATTTGACAGTGATTATCAAATTTTTTTTACTGTTTCATGAAGCTAGATAGAAACTATTGCTTTATCTGAGCCAATCCTTACTATACTCCATACATCTATCACTACTGCCTGTCCCTCTTCCCATACCCACATCATTACCCTCAACAGTAATTACACACCAATCATCTGCATTTCTCCGCTCAGGAATATAATTTATCTACTGTATATCATTTACCGTAGCAATTTTCCTAAATATAAAACCATTTCCTTGTATCTATCAGCATTCATACACACCTTCATTATTTTATTTCTATTATACTTTGAGCTCTACCAATAGTAGTCTGCACTGTCCTATATATGTCATTTACTATGTTGTATTACTACCCTTTATAAAGTGTCAACCTATTTCACATTGCGGTATAGGATAGAAAAGGCACATATACACAGAAATCAATGTAGGGATTTACATTGGAAACATAAGGTAAGAGGCTTCTACCCACTAGTTTAAGCATGTATTGATACCAATAATATATTTTTGATTTCAATAAATTACATATTCACTGTAATCTTCAATCTGTAATGTTAATGCTTAATAATATGCGTATTAGCTGCCAAGTACAAATATACAAATAAAATATGAAGTCTGGCTTCTTTTATCTTTATTTTAAACTTTATTAATCAAAAGTGCTATCTCATTGAATTCACCAAGTAGAAGGTCTCTGCCCAGGTCCTGAGCCTCACAGCTGGAGTCTGCTTCACTGGATGAGCAGTTTTAGATTAGAAATAATTTTTTCTATAATGAGCACAACAAATTGATTTCTCCTCTTGCCCCCTATAGTGTATGCATCCTGTCTCATCAGCAGCGTGCCCTGTCCCCTGCCAGCTCATTTAGCACTCACTGATGTGCCTGCTATATCACTTAATTATGGTATAGTTATTTTTAGATGATGAATAAATGAGTGGAATTGAGTATTTAAAAAGTTCTCTGCGCACCCCAGAATACAAAGAAAAGAAAGTGTATTTCTAAAAATTGGATGGAAAAGCCAACTCATTGCCCCCATTTGTTATCCATTGCAGACACTGCATATAGTAACGTAACAACTAACACCAGTGACACACCATAGTGTAACACATAATAATCTGTGTGCCTTGGTACAGGACTGTCATACTGTGCATCACTTTGTCAGACAATTAGGTCTGCATACTGATTTACCCAGCCTGCTGTTCTCAGATTTTTAAGGTCTGCCAAATCTTGCGTACCACTTGATCCAAAACAATTACATTCACAAATATACACTTAGAAGCTCAGAACTTGGGATGTTTTATATTGTACTTGCATTTGCTGTGTTGCTGAGTGCACATTTCAAGATCAGACGGGCTACCTGCAGAGTCCTTCTAGCAACTAAACCTAATGTAACACCCCATTCTCCTCATTCCAGGAGGGGTGTTATGAGATGATTATGCTGGTGTCTGCATTTCTCACTCACTGTTCTATAATAGCGATGCCTCCACTCAAGTCTTACTTGCTAGTTCTATGGGGATATGGAGGATGATCACCAGGGCGACTTGGAAGACCCCTGTATCTGCACAGACCGTTACATAGAATGCTACACACAAATATGCTGCAAAAACTGCCATTGACTTTTTATTATTTGTCAGAAGAATCTGATCAAACGCGGTAGCAGCAATTTATAGTTGAAAAAACATAAACCATTATTTAACATTAAATGCAATGGACTATAAAATATATGAATTCATATATATTGGCAATACAATAAAGGATAGATAAAATGTACTGGGTGACATAGTAATATACATCAATATGCAAATATAACAATATTGTTATAAGGCCTTGTTGGCATAACCCAGGTTCCTTAAACAAATTGTGGTGTTGATACTCTATAAGTAGAGTCTCAGAAGATATGGGTTAAAAGGTTATAGTCTATGGTACAATGCCTCCTATGGTCCTCTATCACTTTGCGACTGCTTACTAGATTACATAGTTAGTCGTATATATGTATACAGTTCTTAATTTGTACATTATTATTATTATTATTACTAATATTTACACACCACAAAATTCTCTAGCGTTAGCTAGTGGGGAAATAGAGCATAGTACATAAAAAGTCCAACAAACAGAATACAGAAAATAAAAAAATATAAAAATAGAAGTGGAACTCCTATGTATACTACACCAGGACAAATAGTGAGAACCAGAATAGGACAGTGACATCAAGACCTAGGGGACGTGGCATTTGTATGATAACCGAGTAGTCAAATGCAACAGACTTTAGATTAAGCAGTGATCAAATCATTGATCGTCTTAGTCAGTTGCAGGCCCCATGAAGTGTTGGGAACAAACTCTGAATGAAGATGATATGTGAAGATGTGCCCCGCAGCGCCCACGAAGAGGGCGAAGATGGATCCCGCTGTGGTGCCCATTAAGAGGGCGAATATATACACCATTGCCGTGCCCATGAAGAGGGTGAAGATGGAAGAAATGAAAATCAACTTACCGTTCCTGTGATCCAGCACTGGTGAGTATTTCTCTTTTTCCGCAGGTCCCGGCAGCAGTGGGCAGGTGAGCCAATAAGGGCTCGCCTCCCCCTGCTGGCTGGAAGAGTGAGCCAATCCTGGCTCACCTCCGGCCGTTTAAATTATTGGTGCCACGGCGAGCCAATCAGCGCTTGCGGTGGCGCCGATTGATGACATTGCGCTGGCGGTTATTTAAGCCGCCGGGCGGCACCATCTTGCCAGAAGTTTGCCGGTGGAGAATGGAGAGGACGTCGTGGGATGTCCGGAGTGAAGAAGACAGAAAACGCCCGCGGAAGTCGCAGAGTGCCCTTGTCAGGGCAAGGAGCTACCCTGCCACTGAAGAACATGCCGAAGACGTCGGCGGGGAGCCCTTGTAAGGGCTGAGAGCGCCCCCGCCCAGAGAGCCGCCGGAAGCCCCGCGCCAAATGGGAGAGGAGGCGCGGCGGGCTGGAGGGTCTGGAGGACCCGGAGAAGACGTCGGGAACAAGCAGAGTATCCTGCGCGGAGCAGGTAAGTATACTCCGCTGTTAGGTCGGGCACTAGGCCCATGGCATAGATAGTGGGCACAAGGCCCTGGTGCAGATAGGCTGAGGTAGCGACATATTAAGGGCACAAGGCCCTAGTTAGTTGGGCTCAGAACACATAGTCAGGTAGGGCACAAGGCCCTAGTTAGTGGGGCTTAAAGCTCATCATTAGAGAGGCACAAGGCCCTAGTTAGCTGGGCTCAGAGCCCAAGGCACAGGGGGCATGAGGGCCCATAGTCAGTGCACAAGGCCATGTAGTTAGCCGGGCATAGAGCCCATAGTTAGAAGGCACCAGGCCCTGGAAGTAGAATGGGCATGAGAGCCCATAATTATAAAGGGTGCAGTCCCAGTGTTGTGTGAGTAAACTAGGTGATAGTCCTAGGCAACATTAGAGCAGAAGGCTCCTGTTAGTGCTATACTTAACCGTCTTATTCCACCTGTGTGGTGAATACTGTATTTTGCATTGTATTAAGTTGTGCTGTGTGTGTTTATTTACAGGTGCAAGATGTCAGGCCCACATTAAAGGTAGGCTCTTGTTTCCTTACTGTTTTATTGTTATAATCTGTGTCTGTGGGGATAAGGGGTAGTTAGGAGCACACACACAGTTAGGGAAGGACACACAGTAGTCTTCCCGTCCCGTAGGTCCCTGAGGTTACGCTGGTTTCCTGAGGCAGTGATTGGGGATCTCACTGGCAGTGCGGCACAGCCCTTTTGAATTCCAGCACTCAGTCCCGTGGTTCCAATTGGGTGTCTGTCTGAGTTCCGGCAGGGTCCCTGGCGGATCCAGGTTGGGTGTTCCACTTGGGTAAAGGAGACCGTTTTGAGTTTCGGTATTGTCCGATGGCGATTCCGTGCAGAAGGTGCCACTCTGGTGGCGCGCTGCTCCAGTGAGCCTCAGTCGTGCAGGTGGCAACTGGTCCTTGGGATTCCTTAAGTGACCTCATAGTGAGAAGATAGTCTTCTCGGTATGACCTGGGTGAGGGTTTTAGGATCAGCCCTCCGGAGTAGAACAAAAACACCGGCTGGTGTTCCCCGTAGGTAGAGGGAGGAGGCTTAGGGAGTACACTACACCCAGTTTATAGCCAAGTTGCGTTTCTAACCATTAGTTAGTTGTAGGGTTGGGCTGCCTGTTGTTAGCTAGTGCCAGTTGTGTGGGTTGCACATAATAGCCTCACTTGTAGAGTAGAGGGAGGCTGTGTTGTTTTCTGTCTGTCACAGGTGACGGAGAGAAGTAGGAGAGCAGGGACCGGAAGTTGGAGTGCTCGGGTGAGTATAACGCTCTATTCCTTCTTCTGGTTAGGCCCTCACCGAGAGGTGAGTGGAGTATTTAGGGCGGGACTGTTCCTGGTCCCAAGTACTCATAGTCCCCTGCCCTTGGCAAGAGTAAATCGAGGTGGCGACAAGCGAGATTGACTGGAGTATCTCTGCTCATTGCCGTGGTCTCGGACATTCCTTTCCTGGTAGGCAAGGCCTTAACTTCTGTTTCTTCCTTAGAGGGAAGTGGAGTCAGGTGGCAGAGGTACGGCCGCTGGTCTGCTGGGATAGGAGAGTGGCTGGGGTGACTCGGAAGCGGACAGGAGGTGGCCATCATTTGTAAGGTAAGATATTTGTTTGCGTCTGTCCTGTTCCCCGCAGGCGTTACATTTACAATAGGTTGTATGAGGAATGACAGTGTGTAAGGTGAGTCTCTCAAAAAGCTTCTAAGGGGCATGGGAGTTGAGTACGGTAATCTGAGAAAGCATTTGTGCACAATTTATTTTATTTTTTCAGAATAGGAATAATTATTTCTTGATTAAATTATGATGAAAGGATACCAAAGATGAGGGAGAGATAACATATATTAATTAAATAAGGCTGGGATGAGTATTATAATAATAATAATAATAATAATAATAATAATCATTTTGATAACACTCTACTGGACATTACAGGAATTATTTAACTAATATTTAAGGACTGAGGAAATGCACTCCCTCATAGTAGTCATTGTAATATAACAAAAGCAATAAAAAAACATAAATGTGTTTCAACACTGTACAAATTTACTTTCTTATATCACTATATTGCAAATTTAAAAAGCTTAAATTGCATGCTTTCACGGAATAGGAAAAAGTGCTGACTTGTAAGTTACAAATAGAAAATTGAGACAAAATTACAGCTGTCAACACTAGAAGCTACAGGGCACCAACATAGGTCAATTTGTAAGCAAAAACAAAATGTACTGTACATTTTACCACTTGGATTTCCACTGTGCTGTAATAGGTTTTCAGTGTGCATTAAAAAGACAAAGCCAAGTTCTAAAACCAGATTTTAGCATATAAAAGAGAACAACAGCAAACACGTTTTAAATCAGTTTCTTAAGTCTCACATACACCGTGTGGCCATAATTCTTTATTCATGATATGTTGAAGTAAAATAAAAAACACAATTACATTTGTATTATATCTTGGTTGTAATCTTCCTTTCCTATATGTTACAAATGTTTTTTAGTTTAAAACAAATTCAAATATAGTACTGTAACGAAAGCGGGGAATGACAGGCGCACACAGACATCCTACCTTGTCCACAATTGATCCACCTTCCGGGTGCACGGACTCCTCGACATAGTTTCCCCTGCTTCAGTCTAGGAAGGAACCACAAAAAATTACTGAAGGGCAGAGAGTGAAAGGATGGGGTGTACGAGGTGACTGCCAGGAGCAGAGACACTGCACTCTATTCTGATGGTCGACACCTCAATTTGATCTGAGCCTAAATATCTTACTCACCGATGTACTGGTGAGGGCCTCTACCAAGAGAAAGAGATGAAACTGAAAGATGCTACTCAACAGGTAATCACCGCCTCCACTTGATGGTGCCTAGAAAGAGGGGCGACACAAGACAGCCCACCAACAATTCTGTCTACCAGGCTACATGTACTTCCCACAGTAATGGTAACTTCAATAACACAAAACAGTGCTCTGATCCTAAAAAACAAACTTTGTGATAGGATGCCGCCCAACTATAAACTCCTAGCAACAGCAATCAACATCACAGTTCACAGACACAAATCCCAAAATGCAGACGGGGAATACGGATATTCCACTGCATATGTATAAACCGGCTATTGTATAGCCCCTCAGACTGGCCCACTATAAGGCAGTAAGTTACACCTTACCACTTTAGGCCAGTACTGCAGTGCCATGGCAAGATCTAAATCATGGTTGTCCAGCATGCCTCTAAATGTGGCCCAGAAGGAGTTTTGGTTGTGGCAAGGGGGCAGCACTGTTAATGGAAAAAAAAAATCCTGCAAAAAAAAGAAAAGAAAATACTTACCTTGCAATCACACTGTCACGTCAGCTGGTACTCCGGCTCCCTCCCTTGTCTCCTCCTCCGTGCGGTGCTCACAGTGAATGTCGGGCGTGATGTCATCACGCCCAACATCCATTGCAGAGCGCATCACAGAGGAGTCACCCGCGCGAGAAGAACAATCAGCAGCACAGAATTGGAGAAAAGAAGAGAAGAGGACAGGAGAACAAGCCGATTAAAAGGTAAAAAAAAGGGAGGATTTTTTTTATTATTTCAAGGGACGCTGACCAGTGAATAAAAGTCACCTGGTCCTGGAGCATCATGGACCTTATCTTCCTGCTACATACTTCTACTTGTAATACTAATAGGGCATTATATATTATTCTCTTTGGCCCATTATAAGTTGTTATCCCTTAACTAACATAGTGGTGTAATTAGCAAAACAGGTCACAATTTGGGGTCACAGTGATGTATATGTCAGGTACCGCAGGCCTGGTCAGGGCACCCTGATATACAATGCCTGGCTTAAATGCACTTTATTGATATTGCATCGAAACAATACAAAAAGTGATTATAGTATAATAACTAGAGAGGATTTTTTGAACAGGGCGATTGAAAGGTAAGTATAGTGGGATTTGAAAAAAAAAGTGATTATATATATATATATATATATATATATATATATATATATAACTTTTTTTCTCATATATATATATATATATATATATATATATATATATATGTTAACTATGTTTTCTATGGTTTTTTGGATGATCAGCTATCGTTATTGTTAGTGTATCTTATGTGCGGCCCAAACCACCTCGTCGTCTGCCAATGTGGCCCAGGGAAGCTAAAAGGTTGGACACCCCTGATCTAAATAGTACATTGGGGCAATATGTGATTTTATATAGCCACAATCACTTCATTTTAATACAGAAGATCCCATAGAGTCATTTATACAGCAGTTCTACAGTTCTGTGCATATACAATATATGAGTATAGTCATGGTTCATCTAGGCATCGTATGTATGCGATCATTGGTGTGGAAGGAAGAATTCCACAGAGCACAACTGCAAAAATGTCACCAATAAGAACACCCTAAATAACATTTAATAATAATTTTACCTAATAAACCATTTGTTTTAAATTAATTAATGCTTTATTTAACATAATACAAATTTGAATAGTATGTGTACCAAAAAGATGCATCGTCAATCCCCTAAAAATGCCCTTGTATTGCTGCAAGTACACATCCCAACAGTCCTGCAGTACTGCCTAAGGGGAGAGTTGGGAGGTAATGATCTGAAAGGAAACCCTGGCAATCACAAGACTGGGATTTCCACATGGACATGAGCTGCAAATACACAGTGTTCTATGCAAACTCTAAGGGGTATACTTACTAAACTGCGGGTTTGAAAAAGTGGAGATGTTGCCTATAGCAACCAATCAGATTCTAGCTGTCATTCTGTAGAAAGCAATAGATAAATTATAACTAGAATCTGATTGGTTGCTATAGGCAACACCTCCACTTTTTCAAACCCACAGTTTAGTAAATCTAGTCCTAAGGGTAAGATCCAATTCAGCACGATGAGCCGTTGGACATCATTGCGAGGTCCAGCTGTGCACATTGCCGACAGTTATGGTAGGGATTTCCGCTCATTTTTCAGCACAGTTAATTATTTTATAATTAACGTATAATAATGCCAATCTTTCTGGGAAAAATTTTGCTGCACAGTACAGTAGGAAGAGGCACATAGCTCATAAACAGAATTTTGCAACATCACAACAGCATTTACTAGATATTATGTTGTTCTGTAGTAGGAGCATATAAAAAGCAACCAAATGTAATATGTCCTTGAAAATAAAAGTCATTGAATGAAATCTCTCTTATCTGAAAAAGAGGTACATACACTAGAAAATCCAAAGACTATTTACAGTTGTGGCAATAACAGGCTAGGTAGCCGCCTGTTCAGGCTTTGGAAGATAGGATCCCCCTAAAAAGGATGAAAAGTGGTGTGACCAAACCTAAGTGTTGTCACACACCAGACTCTCAGGTTTTGTCACTTACCTCTTCGCTGCCTATCCAAATTGTCCTTGCGGTTCTCAGGCTCTGCTGGTTTCAGACCTCTCTGCAAGATGCTATCTAGTCTGTCTCCACTCCAGAGATCCCTCCAGAATCAGAGTATGGGTGTGGCCATCTTGGATTTCGGCGACATGATTCCTCTCAGCCAAACAGGTGATAACTAGGGATGTGCACCGGCGACTTTTGAGGTCTCGTGTTTTGTGTTTTGGATCCGGATTTTCATTATTTTTGGGGTTCGGATTTGTCTCGCAAAACACTTGACGAAAGGTCTCGGTTCGGATTTAAGGTTTTGGATTCGGATTTTTTTTGAAAAAAACATAAAAAGTTTAAAAATCAAGTTTTTGGGCTTATTTTCACTCCTACGCTATTATTAACCTCAATAACATTCAATAACAAGCATTTCCACTAATTTACAGTGTATTCTGAACACCTCAAAATATAGTTATTAGTCCAAAACGTTGCAATGAGGTATCTTTCTGGACTGCGTAGAAGAGTGGGTCACCACAATATATATAACAAGAAAACCATCAACTTGTATGATTCGCACCAATAAATGTACCTGGACTGCGTAGAGGAGTGGGTCACCACAATATATATTAAAAACCCTGAACTTGTATGATTCGCACCAATAAATGTACCTGGACTGCGTAGAGGAGTGGGTCACCACAATATATTATAAAAACCCTGAACTTGTATGATTCGCACCAATAAATGTACCTGGACTGCGTAGAGGAGTGGGTCACCACAATATATATTAAAAACCCTGAACTTGTATGATTCGCACCAATAAATGTACCTGGACTGCGTAGAGGAGTGGGTCACCACAATATATGTTAAAAACCCTGAACTTGTATGATTCGCACCAATAAATGTACCTGGACTGCGTAGAGGAGTGGGTCACCACAATATATATTAAAAACCCTGAACTTGTATGATTCGCACCAATAAATGTACCTGGACTGCGTAGAGGAGTGGGTCACCACAATATATATTAAAAACCCTGAACTTGTATGATTCGCACCAATAAATGTACCTGGACTGCGTAGAGGAGTGGGTCACCACAATATATATAACAAGAAAACCATCAACTTGTATGATTCGCACCAATAAATGTACCTGGACTGCGTAGAGGAGTGGGTCACCACAATATTATTAAAAAACCCTACATAGGTCTGAATTCCACCCAAAAAGTTTATGGACTGCGTAGTGTAGTGTTCCCCACAATATTATTGCAACAGTCAACGTTGTTTAATATCTGATACACCTCTATCTGGACTGCATAGTGGAGTGGCCCCGGTACCCAATTTGGTACCGGGGCCACAATACCTCCTCCAAACATGGTACAGACCATTCGTCATTGAGATCCCATCAAGTATGTTAAAGACAGACAGGGTCGAAGTGTTATTGGTTGACTTTGTAAACCAAAAAACTGTCCCTGTTGCACATAGTCGTGCAATGAAGACTGACTTTTTCATTTACAGGCACCATCTTTCAAGTGTAGTGTTTGTAAGTCTAAGTCATATTATACTTTTGGTAAAATTGGTTTATTTTGTTCCTCTTTATGGTAACTACTAATAGAATTAAAGTATTAAATAGAAGCGGCAGTTCCTCTTTATGGGAATTAGTAATAGAATTAAAGTATTAAATAGAATTAAAGTATTAAATAGAGTGGTATAGAGTTGTAGTGTGGTATAGATAGAGTGGTCCCCACAATATAATAATAAAACCCTCAACTGGTCTGAATTCCACCAAACAAGTATATGGACTGCGTAGTGGGGTGGCCCCGGTACCCAATTTGATACCGGGGCCACAATACCTCCTCCAATTTCCAAGTGTAGTGTTTATAACATCTTAACACTACACTAATTCTAGCACGTCAAAACCTCTTGTTTTAAATAATGACAGGGCATTTAACTTTTGATTTAATTTATTGAATTTGTTGGCATTTTCTTTTACTTTTTGAACATGGCAAACGACTGTTGAATGGTCACATAATGCCAAAAAAAAAGTTGCAAGATGGAATTGTCCTTGGGCCCTCTCACCCACCCTTATGTTGTTGAAATAGGACATGCACACTTTAACAAACCAATCATTTCAGCGACAGGGCCTACCAAACAACTGTGGCTGAAATTATTGGTTTGTTTGGGCCCCCACACCAATAAAACAATTCATCTCTCCCTGTACAAACTAAACAGGCTCTACTGAGGAAAGATGTCGTCCTCATCCTCAACCTCTGATTCCTCTCTCCCTACAGTGTGTACTTCCTCCTCCTCACACATTATCAATTCGTCCCCGCTGGACTCCACAACCACAGTCCCTCTGTACTGTCTGGAGGGCAGTGCTGTACTTCATTGAGGAATTGATTATTCATTTTTATAAACATCATTTTTTCTACGTTGTGAGGAAGCAACCTCCTTCGACGCTCACTGACCAGGTTCCCCGCTGCACTAAAAACTCTTTCCGAGTACACACTGGAGGGGGGACAACTCAGTTAAAAAATAGAGCCAGTTTGTACAGGGGCTTCCAAACTGCCTTTTGGAGTTCTACCACATCACTACCTCTAGTTAATTTAGATTGCAAGGCTTGTAAATATAAATACTTTGAAGATAAAAAAAGCAGGCTGCACAGACTGTTGAGCTAGAAAGTGAAATTAAATGGACCACGTTACTTTGGTGGCTATCTATGCCCCCCCCCCACACACTTGTAGTTGAATATAAATAAAGCAGCCTGCATAGACTGTAGAACTAGAAATTCAAATATACAAAGAAATGGACAAAGGCAGTTTGGTATCTGTCTGCATCAGATCCCCTCTCCACTAGGAGTAAAACAGGAAACTTTTCAGCCGTTATATAATCTAGAATATAAATAGAAATTGAGAAAGGCAATTTGGTATCTGTCTGCATCATAATCATCAACATCCTCCTCCCAGTGTACAACATTCACACCTTCATTAGCCAAATCTGTAACTGGACTGTGGGTGATCCTTCCAGCATATGCAGAGGGCGTGCTGCAAATGCTGGATGGAGTCACCTCTTCCCGTACAGTGATGGGAAGGTCAGGGTTCACAACCAACAACACCCTTTGACTCGCCTTGGGGATTTGTGATGTCATCTGTTTAGAAGGCAGAGTTCTTTGCTGTTTTGTTGTTGTTGCTGACAGCATAACTCTCTTAAATTTTTTGTAGGGGGGGGGAGGTGGGCTTAGATCCTTGGGTGAAGCTGGACCACTAGTCATGAACACGGGCCAGGGCTTAAGCCGTTCCTTGCCACTACGTGTCGTAAATGGCATATTGCCAACTTTACGTTTCTCCTCAGATGATTTTAAGTTTCTCTTTTTGCTATTTTTTGAGAACTTGGGCTTTTTGGATTTTACATGCCCTGTACTAGGAGATTGGGCATCGGGCTTGCCAGACGACGTTGATGGCATTTCATCGTCTATGTCATGACTAGTGGCAGCAGCTTCAGCATTAGGAGGAAGTGGGTCTTGATCTTTCCCTACTTTATCCTCCAAATTTTGGTTTTCCATTATATGTAGCACAAGAGAGCGTACCCCTAAGCCACACACACTCGGCAAAGTCTTCAAAAATTATATGCGGCACAGGAGAGTAGCATTGGACTTATACTGCTGAATCAGTGAACTTTGTAATAGCAGTACCACTGGACTTTTACTGCTGAATGTGTGAACTTGGTAATATTGCAGTACCAATGGGCTTATATACTGCTGGATTGGCTTTGCAAATTTGGTTATAATTATTTTTTTTTTTAATTTTTTATTTTTATTTTTTTTATAACTTTTTTTTTATTTTTTAAAAACTTGGGAATAATGGGGAAATAACTATGCCCTTAGAAGCACAGAGCACAGGACACAGCACCACTGGACTGAACAGGTGTCACGGGCACTAGGAGTCTTTACCCAGGGATCACCAGGTGGTAGGCTTACCAGAGCAATGTAGATGGTAATAGGGTACTCTGGTAGCTGGGTGATCACGGACCAGGAAGCAGCAGATGATGAGATGCTCAGGAAAGTCTATGACTAGCAGCACTGGTAATATGGAGGTAATAGTACACGAGGAACTGTAGGACAAGGACACGTGAAGGTAGTCAGTGGTCTGCGGTAGCAAGTTGTACCACTGCTATAGTGAGGAGGAATGTCCAACAGAAGCGAGGAGGTGATGAGAGTCAGCGGTCTGCGGATAGCAAGTGGTACCGCTGTCTGAGTGAAGGAGTGGAATCCAAGTGGAGGTATCCGGGGAGTCAGTGGTCTGCGATAGCAAGTTGTACCACTGCTATGTGAGAGGATACTGGAACAGGTGATACTGGAAACAGGGATCAGTGGTCTGCTACCAGCAAGTTGTACCACTGAATATATATGTGAGGAGGTGCACGGGGAGAGACTGCAACACAGGATATACACAGGCACCTTATATACGATCCACAGTAACATGCACAATATATATAAATGACTGAACAGGTCTGCAAATATAGAAAGTCTCTTGAAGTAGTCCAGCACAAGTTAACACAGTCAATGATGGCAATAGACTCAGCGGATAGCAGACTCCAGAGGAGAACCAACACAGTCCAGCAAGATATGCAATACACCAGCACAGTCAATGAGAAGTATGCATACCGTGGTTCAGAAGCAGGCAGTCAGATAGGAGTGCAGGGATACCTGAGCGGCAGGAGGCCGGCTGGATGAGAAGTCCCAGGATAGCTGAGGCAGCGGTCAGTAGGTGCAGCGCACAGATAAGTAGACCAACAGGGACACGAATCCACAGGAATCAGTAACACGTGGAACTGGACTCAAGGAGGACCCAGGAGAGTGGAGATGATCCAGCAGAGGGGTAGTTGATGAGATATAACTCCAATGCTGACAGGAGGGTAGACCTGCGGGACACGTGAAGGCGTGGAGAGCCGATCAGCAGTAGATGGGTGATAGCGCGGTCAGCAGCAGCAGGGCTCTGCGGTACACGGAGGTAACCAGTAGCAACCAATAGTTGTCAGTAACGATGGAACACGGGAGAGCAGAGTAGACCAGGAGCTGTTGATCACGGAGAGTAGCAAATGGCAATGAGAGCAGCAGTCTCGAGGAAACACAGGAGAGCTGAGAAGAGACTGCAGTGCACAGGGCAGCGGATAGGAATCAGCTAACTTGTCACGATGATGAACACAGGCGAGTTGTAGGCTGGAGGCTGTAGTGCACGGAAGCAGCGGATAGACATCAGCTAACAGTCACGATGATGAACACAGGCGAGTTGCAGGCTGGAGGCTGTAGTGCACGGAAGCAGCGGATAGACAACAGCTAACAGTCACGATAATGAACACAGGCGAGTTGTAGGCTGGAGGCTGTAGTGCACGGAGGCAGCGGATAGGAATCAGCTCACGGACTTGATGAGGAACAGGTGAGTGGATGTAAAGTAACGGTTGGAGTGCACAGAGGCAGCGGGTAGGAACCAGCAACCAGTCACAGTGAAATATAATAGCGAGATGTGGATTAGAGGACTGTAGTGCACGGAGGCAGCGGATAGGAATCAGCAAACAGTCACAATGATAAGTAATAGCGTTGAAGTGGTTTGGAAGACTGTAGTGCACGGAGGCAGCGGATAGGAATCAGCTAACAGTCACGATGATATAGATGATGGTAGAAGTGGTATGGGAACCACAGTAGTAGAAGTGGTTTGGAAACCACAGGAATCAGCAGCGCTGAAAACACGAGGAATACAGGAACACCTTCAGAGACTCATAGGAAATGAGACTCCAAGATCAGGCCACGTGGTGTTGACCACAGGTGCTTAATATAGGGAGTGTTGCCTGATCTGCCAATTGAGTTAAAGGGACATACACTGAAGTATAGGAAAGGGCTGCGCATGCGCAGACCCTCAGGATGGAGGACGGCCACGGTTCCTAAATGTCCGAGAAGAGGCACTCACGGTCCGGTGAGTGACAGTACCCCCCCTTTTAAAGGTGGGCACAGAACGCCTGGAACCGGGCTTGTCCGGATTTTTGGAGTAGAACTTCTTCAAAAGGGCAGGAGCATTAAGATCTTCAGCTTTGATCCAAGAGCGCTCCTCAGGACCAAAGCCCTTCCAATGAACGAGGAAACGGAGGACTCCTCGCGAAATTTTTGCGTCTAGTACCTCAGTAATCTCAAAATCCTCCTCCTGATGAACTTGAACTGGCTGCGGAGCTGAGGGAGGATTTGAGAAACGGTTGATAATAAGAGGTTTGAGTAAGGACACATGGAAGGCATTAGAAATCCGAAGATTCTTAGGAAGAAGAAGTTTCACACATACTGGATTGATTACTTGAATGATCCTATATGGACCAATAAAACGAGGGGCGAATTTCATAGATGGAACCTTCAAACGAATGTTTTTAGTAGATAACCAGACACGATCTCCAATTTTTAGTGGTGGAATAGCCCGCCTCTTCTTATCTGCGAAAGATTTATATTTGATAGATGTCTTCTTTAAACAGGTTTTGACCTGAGACCAGATATTTTTAAAGGTCTGACAAGCAATCTCCACCGCAGGAACTTGGGTGGGCGGGAGGGCAGGAAATTCCGGAAAAGACGGATGGTGACCGTAGACCACAAAAAATGGAGTTTTGGATGATGACTCATGGTACATGTTGTTATGGGCGAATTCAGCCCAAGGAAGCAACTCTACCCAGTTGTCTTGATTGGCTGAAGAGAACATCCTTATAAAAGTCTCAAGATCTTGATTGACACGTTCAGTTTGTCCGTTAGATTGCGGATGGTAAGAAGATGAGAGTGCTAATCGTATGCCCAAGGTTTTACAAAGGGCTCGCCAGAATCTGGAAACGAATTGTACTCCTCTATCCGACACAATCTCAGAAGGACATCCATGGATACGGAAGATCTCTTTAATGAAATGTTCAGCCAGAGTAGACGAGGAAGGCAAACCAGATAGAGGAATGAAATGAGCCATCTTCGAAAATCTGTCCACCACCACCCAAATAGTGTTATGATTCTTACTAGGTGGTAAGTCAGTAACGAAATCCATACTAATATGGGTCCACGGTTTGGACGGAATGGGTAGTGGTCGCAGCAACCCTGCTGGAGTTCTGCGGGAGGATTTGAACTGGGAACATAGCTCACAGGAAGCAATGAACTCTTTGACGTCTCTCCTCATTGAGGGCCACCAGTAACTTCGAGAGAGAATCTCAAAGGTCTTGTGTTCACCGGCGTGTCCAGAAAAACGAGAGGCATGGAACCACGAAAGGATTTTCCTCCTTAGAGTAGGAGGCACGAGGGTCTTCCCAAATGGTAGCGTTTTGGTGGATGAAGCAGCCAGTGAGATACATTTGGGGTCTAGAATGGTATGGTTGGAAACCTCTTCTATATCAGAGGACGTCACAAAGGCTCTAGATAAAGCGTCAGCTTTTTTGTTCTTGGCAGCTGGTTTGAAGGTTATTATTAATTCAAAACGGGAAAAGAAAAGAGACCATCTTGCTTGACGAGGGTTCAAGCATTGGGCAGACTGGAGATATGACAAGTTCTTATGATCCGTGAAGATCGTCACCGGATGGCGAGCTCCCTCCAATAAGTATCTCCATTCCTCTAATGCAGCTTTGATAGCTAGTAACTCCTTGTCCCCGATAGTATAATTCTTCTCTGCGGGCAGGAGGCCCCGAGAATAGAAGGCACAAGGATGGAATTTTTGCTGTTCCGAGCGTTGAGAGAGAATAGCTCCTAAGCCCACATTAGAGGCATCTACTTCCAGGAAGAAGGGGAGTGTCACATCAGGCTGTCGAAGGATTGGAGCCGAAGAGAAGGACTCTTTTAGTGTCTGAAAGGCTTGAAGAGCCTCAGGTGACCATTGCTTAGGATTAGCCCCCTTCCTAGTCAGGGCCAAATTAGGAGATGCAATGGAAGAAAAGTCTTGAATAAAGCGTCTATAGTAATTGGCAAAACCTAAAAAACGCTGGATAGCACGAAGAGTAGTTGGCTGGGGCCAATGTAGTACAGCATTCACCTTGTCTGGATCCATCTTCAGGCCAACTCCGGAAACTATATACCCCAAGAATGGAATCTGGGGTAATTCGAATGAACATTTTTCTAATTTACAAAACAATGAATTTTTCCGTAGCCTGGAAAGGACTTCTGCCACATGTTGGTGGTGAGAAGGCAGGTCCTGTGAAAAGATCAATATGTCGTCCAGATAGACGACGACACATACATATAATAAGTCCCGGAAAATCTCATTGATGAAACCTTGAAAAACAGCGGGGGCATTACACAGCCCGAAAGGCATTACCAGATATTCGTAATGCCCATCTCTGGTGTTAAACGCTGTCTTCCATTCGTCACCGGAACGGATTCTGATTAAATTGTAGGCACCACGAAGATCCAATTTAGTAAAGATACGGGCTCCCTTGATGCGATCGAATAGCTCAGTGATCAGCGGAATGGGATACCGATTCTTAATAGTAATGGCATTGAGTCCACGAAAATCTATGCAAGGGCGTAAGGATCCATCCTTCTTTTTAACGAAGAAGAACCCAGCTCCAGCGGGAGAGGTGGAAGGTCGAATAAACCCACGCTGGAGGTTCTCCTGTATATACTCAGATGTAGCTTGAGTTTCAGGTAACGAGAGTGGATAGACCCGGCCCCTGGGGGGAGTCTTGCCAGGTAGAAGATCGATCGGACAATCCCAAGAACGATGAGGAGGAAGACGTTCAGACTGAGCTTTATCAAAAACATCAGTAAATGAAGCATATTGAGGAGGGAGTCCCGGTGAGGTAGATGAGATGGAAGATTGCTGTACTTTGAGAGGAATGACTTGGGAAAGGCAACGATGGTGACATTCAGACCCCCAAGACGTGACTTGAAGGGTGCGCCAGTCAATCTGGGGAGAGTGACACTGAAGCCATGGAAGGCCTAAGACAATTGGACTAGTCGTAACAGGGAGGATTAAAAACGATATTTCTTCATGATGCAGAGCACCAATCAGAAGGGTTACTGGAGACGTACTCTGGGTGATGAGACCGTTGATGAGACGTGATCCATCTATAGCCGTCACAGTAATGGGTGTTTTTAAGGTAATCACTGGTAGGGACCATTGATTTACTAATGATTTGGAAATAAAATTTCCTGCTGCTCCGGAATCAATCAATGCCTGTGACTCAAAGGTTTTGGTAGCACAGGAAATTGTAACATCAAAGGCGCAGACTTTAGATTTCATGGAAGATGGAGAGGACTCCAGGGACCCTAACTTCACCTCTCCAGAACTAGTTAGGGCCTGGCATTTCCCGATCTCTTAGGGCAAGAGCTGAGCATATGAGTGGAATCAGCACAATAGATACAGAGTCTATTCTTTACTCTTCGTTTCCTCTCCTCTGAAGATAATTTGGAACGTCCTATCTCCATGGGAATCACAGAGGGTGAAACTGGACGAAATTGAGGGTTAGAACGAAGAGGTGCTTTAGCAGAAGTTGTTTTCTCAGCCTCTCTTTCACGAAATCTCATATCAACACGATGGCAAAGAGAGATCAGATCCTCAAGTGACGAAGGAAGCTCCTGGGTAGTCAGTGCATCTTTAATTTTATCGGAGAGCCCCTGCCAGAAGGCGGCAACTAGGGCTTCAGTGTTCCACTGAAGTTCAGAGGCTAAGATCCTAAATTGAATGACGTACTGTCCTACTGTATGAGATCCTTGTCGCAGACGGAGGATGCTGGAAGCAGCGGAGGTCACACGACCTGGTTCATCGAACAGACTTCGGAATGTAGCAATGAATTTGGCACTATCTTGCAATATTGGGTCGTTTCTTTCCCACAGAGGGGAGGCCCAAGCCAGGGCTTGTCCAGAAAACAAAGAGATAAGATAGGCCACTCTGGAACGATGGGTAGAAAAATTTTGAGGTTGGAGCTCAAAATGGACTGAACATTGGTTAAGGAAACCCCTACAAGTTTTGGGGTCCCCATCGTACTTTGACGGAGTAGGCAGGTGAAGCGTAGAAGCTGTAGACACCTGGGATGGCACTGGGGAAACGGAGGAAAGCACAGGAGCCTCAGTAGTAGCTGTCACTGTCTGTCCAGATGTTCCTTGGGAGGTTAACGATTGATAACACTGAAGTAACAGCTGTTGGCGGGCATCCTGTTGCTCCACACGGCTGACCAGATGCTGCAGCATCTCTTTGGCTGTAGGTTCCGTATCTGGGTCTGTCATGGCCTGATCTTACTGTCACGGGCACTAGGAGTCTTTACCCAGGGATCACCAGGTGGTAGGCTTACCAGAGCAATGTAGATGGTAATAGGGTACTCTGGTAGCTGGGTGATCACGGACCAGGAAGCAGCAGATGATGAGATGCTCAGGAAAGTCTATGACTAGCAGCACTGGTAATATGGAGGTAATAGTACACGAGGAACTGTAGGACAAGGACACGTGAAGGTAGTCAGTGGTCTGCGGTAGCAAGTTGTACCACTGCTATAGTGAGGAGGAATGTCCAACAGAAGCGAGGAGGTGATGAGAGTCAGCGGTCTGCGGATAGCAAGTGGTACCGCTGTCTGAGTGAAGGAGTGGAATCCAAGTGGAGGTATCCGGGGAGTCAGTGGTCTGCGATAGCAAGTTGTACCACTGCTATGTGAGAGGATACTGGAACAGGTGATACTGGAAACAGGGATCAGTGGTCTGCTACCAGCAAGTTGTACCACTGAATATATATGTGAGGAGGTGCACGGGGAGAGACTGCAACACAGGATATACACAGGCACCTTATATACGATCCACAGTAACATGCACAATATATATAAATGACTGAACAGGTCTGCAAATATAGAAAGTCTCTTGAAGTAGTCCAGCACAAGTTAACACAGTCAATGATGGCAATAGACTCAGCGGATAGCAGACTCCAGAGGAGAACCAACACAGTCCAGCAAGATATGCAATACACCAGCACAGTCAATGAGAAGTATGCATACCGTGGTTCAGAAGCAGGCAGTCAGATAGGAGTGCAGGGATACCTGAGCGGCAGGAGGCCGGCTGGATGAGAAGTCCCAGGATAGCTGAGGCAGCGGTCAGTAGGTGCAGCGCACAGATAAGTAGACCAACAGGGACACGAATCCACAGGAATCAGTAACACGTGGAACTGGACTCAAGGAGGACCCAGGAGAGTGGAGATGATCCAGCAGAGGGGTAGTTGATGAGATATAACTCCAATGCTGACAGGAGGGTAGACCTGCGGGACACGTGAAGGCGTGGAGAGCCGATCAGCAGGAGATGGGTGATAGCGCGGTCAGCAGCAGCAGGGCTCTGCGGTACACGGAGGTAACCAGTAGCAACCAATAGTTGTCAGTAACGATGGAACACGGGAGAGCAGAGTAGACCAGGAGCTGTTGATCACGGAGAGTAGCAAATGGCAATGAGAGCAGCAGTCTCGAGGAAACACAGGAGAGCTGAGAAGAGACTGCAGTGCACAGGGCAGCGGATAGGAATCAGCTAACTTGTCACGATGATGAACACAGGCGAGTTGTAGGCTGGAGGCTGTAGTGCACGGAAGCAGCGGATAGACATCAGCTAACAGTCACGATGATGAACACAGGCGAGTTGCAGGCTGGAGGCTGTAGTGCACAGAAGCAGCGGATAGACAACAGCTAACAGTCACGATAATGAACACAGGCGAGTTGTAGGCTGGAGGCTGTAGTGCACGGAGGCAGCGGATAGGAATCAGCTCACGGACTTGATGAGGAACAGGTGAGTGGATGTAAAGTAACGGTTGGAGTGCACAGAGGCAGCGGGTAGGAACCAGCAACCAGTCACAGTGAAATATAATAGCGAGATGTGGATTAGAGGACTGTAGTGCACGGAGGCAGCGGATAGGAATCAGCAAACAGTCACAATGATAAGTAATAGCGTTGAAGTGGTTTGGAAGACTGTAGTGCACGGAGGCAGCGGATAGGAATCAGCTAACAGTCACGATGATATAGATGATGGTAGAAGTGGTATGGGAACCACAGTAGTAGAAGTGGTTTGGAAACCACAGGAATCAGCAGCGCTGAAAACACGAGGAATACAGGAACACCTTCAGAGACTCATAGGAAATGAGACTCCAAGATCAGGCCACGTGGTGTTGACCACAGGTGCTTAATATAGGGAGTGTTGCCTGATCTGCCAATTGAGTTAAAGGGACATACACTGAAGTATAGGAAAGGGCTGCGCATGCGCAGACCCTCAGGATGGAGGACGGCCACGGTTCCTAAATGTCCGAGAAGAGGCACTCACGGTCCGGTGAGTGACAACAGGATCCAGCAGCACTACTGAACTCAACAGGACAGAGCACAGGACACAGCACCACTGGACTGATACTGCAGAATGTGTGAACTTTGTAATATTGCAGAACCACTGGACTTTTACTGCTGAATGTGTGAACTTTGTAATATTGCAGTACCAATGGACTTATACTGCTGGATTGGTTTTGCAAATTTGGTTATAATTATATATTTATTTATTTTTTTTTAATTTTTAATTTTTTTTTACTTTTTTTTTATTTTTTAAAAACTTGGGAATAATGGGGAAATAACTATGCCCTTAGAAGCACAGAGCACAGAACACAGCACCACTGGACTGAACAGGACACGGCACAGGACCCAGCAGCACTACGGAACTCAGCAGGACAGAGCACAGGACACAGCACCACTGGACTGATACTGCAGAATGTGTGAACTTTGTAATATTGCAGTACCACTGGACTTTTACTGCTGAATGTGTGAACTTGGTAATATTGCAGTACCAATGGGCTTATACTGCAGGATTGGTTGTGCAAATTTTGTGGTAATTAAAAAAAATTAAATTAGTTTTTGGTATTTTTTTAAATAACTTTTTTTTATTTTTTTAAACACAGGGGAATATTGGGGAAATAACTATGCCCTTAGAAGCACAGAACACAGGACACAGCACCACTGGACTGAACAGGACACAGCACAGGACCCAGCAGCACCACTGACCTCAGAAGGACAGAGCACAGCACACAGCACCACTGGACTGATACTGCAGAACACAGCACAGCACAGCACAGCACAGAACTAAACAACACAGCACAGAACTAAACAGCACAGCACGAGATCTACCAGGACAGAGGACCACCTAACACACCCTCCCTCTACCCTGATCAATGCCCGAGTGAAGATGGCGGCGACTAGCGGGGAATTTATAGGATCCGAGTATCGCGAGATCCGACAACGGGATTATGAGTCAGAGCCTCAGTTTCAGATTTGAATTTGGCGCCAATACCCGGATCTGTCTCGGATCCGACTCGGATCGGCAACGTTCGGGTGGGCTCGGATTTCAGAAATCCGAGTGCGCTCATCTCTAGTGATAACAGCCTCTATATCAGATTCCCTCCAAAACCAGTTAATGAGAGCTGCCATCGTGGATATAGTCACCTGAATCAATTTCAGCAACTCAGTTGTTAGGAACTCCCAAGTCAGTACAGTGAAACTCGGGAACTACTCAGAAGGCCAGTTGTTTGCTGGAGCCCCTAGTGGTGGGGACAGACTGGGCTGCGGGCCGACCGAGGGTCGAGTAGCGTATACTGACTTAAAGGAGTTTCCCAGAAGTGGAGTGATTGGTGGACTGTAGTATAAGAGAAATCCAAGGTCAAAAGGTCACAGGCACAGATGCAATATCCAAGGGCAAGCGAAGGGTCAAACTCACAGGCAGAGAAGCAAAATCCGAATTCCAGCAAAAGGTCAAGGTCAGAAGAGAAGGGTCACAGGTCCAATAACAAGCAGGGGTCAAACACGGGTAGTCAAATCTAAGGTAGCAGGAACCTAAACGGATAGTACAAGCAGGCAGCAGGACTGAGGACAGAATGCTATAACCGGCAGTAAGGCTGCAGACCTCACTGCCTTAAATGTACAGATGAGCCAATCAGAGTCTAGCTCTGAAAATACTTTCAGGAGCTGATTAATGAATAAATCACAGTCTAATAGCCAGCAGGCTATTAGATCTTCCTGCGCACGTGCCCAGCTGTCCCCTATTGCCGGGACGCGGCTCTACAGTGCTGGGCGTCCGGCCGTTGCCTCAACAACGGTCGGGAGTTAGGAGGAAGTGACGTCCTGGTAGTCATGGTGACGGCTGGGGCAGGCAGGAAGCGAGCCGCGGCGGCTGTGAGTACCGCCGTGGCTCGTGACATCAGTGTGCTGTTTCTGCCCAGCTGATTGCAGTCTACAATCGGCAATCAACAAAAACTATAAAAGTGGACCCAGAGAAGAGGCTTCCTGGAGCCCTTACATGTTGCCAGTGCAGCATTGTATTTCAGACGCCAACCTGGTTCCCAGCAGCTTGCAGTCTCACTATCTTGCTACAGTCTTGATACTAACCCAGCTCTGACAGTACAGTCTGAATTCTGGCTCCAGACCATTCCAGCACTCTGGTTCCATCCACTCTGGTTCCTTACAGCATTCTGTTTCCATTACGGTTACAGCAATCCTCTTCCAGCATTCCGGTTACAGCATTCTGGTCACAGCATTCCAGTTCCATTCCGGTTACAGAAATCCTCTTCCAGCATTCCGGTTGCAGCATTCCGGTCTAGCATTCTGGTTACAGTCCGGTCCAGCAATTCAGTTTCTGTTTGCTCCGCCCTGCTAATGTAACCACCATCTGCACCAGTCCATTCACTATATGCAGAGGAACATTATCAGGCCACCCAGCTTTGTCCACGTAGTCACCAGTCCAGCTCCAGAGACACAAATCAGTCTGGGTACAGACAGATCCTCAGATGTGACAAGTAGAAACCTGTAAAGAGTGGGCAAGCAGACCCAGAATAGAGCCTGGGTGAGACTTAGGAAACTGAGTTAGCACAAGATTAAGGGGGGGGGGCACTGGAGGGATCTGCCCCAGGCCCCCCTTACAAAGGGCCCCCAGGACTGGCACAAGGGGTGCCAGTGGGGCACCACCTGGTGGTTGGACCCTCCTTTGCCACTTTTCTTCATGAGGCTACAGATCCATTTTTCCTTCCCTTCCTTCCCCTATGTGTGGCTGCCTCCTATCTCCATCACATCACATGACAGGCGCCGTCTCATGTGTGCATGCTGCAAGAACGAGAGGCAGACTCTTCTGTCTGTCTACCAGAGCGCGCCTGCGTTTATGGGACCTTTAATTTATGGCTGGGTGGTTATGGGGCTATTAATTGAATGTTGGACTGAGTTTGGGGAGAATGAGGGCTATTTATAGAATATAAATATGAATTATTTAATGTTGGGGATGGTTATGAGAAATAGGTATAGTTTATAAATGTAAATGCTATAAATGTACTGTTGGGGTGGTGGGAGGTGGACTATTAATTTAATGGTGCATCGGGGGTGGTAGCTAATTATTATTATTATTATTTGTGGAATGATTGTTGGGTTCTTTAACATCGACCTACTAGTTTTAGGTGAGATGATTAAATATATTTCTTAAATGTGAATGCTATTAATTTAATGTTGTGGCTGGTTGGGGAAATAGTTATAGTATTGAATGTGAATACTATGAATTCAATGTCAGGGCTGGTTGGAGGAAACTAGATCTATTTATCAAATGTGAATATTTTTAATTTAATGTTGGGGCTGGTTGTAGGGAGGGAGGCCTGCTTATTAAATGGTAGGACTTTCTAATTTTGATGTAATTGTCTTTTTTTCCAAATAGGACCCCTAACATTCCAGGGTACAGACAAGCAGCAACCGAGCTAAAGATGCCAGGAAGTGAAAGCTGCAAAAACAGGTAGGAAAGTACAAACCTGAGGGTTGTTTGGAAAGCTCATGAGAGGGCCAAGTGAAGCCTATACATGTCTGTTTGATTTTCTCAATAACATTTCATAAAGGATTCTCTGATTAGTACTGCTCTGGAAGCAGCAGTTTTTACAGCATTACTTCATAACATAATTTTGTTAAATGCATTATTCTTTGGATTCATATTAGCGTATATTTGGTAAAGGAAGTAATTTCCAAGAGTTTGATGTACAGTAGTCACATTTGGATGAAAGCCTGGTATTAATTTCCATTATAAGTAAGTTATTCCCTATAATGCCAGAAAGCTGTGACAAGCATTCATACATTACATTGTGCACAGTTGCATACTGTAGAAAAAAAGAGGTAGACACCTAAGCAAGGATATGTTTAGTAGCATTGAAAATACAGAAACAAGTTCTGGCTTGAAAAACCCTTCTTCTAAGTGATAAGTTGTGTTTATGATGTACTCAGGAATAGCCAGGGGCTGGCTGTGCTGGGGGACATACGCGCCCAGGCCGGTCCCATAGTGACTACCTTAGGCAGGGTCATCAGCCACCTGAAGCTTCTTTTCTTTTAAAATCGCTGCTCAGTCAAGTCTTGCCCCCTGGGCTAAAATTTGCCAGTCCTCCCCTGCACTAGATTTGTCTGACGGATTGTGGTATATATAGTTTGCCAATATCCAGGGACGTCACAGTAGTAGGAATTGTAGGGGTTTCTACTGTGATTGTGCTGTCTGTAATTTGTACCAAGGCCATTATTGGTAGTCACCTAGGACTACCACTATGCAGAGTGTGTGGAATATAAATTTATTCCCAGTGATGGTTTATCTGTGTTCCGGTTTCCTCCCACACGCCAAAAACATACTAGTAGGCTAATTGGCTGCTATCTAAATTGACGTGTGTGTGTGTCTATATTAGGGAATTTAGACTGTAAGCCCCAATGGGGCAGGGACTGATGTGAATGAGTTCTCTGTACAGCACTGCGGAATTAGTGGCGCTATATAAATAAATGATGATGAGGTTTGGTCTGTATATAGTTATCAGTTTTGTCAGCCTTGTGATATCGGGGTAGATCTATGCATAGCAATAACTGTCTATCAGCTATCTGATATCAGTGTAGACATGGGCAATATATGTCAGTTTTATGTGTTTTCTACCAATATATTCTGGTACTTTTTGTACTCATTTGTTATCTAGACATACAAATGCCTTATTTGCTCTAATTGCTGCAATGTACATAACTTAGGCTTTTATGCTTATTGTACTCATTATGAAGCTTCCTAAAGTACAGTTGCTATGCAATTATGTTTCTACTATTGTGCATTAGCATTAGCAACCCTGGCACTAGTACAGTATAACCACATAGGACATTGTGACTCAAACCTTGTCATAATTATGCTCTGATCCTTTGTTACAATAGAAATAGAGTGTAAAATTAGAGGTACCATGCAATTTGATTTTCACAAGTGTGCCTAGATTTCTGTCAAAGTGTATAGGTTTATGGAGCAAGATTGCAGTATGCTGAGTTTTGCAGAGCAGTGCAAAACTGAGATATCATCCTGTGGAGCAAAATGATTAAATTTAGAAAAAAGGTGGAAAGAGCGCACAGCAATTTACACTATGCAAAAAGAATTGTTACACTATTGTTGGGTTGGCTGAGATAAGGCGGTAAATGTATCAATCTGCGGGTTTAAAAATGTGGGATGTTGCCTTTAGCAACCACTCAGATTTTAGCTGTCATTGTGTAAAATGTACTAAATAAAATGTTAACTAGAATCTGATTAGTTGCTATAGGCAGGCAACATCTTCACTTTTTCAAACCTGCAGCTTGATAAAGTTTACCCCCATATCTCATACTCTAAATTTAATGAGACATATCTGTTCCCTTTCCAGTTCCCTTCGGTGGAGAAGCACATTTTTAGGTGCCCTTTGTATGCATGAGAATTTGTTACTTTAATTGGGCAAAGGGGCCACATGTACTAGACAGTTCTGGTAATGTCAGAGCACAAACCAAGCGAGTAATGTTTTAGGAGAATAGAAAAGGGGTGGTTTTAGAGGTCAGAAGTTGGACCTTGACGTCACGTTTACACTTTTGCGCAATGCATATCTGCAGAATTTGCTACCCCCTGCACTCTTCTAGTTTGCAGGGCATCTCCTGACAGCAGAGTGTAGGTAAACCACCTATGAGCAAATCCCAGGTATTATGATAATCTTTAATTGAAATAGCTATTATTACCAATGTAACAGTGCCACCTTGTGGAAAATTTCAGAATGCTTACGCCACTCGAAAATGCTCTGACAAATGTATACCTCAGACAAGTACCCTTGCTATACTCAACAAACAGAAGCTGAATAAACATTTCTTGAATAATTTAAGTTATTCTGCCAATATGTTATGCAGATTAGAATATTGACATTACTGGAGGGTTTTAGAAGTACACGTCTGCCCAGAAGGCAAATGGTGGAAAAGGTATTATGTAGCATGTATGTATGTATGTATGTATGTATGTATGTATGTATGTATGTATGACAGTTGAGCTGAGAAGAAAGCTAAAAAGACATGATAGCTGCTGTGAGGCACTGGCTTGCTTCTGCTTTCATAAATACTGGAAGAAGCCACACTTATCAATGTCAAACACAAAACCAAACCAAATCATTTTGCAGACGTTGGTGAAATTATTTTTTTATATATAAAATATGCACAGTTGTTTATTGCCAGGTAAATTTAGAAATGTAAATGAGCCAGTAAACAGTCACAGAGGCATTTTATTTTCCAATGTTTATCAGCACATTAAAGCAATGCCCTTAGGCTCTGCAGTGGTCGTAATCAAAACATCCATGTTGTACTGCTACAAGGTGGTAGGTTGCCCATCAGAAGGTTTAGTTTCTTCAATCGTAGATTTCACTTTTGACTCAGACTGACTTTCTGACATCTGCCAATTTTGTACCTTGAATAGAAAAAGAGCAGTTTTTTTACAATTGTATTACAATTCTGTTTGCTGATAAGAAAGACACGACTTAAAAGGGTTGCCCACCCAGAGCTTATAATGATCCATGTAGTACATGGGGGAAGGGGGGGGGGGGGGGGAGAATACACAGTATAATGAAAGGACTTCTCTGCTGCTCACCACTTTGTTCAAACTATGGTGCCTCTGTGGACTAGAAATGCCTGTGTTCTACACATTGCATTGTGATGTGCAGAAACTAGACTGAACTACAGGTAGTCATCCTTACACATGATACAAGGCTCGGTGTGACAAAAGCTGGTTTGTGATTCACAATGTCTACGCATAAAGCTTATCTCTCTTTTTATATACGTACCTATAACATTTTTAACTTATAGGTGCAGGCAATAATATAACATTGTATGTTTGAATGTTCCAAATAAAAGTTTACAAAAACAATATGTTAAGACCTCACATTCCAAGGCAGGACACAATAACACTTGGGGCTAGATTTACTAAGCTGCGGGTTTGAAAAAGTGGGGATGTTGCCTATAGCAACCAATCAGATGCTAGCTGTCATTTTGTAGAAGGTTCTAAATAAATGAAAGCTATAATCTGATTGGTTGCTATAGCCAACATCCCCACTTTTTCAAACCCGCAGCTTAGTAAATCTAGCCCCTAGTATTTGATTGAGGAATTCATATTTGGCGATGCATTGTGTTATTTGGGATGCAAACTTTTAGTATTTGGGGATCTGTGAATCTGTTTTTAGAACTTCTACTATATAAGATTACTGCCATATCTATCATTATGTGAAATGATCACATCTTGCATGCTTAAAGAGTTTCATACTGCCATCTATAGTCTTCTCTTATGGGTATAAAAGACCGGTCAAAACAGAATGTATTTGAAATCTTTCCAGTGGACTGGATACAAGTGCCCTGGTACCCTTCAAATATTGTGACATGTCTTCAATATTTGGTGTGCATTGCTGTGATATTGGTTTTTATCTGGGATTTTCAGCACTGGTTTTAGACACTTGTATCTGCTTGATAACTCTAATTACAGGTTAAGCAAACAAACTGTCTCTTATTGCTTATTAAACTTCTGTGTCTTTTGATATTTCATCCGTTGCCCATTGTAACAAGAAGCCCATATTCCACTAGTCAGCCATGCAAGTACCACAGTCAGCAGCCCCGAATGGCTCAATGGGGAGTACCATAATGCTGTTAAAGATTTTTGTGATAAAGTCCTACAGCATTATAATAACAGCCACATGACATGCTTTACAAAAATAAGTATTACTACAGTGTTTACTGCTCCTTTAACCAAATGTGTTTTCACTTGTGACATCTATACCACTTTACTGAAAGAGTTTTTGGACAAAAATTTTAAGAACAAAAACGAAAAGAAAAGAACAATTTACCAAAATTCGGTAAAGGCACAAGCAGCAGATGGCATCTGTGCTGGCACATTTACTAACTGCAGAATATGTGGATGACCGTACATACAGTGTATCCAGAAAGTATTCACAGCGCTTCACTTTTTTCACATTTTGTCATGTTACAGCCTTATTCCAAAATGGAATAAATTCTTTTTTTTCCCTTAAAATTCTACACACAATACCCTATAATGACAATGTGAAAAACGTTTTTTTTTTTTTAGGAGATTTTTGCCAATTTACTAAAAATAAAAAAAATAAAAATTTTTTTACATGTACATAAGTATTCACAGCCTTTGCTAAATATTTTGTTGATGCACCTTTGGCAGCAATTACAGCCTCAACTTTTTTTGAATATGATGCCATAAGCTTGGCACACCCATCTTTGGGCAGTTTCGCCCATCCCTCTTTGCAGCATCTATCAAGCTCCATCAAGTTGGACAGGAAGCGTCGGTGCACAGCCATTTTCAGGTCAAGAGCGCTCTGGAGCAGGTTTTCATCCAGGATGTCTCTGTACATTGCTGCATTCATCTTTCCCTCTATCCTGACTAATCTCCCAGTTCCTGCCGCTGAAAAACATCCCCACAGCATGATGCTGCCACCACCATGCTTCACTGTAGGGATGGTATTGGCCTGGTGACGAGCGGTGCCTGGTTTCCAGGTTTGCCTGGAATTTACCACAGTTGGACTCCAATTAATCTGTAGGAACATCTCAAGGATGATCAGTGGAAACAGGATGCACCTGAGCTCAATTTTGAGCTTCAAGGCAAAGGCTGTGAATACTTATGTACATCTGGTTTCTTAGTTTTTTATTTTTAATAAATTTGCAAAAATCTCAAAAAAAAACCACAACTTTTTTCACCTTGTCATTATGGGGTATTGTGTGTAGAATTTTGAGGGAAAAAATGAATTTATCCCATTTTGGAATAAGGCTGTAACATAACAAAATGTGGAAAAAGTGAAGTGCTGTGAATACTTTCCGGATGCACTGTACATAGGGCTCACAGGTAAACTGCTATTTCTATCCAATATTAAGAATAATTTGCCATAGCTCAGGCATTAGGTGGAGAAGTCTTGTCAGACTAGGGTGTCTAGGAGGCCGCAAAGGAAATTATGTGGGTCAACTTCATAGTCACTAATACCCCATTCATACTGCACCAAAAACCCGGGTTTTTGCAGAGGCACGCTGAAAAACCCGGGTCTTGGTGCAGTATGAATAGTCCAACCACAAAATCCCGGGACTTAGACCCGGGATTTTGCGAGGGGTAATTCCCGGGTTGGACCCCGCTAGCCTGCAGTATGAATGGTGCAACCCGTGTAATTCCCGGGTCTCACCATTCATACTGTAAAAAAAAAAAAATGGGGAAGTAAAAAAAAAAAAGATTTGAATTAATAAAAAATACATAACAAATGTTTACTTAAGTTATTTTCACCCAGCGGTGTCTCCGGTGCGTTGCCGGTTCTCAGGGGGACCTCTGGGTACTAAAATTACGTAATTTCTAATGGACTAGAAATTACGTAATTTTAATACCCAGAGGTCCCCCTGACAGCCGGCAACACACCGGAGACACCGCTGGCTGAAAATAACTTAAGTAAACATTTGTTATGTATTTTTTTATTAATTACAACATATTTTTACACTTTTTTTTTTCTAAAACCCGGGTCGGGCAGGTGCAGTATGAACCCGCCCGACCTGGGAATCTTCTTATCTATACTGCCCTGTGCCCCGGGTTAACAACCCGGGATATTGCCGGAGCGGCAGTATGAAAGTGGTATTACTTTCAAGCCAAATGACTCTCACAGGTCCCCTATATCATTACACAAAATTACAATGAGCCTTACCTAGAGTTTGTTTGGGCTCGTATCTCAATATATAAAACAATAAATACAAAATGTAAAAAAGCAAGACTAAACACAGCTCTTTTTCACAACACACTGGAACGACTGAGCAAAATTGACAAGGTCGAAGTTTTTTTAAGTGAAGAATTTTTGTAAATGCTATTCACAATCCCACAAATCCAAAAGTCACATTTACTAGATAAAATATAATACAAACACAAATACAAAATATAAATACAAATTCAATTTCTTTGTTTTTCCCCTAAAAATGAAATGGGAATCTTCCTTTCTGCTAAAGTACAAATGGAAATATGAATGAAGTAATGCGAATAGACGGCCATAACTTAATGTATATAGTATAGCAGTCACAATAATGCCTTAAATACTATCAGCTAGAGCAGTGATAGGTACCTGGTATACTTCAGGGGCCGCATGCGGTGTCCCTCTACGTTAAAAAGGGACGTGTGTTACCCTTAATCTCAGTTATAAGTAAAAACAATACATTTAATCAAATAAAGAGACACCTATTTGTTTTAACATGTCAGTAGATATTTTAAATAAGTCTTACAAGCTATAACTAACAAATCTGACAATAAAGCAGAAAGAAGATGGGCCCGCAAAAGAAGGCTCAGGGGGCCGCAAGTGAAGGCTCAGAGAGCCACATGCGGCCTCGGGGCCGCCTGTTGCTCATCACTGTGTTAGAGCGTCAATCCACAACATAATCAATCAGAAGTGGCTAGCTAGTGCTGCCAACCGTCATCATGCAAGAACTACGCCTCCTGACCGGTGCAACTGTGTCTCAGTCTACCTAGGTTGCAATGACATGAACATACCCTTACTGTACTCACCGTACGGAGTAATAAGATAAACTTATTTTGTGGAATTGTGTCTTTTGCGCCAAAAAAAAAAAGACCTACATCTACCTCTGCATGAGCCCCCTTATGTGTAAGAATGATGCCCAAATCAGGTATATCAAAATCTTTAAAACAAGTGCTGCTAATGACGAAAATATTACAAACCTCTTGCACTGAAATGGTTAACATGTTGGGAAACAGCAATGCCGACCACTGTGCCAACCATGCTGCTGGGGCCTATGGTTTCAACTTGGTATGTTGGCAGTGAAGCCAAGACTGCCTATTTAAGTGCTCGAATTGCAGACCTGATGGTATAAGATATGTGTAGCTGAGCTATAAAGACATTACAGACCTGGTGTTCATCATAGGTGTTCTCGATATATAAAAAAGCCCCCACTTACCTGCATGGTTGCTGATCTCTTTAAACTGATGCCTTTCGCAAGTAAAGCTTTTGAAGTCTCTTCAAATAACTTATCTTCGCTTATGTCTCCTGCTTTTTTAAGTTCAATAAATGTATCCACAAAGCTGAAATGAACAAAGGGACATATTAAAATATGGTAACTGCAGATTATGTATCACCTGCACAAAAATGTGTATTTGTTTACAGGGTTAAAGTTACAGTTGGTAATAGTCATATGCAGGAAACATAAAACCGTATACTTGGGATGAACACGGTGTACATAGGGCAGTGGTTCATAAAACTTTTTATCTCTACTGACTGGTTGAGACTTTATATAGCAGACAATTATTGTCAGTAAATAAAGTGGAATACGTAACTAAATAATTATTATTATGGCTAGATGATTTGACAACTAAAAATAAAATTTATGTTTACTGTCCCAACTGTAAGGAATATCTCAATAGCTCCTACAGTCCCCGAGAGATTGGACTGGGACAAGGATGATAAGGTGAAAAATATGGAAAGGAAGCACAAAACAACTTCCCCAAGTATGTATCTCTGTGTCCAGAATTTTTGGGCCCTGTGGACAGCCGTTGCTAACTTGGTGTACACTGCACACTTCAAAAAGGCTAGAAAGACATCCGCACAAGCTGAATACCCATATTATTTTTTTTGAGTCATTAAATAATATTTTTTACCCTAGGTTTTATTTATTTTTTCTTATACCTTACATTTATTTACTTTATTATATTTAAAATATTATGCGCTCTGGGGTTTAGCATAAGGAAAACCTATTAGAATATATTTACAGGCTAATTGTATAATGAACAATTGGGAATTTTTGATGAAATATTTCTGGTCTTATTTGTGTGCACACACACACACATATATCATAGGCCTCTAAGAATGGTATTAGTTACAGCAGTGAGCCCAATTCAAAGATACACATATGGAGGACACATGTGTGACAATATAAAAGTATAGAGCGATTTAAGTTACATATTTTGAAGTGGTTTAGAAGCAAGCTGACAGGGTGTGTCTGCGATGAAAGTAATCGAGCAGAACACCTGCAGGTGGAAGTGTCACTTGTCCATCAAGCTAGGGCTGTCTTTTTTCATTGTTCAGTGTGTCCTATGCCGAATAAATTTGCTGGTGTCTAGGGAACCGGTCTCTGTTAATTTAGCATATGTGTGTAACTTTATTTTATGAGCAAAGTACAAAGTAAGAAGTTGTTCATGTGGGCATCTACAGAAGGGTGTCTGTGCCACAAATGATATTTAGATATATATTAATCATAGATACACATACAGTATATAAAGTATATTTCTGGGTTAATTTGAAACCGTGCATTCAATTTGAATATACAAATTCAGAAATGCATCTAGACTGTAAGGTCTCACGAGCAGGGTCCTCTCTACCCTATTCTTCATGTCTGTTCCTCCTTTGTCTACCTCAAATGTACTTGTTATGTTTATCTATTTAAGTGATATGTTTCTGTTTTTATGTTTACATTTGTACCTATGGATTTTGTACCTGATTCAAACTTGTAATTTATACTATCATTTGTTATTAGGTTTAATTTGTATTTGTGTGATTTGTACACTGCAGAATTTATGGCGCCTTTCAAACAAAGTGATATTTGTTTACCTCTTTATTGCAGTATTTTATTGAAGGTATTGAAAATTACACTATTATTATTTCCCTTTATTTATATAGTACCATCATATTATGCACACTCACTAGAAATTACAGTCCAAGATCTCTACCACACAAACTAGGGTCCATTTTGTCAGAGTCCAATTAACCTGTGGGACGAAACTGGATCAACCGAAAGACAGAGAAATAGAGGAAGCGACCTTAGAAACTGTGCTGCACGCACTCTACAACTCCCTACAGATTGTTCATTTGCTCGGCATTATGGAGGAACAATAGGAATCCCATAGTTGTCAGCTTCCCACCCCATGACAATACATAGGTAGACTGGCAAAAAGCATTTCAGGAACTACTGCCAAGCCACAAGTTGCAGGCTGAGAATTACTTCAATGGAACGGCATATTATAATCAGTGATATTGCAAGAATTAGCTTTCTCAGATATATATTATATATATATCCACACACACACACACACACACACACACACACAAAAGCACAAACAAATAACTGAAAATTCTGACCTTGTAATACACTTTGACTGTCACTTTTTGATGATAAGCTTTTTTTTACCTTTGTTAATTTTTATTGAGTGACAGAGTAGTGTGGGTATAAAAATTAAGCATAAACTGTTTAATTGACAGCAGAAACTTTGCATAGCGCGTCTGTATAACTTTCTTCTCTAACAGCTTGGTATAATAACCTTTTACTGTTTCGGAGATACCATGTAGACAAGAAGGCTTGGCATGGAGGTGATTCTCCTTCAATGGTGAAATTGTTTTCATCAGTCTCATTTATATTAGATAACAAAACTTCAACACACTAAATTTTGTATTATTATTTCGAAACGGCTAATATTTAATTTTTTTTGCTTTGAAAAAAATGGTTCTTACCTTTGGCAAACAGATCTGTAATTTTTTCGGTACAAATGAAATATTCCTGCACTACCGTAAGTTTCATAAAATTTACTGAGAAAAAAAAAAAAGAAAAACAGAAAGCATCAAAACAAATGCAACATCATAAATAATGCACACAAAAATCTACAAGAAAATATTGCAATCATCCCAAAGTTGTGTTTAAATATCCTCTTAGGTGAAGATTTTGTGCACCTTTCATACCAAGTATTGTTCTTTATTTTCTTTTATACTGAGAATACAGCCTTAATTCAATGTTATAAAATTGTCTGTCTTTCAATTTCTTAGATAAGACATAAATAGATTTATTATATGTCAGTGTCTCCCAAACACAGTCCTCAGGCCCCTCTAACAGTGCAGGTTTTCCACATCTCCTTGTTGGAGCACAGGTGTATTCATTATTGACTGATATATTATAACAGATCCACAGGTGGTACTAAGTACATCAAGTGAGACCTGGAAAACCTGCATTGTTAGGGGGGTCCGAGGACTGGATTCTGGAAACACTGGTATATATTAATTTAAGCAAGTTAAGTTTTAGAAAGAGCAGCAAGATATGACAAACATCAAAACTAGATGGCACTAATGCAGGAGTGGCACGAAGTCATAGTTTTTGCTGCCCGTCCAAGGCCCAGAAAAACAAAAGAAAACAAATTCAAGACTTTTTTTTTTCTGGCAGCCCACGCAAGACTTTGATTATTTGGCTCAATTGGGGTTTTGAGTTTGACATGGCTGCACTAATGTAAGCACGAACAAAGCAAAAAGCTAATAAACTCACGCTCGGATGATATCCTCACTGTACAAAATTGCAGGCACATTGTCAGGAAGCTTCTTCTGACGTCTTACGGGCTTTTCAATGGCTGGCTCTCTTTTTGGAGGAAAGGCAGCGTACACATCATACCAGACAGGCTTCTCTTTTTGGCTTATTACCCCTGCGCGCATCAGATCTCGAGTTCTGTTAAAGGAAATGCATAACTTAGCAGAATGACCAGCATTTACAAATATTAAAATAGGCAAGTGATGTCAGAGATAAAAGCAGGTACATATGAGCACATATAGGTATGTCACAATGTTTAAGTTAATTAATCACAAGTCCATTTTATTTCTCTGCATATTAACTATTTATTTTTCTTAATACAGACAAAAGACACTACATCTACCCAATATGGCATGCACCCTGTACTTGATCATACTATAATATTTTATTACACTTTATACAGACACAGGACCATACACCCACAGCACCTAACCAGTGCACATGATCAAAACAAAAATCTATTACTTTTTATACCAGTGTTTCCCAGATCCAGGGACCCCTAAAAGTACATGTTTAAAACATCTCCCTGCCGAGGACAGGTGTATTCATTACTGACTGACACATTGCAACAGATCCACAGGGGGTATAATTATTTCACTTGTGACTACACCTACCTAATAAGATATGCCCAGTACATCAATACTGATCTATTCATCAACACTGTTATGTTGCACAGAGTATTCCAATTTACAGAGAACTGCTTAGAGCAGATACAAGACAGTTCTGGTTATTTAGCAACTAATGACTGTCATATCACTCCAGCAACAGATTGTTTACAAGTATGTACCTGGTAAACACGGTACCCAGCTTCTCCAGCCTGCTACCAGCCATGCTGCTGCTAGGAATTATCCTGGTCTGTCAAATACATAAATCGGTGATCGATGACCAGCACTAGAAATACAACTGACGGCAGCCATCCTTAATCCTGTAAAGAACATGACAATAAAGCCAGAACCAACGTATATACCCAAATATAGTGTAATTTAAACAATAGTAATTCTATGTTTAGAGACGTTTACATCGTATGCAATATTATTTTTAAATAAATGAGACACTGGCATTGCATTTTGGAATAGGGCACTTGTTATACAGCGCAACTTCCAGACACCAAGATGGACGAACTGTTCCAGTGAAGGTAGATTAAACAATCACCGAGTAACTGGATCAAGGAGAATAGGGATGTTTGCGACGCCCTTCAACGACGCGTCATGTGAATTAGTGGGCCAGGAATTGAGCGATGATCTTACATTACCGCTTGAAGTAGTTCCATTGCACAGTATTACAATTTAACGCGTGGTGATTATGTTTGAAACATTTTTCTTTATATGAAGTTTTATTTTACGTTTATGACACCACATAGCTTGTCGAATAAAGTAAGACATCCCGGTAGATAAATATTTAGAAAGTGTATTTAGTTTCTCTTCAATGCCATCAAATCTTTCTGATGATTTGATCTCCGGGAATATGGCCGCAACTGAGGACAACAATTAGTTGGGGATTAGATTCCGTTTGGTGACAGCATCATCGAGCTTTAGTTCTAGCCAATAGCAGAAGGAGAGGCAGGAAGTGCCCTGTTTGAATCGTGGTTTAGTCGCAAGATTGATACCGTGGACAAGGGTGCAAAATGAGCAAGACAAAAAGCAGTCCTAGGCGCCAGGTAAAGCGGGGCCGTGTTCCACGTGAATACTTAAGCATTTGGTGGTCTACTGCTGTTTATTAGGCTATCAAGTCTCATTCAGACACGTTTACTCCGCAAGCCGGTAAAAAAAAAATGTTCAAATAGTATTAACTGTTTATTGTAGAAACTAGTCCGTTCTAAACTCTTAACGCCACAGTTAAAACTTTAGAACACGGCAAAATTTATCAACGAATGCCGTAAATGGATACGATAGACTGTATTGATAAAAGTTCAAAGGCAAAAACGTCTGAAAAGTTTTTATAAAATGCACATCGAAAACGCACACTAATTGTGTGGTTTACCCATTTTCCCAGCACATACATATGAACAAGCCTTTAAATGTTTTCTAACCGTAGATGTGTATGGGAGGGATGTACCAAACGGATGATGACAGAAAATGATGATAGGGATGATTGCCTGCAGTATATTATTCGGCCATTAGAAAACATTAATGCCATCTTTCACCCAATACTTTCAACAGACAAAAGCAACTCGCACATTACAGTAGCTGTACTTAAAATGAAGTAGTGTATAATGTCTAGTTTCATTTTTTTTGTTTTTAAAATGCACAATTAGTAACTTACATTTTAACATATATGGGGGGTATTCAATTGTGACCGACATCGGTGAAATACTCGTGCTTGAAAAATATTACCGTTAATACGGTAATTACTCGCTGGATTTCAGCTTGCAGCTCAGGGAGCTGCAAGCTGAAATCCAGCGAGTAAATTACTGTATTAACGGTATTTATGCGCAATATTTTTCGAGCGCTATTTCTCCGATCTCGCTCACAATTGAATATGCTCCATAGGGAAAACACTCCCAGGTGTACGTATCTATGTTTAAAATGTAAATATTTTTTTTTTAGCTATTTTCCCACAGGAAATGAACAGAAAACAGTCCCAGATGTACATATCTATGCTTAAAATGCAATCATACCATGTAAATTAAAAAGATATAGCTTAACATATATGGGGGGTATTCAATTGTGACCTACATCGGTGAAATACTCGTGCTCGAAAAATATTCCCGTGCAGCCCCCCTTCACTGGAATGACCTCCCTCGCTCCATCCGCCTCTCTCCCACTCTGTGCGCCTTCAAACGTGCACTCAAAACTCACCTCTTTCTCAAAGCCTACCACCCATCCACTTAACCCCTATTTCCTCCGCTCATTCTCCCCTCTCTCCCATTGCCTCAACCGGCTCCTCTTGTGCCTGGTCTGTCAACCCTCCCCTAGGATGTAAGCTCGAATGAGCAGGGCCCTCTTCCCTCCTGTCTCCTCACCTGTTCTTCTGCTCCATGCTTATTGCAGCAGCCTGCCTGGAGTTTCTGAAGTATTGGTATTTTTGTTTATTGTTCTGTACTGTTTCACCCTGTATAGTCTACTGTTTGTACTGTGTACGGCGCTGCGGAAATCTTGTGGCGCCTAACAAATAAATGATAATAATAACTTCCCATAGGAAACGCATAGAAAACAGTCCCAGGTGTAAATATCTATGCTTAAAACGCCATCATCCCACGAACATAAAACTTTATATATATATATATATATATATATATACAATAAATATCTCACTACAGTGAAATATTACACCCTAAGGAATGTTTTATTTACAGGTTAAATACCTTGCTTTATTATAATATGCTTGGTCCAGATATAACATGCTCATCACCTATATAGCAAAATATATGGGATATATAGGTCGTTGGTCGTGTTATTCGGGAGAATAATGCAGCCTGCATGCTATTAGCGTAAGCACAGTAATTTTTCCATTGATTTTTGCTTGCAGCCCTGTGAATTGCAAGCAAAAAGCCATGTTTAAATTACTGTAGTAACGGTAATACTATGTGGGCTGTGTTAATCCTAGAACAAGGTGGCCCAATTGAATCCTGCCCCCCTATAAGTCGCTTAGGAGATTTTAGTTTATTGTTATCATACTTAAAAGATTTATGTTGTTTTAGTTTGTAAAATCCGAAATGATGATAAACCGATACTGCCATCAAGTGTTATGAAAGTGAACTGCAAGCAATCATCCATTTCTTTAATAATTCTTGTAGTACATCCCCATGTCTGCTTTGTTTCTTGTCAGAATTGTCAGATAACGTAGTCCAAGCTATTAGGGTATAATTGTTCTCGAGCTAAACTACAAGTATATATTGAGCAGCTACTTGTCTAAGTGTGTGTACTATCCTAACAGAATGACTCTTGTCATTTTGTCACTCAGCCCTTTGACCATTAGATGTATATTGTGGACTCCTGTTTAAAGTTTTAAATTATCCAAACACCACTGATAACACAAACCCGCCTGCCAGACAGTTGGTATCATTTATTACTCTAAACTACTCGATTGCCAAATAAAGACTGTCAGCATGTAAGGTTTCACTATTTAACAGGTTTGTTTTTTATCACGATTGTGGATTAACATGAAGATCAAGTGATTTTTTTTCTGAAAAACAGAACAATTAGTTTTTGATTTTTTTTTGTCTTTTAAGCTTTCTATCTGTAAAAGTTTTTTTTAAAGGAATATATATATATATATATATATATATATATATATATATATATATATATATATATATATATATATATATATATATATATATATATTATGGCTCCTCTTGTGCCTGGTCTGTTTAACCCTCCCTTAGGATGTAAGCTCGCTTGAGCAGGGCCCTCTTCCCTCCTGTCTCCTTACCCGTTCTTCTGCTCCGTGTCTATTGCATCTCCCTGCCTGGTGTTTCTGAAGTATTGGTACTTTTGTTTATTGTTCTGTACTGTTATACCCTGTATAGTCTACTGTTTGTACTATGTGCGGCGCTGCGGAAACCTTGTGGCGCCTAACAAATAAATGATAAAATATATATATATATATATATATATATATATATATATATATTGAAGCAAGCAAACAGGTAGGGTGTATATAACACAAGTAACATGGACAGTGTAATGGATTACAACAGGAAGAAGCATACCAAACTGGCCCATTGACCTGGTGTGGAGAAGAGGCAGGGGAGGGCTCGCAGCCAGTACCCATATCAAGATGCTGTTACCATGGTGCAAATATATAGAGGGGGTGTAGGGAACATTCCAGTGGGGGGGGGGGGGGGGGTGGGAGAGTGACTGTGGTAGGGGAAGGAGTGGCATTTCAGTACGCCAGGCAGGAGTGATGAATAGTGCGAGTACCAAGTGTCCCAAAAATCTTGTGAAAGGAGGCCACCTTGTTGTTCTGGAGACTGGTAATATATTCCACCTGGGATACAAACCATAAACTGTTATTAAACTCCTGGTGTGAGGGGAGGGGCTGTTTTTTTTTGGTTTTTTTTTTTTACAGTAACTGGCTATTTTAAACTTTGCTGCACATGAAATTAGAAGAATCAATTTGTCTGTGGCTTTGTGAAGGCAAGGCATGGAGGCACATAAGAGGGGGTGAGCAAGGAGTCAAGTTTAGAGTGAGCCTGGTGACTGCCTCAATGAGAGCTCTAACCGCGGCCCAAAAGGAGGACAGCTTAGGCCATGCCCAGCATATGTGCATGAAGTCACCTCAGTGTCCACAATCCACATTGCCTCCAGCATGCATCCGAGGTGGTGGGAAACATAGTTTGTAGGCATGTAGGGACCAGCTACCACCGTGTGTGGACCTTGTAAGAAGTTTCTTTAATTGCCACGTAATAGAACACTTGGAAACTCGAGTGTGGATTGTGTCCCACTGTTTCCTGCTTATGGGATCGCCAATGTCAGCTTCCCCAGCCTGACTGGGAAGCTGATATAGGTGAATCCATTAGCAATTATAAAGGGGCTATCTCCCTCTTATACCACTCTGTCCTAGTCCTGCAAATCCCCCAGTCAGTAAAGGGCTGGCTGGGGGTTTTGCAGGACTAGGACAGAGTGGTATAGGAGGGAGATAGCCCCTTTATAATTAGCGTTGTAGCTGCAATTGCATCTACGATGTGAGGCTTTTTTAAATTAAATTTTTAAGGCTTTTGTGTCTTTTTATTTACATTTTCCTCCTTAAGTACTCCCAGTAATGACCGTTAGAAAAATGAAAATGAATCCAAAAAACTACATTTACCCCACACTTTTAATTGTATGAGAGATTCGATCCAAGACATGTAAAAGGTTTATTTGCACAGATTCAGCGGAAAACTTAATGTAAATTATTTTAATTTACGCTGAATCCTCTTCTAATCACTTAAAAATTAGAACTGATGGTGCATTATGCTCAGCTCGCTGTGGAGTCAACATGACAGGGCAAGTGCAATGATAGTGCAAATGTTTTGTCATAATGATGATCAGTTGTAACATAGTAACATAGTTGATGAGGTTGAAAAAAGACACCAGTTCATCAAGTTCAACTTATTTTGGATCTCCTGCGATCCTGCACTTATATTTGAAATTAATCCGGAGTAGGCAACCGCCCATCTGTTTCAATTTTGAAAATCCCCCCAGACTCAATATTGCAATCCAATTTTTACCCTATATCCACTACTATCCTTTATTTTAAATTAACGGTCGTATCCCTGGATACACCTTTCCGCTAAAAATTTGTCTAACCCTTTCTTAAACATATCTATTGAATCTGCCATCACAACCTTCCCTGGCAATGAATTCCATATCTTGACTGCCCTTACTGTAAAGAACCCCTTCCTTTGCTGGTTGTGAAATTTCCTCTCCTCTAACCTTAGGGGATGACCACGTGTCCTGTGTATGGTCCTTGGGGTAAAAAGTTCCCATGAAAGCTCTCTGTATTGACCCCTAATGTATTTGTACATAGTAATCATATCTCCCCTTAGACGCCTCTTTTCTAAAGTAAACATTCCTAAACTGGCTAACCTTTCCTCATAACTTAATGACTCCATACCCTTTATCAATTTTGTCGCCCTTCTCTGAACCCTTTCTAGTTCCAAATTATCTTTTTTATAGAGTGGTGCCCAGAACTGTACTGCATATTCAAGATGAGGTCTTACCAATGATTTATACAGTGGCAAAATTACACTATCTTTCCTTGCATCTATGCCCCTTTTTATGCATGTCAATACTTTGTTTGCCCTTGCAGCTGCTGCTTGACATTGAGCACTATTGCTAAGTCTACTGTCTACGAGCACTCCCAAATGCTTTTCCATTATAGATTCTCCCAAATTAATTCCATTTAATTTATAGATTGCGTTCTTGTTTTTGATCCCTGAATGCATAACCTTAAATTTATCTGTGTTAAACCTCATATTCCATTTAGCTGCCCAATCCTCCAGTTTATTTAAGTCCCTCTGTAGAGAAGCTACATCTTGCTCTGATTTTATTACCTTACAGAGTTTAGTGTCATCTGCAAAAATAGAAACTTTACTCTCTAAACCATCACCAAGGTCATTAATAAATATATTAAAAAGGAGTGGTCCCAGCACGGAACCTTGAGGAACTCCACTTAAGACCTTTGACCAATTAGAAAATGTTCCATTTATCACAACTCTCTGTTCCCTATTCTCTAACCAGTTTTCGATCCAAGTACAAATTTTGATTTCTAGACCCAGTTCCCTTATTTTGTAAACCAACCTCTTGTGTGGCACTGTATCAAAGGCCTTTGCAAAATCTAAGTAGACCACATCTACTGTCCTGCCCTGGTCTAAGTTCCCACTAACTTCCTCGTAGAAACTAATTAGATTAGTTTGACATGACCTATCCCTCACAAATCCATGTTGATTCCCACTAATAATTTTATTGCGTACCAAGTAATCCTGAATACTGTCCCTTAAAATACCTTCCAGTAGTTTCCCCACTATTGATGTCAGGCTTACAGGTCTATAATTCTCTGGTTGTGATCTCGTCCCCTTTTTAAACAACGGCACCACATCTGCTATTCGCCAATCCCTTGGTACTGAGCCTGATGAGATTGAATCTCTGAAAATTAAGAATAGCGGTCTAGCTATTTCCGAGTTTAATTCCATAAGGACCCTTGGGTGTATGCCATCTGGACCTGGAGCTTTATTTATCTTAATATTCTTCAGTCGCCTTTGGACTTCTTCCTCTGACAACCAAGTATTAATTAATGGCATGATTTCATTTCCATTTTTATGTATTACTCCTGCCATTTGTTCCTCTCTGGTAAATACTGAAGAAAAGAACGTGTTTAATATCTCTGCTTTTTCCTTAGTATCATTTATCAATTCACCCATCTCACTTCTTAGTGGTCCTATATTATCTTTTTTAATCCTTTTGCCATTTATATACTTAAAAAACTTTTTGGGGTTTGTCTTACTTTCTTTTGCAACGTGCCTTTCATTTTCTAATTTAGCCAATCTAATTTCCTTTTTGCATGTTTTATTACATTCCTTGTACCTATGGAAGGACTCCTCTGACCCTTCAGACTTAAACAATTTAAATGCATGCTTCTTCCTTTGCATTTCTTCTCTTACCTTTTTATTTAGCCACATTGGTTTAGACTTAATTCTTTTACATTTATTTCCCATAGGAATGAACTTATACGTGTATGTTTCCAACAACATTTTAAAGACAGCCCACATTTCTTCCGTATTTTTTCCTTCAAAGGCTTTGTCCCAGTCTATGCTCTTTATAGACTCCTTTAGCATATTAAAATTTGCCTGTTTAAAGTCCTAGTTGATCCCTTATACTGTTGTTTCTGGAAACTAATTTCAAATGAGACCATATTATGATCACTGTTTCCCAAGTGCTCCTTTACTTGAATATTTGATATTACGTCTACATTGTTTGTTATTACTAGGTCCAGTATAGTCCGGTTCCTAGTTGGTTCCTCAACTAACTGGGACATGTAATGGTCTTTTAGCGTGCTCAGAAACCTATTTCCCCTAGCTGTACCGCAGGTCTCAGTACTACAATCAATGTCTGGATAATTAAAATCCCCCATAATTAAAATTTGACCTAGTTGTGTAGCCTTTTCAATTTGCTGTAGAAGTTGGGCTTCCTCAATCGTACTAATATCTGGCGGTTTATAGCATATCCCTATCAGAAACTTCTCTGAACTTTTTCCTCCGCTGGATATTTCCACCCACAATGCCTCTATATTATCACCAATATTCTCATATATAACTTCCTGAATACTTGGTTTTAATTCTGGCTTAATATAAAGACATACTCCTCCTCCCCTTTTATTTACCCTATCCCTCCTGAAGAGAGAATAGCCTTCCAAGTTGACTGCCCAGTCATGTGTATCATCCCACCAGGTCTCAGTAATACCTATAATATCATACTGCTCATTCATTGCTACTAGTTCTAACTCCCCCATTTTACCTGTCAGGCTTCTTGCATTTGCAAGCATACACTTAAGTCTATTGGCTCCCTTAGGTATTTCTTTTTGCTTTAAAAAGGGCCGCTCCTTATCGGCTATGCTTCCCTTTCCCCCCTCTCCACCCCCTTTACTCTTGTTAAATTCCTCCTTACTACTCTCAATGTCTATCCCATAAATACTTGCTTGCCCCTCCCCCCCGGAGCCTAGTTTAAAATCTCCTCCAACCTTCTAACCATCCTCTCCCCTAGCACTGCAGCCCCCTCCTCATTCAGGTGCAATCCATCACGACAATAAAGATGGCAACTGACCGAGAAATCAGCCCAGTGCTCTAAGAATCCAAAACCCTCCTTCCTACACCAATCTTTTAGCCACGCATTAACCTCCCTAATCTCCCGCTGCCTCCCTGGACTAGCGCGTGGCACAGGTAGTATTTCCGAAAATACTATCTTGGATGTCCTTGCCTTAAGTTTGCGACCTATGTCCCTGAAATCATTCTTTAGGACACCCCTTCTTCCTCTAACTCGGTCATTGGTGCCAACATGCACCAAAACCGCTGGGTCATTCCCAGCCCCTCCCAACAATCTGTCCACCCGATCCGCAATATGCCGAGCCCGAGCACCCGGGAGACAACACACTGTTCGCCATGCACGGTCCCGGTAACAGATTGCCCTATCTACCTTCCTAATAATTGAATCCCCTACCACCACAATCTGCCTGGGTCCCTGAGTAACTTTGGTCCCCTCTGTGCTGGAGAGACCATTCCCCTGGTTGCTAGAGGAAGCAGTGTCATCCAACTCTACCAATTCTGAACTGCCTTCCACAGTATCTTCATCCAATCTGGCAAATCTGCTGGGATTGCCTAGCTCAGAACTGGCCTGCCTCTTCCTCCCTCTGCTACCCCTAGTAACTGTTACCCAGCTGCCTACCTGTGCATCCTCCTCTGTCTCTGCTCCACCCTGCTCAGCTAACGCATCAACGGTGAGCTGTAAACTCTGCTCCAGGTTGGCAATGTCTCTCAATGTTGCAATGGTCTGCTTTAGATCAGTTACCTGGGCTTCCAAAGAGACCAATTGCTCACATTTCTCACAGAGGTATAAACCTTGGAACACTTGCTCCAAGTGTGCATACATATGACAAGATATGCATTGAGTGAGATCATCAAGCCTGCTACTACTCATCCTATTATGGCTAACCTAACTTCTTATAGCCTACAGTGAACTTTAGTACTAGCCTTTCCTAGCCACTTACCAGTTTAAACCCCATCCTGGATTCAACTCCTTAATGGAACCAACTCCACACTTTAAACAAAAACAGCACTTGAAATCAAAAAAGCAGTGAAATCACAAGCTCAATGAAATCGCTTGCTACCTCCTGTTAAATAGAGCTTGCACTAACCAGCTGTATCAACTATGCAATTAAACCACACCCACTAGCTCTAACAGAGAGAAGGAAAAAAAAAAACCACTTAATAAACACACAGAAAAACGAATCCCGTTCAATAAACACACAGAATAATTCCCCAAACTATATCACTCTCTCAGCACAGCACAGCAATCCTTAATGGAACCAACTCCACACTTTAAACAAAAACAGCACTTGAAATCAAAAAAGTAGTGAAATCACAAGCTCGACAAGTTGTAAAGTAGATCTTTCTGAAGAATGATCCATGCTTCTTTACTAATTGGTGACTTTAAACCACGTTGCACTAAATTCCTTTAAATGATTCTTTTAATGAATGCTGTTTTGTTTTTATTTTTTGCATTAGACTTCTTCAAATGTTAAATTCAGTCTAAGCATGGATTTAGCAGCAGGTTTGGACAGAAGTGAGAAGATCTTTCAGTTAAGAATGATAGAAATCTATAAAAAGGTAGGCACGCACCACGCTTATTTTGCTATATGTTACATGACTAATATAGCGCACATCCGCACTGTCACAGGTAAAATTAAACTGTTCATAGAAGCATTTGTGGCATAAAATATAAACACATTTTGGTTAAGAATAACCCTAAATCATTTAACAGTTGACCACCTCTGATGGCTGTCAAACAGTATTAAAATTCCCTAGCTTTAGGTCATGACTCTTTTGCTTGTTCATTCTAAAGGGGAGATGTAGACATCTCACATGTAAGAAGCATGACTCGAGCAAGTTATTAAACCAACTGTTAATTTATTTTTACTGGTATAATTTTAAGTACAGGCCTTTGCTTATAGTAAATATTACCTCAGAACAATGACTTAAAAAAAAGTGTTACTAATATTTTAATGTAAGCCCATTTCTTTAAACGCAGTATGATCATCCCTTTGAGGATGATATAATCGTGAACATTGAAGATCTGACGTTCAAAACGTCTAATGGTAAGAGAATTTCAATTCAGTTCAGAACATGAAACAAAATCTAAGGGATATGTAGTTGGCTGGCAGTGAGATTTTATTATTGTGGCATATATGGTATAATATGTCCCCTACTGAAAATGATAGCATATTAGAAGTTACAGATGTGGTCCAGAAGTACACTATATGGACAAAAGTATTTGGCCACACCTGTTAATTATTGAATTGAGGTGTTTCAGACCCATTGCCGGAGGTGTATAAAATCAAGCATCTAGCCATGCAGTCTCCATTTGCTCTTCAGTGGCTTGGAGCGGGGTCAATGACTGCTAAGGGACATGTGGCATAAAAGTTGCCAACACACTGCTGATTCAATAGCTGAAGTGTTCCAAACAACATCCACTGGCATTAATGTAAGCACAAAAATTGTGCGGCGGGAGCTTAATGGAATGTGTTTCCATGGCTGAGCAGCTACATACAAGCCTCACATCACCAAGACCAATGCCAAGTGTCGGCACACCGACACTGGACTGTGTGAGCAGTGGAAACATGTTCTGTGGAGTGATGAATCAGGCTTCTCTGTTTGGCAGTCAGATGGGCGAGTGTGGATTTGCAGATGCCAGGAGAACGTTACTTGCCTGACTGCATTATGCCAACTGTGAAGTTTGTTGGAGGAGGGATAATGGTATGGGGCTGTTTTTCAGGCTTTGGTCTAGGCCCCTTATCTCCATTGAAGGGCCATCTTAATGTTTTAGCATACCAAGTCATTTTGGACAATGCTATGCTTCCAACTTTGTGGCAGCTGCTTGGGGAAGGCCCTTTTCTTTTCCATTATGACTGTGTCCCAGTACACAAAGCAAGGACTACAAAGATATGGTTTGAGTTTTCGGTGTGGAAGAACTTGACTGGCCCGCACAGAGCTGTGATCAACATCGAACACCGTTGGGATGAACTGGAACGGAGATTGTGAGACAGGCCTTTTCGTCCAACATCAGTGCCTAACCTCATAAATGTTTACAGAATAAATGGGCACAAATCCCACAGAAACACTCCAACATCTTGTGGAAAGCCTTCCAAGAAGAGTGGAAGCTGTTATCGCTGCAAAAGGGGGGGGACCAACTCCACATTAAAGTATATGTATTTGAATACAGTGTCATTATAATCCCTGTTGGTGTAATGGTCAAGTGTCCGAATACTTTTGTCCATATAGTGTATATAAAAATCACAAGGCAGCAGGCTGAGTCCTTTTATTCAGGTCAAAGAACTCTGAGGGTTTAACACAACTATCACAGCAAAAATGTAATAATTGGGTAGAGGCAGATGTGTTGAATATGTATCACAAAACGGTGAGAAAGGATGCATTAGTTCTCTAAGGAAATATAAGTGATGAACTGAATATATGTCATGTTTAATTTTTGTTTTTCTTTTTGTAGGCCCACGTCCATGGAATTTTGAAACAAAGGTATCTCAGTCATTTTTATTGTTGTTTTCACTTTTAAAAGAGTACAACTACAATAATTTTCCCCACTTATGATGGGAAGTAACAAAACTCAAATTTAAGGTTAGAAAAATAAAATTTTACCTGGGTATACAATAGGTGAAACGTAAACGATGTTGTAAGGAATATTGGGTGTTAAAGTTGCGTTCGAACTGGTCCAGCAAGTTCAATTATAGAATGGGTATAAATCAGTAGATTATAGTAATGAGGCTGAAAATTTCCCTCAAATCTATCAGTATTTGTTAGTTTTGCAAATACTATGTTATATCTACCCTAGCCACAAAAGACTGGTGAGTGTATCTATTTAGAGACATTTGGTGTTCTCTGCTGTGTCTGTTTCTGACAGATAAATTCAGTGTTTATATTTCAGAAATATGCAGCTTCCCAGGATCACAGATTAAATCAGCATGTCTAGATAAGGTTTTATGGTACAGCAAATACTAAGACGTCTTAACCTATGTTTCATATAGGAAATGTATACATCAGAGCTTAAGCCTTATATTTAACAGTGGGATTAGGCCATGACCTATTTCAATCCTAAATGCTAGCCCCTAGGCAAGCTATAGTATTCAGGAATCGTCTTGTCTATAAAGTGACACAAAGGGTCTGCATTGTACAGAGAGCACAGAGTAAAACAGTACATTACATGCCATAACAGTCATATTATACAGAGCAAAGCAGAGCCTGTGCTCGGGGGAATGAGTGCAACAAACAGGAACTGAGCCACTGATTGTGGAAATTAGAGAAGACACACAATGCTTTTTTTATGTACAGGGTGCTGGGGCCATAGGTAATCAAACGAGGGAAGAGGGCCCGGCTTGTGAGAGTTTACATTCTAGATGGGAGGGGCAGACAAATGAGGTGACACAAAGGGGATAAGTAAATCTTGAGCCTAATACTGTCCTCTTTCTTGTGAGTATTTGTGACCTGCTGATTAATTGTAAAATTATGTTTCTTTGATGTATAAAAAAAAAAAAGGTAACCGCACCAGGTTATTTAAATAGTTTTAACAATGGGAGACATTCCCTTATTTGGTAATCCAGATATGTTTAGAAAATCTTTATAGATCTTTATCTGAATGGTGCACCTGAATACTTAATTGTATACACGAGAGGAAAGGAAGTATGTATTGATATCAAGGCACTCCGGGATGTTTGTCAACATTTAAAATCATAGATTTCTCTTTCATCCTATCTGGGGGACATTACTACCATGGGTTGTGAGAGGGGAGTGTAGTTTGTCACTTAACTAGTTAAATTGTTAATGCATCATGCTGACTAACCCCTCCCCTCTGCAACCCCCCTGTAGCCGCTTCAGTTTTAGTTGAGTGTCCAAGAGAATTGGGGTTATTTATGCTAGGAAGATTTATTTCCCTTATTTAAGAGTTTTTATTTAACTTATTTTTCCTTTTATTTTTTTCTTTTACAGAAGTGTGTTCTGTTGTACTATCACAGAGCACACTCGTTCAGCCAAATGGGCAGCTGTCAGACAGTGAGAGCCGGAAGAGATTCTGGCGGTTGCTGCGGTACTTCCTTCAACCTCAGGAACAATAGACCCCCTAATAACAGGCGGGACCACAGAGTCCGTTGTCTTAGGACAGGCGGGGGATCCATCCGTACTCTCCTCTCAAGCCCCTACTACAGGAGAACCAGCTTCGTCTGCATCCTTGGTCAGAGGCCTAGATCGGTTAAACTGTTTCTTGGATTCCAAGATTCCGACAGGTAATTAGGGCTTCTAGACCTAGAAGAGACTAGAACTACAGATCAAAGTCTCTTTAAAAAGGTCAGGAGACAGGCGGTCCGCTTTCTTCCATCAGTGGAGCTGAAAGAAATCGCAGAAGCATCCTGGAAACAACCTGATAGCTGGTTCGTTATTCCACGAAGGTACCTTGCTCTATATCCCTTACAAGAAGAAGACCTAATCCGTTGGGAACAGGTCCAAAGGGTTGATACGCCAGTGGCGCGCTTAGCTCGTCACACCACACCCCCTGTTCCAAGAACATCCACCCTGCAAGATTCCACTGACCGTAAGATAGAGGCATTTATAAAGTCCATCCACATTGCAGCAGGCATGTCATTTAGACCCATGTTTTCATCAGCATGGGTTGCCAGGGCTATTGAAACATGAGCTGACCAGTTGGCAACAAATCTGCAAGATTCAGACTTGCTTCCCCCTGCCCTACACCTCAAGGAGGCTTCAGGATATTTATATGAGGCTGCTCAAAGCGCAGCCTTCATCTCCTCGGCTTCTGCAATGGCAGTCGCGGCCAGGATGGACCCTATGGCTGAGGTCCTTGGATACAGACACCAAATCAAGGAAATCTCTGGAATCTCTTCCTTACTCAGGTGGAGTGTTGTTCGGGCCTGAATTGGACAGCATAATTTGCCAGGCCACAGGAGGCAAAAGTACCTTCCTCCCAGTTAATGTCCCAAAGCATAGGGTACGGTGGGGCTCAGCTGGTCAGGTCCAGACCATCTGGCACCAGAGGACACTCACTGAGGTAGGTCGTCCTCGAATCGTCCTTCTACTAAACTCTCGGATAAGCCGGCAGATTGACGGTCCCCCTCCTGCTTGCGGGAGTGGGGGGGGACATCTGCTTCTGTTCAAAGATCAGTGGGCAGAGTCCTCAGAGGACCGTTGGATTTGCGGGCTAATGACGAGAGGATACATAATAGACCTGCCATGTCATCCGCAAAGTCCCGGAACACCATAAAAAGACAAGGTTTCTACTCCAGCCTCTCTTTGGTCCAAAAGCCAGATGGCTCTTTCCACCCTATTCTGAACATAAAACAGTTGAACCTACAACTGCAGATGGACAGATTTCGAATGGAATCCCTCAGGTCAGTTATCAATGGACTGGAAGAAAACCAGTTCATGGCATTAATAGACATCTCCACGTATCTATCTGGAAGGCACATCAGGCCCTTCTCAGATGCATAGTGGGACCTTCTCACTACCAATTCAGAGCTCTCCTATTCGCCCTCTCAACAGCACCAAGGGTGTTTACAAAAATGGCAGCTTGTCCTCATTCCAGAGGAGTTCAAGTAGTGCCCTACCTGGACAATCTACTAATCAAGGCTGTCACTGCTCACCTGCTAGACCAGCACCTGCAACTCACCATCAGGATCCTGGAGAGGCACAGGTGGCCCGGTCCAAATCCCAGTTAACTCCATGCCAGAGAATGACCAATAATGGATACCAACAAACAAAATGTATTCCTTTCAGAAGACAAATATCGATCCTTGCAGGACACTACGATATGAGTTCTGACCTGCCACAGACCGTCGGTCCTCTTATGCATGCGCCTACTAGGAAAGATGGTGTCGACCTACGAGACTCTTCCCTATGGTCGACTTCACTCTCGCTGCTTGCAATGGGACTTCTTAAAGAAGTGGTCAGGATCCCATAAGAAATTAGAACGCCAACTGATACTCTTGTCACCAGAGGCAAAACAATCCCTCAGATGGTGAATGGTTCAGGACAATTTGGTAGCAGGCAGGTTCTTTGCATCATGTTCTGGATTTTGGTATCCACAGATGCCAGACTACAGGGATGGGGGGGGCTGTGGTCCTTCATTTGCGACCTCAGGGAATCTCCACTCTGGAGACCTCTCCATCAACCTACTGGAACTGATAGCCATGCTAATGGCCTTACAGGGCACCCAGAACATCCTTCATGTGCACCCGGTCCGCCTGCAGTCTGACAATGTCATGGCAGTGTTTTATGTTAACAGACTGGGGTGCCAGGAGTGCTGGAACAATGGAGGTGGCAGCTCAGATCTTGACCTGAGTCGAAAACCACCTTCCCTCAATCTCCGCAGTCTTTATTCCAGGCATCCAGAACTGGGAAGTAGACTATCTAAGCCAGCATGCGATTCTGCCAGTGGAATGGTCTCTCCATCCAGGAGGTCTTTGGTTTTACAATGGGGGACCCCGGACCAGGACCTAATGGTATCTCGTCACAACAGAAAGGTCCCATACTTTTGCTCAAGAGCAAGGGATCCCTTGGCGGTGGCCATGAATGTAATGATAATGCCCTGGGATTTCAGGTTAGGGTAACCTAGGTGAGTCAAGCAGGACAGACTCCCAGTCATACTGTTTGCTACAGCTTGGCCACGGCGATTCTGGTATGCAGAAATTCTGTTGATGGCGGTAGGTCCAGGTCTTTGGTTACCTGTTCGAGAAGACCTTCTACAAGGACCATTCCGACATCGTCTTACGTCGGCTGAATTTAACGGCATGGCTGTTAAAGCCAACCTATGGAGGTCTAGAAGGTTCTCTCCAGAAGTAGTGAACACTTTCCTTCGTGCTAGAAAACCAGTCTCGCATTTCCCACCGCATCTGGCGTAGTTACATTAGATGGTGTGAGAGCCGACCCTGCCACACGGCTTCCGTTCACCTCTCAAGGGTTCTTGCTTTGCTCCATGATATCCTGGATGGGGCCCTTCGGCCTGGGTTCCTTAAAAGTTCTCGGCCATAGCTGTGTTTTTTCACCTTCGGCTGGCAGACATACCGGACGTCAGGATATGCAAGAGGTCCTGCATATCCAACCTCCATATGTTTTGCCCACGTCACCCTGACATCTCAACCTGGTCCTTAATATGTTTTAAGGGCCTCCTTTTGAACCGTTACATACTGTGGAATTACGGTTCTTAACATGGAAGGTTGCATTTCTAATAGCTATTGCATCGGTTCTTGGAGTTTCCGAGTTGGGTGCGCTCTCATGTCGCGAACCATATCTTGTATTTCACGATGATAGGGCGGTTCTCAGAACAGTTCCTACTTTCCTGCCTAAAGTGGTTTCCAGAGAAGCCACAATCTTCAGGAACATGCTGTATGGAGTTTCTGGATGTAGTCAGAGCTCTCCGAATCTATGTCGATAGGACATCAAAGATTCGCCGCACGGATTCCTTATTTATTTTATTTTGATTTCTCAAGATGAGAATGGCCAGCCTCCAAGCAATCGATTGCAAGGTGGCTTACGTCGACTATAAAGCAGGCTTATATCAAGGATAACTGACCTGTGCCAGATCGTATTGTTGCCCATTCTACCCGTTTGGTGGGGGCGTCCTGGGCTGCACGAAATGGGGCCTCGGCGGACTAGTTACGCAGAGCAGCTACTTGGTCCTTACAAAATTGTATCAATTCAATGTGTTTGTGTCTGCAGATGCCAGTTTTGGCCATAGTGCTATACGTGCCAGGCTGTCAGAGCGGTTCCTCCCTTAAGGGGGCTGCTTTAGTACGTCCCTGTGGTAGAAGTGTCCCTCAGATAGGATGAAAAAGAAAAGAGGATTTTTATACTCCACAATAAATCTGTTTCTCTGATTCCATCTGGGCGACACTGCCTTTTCTCCCTTCTGCTGTTTGGTCTCTGGTTGGTTGACTCCCCTTCCTTGGGGCTTTAACTGAAGAGGCTACAGGGGCGTTGCAGAGGAGAGGGGTTTGTTGGCATGATGCATTAACTAGATAAGTGCCAAACTCCACTTAATTACAGCTTGGTACTCAGCATTCAAAATTGATGTCATTCAGCCTGTAAGCTGTAATAATATTAGTTTGCATATAGCTAGCTGCTCATTTCTAATATATAGATTATTTATGGATGATATAGTCAAATATATGGCTGAAAAATTATTATAGCCTTCCAATAGAGATTATGAAATATATCACCCAATTAGAGCCACACAACTCTTTTTCAAAAACTCCTTTGTCACAAGGGCAACATATATTAAAAGGCTGATGTTTTGCAACTTGCTATATTATTTGTATATAGAGCAATAGACTAGTGTGTTACTCAGAAAAATATGTCAGCTGTTTTGTAGTTGTTACATACACCCATAGTTGCTGAATCCTAATTAAATACAACGGTGATGAAGATTATAATAGCATGCAGCAATAAACAGTTTATTGCTTACTGCCTGTTGAAAGCTGGGTAATGGCCGTGAATAGCTGTGTTAGGAAGATCAAGTGAACTGTTAGCTGCCTGCTGAATCTAACTAATGTCCTTGGGATTAGTAGCAGAGAGGGAGAGTGATGCAAAGCAACATCAATGCGCGTTTCGCTTTGTGTGCTTTTTATTACTGCACATTAGTTCACCACTTCACTGTCACTTTTGGTTTTATATTTTGCTTTCTTTTATGAAATCAGTAATACATGTTAAGGTATACCAATAAAATCTATGATTTTAAATGTTGATAAACATCCCGGAGTGCCTTAATATATAGAGTAGTACATTTGAATATTTGTTACTGAAATGCTGTGCTGCACATAAGGCCAGATCAACTATAAGTGGGAAAGCGAGTTTTCACTGAAGGTAAACCCAGAGTGGGAAAAAAAACCTGTGTAATAAACCAATGTCAAATGAGCTATCCGTATCACTTTGTAATACTTAATAAAACTTGACACAGAGTGTTCCCTACTGTCATATGTATGAACAGGATTTGTTAGGATACTTGTGATTTGTTATTAAATACAATATTTTAAAATTATATCAAAGCTTTTCTTTGCATCTTATAAGTACTAGGTGGGACCTGAAAATATACCTTCACCTTGGCAGGTTAACCATTTTCACCATGTTAAGCATGCACACTGGAGCTACGTGGGAATTCTAAATCCCTAAAAGTTTGCTTGAGTAAATCCTGATGGTGTATTTCTATAATGAGTTCTGGAAATTAGTTAATTAATCTACAGATAAGGAAGGTAATTGTCCCTATGAAGGAAGCAAAGTTTAATCTGATACTTTTCCACAAACTAGATGGAGTATTGCAATATCAAATTTCAGATTTGACATTCCGACAGGACTTGCGTAAGATTTGTCAGAGTTGTTAATGGGCTAGTAAGTGTAAGAAGGAGGTGATTAGCAAATAAAAATAAATTTCTATTCTCTCCCGCCTTTCTGAAGCACTTTTACATTGGGGTTTGCCTGTAACACTAACGCAAGCAGCCCTAAGGCCAGAGCAAACAGCACTTTGTGGATACCTGGCACCCCTGCCTTGTTCCTTGACTTTATATAGGATTTAGCTTGGAGTTTTGAGGAAGGCAAAGACAAAAGTCTTTAGTTTTGTGTTCAAAAATATTGCCACTTTGCAGTTTTTTTTCTAATAATGCACCATTTCTTCCAGAAAATAAAAAATATTTTGGTATTAACATATTTGGTATTTCTTTGGTTTACAGGGGCATAAAACACAAAGAACAGAAAAAAATTGTAGCTTATTACACCCAGATATCCCTAAATGGGCCAAACAAAAGTATTGGCACCTTTTGGAAATGGTAAAAAATAATTCGATTTTAAGCAGGCGATTCTCCTCCACTATGGAACTGAACTCGCCTTTGGTTGCAGTATAAAAATTGCTCATGAAATGAGTTTCAATAGAGGGAAACATCTCCTTCTCCTCTTTTGTGTCAGTATGTCTACTGCAATATGCACAGAGAAAGGAAAGAAAGGCAGATACTTGTTTGAGGAGGTCAGGCAGACGATTGGTACTTTAGCCAACCTCCATGGAAAGAGAGAACTTGGGTAGCGTTTGATTCAAGCTGACCTTCAGGCAAAAGTACGACAGTCTCAACTCGCACCATCCTTCGTCAACTTAAAGAAGGTTATATGGTAGGATTGCCAGCTGCTGAGATAGAGACATAAGAAGGCCCGAATGAAGTTTGCCAAAATACACCTGAACAAGCCAAATTCCTTCTGTGAGAATGTCCTATGGACAGAGGAGACTAAATTAGAGCTTTTTTGGTAAAGCACATGACCCTATGATCCCCAGAAAGCAAGACAAAAAGAAAGTCTTCCCTATAGTCAAACACGGAGTAGGTTCCGTGATGTTTTGGGTTACTGTGCAGCTAATATTTTAGACAACTGTGTGTAAAAATAAATATATATATATATATATATATATATGAGAGAGAGAGAGGTTGTGCATTACTAAGGTGAATACTGTACATTAAATTAATGAATGCTCACACTTTCCCTCTTGTGCAAGCAAAATTAGATATACATTGGGACGAGAGAAACCGAACCAATAAGAGAGACAACACAAAGACAATAATGATAGGGGGATTTCTGTGGAGTATTTAAAACCAAAGCACATTGAAGAAGCGTGTAAAATTCTGCAGTTAAATGCGAAATTGCATGAATATTCAGTGAAAACTTTGCTTATCTCTTGGCATTTAATTGTTGGCAAGTGAGCAAGTTATTAAGCTCAACAGATACAGAGCTCTGTCCAAGTAGGCACCGCACATGCACTGTCATTATTGCTTTTTTTTATTTTTATTCTTGTAGAAAAGCATAACCACATATATAAATGTAGTTGATTTATTAAGTGTGTTTCATTAGTTTATTGGACACTGTATCCCTATACTAAACACTACATTGAGAGAGCAAGACATCCCCATACATAAATTGTTTTCATCTTAAAGTTTCTTACACTTTTTATTTTTACTTATATTAAGGATTCTTCTGCCATCCTGGATGCAACTTTTATTGGTAAGGTTTTGTGCCTTGTTATTATGTAATAAATACATTTTTATAGGCCATTTATGTGTGAATCGATTGAAGGTTTTATTGTTTTTTTTTTTTTGTTTTTCTTGACATCTGTAATACCTCGTTCACACTGCCTAAAAGACCTGGGTTTTTACCGGAGCCAGCCCCGATGACCCGGGTTGAAGCTCTGTGTATATTGGTCCAGGGGCATCTAGAATGACTTGGGTATTTTGCAGGGTTATTCCCGGGTAGCCGCTAGTGTGAATGGTAAGACCCGGGTTTTTTTCAACCCGGGTCTCGCCAAACGCCATTGGAGAAAAAAAATCCTCATCACAAGAGGAGCCACTTAGAGCTCCTCTTGTGATGTCAGGGAAACCTGGCAGACCCATATTTAGTGTGAACATGGTCTACCCGGGAGGCTCTGTACCACCCAGCAATATTGCGGGTTCATATGCATGGGATATTGCTGGGGTGGCAATCTGAAAGTGGTTTTATTGTTAATTGATTTGCCCTATAAATGGCCTGTGGTGGAATTGTTAATGTATATGCAAACCACTTTTTGTCAAGCAGAAAGATTCTGAGCACAGTGAAAATGGTGGTAGATGTCTTACTTTACTATTTAAGTCCAAATTTGTGGAGAGGCCGCATAGACTCTAGTCTAGGCGGAAGACTTGCATGGAGGGCAGTCTTGCTGATCTTTTACTTGTTTGTATCTGTACTTCTGTTGGGTGTGTAGAAGCATTCAATTATATAATGATGATTTCTTTTAGACTGATGTTATTTGCAGTGTTGGGTCCAGCCCAGCAGAATGTAAAAAACGTAATTCGATTAAAAAGTTTATTATTGGTAGGAACGATCAGACTGAATCTGTTGGAGCAGTGGTTCCCAAACTTTTGCAGTTCGCGGCACCCTTAGAATCTCCTTAATTTTTTCAAGGCACCCCTCCAAAATAATTACTGAGCAGTCCTGTTTTTGAAGTAGTTGGGTCAAAAAAATGTAATAATTATTTAAGTCAGGACAGAAATACTTATTTAGTTGTATGCAAATATGCCCCCTCTGCGTCCAGACACGCTGCCCCCTCTGCGTCCAGGCACTCTGCCCCCTCTGCGTCCAGGCACGCTGCCCCCTCTGCGTCCAGGCACGCTGCCCCCTCTGCGTCCAGGCACGCTGCCCCCTCTGCGTCCAGACACGCTGCCCCCTCTGCGTCCAGACACGCTGCCCCCTCTGCGTCCAGACACGCTGCCCCCTCTGCGTCCAGACACGCTGCCCCCTCTGCGTCCAGACACGCTGCCCCCTCTGCGTCCAGACACGCTGCCCCCTCTGCGTCCAGACACGCTGCCGCCCTGTTCCCCTCCTCTAGCCTGCCGCCCTGTTCCCCTCCTCTAGCCTGCCGCCCTGTTCCCCTCCTCTAGCCCGCCACCTGCCAGCCATAAAAAATAGAAACAAAAAAAAAACTTACCAATCCGCGCGGCGTCGGGACCCTGCATCCTCTTCTCTCACGCAGCTTGTCACTGAATGTCGAGCTGCGTGAGAGAGGAGGATGCTCACGGCACCCCTGGGAGCTGCGGCGCACACTTTGGGAACCGCCGTGTTGGAGTACTCATCCCATGCGTCCCACAAAGTATAGTATAGTTTCTTCTCATATTTGCTTTAATATTCCTTTCATTATCTGTAAGCATGTAACTCCATAGACGCTATAGAGGCAATTTTGGTGTGTGTTTTAAGCTGGCAGCATAAACGGGTATCAGTCTATATCTTTTGTAATGACACCTGGGTTTTATACCCAGGCTGAATGTTCAACAGCTCCGAATATATTTGAGGACTCTAAATTTTTTCCTGCAACTCATTGCATACCACTGTTTTCTTGAAGAGAATCTGTTTTTATGTTTAAAAGCAATTCCAAGGCCATGGAAATGTTGGTTTGAAAATCCCCTCTGATCAGATAGTAGCATTTCCAATACACTAATATCTGAGTTATAGCAGTAGATTTAACTTTCCACTGGTAGTATATCCCAACCCTTTATTATATTGAGGTGCTGCCCTAGAACGAATTATAACACATCAAAAAGACATTATTTTAAACTGGTCGTTCTAAGACACCATATTACTTTTCAAAGTAAATAAATTTGAAGTTATTAAAATTTAAATTTACTTCTCAAATTGTTAAAATGGGAATCCAATATACTGTATATAGTGTCCTGTGATCTCCAGCGAAATATTAGAATAGAATTGTGATATATAGAAACTGTTTGAGTGCAATACATTAAAATCAAAGAGGACAAGAGTCCTCTTAGAGATATCTGACATGCTCTTTGTAATTTTTCTTGTAAGGGTATTGTATAACTGATTGCGAATCACTCCTATAATATTTCATAGTTGGAACTTGTTAATATTTCTATCAGTGAACAGGATGCAGAAAATGTGTCGCAGCAACATTTAAAGCATTTGTGAAAATCTTTTTCAGACTTGTAGAATCTGTGTATGTGATCAGCTGTGTGCAATAAGCTAATAGACAGACTGTGTGTGATCTGGGATTAACTCAATAGGTTACAATACTATATGTGAATGGGAGACCTCCAAGTTGTTACAAGTACAGTAACAATAACCTGGAGCCACATAAATATTGTGATAGAATGATTTATGATGGGAATATAAAGACGAGTACTATAGCCTGAGTACTACAGCCTGGACTGATATATTCATATCTATTGATTGATAAAATTATATTGTACATGGAGAATTGAGACATTAAAATAAATAAACTTTGATCTGAAAGACATATAGGAAAATAATTCCATGAGCTCCAACTCCATGTCTTATTGTTAATACTGGTCATTGAGGTTAACATTTCAATATATATATATATATATATATATATATATATATATATATTAATATATTATACACACACACAAGTTAACCCGTGCATGATACTCATGCTTTCTAGTCAAATCAAGCTACTTAAGTTGTTCAAAAGGTTCTTGTCATGCATTTGGGCCTAGCCCAGGCCTCCTTGGGAAGAGCGTTACTTCCCGACGCAAGCGCCCTTTTTAACGTGGTTTTGTCCACATGTCACCACCTCATCATTTTTCTCCATCACCTCATCCTTCATCTTCATCGCGACATCCATCATCAAGCTACTTAAGGTGTTAAAAACTCCCCACTGTCACCCCACGGCAACCACCAACCACTCCCAACTGTCACTTCTCCTTCAAGAAATATATAGGTCAGTGTATAACTCTGCCCAGCAGGTGGTGCTGCAGCTTGGTGGTTTTTTTTTACCACACACGCCACTAGGCATTTATATAGTGTGTGTGTATATATATATATATATATATATATATATATATATATTATTCTAGGGATTTCCAATCGGGTATATAATGCCCTTTAAAGAAAATCTACAAAGAAAGTGGCTATATACTGTATATTGGATTCAGATTTTAACAATTTGAGAAATAAAATTAATATTCAATAACTCATTTATTTTGAAGTAATTTGTAGTCTTAGAATTGGCAGTTTAAAATAATGTGCCTTCCACACTAGAACCCTTTTTGCTTGTTTTATTGATGAATTTAAAATATATAAGGATTTTATTACCAAGAAATCAGGTTATCAACAGGGCCAAACATATTTTCGCTTTACTTCCCAATAATACACACTTTCTCTGGTGTGATGTCTCCATGAAAAAACAGTTCTACAAAAATAACCCAAATATTGCAACTTGCAGCTTTCTGGATCTTTTTGTGTAACTGACATCATCATCATCATCATCATCAACATTTATTTAGCGCCAGCAAATTCCGTAGCGCTTTACAATTGGGAACAAACATTAATAAGACAATACTTGGTAATACATACAGACAGAGAGGTAAGAGAACCCTGCTCGAAAGCTTACAATCTATAGGACAATGGGAGTTTGAAACACAAGGGCATGTGCTACGTCATATTGCACAATGGACCAGCCAGACTGCAACGGTAAAAATACTGAGTGGGCTGTGTGTGTTGCAATGTTGGTCAGAAGGTTGTTGTCTTGCGTTAGCAGTGTAGAGGATGGTATTAAGGTAATGTAGGGAAATTAAGATGATGGTTGAGGAATATCATAACCTTGTATGAAGAGGTGGGTTTTCAGTTAACGCTTAAAGGTTTGAAGACTAGAGGAAAGTCTTACTGTGCGTGGGAGGGAATTCCACAAAGTAGGTGCAGCCCGGAAAAAATCCTGTAACCGAGAATGGGAGGATGTGATGAGAGTGGAGGAGAGACATAGATCTTGTGCAGAACGGAGGTGTCGAGTAGGGAGATATTTCGAGACAAGTGAGGAAATGTATGTCGGTGCAATTTTGTTGATGGCCTTGTATGTTAGTAGAAGAATTTTATATTGGATTTGTTGAAATACAGGCAACCAATGTAGAGACTGACAGAGTGGCTCAGCAGAGGAATGATGGTTTGTAAGGAAAATAAGTCTAGCCGCTGCGTGCAAAATAGATTGTAGGGGTTCAAGTATGACTTTGGGAAGACCAGTAAGTAGGGAATTGCAATAGTCGATGCGGGAGATGATGAGTGCATGAATTAATGTTTTTGTGGTGTCTTGTCAGATATGTGCGTATTCTGGAAATGTTCTTTAGGTGTATGTAACATGATTTAGATATAGAGTTGATGTGGGGAATAAACGACAGTTGTGAATCAAGGATTACACCTAGGCAACGAGCTTTCAGGGTGGGATTTATTGTCATGTTATCGACAGAAATAGAAATGTCAGGCAGGAAGCTTCTGTTTTTGGGTGGGAATATTATTAATTCAGTTTTTGAAAGATTGAGTTTGAGTTGGCGTGAAGACATCCAAGATGAAATGGCAGAAAGACAGTCAGTAACGCGAGACAACACAGATGGTGAAAGATCAGGAGAGGATAGATAAATTTGTGTATCATCTGCATAGAGCTGATACTGAAATCCAAAGGAGCTTATTAGTTTTCCAAGAGAAGTGGTGTAGATAGAGAATAGCAGAGGACCTAGGACTGAGCCTTGTGGAACTCCAACTGATAAAGGAAGTGGAGCAGAGGTGGATCCAGAGAAATTAACAGTGAAAGAGCGATTAGGTAGGATAGATAGGTAGGATGAGAACCAGGATAGGACAGTGCCTTCAAGACCTAGGGATTGTAGCGTTTGTATGAGGAGAGAGTGGTCAACAGTGTCAAATGCAGCAGAGAGATCCAGGAGAATTAGAAGAGAGTATTGGTTATTATTTTTTGCTATGATCAAATCATTGACAACTTTGGTCAGCGCAGTCTCTGTGGAGTGTTGAGAGCGAAAGCCTGACTGAATAGGATCCAATAGGTTGTTTGCTGTAAGAAAGTGTGTGAGGCGGGTGTAGGCAATTCTCTTGAGAAGCTTGGAGGGGCATGGGAGCTGGGGCGGTAATTTATGAGAGAGTTAGGGTCAGAATTCTGTTTTTTTAAAATGGGAGTAATCACTGCATGCTTGAATATAGATGGAAAAATACCAGTAGAAAGAGATAGATTACAGATTTTAGTTAGAGGGGGAATGAGCACAGGAGACAGGGACATACCCATTTGTGAGGGAATGGGATCAAGAGGACAGGAGGTAGAGTAGGAAGATGAGAAGAGAGTAGAAACTTCCTCACCATTTGTGGGATCAAATGAAGAGAGAGTGTCAGAGGGGTGCTACAAAGGAATTGAGCAGATTGCTTGTCAAGGGAGATACCATTTCAAGCCTGATCTTTTCAATTTTGTCCTTGAAATAGGAAGCAAGATCCTGTGCACTGATGTTAGTTGGAGGATTTGGGGCAGGAGGATTCAGAAGAGAGTTAAATGTGTTAAAGAGGCGTTTGGGGTTAGAAGCCTGAGCATAGATAAGAGATCGGTAGTATGCTTGTTTAGCAGTGTACAGAGCATTTCTGTAGGAGTGGTAAATATCAGTATATGTGATGAAATCATTAGAGGCACAAGATTTACGCCAGTGACGTTCTGCTTTACGAGAAAGTTTTTGTAGAGTTCGTGTTACTGTAGTGTGCCACGGTTGGCAACGAATTCTATGCGAAGTATGTAGTGTCGCTGGAGCCACTTGATCCAGGGCAGTTGCTAGGCTTTGATGAAGATGGGGTACTGCCCGATCAGGGGAGGAGAATGTAGAAATTGGGGAGAGAAGGTGTTGGAGAGAGGTGGAAAACTGTTGAAAATCAATAGCGTTGATATTCCTGCGGGTACGAGGAGGTTTGGAAGAGTTTGACACTAGGGACGGTAAAGAACTGGGGGTGATCGAGTAGCTAATAAGGTGATGATCCGAGAGGGGGAAAGGAGTGTTAAGGAAATTAGAAACTGAGCATAGTCTAGAGAAAACAAGATCAAGACAGTGGCCATCCTGATGAGTAGCAGATTCAATCCACTGGGAGAGGTCAAGTGAGGAGGTTAGAGAGAGTAGTTTGGAAGCAGCATTGGAACGTGGATTAGAAATAGGGATGTTGAAATCACCCATGATGATGGTGGGGATATCAGTAGATAAGAAGTGAGGGAGCCATGCAGAGAAGTGTTCAAGAAATTGTTGGTGTGGACCAGGGGGGCGATAGGATTTTTAACCCATTCTCTATGTGTGTTGCTGTCATCTAACAGCATGTACTTCAAAAGATGTGAATGTGAGTGATGGGACACTTGGTAGAACTGTGAATGTGCACTGAGGGGAAAGAAGTAGTCCAACCCCCCCTCCTTGTCTGCCTCTTGGTCTGGGGGTGTGGGTGAAATGGAGACCACCATGTGAAAGGGCTGCAGGTGAGGCAGTGTCTGAATGCGTGAGCCATGTTTCTGTTATTGCTAGAAGTTTGAGGTTGTATGAGAGGAAGAGATCATGAATGGAGGTAAGTTTGTTACAAACAGAGCCTGCATTCCAAAGGGCACATTTAAAGGACTTTGGAAGAGAGGGGAGACAGGTTATGTGTTTGAGGTTTGCCAGATTTCTGTAGTGTTTAGATATGTGTGTGGGAGAAGTGAGGGGGACCTGGATTAGGTGATATATCACCAGCTAATAGAAGCAGGGAGGAAGAAAGGTAGGAAAGATGATTGTAAGATGTGTGTCCTTTTAGTTTCTGGTGGCAGGGTGAGGCTGTTAAAGTTATTGAATTTAAATAGCAAAAGAGTTCATGATTGTTCATTAGAGGTGAATGAAGTAATGAAGGGGCAATGTGGACAGAGGTGTGTGTTGCAGGATGGGTGAGGGATGATATAGTCCTAAAGATAATGCCATGAAAAGAGATAAAGAAAAATATTTTGGCAAGCATTGGGACTATGAGTCAAATAGCAAAAATGAGGAATTAAAGGAATTGCCTAATTGCAATGTCCAGTGTAATCAGATAAGTAGTGCAGAGTTAGGCTGCAGCAAATGTAGTGTATTCCTGGATGTCTGGATAGTATAAAGTAATGATGTGGGGGAGTGGGTGGAAGTGTTGAATGGAGAGTAATAAAGAGCAGGTAATTGAGTAGCTGAGATTTTGCAGACTCATGAGAGAGGAGATTGGTTGAAAGACAGTATAGTTTCTTCCTACTTGTAGAGGGAGACAAAGCTTAAATAGAATTGAAGTACAGTGCTGAGAAAGGGGACTGAAATAACTGTAGCATGGGTAGGGAGTGGTTGAGCAAGTAGTACAGCAGGCAGATTAAACAGAGTGGATTTTGCATTGAAAACAAACTGATAAATAAAACAAACTTTCATGAGATGAGAGGAAAATGAGATCAGAGTCCAAAACAGTCCTCATGTTGCATGTAGCTTGTAGCCAGGGTGAGTTGAAAACATCAGAGGTAGAATATGGAGTTTCAGGTGAATACTGACAGTTGTCCTTGTGAAGCTGTGTTAATAGGCAAAATGTTCTTCTCCTGTTTCCTCAAGTGTAACTCCGGTATAACTCCGAATTATGCTGTTTACATTTTTGTTTCACACTTGTATCTATACACACTTAGAGCTATACACACTAACTAAGCAGCCATCACTGGCTTTGCAGCCATTCAACTATGAATATATCTGCTTGACAGCAGCGGACTTTGCTTATTGGTCCATGAGAAACCAGACAACAGCTTTCAGAAACTCCATCAAGAGGATTTAATCTATTTACTTTAAAAACATGTGTTAGTATTGACTTAGGTAAAACATACCTACATAGTTGTTTAGTGTTTCTGTTCTTTTATATAAACAGGAGAAACATCTTATAACTGCCTTACTGAAAACCATGGCACTATGCGGTTGTTGAAGAACAAGGTAAATATATATTTCATTGGACAATATTTTATTTTAAACATGTAAGTATTCTTTTGATATGCTCCAGAAAAAAAGCTTACTTTAAATCTAAATCATGAAGACACTATATTAAAGGAGTGTAACATGTAACATACAACTTGATCCAGTATGAAAGAGAATCTTATGGCATGGGAACTTCTATTCTACATACATTTAAATGCAACAAGATGATTCTGAGAACTGAACGAAAAAGTTTCCATTTAGTCATATATTCTACACAGTGGTATAATGCAGCCAACCATATTAAGTCAAAACCCTTTTTTATTGGGGTGGGGGGCAGTGTTCTTGGCCATACAAATTGTGTCCATGCACAGTTCAGTGAGAATTAATCTTGGTTCACCCCTATACAATTATCATGCAGATCACACGATAATTCCTCTAACAGTAGCATAGGCAGAGATCTGTAGTGTATACAGAGTCACAATTTTTTCCAGCAGATGGTTATGAGAGATGAGATTTACAGATCTGAAGGTAAATTGTGTACAGACATGGCCAAAAGAATGATGCAAGTATTGGTTTTCACAAAGTTTGCTGCTTCAGTGTTTTTAGACCTTTTTGTGAGATGTTACTATGGTATACTGAAGTAAAATTACAAGCGTTTCATAAGTGTCAAAGGCTTTTATTACCATTACATTAAGTTTATGCAAAGAGTCAATATTTGGAGACCTCTGCAATTCGCCCCGGCATGCTGTCACTCAACTTTTGGGCCACATGCTGACTGATGGCCGCCCATTCTTGCCTAATCAGTGCTTGGAGTTTGTCAGAATTTGTGGGTTTTTGTTTGTCCACCTGCCTCTTGAGGATTGACCACAAGTTCTCAATGGGATTAAGGTCTATGAAGTTTCCTGGCCATGGACCCAAAATTTCGATGTTTTGATCACCGAGCCACTTAATTATCACTTTTGCCTTATGGCAAGGTGCTCTATCATGCTGGAAAAGGCATTGTTCGTCACCAAACTGTTCTTGGATGGTTGGGAGAAGTTGCTCTTGGAGGATGTTTTGGTACCATTCTTTATTCATGGCTGTGTTCTTAGGCAAAATTGTGAGTGAGCCCACTCCTTTGGCTAATAAGCAACCCCACACGAATGGTCTCAAGATGCTTTACTGTTGGCATCACACAGGACTGATGGTAGCGCTCTCCTTTCCTTCTCCAGACAAGCGTTTTTCCAGATGCCCCAAATAATCTGAAAGGGGATTCATCAGAGAAAATGACTTTACCTCAGTCCTCAGCAGTCCAATCCCTGTACCTTTTGCAGAATATCAGTCTGTCCCTGATGTTTTTCCTGGAGAGAAGTGGCTTCTTTGCTGGCCTTCTTGACACCAGGCCATCCTCCAAAAGTCTTCACCTCACTGTGCGTGCAGATGCACTCATACCTGCCTGTTGCCATTCCTGAGCCAGCTCTCCACTGGTGGTTTCCCGATCCCGCAGCTGAATCAACTTTAGGAGACGGTCCTGGCACTTGCTGGACATTCTTTTTAGGAGAAAAAAATGAAAATTCTCATAAAATTCAGTTGGCGTTACATAAGGTGACCATAAATATATTTATACCAACTAACAAGCTGTTCCATATTGGAAGTTTAAATAACATTTCATTATCTTCTACACATTATCTTCTACACTTTTATGACATACTGTTTTTTATTTTTTTTTAAAAGGAGTGTTTATTTTCAATTTACTTGCACAAAATGACACAGTAACCATGTAGAGCACACATAAAATTAGAGTTCTTTTGTTGCCACCAAAGTTTTTATAGATTTAAGTTCCTGTGTCAAAGATTGCCTAGCTGACATACTACTTGTGCTATATTCATGTCTATCTTGAGATCCATTGCACCTTTGCTTCCTAAATGGAGTCCTCAAGGGTGAATGTAATAATATTGTCAGTGTTAAGGCAGCATGGTCTGAGATGCTTCTCAACACATACTTTATTTCCGTTATTATCAGTAAAACACCAGATGAAACAAAGCAATAACCAAAGCTAGGTAGGGACCTGTGTGGCAGAGAAACTAGAAAATGCTTTTGGAATGAAGCCTTTCGATCTTCAAGCCTCTGCTATTTAAAACAAGTCTGTCCTGAAATCTGTGCTGCTGTGAAAAATCCAATAATGTGAATGGCTACAATTCTGTTCCTGCCGATTTCAAAACTGTAGATATCCGCACAACCGGGGCATGAATATTGAACACAAAATGATGTTCTGGCCCTTGTCAAATAAAGCTATATATATATATATATATATATATATATATATATATATATATATATATATATATATATATATATATATATATATATATATATATATATATATATATTGTGTGTATGTGTATGTATATACACACACACTGTATCCGCTAAGTATTCACAGTGCTTCACTTTTTCCACGTTTTGTAATGTTACAGCCTTATTCCAAAATGGAATAAATTCAAAATTGAGCTCAGGTTCATCCTGTGTGCACTGATCATCCTCGAGATGTTCCTTAATTGGAGTCCACCTGTGGTAAATTCAGTTGATTGGACATAATTTGCCAAGGCACACACCTGTCTATATAAGGTCCCACACTTGACAGTGCATATCAAAGCACAAACCATGCATGAAGTCAAAGGGATTGTCTGTAGATCTCCGAGATAGGATTGTCTCGAGGCACAAATCTGGGGTAGGGTACAGAAAAATATCTGCTTTTTTTGAATGTCCCAATGAGCACAGTGGCCTCCATCATCCATAAATGGAAGAAGTTCAGAACCACCAGGACTCTTCCTAGAGCTGGCTGGCCGTCTAAACTGAGCGTTCGGGGGAGAAGAGCCCTAGTCAGGGAGGTGGCCAAGAATCCAATGCTCTGTCAGAGCTACAGCATTCCTTTGTTGAGAGAGGAGAACCTTCAAGAAGGACAACCATCTCTGCAGCAATCCACCAATCAGGCCTGTATGTTAGAGTGGCCAGACGGAAGCCACTCCTTAGTAAAAAGCACATGGCAGGCCGCCTGAAGTTTGCCAAAATGCACCTGAAGGACTCTCAGACCATGAGAAACAAAATTCTCTGGTCTGATGAGACAAAGATTGAACTCTTTGTCGTGAATTCCAGGCGTCATGTTTGGAGGAAACCAGGCAAAGCTCATCACCAGGCCAATACCATCCCTACAGTGAAGCATGATGATGGCAGCATCATGCTGTGGGGATGTGTTTCAGCGTCAGGAACTGGGAGACTAGTCAGGATAGAGGGAAAGATAAATGCAGCAATGTACAGAGACATCCTGAATGAAAACCTACTTCAGAGCGCTCTTGACCTCAGACTGGGGCGACGGTTCATCTTTCAGCAGGACACCGACCCTAAGCACACAGCCAAGATATCAATGGAGTGGCTTCAGGACAACTCTGTGAATGTACTTGAGTTGTCATTAAGGGGTTATTGTGTGTAGAATGTTGATGGGGAAAAAAGGCATTTATTTCGTTTTGGAATAAGACTGCTGTAACATAACAAAATGTTTAAAAAGTGAAGCGCTGTGAATACTTTCTGGATGCACTGTATATATTACTTTCTTCATAATAACTGTAACATAGGGTAAAATACACACTATGGACTTGAGTCATTAAGGAAAGTAAGGCAAGGAAAGTAGTAAATAAATGTTCTCTGGGACAAACCATGTTACAATGCAAGGGGCACAAATTAGTTAGTACTATTTTGCATATAAGGTAAATACTGTCTGTTTTTTCATGTAGCACACAAATACTTCATAACTTTTTATTTTTACACTGAAATTTAAAGTTGATCTAAGACATGCACTACCCCAACTATAAATCTGTCCCCACATTTTAAACTTACCTTCCCCTCCAATGCAACATGGTTTTGCCCATGTGCAAAGTTACTCCTCTTTTATATTTTGCTCTCCTTAATGACTCAGGCCTATATGACCACTGGGGAGGTCTGTATGTTGAAGCAGGGAGGGAGAGTTAAGGTGTCAGTATTTTAGAGCAAGATGAGGGAAATTGTGTGCCTGTGTGATGGAGCAGGGTGGGAAGCTCCATGTCCCACTCCCCTAGTTCCTAGTAATTAATGTGCATTACAATATTTTTCACCACCCCAGAACCTCCTTTAACCTCACACAGACTGAAACTTGTCGGTGCCCTAGGCAAAGCTTCAGCCTACTGCTCCGACTCTCCCAATACCCACTTCAGAGCCCATCACATGCTTGACTTTTGTAAAATTAAGATAACGCTTCTCTTGGATGGCTGTCCTGCTTTCTCCTACCTGTTCTTCCAGCTTTTACTACCTGTGGCTGCTGGTGTCTTAAGCTTTTGTTGATCCTGGAATGTTGGTGCGCTGTTTGGAAAAAGACAGGTACATAAAATTTAAAAGCACCAAACAGCCCTGGCATTCAATCAATAGCACCCACGTTTAATTATTAGGCCTTCCTCCCTGCAAATAGATCAATGCACTACCCAGAATAAACAGATCTTCAGCGTGCTGCTTGGGGCCCAGAGCAACCCCCTCTCTCTGGAACATCAATAGTCTGAACAACTAATCCTCAGCGCACCGCTGTACAATCCAGTGATGGTGGTGGACTAGTGATGTACTCAAATAGTCTGATGTCCACAACCGTATAGCCTATATAATATTATTTTTATTAAATTAGTAAAGCATTGCCATATACCGGCGCTAGTGCACTGATGATATTGTGTTTAAATACTTGCTGGTTAATTGGCAGCTATTTAATTTAGTGACATATATATAGCCCCTGTATGTATAACGACTCCACCCACATTTGCATATAGAGTATGGCTTTGATATGTTATCTATAAAGATCATGATTGTACAAATAATCTGTGCTGGTAACTAACATATGTGCCCACCACACAATGGATGTAAATCTCTAAAGATTGTATCATATATAACACACGATTAACCAACCTATCGTGAAAACCAGAGTTAATTATTACCTATTATACTACAAATCTCCCTATGTAGTGCTAGAGTAGTTATTCTAAAATTGCATAAAATATGTAGTACCAAGATCCAAAATTGATATAAAAAAATAAATTCATTAAATTAAATAAAAACATAAAATGTTATATTAAGCCTATGCATAAATCAGACTCCCAGACATCAAAAGGCTTACAATGGAAAAAGGGAAATAATCAATTGATAGCCTGTTTAATATCAAACTCAATGTTTAAGCCTTTTGGATGTAGTGAACTCATTATAAGTATCCAACCCAATTCTAAAGATTTTGAGATTCGGGCGAATGAATTAACACAGACTGGTAAAAAGAGGGTATAGCAAAAGATCTGTTTAAAAAAAGCCCCCAATGATGTATGAGGGAAGGACTGGGTGGTTTAATCTATTCTTCCAAAGCTCCAAATGACCAAAATCCTATCAGATTTATAGGAGATTTTTGTGAAGAATGAAGGGAAATCCAGCCTATAATCCAAAGAAATTGGCCGATTCTGCTATTGGACGACGGACTGAAGAGCACCCTAGGAGATTGGTTGCACGTCTCCAACTAAATTGCACTCTATCTCAAAGATAGTTGGTTAGAAGTCATTACATTGATAAGAAGTCGGAAGATAAAATCAAAGGATCATACCGTTGTGGTTGCTGTAAAGCTTGTGACCGTTTGGAAAAGATGTTAGAAATTGTGAATAGATATGGACCAAAGCATCGTATCAATGGATATATAAATTACAATACCAGTGGGGTCATATATATTCTGCAATAAAGTTTATGTAGGTAAGACTAAGAAAATTGAAACTAAGAATTCTCGAACACGTTGGATCAATTAGGAATGCCCAACGTGATAGAGCAATGTCTGAAACAATTGATACCAATAGCCAAACATTTCTTTTTAAAACACGATAGAAACTCAAAAGGTTTGAGATGTTTTGGGATTGTGAGAGTAAAGTAGAGGAGGGGATATTGACAAACATCTCTCACAGCGTGAAAGTAGATGGATTTTCCTATTGCATTCCCTCGCCCCTCAAGGACTCAAAGAGAATAACAGTTATGCTAGCTTCCTGAAGTAAGGAGCATAAAGAGATATTCATTTGTGTGCCGGCTGTTCTATGAAACACTCAAACAATGTATTTTAATATACAGTGGATGTTCAAATGTTTTTTACAGCATGACAAATGCTGAAAACAGATTACACCTTGATACTTATAGTATCGAAATGAATGCATGCATGTATTTATATTTTTAATATATTTTGGTGTACTGTATTCTAAATAAATAAACAAATAATATATAATAGAAAGATAAAAAGACGAATGAAAAATAAAAAACATATGATAACACATTCGAGAATATTAGACCATGAATAGTGAGCAACAAAGGATAATTGACGTTGCTGTATTCCCTCATAACTCTTTCATATCCCAAATTTAATATATGGGCGGTTATGTAATGTATTCTTTTCCATCCAACTATTACTTACCTGAGTATTTCTTTCTCTTTTTATTATACTTTGTATATTTTATTGCATTAAAGACCTCTATTAGATATGTTCACTATTAATGTGGGGTAAATATCGGATGTACATGTTTTTGAATTTGTTGTAGTATCTATGGAACTCGATACATAGAAATGTTCTCAGCTCTTTCCTTTATTGCTATTTGCCAATTGAAATGTCAATCAAACCAGCAGTAACGGGATTGGGCATTTCACATATATAAACTCCTAAGGACCCGTGTTCGGGTTACTCTCTTGATAAAGCGATATGTGAAACGTACGTACGTTGCGGGTAGAAACGTCAAGGAACCTGGCAGTGGCATTTGGCATCGGCATTGAATGCAGTGAAAACAAGTCCTAGGTTATGTCTATTGTGCCTAGCGCAATACACACAGAAACCACAAACTGATTGATGTATTCCCATAATTTGAATATAGTGTGTATGACTGTGGGACCAGGAGTGTGTCGATATAACGGACATGTTTACAGGCCGTGCCAATAAATTTATGAGACACGCTCTGCATACTAGAACGTTTTGACTTGTGCTTATGAGGAATTAAAGTACATTTGGATGTTTGCAGTTAATAAGAGTGCAGCGATATAGGTGTTAAACACCAGCAAGTAATAAACTTATTGTTCAGCACCAAATATTTGTATACAGGCATATTATTTGTATGCAGAGACTAACACCCATGTACACAAACTGTCTCCCCCTGGCGTCCCGGCCGTCACCTTGACGACCGGGACGTCCTCTCCGCTTCCGGCAACGGTCGGACGCTTCTTCTGTAGCGCTGCGTCCCGACTACTGGAAGCTGGGCGCATGCGCGCAATAAGCAGCCTGTGGGCTGATTGATGAAGGGGGCTTGGCCCAGTGATTACTACCCCCTGTGGGCCTTTACAGATCTGAGCTTTGATTGGTGGCCACCAGTATTTAGGGCAGTGAGGTCTGCAGCCTCACTGCCGGTTATAGCTTCCTGTGCCAGTTTGCTGACCTGCTGTGTTCACAGTTTTGTCCTGTGGATATTGAGATCGGATTGCCTGTGTATGACCCCTTGCCTGGATTTGGACCTTGCCTGTGTTTCCTGTGACCCCGACCTTTGGCGTGATTATCGACTTTCCTGTTTGCTCGTGACCCTTGACCTCGGCTTGTTCTTTGGATTTCCTGTCTGCTGCCGGCCCTCGACCCTTGCCTGGACCTCACTCCGCTTTCCTGGGTTCTCCCTAGTCGGTACGCACTTCACGACCCTCTGCTAGTCTGCGGCCAAGTCTGTCCCCACCACTAGGGGCTCCAGTGAACACCTGACTGGCAGAGCAGACTTCGGGTTGTGCTGTACTGGCTAGAGGGGTTCCTAACACCTTGATAGCAATTTGAGTCTTATATATATCTATCTATCCACCCCAACAATTGCCCACCCTTGGACATTTGAATATTTTTGATGAGCAAATGAGGGATCCAGTGCTCTAAATTATTATTAGGACACCCATTGCCGATGAACTAATTGTTGGAATACTGTGTGTACTGCATTAAAACATGCAGTGGGAGAATGTAACATATGGAAATTATCCTTAAAGGGTTCTGCTCTAATATTAGCTGGCTACGCCACTGAAGTCTTCCTTTATCATTTTTTAATACACATTAGGTTTACATGCGCATACATTATTTTTAAGCAATATTTCACCTTTGTGTCTGAAAAGTAATCAATTTTAATTAAGTTTTCCATAAAATAAAGTTTTAAACATTTAATATTTTTTGGGGGGACTTGAGTGCCTCTCCTGTTTCTTTTTCTTCCATTTTCTGATCAGTTAGATACATATGATAGAGCACCCCATCTACATATGACAACGGAATTATCTTATAATTAACAGATGTTAGTGCTCCCTGTGTGCGACCACACTTTTATGCTTTGATTTAGTTAATAGTCCACAGCTTTAAATTAAAGGTCCCATCACCTTACCTTAAATGAAACATCACGCTACAAATAAATGATTAGCGCCCACTTTTCATCCACATTACGTTACGACACCCCTGTGCCCCCCACCTCTTCGCTCATTACATTATGACACCACCCCCTCGCCATACTTCCAGTTGTGCTGTGTTGGAGAGACCGTCTCTTCTGTCTATGGTGCGCATCCCATGTAACGTATCAGTGACAGCATACATAGGGGATGGAGGAGGCAATCACACATAGGGGAGGGAGGGTGGAATGTATCTTGCGATCCGCGGCCACATAAAGATGACTAGTTACGGAAGAGGGACTAGCCACTTAGAACCCTCTGTTGAATCCCTCCTATTATTAAATTGTCCTTAGTCTCTCTGTCTGTGTGTGTGTATGTTAGGAAATTTAGACTGTAAGCTCCAATGGGGCAAGGATAATTTCGAGTGAGTTCACTGTACAGCGCTTCGAAATTAGTGGTGCTATATAAATAGCTGATGATACTGCTTTGTTGAAGCCTATTTTCCAAATTGTCAAGATTATTTTGCCTTTTGCTGCCCTGCAAGGATCCATTGTATGTAGTTGGTTTGTGACTAAATCCTCTTAATGTGCAGTGTTGTGTAAAATTTTGGCACATATGAAATTGCCGTTAATCCTATAATATGATGTATTATATAATATAACTTTATTTCATATAAATGAGCTTGATTAATTGATACATATGTAAACGGTCCCATTCTATATTGTAATTTTAACAATGTCAAAAGATATGTGTGCCTGTGCCTGATTTAATAGAATTAAGATGCCTGCCCTGTCTGGCAGCAACTGCCGATGATATCAATAATTGTCATTTGCCCTCAAGCTCTCCTAGCTTGAAAATCCTTCACCAGTAGCGGTCATTGTCGAAGCTTGATTGGTCTTCCACCTGTGAGTCTTGAGAGCCCGTCTAATGCATACTACCACTGTGCCCCCCTCCTATTTGCTCTCAGGAGACCCCTCCACAAATTAGACATGTGCTATGGTGTGAAATAAAAAAAAATTCAACCTGCTTTCATGAAATAAATCTTTTGACTTTTCTACTAAAATACAGGTGAATTAACCTAATTTATGGCTAGAAATGCACTTCTCCACCTTAGTGCAGCTGGAATGCGCAAGATGTTTCCCATTAAAGTATAAGAAAGACCCAATCTCCTCCAGCTCTGAGCTGGTCCAAAACTCCAACTTTTACTGAGCAGCCATATGGGGCAAGGGATCTATTTTTATGCAGGCTGGGTTTTAATCCTTGTGCCGCTATGCCAAGCACAGGAATTATTCAATGTGTTCCTAGCAATGGAGAGTTTAAGTCAAAACTGTCTGTCTAGAATAGAGTCTCTGATTTTCTCCCCAGCTAGTGAGATATTGAACAACTGACAAGTGAGGTTAAATGCCTTGTCATTTGACGTCCAATACTGCCAAAAATAAAAGCTGCTGAGTCATTTGACTGGCTTGAAAATTAAGTTAGTGGGCAAAAGCAAGGAAACACCCACCATCTTACCTCTGCAATCTGCAGAAAATAATGGCATTGGAGAAGTTCCCTCTGGCTTGACTGCTGACTCTATAATACCAGATGTCATTTAGTCAATATTTATTTCGCCATGCTCAGGCAAGACGTGGTTGAAACCTAAGCATGCACCACTAATCTGTAGAAGCAGATATATAAAAATGGAGGATTTTAACACAAACATACTGCCTTGCTACCTGAATCTAAAGATTTGGAAAATAAGCCTGCTTCATCGTCTTCCTGGAACATACTGAGGAAGGTGTGCCTGGACGCACTTCAGAGATTAGTTGGAGAAGGTGGAGGCTCATTATTTGACTCCAGTTTGCCTAGGCGAGCAAAAGTGATCCAGGAGTGGAGGTCAGCTGGCAAGTGCAGGAGGGGTGTCACCATAGCCCTCATGTTGGGGGGATCCAGGAGAGTTTCTGTTTGTCCGGAAGGACTCCCCGAGATTTGGGAGGAGCCTCCACAACATTCCAGAAGAGTAAGTATGTATGAATTATGTATTCATTGTGTATTATTCATTTAAGAATTACACTCCTCCTGGGTGAATTGTGGCAGTAGATATGAGGTGACTATTTACACTACTACCCATCTATGAATTTATCATTCTTTTATTTGTAGATATAACTTGCTGTTTTGGTTGTAAGGCGGCTGTTCCCAAACTGTGCGCCGCGGCTCCCAGGGGTGCCGCGGCGCTGTCACTCGGGTGCCGCTGGCCAGCCATAGAAAAAAAGAAGGAACACAGAAACTTACCAATCCTGCCGGGACCCAGAATCCACCTCTCTCCCGCAGCTGTCACTGAATATCGACGTCAGTGAAAGCTGCGGGAGAGAGGTGGATGCTGGGGCCAGGCGGATTGGTAAGTTTCTGTGTTCTTTCTTTTTTTCTATGGCTGGCCCGCGGCAGAGGAGTGAGAGGGATCGTGACAGCTGGGCAGAGGAGGCGGACAGAGAGCAGAGGAGTGTGACAGCTGGGCAGAGGAGTGTGACAGCGGGGCAGAGGAGGCGGACAGAGCGCAGAGGAGGCGGACAGAGAGCAGAGGAGGGTGACAGCTGGGCAAAGGAGGGTGACAGCGGGGCAGAGGAGTGTGACAGCTGGGCAGAGGAGTGTGACGGCGTGAGAGGGACAGTGGAGGGGGACACAGCGTAGGAGGGGACAGCGTGAGAGGGGCAGTGGAGGGGGACACAGCGTGAGAGGGCAGAGGAGGAGGACAGCGTGAGAGAGGGCAGAGGAGGAGGACAGCGTGAGAGAGGGCAGAGGAGGGTGAGAGAGGGCAGAGGAGGGGGGACAGCGTGAGAGAGGGCAGTGTGTCTGGATGCAGAGGGGACCGAGTGCCTGAGGACAGAGTGTCTGGATGCAGAGGGGGCATTTTTGCATACAAATAAATAAGTATTTCTGTCCTGACCTAAATACTTATTACAATTTTTTGACCCAACTACTTCTAAAACAGGACTGCTCAATAATTATTTTGGAGGGGTGCCTTGAAAAAATTTGGAGACTCTAAGGGTGCCGCGAACTGCAAAAGTTTGGGAACCACTGGTGTAGGGCAATATGCCTTCATAGTTTACTCACAGAGAGTGGCTGAATTACTAGTTAATTTGCATATGGCCAAGGTAAATCCTACTAAACGCCTATTTTATTCTGGAATATCCAAGGCTTAAATAACCAAGTTAAAAGGCCACTGGTGTTTTAAGTGTATCAGAAGTTAGCATCATAATGTAATCCTTCTAAAAGAGACACATATTACAGCCCTAAAACTACTTATTTTGAAATAACCCTGGATAGGTAAGTGTGAAGATACCGGGTGTATCTGGCCCAATGCTACCCACTTCACGCTGGCTGGCCACCCACGGGTGCCTTTCTATGCCAGGGAAGTCTACCCAGTACCTTCTAGGATTCGTATGGTCACTTAGGCAAAATGCAGTTATACAAATACAACAGTATATTTATTGTCATGCAAACAACACTAGAGTATTATGTACACACAGTAAATAAATGCCAGGCAGATTTACCACATCATCCGTCCCTTGAATAGCAACCTTACTGCAAGTCATCAATATACAATATACATATGTACACTGAACTACAATGTCCCCTTAGCCACATGTAATTGGACAATGCAGTTGTAGTCTGGTGAGCAGGGGAACAAAAGAAGGGCTATAAAAAGTATTTGTTATAATCCACATTATGTGACAAACGAGAAACAATGATTTGCGTATCACATTCGTTTCGTCACAGTAAAGTACATAATTGCAACGGATGTAATGTCGGCACTTAACCTACCGACATAAACTATACCCCGGACCCAGTGGCATTGGTCTTTTAATGGCGGCATTGTGAATCATACTGACTATATTGTCAACATGTGTGCATAATGTAAATGTCGACATTTTCATGTCAGCAGGTTGAGTGCCAACGTTACATCTGTCGCAATTATGACCACCTACGACTTGGATTGGCTTTGTATATATCGTTATACATTCTATAGCTACTTATTGAAAGGTATCTCTGTGCTAGTTAGTAGACTCATAAACTCTGTTTGTTAAATTTTGAAGTTTGATATTTTTAGAAATAATACAATATGTAGCAGAACTGTGCTGATCGTATGTTGAACTGATAACACTATTCATAATGAGCAGCTAAACCTTCAAACAGTATAGGACACAACACTCCCTACCAGAAGCTATGATAGAAGTGTTTACAAGTGTCTTGAGATTGAGCGGGCCTGCATAAGGTTGCCAACTAATGAAACTCGTGGTCCATAAGAGAAAAAAGATTAATGACCTAGGTAAGCACTCCAGGTACATATAGGTAATTAATTAATACATAATGTTTTTATTGGTATGCGCTAAAATTGATACATATAAGTATACCACACAAATAAAAAAGCGAAATATAAGAAGAATGTAGTGTTGAAAAGTATAGAGTTTAAAAATGAATTGACCCTGGGGTGGAGCCAGTCAAAATGTATACACTTCCATAGAGAAAGTGACTGATAAAGGATCTCTTGTGGGAATATATACAACACAGACACGTCTATATATATATATCAGATAGGGTAGTAAGAATCTTACACAATCTGTATCGTGACAATGTATCACTTATATAGTACTAAATATATATGTTGTGTTTAGTGTGAACTGTAGATGGCAGTATTGCCTAATGTATTCTCCCACAGTATTAATCCAATTGAGAGTCTTCCGTAGGAGTACCGTATGTTTAATACATAATAGAGATTCATGAGCCACGAGTCCTGTATGATATATCAGGAGATTACCAAGTATATAGTTGCTTATGTTCATATATATATATATATATATATATATATATATATATATATATATATATATATATATATATATATATATATATATATATATATACACACACATATATATACACATATATATGCCTACTTAGGCTGATGAGTTGTAACTCAAAGTATTATGCCTAGTACATTTCGGGTAAAAGTTCCTAAGACTTACGAATAGTCTTTTTTTAGTAGTTATATGCACTAATGGTTAATATGGCATACTAGGTATCAGTAACTGCTGAAAGACTCGTATACAGCAATTGATCTCTATAGTACCGGTCTCACTACAGCAGCGCCAGATCGCTAGTATTATATCCCCATATAGTCTTCCAATAAGTTGCTATAATGGGATAAGAGGTATAGTAACGCTAGTATATGCTGTTAGAAAGACTCTCATTACCAGTTTGTTAAGTTTACATTAGTGGCAAAACTCTGCGGCTAGCCCCGCCCACTTCCGGGTCTGACGTCACTCAAGCGTGACGTCGTCCCGACGTACGTTTCGCTATTGCTTAATCATGGAATTACCCTATCTCTCCATGACATCAACTAATGAAACTCATAAGATTTGTAGACGCAAACCGCTTACACACCCTTTTTTAACTGCAGAAGTAAGCCATCAATTTGTTTACACATCCTAGCATATCATTTGATTTTTAATTTTCCTTGCCAACAATTTTTCTGCCGCTGCTTTCACTTTCTGTCCCTACATTTGATTTCTGTACCTACCGATATAAAATGCTTATGATAACATACTGTAGAAAGCACTTAAGAAAACGGCACCAACATACTTCTCTTCCCTCGTTGCAAGGTATCTCCCAACTTGTCACTTCCCTTCTGTCCAAGATTTGCGCCTCTCGACCACAGTCATTACCTGCTACCGTTTCGGGTTACAAGACCTTTTTTTGGACTGCACCTTCTCTTTGGAATTTTCTGCCTCGTGCAACAAGTCTTTCCACTTGCCTCCAAACCTTCAAGTGTTCCATAAAAACTCATCATTCTAGGTAAACTTCTCAAATTCACAAATCCCTTTCTTAACTTCCCTAGGCTATTCTACCCAATTACCACCCCTCTGTACAATTTATTAAAAATTTACATTTATTCTCTTTCTATGCTCAAACAACCCGCTGACAACCTAATCAACATTACTGTGTGACTGGCACATACAGCCCCACTAAGCATTCTTTTCCATTGCAATCTGGCTTGACTAATATACAATCTGAAGCACTTAACCTCATGTATCAAGCTCCTGACAGACCATCAAATTTTCTCTATTCCTGGGTGTTATCTTTATGGCAAGAGAAAAACCTGGACACTTTGGTGTTCTGATTTGTTACCATTATGTCTGGTTGAGGGCGCAACTGGAATATTTCATGGTGCAGAGTTCAGTCTCCTGGATGAACATGTATTTGGCTGAGGTTATTGGCTGTGACGTTCTGTCTGCCTGCCACATGAAGTTCCGAGAGCAAATCCAGGTTTCTATCTGCCCTTGATATGACTTTTGATACTTCTGCCATCATGACTCTGCTCCTTGTACTTCCTTAGCAATTTATGAAGGTGACTGCAGTACTGTTTCTGAGAATACCCTGAGCCGCTTTCCTGTAAGAGAGGATGAAAGGACTGAATTGACTGACCACAGAACATTTATGTAATTTCTTTTCTTTCTGTGACCATGCACCTGTGCTACTTTTAATAGAAGATGTGGCCCCAGCCTGTGGTACTGAAGTCTGTCTTATTGGAAGCAGTCTGGTTCTGAACGTTGAGACTCGCAGGTGTTTCTCGTTAATCAATTGGCATGACCCACTGATATTTGTCTGAGATTCCACTGAGTGAGTAAGTCTAACTAGATTTCGCATTTTCCACCTTGCCAAGAGAAGAATTCCTTTAGTAGATTCAAGCATTCCCAGAAGGTGGAGGCCCCTAAATATTGTAATCTGATTTCGAATTTGTAGATTACAAGTTAAGGATTAGATCTTGAGGCTTTGCCCTTTTGTTAGAGATACTTTGTTTTGTACAGTGTTTATTTGGACCCCCCCCCCCTGCCAAATTGTATCTGTTGTGATGGCATCATATGATGCTCTGCTTTATTTATAATACAGCTGTGTTCCTGTAGAAAGGACATTACTTGAGCTGTCCTGTTTAGGACAATGTGTTCTGACTCTCCCATTACCAGCATGTCAACCAGATAGGGCCAGAGAGTCATCCCCTCTGTAATTCTACCACCAGTGGTATTAATACTTTGGTGAAACTTCTGTGGGTTGGGGGGTTGCCAAGTGAACTGGAAATGCTATCTTAGTACACAGAACCCGAGGTATCTCTCTGGTGATGATCTGCAACAGGGATATGAAAGTAAGCATCCTGAATATTTATACATGTGAGAACATTCCCTTCGCTTATAGCAGTGAGAATTGAATTTGCCATATGAAAAAGTCTTGCATAGACAAAGTGATTGAGTCTCCTTAAATCTAGAATGGTACGGAAAGCCCAGAGTAACGGGATCACACAAGTATCCCTTCAGCTTCAGCAAAGACATTTTTTCTTGGAACATGATGATTCTCATACTATCCAAAAACAATGGGTTCTGGACATTAATAGAGGTCAGTATCCACCTTTCTGCATACTCTGTGATCCCTGTCTTCCAACGGTATCAGTGCTGAATGAGCCAGACAGTCATTGCAAAGTCTTTTTACCTGATCTCCCCTCTATCAGACATGTTTTAAATTTATTTTCTTAATTACCTGATAACTTTAGATACAACAAAAATAGTTTGTTATATAAAAATGGAAAGCTGAACCTGTAAATGTAAAAATAGTTTTGTTTACCAGGAAGTGGGCAAATAGAAATGTTAACAGAAGTATGTCATAATCTGAGCTATACTTTAATTTTTAAAAATGGCTGCCCCTTGGCAGCAAAAGGATCCATGCAATCTTTATTAATATTTTTTAAAGCTCTGTAACAGGACTATTATTTTATTATCATCTCTTAATATTTGTTAGACAATTACAAAGACAAAGTTCGAAAACAAGAATAGGGCTAGTGGTCATTTAATGTGTGGGGTTTTTTTTTTATCAAAGGTTGCACTGCTCTTCTATGTTTTCTGCATACTAAAATGTGCCTTCCTGCCATGTCTTAACTCTGACTTACAAATGGCCCACAAAGTGACTTTATTTTTTTTTCATATATAGCGCCACTAATTCCATAGCACTGAAGAAAACCCACGCAACCACGTGGAGAACATACAAACTCCACACAGATAAGGCCGGGTTGGATACGTTTTCACTAATGTGAAAATACTGACAACGAAGATACCTAGAAAAGAAAAACGAGGACTTTGACACCGCCAGGGATATAATCAAGACTTGCATAAAAAGCGACACTTGACGTTTCCGAAGACAGCGTCATGCTGATAGGTAGTGAACCTGAAGACACTGCTAGCCGGCACTTCACTTACACGTCAATTAGCAGAGTGACCTAGAGAAATCATAATTTAAAGCGGCAGTGTCCGGACCCCACAAATACACACTTTAATGTGAAGTGTGTATTTGTTAATTGACGTGTAAGTGAAGTGCAGGCTAGCAGTGTGTTCGGGTTCAGTACCTGTCAGCATGGCGCTGTCTTTGGAAACGTCAGATTTCGCTCTTCAGGTAAGTTTTCATTATATCCCTGTCGGTGTCAAAGTCCTTGTTTTGTTTTGTTTTTTTGTAGGTATCTTCATTATGTGTGTTTTTATATTCGTGAAAGCGACTACCACCGATAAGGCCATGGTCTCATGACTGCAGTGCTCTGAGGCAGAAGTGCTAACCACTAAGCCACCGTGCTACCCACAGACACAGTTTGAGGAATTCCTGCTATTGCCCACCCATTTAGTTTTTTTTACATCCCAGTGATACTGTCCTGAAAATTATGGATTCCATCTATATAGAGAGATTTTCCTGCCCTTGTTTCATCTCCCCATGGTGCTGCAGCTCTTTACTTCTTGTGATCTTTGCAGTAACACATAGGGCTGCTTCAAGGTATTAATGAACACCTATTCAAAACTATGGAATTAAAAAATTGAAAACACTGTATTACAGAAATAGTGTGTTCTATTTTTTTAAGAGCAGTAAAAGTTAAACTTTGTTTTGCTTTGAGACATTGATTCAAATTACATTAAAAGTTCATTTGATTAGGATCTGAATAGTTTTAAAGCTTATACTAGGTTTACGGTTTGGCATTAAACCAGCCCTTGCTATTGATGTCATATCATACTGTAATTTGGATATAATAAAATTCTACATTTTCCTATAAGTAATTTATGATCCTTTACAAGAGAAAAATGTAACCTTGTTACAGCCAATGGCAAGAAATTGTATTAGTAGCTGTGTCGGCACAGATTTCATCACATAAAGTTGTGCTCCGCATTGCAATGCACCTTCCGGGAGCGCTAGTACACTAAGGTGCAGTAATGCAGACTGCTGCTAGAAGAACCACCTTCATTGCAACAGCCTAAAAATGTTCCTTTACAATATAATATTATATTATATACAAATATACAAGTGCAGACTTCAGCCAAAAAATAGAAAATGTGTCGATATATTTGATAATTTTACGCAAAGTTTACATGCCTGTGCTTATTCAGAGAACTTTTTTAAAAATTGGAACATGCATTCGCTTTAATCTTATGTGCTGCACTAAAAAAAAAAGACAAACTGATTACCTATGGCAACACTATCTTTTTATTTTCCTGTACACCAGTTTTCATAAACATGCCCCAACTGTCTTTGTTTTATTTACGTTCTTATAGGGTTTGTTCCCTTTTGGTCACATTACCCCTATATACCAAATATGTGATCCCCTAAGTTTGCATGAGGTTGCCCAAACGCAATAAAAAATAAAATAAAACATTTCTTTGGGTATGATGAATAAAACATGAGCTATTTGTCTACTAAAAAAAGGAAACTAATGCATTTAATTTGTCTCTTTAGGCTGAACATTCTACAGACACAATATGCTCAACCCTCATACATTCTCCTGTGAGAAAAGGAGTGCGCTCGTGTAACGGTACTCATTTTTAAAAAAATTATACATTTTGAAGAAGGTGTTTATTTAATATTGTGTGTATAAGTATTTCATTGCTTTTTCACAGACACAACATATTATTACATCTAAGGCTACTTTGAATTCAGCCATCATTTGCCTTGTTGCTTGATACACAGTGGTTTCATGCTCCTTTCTAAATACACAGTGTTGTATGTTCATTTCTTGTTTCCCTTCTACAACACTTTAGACTGTGCTATTTTTTTCATTTTAACTAATCAGAGACACAGCTCATTTTCACTCCAATCATTTGTACTCACTGTTTATAAATCGGGTATAACCTTGCATCTGTTTTACTGCATATTTTTCCTTACTACTGGCTTCTCTCTTCCTCAAACTACAACATTTAGCTCACATTGGTCTTTGTTTAACTCTCTCCAGACTTCACTCACCATACTGATGTATGCTATGTAGTAAGGTTTGCTTTTAACAGCCACAAATATTTCCACTGTTCCTAACTATGTGTTCATTTTTTTAATTTATTTTTTAAACATATGAACTAAAATTATTCCTTTCCCTAAGCCTCAACCAGTTATGTTTCCACTCTCACTACCTAAAATATCATTGGATCACTTAGGTCTGTACCTTTTCCACTCGGTTGTTTTTTCGCCGTGTGATATCAGTCGGTCATCACTATTTATCTCATACCTGTCAATGTTTCTTTCTTTAACCACTTATCGACCAGCCCTACATCTCTTGCTGTCTGGTGGTTCTGTAACTCTGAAGTGACATTTATCGCTTGTTAATGGCAGTTGTACTGTTTTATTGTTTATAATTCACCAAGGAATGTAGAGGATGAGGAGAAATGTAACCATTTTATAGATTATTTTTCTGTGAACGATTGATTGTTTTACATTTTAAACCTATTAATATATGCATGTGTAGTATTTTCTTAAGTTAAACACATTAACATTTCATGGGGCATATTCATTTAAGCCGGCACATTGCGGCTAGTGTCAACATCTTACCGCAACACTGCAGATTTCAGTTCGCACCCCATAGGGTTGCGAAGGAAAATCCGCAATGTTGCGAATCTTGAAAATGTTGACACTTTTAAATGTGTAGTCGCAATGTGCTGGCTTCATTGAATATGCCCTGTATTTGAATCAGATTTGTATAAGAATGCCACATACTATTTTTATTAGGTATTTTTAATGTTATAATTTTTTTTGTTTGTTTGTTTTTCACTTCCAGACAGCAAAGGACTTAAGAGTTACGTTGACTCCAGTATTGCTAACAAGACCTTTCTTGTTTCATCTTTCTTAGAAACCTCACCCAAATCCAATAAGCATTGCTCTCTCAAAGATTCTGGGGAGTTTACCAAAAATTTCTGTCATGTGGATAACGTTGATCCTTTACATCTCAAAGAAATCATTTTTTCTGACCCACAGAATAAAAGTCTTGCTGATGTTTGTCCAAACATGATAGAGTGCCTCAGCAGACTGTGGAATTTGGCTTTGAAAAAACAGGCATCTGACAATATTGTCAGATACTATAGGCGTAATGCTTGGTATACAAATAGAAAAATATTGGGCATAAAAAGGAGAAAAGGAACGTTTTCCAGGGCTGTGTCTTCAAAGTCTATGCTATGCTCTGCACCTAGCAAAGAAGTAACTATAACTAATTCTCAGGCATATGACAGCACTTTTTGGCAGAATAAGGATTCAAACAAATCCGTTTTTTTAAAGTGTAGGGAAGTTGACAAACCAAAGCCAACTTTGTTACAAGGCTCTCTACCCTTGTATACAGCTTCTCCTGCTATAGATAAAACATTCACATGTAACAGCAAAGGTAATAGGATTGTAAATCCTGGGAAGTCCTTCGTGGGCAATGTGAATAATAGGACTGTTAGCTTAAATAAGCCTTTCATGCTTAATGAGAATAGTACAGGTATAAACCCAGTAAAGACCACCTTATGCAAAGACAATAATACAACTTTTAGCTTGGACAAGACGTGGGTTTTGAATGAGGGTAATAGTATGAGCCTAGACAAGACCTTTACATACAATGGGGACAATATGGCCGTATGCTCAGGTAAGACATTTGCCAGCCAACAGCAAAGGAAAACTGGTGAGGAAATGTTTTCCCGCAGAGAATATACTAAGCAAATTCCAAAAATGATAGACACTGAAAAAGGAAGATGCTGCTTTTCTGCATCACCTGTATTACACAGCCCTCATCAAAGCAATTTTAAATCAAATTGCAGCCTGAGCAATCGGACCATACCCTTAGACAAGACTTTAACTGTCAAAAGCCAAATTAAATTTGAAGAAGTGAAATCTTTATATTGCAAAGAACGTATGGAGTGGGTTTCTAAAAAGACATGCACTCTAACCAGAAGAAATTCCTTTTCTACGTTGCCTGTAGTACACAGCCCTGGAAAATTTAAAAAAAATGATGATTTTGAAAGTTTGTACAGAAAGCTAGTCGAGGATGGTTCCAGTAAACCTGAATCTCATTTGTCAGAAACTGTATCTTCTCTGGTTAACTCACCAGGATCTCTGAGAGTCAAAAGACCAGCAAGTGATGATATTTCACTCTCAATCTTAAAAAGGAAGAAGAGGGCATCTGAAACCTTTATAATAAGCACCTCAAATTCAACATTTAATGTAGCATCCAATAATTCTCTGTTCTCAAAAGACAACAGCTGTTCTCCATTGCCTCATACAGTAAGTGAATTCCTTCTTGTCTTTGGTTAAGTCTTCTCTAAGCAGTTCAACATTTTCTGTATGTTTGAATATATGTATAATAGATAATCTGGAAATGTACCAGTTCAGTCATAGTGCAAAAATACGTTGTTGCTTTTGAACAGTCTAAATATAGTAACTTGGCATATCTGTTTCAATTTCATATACAGCAAATGGTTATCCAAGCATTTGCTGTATATGAAATTTCTGTATATGAAAATGTGTATCCAGCTTGTCTCACTGCATACCATAGAATAATTCCATATGCTATTTCTTCAATTAGTAACCTTAATTGTGACTCCGTCATTCTAATATCTTTCAATATCTTTCGTTTTGTGGGAGTTTGCATTGTGGACTTTATCAGCCGACCAATTGATAGAAAGGCATTTTCTTGTCAACTTGTGACCTATAGTTATATGTCATCTTCAGAGGCTATATCCAGAGGACATTGATCCACTAAAAAGATATAATTTGCCAATCAGAGTGCTTTTCTCATTTTCCTGGTTCACAGTTGTAGGGCAATATTTTTATAAGCAGTTGGCTTATAAAAATGTCCGGTAATAATGTGTACTGTATCGTTTTGTCAAAGTGATTTTGACATTGAACGTTCTAGAGTTTGCAAGTTGTCTTTTTGCCTTCTTAAAGCATAATTTGGTAGATCCAGGGAAATTTTAAAACAGTATTTGGTTAGATGCTAGATTGCTAAAAAAAATACCTTAGATGTACCTCATTGTTTCTGACATTTTAGTAAAGCTTTTGCCTCTTCTCTACAGGTAACTTTAGGTTATCTAGCACAAGGTCCTATTTCTATCTCATATCTGCTAACAAAATAGATGTCAGTGGTTTTATAGTCAGTAGCAATGTAAATTAACTCTGAGTGGAGTCACATTAGCATTTCTTTTGTGGTTTTTCTTACAGCAGATATAAAGATCCTTTCCTGTTCAAATGAATAGGTTTTGCCTAGTGGGTCGCATTCAGCAGTTTTTTTTTTGTTTAGGACTAACTCATTCAGGCGAATAAATGTTAATTATCCTATCAAGAATTGTTTTTCATGAAGGTATATGGTTTTGCTTCTGTCTTCTTTAGCTAGAGATAGGTCAAACAAAAACACTCCCTTTCCTTTGTGTTTTCAGTTTCTATGTGTTTTGAGGACACGTCCAGCAAAGCCGGCCATAGTCATTGCAAATGTACCTGGCATTCTTAGGCAACAACAAGCGTACCTGGCATTCTTAGGCAGCGGCTGTAGGAGAACAGCCATGGCCTCACTGCGTAACGGAGGAGCAGCAGATGGGAAGTATAAACCTCTCCCAGCACAGTGCTGGAAGAGGGATAGTTAGGTAGCTGCCTTTGGCCACCGAGGACAGCTCTCTCTCTTAGCGGGGACAGCCATTATGTTTCTTAGGTGGCTGGGTCAGGTAGGGGTTACTTCTGTAGTGTAAGGCCCTGCTAGACACTGGCTTGATGGGGGGCGCTTCAGGATCACTTCCAATCCAGTACTGGTCCCTGGGGATGAGCCCTTCCCCTGCACATCCTCCCCAGTGGTCTCTTGCTTCATGTCTGCAGACACCTGAACAGCAGCCATCTTGGAGCTCCAGGACTCTTGTTCTAAGTTCTGACATCTGGCCGCCAGGTTGTGGGGGTCTGTTTTCTGAGTGGGTAAATCCCTCAGAGTTATTGGGCTCTGGGGCTGTATTGCAAGCTCATTTTCTTTCCCTGATTGTATGTTGCTTCTGTCTTTTATTGTGTTTTTCTTCTATCTCAGTCAGCTAGGGGGAGATCTTTCAGAGCTATGACGACGTCCCCCCAAGAGTCGGCGCCTGGCAATGCTGAATTGCCTCCTGGACAGCCAGGTGCAGGTGCTTTGTGTGCAGTCTACCAGTCTGTGGTTTGGTTGCCTTGTGTGCCTGGGGGTTTTGGTCCTGATTCAGACATGACAGATTCTGCCTAGGCTAGGTCACTAGCCACCTCTATGGCTGAGATTTCTCAGCGAATCCGTTCTCAATCGGGGGCAGTTCTTCCCAGGTTCCCTCCGGCTCTTCTGGGAGTCAGGCCAAGGTCCTGCGGGTCTCGTGTGGGCAGACTCAGAGGAACTTGCTTTAGTCAGAGGTCTATAGACTTGGGTACAGTGACTGTTTTCGGTTCCTACTCTTTAGAGAGGATGTTGGAATTCACTTTGCCATCTTCCTTGCGTAAGTACAGGAGAATAGCGGCGCCTCAGGCTGGGAATGAGTCAGATTATGACTCTTCTTCCCAGGAGGAGGGTGCGAGGTGCTCATTGGATCAGCCATGGAGAACTCCTCCTTTGCGGATGAAGTTCCACAAAAGAGGATAATGACTGTACGCCATGTTATACATTCCAGAATCCCAGAGACCGTAGAGCCTTTTCTGTTTAAATGGAGGTCAAAAGCTCTCTTTCTTTTCCCTCTTCCTCCCAGCAAGAAAATTTGTTGTGTGAGGCCTGGAACTTGCCGAATCAGAAGTTCCAGGTGTCCCGTAGACTACAGTCCTGTTATCCTCTTCCCCCTGAGGTTATTGGTAAATAGGAAGCGCCTCCCAAGGTAGACGCACGTGTTGGTAGTTGTCTTAGACAACCACACATCCCCATGCCCAATGCAGCCATACTTAAGGGTGCTGTGGACCATAAGTTGAGGATGTCCTTAAGCCCCTTTTCTTGGCAACGGGTGCCTCCTTTATGGCCGATCTTGGCATCTGCTTAGGTGATATAGACTGTGGAACACTGGTCTCTGCAGCTTTCAGAGTGTTTGTTAGCTGGCAAGCCCAGATCTGAATTGCTTCCTTTGATGGAACAGATTCAGAGGACTAGATATGGGACTGATTGGGACACAGACCGTCAGACTATCTGGTTTAAGTCCTGGGAAACTGATGTGGAGTCGAAGAGGACTCTTGAGTCCCTTCTAATTTTTGGGAGTTCTCTTTTTGGGCCAGATCTTCATAACATTATCTGTCAAGCAACAGGAGGAAAAAGGTTTCGCTCCTTTCTTTACTTCGGCAGATCAAGGAATCATCACTCCAGAGGATAGGTGTCCACCCCCACGGGTGGTTTGCAGTGTGGACGCCAGGCATGGTCTGTTAGCCATCCAGCAGCCAAGTCTGCCGACAAGCAATCGGCATGAGAGACGTTCTGCCCACCAGGATGCGCTGTGTTGGGAGCCCATCTACTACTATTCCATGATCAGTGGTTTCAGACTGCCACAGATGTATGGGTGAGTGGAATCGTGGGGGGGGGTACATGATAGATCATGTCTTGCTCTGTGACAGGCCACCCACTCCCCGATTTCTTCATGGGTGGTTACACCAGTTCTATACAATCAGAGAGTTTTGGGGTTTTATTCCAACCTATTTGTTTCATAAACCTAAAGGTTCATTCAGGCCAATCTTGAACCACAAAACTTTAAACGCCCAGCTGCATATGCCCAAATTCTAGATGGAGTCTTTGAAGTCGGTAATTCACAGCATGCTATGGGATAAGTTCATGATGGCTTTGTACATCAAGGACACATATTTACATGTTCCCAACTGGAAGGGCCATCAGTCCCTTCTCAGGTTTGATATTCAATCGGAACATTACCAATTCAGGCTCTTCCTTTTGGTTTCGCCACGGGCCTTCACTGAAATCATGGCAGTCCAAGGAACCTACAGTTAAGGAGGAACATTTCTGACTCTACAGTCTGTTGATTTCCCACCTAATAATTTGTGCATCATGGTATTTAATATTTCTCTAGAAAAGAACACTGCATTCAACTGGAAGATTACACAATTCTGTGACTGCACATCAACTGCCAAAGGCAGTAAACAGCCTCACATATGAATTCAATGATGTTCTGCATAATTTCAAAACTTTTTGCCTGGATGTCAATATTGACCTCTCTTCCTCTCCCTCCCTCCCCTAGGTGTTTCTTTAATTTCTTCTGATTCATCATTGGAAGAATGTTTCCTTATCCCTGGAGCATTCCACTCTGGGAATGTCTGTCATCCGTATCTACACTTGCTAGAGATCTGGTCCTTTTAACGCCTTGCATTGTATACGAATCCTCGTTGGTTATTCCTTCATCCATGCAATCGGCTCTTTAAATTTCTTAGGTGACTGGCCTTTTTGTTTTGAGAATTGCATATAGCACAAAACACTCTTTCAGATTCTGTTATAATGGCTTTATCACAAACTGCACAAGTCCTTTCTTTTATTTTCTTTCTTGCTTTTACCAGGCTCTACAAGAGTGCTGGTTTTGGAAACACTATCACTAACTAAAGCTGGGTACACACTACATGAAACCTCAAACGATGCGATAGTTTTACCAACTTTCTCCATGACAGAAAAAAAAAAACAGCCCCGATCAGCATGCCGATAACTGTGTACACACTAGAACGATTTACCTTCAGATCTGTGTGTGTTTCTCATACATTTGACAGGATCCCTGGCTGAAGCAAGATGCCGGCAGCACCAGCACTCTGCGCTGTCCCCTGTGTGTCTATGTAATAAATCTCCTCCTGTCATGCATGCACTTTGAAGTCATGTGCTCTCAGGGGTGAAAGGTCTGCACTGAAGTCGTGGCTTTCTGTAGTTTGTCAGGCTGTCAAGCAACTTTCTAGTTCCGTAGGGTCAGCTGCAGCAGTGAAGGATAAGTAGAGAGAGGGGCAGCTGGAGGAACTGCAGGCATCAGAACGGAGTAACAGGTAGCTGTGACAGCTGATCGGTAGGTGATTGGAACGATAATATTAAACATATCGTCCAACTAAATGAAACGACTATCGGATACATGGGGCGACTGTCGTTCAGCATGTAAGCATACACACTGAAGCGATATCTGGGCGAACAGTCGTTTATCGGGTGATTGACCCGATAATTGACTGAAAAAAAAACAGTGTGTACCCAGCTTAAGTAGCAATCCATACAATAAAACTTGGATGGATGGTTTTCAGTGTTTTGTTATTGAGCTCAGGATCTATCTTACTGACCGACATTAGGCTGCTGTGCTCCTGAAGTGATTTACAGCATCATGCACCAGAACAGGGAACTGTTTTTGTAACATTCCGGACTTCACACTGCCGATTCATGATGCCCTTTGATTATGCGGTGTGCATGCTTCCAGCCTACAAAGGTGCCATGTTCATCATCCAATTTTGCTCCTGGAGTTAGCCCACAACACAAAGTGAAGTGTCTTCCTACATGGAGTATCTTTCCACTTAAGTTTGTACGCCTGTGCAGAAGTGTAAACAGGCGCTGTCTATAGAAACCTGTCCCCAAACACACCTGAATAAAAACTTGCATTCCTCTAATGAAGTGAACTGTTTTCCTGATTTTGTCAGTTATAGTGCCTTAATAAATACAGTTTTCATGAATAACTCAAAAATGAGAGCTCTTGTAGCAGATGATCCCATCATGATCCAAAAATAAAATTTTGGGGATTTATAAACAGCAGTATGAACAATTTTTGAGATGTTTTTCAAAAATTTAAAAATATGTCTTTTTGAGAAAATCAAAATTTTGATTTTGAAAATTTTACATTTTTCATTTTTATTACAACATACAGCTGTTACATATAAAAGCCAATTAAAATATTTTTAAAATAAAACCTATCCCAGCTCACTATCTCATTTAGGTGAGATACAAATGCAATTTTTTTTTTTTTAAAAAAAGAGAATGTTAAAAGCAAATTTTTCATTAAAAAAATTGCAGCTTTAAAGGCATATAACTTCAAAAGCAGTGTACACGTCAACCTAAAATTTGGGGATTTTCTTTATACCCATTGCAGCATTTATTATACCAAATTTCATTACAATCTGAAATGGTCAGTTTGAAACCCATGAAAAAGGTTCCTAGCGAGCACTGAAACGGCCGTTGAGTATTCTGTGACATACACAATTATGAGCCAGGTTCCTGTATTGCCTTTTCAAGATGAGTACATTGCAATCATGTTGCTAATTTACTCTTTTTGACTTGCTGCTATGGATGGCACAATGGAACTGTTATAAAATAAGCTTCTTTCACATGGAATGCTTGTCTCCATTCTTATTTGAAAAGGAATATTTATATTCAACGTTTAATACTCCTAGTTTGATGTATCCTAATTGTAACTATTATACTCTGATCTTTAACATGCTTATCAACAATTACTTTTCAGGCTGTGGCGTCAGCTCTTCCAAGTCGAATGTTGCCTCATAGTCCTGTTTCATCCAGTAAGTAAACTGTTTTTGTGATGTGCATTTGGCCATAGGAAGCCATTGTAGAGTGTGAAAGAATAAAAGGAAAACAGAAGTGAATAATATCTTTTTATATAGCACTTTCTCAAAGCACCTTACAATCGAAATATAAAGAACACGTGATACAAAACATTTAGGGGCATATTCAATTAGCTTTTGGATTCGCAGTAACGCGCCGGAACGGCCGCGAAACGTAATACACGTTACCGCAATAACGTGGATTTTTGTTCGCAGCCCATAGGGTTGCGTACGAAAATCCGCGTTAATGCGGTACCGTAATACCCGCAAGAACGCGCACTTTTCGCGGTAACGCGCATTGCCGCGAATCCAAAAGCTAATTGAATATGCCCCTTAAAGTGGAAGGGGTACATTAGGTGCCAAGGGGAGACAGCCATCTTGGGTGCATTGAAGTTATGCATGAAGGTACATAAGGATCTAAGTACTAATGAATCTGATGAGACCAGAGATGGACGTGAGACAGGGGGGTTAAAGGGCGGGCAAGTAGCCAGCCTGGGCACACTCAAATTATGCATTAGGGGATAGGCTACTTACGAAATGGACATGACAAGAAACAGATTTGAGAACAGAGCGTGAACAAAGGTTTTACAATTTAGAGGTTTTGGTCTATCATTATGTGGGCTTCTTTGGAAATAAAATCTTAATTTCCAACACTGTGCTATTTAAAATTGATTTCTCATTCTCACAGTGCTACATCTGTGTTTTACATTGTAAAATAAGGATTTGTTCGTACAGCTGTGTGTTAAAATTAAAAGACATTTTTCTTCCCTTTCCTTCTTTTTTTCTTCTATATTGCACTTATAATATCTCGATTCTCTTAGGGCCTCATGTAGGGTTGAATACATTTGACAATTTTGTCCTAATGAATACACTCACACAAATGAGCTGGTTCTTGTGACATTTCTGCCATAGGTTGAAATTGAGCACTCTGCGTTGTTGGCTTACGTTCATTAACTAATAGAACTTTGCATTGTTCCTTCCCTACAGCTGTAATCACTTATACACCTATTACTTAGAAGAAGCTCGGCTCAAGATTTTTTTCCTTTTCTGCCTTGAACAAGTTTTACATCATAAACACAGGTGCAAAATGCTTCCAAAAATCTAGCGATTACAAAGGCACGTATCTTCAGATACGTGGGACTCCGCATCCTGCTTACAATACAGATGATGGAGGAAGATACGCTTAAAGCATATGTTACACTTTAAGTGTATTATGCAGTAGTGAGGCACCAATCACCCTCATCAACTTGATGTTGGCACTTTATGGTGTGGTTTTTTTAATAAATAATTAAAACCGTGTGGGGTCCCTCCTAAAAATTATGAACTTTTCACACTAATCAATATAGACTGGCTTTGCTTTGATTGGTGAGAGTTTAGGAAATTCACTCTATTTTGGTTAGTAGTGATGAGAGCATGATGATCATTAGCACGTATTTTGTACTAGGGAACAGATATGCCTCCTGACAAACATGTCTCAACCTCTATATAGGCAGCAAGTACGTGAACATATCTTAACTGTACTTGTTCTACACTTGCCCGCCCCTTCCCTCCTTGTTTCTGCCTCTCTGTACAAGGTAGTAATTGTAAGATGCGCCTGAGTTTATAGGGACTTGCTCTAATTTTGTTGTGCAAGCGCAGGACCGAAATGCATATTTTGCTATAAAAAAACACACGGGTCCAACAACTCTATAGAACCCTTCATGAGTAATAGTGCAACACTCAACTTGTTTGTATAAACCAAATCTAGCTATGTTTTACTTTTCAAATTTACAATTGTTGTTTTTTTTTATTGAAAGGGTCATCACCTCAAAGGGTTAACAGCGAATGTGCAACTATATGCAACTCTCCACAAGTGGCCCCAAGAACCATCTCCAAGTACAGTGAATAATCCTATATATAATAATACAAACATGCTTAACCTTTTGTTGATTACTAGATATTTTTTTTTTTTCTTACTGTATGTAGTAATAAAAATTTGAAAAAATGAATTGCCACATTACTTTTATGTGACCCATTTGCATTGCTTGCTCCATTTAGTTGGGCTGACATTAATAAGTGTGTGTGCTGCCTTGTTAGTTAAATGCCTTGTGATCTTACTGGTATCCCAGAACCAATAAAGTCATCTAGTTTTGAAAGATCAGTCTTAAACCACTTAACTTTAACTTGCTGTACTGTTGTCATGAGTTTCACTTGGATATTTAAACCGTTAAGAATGCAGCATGCCCAGTCATTATTGGGTGTTTTCACCCCTGTATTTTGCAGTGAACTGCCCAAAAAAGATTTCATGATCTGAAGACAGCAGGGTGTTTCACATTCAAATAATCACCTCCTTAAACTGACAGCATTGTGTGGAAGAAATATATTTTATTATAAATTTAAATTTTTTTTTTATCATCTCAAACAGATTTTTTTTTTTATTTGTTGTTTTCTTTTATGTAATCCTTTTCTAACTTTCGATGTGTTCTTATTTTAGGGTCTACAAGAACCTACACTACAAGTAAAAATATGGGGACAATACTGGAAACTGAAAAGAATTTGTGCTTGCACATTATTGCTTTTTAATACTTGTAGACCAATTACCTTTTTGGGTTTCAAATATTAGAAGATGGAGATTGTGGGGCATATTCAATTGTCCGTGTTACTTGCAAAAGTAACACAGCGTTAAAGCTGTTACCGTTATTACGGTAATTCTAAGCCGGATTTCAGCTCGCAGCTCCCTGGCGTTAAAGGTACTAACGATAATTACGCCCACTATTACCGTAATAGCGGTAATAGTCCGAGTAGCGTGGACAATTGAATATGCCCCAGAGTGTTTGTTTGGTGTAATAGGCTCAAAGAAAACAAAGTTTTATAATATGAGTTATAGTTATTTGTGATTGTGTTGACTTCCACGAACAAAATACACGGGAGAATTCAATTGGCCACGTTACTGCTGAAAGTAACGCAGTCTGTGCTCTATTACAGTTAATACGGTAATTTTAACCTGGATTTCTGCTTCCGGGTCAGCATTAAACATTATCGTGCTAACAGTAATAATGCGTACTATTACCGTACTAAGGGAAATAATGCACACTATTACCTTAGTAATGGTATCTCAGGACAAGTTTTCCATACAAAAATTCTCCAACTTGCCACCCAACACCAGGGCTCAGAAGGGCTATCATGTATGGAGCCTCAATCTACAAACTTGTTTGTTATTCATTTAGTGTGCATATGCATGTTGTATTTTGTTTTATATATAATGTTCTTATTTTGATATAACATCCCAATTTTAAAAAATAAAGAAACTTTACTGTTACTGAGATGTTTGTTTTGATTGCATGCCATCAGAGGAATACAAGCACTAAAAACATTTATTTACCCAGTGCAGTTCTTTTAATTAGTAACAAAAACATACAAATATAGTTATATATCATTTTAGGGCTTTTTCCTTCTCTCATGTAATGCTGCTTAATAGGTTTACTAAACATAAACTATCTGCTATACTGGATGGAGGAGGGGCACTTGGTGCTATTCTGTGTAGGTGGGTGGGGGAGGGTCGCTGGCTGCTGTACTGTGTAGGGGATGCATGACGCTGGCTGCTGTACTGTGTAGGGAAGGGGTGCGTGACACTGGCTGTGTAGGGGATGCGTGACACTGGCTGCTGTACTCTGTAGGGGATGCGTGACACTGGCTGCTGTACTGTATAGGGAGGTGTGTGACACTGGCTGCTGTACTTTTTAGGGGGTGTGTGACATCGGCTGCTGTACCGTGTAGGGAAGAAGAGCTGGCTGTTGTACTGTGTAGGGAAGAGGGAAGGATCACTGGCTGATGTACTGTGTAGGAAAGAGGGAAGGATCACTGGCTGCTGTACTCTGTAGGGGATGCGTGACACTGGCTGCTGTTCTGTATAGGTGATGCGTGACACTGGCTGCTGTACTGTATAGGGAGGTGTGTGACACTGGCTGCTGTACTTTTTAGGGGGTGTGTGACATCGGCTGCTGTACCGTGTAGGGAAGAAGAGCTGGCTGTTGTACTGTGTAGGGAAGAGGGAAGGATCACTGGCTGCTGTACTGTGTAGGGAAGAGGGAAGGATCACTGGCTGCTGTACTGTGTAGGGGGTGCGCGACCCTGGCTCCTGTACTGTAGGGAGGGGGGAAGGATCACTGGCTGCTGTACTGTGTAGGGGGTGCGCGACCCTGGGTCCTGTACTGTAGGAAAGGTGGGGGGGCAGATACTTCTGTACTGTGTAGAGAAGAGGGAAGGAGTACTGACTGCTGTACTGTGTAATGGATGCGTCACACTGGCTGCTGTACTATGTAGGGAGATGCGTCACACTAGTTGCTGTACTTTTTAGGGGTGCTGTACTGTGTAGGGAAGAAGCACTGGCTGTACTGTGTAGGGAGGAAGCAGCGCTGGCTGCTGTATTGTGTAGGGAGAAATGAAGGAGTGTTGGCTGCTGTACTGTAGGGAGAGGAGAAGGAACACTGCTGTAGTGTGTAATGGATGCGTGACACTGGTTGCTCTACTGTGTAGGGGGTGGGTGATGCTTGCTGCTGTACTGTATAAGGGTTGCGTGACACTGGCTGCTGTACTGTAGAGAAGAGGGAATGACAGCTGGTTGCTGTACTTTGTAGGGAGGGGAGAAGGAGCACTGGCTACTGTTCTGTGTAGAGGGTGCGTGACACTGGCTGCTGTACTGTGTAGCGAAGAGGGAAGGAGCGCTGGCTGCTGTACTGTGTAGAGAGAAGGGAAGGCGCGCTGGTTGCTGTACTGTGTAGGGAGGGGCGAAGGAGCAATGGCTGCTGTACTGTCGAAGGAGGAGTGAAGGAATGCTGTACTGTGTAAGGAAGAAGCACTGGCTGCTGTATTGTATAGGGAAGATGGAGGAAGCGCTGGCTGCTGTACTGTGTAGGAAGGAGGGCTGGCTGCTGTATTTCTCCTTAGAAATTTCTGACCACTATCTTGTTTTTGGTTTCTAGATTTCAGAGGAGTTTGTCCAGTGCAGGTAGAGGTGTGACACTGGCTGCTCTACTTTAAGGAGGAGGACAACATTTGGGACTCTATCTTGAGGAAAATACAGTATAATGTAAAAAGGGAAATAAATGCAAATATTCTTGTTAGACTACTCTACCCTCTTGCTACAATGCTGCTAATAAAGCTGGTTGCAGAGATTACCATTTAGTGCAATTCCATTGTTTACCATATTCTCTCCCTAGCACTCCTGTCAATATTTTTGTGAAAGTAACGATGTGTGACCTAGTGGCAAATAATATGTAAAAGTACATTTTTCTCCGTATTTTTTAATAATCATACAGATAAAGGAGAATCCACCAAATTCAAATTGTGTAACTTGTTTTAGCTTGAAAATGACATTTTTAATAAAATAAGTGCATTTTACAGTAGCTTGTAAAAAATTTAAATTGTATCTAATTAATTGGAAAGATCATGGTGTATATTTACTAAACTGCGGGTTTGAAAAAGTGGAAATGTTGCCTATAGCAACCAATCAGATTCTAGTTATCATTTATTTAGTACATTCTACAAAATGACAGCTAGAATCTGGTTGCTATAGACAACATGAGAATTAAAGGAAAAAGGCAGGAAAATGGAAAAGTTGCACTAATTGTAAGTAGTAAGATCGCCCTTATTGTATAAAGGTCCAATGGATTATTCCATCATTTTTCTAACTCATGGGGTGTACCATAAACCCATACGCAATAGCGATTAAAGAAAAAAAATCTTAAAGAAACAATTAAGGAGGTTATTGAATTTCAATAACCTTAATTTTTTTCTTTAATCATTATTGCGATAGGCAACATCTCCACTTTTTCAAACCTGAAATTTAGTAAATAAACCCCCATATGTTTGAGATTATGTTGGTTTAAAGTGTCCATATAATCTATACACCGTGAAGACAGCCATTTTATAGATTGCATATTCTTGATCAATTCAATAGGAAATGGTGCCTTATCATGGTCATGGAATGCCTCAGTGATTGGAGTAAATAGGCTGTAAACTCATGGTTTAAGGAATAAGTGATATAATAATAAAAAAAAGGTCTCTCCACTTTGTATTATTAACCTTTATTATTAACATTATCCTTTATATAGTGCCAACATATCTGATGATGTTTTACAGAGAATATTTAAATGATTAATTCGATTGAAATAGAGATTGATAGTTTTCGGAGTCATTTGGAAAAATTCAAAGCTCACCCCCTTTTTAAAGAGACAGTTTAGTTGAAAAACATGAAAGAACTTATCATTAGCAAAAATAAGGAATTTGCCAGAGATAAAAGGGATTATTCTAATGGAGAGGTTAGAAGTTACCATATAAAGAGAAATGTTGAGAAAAGGTGGAAGGTATACACCCAGAAAGTGTATACTTCTCTGTATAATAACGAAGGGTCTTACTCTAATTCATATGCAAAATATCCAAATTCTGGAAATTAGAAGGGGAAGAGATCTTCCAATAAAGTGGAGGTTCCTGAGGAATCTACAATGAATCTGCTAGATCGACAAGTCCGACTACGACTAAAGTCTCTGGGTAATGGTATATGTGACAAACGGGTCATCTAACTCTAACTCAAATGTAGATGTGAGACCCAAAGTGGATTTTGAAGAGAATGTACATTATTTTTGGGAGCCCGATGGAGAGGCTTTAAATCTCAGAGGGAAAATCGGTTAAATACTAGCAAAATAACAAATTGTTGGGAGCCCCTATTCCAAAAAGAAGAGATTTAGATAGAGGTATATGAGGAGAAAAATGCCATACCAAAAAGAAAAAACCTAAAATATTAACATTGGAGGAGAATTCAATTTCTCCTTGAAAGTTCTTACGCGCATTGAAAGATCTTGTGTGCCTTAAAGATGAAAATGGTACACAAGATGAAGCTCTAGAAAGTTAGAATATTGTCCCTTTGTATGATATTGATTGTACGTCAAATTCTGGTCAAAATCAATTCAAACCTAAATCACAGTTCTTTCCAATGAAATATAAACATGCTTACATAGATAACTTTTATAGAAACATTCTGGAGGACTTTAGAGTCCTTTGTAAAGAAATGGTATGAAGAAAACAGGAAACCAGTATTTATCTAAATATGAACTGCTTGCTTTGAAGGAGCTATTTAACTATCTGGCTATAACCGTAATACCCGCGACAAAGCTGTGGTGTGGTAAAGAGTTTTCAAAACTTATGTTTCTGAGGCTTTGAGGCAACTCTGATACTGAATTTTATACTACTTTGTAGGGTGATCTCACAAAAACTTTTCAACTTGAGTTAAGGGGTTTTAGATCAAGCTACTATTGAAGGTGTTATATCCAAACACGAATTAGCTTTTTGTTTACAGCACATCCCATTAAACCTATATTTCCTTTCCCTATTCCATGGCAGCCCTAACAATGGGTTAATCCCTGATCAGCTAGTGTAGACTGAAACAATTTTGTCCCACCTGGCCCCAATATAAGGCAGCTGCTCCTCTTCCTCAGTGTCTTTTCTTCCTGTCTCAGCAGTGTTAGGACAGGGTAGTGTAGCGAGTGTTTGTTGTTTTTGTTTGTTATGTTATCCGAGAGGGCTTAACTGAGGTTTCTGGCTTTTTCCTCTGGGCTGGCTATATGGCAGTTTCAGCTGGGCACAGGTGTTCTCTTTGTTTGATTCTTATGAGACTCCCGGGGGTTGTGAACACGGCACGCGGCTGCGCTATACATTGCCAGCAGCTCTGATTCTCTGGCAAATTCACCTGTAGAAGGATTCAGGTGATAATTATGCTAAGACTCACTATGATGATGTCGAGAGCAGGCACCATATTAAGCAGCTGCAGCCCATTATTAATGAGGTTCAGTCTTTGCTTGGTGTTGGAAGCTGCAGGATTTGGCAGCCATTTGGTTAGTGAACTATGGACCAGAAACCCGCCCAAGAAAAGCTGAAGGACACCCCAAGGTAAGCCCTTAGTAAGGGGTCTTTTTTATTCTTAGGATGGGTTACTTATGTTGAAGTCGTATAATTGGATGAACGAAAGTATATTGGTTTAATACTGGTTTGCCGTGCATATTGCGAAGCGTACGCCACGTGTTACGTGACGTGGTGCGTTCGCACGGTAAAATAAGCACGCACACACTCGCATTACAACAGTTAGTTATTTATATAATTTCATATTGGTTCTGTTACACTGTAATTCAGGAGCAGATAGTATTCGGTTTATTATTGGTCTATATATGTATATATATATATATATATATATATATATATATATATATATATATATATGTATATGTATATATATGTATATGTTGATTATATGTACATTGTAGTGTTATTAAAGGTTTAGGTAATAGGAAAGGTGTCATGCCTGATATCATATTGAAGCCCTAATCATCAGCAGCTGTCCGGTGCAGTCGGCGAAGAGATCGCACATTGCATACTTTAGTTATTGATATTAGAGAGTAAACCTTTGTATGATACTGGCTATGAAAAGGAGCAGACCCCCTGGAGAGAAGACCCCCATCTTTGGATTCCTTAGATTGAATCAACCTATTACCTGTCTGGCCTGGACCCACCCAACGTCTGGACCTATAGAAACAATCTACGTCATCTCTATTGTTCACAATGAAACACTGACTGTATATATATTAGTTGCATCTCACTGGGGCCTCAGTCAACTCTGACACAATATTCTATACTGAATATTGTCCATCGGGTCCGGTGGGGGCGCAGCGTGCGCAAGCGATTGCATTTGGTATGTACTTATCTTTTGGTATTGGCTGTGCTGTACTGTACTGTATCATAATATAATAATGTATTGAATTGTTGACTATTTACATCTGCTAAAATAAACCACCATGTGCTTTGGATACACATACAATTGATTGGGCAATGCTTATTTTAAAACGATAGAATTACTTTAATACTTAGTTCCTTTTCTATGTGTTTATAGTACCTCTATGGAACTTGTGCAGGGAAAAAGGATATGCAAAGTGAACAATCGTGTGTGTGCAGCCTGTGATGGCAGATTGCCGAAGGATTGTACTGACCCATTATGTGTATCGTGCACCCTGAAAATTGTAGAGGAGCCTGCCCCCCTGAACAATTCAGGCAGTTCTTTTCATGGATGGCTAAAACGATGCAGGAGTTTCAGGCCCCAGAACAGAGAGCTACAAGGGTCTGGATTCCTACAGTGGAAGATATGGAGGAAATAAGGCCAGGGCTGTCCTCTGAAACATTTAGCTCTACTCAGGAATTGGATTCGGACTCAGTGAGGTTGAGTTGAAAGAGGAGCCCAGAATGTTTAATTTGGATACTGTAAATATTATACTGAAGCATATTAACAAATCGTTAGGTATTGAAGAGCCAGCAGTCCAATCAAATTGCAGGATGCATTATTTGCAGAGCACCGAGTAACGTCTAGAGTGTTACATACGCATAAAGTAGTTAAAGATTTGATTGCTAAAGAATGTCAGGCTCTAGACAAAAGTAATCCTAACATGGGAAGGCTAAATCGCATGTACCCTTTTCAGGATGAAGATATGCTGAAATGGTGTTTGGTGCCTAAAGTGGATTCGGCTATAGCTGGCCTAGCCTCAAGGACCACTCTCCCATGGGATGATGGGGGTCCATTAAAAGATGCTATGGATAGGAGAATGGAGACTTCCTTCAGGAAATTACATATCTAGTCAGGCATAACCCTAAAATCTGGGGTAGCCATGGCTTTGGTACTAGAGCCCTGAGACTATGGGCCAATACTCTATTTATCTTATCCTCGATATCCGTATATAGAGTGTATCTTCTCAAATCCTTAGAGATTATGCAGAAAAGCATTGATTTCTTGTGTGAAGCTGCGTTGGATACGATTGTGTTTTCTTCTAGGAGCATGACTCCGGCAGTAGTAGCGAGAAGGGCACTCTGGCTACGTCCATGGGCGGCAGATCATTAATCTAAAAGCCGTCTGACAACTCTGCCATTTGAAGGCAGTTTCTTGTTTGGCGAAAAACTGGACAATGTAATGCAGAGGTTAGCAAGTGGCAAAGCTAATCGGTTGCTACAGGACAGAAAGGTGAGACGTTTCATTTCTTATTCTCCAAAGCAGCAGTTTAAGGAAGCCCGTACCGATAGGCCGGGGAGACAATATTCTAGACAACAGGATAGTATGGCAAGACAGTCCTTTCGGCCCTTCAGACCAAGAAGGGGGGAAGCAAGGACAGCAAAGACCCCAATGACTATCTACGGATCCAGTCCCCACTAATTCCAGTGGGTGGCAGGATATCACGCTTTGCAAAAATTTTCAGACCACACAAGACAAATGGACCAGGAGATAATCACCAACGGATATGCTATAGAATTCCATACATACCCTGTAGAGAACAAATTCATTCAGTCAAGAAGTCCTTCGTCTTCCCTAGAACGGCAGGCATTGAAGGAAAGTCTAAGAGGCCTGGTGAGAACAAGAACTGTCATATAGGTATCGTCAGATCAGGAAAAAAGGGAGTTCTACTCCAGACTGTTCCTCGTCCAGAAACCATCAGGTGCCTTCAGGACAGTGCTAGATTTAAGGGCTCTCAACTGCTATGTGCGAGCAAAACATTTCAGGATGGAATCTATCAGCACAATTCTCAAAGCAGTAGAAACGAGATTTTCTGACGACAATAGACTTAAAAGATGCATATTTCCATATTCCAGTCACATCCCATCACCAACAGTTTCTAAGGTTTTGCATTCCAGGGCGTCACTTCCAGTTCACTTGTCTTCCGTTTGGCCTTTCCATGTCTCCAAGAACATTCACCAAGTTCCTTGTAGTTCTCATGGCAGCACTCAGGGAAAGAGGAGTGACCTTGTGGCCATATCTGGACGATATTCTAATTTCAGCAAAATCAGAAGAAGCCTTCGAAACTACAATTCAAGTGGTCCAGTTTCTGCAACGACACGGTTGGCTAGTCAATATAGAAAAAAGCCATTTGATACCATCACAACAGCTTGTATTTCTAGGAGTGCAAATAAGTACACGTACGGACAAAGTCTGCCTCTCTCAAGAAAGGGCCGGCAAAATCCAGTCTTTAGCACACCTAATTCAAATCCAACCTCGTGTGTCAGCGCGAACATGTCTGCACCTCCTAGGAATGTTTTCCTCAACAATAGGAATACTCCCATGGGCGAAGTGGCATATGAGAGTTCTTCAAGCAAACCTCTGCGCCGTGAGATCATACAGTGGGGTCCCTAGACTTCAAAGTCAATCTCAAGGTCAGCGAGGCAGTCCTTACATTGGTGGCAGCTCCCAGGCCTGAGAAAACAAGGTGTGACTCTTTCGGTACCAGACTGGTTTATTCTTACCAACAGTGCACTAGGTTGGGATGCTCACATGGTCACACAGGGCACTTGGCAAGACGAAGAGAGAATTCTTCAGGGAAACGTCCTGGCGATGAGAGCAGTCTGGCAGGCGGTTCAGTACTTCCAGCCCTATCTACGAGACAAGCATCTACGAGTCTTCTCCGACAACAGGATTGTGGTTGCCTTCATAAACAAGCAAGGTGGTACCAAGAGCAGAACAATGTTGGCAGAAATAACCGCTCTAATGGAGTGGGCAGAGGGGAATCTGAGATCTTTCTCAGCCCTTCACGTAGCAGGCAAAGACAACGTTGTGGCGGATTATTTAAGCAGACACCAAGTCCACCCAGGGGAATAGGAGCTGCACAAAGAAGTCTTTCAACTGGTACAATGCAGATTTGGAAAACCAGAAATAGACCTTACGGCCACAGGAAGCAATGCCAAAGTACCCCTCTTCTACTCCCGTCACAGAGACATCAGAGCCCTAGGGATAGATGCCCTGTCAATGCAGTGGAACTTCAAACTGGGCTACGTGTCTCCTCCCTTTCCACTCATCCCTCAGATACTCAGAAAATAAGGAAAGAGAAAGTGGAGGTGATAGCGATCCTCCCGGCGTGGCCGAGGCATCCCTTGTTTGCTGTAGCACAGAGAATTGTGCTGGAATATCCATGGCCGTTACCGATCAGGCCAGACCTCATACATCAGGGTGCAGTTTTATGTCCAAAGCCAAACTCTCTGAGTTTGATGGCATGGAGACTGAGAGACAATTGCTGAAATCCGAAGGGGTCTCAGAGGAAGTAGTAGACATTATAATTCACGCCAGGAAAAAGAACTCCTCTATGATTTATTACAGAATCTGTAAAAAATGTATTTGTTGGGCAGGGGACATGGCGAAGGATCCCATTTCTGTCAGTGTTCCCGTTGTGTTAGAATTTCTCAGATGGTTTTGTTAAAGGACTAGCACCTGCTATGCTAAAAGTACAAGTATCTGCCCTTCGCATCCTTCTTGATATCAAATTGGCGTCCCAGAGTCTTATCTTCCAGTTTTTTCAAGCACTAAAGAGGTTACGCCCACGACGGAAACCATTCTTAGCCCCTTGGAACCTTAATATTGTTTTGGATGCCTTAACAGCCGATCCTTTTGAGCCATTGCAAGACATATCTCTTAGATGCATCACTCTAAAGGTACTCTTTTTGGTGGCTATCACTTCGGCTCGTCGAATAGGAGACATACATGCTTTATGGTGTGAAGAACCCTTTCTGATTATCTATGAAGATAGAGTGGTGCTGAAGACGAATCCGGATTATTTATTATCTACGTACATCATCAGAACAAAAAATCTGAGGACAAAGCAACTATTTGTGCTTCCAGAAGGTCCTCGCAAAGGACAGGCCCCATCCAAACCCACATTGGCAAAGTGGATTAGAGAAGTGATTGCACAGGCCTACAGGGGAAAAGGGCATGAGGTACCTAGAACACTGAAAGCACATTCAACTAGGGTGGTAGCGACCTCCTGGGCACATAGAACACATGCATCGGCAACTGACATCTGTAAGGCAGCCGGATGGTCGTCGGTGCACATCTTTTCTAGACATTATCTTCTTGACATTTCAGTCTCTAAAGAAACACAGTTTTGGAGAAAGATTCTCCAACAAGCACTGTGAATACATTTTCTGTTTGACTTTATTAAGGTGTTGGTTTTATTGCCCTCCCAATTATTGTACTACTTTGGTATATCCCATTGTAAGGGCTGCCATGGAGTAGGGAAAGGAAAATTGAGAATTATACTCACCGTTAATTTCCTTTCCTTGAAATACTCCATGGCAGCCCTATATTTTCCTGCCTTGTTCTGTAGTTATGTATAGGACGGCTTGGGAAGTTACGAAAGACACTGAGGATGAGGAGGAGCTGCCTTACATAGGGGCCAGGTGGGACAAAATTCTTCCTGTCTACACTAGCTGATCAGGGATTAACCCATTGTAAGGGCTGCCATGGAGTATTTCAAGGAAAGGAAATTAACGGGGAGTATAATTCTCAATTTTCCTCATCTCCCAAAAATACACAAATCACTCTTTAATCCACCAATTTCTGGTATTGGTTCCTTGACCACTAATCTTATATTGATTATTTGTTACATGCTTATTATGTTTTGTTACATTCTTATATTCGTGATACACTGATTTTCTCACTAAAGTTAACCAAGTCACTTAGAATAAGAATTATTATTTTTAAAAAATTAATGTTTCTGCATTCTACACAAATATCCCATATTATGAAGCTGTGGAGGCAGTGAATTATTTTGTTTCCAGAGAGAGGACTGTTACAGATCAACAGCGATTATTCTACAGGCTATTACTTTCATTTTCGCACATAATTACATAATTACTTTCTGTTAGACAAAACTTTTTATCTGCAGGTGCTTGGCACGGCGATGGAGACCAGGTTTGTTCCAAGTTTCGCCAACCTATATATGGGTAGGTTGGAAGAACATCTTATCTGGTATGGTGAATTTCGGAGCGAACCTGGCCCTCTATGGGTGAGATAATGATGACTTGTTTTTTGGTATGGGGATGAGGACTCTTCCTAATGTTACTGAACACCTTTAATCTCACATTCACTAGCACATACCCAAGTCACAGATAACTTATATATAACTCTGGAAATTATTAACAATGCTATACATACTTGTACCTACTGCAAGGATGTTGATAATAATTACTTAGATTATAATAGTAAACACTATAAAAGTTTGCTGCAAAACATACCGAAAGGACAATTGAGATGTATATGGAGAAATTGTATGATGGATGGCAAATTTATGGAAGAAGCAGATGAGTTGATGGCTTGTTTTAGAGAGAAAACTTACCCTAATAAGTTACTTGTGGAGGATCTGTCTGAAACCTTACAATTAGACAGGGATAGCCTCCTGTTGAAAGTCAATAAACTAAAAATATCAAATGAAACATAACATACAAATTCAAACAATCTAAATAAATCTTTTTCTTTATTATGAAATTTAACAGTGCATCAAAGAAAATTAAAAATATTAAGATTTTGAAATTAGACCTGGTACTTAAGTCTTATTCTAAATTACAACCATTGGTTGTTTTTAAAAAGGCAAATAATCTAAATAATATTCTTTCCTGAAGTTATTTTAACAGAAATGGTTCAAAACAAGCTTTACCTATTTATAAAGGGGATGTTATAGATGTAATAAATCTAATTATCACTTGCAAGTATATCCAACATAGAACAGTTACATTTTAATCCAATGTGACAAAATGCTCTTTCCCTATAAAATCCTTTATAGAGTGTGGCATGAATGATATATTTTATTTACCACAGTGCTCTTGTAAACTACATTATATAGGTAGGCTGTCGAGATCGCTAAAGACCTATTTCCTAGAATATAGGAGAAATATTTTGAAGTGTCCAAAATCATAGTGTTCCTAGACACTTCTTTGAGAAACATACTAATGATCCTAAAGAGATTCAGCTTATTGGAATTAAATTTATTGCACCTACCCGTAGAGGAGGAAATTGTTACTGTAGACTGCACGAGGAAGAAATTCGGGATATATAATTTAAGATGTTGCGCCTAGAGGGCCTTAACGAGACCAGTGAATTCGATTTTTGATTGCAACATTTTAAACTGTTTATATTTTTATGTTCTATAGTTTTACATACATTTTCTTATTTACATACATCTTTATGTTCTGTGATGTATATTTATTTGTTTACCCTTCTATAAATTGTCAACAGTTATCCACTACATGTATTTATTACTATGGATATTAAATATACCTATCTGTTAGTTTACTCCTGCTTCTGTACAGCTATTTGCAGCAGTTTTGTACACTATTTTTCATAATTCTTCCTATACATATTGTAATTCTAGTTTCTGAGAAATAATCAAATAACTTGATATGTATTTTGATAGTTAATATCATTTCTAATTTTCTATTTATGTTGATTCTGTTAACAATTAAGCTGTACATTACTGTGTACATTTCTTGAGATTTTTTTTTTAAACAACTTAAATCCATACAAGCCTTAATCTTCTTAGACTGATTGTATAGCCTTTTGTTGATTGCATGCAGAAGTTCTCCTCAATATCATATCATCTATATTATTTATACCAATAACATGTCGGCCTTATTAGTAAAAAAAAAAATTAAATAATTCAACATTACAAATTTGGGTCACTTTATTTTGTGATCACTTATAGCTAATGAAAGTTGTGTTTATTATTTATCATTCATTATTTTTATTTTACTTTATTTGAAGCCAGCATATATTTTATATTAGTTTGTATTGATGAATTAAGTGTGCAGCTGACTATATATGCATGCAAAATTGTATCCACATGTTTGTTGTTAATTACGGCTGTGAATTAATTACTATTTTAAAATGATTGCTTGGTAGGCATTTAAATGACTGGCCTTTGCAGCTATAGCTCCATTCAACATTTGATATCTTGAAGAAGGTGCTCAATCAACTGACCTGCTTACTTGTAAAGATTGAGAGTGAATACAGCTCCCATTTACACCACTGTTATTCAAACCTTCTGCCAAGCTAAAGGATTCCAAGGATCGTGAGTTTCTGCCTAATACTCATTGGAGCTAAATCTACTTTACATGGCACCATAGTAGGATTTCTACATATATTGGCTGCACTGATTTCTGGTAATAGCGCATTATAACTAAAATCTATTTCTCTGGATGCACAAACATTTTGCGATACTAGGTCACAGAGACACTAGCTATTCAAAGATCTTGACTATTATTGACTCTATGCCAAGTGGTTTATTTTGTACTATTCTAGAGTAATATATTTTTCTGACGTGAATATATAGTTGTATGTGTTCAACCATCTAAGTATATAATGATGAATTTATCTATTGGGTTTAGTGAGATACATTTAGCATGGGCATTATTTTTTTTATTTTTTTAAAACTCTTTTTTATTTATTTTTGAAAGAAACAGAGAGCAAGTCAATATTCCCAAAAAACATTGTGCACAAAATCAGTTACAAACATTAGTAAGTTTTGATACAATTGAAGGTCTCACAACATTTTAATAGAGACGTTCGGTAACAAGTGTCATCCCAGAGAACTTGATTGCATTCCATGTGTTATGAGAGAAAAGTATAAATAACCTTACCAATACATAATTGCAAGTGTTATTGACCGGCTACAATAATTATTACGTATGGAATAATGAAAAAGGGGGAACAAACACAACCAAAAACAAACAATCAAGGGGAGGGAAGGGAGAGAGGGAATGATAGTTGTCTCTATATATTAGCCACAGAGGGGGATGTTGGCCCCTCTTTTACCAACCTAAAAAACATTCCTTAACTTCGAGGGGTGTTGGGAGAGCCACAAGAGAGAGCCATCAGGATATTATTTGTCAATTGACAGTTTTTTACATTTTTTTATTTTATTTTATTTAAGAATGGTTTATGCATATCTTATCCGTTACACTCAATTAACTCAATTGTCTAAGTAAGTAACAAGTAGTAAATTCGAATAGTTTAAAAATATTTTCATTATTTTCTTCCTTTATTATTATTATAAACCTTTTTATAGTGCCAACATATATGATGATGCTTTACAAGAATATTTGAATCATTCATATCAGTCCCTGCCCATGTGGAGCTTAGTCTCAATTCTCTGTCACACACATACACGTAAACTAACATTAACCTATCAGTTTGTCTTTGGGCTGTTAGAGGAATCCCACACAAACTCCATAGAGCTAGTGCCCTGGTTAGAATACAGCTCCGTGCAAGCCTGACCACTGTCCCACCACGCAATGTAGAAATAGGGGTAGTTTAAAAGCACTCTTTCACTTTTTTTATTCTTTTTGCCTAATAAAAATAAAGAGCCACGGATTGGCCTGGTTTATACCTTTACATCTGAGGAATGTTTGAGACTGTTACCACAGACTTAACAATATGGAAATTGCCTCTGTCTAACTGAGCGCCAGTGACTTTTTACCAACTCTGATCTATATAAATCCCGTAGCTAAACACAACTTACACTATCATTTCTGAGACCGAATTAATCTCAGATTCCAAGCAGTGACAGATATCATATTTCAATTGATGAGATATTAATAAAGTGTCGATGTTCCTGTAATGGCTTAAAGAGCCATATATACATTTTCCATGAAATAATTGTTTTTTAATATGTCAATGTAATTTATATGGCTATAATTTTATATTATTTTCATAAAAGTGTTTATAAACAACTATGGTAACTTAACAAGAAACTGGTTTTTCATAGAAGCATGTTGTGCTAAAGTTTATACTTTACATTTACATTTTCATTATTAATCTCCTAATATGATAATAGCAAGTCTTCAATAGTATCTTAAAATGTAGAACTGATAACAGTCTATTTGTACAATTCAAATAAATGCAAGGTGATGGCGATGCAAGGACCCTAGAGCATGAATGTAGTTCCTAAACCCTCTTCAGGGAAAATGAGCCCAAATCGGTACAATTCTATATTTATAAATAGTACATGAAATATATTTTAGTATACTGTTAAATACATTCTTTTGTTAGGTGCAATTGATGTAGTTGGTTTGCAGACAACCAGTTCACTCACACAATTTACATTACATTAGAAATATTGATGATTAAGTTTGCATCCCACAATTTAGTATGGTTGACTTTTGTAAGAAATGTGATGAAGCAGAAGTTATATTAAGAAAATGGCTATATCAGTTGGCCAATCAAACTTGATTTTCTTCTTCCATAGCTACGTTATTTCTTGTCTTCTTTAACAAATGGTAACATCTGATTGGGTCATCATGGACTAAGTCCTCTTCAGCTGTGCATTCAGCTGTGAGCTGCTCACTGTTCAGGTATATGCTAGATGTAGACAAAATATTACCATTTGAACTAGCAGATTTGTCTTCCGTATAACTTTCGTTACTAATTGGCCTTGCTTTCTTCTTTCGTGTTTTCCCAGGTTTTTTAGGACTGAGATTAAGTGCTGCATAGAACATTGGTTCCTCTGGTGCCACCTGATAAAAAATTCATACAAGGGAAAAAATATTTGATTTGAAACTTTGCTCATATATTTTAACCAAATGCATATACACTCAGTGGCCACTTTATTAGGGACATCTGCTTGTTATTGCACATATCTAATCAGCCAATCATGTGACAGTAACTCTGCATAAAAGCATGCAGATATGGTCAAGAAGTTCAGTTGTTGTTCAGATCAAACACCAGAATGGGGAATAATGTGTGGAATGATTTGTGGGGCCTGTTGGGGTGGTTTAAGTATCTCAGAAACTGTTGATATCCTGGGATTTTGACACTCATTAGTATCTAGAATTTAGATGGAGGCAATTCTGTGGGTGAAAATGCCTTGTTAATGAGAGAGGTCAGAGGAGAATGGCACGACTGGTTCAATCTGACAGGAAGGCATTAGTAACTCAAATAAACATGTGTTGCAACAGTGGTATGCAGAAGAGCATCTGTGAACACACCACATGTTGAAACTTGTAGCGGATGGGATACAGGAGCAGGACTATACCAGGTTCCACTTCTGACAGCTGATAACAGGGAAAACTGAGGCTACAGTTGGCACAGGATCCCCAAAACTGGTCATTTAAAGATTGGACAAATATTGCCTGGTCTGATGAATCTGCTGCAACATGCAGATGTTAAAGTCAGAATTTGGCGTAAACAACATGGATTCATCCTGCCCCGTGTCAATTGTGCAGGTTGTTGGTGGTGTAATGGTGTTGGACATGTTTTCTTGGTACACACTATACCCCTAAATACAAATTGAGCATTGTTTAAAAGCCACAGACTTCCTGAGTATTGTTGCTGAACATGTGCATCTCTTTATGGCCACAGACTACCCATCTTCCAATTGCTTCTTCCAGCACGAACCCATACCATGTCACACAGCACATGTCGGGCCTGAGTCATTAAGGAGAGTAAAGCAAAAAAAGGAATAACTTTGCACCTTGGCAAAATCATGTTGCATTAGAGGGGGAGGTACATTTAAATATGTATAGTTGGGATAGGGTATGTCCTAGATCAACTTTAAATATCAGAGTAAAAATAAAGTTATCAAGTATTTGTGTGCCATAGGACAAAAAAGCTAGTATTTTCTTTATGTGCAAAATAATAAACTAATTTGCACCCCTTGCATTGTAACATGGTTTGTTCAGGATCAAATTTACTCATTTTTTTTTTTTTGCCTTGTTCTCAAACTGATTCCATGAACATGACAGTGAGTTCAGTGTACTTCTGTGGCCTCTACAATTACCAGATCTCAGTCCAATAGGGCAGTGTTTCTTAAGCCTTGTCTTCAGGACCAGCCTCGGACTGGCCTGTGCAGACAGCCGCGTCTGGGCTCTCTGCGCTTGCGCGGTAGTGTGTTTTTCAGTTTGAGCAGGGTAAAGGAGAGACGGCGACGTCCAGCTATGGAGGAAGAGTTCCTGTTATCCAGCCGCCCAGAGGAGCAAGAAGGAAGGACACTGGAACTTTGCACAGGTAAGTGCGGACCCAGCCAGCCTGAGGGACATGGAGAGAGGCATGAAAAGGCCAGGTCAGCATGGCAGAGTGTGATGAGGGGCCAGGTCAGCATGGCAGAGTGTGATGGGGGGCTAAAGCAGCATGGTACAGGGTGATAAAAGGGGGCCAGGAGAAGGGGGGAGCATGGTGGGTGCAGTGTGATCATAAGGAGGCACGCATGGTGATTAGGGGGCACAGTAATGTGTGAGTGATGGCACAGCGGGCTTGTGGCAATGTAATTTGTGTATGGTAGGTGGTGGCTAAATAATGGGTGCTGTTTTCTTTGTAGGGTGAAGGTGTGGCAATTTAATTTTATAGTGGGGACTATTATTTTAAATGCGGTGGATTGGAAGCTATTAATTGAATGTGGGGCTAAGATTGAGGAGCATAAGGTCTATTTAATAAATGTGAATATGAATTATTTAATGGCAGTGACGGTTGCGGGAAATAGGTACATTATACGTAAATGTGATTAATTTATTGCAGGGGCTGTCTGAAGGGAGCGAAATAGGTTTATTAAATGGGAATACTATTACTTTAATGTTGGGGCTTAAGGAAGGCCTATGTATTAATTGTGGGTCCTATTTATTTAATGCCGGGGCTGGTAGGAATTTTCTAAATGTACCCATTATTTTTTCCAAATAGGGCCCCCAACATTCCAGGATCCAGACAATCCGTAACTAAAGAAACCAGCAGCCACAGGTGGTAAAAGTGACAGAACATTTCACAGACTGTCCTACCTGTTCTTGAGTTTAGTGCAGGCTTGGCTAACCTGTGGTACTCCAGTTGTGAAACTACAAGTCCCAGCATACCATTCCAGCAATAAGTTGCTATATATTGGCAAAGCATGCTGGGGCTTGTAGTTTCACAACACCTGGAGTGCCACAGGTTAGCCAAGCCTGGTCTAGTGGGATAATCCCGATTTTTGGTGACTGTTCTGCCTAATCTAAGGGCAGGTTAAGACTGTGTACTCTTTATACACACACTGCATTCTTTATATACTACACTATGGTGCCAGCTGTCCTTTGTGGGCTGACCACTCCCCTTCTGGTGTCTGGTCTCGCCTCTATGATGGCTGGCCACACCCCCTCTGGTGGGCCCCTAGCATTGCAGTCCCCCCCAGCTCTTCATGCCCCAGTCCGACACTGCTCAGGACCCCTAACAGTGCATGTTTTCCATATTTCCTTAATATAGCACAGGTATATTAGGTACAGGTGGACCTAATAAAGTGGCCACCGAGTGTTAAATGTTTGAATCTGTTAGCTAATCAGTCTGGCAACAGTAAATGAAGAAGCAGTGGTAAAGTGCACCTACCACTTACACTTGAATTAAATTTATGAACAGACATCATCTAGTTAAATATGTTATATTTCTTCTATTTACTTGTACACATGCATGTATGCAGTTTAGTGATAGGAACATCTTCAAAGCATATATCAAATAATATATGTAGGCTTTTGAAAAGCTTTTTGTGACATTAAACTGTAGGCAGACTTTAAGGAGTTGTCCACTTTTGGGCAACCCCTTCTTCCTTAATCTCCTTGCTGTTTGTGATGCTTGTAATTGAGACCTACATGGTGCTGCATGCATTCTACTCCAGAGCAACAAGCTGGGGAGATGACCGCAGCAGCCTGCACAAAACTATACATAATTGGCCTTCCCCTTTAAGCTACAGGCCCCCAATAATGGAGTCATTTACACTATCAGAGACATTGCTGAGGCTCCCCAACTTCTATAGCCTACAGGACTGTTTGTTTATTTAAATATTTAATGTGAAATCTACTGAGGAATTTTGAATTACTCGCGACCCTATTTTGAAAAAAGTTATTGAGGAGAAACGTAAAGTAGTTTTTCGAAAAAATATGAATTTAAAAAAAACATCCTAGCTCCAAGTACCTTGATGAAGCCTATTTCTCTAAATTCAATAGGAAACTGGCAGATTACTTTAAGACGGATGGCATGCTACCAATGTAACAAACAGGTGTGCCTACTATGCAAATTAATTGAAAATAAATGTAAAGAGATAGTTTCCACAGTTTTGAAGGTTTGATTCCCTATAAAACAGTTCATCATTTGTGAGTCTATTTATGTTATCTACATTTTCCAATGCCCTCGCAGGCTTTAATATGTGGGAAGGACCACTCTTCAAATGTGGTTAATATGCTACCAAACGAGGGCTGTACGCTGCTTCTCTAAAGAACAATCACTTGACAATTAAACAATATATTAATTAAATTAAACCATTTTAAAACAATTTCTTTTCATTTAGAAAAAATAAAACAATCAAACAATCGATCTAGAACACAACGTTTTGAGTAACACTGTGGACACTGGGAGATTACACACAACAATATAGAATGAAAATAACACCTGGATTTCTTGCCTCTTTCTTTCATGAGGAGTTGCCATTGGTTCATAACAACACTCATCAGTATGATCTATAATTTAGGAAAAATAAGGTGTTATAAGCAATGAAGACATAACTTTTATTTCCTTATTATATACATAGATTATGTGCAGGTTCTTCTACTTCAGTACAAAACTATGTTATACCCTCATAGTAATGATGATACTGGGCACTTTTACACAGTATGTTCATATGATAAAACAACCGCACATTTTCACACATTAAAATGTATTAAATCTAGACATGGGGTTAGTGGTGCAGCTGGTCTCCTGAGTAGGCCAGCCCCTTTCATCATTCTGGACTGTAGCAGTGCAATAACCAATAGCATATCATCACTAGGTTGGGGTGTGTGAAAAAAAAAGAAGCTTTATATTATATTATGAAAAAAATACACAACTGGGTAGGAATCACAGCGACACCTAGAGGTCACGCAGATAATCTAGGTTCTAACTGAGACAGGCAGTGCCAGTGATATAAAATAACAAATTGCCCTTTCCTCAAAAACATCTATCTAGCAGTAATAAGCATATATACAATGTACTGTATTAAAACATAACACCCCCTTATATCTATTAACACAGTACTATCTATGCACAGTGTCACTACATAGCAGGGTCAGGCAGAGAAATGCTCTGTAGCTTTATTATTGTGTATTATATTGTGCATACTATTGGTGTTTTAATATAGAATTTTTTAAAAGGAGAATAAATAAAAATGTGTGTCCCCATCCACAAAGTGAACTAAGCACAGGAGCTCATTGCCTTGGCTGGTTACAGATAATGCAGAGTATGAGCAGCAGGGGGTTTCCCTGCAAAAGCCACAGCCAGCACCAGGATATACCATGCTGGGTTGGTCACACTATACAAGGAAACACGCAGCATGCTGTCGCCCTGTCATAGTGGACGATCTGTTCAGAAATACTTAGGGAATTGGGCATGCAAATATACTCCCTTCTCCCAACACCACTGGCTAATGAGTGTTAGGTAGCAAGTTTTAAAAGTAATAAAATAGAATTCTTTATGTGGCACTAATGTTCCATTAACTGCTTGGGTATGCTGGTGCTCATAGAACTACACGTGGCCTATGAACAACTTTTATATGATGCCAATATTTAACTGCAAATGTAAGTAATACGTACTTGCCAACTCTCCCGAATGTCCGGGAGACTCCCGAAATTCGGGTTGGTCTCACAGACTCCCGGGAGAGCTGGCAAGTCTCCCACATCCATAGCCAGATTAAGGGGGGGGCACGTGCCCCGGCCCCCCTCCTCTCCGAGGGCCCCCGCCGCCTGCATGACCTCACCTGTCAGATGCGGCAGCGGCCCCACTGTCGCATGCGATTCGTCCCTCCCCTCCCACTCAGTGATAGGCCACACATTCGGCTTATCACTGAGAGCTCTTGTGACACATGGTGCCGTCACATGTGTGAAGTGCTGCAGAGAGCGTGCAGCGTGGATGGAAGATGGTAAGTGTTATTAGTGTGTGTGTTTTGTTTTTGTTTTGTTATGTTAGTGCAGAGTGTGTGTGGTGAGTATGTGTATATATATATATATATATATATATATATATGTGTGTGTGTATGGGGGTCAGCATATGATTGTAGTGTGTGGGTGTGTGGGGGGACCATTGAATTAATGTACAGTGTGTGTGTGGGGGGGGGGAATGTAGTGAATTAATGCACAGTGTGTGTGTGGGGGGGGGGAATGTAGTGAATTAATGCACTGTGTGTGGGGGGCAGTGAATTAATGCATTGTGTGTCAGGGGCCAGTAAATGACTGTAGTGGGGGAGGGAGAGGGAAGTCTTAATATAATGTAGGTATGCTATTAATTTAATTGTGGAGTGCATGTGGGGGCTAATTATTGGGTGCTATTTTATTTGTGGGGTGATGGTGGGGCTATTTAATTTAATAGTGGATCCTATGAATTTAAGATGGAGTAATTATACCTTTAATTTAATGCTGGGTGGTTTGGGAGCTATTAATTGATTGTGGGGCTGTTTGGGGAGAATGAGGTCTATTTATTAAATGTGATTATGAATTATTTAATGCCTGGGATTGTTGTGGGAAATGGTTATATTTGTTAAATGTAAATGCTATTTAAATTATTGTTGGGGCTGTTTGGAGGGAGGGAAATAGGATTATATTTTAAATGTGTTTGCTATCTATCAGGGTTGGTTGGAGGGAAAGAGATCTATTTAGCAAATGTGAATATTATTATTTTTTTAATGTTGGGGCTGGAGGGAGACCTAATTATAAAACGTGATTACTATTAATTTAACACTGGAACTGTTTGCAGTTTTCTAAATTTTATGTACCCATTTTTTTTTCCCAAATAGGGCCTACAATATTCCAGGATCCAGACAACCAGCAAATGAGCTAAAGTAACCAGCAGCCACAAGTGGTGACAGTGACAAGAACAGGTAGGAGAGAGCAGGACAGTCTGCCAACTGTCCTGAATCTGTTGGGACAGTCCCGAATTTGGGTCACTGTCTCGGTTAGGACAGTTGGGAGGTATGTCCCGCTTCACCATGTACTGCTTGTGAAGGCAGAACTGTGTGCACCTAACAGTAGTGCACACAGTATTGCCTGTGTATTTGTCTAAAATGACAACCATGTTACATCATAGGGGCCCCCCTGTCTTAAGTGCCCCGGGACCCCCAAAGCCTTAATCCAGCTCTGCCCGCATCCCGCTACTGTCTTCCCAAAATGACGCGATTTGCGGCCAATCGCGCCATTTTGGCCCCGCCCCTCACGACAAAACGTAATTTCCGTCTCTTGGCGGGGCCAAAATGAAGCGATTAGCCTCGTCCCGCCTCCTCCCACCTTCCAGTCACGCCCATCTCGCGGAAAAAACTTCGCAAAAGTAGGTAAGTATGAAGTAATACAGTCATCTATGAGTGCTCCTTGTTATGTGTTGTTCATTGTAACAATAGGAAGCTACTTTGTTCAGCTTTGGTCAGCACCTACAACAATGAATATACACTGTAAGAGATCTTGGCACCAGCTGCTCTGCTTTTTCCTATGTCACTAACATCTCACACCTGCACCTGATGTGTGAAGTGGGTGGAAAAAGGTTTTTCAAGCAATTTAAATATAGGGCACAGAAATGATTACTGAAAAGATAGGCCTCTACTGATCTAAATAACGTCTTTTGCTTCCCTCAGCTTTTTACTATTGTATTACTGTAAAAAGTGCTGCTGAAAGATCCTAGTTTATAACCATAACAAAGAAATTAAAATAAAGTACATTTGAAAAATGAAGTCAACAATAATAACATATTACATTTTAAACTCTTAGCCGGAGGCTTAAAAGATTGTTCTTGGTCCTTGTATGAATAATCTTCTACTGATGTCAAAGGGATCAATGCTGGATGACTCATCTGCTGCCTAGCTCACTTAAAATTAAAATTGTTTCACCGGGCACACCTAATCACTGTGAGGTTATACTCAACACCTCTTATACCATGCACTGTCTGCCCATGTTGTGGGCAGTGTTATAGCAACCTATCAGATTCTAGTTATTTATTTAGCACATTCTACAAAATGACAGCTAGAATCTGATTGGTTGCTATAGGCAACATGTCCACTTTTTCAAACCAGCAGTTTAGTAAACATACTCCCCATTATTAGTGGTGGTCTTTTTGTGCTTGGTTCTCTTCTGGACTGAAATAAAGATTAACACTGTTACTGTGTGACCTGCTTTGTATAAGGGAAAGATACTTTTATTTCCTCTGCAATATCTTGATTAATGATCTTCTGGGCTATGCAACGATGTCAAATAGTGGGATCTGAGATGTTCAACTAGCCAACCAAATTTGTTTGTTGTTAGAAATTTAAAATGTTTGTAAACTTGGAACAGAAAAATACATACTTTTTATGAGGCATTCCACCACGAGAATGAATTCAATGGGGCATATTCAATTGTTGGCGTTACAGCCAAAAATCTCGCGGCGCACACACTATTACCGTCATTTAGGTAATAGTGCACGTAAATACCATTATTACGGTAGTTTTCTCGCTGGATTTCAGGGAGCTGCGAACTGAAATCTGAGTAGAATTACCGTAATAGCCTGTTTACTTTTTCTGCCACGGAAAAAGTAAACAATTGAATATGCCCCAATGATCAATTGTTTTTAACTTAACCTATTGTGTCGCAAACTGACTATCATAATGGGAATGATTTGTAGCTTTGGCTATTTTATTATGTAAATGAGTGAAAAATTCTGATGCCTCGATTCTCATATATGTTAACATTCAGATAGGAGTTAGATAAAGCTAATAATTTCTGGCTCAACAGAGATATTTTCTGAAAATCACTGGCTACACCTTTAAGATAAATATGTACAGAGTTTTGGCATTAGTTATTTTGTAAATATAGATTTGTGTGGTGACCGCATCTTGTTATATTATTTTGTATATGTAGTTGTTAGTGAACAACTACCTCTAGACATCCACTTACCAAGAATTGACTGGTTCAAGTTTCCATAAATTGGGTTAGTTTCCATATACTGCTGGTCATAGCTGCAGATACAGAGGTTGAATATATTGTAAGTATTCATCCATGTGAGTTCAGGAGCATTGACGGTTACTTTTTGTAGAAATATATGTAACAGTAATGAAATAGAAGCCAGTTTTACCAAATTATAAATACTTTTCAGGATTTGTTCACACATATACCCTGATGGAATGTGGAAAACAATTGAAAACAAACACATATTTCAGACATATTTTCCATGTATTGTACTAATAGCTGGTGCTAATGCATGAGAAATAGGTGCTGCCGCTTTCTAAAATTGTAAACATAGTTTTAAAATTTTAGAATGCAATGTTGGGAACAAGCCCTTAAGAAAGCATTCACCCTATTTTTAATGCGGTTTTTAGATGTTAATTACCAGCTGAAAGTGCTTTAACAGCAGATAGATGTGAACAAGCCCTCGATATTGAATTAGTAACTCACAGATCATATTTGTAGGAATTGGTATCTTATAAAAGAACTTATATTATTTATCTAATTACATGCTGTGTATATTTCCTGGCTACAAAAGATGTGTAGAGGTTGGTAGGATAGAGTAAACATAAAAATAAACACACATAGATAGGTGGGAATATAGCAGTTGGTATGACATGTTAAATTAAATAATAGTATATCAGTCGGTAAGGAATAGGTCAGACCTAAGTGTGAAAGAGTTGATACTATGTGGTTTTGCTACGTGGTTAATTAGTGTAAATGAGTATGTAAGGCATAGAGGATAATCAATAAAATACTGTATCTTATAGGTTCTGTGCAGGGCGATAAGTGTTGAGTGTGCAATTTTTGGACATACTGGACCTCATTTTGAGCACGACATTAAGGCTCATTTTCAAAGGTAAAACATAGTTTTTTCAAGTACCAAAAATGCGTATCCCTATATCCAGATTACCAGATATCCCTCAGCTGCTCCTCTTTACATCTGTAGAGGTGGTAGAAATAGCCAGAGATACACCTGTCAGGAGGCGTATCTGTTACGGATGCTCTACTCCAGGATTTTTTTAACAAACTTTTTAACTTTTTTTTTAAAGTAAATACATTTTTTTTAAAAAAAGCACTTCCCCTACAAAAGTGTTCTCAGCACTAGCACTCATAGCTTAGGCTGGTATCGACAACTGCAGAGGTATAAACAGTGGGGGTTCTTCCTGCAAAAGCAATACCAGTATTTTTTAGTGGTGCACTACAAGAACCAGCAAACCTTTAATGCCATGTGTATGCTGTCACTTGTAGTGGCAGCATACTTAAGCTGTTTAACTCCAGGACTTGCTGGGAGCAATAGAGCACCAGGAAGAAAAAGTATTTTTTATCTATATATTGCCCCAATACCCACTGTGTTGGGGTAATATATAGGTTTTAGGTGTCTCCTCCAGTAGGTCAGGCATGAAGAGTATCTTGAGCCTCTTTAAACATATCTTGCATTGCAGACACAATTGTGTGCTTACTTTGAATTGCACATATTGTAAGAAATGAGTAACTCAAACTAAACAAGTAAATGTGCTTTTTTTTTACAGCATGCATCAATGGAAATATAGCAAAAAAAATATAATGTGATAGTCTTTGCAGTTTGTCATCTTGGTGGTATTTTTGATTTACAGGCAGTTTATCCTCAGCGAATAAAAAGGGAATTGAGAAATTCAGCTTCAGTGTAAATGGTTTATTATACCATATAGAAAACAATATTTGAACTTACTGTTTACTTGGAGAAAAGATACTTTAAATGAATGGGAAACATTTTTTATTAGGTGTTTGGTAGCATGTACAGATGTGAATGGAAATTCGGAGAGTCTGCCCCTCATGCTGTCAGTAGGTCCTACTTACAATGCTGTTAATGCTTTATGGAAAGAGTACAGAAGCCTTAGACATTCCAGGATGCTCTATGTAATATGCTTGTTTGTTAGTCTCAGTTTTCTAAAGTGTGTGATTTTTCAGTGACTGACTTCCTCAGAGGGCCAATGCCATTAGTAAAACACTAATCATCCTGCATAGCAGGATGTCTTATTGATGAATCTGTATGCCTTGCGTATTCATTCATACTAATAAACCACTTAGCAAAATCACATTCATCAACTCCATTTTTTCACATTAAGGTCTGACCACATATCATATGACCTATTGCTCACTATTGACTGACACGCTTTAATCTAAATAATATTCAATTATATTTCATAACATCTATTTATTTATTTTTATCTTTACTACACTCCACCCACATCTAAGATGATGATGATAATCTATAACATCTTTTTGCTTACAGGGTTTTTACAGAACAGAAATATTGAAGGATTAAAACCTCTACTATTAAAAAATGTAGGTATGTTAATAATTTAATAATAAATGCTTACATCCTAGTTTCTACTTTAACCCCATTCAATGTGCTTCCCTGTAAGGCTCCATTAGACCTTTGCAGTATTAACTGGTATATACGTAAAAAGTGTTTGCTAGACTTAAAATAACATTCTATACATTGAATTCATTGGTTTAGTTGTATGAAATATTTTTTCAAATTTTTTCCAGGTTAAACTCCCGAGAGAGTGTGGCAATCTCCCTGATCTGCCCAGAAGTGGGCAGAATACGGTTCAAACGCCGTGATTCACTGTGAATCGCAACGGGGGTGGGGCTAAAATGACGCGATTTTGGGGGCCCCGCCCCCTACACGCAAACCTCCTACTAGCAGCTCCCTAAAAAAAAAAATGAAATGTTGGCAAGTATGGGTTAAACTTGTAAAAATGGAATATCAAAATTCAAATATTATAAATATATACATACCTAATGCTATGCTGGCTGGAAAATTTCATTTCTTTTTCTGTATTATAAGAAGCAGACAGCTATTAAATGATTACAATGATAATATAGAGAATTTTGAAGCTATCAAAGATTCACATGCAATTGGTAATTTGGCAGCATCTTTGCCTTGATCTTCTTTAAGCAGAGTGTTTGAATATCAATTTCTGGATCAGAAAATTCTCATTACCCTTCAGACACATTTCATGCTCTGAACACATTAATGATACTTGAAGAATTGACCCAAATAGTTTCCTATGTTGCCGTTATCATTTTCAAGATGCCATATGCCTATTGAAATGCCACATGCTGCAGTTTCTATCTCTTTAGTTCACTAACTAGACTGTGTGCCAAATATAGATGATGAAATGAACCCTTAGCATATTGAAGACAGAATACCTTTCCTTATAGTACAACTTCAGCTAAGGAAAATATTAAGAATTATCTCCCCTTCTCCCAGTGTCAGAACCCAAGGTACTACTTACCCCCACAAGTGCCGATTATGCGTCCTGTCTCCCAGGCCTGGGACCTCAGATGTTCAGGGCAACTTGAGAGGAGTTTGTTTAATCCTTAAAACATGTTGGTTTTTTTTTTAGCATACAGATCATCCCTTTTTTTAACTTCCCTAATAAAAGTTAAATGCTGCGTCCAGTATAGTGCTGTGTCAAATGGAACAGAGCAAGAAATAGCTGACCACTATAGCAAAACATTTAAGTTACCTTCCACACTAAATCAGTCATTAAATATCACACACACCACCCAACACTCCTTCCAGAACAATACCCAATACTGCACGGCACTAAGGACATGTTTACCAATCTAAATAATACAGTCCTTTGGTTTATTCCAGTTTCTCAGGTGGTAAATCACATTGCTGACTGAACAAATCATCAGATATTTAGGGCTAGATTTACTAAGCTGCGGGTTTGAAAAAGTTGGGATGTTGCCTATAGCAACCAATCAGATTCTAGCTATCATTTTGTAGAAAGTACTAAATAAATGATAGCTAGAATCTGATTGGTTGCTATAGGCAACATCCCCACTTTTTCAAACCCGCAGCTTAGTAAATCTAGCCCTTAGACTGAAGGGCATTTGTTTTATTCACTGTCTCTTATATGGTTAGAGATAATAATCTTGTCCATGCAATATAAATATAATTCTCTTATCACTTTATCAGCACTTTCCATCAAACCCAGTAGCGTTCTATTAGCTGTAGTATTTTACATAACAACCTGGATGCCCTTTGAAGCTGAATTATGCAGTCTCAATAGTATGGTAATATCATTCAGTTACAAACTATCAAAATAATGGTTAGCTATTAACAAACTGCCCTGCACAAACCTTAACCAAACCAAGGTGCAATCATTAAAATGTAACCTTTATTAATATATATTAAGAAAACAGAGTTTATTACCAAAGAGTGAAAAAAAAAAACAACAGCATTAGCAGGATGCAGAAGATTGCTTAGCTAAATTATCAAAATCATATTTAAATATGTCTTTATTATTACACCATAATATGATGCATTTTAATGGATCAAAGTAAAACGGTGTCATTTTTTTTTATGGAACTGGAGTGACACTAACATCATATAAAGTAAACTGCACTTAAAAAAACACACACACACACACACACACACACACACACACACACACACACCTCTCTCTAGAAATTATCTCAACAATTCAGGATGAATAGTACATTTCTAGGCTTAATAAAATGATAGGCATACACTGTAACCGGCTGGCAGTCAGCTAGTACTTAGAATATGGCGATAAGGCTGACAATTCACTGATTTCACTAAGATTCTATTCATCATATTTTTACACAGTATTGTAAGAAACAGATTGTATTGCATGTTAAAAAAATGTCAATGAATGTATTTATTGTCACACTTACCTCTTCTGTGTTTCATGACACAGTGCACAATGTTGAAAGTCAGCGATAACAGAAAAGCGAGTGAAATAATCACAGATGTCACCAATAATTCAAAGCATTGGTCTAGAGGAACGAATAAAAAGGAAATGATTATTGCTATACTGCTGAATGTTTGCATTGCAATTATTTGTTCTAAACGAGGGCAGGAATATTATTTTAATGGAGAACCTAATGAAGGAATGTGGTTAGTAGTTTGCAATAAAAATACTTAAGGAAGAAACTGTTCAATATATTCCCCATGATAAACCCTCTCTGCTTTCTGCATTGACATTTCAAATTCCCAGGACCCATGCAGTTTGGGAGAAACCCGCCCCTTCTATAGACTTCAATTCATTAATACTCCCATGCTTACAGCTTTGAGCTTGAAGGTCCATTCACACCTATCTGCTGTTAATCCGATTTTCAGTGCTAATGCCTGAAAAGCACATTAGAAATTGGATAAATGGTTTCTATTGTGCTCGTTATACCACTGAATTTTAAAATTTTAATTCTGGATTTAGCATTTTAAAATACAACGTGCTATATTTCTCAGGCCTTAATGCATAATACCATTACAATAGATTATATTAGTAAAAGTGCAGCTGGCGGAAAGAGTATAAAAAAAACGCAATAAAAACACATAATTGAAATGAGCAGATAGCAGGTGATAGCTTTCATTTGTTATTAATCATTCCTCAGCTCATATATGTGAACGAGCCTAAACTCTAGAATAGCCATGGCTCTGACTTTGAGCCAGAGCCATGGTGCATCACTGTACTATAGGTACCAGCAAATATTGGTTATACTTGAGCTGATTGAGTCATGGACATGGGAACTCTGCAGTTTTGCTAGTTAGAGTTAGGACTGGAGGGTTTATTATATAAAATTATCTGACTATGTGTTATGTATTCCTACTCTATATAATATACCATTAAATCCACAAATAATTTGTATAGGCACTACACTGTGCATGTAAATTCACGAAGCAAGGAATAACATATGCCCCAACAGTACTTCTAACCCAAATCCTGTGCTTCTTTCCACCCTAATAGCTTTTTGATTTGATATAGATCATTTATCCAACAACTTGCCCAAAATTGCCTATTTATCTCGTAAATTAGCAGCTATGGTGTCTTTATATGTGTTTTATGGGGTTGTGGTGTCTTTAGCTGTGTGTTGTGCAAGCTTGACAAACCACATTTTCTTCTTATTACGCTCTTTAACTTTTCCTGTTCGATCATTTGAAATGCTGGAGAAATGAAACTGCGTGATTAAGTGCAGTGCAGCTTTAAAGTGTTTGTAATACTAAGAAATAAAACAAAGCAGAATTATGATCTTAAAAACAAAGCAAACCGATTGGTTAAACTAGGACTGAAACATACATTTCAGCATGAACTATGAAATAATATCACTATATATTATATAATAATTTCACTAATATCATATCTGCTGCGTTTTTTTTTAATTCTTGAGAAAACTCACTTTACTGTACCCCTCTTAGGGGTATATTTACTAAACTGCGGGTTTGAAAAAGTGGAGATGTTGCCTATAGCAACTAATCAGATTCTAGCTGTCATTTTGTAGAATGCACTAAATAAATGAAACCTAGAATCTGATTGGTTGCTATAGGCAACATCACCACTTTTCCAAACCCGCAGTTTAGTAAATCTAGCCCTTAGTATGAATTAAGATATTTGCATTATAGTAAACCATATCACACCTGAAAATTGTTTATTATTAATGTGTAACACATGTGTTATATTTGTTAAAGTGCAGTTTGACTGAAGGCACATGCACATCTAATCACTCCAGTGGTTCCCAACTTTTAAGTAGCTAATATAAATACTGCATGATTCACATATTCATAACCCACCAATGTTAAATATGGCAATAAACAAAACCAGCATCTGTATAATAGAAGCATATTTGAAATGGAATTAGTTCGTTTGTACCATGTGCATAATAAAAATAATACTACTTAACATAAACACATTTCTGCCATACAAGAGCTAAAGACAATCAGTGCTAAAATATAGTTCACATATAATTCCTGTTGCATATCTTCAACTCACTTGAACAGATTTCCCTTGTCACTTATACATTCTCATGATGCACCCAGACTGGTGTCATGACACATAAAAGTGCTGACGACCTACTTTACCATAAAAGGCCTGAAATAAAAGATTTTTTTTGCTAAATTGTGTATACGTTTTTGTAAATTAATCATTGTATTCTTTAAGTGAAGTTTTCAAAGGCTCTACTGGCATTTCTCATCACTATGAGAAATTTTACTAATTGGAGATGATTATTTCAAGCGTATAACAATAGAAATAGAGTTAAGTATATTAATTAATATGTATATATATATATATATATATATATATATATATATATATTTATATGTATATATGTGTGTATATATATATATATATATATATATATATATATATATATATATATATATATATATATATATATATATTACACATATTGTATATGTATGGGTTTCGAGCAGAATTGTTTAATATTGTGGAAAAACATTGATGCGATAACGGCAACTTTTATAGTCAAATTGAATATTTATCTGTTTCTCTACCAACTAATATGGATTACGAATGATAATTATACATCTATCCAAAAGTACAAAGCCCTTGTATAGCAATTGAAGAAGAGAGGTTGTACAGTATGCTAACATCAGTTTAGCACTGTATTTAGCTCCTGTATGATAGAAATGTTTTTATTTTAAGTATTAATATTTGCACTATTTTCTAGTATTAATAAAGCTTCATCAGTTTTTGTAGCACTGTACAATTATTCAGAGGTATATGTTCAATATATACACCTATGAATCACAGGGGTGAAGATGGCCCAGCTATTCTCAAAAATGTAGGACTTTTGTAAAATAGATAAAACAACGTTGCTAAAAGCGTATTGTGTTTTTCCACACTGTGCTATTAAAAGAAATGTCATCTAGATAAACCAAAAAAGAAAACTGTGTCAGAAGGCAGGTGGTTACAATTCATGTACCACTACCCGTATCTTTTGATGTAGAAAAACAACAAAAATGCTTAACAAGCACAAAAACTTGTTAAGGAAGCTTCACAATAGTTAACTTACATTTAAATGAAAATGCTGTGAAAAAATATAAAGAATGTCAGATACTAGTTTATTGCTTGCAGTGATTTTAGTGAAACGTACACATTGCTGGTCATGTGATAAGTGGTAACGGCAGGACCTCTGCTGAGTAGTAGCCCTTGAAGACTGCTCTCAGGCTTCAGAGTTATAGTTTTATTCTTCCATGTAGTAGATAGGTACACCCTAATAATAACTATGCTAATACCAGATAATCAAATATAATTTGTCACAAGGACTGAACATAACCTACATATTATCCTTTCTTTCTGCTGTTATTTCTAATAACTTTCAAGTTACACACTTTGTGATGGCCATAAAGCAGATTAAGTACAAGAAAAGGTTTGGTAAAGTCACATAGTTACTCTCCAATATAACAAATTAAAATAAAAAAGTCCATATTGTATTGTGCATTGAATGTATAAAACACATGTGTCCATATATAGTGATCTCTTGTAATTGTTATTTACTAGTGAGCACTACATAACACAGTCTGGCACTGTAAAAGTCTCAAATATACATACAATAATGACCCAAACTGTATTTTGGGACACAGGCCCACCACAAAAATCTGACACCTATGCAGTTGCTAAGGACTCGTGAATTATTCTTTACAAATACTCTGATACCTCTTATTTCCACCACTATTTAGCACAATAATAGTGGGATACGTTACTGAAGCATAAACATAAACTGTTTAATATATGAACGATTTTCAAATATTTCTGGAAGCAAACTAAAATGTTTTTTCTTAAAGCTTACAATTGTGTTATTCAAATTCAAATGTACCAAATTGTGTCTTTAGATGTAGCCTAATTTGTAACAGTGCTATCGCTACAGCCAAAAACCTGACTAATAAAATTGTAAGTTCTTTTACTTTATGGTGCCTTTAAAATTATACATATTGCTAAAGAAAACACAGTAACGAAGATTCAATTGTTTGTGTGGACTGAAAATGTGATTGCACCACCGACAGCATTGAGAAAGGTTCAATGGTGAATGAACTAAAACGTGCCAAATATTTCCTTATGTTGTCTTCCTACAATAAACACAATTATAAAAATGCATTGCATTAAAGTATGTTATTCCTTATGAAACACTCTATAAGGGAAGCAGAGTAGTTCTTACATGTTACAGTACAATAGACAGCTACAGCAATAATGCATGAAATGATTAGGGTCCCCATATTTTTAAAATGAAGAAATTGAAGTTTGTTCAAACCATAAAATCCATCTCATACTTCCTATAGTGTCCCAAATAAGAAAAGAATAGTTATAGGAAATATTTTCTAAACTATGGAAAAATAAGTATAATGAGTTAAAGATTAAGACTGCCCCTGGAAAACTGGGACATAGAGGGGCCTTAGAAATGATACATACCTGTGGCCTTTGTCATTGTTTCAGGGTGTGTTCTGCTGAGTGATAGAAAACATTAGTTTGAGGTGTTATGCTTTCTTCAGTTAATGGTTTTCTGCATTCCTATATGGTGCATCTCACTTCTTGTGCACAATTCTCATACAGGAAATGAGGTACACAAAGGTAGTAAGTGAACCCTTTTATGTACATTGTTTACACTGCACATTCTCTCTCTTTGTTCACTTTTATCAAAGCGTTATACATTTACACAAAAAGGTCAAGATTCATGGTAAATGTTTGTGATACAGTTGCCAAAAACTAATTATAATTTTCATCGCCATTTTGTGCAGTCCAACTATACACAGTAAGACAATGATGCAAGTGAAAGAGACACACACACATGGTCAATGGTTGAGCTTCATGTTACTATTATTATTAGATTTGGTCCATATTGGTGTACACAACATTCTGCTTTTGCATCCTATTCGTATACATAAAAAAGACCCTTCAGCAGCAAAAACACAGCTTTCTATACACCATTAGTTGTATCACATAATACTGAAAACTAGAACACAACTATGTGTTTGAAACAAGGTAAACAAAAATATATATATTTTTATATATATATTATATAATTAAAAAACACTTGTCACTACATAATGTACTTAAATTGATTAATTGATTTATGAATATCACACCCAACAATACATATTTTAGTCAACTGATTTCTATATTAAACATATTTTATAAACATTGGATCTAGTATACAGAGTGCTAGGCACTTAAGGTTTTCTGAAAAAAGGGCTTTCTTGTTTTCAGTACAATCATAGCAGCCCATGCGGCTGCTACTGTTCCCAGCAGTGCGGTGGAGTACGGAAATGTGTGGAACATCTGCTCTGTAGTGCCTGCTCTGTTCATCTGAGCACACATGGGGCCTGGGGGCATGCACGATTTGGGCTTCCAGTTTCAATGCACCGGCCCTTGCGCATACGCAGACCCAATTTAATTAAGTCCACGTTAATGAGGTAAGCAGGCTTACCATATTTTGTCATATTGCATCTCATATCTTGTAACTTCACCTCACACTCCCTTTTTTTTTTATTCAACAATTGGGTATTTTTTTTCTAGTTCAATAATAAATTGATAATCATCACCTCTTATTTTGGTGAGGCCTGAGGAGAGGTTTAAGGGGAAAAAAATCTATGCCAGACCACAGAAATGAACCACAGAAATAAGGGCTTGCCTTAAGAGTCCAGCAGCAGATCTGACCAATTCATCTAGGCATGTGTGGTAAACAATTCCTACTAAATAAGGTTGTGCTTTTTATAGTCATTAAGACATCTGTGTAAGGGCTGAGTTATTTTAACTGTAGATTTTCTAAAATATATCTTCTCAATGATGTTCAGTGTGTTTTGTATTGAAAAATGAAAAAGCCATTCAGTGCTTTGCCTATAAATCACTTGCAAGCAATGTGATTTTCAGAGATATATGAATCATCTGATCAAACTATGTGCATAGTTGCCAGCCTTTGAAGATTGGTCTCTGGGAGTCTGGTGTGGAGGTGGGCATGAGGGGGCGGGGATCCGTGAACTGCGCCATTTAGCCCCACCCCCTGTAACGTAATGACGCAAACGCATCATTTTACCCCGGGGGAGGGGGGGTGTTTTGGCAAAATGATGAGATTCCCGAAGAATCGCCACATGGAGGCTTGAAATCTGTCCATTTCACTAGGAAGTGGGCAGATGAGGCAGAATTGTCAGCTCTCCTGAGAGTCTGGGAGACCTACCCGGATTTCGGGAGTCTCCCGGAGTCTCCCGGACATTCTGGAAGAGTTGGCAAGTATGCCTATATGGCCAAAGAGGCTTTGAACAGCTATGTAAATAGAACAGTGTTTTGTCTATTGTACTCAGATGTCTCAAGCAAGATGCAGTTACACAGTAAATTTAGTGCTAAAAAGCCATCTTACAGTTTGCAACATCCTTTCTTCCTTGTCAGCTAGATATAAAATTGCTTCAAGAACAATTTGGAGGAATATGTAGGCCAAATGATTTTGAACTGTTATAGTCATCTCATGTTTATTCCTCTTTGTCACACCGGGTTAAATTATTATAAGGTAGTGAAATAGATCCCCTTTTAAAAACATATGAGCCAGTCATATGCACATATGTGATAAATGTGTTTATATAATATATGACTGGACTAGAAGTCATTTTTGGCCATTTACTTTTATGAGCCGACCAATTGCAAGCCTGATATAATATATTTGCAGACATATAGGTGTGACATATAAGATATATCTGTAGAGATATATATTAATACTTATATGTTAAATTGATATTATAAATATATACCTATAAATAAAGATTCCGGTTTACAGACTAAGGTCAATTCAATAGCAGCAAATTAACCTACCAGTATGTTTTTGGAGTGTGGGAGGAAACCGGAGCACCTGGAGGAAACCCACACGAGCACAGGGAGAGCATACAAACTCCACACAGATAAGGCCATGCTTGGGAAGTGAACTCATGACCCCAGTGTTGTGAGGCAGAAGTGCTAACCACTAAGCCACTGTTCTGCCCGGTAAGTAAGAAGGTGTTATGTACAATTTATGAATGTGGCTAAATATACAAGACAGTAACAAAGAAATATTCTACAAATATTTCTCCAGTTAAAAACCTCCACTAACTTCTCCCTTGGTTACACAACCTGGCTTCCACAGGTCTAACAGCAGGAATCCTTAAGCTTTCAATATGTTTAGCCACATATTCCAGATGTTAGGTTAGGGAAAAGCATCTGTGACATTAGGACAAGGGTGGAATTTTGTTTACAGTCTGAAGTGAGGCAATTTACATAGCAGATTTTGGATATGGAAATAGATAGATAGTTAGATAAACACAAATTATAGTGTGCAATTCACTCACTGATTTAGGATTCAGAGTCTATAAAAATTTTATGAACTTCTCTTCACTAGTCCAAATATTCAGCAACTCTATTTCCTTGCAAAATTTAAACAAAATGAACATGTTCCTTGCAGTTTCTCTTTCCTATTGCCTGATCTCCATTGGTCACAAGCTAATTTAGAATAGAACAAAGAGAGGAGACGCTCCACGGTGCCTTTTTATCGAATAAAATGCTTATTCAATTTCTAATACTTATTAAACTTCTAATGATTTCTTCACATATACTGCTATCTATCACTCATATTAAAATGCTCTGAACACTGCTAAACAAACATACTTCCAATCTCTTGGAAGATTGACGAGATCCGACTTAAAATGGTATCTTCTTCCTTTACATACAACCAGCTCAGTACTTTCCTTGAACCCGCTTTTCATTTGAACCCGCAAACTAAGATGAAGTATCAACTCTCTTCTTATTTTCCTAATTTACTACCTGTCCTTATGATCCTATAACCTCACAAATCAGTAGAGCCTTGTGTCCTGTGCTCATTCCAAACTTAACTAAAATCTGTAATCTCTCTCTCTCTACTGGTATATTTCCATCATTATTTATATTCTGAAAAAAGCAAAATTACGACCCAAACTCCCATCCCACTCCAAGCTTCTCAAGAGAATTTTCTCCACTTGCCCTGGTCTCAGTCAACACTACACAGAGACTGCACTGACAAAGGTTGTAAATGATTTGATCACTGTTAAATCTAAAGACCATTAATTGCTTCTAATTCTCCTCGATCTCTCCTGTTCTGCAACTTCTCTGGGTGTCATCCTCGACTCCTTTCTCTCCTTTACCCCACACAGTCATTCTCTTGCCAAATCCTGCCGTTTCCAAATACGTAACATTGCTCGCATTCGGTCCTTCCTTTCTCAGGATGCCACCAAATCTCTTATCCACTCTCTGATCATCTCCCGCTTGGACTATTGTAACCGTCTCCTTGTTTGCTTCCCCTATTCATATCTTGCTGGATCTGTACTGAGCACTGCTGCTAGACTTATCTTCCTAGCTCGCCGCTCCACTTCTGTCTCCCCCCTCTACCAAACGCTACACTGACTCCCCTTCCCTTACAGAATACTTTTTAAGCTCCTCGCACTCACATACAAGGCCCTCACCAACTCCACTGCTCCCTACATCTCCAACCTCATCTCTATTCACACTCAATTCCGCCCACTGCGATCAACCAATGGTCGTCGCCTCTTTTCCCCTCTGATTACCTCTTCTCACGCATAAATTTAAGACTTCTCCTGCGCTGCCCCCCTGCATTGGAATGATCTCCCTCGCTCCATCAGAACATCCCCTGTGCAGTTTCAAATGTGCATTAAAAACCAACCTTTTCTTCAAATCCTTTCAGTTATCCATTTAACTACCCACCTTGTCGGCTACCTCTCCCTGTCATTTCTTCTTCTCACTTTCGCTCTTGTTCTGTGTGACTCTGTCCCCGTATCACCCTTGTCTCTTTAGTATGTCTGCCCAACCCTTTAGATTGTAAGCTCTTTTGAGCAGGGTCCTCTCTCATCTTGTTTCCACCACTTTTGTCCTCTGACTCCTCTCTCACTTTTCTCTGCACCTTTCAGTGGCTCTTAACCTGTCAGCCGCATCCACCCCTTGGGCACAGGTTTGCAGCTTGTGCTGAGTATTCCTCACCCTTTCTCTTTAGCTGTGCTTTGAGCTTCCTGAGTTATAGTGTTATTGTTAATTGTACCGTGCTATTGTTCGCTCGTCTACGGCGCTACAGACACTTTGTGGCGCCCTTTAAATAAAAATTAATAATAACAATAATCACTCTTTTAATGTTAGTTTCTCTGGATCCATCTCCTCTCTAGTTCCTTTATCAGTTGGAGTACCACAAGGCTCAGTCCTAGATTATCTGCTCTTATCTATCTATACCACTACCCTTTAAAAATTATTAAGCTCCTTTATATTGCAGTATAATTATATGCAGATGATACCAAAATGAATCTCTCACCTTCTATGTTGACCCGCATTACTGACTGTCATTCTGCCATCTCATCTTGGATGTCCTCTCGTCAACTCACACTCAATCTTTGAAAAAATAGAGCTAATAATATTCCCACCAGCCAACAGAGATTACCTTCCTGACATTTATATTACTGTTGACAACATGGCAATATTTCTACCCCACAAGCTTGCTGACTAGGTGTGATCCTTGACTCTGAACTATCCTTTGGTGGCCACATCCAATCTATATCTAAATCCTGTTACATGCATCTAAAAAGCATTTCCAGAATATGCACATTTCTCATACAAGACATTGCAAAAATTTGAATTCATACACCCACCATATCCGCATAGACTATTTCAATACCATCCTTACTGATCTTCCCCGAATCAAACCCCTACAATCTATTTTGCACGCAGCTGCTAGATTGATTTTCCTTGAAAATAATTCTTCCACTGCTGATCCACTCTGTCAGTTTCTACACTGGTTTCCTGATTATTACCAAATCCAATATTAAATACTTCTACTAACATATGAGACCATCAAGAAAACTGCACTACAAAACATCTTTTCACTTGTCTCAAAATATCTACCAACTCAACAACTCCGTTAGGCACAAAATCTGCGTCTCTCATTCACACATTAACTACTCCCATTCCCAGTTACAGGAAATTTTTCAGCCTGCACCCACTTTGTGGAATGCATTCACTCACACAATAGACTTTCCTCTAGTCTTCAAACCTTCAAGCATTCTTTGAAAACTCACCTTTTTAGTCAAGCTTATAAAATTCCTCAACCACCTTACTAGGGTGCATTATTACCACCGTTTACACAGTTCACACAAGACAACAACTATCTTACCCCCTGACCAACATTGCTGTGTAACTGGATCATAGAGCCCACTAAACGCTTTTTGCATTCGCAATCTGGTTAGACCAAATGCAAAATGCAATATGTAGCACTTAACCTCGTGTATCAAACTCTACTGTGCTATAGATTGTAAGCTTGCGAGCAAGGCTCTCATACATCTCAGTCTGTCTGTATTGTTTTATTACTGTGTATGTTCCCAATTGTAAAGTGTTGCAGAATATGCCGGTGCTATATAACTTTTTTTTTTTGATGATGATGGTAAAACATACCAAATGTAAATAAAATTTACATATGTCACATCAAAATAGGCTGTATAATGCAGCTACATCCACATTGTAGCTTTGAACAGATCAGGAATGACAGACATATAAACAAAGAAAACTTGCTCCAAACCACTAATCCAATGTATTTATCATAGGTCTTTGTCAGGAAGAGCAGGTTAATATATAGGAGAAAATTAGATATACAGGTGTGAGAAAATTATTGATATGCATCTCACACACACAAAAAAAATATTAAAATAAAATAATAGTTGTAAATACTGTATATGATTACATATTGTGACACAAGCACACTTTTCTTGATTTAGACACGAACAACTTTTTGTTTGTTTATTTTGCTTTATTGTTAGAATGGCAAAGTAGTAGACAACATATATGTTTCTGACACTTTCTGGTGACCCTAACACTAATTTAACAGAGACCAGGGGGTAAATGTATCATAGTCTGTTTTTTTCAATTCGCCGGAAATCGGCGAGTAAATTTTAGCTGTAAACTCGCCGATTTCCGGCCAGTTTAAAAAAACGGACTATGATACATTTACCCCCAGCTCTCTAGACAATTGCCAACTTATTAAGCATTGGTCATACTGAACAATGAAAACAGACATGTTTTTATACCTGACTCTCCTCCCCCAGCCTTAGCTTGATGGGCACATGACACTCCCACCTTTACTTTAAAAAGGAGTTCTCCAGAGCTGTTTGCTCTGACTGCATACACACCCTGTCAGCCTGCTGTGGGAAAAGACACTTTCAAACCATGTAAGTTGAATTAGACTTTATACTATTATTTTGTCACACATATGTCCCCCACATATTTATCTTTAAACTAGGTGCACTGCTGCACAAATATGTAACACTGTTTGCATCCTTTCTCTGCAGATTGCCAGCTAAATACCTCCCTTTGTTACATATATATATATATATATATATATATATATATATATATATATATATATATATATATATATATATATATATATATATATATATATATATATATATATATATATATATATATATATACGGGGCAGCTCTGTGGCGAAGTGGTTAGCACTTCTGCCTCTCAGCACTGATGTCATGAGTTCAATTCCTGACCATGACCATATCTTTGTGGAGTTTGTATGTTCTCTCCTTGTTTGCGTGGGTTTCCTCCGGGTGCTCCGGTTTCCTCCCACACTCCAAAAAACATACTGGTAGGTTAATTGGCTGCTAACATTGACCCTAGTCTATGTGTCTATCTGTCTGTGTCTGTATGTGTGTTAGGGAATTTAGACTGTAAGCCCCAATGGGGCAGGGACTGATGTGAGTGAGTTCAGCGCTGCAGAATTAGTGGCGCTATATAAATAAATGATAATAATAATCCCTCCCCGTAGCGTCACCAAGTAAGGGACATGGACTTCACGAGAAGCACGAATTTTCGTGAAAACGCATCTGCATTTTTATGCAGAATCCTGGGTCTTTGTTCTACTGAGAACTTGAAAGGTTGCAGTGCCAAGAATCAGAGAGTTACCTTGACATTTACCTTCCAGATGTTCTGCATCCACCGCATTGTTGGATGATCTGTTATTATGGAGAACTCACTGCCTAGGAGATAATAATAGCGCAGTACTTCTGAAGCCTATTTTATGGCAAGACATTCCTTCTCCACAGTGGCATATATTTGTTCCCTTGGAAGTAACTTCCGACAAAGGTACAGGACATGGTCTTCTACTCCATCCTTCACCTCTGACAAGACTGCACCCAAGCCGACACCAGAGGCATCAGTTTGAAGGAAGAACCTCCGGGTAAAGTCCGGTGCATGTAGAACTGCCGAGGAACAGAGGGCTAAGCGAAGATCTGACCAAGCGGCTTAGTCAGACCAGGCTAATCTATCTGAACAACTTTTTTTTAACATGTCTGTAAGTGGAGCAGCTCTAGTGATGAAATGGCTTATGAATCACCTGAAGTAAACTACTAAACCTAGGAAGGTGTCACAATCTGCCTTCTGCAGACCCTGTCTGCCGAGAACTACAGTATGTTTGACTTTTGTCTTGATATGTTTCAAGCTTGCAGTACCACTGTTTTACCAAATGGGTCATTGTAGTACTTGGACTGCTCTCTTACATGACAGAGCTAAGTCTGTTACTCCAGGATACTTAGCACCTGTCCCTGGCCTATAAAAGCCTGCCTGTCTCAGCAGCTTTAGCCGGTTCATCTGTTGCCTTTACTGCTGCTGGTTTTCCTGTGTATGAATCCTGATTGATTTCCTGGTTTTGACCTCTACTTGGCTCCTCATTTTGCATCTCATCTTTTGACCCAGAACCAGCTTTGTTGTAACTTCTCTTCTGCCTTCTCCCTGGTATCATGGTGGACCATTTGGTTTTGACCAATGGCATGTTTGACCCTCCTGCTTTACTTTGTCTGCATTCCATTGCACCACTAGCAATACAGCACCTACAGTCTGTTGTTTATCCAGATCCTGTGTCTGCAGTTGTTACACTTCTGTGTCTGATCCAGTTTACTGGCTGTCTGCCTACCTGGACCCCTGAGTACTTCACCCTGCAGACCACTACACCTTCTCGGCTTGCTGATCATCCATTGCCTTGTTGCTCCCGAGTTACCTAGAGAACTGCTACCTGTGACTCAACCGGTGCCTTCAGAGTCCAAGTAACCTGCAGTCCTAACACCTGTGACTCCGCTCCAGAGACATTGCCTGCTCCAAAGGGGGTGCTGCCCTTACAACCTGTTCCAGAGAGTGCACTGCCCTTACAGCCTGCTCCAGAGGGTGCACTGCCCTTACAGCCTACTCTAGAGGAGGCACTGCCCTTACAGTCTGCTCCAGAGGGGGCGCTGCCCATACAGCCCACTCCACAGAGGGCCCTGTCTCTCCAGTCTGCTCCAGAAACATTGCCGATGGTTCAGCCCAAGTTGCCACCCAATACGGTTCAACCAGAGTTGCTGCCAAGTACGATTCAGCCCGAGTTGCAACTTAATACGGTTCAGCCTCAGTTGACACTTAGTGCTGCCTGCTCTAAAGCTTCTCATAGTGCTTTTCGCTCTGAGGCTTCTCACAGTGCTGTTAGTTCTGAGGCTTCTCACAGTGCTGCCCACTCTGAGGCATCTCGCAGTGCTTCCCAGTGCGGACCTCCTCCCAAGTCGTACGCCCAGTCCGGGCCTCCTTCCAAGTTGTACGCCCAGTCCGGGCCTCCTTCCAAGTTGTCCGCCCAGTCTGAGCCATCTCCTGCCATCCCAGTCGGGGACCCTTGTTCTCAATCCAAATCCCCCCCAAGGTTCTTGTTACCCCATAATCTAAAGTTGCAAAGACTGCAGACTCTTCTTCTCGACTTGCTGATTATCCGGTGTCTTGTGCCTCCCGAGTTACCTGGAGTCCTGCTACCTGTGACTCATCCGGTGCCTCGTGCCTCCAGAATCCAATTAACCTGCAGTCCTGACACCCATGACTCACCCAGTGCCTCGTGCCTCCAGAGTAAATCATATATCCTGACACCAATGGTTTCTCCAGCTTTTCAGCACTGCCTCTTTTGAGTTATACCACCATTGAGTTTTGCTCGCCCTTGCCCGACAACGTACCCCAAATACTTGGCTTCTCTCTTGGCTATGGCACATTCTTCACTGTAATGAAGCCCGGCTCGACTTTGGCTAGATGTGATTTCCAGACAGGGGTAAAAATCACTATATCATCTAAATAAGTGACTGCATAACCTGTATGGGGTCGTACCTACTTGTTCATGGCCCTTTGAAAGGTGGCAGGTGCCCCATGCAACCCAAAGGGTAGAACTTTATATTGGAAGAGACCAGGGGGTGGTGGAAAATGCGTTTTTTGGCTTGGCTGAAGAAGTAAGGGGAACTTGCCAATACCCTTTGGTTAAGTCAAAAGTAGCTAGATAGTTACTGCCTGCTAGATTTTCTACCAGTTTTTCCACAAGTGGCATCGGGTAGGCATCGAGTTGGGATAGGATACGCTGTTTAGCTGTCATTGCAGAACCTAATACTCCGATTTGGCTTCGGAACTAGCACAAATGGGCTGTTCCACTCACTAGTGGATTCCTCAATTACGTCCAGCTAGACCATCTTCTCAATTTCCTTTCTCACGTGAGCCCATCTGGCTTCTGAAATGCAGTATGGCTTCTGCATTACGACAACTTCTGGCGGGGTGAAAATTCCATGTTTAATTAAGGTAGTGCACCCAGGAATAGAAGAGAAGACATCCCTGCTCTGGCGTATCATTTCCTCAGTCTGTTGTTTCTGTTTAGTAGACAAAGCTGGCTCTATGAGCATTTCAGGCTTTTCAATGACAATACTCACTACCCGAGGAGAGGTGTCCTCATCATACCAAGGATTAAGGAGATTGACATGGTATATTTGCTCCTCCCTTCTCCTTCCCAACTGACAGACCCTGTAATTGACAGGACCGACAGCCTCTAGGACTTCATATGGACCTTGCCATTGGGCGAAAAGTTTGCTTTCCTGGCTTGGAATCAGGACAAGAACCTTGTTCCCAGGCTTAAAAGGTTGATCTCTAGCACCATTATCATAACTTCTCTTCTGCCATTCCTGAGCCTCTTTTTAAATGCTGTTGTACAATGGGCCCTATCTTTCCTAGCCTCTCATATATATGGGACACAAATTGTACCAGATTTGGCTCCTTGGGGCCTTTCTGCTCCCACCCTTCCGTTAACATGTCCAAGATACCCCTGGGCTGTTGCTGTCTCTCGAACAATAACTCAAAAGGACTAAACGCTGTTGGAGCTTGAGGTACCTCACGTATGGAAAACGTCAAATAGGGGATGATTGTTCCAATCTTTTTTTTCCTGCTGGACGGCTTACCTGAGCATGTGCTTTAATGTCTACACATTAAAGTGCTCCACTAAGCCATCCATTTGTGGATGGTACACTGAGGTGTGAAGAGCCAACACCCCTAACAACTGGCACATGTCTTTCATCATCTTAGACATGAACAGGGTGTCCTGGTCTGTGAGAATTTCCTTGGGCATTCCCAAGTATGTGAACATCAATACAAGTTCTTCAGCTATGGTACTGGATTTTATGTTCTGTAGGGGAACTGCCTCTGGATATTGAGTCGCATTGTCAAGCACCACTAGTATATATTGGTGACCACGAGCAGATTTCTCCAGTGGCCCCACAGGGTCCATTGCTATCCATTCAAACAGAACTTGTAGTGTTGGTTTTGGGATGAGAGGCACTCTGTACATGGGTTTGGGACAGGTTCTCTGGCAAATGGAACAGGACCGGAAAATACCTTTTCACTAACATGTATACACGGGGCCTGTAAAACCTGAGCAGAACTCTTTCCTGTGTTTTATCCTCCCCCATGTATCCCCTACAGACATGTGTGTGTGCTGCTTTTAACAGCAGTACATGAACCTGAAGAACCATTAACTGTTCTATCTTTAACCACTGTACAATAGCAACTCTATACAGAAAGTTATTTTTAACAACAAAATATGGTATACATTCTGCAGGCTGTGCAGCTTTCACTACATCATTCACCTCAGTCCCACTTTTAAAGTCATGTTCTAAAGTTGCATTGTTACGTTGGTCACGAGCAAAGTCCTGCAGAGGAAACAAAATTGGCATTGCGGACCAATCCGTATCCTCACTGACAGGTGGGGTGGGTTCATCCGCAACGTCACTATCCAATGCTACTTTGGACTGTCCGTGCTTACCCTCACGTGGATACTTTTGTGGAACTCCTGCGTGGTACAAAGTGAGAATCCAGGAGAATAGTCAAACAAGCCAAGGTCGCAGGAACACAGTGGGGCACATAGAAAGGAGAATGGTCAGCAAGCCGAGTCACAACAGGAAGGCAGAATCCGTAGAAGGGTCAAGGACGCCGGGTCACAAATGGAAGGAGCACACACTTAGGAAGCTAGAGGCAGATAACCTGTTACTCTGGCACCCTAATGGCGCCAGAGCCAGGTTTAAATAGGAGGCAGGAAGTGGCAGTGATTGGGGGAATCAGGCACCCGTGTGCCGATACTAGCGTCCCGTTGCCTAGCAACGGGACTGAGCTGGGCGCATGCTCCCGACGGAGTCGGAGGGAGCGGCATTCCGGTTGCCAAGCAACAGGCTGAACTGAGCGGCAAGACAGGTGTCCATCCCTGCCGAGTGGAAGAACAGCGGGGACAGCGCCTGACATTATGCTTCTATGTCATCAGCTGCTGACATTTTCTGCAGAGCCAGATAAGGTGACACATTTCTGTCATGCCTCATCTGGATTAACTCTTTGCTTAAGAGCCTGGTATTTTCCACCTGTGCCTCTGCAACACATAGTACCTGAGCTTGCTGCTCTTTCTGTGCAGCGGCCACATTTGCGAGGGCTTTCAAAACTTCCTCCAAGTTAACGTCTAAGCGTGTTGGGTAGAGGAAACTTGCTTGCTTGAGCATCCCACTTCTTACACCACTTGTGATACGAGCACATTTTTCTTAATGTAGACACAAACAACTTCTTGTTTGCCATTCGGACAATAAAGCAAAGTAAACATAGTAGTAGACAACGTATACGTTTCTGACACTTTCTGGTGAAAAACAAGTTTAAACTATGGAGACCCCACCTCGCAACTTACATTCCATAAAGGATCTGCTGCTAACATCTTGGTGCCAAATACACATGAGGTTGACACCTTGAGAGGTCTTGTGGAGTCCATGCCTCGATAAGTCACAATGTTAGGCAGGTGGTTTTTTATGTTGTGTCTGATCAGTGTAAGTTTTGTATTGATCTGTTCTCCTTATAAAAACATTCAATACAAACAAAGCAAGTTCTATTACATTCAATAACAGATCATCATATTGTTTTACTTTTATATACAATTCTTTCCTTCTTGGAGATAAAGCTATATGTTTTGATTAAAAAAAACTCTTTTTTGGAGCTTAAGCAACAAACTTGTATTTAAAATCATCAATAACATCTTCATTAAAAAATACATTTAAGTAACAAAAGTGGTGGACCAAAGTGGTGTTGGTGGCGTGCAGATACAAGGGCCACATGCAACGTCTCAGGAGACACCATCGCTGAAATAGAGGCAGAGAGAGGTGAGGCCAAGCTGGGTCAAGACCCCAAGGAAGTGAGCTGGACCACTAGTTCAGGAAAGGATTTAATTGGGAAAAAATTTATGGGCAGATTGCAACAAAAATTAACACAATACAGTAGTGAAGAATTGTAGTTTTGCTCATATGGGTAGTCTCTCCTTGGCTACTATTTGTGCTCTGATAATATTTTACCTGGATAAAGTTTGTATGAGAAATTTATCATCTTTGGTAAGTGTAATGTACAAGTGTAGTGGGATCAAGTCACTAGCCAAAGTCTTGAGTCAGGGTCAAACAGGAGCTTTATTGTGATTATACACAGCAAAACACATGAAGAGCAATCCACACCTGTGCACAAATCTCAAGGTATATTGGCTCCTTCAGTGGAAAGTGTATTTAATCCCATTTAATCCTTTTTTGATAGTAATATCTAGAAAGTCAATGCATTTCTGACTCATATATAAATGTTAATTTCAAATTTTTTCATTATCATACAAAATTGTCACTGGCACTAGGAGTCTTTACCCAGGGATCACCAGGTGGTAGGCTTACCAGAGCAATGTAGATGGTAATAGAGTACTCTGGTAGCAGGGTGATCACGGAACAGGCAATGGTAGATGATGAGATGCTCAGGAAAGTCTATGACTAGCAGCACTGGTAATATGGAAGTATTAATACACGAGGAACTGTATGGACAAGGACACGTGAAGGTAGTCAGTGGTCTGCGATAGCAAGTTATACCACTGCTATAGTGAGGAGGAATGTCCAACAGCAACGAGGAGGTGATGAGAGTCAGCGGTCTGCGGATAGCAAGTTGTACCGCTGTCTGAGTGAAGGAATGGAATCCAAGTGGAGGTATCCGGGTAGTCAGTGGTCTGCGATAGCAAGTTGTACCACTGCTATGTGAGAGGATACTGGAACAGGTGATACAGGAAACAGGGATCAGTGGTCTGCCTTCAGCAAGTTGTACCACTGAATATATATGTGAGGAGGTGTACGGGGAGAGACTGCAACACAGGATGTACACGGGCACCTTAAACACGATCCACAATAATATGCACAATATATATAAATGACTGAACAGGTCTGCAAATATAGAAAGTCTCTTGAAGTAATCCAGCACAAGATAACACAGTCAATGATGGCAATAGACTCAGCGGATAGCAGACTCCAGAGGAGAACCAACACAGTCCAGCAAGGTATGCAATACACCAGCACAGTCAATGAGAAGTATGCATACCGTGGTTCAGAAGTAGGCAGTCAGATAGGAGTGCAGCGATACCTGAGCGGCAGGAGGCCGGCAGGATGAGAAGTCCCTGGATGGATGAGGAAGAGTCTAGTAGGTGCAGCGCACAGGTAAGTAGACCAACAGGGACACGAATCCACAGGAATCAGTAGAACGTGGAACTGGACTCGTGGAGGGCCCAGGAGAATGGAGATGATCTAGCAGAGGAGTAGCTGATGAGATACGAATCCAATGCTGACAGGAGGTTAGAGACCAGCGGGACACAGGAAGGCGTGGAGAGCGGATCAGCAGCGGATGGACGATAGCGCTGACAGCAGCAGCAGGGCTCTGCGGACACACGGAGGTAACCAGTAGCAACCAACAGGTACCAATAGCGATGGAACACGGGAGAACAGAGTAGACCAGGAGCTGTTGATCACGAAGAGAAGCAGATGGTAATAATAGCAGCAGTCTCGAGGAAACACGGGAGAGATGAGATGAGGCTGAGGTGCACAGGAGCAGCGGATAGGAATCAGCTAACAGTCACGATGGTGAACACAGGCGAGTTGCAAGCTGGAAACTGTAGTGCACGGAGGCAGCGGATAGGAATCAGCTAACAGTCACGATGATGAACACAGGCGAGTTGCAAGCTGGAGGCTGTAGTGCACGGAGGCAGCGGATAGGAATCAGCTAACAGTCACGATGATGAACACAGACGAGTTGCAAGCTGGAGACTGTAGTGCACGGAGGCAGCGGATAGGAATCAGCTCACAGACTTGATGATGAACAGGTGAGTGGATGTGGAGAGAAGGCTGTAGTGCACGGAGGCAGCGGATAGTAATCAGCAAACATTCACAATGGAATATGATAGCGTTGAAGTGGTATAGAAGACTGTAGTGCACGGAGGCAGCGGATAGGAATCAGCCAACAGTCACGATGATACAGTTGATGGTAGAAGTGGTATGGGAACCACAGTAGTAGAAGTGGTTTGGAAACCACAGAGGTAGAAGAGGTTTGGAAACCACAGGAATCAGCAGCGCTGAATACACGAGGAAACATAGGAACACCTTCAGAGACTCATGGGGAATGAGACTCCAAGATCAGGCCACGTGGTGTTGACCACAGGTGCTTAATATAGGGAGTGTTGCCTGATCTGCCAATTGAGTTAAAGGGACATACACTGAAGTATAGGAAAGGGCTGCGCATGCGCAGACCCTCAGGATGGAGGACGGCCACGGTTCCTAAATGTCCGGGAAGAAGCACTCACAGTCCGGTGAGTGACAGTACCCCCCCTTTTAAAGGTGGGCACAGAACGCCAGGAACCGGGCTTTCTCCGGATTTTTGGAATAAAACTTCTTCAAAAGGGCAGGAGCATTTAGATCTTCAGCTTTGATCCAAGAGCGCTCCTCAGGACCAAAGCCCTTCCAATGAACGAGGAAACGGAGGACTCCTCGCGAAATTTTTGCGTCTAGTACCTCAGTAATTTCGAAATCCTCCTCCTGATGAACTTGAACTGGCTGCGGAGCTGAGGGAGGATTTGAGAAACGGTTGATAATAAGAGGTTTGAGTAAAGACACATGGAAGGCATTAGAAATCCGAAGATTCTTAGGAAGAAGAAGTTTCACACATACTGGATTGATTACTTGAATGATCCTATATGGACCAATAAAACGAGGGGCGAATTTCATAGATGGAACCTTCAAACAAATGTTTTTAGTAGATAACCAGACACGATCTCCAATTTTTAGTGGTGGAATAGCCCGCCTCTTCTTATCTGCGAAAGATTTATATTTGATAGATGTCTTCTTTAAACAGGTTTTGACCTGAGACCAGATATTTTTAAAGGTCTGACAAGCAGTCTCCACCGCAGGGACTTGGGTGGGCGGGAGGGCAGGAAATTCCGGAAAAGACGGATGGTGACCGTAAACCACAAAAAATGGAGTTTTGGATGATGACTCATGGTACATGTTGTTATGGGCGAATTCGGCCCAAGGAAGCAACTCTACCCAGTTGTCTTGATTGGCTGAAGAGAACATCCTTATAAAAGTCTCAAGATCTTGATTGACACGTTCAGTTTGTCCGTTAGATTGCGGATGGTAAGACGATGAGAGTGCTAATCGTATGCCCAAGGTTTTACAAAGGGCTCGCCAGAATCTGGAAACGAATTGTACTCCTCTATCTGACACAATCTCAGACGGACATCCATGGATGCGGAAGATCTCTTTAATGAAATGTTCAGCCAGGATAGACGAAGAAGGCAAACCAGACAGAGGGACGAAATGAGCCATCTTCGAAAATCGGTCCACCACCACCCAAATAGTGTTATGATTCTTACTAGGTGGTAAATCAGTAACGAAATCCATACTAATATGGGTCCACGGTTTGGACGGAATGGGTAGTGGTCGCAGCAACCCTGCTGGAGTTCTGCGGGAGGATTTGAATTGGGAACATAATTCACAGGAAGCAATGAACTCTTTGAGTGTTTGAAAGGCTTGAAGAGCCTCAGGCGACCATTGCTTAGGATTAGCCCCTTTCCGAGTCAGGGCCACAATAGGAGATGCAATGGACGAAAAGTCTTGAATGAAGCGTCTATAGTAATTGGCAAAACCTAAAAAACGCTGGATAGTACGAAGAGTAGTTGGCTGGGGCCAATGTAGTACAGCATTCACCTTGTCTGGATCCATCTTCAGGCCAACTCCGGAAACTATATACCCCAAGAATGGAATCTGGGGCAATTCGAATGAACATTTTTCTAATTTACAGAACAATGAATTTTTTCGTAGCCTGGAGAGGACTTCTGCCACATGTTGGTGGTGAGAAGGCAGGTCCTGAGAAAAGATCAATATGTCGTCCAGATAGACGACGACACATACATATAATAAGTCCCGAAAGATCTCATTGATGAAGCCTTGAAAAACAGCGGGGGCATTACACAGCCCGAAAGGCATTACCAGATATTCGTAATGCCCATCTCTGGTGTTAAACGCTGTCTTCCATTCGTCACCGGAACGGATTCTGATTAAATTGTAGGCACCACGAAGATCCAACTTAGTAAAAATACGGGCTCCCTTGATGCGATCGAATAGCTCAGTGATTAGCGGAATGGGATACCGATTCTTGATAGTAATGGCATTGAGTCCACGAAAATCTATGCAAGGGCGTAATGATCCATCCTTCTTTTTGACGAAGAAGAACCCAGCTCCAGCGGGAGAGGTGGAAGGTCGAATAAACCCACGCTGGAGGTTCTCCTGTATGTACTCAGATGTGGCTTGAGTTTCAGGTAACGAAAGTGGATAGACCCGGCCCCTGGGGGGAGTCTTGCCAGGTAGAAGGTCGATCGGACAATCCCAAGAACGATGAGGAGGAAGACGTTCAGACTGAGCTTTATCAACACATCAGTAAATGAAGCATATTGAGGAGGGAGTCCCGGTGAGGTAGATGAGATGGAAGATTGCTGTACTTTGAGAGGAATAACTTGGGAAAGGCAACAATGGTGACATTCAGGCCCCCAAGACGTGACTTGAGGGGTGCGCCAGTCAATCTGGGGAGAGTGACACTGAAGCCATGGAAGGCCTAAGACAATCGGACTTGTCGTAACAGGAAGGATTAAAAACGATATTTCTTCATGATGCAGGGCACCAATCTGAAGTGTTACTGGAGACGTACTCTGGGTGATGAGACCATTGATGAGACGTGATCCATCTATAGCCGTCACAGTAATGGGTGTTTTTAAGGTGATCACTGGTAGAGACCATTGATTTACTAACGATTTGGAAATAAAATTTCCTGCTGCTCCGGAATCAATCAATGCCTGTGACTCAAAGGTTTTGGTCGCACAGGAAATCGTAACATCAAAAGCGCAGACTTTAGATTTCATGGAAGATGGAGAGGACTCCAGGGACCCTAACTTCACCTCTCCAGAACTAGTTAGGGCCTGGCATTTCCCGATCTCTTAGGGCAAGAGCTGAGAATATGAGTGGAATCAGCACAATAGATACAGAGTCTATTCTTTACTCTTCGTTTTCTCTCCTCGGAAGATAATTTGGAACGTCCTATCTCCATGGGAATCACAGAGGGTGAAACTGGACGAAATTGAGGGTTAGAACGAAGAGGTGCTTTAGCAGAAGTTGTTTTCTCAGCCTCTCTTTCACGAAATCTCATATCAACACGATGGCATAGAGAGATCAAATCTTCAAGTGATGAAGGAAGCTCTTGAGTAGTCAGTGCATCTTTAATTTTATCGGAGAGCCCCTGCCAGAAGGCGGCAACTAGGGCTTCAGTGTTCCACTGAAGTTCAGAGGCTAAGATCCTAAATTGAATGACGTACTGGCCTACTGTATGAGATCCTTGTCGTAGGCGGAGGATGCTGGAAGCAGCGGAGGTCACACGACCTGGTTCATCGAACACACTTCGGAATGTAGAAATGAATTTGGCACTATCTTGTAATATTGGATCATTTCTTTCCCACAGAGGGGAGGCCCAAGCCAGGGCTTGTCCTGAAAACAAAGAGATAAGATAGGCCACTCTGGAACGATGGGTAGAAAAATTTTGAGGTTGGAGCTCAAAATGGACTGAACATTGGTTCAGGAAACCCCTACAAGTTTTGGGGTCTCCATCGTACTTTGACGGAGTAGGCAGGTGAAGCGTGGAAGCTGTAGACACCTGGGATGGCACTGGGAAAACGGAGGAAAGCACAGGAGCCTCAGGAGTAGCTGTCACAGTCTGTCCAGATGTTCCTTGGGAGGTTAATGACTGATAACACTGAAGTAACAGCTGTTGGCGGGCATCCTGTTGCTCCACACGGCTGACCAGATGCTGCAGCATCTCTTTGGCAGTAGGTTCCGTATCTGGGTCTGTCATGGCCTGATCTTACTGTCACTGGCACTAGGAGTCTTTACCCAGGGATCACCAGGTGGTAGGCTTACCAGAGCAATGTAGATGGTAATAGAGTACTCTGGTAGCAGGGTGATCACGGAACAGGCAATGGTAGATGATGAGATGCTCAGGAAAGTCTATGACTAGCAGCACTGGTAATATGGAAGTATTAATACACGAGGAACTGTATGGACAAGGACACGTGAAGGTAGTCAGTGGTCTGCGATAGCAAGTTATACCACTGCTATAGTGAGGAGGAATGTCCAACAGCAACGAGGAGGTGATGAGAGTCAGCGGTCTGCGGATAGCAAGTTGTACCGCTGTCTGAGTGAAGGAATGGAATCCAAGTGGAGGTATCCGGGTAGTCAGTGGTCTGCGATAGCAAGTTGTACCACTGCTATGTGAGAGGATACTGGAACAGGTGATACAGGAAACAGGGATCAGTGGTCTGCCTTCAGCAAGTTGTACCACTGAATATATATGTGAGGAGGTGTACGGGGAGAGACTGCAACACAGGATGTACACGGGCACCTTAAACACGATCCACAATAATATGCACAATATATATAAATGACTGAACAGGTCTGCAAATATAGAAAGTCTCTTGAAGTAATCCAGCACAAGATAACACAGTCAATGATGGCAATAGACTCAGCGGATAGCAGACTCCAGAGGAGAACCAACACAGTCCAGCAAGGTATGCAATACACCAGCACAGTCAATGAGAAGTATGCATACCGTGGTTCAGAAGTAGGCAGTCAGATAGGAGTGCAGCGATACCTGAGCGGCAGGAGGCCGGCAGGATGAGAAGTCCCTGGATGGATGAGGAAGAGTCTAGTAGGTGCAGCGCACAGGTAAGTAGACCAACAGGGACACGAATCCACAGGAATCAGTAGAACGTGGAACTGGACTCGTGGAGGGCCCAGGAGAATGGAGATGATCTAGCAGAGGAGTAGCTGATGAGATACGAATCCAATGCTGACAGGAGGTTAGAGACCAGCGGGACACAGGAAGGCGTGGAGAGCGGATCAGCAGCGGATGGACGATAGCGCTGACAGCAGCAGCAGGGCTCTGCGGACACACGGAGGTAAACAGTAGCAACCAACAGGTACCAATAGCGATGGAACACGGGAGAACAGAGTAGACCAAGAGCTGTTGATCACGAAGAGAAGCAGATGGTAATAATAGCAGCAGTCTCGAGGAAACACGGGAGAGATGAGATGAGGCTGAGGTGCACAGGAGCAGCGGATAGGAATCAGCTAACAGTCACGATGGTGAACACAGGCGAGTTGCAAGCTGGAAACTGTAGTGCACGGAGGCAGCGGATAGGAATCAGCTAACAGTCACGATGATGAACACAGGCGAGTTGCAAGCTGGAGGCTGTAGTGCACGGAGGCAGCGGATAGGAATCAGCTAACAGTCACGATGATGAACACAGACGAGTTGCAAGCTGGAGACTGTAGTGCACGGAGGCAGCGGATAGGAATCAGCTCACAGACTTGATGATGAACAGGTGAGTGGATGTGGAGAGAAGGCTGTAGTGCACGGAGGCAGCGGATAGTAATCAGCAAACATTCACAATGGAATATGATAGCGTTGAAGTGGTATAGAAGACTGTAGTGCACGGAGGCAGCGGATAGGAATCAGCCAACAGTCACGATGATACAGTTGATGGTAGAAGTGGTATGGGAACCACAGTAGTAGAAGTGGTTTGGAAACCACAGAGGTAGAAGTGGTTTGGAAACCACAGGAATCAGCAGCGCTGAATACACGAGGAAGCATAGGAACACCTTCAGAGACTCATGGGGAATGAGACTCCAAGATCAGGCCACGTGGTGTTGACCACAGGTGCTTAATATAGGGAGTGTTGCCTGATCTGCCAATTGAGTTAAAGGGACATACACTGAAGTATAGGAAAGGGCTGCGCATGCGCAGACCCTCAGGATGGAGGACGGCCACGGTTCCTAAATGTCCGGGAAGAAGCACTCACAGTCCGGTGAGTGACAAAAATATCAATGATTTTTTAAAATACTTTATTACTTCCTTTCCAAAGAATTAAAATGTAATCAATATATCTTGTCCAGGTTGTTAAATGATCAGTGTATTCCTGTAATTTTAAATGTATTTCCCTTTCCCATCTTCCAAGATTTAGGTACAGAAATGTCAGGGCAGAGGCTGGTCACATTGCTGTTCCCTGAATCTGCAGATAAAATTTATCCGCAAATACAAATAAAATTTCTTCAAGATAAATTACAATATTTCCACCAACAAGTCATTGAAAGTCGTACTAGCTTCTGTTTGTAAGAAACCTAATAGCTTGAACTCCCACTTCATGTCTAATACTCTAGTATAACGATGCAACATCCCATATTATCATCCACACATCTGACTCCAGAATGTTTCCGGCCAACATTTTTAGGACATATGTTGTGTCTTTGATGTAGGATGGTAATGCAGTGAAGTGTTTTCTAAGGTGAGTATCCATAAACATACTAGCCTGTTCCATTCAGCTCCCAATCCCAGAAAAGATCGGTCTCTCTGGTGGTATTTTTTTTATGAATTTTTGGTAACAGGTATATTGTGGGGACGTTTGGATTGGCTACTTGTAGGAAATCAAATCCCGACTTTCCAATGGTTTCAATTTCATAAGCTCTTTTTACAATCTTATCATAGGATATATTAAACTCTTCCATTAGATTTGAAAAAAGGGATTTGTAACATCTTGTATCCTTTAGTTGTCTCAGCATTTCTTACCTGTTCATGTCTACCGGCAATCCTCCCAGTTTTCTATCTCCTTCAATGCTTTTCTTTCTTCTTTTTCAAGATTGTCATATTTCATTCTCAAGAGTCTGAACTTCAAACTATCTAATTCCTTGGACACCATGGGCCGGATTCATTAAGGAAAGTAAGGCAAATAAAAGGAGTAAGTTTTCTCCTGGACAAACCATGTTACAATACAAGGGGTGTAAATTAGTTTACATATAAGTTAAATACTGGCTGTTTTTCATGTAGCACACAAATTTATTTTTACACTGAAATTTAAAGTTGATCTAGGACATGCCCTTCCCAAACTATAAATCTGTCTCCACATTTTAAATTTACATCCCCCTCAAATGCAACATGGTTTTGCCAAGGTGCAATGTTACTCGTTTTTTTTTGTTTACTTTCCTTAATGAACCAGTCCCCATATCTTCAAATACTTGAATCTGTGGACAGATATTAATGTTTGGAAAAAAAGTGGATTTTTTTCTTACAAATTATTTTATTTCCCTATTCAACATTTCTTTTGTATCTAAGGCTTCTAAATCTTCTGAGCTGTTAAGTGAAGAAAAAGAATCTCTAGATAACTGTTCCATTTTATTATTTTCAATTTTTTTTGCCAGTTTTAGTTTCCTAGTAAAAAGGTGTAGGTGTTTTTCCCAGTTAAACCTACTAAATGTTGTCATTGGATAAAAGGATAAACCATGGGTTAGTAGACTTATGTGATTTTTAGTCAGAATATTTTCAGATAAGTTAATAATCTTCTCTTTCATTTCCTTTTCTGTTGTCGTCTGTTTCTAACTCCACTGGTTCCTGTCTTTTATACTTCTTCCATCCTCTCATAATAGGTTTGGGCCTGCACCACCATCCCCTTCCGGGGAGAATTCCCTAAAATACTCTTAGCTGGATATTGTCCCCTAGCCTTTCCATGTACCCTACTATGAATACCATAATCTAAGGTACTGTGCAATAAAAGCTCTGGTTCCATCCAACACTTCCCTAAAGCCACTATTCAACTCTACTGTGTATCCAGAAAATAATCTCTCCATATTAGTATTACTAAACAAATGTGCAGTATTCCAACTTTCTGTATTCCTGTTTAAGTTATGTCCACTTAAAAGGATTCTCACACCACTTCCATAAGGAAGGACTTTAACACCTCTCCCCCAAGCCAGCTTTGTTGTGGATCATTTGTGACTTTCAGTGAGAAAACTCATTTTTATTTGATCAAAGTATATCCTTAGGGATAAGGACAAAAAAAGATTGCACACAGCAAAAACCTATAGAAATCAGGCTCTACACATCCCTCCAGTATTAGTTTTGGATTACACCCAGACTTGACTTAACAATTGTACCAGTCTCTCGTTTATCACTAACAAACCACAGTCTGATTTTAACCACATTTACTTTTTCATTAATGATGACCTGCACCTCCAGCTTCATTCCTTCTCTCTGCCCACAATGTAATGCAATTCCTATTAAAAAAATCACAGGCTTCCAACCTTCAATCCTTTGACATTTAAAAAAACAAAAACCCCTAACCGAGGCTGTCCTGGAAGAGTGCATTGCCCTCTTTTTCCCCGCCATTTCTAAAAAGGAGACAGATAGAAGTGGCATCCAACAGACAGTCTAGTGTTTGGAGTAACAGAATTCTGAGTACTTACTGGATATACAGAAAATTACCACAGGCCCTCTGGTATGTCCCATGTCCTCTGTAATGTCAATTTTATAAGAAACAAGAATGTCACAATTGTTGAACTATTGAATCATCAGATCTAGCATGTATGATCCACTATTCAAGACTGGATAGTACGGGAGGTGGAATGGCAATCTGCTTTAAAATTACATTTTAACTTTGCACCAGCTCAGTGGTAATAATTTGCTCATTTGAGTGTATTGCTTCCAGGACATCTACAGGGCTGGGTTTCAGAGTCCTTCTCATCCACCACCTCTAGAGATGGCAAGATATTTCTGGAAGAAATCACAGACATTGTTGCTGGTCTAGCCTTGGAACATCAAATATGGCTGATCATGGGGAATCTAAATGTGGGTTTGATGATAAACTCTCATACTTTCTCTGCACAATGAATGCTCTGGGCCGCACACAAGTTTTTCTCTCTGCTACGCATAAGAGTAGTCTCACACGTGGAGGAAAAATTACTAAGGTGCAGATTAGCAAAATGATCAACCCAGTTACTTTGTCAGACTTTTATCCCATTTTGTTCTCAGTCATAACCCCTCAAAATAGAAATTGGCATCAATCGGAAGACTCACATGGTAGAGGATAAGCTAAAACTAATCATACATACTGAAGAACATCAGTTCACAATCACCGGTAAGAAGTCAGATTTCCTGTGAGAGCCGTCGCCATCTTTTTCCTCCTTGCTGCAGCCTGCTCTTCAGCAGACAAGATGCAGCTTTCTCTGATGCCCTTCTGCTCCACGGGAGATTTCTGTCCTCCCTGAGCTTGCCTTAGGACACCTGCATTAGGGTTTGACAGGTGTACCGCCCCAGTTAAACTCCCTACCTGCCACTGCTCTCGGAGCGTAAGCTAAGCTCATGATCTCTGGCTATATTTAGGAACTCCTTTGGAATAGTCTGCTGCCTGTCCTCACCATTGGCTACATTTACCATGAACACCCATGTCTTCTGCCAACCTGACCTTTGACTATATGACTGGTTTTATATTTGTCCGCTGCCATTTCTGAATGCTGATCAGTATTGGTTTATTCCAAATCTCTCTTGTTCAGAACTGTTTCTCTGGTGCCTTTATTCTTTGGCCACTTTACACTTTCATACAAAGTTGACAATAAGATAAATATCTGCTACTCTGACTTAAGTCCTGAGGGCATTAAAGTACTGGCAAGCATATATATATCCAAGGGAACATTGCCTGTTATAGGTGAAGACCTTGTCAAGACAGTTATAGGGACTTATCTGGAATGTAGCAACTGCCTAACAGATCAGACAGTTGTCAGATTTCTTCTAAAACTCTTTAGACTGCTTGACTAACTACACATTGGTATTTAAACAGCATTTATGCATTATCTAGGCACTAAAAAAAATTATTGGTGTCTATCACGAACACCCAGCCTATCCCAGATACAGCAATCTGAACAGCTGGCCGTGACTGGCGTCACCTTAGTCACTTAGCAATGAATACACCTCTTCTGCCTTCACAAAGGATTTATTATGGTGTCCTTTCATTCACCAAAACCACTTATTAATGTTTCACACTTAAATCACATACACATGTAGCATGAGCCTCCCTGGGCTTTGTAAATTAACAAAGAATCAAGGAGAACACGCTAGATTAAATTTATTTAATCTGAAAATGTTTCCAAGGCTTATTTACAAAAAATAATAACAAGACATACAATATGTTACACAAATTAGTTTCAAAAAATAAAATAGGAAATAAAATCAGAGTTACGACTTACTAGATGAGACCTGGTATGTGAGGGAACACAGTTGAGGAACATGGGACATTTCAGTCTTGATAGACCCCCTCATCAAAATGCACACATTATTGTCTAAGGCAGAAATGTCAGGCACCGTCCCCGCACTGTGCATAGGTGCTGGGGATGGACGCCTGTTTCTCGTGGCCCAGTACGTCCCGTTGCTAGGCTTTCGGTTTTGCTGTGCGCACATGTGCAGAAGGCCCGCTTCCCGTTGCTAGGCAATGGGACGCTTCTGTTCTTGATGCTTGGTTCTTGGTCAGGTGCATCTGACCACCTAAATCATTCCCTACCAATCAGGGGCCATGCTAGGGTTTATCTGGCACCTCCTCCCATCTGTCCGTGCCAGAGTATTGGTTTCACCTACTCCAGCGTGCATTATCCTGCACCCTTGCTCCTATTATTGTCTATTGGTTCCTGACTCCCGGATTGTTCCTGACCACTCTCTGTCCTGCGATTTGGTTCCGCTTGTTATCTGGATTCTGACCTCTGGCTTGCTTCTGACCTTCCCTCTGGATCACCCTCGTGTACTGCGCTATCGTTTGGCATCCGACCCGAACTGTACGACCATTCCTGTTCTCTCCCGCTGCACTGTTAGCTAGCTTGGAGAACCGCAACCTACGCACCTCACGCAGCCAAGCCCATACCTCCTTGCGGTGCTCCATGGTGAATACCGGGGGATGCATTAGACTCCGCCCCTCCCTGTCTAGTGGTGTCAATATCAGTCAGCGGCAATCTCAAAAGTCATTATCATGACAAGAAGATTTTAAACTTTTTTTTCCACATAGCTTCCACCCCCCACCTTTGGAGTTTAGCTGTCAGTAAGGACAGATTGATCTCCCCAATGTCACAGGGCTTTCGAAGTGAGCTAGAGATGTCCAGTTCACAAGACCTGATTTCCCACTTTTGCTCATTCTGCTTGGCTAGATGATTTACAAATTTGGGCTTCAAACTCCTCCAAGACCCTTATCTATCTTGGGTCTGGCTAGTTTCAAAATATTAATGACACTTGTATAAGTTCAAAGTCATGTCATCTAGCAAGGCACACATTGAGATTGCATTACAAGGTTACATAAAATATTCACATTATCATACATGAATTCAACAGAAAATCACAGTCATTAGATATACTACATAATCATCACACCTCCCCCTAAACCTAGGGCATGGAGAACTGTGACCTGTCTCTGTTTCTCCTGCCCATTCACCACTTCTGCCTCTTGGCGCGAGAGGCTATCTGTGTTTTCATGTTCTGTGCCCTTCCGGTGCTGAATGGTGAAGTTATACTGCTGCAAAATTAAACTCCATCTAAAAAGCTTTCCATTATCCCCAGAAACTATTCAGCCAGTTTAGAGGATTATGGTCTGTAATAATGGTGAAATCCCATCCATACAGGTAGGGTGGTGGTAGTCATTTTATTGAGGTTAGAAAACCCGACAGTACTTACCCCAGCAGGATGAAGCCGAAGACCTCATCGCCGACTGACTGAAAACACTGACACCTTCCAACGCAGACTTTCTTGAATTGCGTGTCACACACCGGCCCCATGGACGAGTACCGGCCTTGTTACCTCTATCTCATAAGCGGTGACCACGGTATGCTGGACTCAGTGTTTTGCTTTACAGTCTTCATCTGGTTTTCTGTTCTGCGCATGTGTCAATCACCACTCTCTCTTATGACCTCCTACTCGCTCCCATTGGCTCTGGCACTTTGGAGCACTATTTAAACCTCTTAGTTCATGCTCTCTGGATCCTCTTCTTCTAGTTACTCACTCTCATCAGGATTGGGCTCTCTTCGTGTGACTTACCTGTGGTTGCTGTGCATCGCTGTTCCAAGATCGGCTGTAGTTGCTCTCAGGTGCCTTCGCTTGAACTCCCTCATTACCCGTTCTCTGCTGCTGCATTCTGTGTTGCCTCTGCGACTTCACTACTCGGACTTCAGCGCTTAACGATTGTAACTCCAGCCTCATTAGGAACTCTCTACACCTGCTGTGCTGAATTACCATCTAACGGATCAGCTAAATCTTCCATAATTATTGTTTCTATTGAACTGCCGCTGTACCTGTAATTCATCTGCTGTTGCCCTTAGTTACCATCTAAACGGATCAGCTAATTCTTCATCGTTACCGTTTCTATTGAACTGCCGCTGTACCTGTAATTCATCTGCTATTGCTCTGAGTTACCATCTAACGGATCAGCTAGTTCTTCATCATTATTGTTTCTATTGAACTGCCGCTGTACCAGTAATTCATCTGCTGTTGCTCTGAGTTACCATCTAAACGGATCAGCTAGTTCTTCATCATTATTGTTTCTATTTGAACTGCTGCTGTACCAGTAATTCATCTGCTGTTGCTCTGAGTTAACATCTAAATGGATCAGCTAGTTCTTCATCGTTACTGTTTCTATTGAACTGCCTCTGTACCAGTAATTCATCTGCTGTTGCTCTGAGTTACCATCTAATGGATCAGCTATTTCTTCATTATTATTGTTTCTACTGAACTGCCGCTGTACCAGTAATTCATCTGCTGTTGCTCTGAGTTACCATCTAAATGGATCAGCTAAGTTCTTCATTGTTATTGTCCTCAGTGAGCTACACCTGCACCAGTATTCATCTGCCGTTGTTCTGTGTTACCAACTGCGGTAATAGGTGTTTCAAAGCCCATGCCCTCTCCTAGGGTTTAATGGTGAATATCACCTACCGTTAGACAGTTCAAGCATCAGTCATCTGCAGACATACAGGACTCACTAATTATTTACCAGATTTCGTGACATTGCGGCACCTGAAGAAGACTGCAGCGGCCGATGACGTCACCTTCAAGAGTCTGAATGTGATCCGACTTCTTAAAGTAGTAATTTAAGGAGGCGCTGCCTGTACAAGGTACTTGCTTTAGTAATGAAGTATGGATGAGCAGTAGTAAAGATGCAATAGGTGCATGAGGTGAACTTTCTACAGAGCTTATCTGCACTAAAGGTCCAGACCATATACTGCCTGTTATATGATACTTATAGCTATGTGATTTCTTATGGTTCATGGTGCCACTATGTATTGCCATGTATGAGCCCATGCTCAGGCCAGAATAGTCCATCAGCTGATGTTAGTGATAAAAGGCATCAATAGGCATAATTAGGCATTTCAACTCTGAGTGTGTCTTTAGCCAGGAAGGTGAGAGTGCCAGCAGCTACAATATTCAGAGTGCAGAAGGCAGACGAATAAGAAAACCCAATTACTCTTTGTTAACTATATTCTTGCAGGTGAATAGCTTGGCCACTAAATTCTGTCTGAGGGGCTTTCCAATAGGATCCTGACTATGATCCTTCCCACTGATGTTGCTGTGTACTGTCCTCTTAGGTAACAGACAATAAATGTGCTACACCTTATAGCATTGTAGATCCTTAGCCATTATGTGGAAACAAAGTTATTCAGAACTCACCAGTGTCTGAATATTTCTAATCACAACCATTCAGACTGTTTTCCTCTTCTGTAAGAGCCCCAAGTTTCAAACTTTTAATTGGTTAGGGCTTTGTATGTTTATGTACTCTACCGCCATGGGCAGTTTGTGAGATTTTAAAATGACTCATTAAAAAAGATTTTTTACTATTTCTGTTAGCCTCACTGGTTATATTTACTAATACCGGCCAGGCCCCCAGTACATCTTTTACTGCATGGTATGTTCTATATTTGGGGGACCTTCCGGATTATCATTTTTTTCTGTTTTTTCAGTCTTACTTTCTGGGAAGCAAAAGACAGATTAGTCTGGTTAATGTGGGATATCAAATATCCCACATCTTAGAGTAGGACCATCCTATTAGCAAAAGCGCCTTGGCGTGGCGGATGGCTTAAACATACATTTGCAAATGTGTGCAACAAAGACTTTTGCATTTTTATCTACAGTAGAAATGGCAGATCTGTTGCTGGCTATAGCAGTGTGCTGGGGGACAAAATGTTGTGTGTATGTTCCTTGCAGGATAACCCCACCCTTTCAGCACCTGTTATGGCCTATAAATTGATTTGAGCAGCTTCCACTTTTGTAATGTGGGATATCTCTCAGTTTTTCTTATGTAAAAGTTCATCTAGACCCACAGCTTTACAAATCTGTCACAAAGTCCATTCTAGTACACTTGTGAGAAATGATTGTAATTTCTAGCAATTCCTATTTATAGCCTTAAAGAAAAGAATGTTCACATTATCACATTAGCTGTAAACTTGAAATACTGTTATATATTTTAAGAGCAGATATTTGAAGACATGTTTTCCTGTGTTTACTTTTTATGAACTGTTACTTCTAGTTTTGCTTGTCAATGTGTTTCCCAATAGTTTTCAACAAGAAAACAAATCTGACAAATAAGTTAACTCCAGTATGTTTCTGAAAATTTAAATATAACATCAGATTCAGTCACTCGAGACCAGGAAATGTGGTTAAATAAAGATCACATTACCTCAAACATCTTTAAATTTAGAGTCAACCTCAGGCATCCGGGAGGCACAAAAACAGGAAATATGTGCAAGGGGTTAAATCTGGAAAGCAGCTGAAGTGTAGATAAATAACGTATTTCCAAAAACACTAAAAATCTATATATATATATATATATATATATATATATATACACACACATATATATAGATAGAGATATAGAGAGATAGATATATATATATATATATATATATATATATATATATATATATATATACATAAATATATATATATCTCACTGACAAATACACTTATGTATACTTACATTCAGTAGTTGCAATAATTAAATAATTTATGTTGACAGCATTTTTATTTTAACAATGAGCTAATTAAAACTGGTGACCTATATGTCTCAGTTTATACCTTGTCTGCTATAAATAAATCTAGATTGCTCAAAAATTTATATGACAAGTCATAGGGAAAACCGCACATTAAGCATGCTAATAAATATGATTTATATTACACTAATATATAATTATATATTATTATTATTATTATTATTATTATTATTATTATTATTAATAAACCAGATTACAAATACATATAAATTCTCTTCTTTTCCTTTTGTTCGTTGTTTGTTGCTATTTGGTAAGAACCTATTTTAAGTGTTTAGGTGTCCTCCTGCGATTGCTTTCTATGTATATATTTAGAAAGTAGCTCAAAACTTTCCATACTCAGAAAACAAAATGGCACACCCAGCATCCTGTGCAAAAGTAAAATAAATAAAAAACATTAAGTCAATATATTGCTCATGTCCATACCCTAGTTTTGAAGTGTATGGTTATAAAACAACCCTTAGCGAATCAGATAATTGAAATGTTAACAGCAGCACATTTCATGTTAACAGCAGCACATTTCATGTATTTAGTGTGCTGATCATGTGGCAAGCAGTGGCCACTTACATGATTATATTATTTAGGGCAGTGGTCCATGTGACTGGGGCAGTGTCATGATGTGACAAAGGGACATATAGTGTGAGGAGCAGGGTTCCCAACAGTCAGTGGTAGTTTGAGGTTCATGTCAAACTGATGTGGGAAGATTGTGGTGTCAAACACACTTTAAGATGAAATGAAGTGCATACCTGCAACTTTACATATACTTTGATAATACATTGCCTTTAAAGGCAAACTCAATTTAGTTTGTTTTTTGTTTTTTTTATATTTGTGTAATATATTTTTTTCCTATTTTCTATATAGGTGTTCCTATGTCTGCTTGCAGGATTTAGTTGACCTACAGGAATTGTTGTTCCATAATCTCATTCCCTCCTTTCAAAACCCCATTGTTAATTTTATTCATGTGTGATAATCCTCTCACAGTAAAATCATTTGAAGGAGAAATCTAATGACAAGTGGTGAATCTAACATAATTGTTGGATTTGATAGCAAGGTAAGTTTGGCCCAGTCTGGAGGTCTGAAAATGGCATACAGGACCTCAACAACAAAGCACACTGAATATGTACAACAAATCTCCTTAGTTTGCACTGGTGCATCTAGACGGTTTGCCCAGTGCACTTCAAGTTGCACACCTACTTGCTACTCTCCAGAGATGACTCTGCCAGTTGGAAGTGCACCTTGGTTTACCAGGAGGTGGAAAAATTGAAGACCAACCTCTCACCACTAGAAACACCCATTTCATTAAATTAAACTTTTTGTTTTTCCTCTTAAATGATGTTCGGTTTAGCCTCACTCATAGCTTAATTTAATCATGAGAGGAAACATCAGCACTGTCTTTATAACTTGTGGCACATTTGTGTTTGAAGCTTTGTTTGTTTTTCACACTACGGAAAGTGCATCTACAAATGTGCTTCTCCACCGTAGTCAAAAGTATAGTAATAAAAAGTAGAATTAAAATATAAGATAACCTCGTATCTCCACTGCGCGGAAGGTCATCATGGACATCCCTTTATCTCATTTCAATAAACTGAATGGCAGTGGCCAGCCATCAGAGGGGGTGTGGATGTCACAAGAGAATCATGACCAGCTATTAAAGGGGGCTTGGTCAGCTCATGGGGACCAGGGCTGTCTTTCTGTTGGGCACACTGGGCAGCTGCCCAGGGTCCCCACAGGCTGAGGGGTCCCAAAGGCAAGGTCCGGAAGAAAGGGTTTTTTTAACTCCTTCGCCGCGGCGCGACTGTGATCTGGCTCAATCCCTCCATTCTCCCCTACTCACTGCTGCGCTCGCACTGAATGTCGGGCATGACGTCATCACACCTGACATTTTCTATGAAGAGCGCAGAAAGAGGAGCCGCAAATGCGATGAGTAAAGACAGAAGAAGAGAAGAAATCAGAAGAAAAAAGGTAAGTGAAGGGAGTGTGAAACGGGGGAGACAGAATGGGGTGCAAAAGCAGTATAATGGAGGCCACAGTTTGAAAGAGGGGAGACATGAAGGGGAGCAAAAGCAGCATGGAGGGTACAGCGTTAAATAAGGGAGACAGGTGAAGGGGAGCAAAAGCAGTATAATGGAAGGCACAAAGTGTGCTACAGGGGAGACATGAAGGGTGGCATGTGGATGTAAGGGGCACTTGGAGAGTTCTGATGAGCATGCAAGAGACACTTAGTTAGGTTTGATGGCATGTGGAGTGGTGTGATGGGTAGCTTGGCTATTTATGACTTTTTTTTATCCCCACTTCAACAGTTTCCTCCACAGTGATTGTGAAGTACTGTGAAGAGACTATATGTAGCCCTTTGAACCCTGCTCCGCTGGATACAGCAGCGAGGTAAGCATTGTACAGCCAGTTTTTTTTTTTATAATTTTTTATTTTCAGTGGTCAATCAAGAAAATACAGACAGCAAAACGATAACACTGTGTAGCATACACAGTAAAATCACAACAGTTATTGTGGTGTATCGCATATTAGGAATCCTTTAGACAAAAATGACCGGTTTTTACATTTTTAAAGAGTAATATAAAATGGGTGTAGGAACAAAAGAGATTGTGGGGGAGGGGTGAGGGGGTAGGACCACAAAGATAAGCACTGTAAGTATTTAGAGGATAACTAGGGTGTGTTGAGCCTATAGCAGAGGGGGAGATATGTGTCGGGAAGAGTTAGGGTCATCGCACATGGGTCAGGTCGGAGGACGCGGAGCGTTGAGGGGGGAAGGTGGGTTCCACGGCTAGCCATGGAGCCCGGACTTGTACAGCCAGTTTTTTAATGCTTAAACACTGATTTTGGCTGTGTAGGTAGGGGCCTCAGTGCACTGATTTGCCAAGCACCCTAATGTAGTGTCAAAAGATTGCAGTGTACATAAAGAGTGCACAATCAGGGCTCTGCCACATAGATGGGTACAAAGTCTTGGATGAGCAGGACAGTCACCCAGAATCAGGACAGTTGGCAGACTGTCCTGCTCTATTACCTGTTATTGCAGCTTTTTCTCCCTGCTGCTGCCGGTGTATAAAGCTCATTTGCTGCTTCTCTGGATCCTGAAATCTCAATGATCTCTTTGGAAAAAGAGATAGGTACATGAAATATGGAAATCATAGCAATGAATGAACACTATAGGACCCCACCAGCCTGACTTTACATTAATAGCACCCACATTTAATAATTAGGCCTCCCTCCCTGCAACCAGAAAAAACATTCAATTAATAGTATTCACATTTAATAAATACACCTATTTCCTACCTACCAGCAAATACATTAAATTAATAGTATTGAGTTTTAATAAATAAACATATTTTCCCGACCTTAAATAATTTGTATTCATGTTAAATAAATAAATAGTCCTTCTGCTCTCCAAACTTAGCAAATTCAATTATTAGCCTCCAAACCACCCCAGCATTAAATATTTCCATCATCCCACTTTAAATTAATAGGCACCACCATTAATTTTTCATCACCCAACCAATAGCTTAACTTCTCCCACACACTATTAAACTATTAGCTCCACCATTAAATTAAGAACCCAGAACCCCGCTTAAATTATATTAAAATCACCCCCCCACCCCCCCCCCACACACATTTGCTTTCTATCCAGGGCTCATTGGAGGAACAAAAGACTGGAAATTTGTATTCACAAGACAGCAATATAGATCCTAGTGTTAGGAATTCCTTCAGTCAGCACGACAAAACCCGGAGTCTGCTCCGAGGTCTGGTGTTCGCTGGAGCCCCTAGTGGTGGGGACAGACTTGGCTGCAGACGAGCAGAGGGTCGTGTAATGTGCACTGACTGGGGAGAACCCTGAGGTAGCGAAGTAGTACACAGCAGTGTGAGATCCAAGCAAAGGTCAAGGGCCGGCAGCAGACAGAGATACCAGATAACGAGCCGAGGTCAGAGGTCACAGGCAATACAACGAGGTCCAGAAACAAGCCAGGGGTCAAACACGGGAAATCCAAACTAGAGAACAGCACAGGAGCAGGGAAACAGGAACAGGAGCCTAGCTACACAGGAAGCTATAACTGGCAATGAGGATCTGTCCTCACTGCCTTAAATAACAAGGAGAGCCAATGAAAATGAGAACCAAGAGACTCCTCCCTACTACATAACAGCAGAACCCTATTTCAGAAAAGCGCCTAGAGGACTTCCTACTAAGGACTCTAACACAGAGTCAATACCATAAATGCAGCCAACATTAGTTTTTCCTGCTTGCATGCGCCCCGGTGTCAGATCGCTGGCCGGGCGCTGCAGCAGTAGTGTAACAGCGTCCCGGTTGTTGCCCAGGCAACCAGAACGTAGGAGGAGGAAGTGATGTCCCGGTCGTCATGGAGATGGCCGGGATGCCTGGCGCTGGCGGATGTGAGTCGCGGCGGCCCTTCGAGGAGCCGCGGCTCGTAACAGTACCCCCCCCCCTTGAGGAGGGGTCAAGGCACCCCGACTTCCAGGTTTCCCAGGATGCTTTTTGAAGAAGTCCTTAATGAGTTGGTTAGCATGAAGATGCTTCTGCGGCACCCAAGACCGTTCCTCCGGGCCGTAGCCCTTCCAGTGGACCAAAAAGTGGATTTGGCTTTGCACCTTTTTGGAGTCTAGGATTCTTTCAACTATAAACTCTTGGTTTCCTCTGACTGAGACAGGACAAGGTCTGTCGATTGATGTGGCCTGAATTTATGCAACCATGTGGCTGCTTTCAGCAAGGAACAATGGAAAGTATTAGGAATCTTGAGTGAAGGAGGAAGTTTCAACTTAAAAGCCACAGGATTAATCTGTTTAATAATGGAGAAGGGTCCAATAAACCTGGGACCTAACTTCCTACAAGGTTGCTTAAGTTTAATGTTGCGGGTAGACAGCCACACCTTGTCCCCGACCTTGAAAGGACATGGTCCACGATGCCGATCAGCATAATGCTTAGACTTAAATGAAGCCTGTTTGAGGGCAATGTGAACCTTTCTCCATATCCAGCACAGATGAGAAATCGAAGAACTAGGTTTAGCTTGATTCGAGACTTCCAGCGAGTTGGGCCGAGGATGGAAATCAAGGTTACAGAAAAATGGCGATACCAGAGTAGAAGAATGGCACGAGTTGTTGTAGGCAAACTCTGCCCATGGAAGCATAGCAGCCCAATCACTTTGGCATTTGGTTACATATAAATGGAGAAATTGCTCCAGGGATTGATTAACCCTTTCCGTTTGTCCGTTGGACTGTGGGTGATACCCTGATGACAGACAGAGTTTGATTCCTAATTGGGCACAGAACGCTCTCCAGAAGGTGGCTACAAATTGGGAGCCACGGTCAGAGACAATGTTAACAGGAAGTCCATAGAGCTTGAAAACGTGCTGAATGAATAGAGATGCCAACGTTTTAGCACATGGCAATCCTACAAGAGGGATGAAATGGGCCATCTTACTAAATCTGTCTACTATCACCCAGATGGTGTTAAAGCTGGAAGAGCGCGGTAGTTCCACGATGAAGTCCATCGATATGTGGGTCCAGGGTCTCGCTGGAACGGACAGCGGCATAAGAGGACCTGCAGGAAGTTTGCGAGAAGACTTATTCCTGGCACAGGTTTCACAGGATAACACAAACTCTTTGGTATCTGCTGACAAGGAGGGCCACCAGACGGAACGAGACAGAAGTTCCAATGTCTTGGATACTCCAGGGTGACCCGAGGTTTTTTTATCATGGCATTCGGTGAGGACAGTCCTCCTCAGATAATCAGGTACGAATAGTTTACCCCTGGGAGTAGCTGATGGTGCCAAATGTTGGAGACCACGGAGGGTTGTGCCAAGATCCTGAGTTAGGTCAAGGACTACTTTGGATGCCGGAATAATAAAAGTGGTTTCTGCGAGGGAAGGATGAGAGGCGATAAAACTGCGAGACAAGGCGTCCGCCTTAGTGTTTTTGGATCTGGGCCGGAACGTAATAGTGAAGTTGAAACGGGAGAAGAAAAGGACCCACCGGGCTTGTCTGGAGTTCACAATTTTGGCAGATTGAATATATTGTAGATTTTTGTGGTCGGTATATACTGTAACAACATGATTAGCTCCCTCTAGGCAGTGGCGCCACTCTTCAAATGCCCACTTGATTGCCAGCAACTCCCTATTACCAACATTGTAGTGGGTCTCAGCGGAGGAAAATTTCCTGGAGAAAAATGCAAACAGTGATCCTTGAGATCCTTCTGAGAAAGGATGGCACCAGCCCCGACGTCAGAGGCGTCTACTTCGATAATAAAAGGTAAAAGGTAAATCCGGATTGGGGTGTTGGAGGACAGGTGCGGAGATGAAGGCCTCTTTTAGCTCCGGAAAAGACGTCAAAGCAGCAGAGGGCCAATTGACAGTATCGGCCCCTTTTCGTGTAAGGTCTGTAATAGGAGCCACTAATACAGAGAATGACCGGATGAATCGCCTATAGTAATTAGAGAATCCTAAAAACCTCTGAATGGCTTTCAGATTGCTTGGCCGATTCCAATCGAGAACTGCCTGAACTTTACTGGGATCCATGGAGAAGCCACAAGGAGAGATGACAGATCCGAGGAACGTGACCTGAGTGACTTCAAACTCGCATTTCTCGAGTTTAGCAAAGAGGCAGTCCTGGCGGAGTTTGAGAAGGACCTGTCTGACATGAGTACGGTGCTGCTCCAGTGACAGGGAATAGATCAATATGTCGTCGAGATATACCACAACAAATTTTCCCAAAAATTCTCGTAGAACATCGGTAATAAAATCTTGGAACACAGCAGGGGCATTACATAGGCCAAAGGGCATAACCCGATATTCATAATGGCCTGAATGAGTGTTGAAGGCCGTCTTCCACTCATCGCCCTTCTTGATCCGAACCAGATTATATGCCCCCCGCAGATCGATCTTGGAGAAGATCGTGGCTAATTTGAGCTGATCAAAGAGCACGGAGATGAGTGGCAACGGGTAGGTATTCTTCACGGTCATCCCATTTAGACCCCGATAGTCTATGCACGGGTGGAGGCTCCCATCTTTCTTTGCCACAAAGAAGAAACCCGCTCCTACGGGTGATTTAGATGGTCGAATGAATCCCTTACGTAGGTTTTCCTCCACATAGTCATCCATAGCCTTAGTCTCAGGAATGGACAGGGCATATAATCTTCCCTTAGGAAGCTTGGCATCCGGAACCAGATCAATGGAGCAATCGTAGCTACGATGTGGGGGTAGAGAGTCTGCTTCCTTTTTAGAGAAAACGTCGTGGAACTCATGCTAAGGCAAAGGAAGAGATTCAGGACAAGGCTGAACAACCCGAAGAGGAAGAACAAGACAGGTTGAGGAACAAGCCTTACTCCATCGTATGATTTCCCCCGTGCTCTAATCGATGTGAGGGTTGTGAAGTTGGAGCCAGGGATGCCCTAGGATCAATGGTACGGAAGAACAGGGAATCAAGAAAAATGAGAGGACTTCAGAATGGAGAGCTCCCACGGTAAGATGCAGAGGAGGAGTTTGATATGAGATCCTTCCGTCAGTTAACAGTCTACCGTCCAGTCCGCAGACCGTGATTTCTGAGTCCAAGTTTACGGAAGGAATACCAAGTGTCTTGGCAAAGTTCACATCCCAAAAATTTCCAGCTGCACCCCTGTCTACAAAAGCAGAGATGGAAACGGATCTATTACCATACATGATCCGAGCAGGGATTAGGACGGAATTCTTGGAAGAGACCATTTGGAGACCTAGGCGTACCTCTTCCTTTACTCCTAGGCCTGGTCTTTTCCCGCCTTGTTAGGGCAGCTACGCAGAAGCTCGGCCACCCTGTCTGGATCATCATATAAGAGACCTAGTGCGTTGAAGAAGGCGTATACAGACTGCAGAGCTGGATTAACAGGAGTCAGACTGAACGCCCAGGATTGGGAATCGCCTTGAAGTAATGAGATGATAATACCGACCCTCTGTTGCTCCGAGCCCGAGGAATGGGGCCTGAGACGGGAATATAGGGGAGCCACGGCTCGTAACACCTAGAAATGCATTACCCAGAACACATCACAGTGTAAGTTTAAGCATACTAGTAGTCATAGATACATTTTGTGACAATATATACTGTAGGCATGAAGCCACAGAAGGTATGTTATTTCTTCTAAAGTATACATGTTGTTAACATGCACTGACGAACCAGTATGTGCCAATTTATAATGTGAAACACATGGCATGGACACCTGGGGGTAAATGTATCAAGCTGAGAGTTTTCCGGTGGGTTTAAAAAACCAAACAGACTCTAACTATCATTTATTTAGTACATTCTCCAAAATGAAAGCTAGAATCTGATTGGTTGCTATAGGCAACATCTCCACTTTTCAAACCCGCTGGAAAACTCTTAGCATGATACATTTACCCCCTGAAGTGCAAAGTGGTTTTGAAAAACAAGTAAAATAATATAACGTTAAGCTGTTTTTGCTCCTATATTACTATTTATAGCATTACCATTAATTTCTAGTCCTATTCTAATGATTTAATGATTCACAACTGTCCCAATTGTCACCAATTTTGATTCAAGTCTGAATTGAGCTATTTTAATGAAGAATTTTGCAATTTTGTCATCATTGCATTTGCTTTCTCCCATTCAATTCCAAAAAGAGTTTATCAGCCTATACGGTCTATGTGGTTCTCTAACTCCATCACTTAGCGTAAATCGTCAGCCATCATATCCTCCATCTCTATTTGTATTCTTTGCCAGGGCGAAAATCTGTCCTCTTTATTGCTTAGAATGTGGACTTTCAATTGTATTGTCAAAACAAGTTTTGGGCAACCAAATCTGCATCCATGTGAGTATTATACATACTTACTTGTGTGAAAAGGGCAACTATTGAACTATCTGAACTGTCTGTTTTACATATTTCTTCCTCTTCACTAATAGAACATATAAATATTGTTTATATACATTCCCTATTTATATTCATGGGTCCCCTTTACCTTGTGTTAGATGATGCTTTCCCCAGGGGACTGATTCTTCAGCCCTTCCCATAAATTTATTCAAGTCTCCTGGTTTGATTCAGAAGGGCAGCATCACAGCACAGAGCATATAAGTAAAACAAGGTTACGAAAGCTCTGCTCTTGGATACCAATGAATGCACTCTCTGCCCATCGAGAAGTGCATAGTACTAGTCTTTGAAATTATTGGTATGAGTGCAGAACGCCACCTTCTATTTATTTTTATAAATGTCTAACTCTACTCATTCATACCACTGTCCATTCAATGACCTCTGCCTTTTACTGTAGCTTACTTGACTATGATGCATTCCCTGTTACATTTAAAATGTTTTGTGTGGGTAGTCTTTGAAGTTTGTGTGCAGACCACCTTCGTCTATCAGCATCATCATTTATATACATAGCGGCAAGGTTATAAAAAGCTCTGCTCATGGATACTGATGAATGCTCTCTCTAACCATTGAGAAGTGCAAAGTACTAGTGTTTGAAGCTTTTGTTATGGGTGCAGGTCACCTTTGTCTATCAGCATAATTTATTTATATACAGCAAATTCAGTAGTGCTATAAAATTGGGTATCTACTTGTCTGAATATCTACTCATGCCTCTGTATATCTAATGACATCTGATTGTTATTGTCTCTTCACTCTCCATGATGCATGCTGTCTAACTCTCCAAATTTAGTGTGTGTGTAGCATTTCAACATTTTTATCTCTTGCACCTTACACTAAAATTTTTTTGTTGTTTAATTTATCTAATGGGCTTGCTTCAGCATATGGCCATACATCTTCTACATGCAGTCGCTGAATGTCGAAAATGCCCAGAGAAAACCCTCACATGCAAACACTCAGTTTTACATATATATATGTCACTGAATGACCCTTGGAAAATTGACAAGTATTGAACAATAGAAACAAGTTTAGAATATATAGCATTTTTCTGAGTTGTGGAGCTGCGTTGACACTCACACGCAAACACCCAGTTTTAAATATAGATGTCACTGAATAACCGTTTGAAAATTGACATGTTTTGCAAAATAGAAGATTTTTTAGAATATATAGCATTTTTTTTAAGGGTGTGCACCGGCCACTTTTAGTGTTTTGGGTTTTGGATTCTGATTAGCTTGAGGTTTTGGGTTCTGATTTGTTTTGCCAAAACACCTGACGAAAGGTTTTGGTTCTGATTTAGGGTTTTGGGTTCTGATTTATTTTTAAAAAAGCATAAAAAGGGTTAAAATCAAGTTTTTTGTTTATTTTTCACTCCTACGCTATTATTAACCTCAATAACATTCAATAACAATCATTTCCACTAATTTCCAGTCTATTCGGAACACCTCACACCTCACAATATTGATTTTTGATTTTTTTTGGTACATCAGCAACAGTGAACGTATTTTAAAATAGCAGTACCTATTTTTTGGTACAGCAGCAACAGTGAACGTAGTTTGGAATTGCAGTACCTATTTTTTGGTACAGCAGCAACAGTGAACGTAGTTTGGAATTGCAGTACCTATTTTTGGGTACAGCAGCAACAGTGAATGTAGTTTAATAACTGATACGCATCTATGTGGACTGCGTAGTGGAGTGGCCCCGGTACCCAATTTGGTACCGGGGCCACAATATAAAACCCTCAACTGGTCTGAATTCCACTGAACAGCTATCTGGACTGCGTAGTGGAGTGGCCCCGGTACCCAATTTGGTACCGGGCCCACAATATATCACCCTCAACTGGTCTGAATTCCACTGCACATATGGCTGCTCCTACATCCTCTGCAGCATATAGAGGGTGTAGTTCGAGCGCGTCACTACCTCTTGTTTTTGACGACCATGGTACAGAGCATTCATCATTGAGATCCCATCAAGTATGTCAAAGACAGACAGCGTCGAAGTGTTATTTGTTGACTTTGTGAACAAAAAAACTGTCCCTGTTGCAAATCTTCGTGCAATGAAGAGTGACTTTTTCATTTAAAGGCTCAAGCTTTCAAGTGTAGTATTTATAACATCATTACACCAACAGGTAAAAATCCTTTTAATTGGGATAATGGAGCCACAAAGGAAATTGCACATATGTAATGCCCGCACAATGTTACTGGCGTTGTCTGACACCACAAATCCCCAGGAGAGTCTAAGTGGGTTAAGCCACTGAGAGATTATTTCCCTGATGCACCACTGGACTCAGCAAGGACAGAGCACTGGACTGATGCACCACTGGACTCAGCAATGATTTTTTTTTTTTTTTTTTTGTTTCTATATTTTTTTTAAAAGGATTTTTGTAGAATTTTTCTTTTTATGGAAGAATTTTTAATACTTTTAAAATAAATATGCACTTAGCAGAACAAAGCACAGGACAAAAGCACCGCTGGACTCAGCAAGGACAGAGCACTGGACTGATGCACCACTGGACTCAGCAAGGACAGAGCACTGGACTGATGCACCACTGGACTCAGCAAGGACAGAGCACTGGACTGATGCACCACTGGACTCAGCAATAACTCTTTTTTTATATATATTTTTTTAAAAGGATTTTTTTAGAATTTTTCTTTTTTTTTCTTTTTATGGAAGAATTTTTAATACTTTTAAAATAAATATGCACTTAGCAGAACAAAGCACAGGACAAAAGCACCGCTGGACTAAGCAAGGACAGAGCACTGGACTGATGCACCACGGGACTCAGCAGGACAGAGCACTGGCCAAAGCACCACTGGACTCAGCAGGACAGAGCACTGGCAAAAGCACCACTGGACTCAGCAGGACAGAGCACAGCACAGCACAGCACGAGAAATAGCAGGACAGAGGACCACCTAACACACCCTCCCTCTTGCAAAAAGGGAAAGAGAAAAAGGGGGGGATAGGAAAATGTGTATATAGGGCACTCTTTTTAGATTCAATATATAGAGTAAATTTCTGTTAAAAGTAATATCTTTATTATAATAAACAGACGATACATTAGCGAAATAATTAAAAACACTCAGTGAATGAACATATTGACCAAATGTATTGGGTGAAACACTGTTAAGAAGTAGTAAAAAAGACTACTGTGCTGTCTCACTGTGTCCTATTAGTAATGTAAAGTAATAAGCTGTACCGTTATCACATAAATAATATAGTGATATTGGATATATATATGTAAAGGTTTTCTTCAGCGTCCAAACCTATCTATTCTGTTATAATTGATTTCAGAATACTAAGTATCTAATTTGGACTTCTTCACATAATTCCTCTCCTGGGAACAAAGTCCCATATTGTCACTCCTAGAGGTGGAATACGGTACTGCACCAATATAGTATATAATGAATATAATGGATCTAATCGTGCTCAAGTACTAAAACACACCCCTCCACTACTAAATAGTAGTGTAGATGTTATAAGGATTTCTGGTATTTCATTCAAATAAACTTTGGTAGAACCTAGGGTTAGGTGTCATAATGAATCCGAATACCTGATACACCATTTATTAGTAATGTAGTTATATAAGCGCTCTGGTGTCTGAAACCCTAAGCCCAACAAACTAGGGAATAGCTGTATGGTAAGTGAGCATTATTGAATAGCTTGGCTGGTGTTCTATAGCATTGCAAAGCACCCAGCATGACCCCGTATGTCTGTTAGAAAGGAGAGCCCATAGACTGACGGGCTGGGAGCTGGCTGGTAATATATTGATCTAGATATGGTGTGGTTTATAACACTCAATTAGGTGCCCAGCGTGTCCCCGTGAGTCTAATGGAGGGAGAGGAGATTAGTTTTACAGCTAATTATATATAAATGATAAACAAACGGACAAACAGTGAGCTCAGCTAGACGCCGACGCGCATTTCGCTAGAAGCTTTATCAAGGCAACCCGATGTTCTGCAGTAATAGGCTATTTAAGCGTGTAATCACGCCCCTATGTGACGTAGCTTCTATTCCAAATTTGAGTGACATCCATGTCCATAGGCAAATAACGGGCCACCTCTGCTGTATATAGGTTGCCATGGTAGCAGAGCGACAACAGCAATCGTACAAGGATATTGTATCTATGAGGATTCCTTAATAAACCACCCATTAAGATACTGGAAATGGCGACAATCAGTCATATATATCCATATGGTAAATACATGTTACATGGGAAATGATGACTGTAAATTCCGAATTTAACATATTAAACATATTTATACTTTATATCTGAAGGGGGATTGACTATAAGTATTACCTAGATTTGGGCTGTTAAAACGCTGCCCTTGTGTGGTTTAAAGTGACATCGTTAGATTTGTGAATATAATAGTGATGGCAGACTGTGAGCTGCTTTTATATTATTTTACTAAAAAACATATAGTGATATGTTAATTAGAATAGTATTACCAAAAAAAGGTAAGTGAACAAAAATTACAAACTATTGAGACATATATCAAAAATTAAAAAATGTGACAGAGTAAACACGTGTTAGGATGATGGTAATGAAACCAATTCTAGTGGTAGTGATAGGTTTACCTTTCATTTCGTAAAATAAAACTATATATATATATTTGTGTATTCTTTGTTTTTTATTTTTTATTTTTTTAATTTTCTATTTTTTACATTGTATTTTTTATTTTTTATATAAGTGATGTTACTGTGGTAAGACCTATTCGCAATCCTCCTATATTCACATTATTGCTGTACAGTCAGTACAGGTCATTGGTATGTTATTCTGTAAATAGTTTTGTTATGTGATCTCATTGTATTATATGGGACAACCTTTTCCCTATATCCTATGTAGTGGTCTAAGATTCAAGTTGGTATATAATGCATGTTATAATAATTCAATCCTTTCTATATTGTTTATTTATCATGTGGTATAGTTTACATATATAGCCAATAAAGTAATTTATGTTACGTCATTCTTTTGTTTTCTTATGTGTCGATCTACATCTATGTTTCATGAAACAAGATGGAGTACCAAGTATACTGATACAGTATACATTGTGCGTTAATGAAATCATTAGGTAAAGACCATGTAGTTGCTGTTGTCATTAAGGCCGTATGGGATTAAGCTCCCCATGAGGAAGATTTTCTTCGTTTCGTGTTTCAAAAGTTCTGTATGTATATCTCCTCCTCTTAGACCTAGAATAACTTGCTCCATAGCAAATGCAGTCAAAAATTTCGGATCACTGTTGTGGTATTTGTAAAAATGTCTGGCTACTGTTGATAGCGGCCTCATATTGGTCTTATCTTTGCCAGCATTCTTGATATTGCTGACATGTTCAAGAATCCTCCTTTTAAAGGGCCTGCTGGTCATCCCTACATATCGCAATTTACATGTGCAGTTCAGACAGTATATCACATTGCATGTGTTACAATTTAAAAATTGATCGATCCTCCAAATTTTGGAGAATCTATCCTTATACTCCTTTGTTTGCACAATGTAGTTACAGGCCTTACATATTCCACACTTAAAACAGCCCTTCGGTCTATCTGATATTCGTTCTCGTTGTATTTGAGATGAGCTGTGTACCAGGTTGTCTCTCAAATTTTTAGAACGCCTCCATGTGATAGACACTCTATCTTGTAAGGTATTTTTTAGGTCCTCATCCAGCAACAAAATGTGCCAGTGTTTTTGAAAGATCTTATTAATATCCTTCCATTCGGTACAAAACGTGCCTATCATTCTGGTTTGCACACTTGTTGTTTGTTTCCTGTTTTTAAATGGGATATGAATGAGAGACTCTCTGTCTCTAACTTTAACTGCTTTTTCAGCTCGTCTGATACTTCTTCTGCTATATCCTCTATTGAGTAATCTCTGTACAAGTTCGTTAGATCTACATGTGAGGACCCCTTCATCAGAGCAGTTCCTTTTTACTCTTAAAAGTTCCCCTTTAGGGATCCCCTTGATGACTGGGGGGAAATGGGAACTTATAAAGTGAAGCAAACTGTTGGTTGCAGTTTTTTTCCTGTACATGTCTGTATTCAATTTCCTATCCTCGGTTTTGATGATGGTCAAATCCAGAAAATTGATTTTAATACTATTAATTTCCGAGGTAAGTTTTAAATTCAGATCATTCTCATTGAGGCATGCAATAAATTCTTGGAATAGGGAATCATGTCCATCCCATAGCATGAAAACATCATCGATGTAGCGTAACCATAAGGTGATGTGCTGGGTATACTTCTCATTATGTAGGTTAAAGACATGTTCCCTCTCCCACCAACCCAAGAACAAGTTTGCATATGTGGGAGCACATGCTGTCCCCATTGCTGTCCCACGTATTTGAAGGAAGAACTTCTCCTCAAATAGGAAATAATTCTTTGTTAGTATAAATTGCAGTAGTAGTATCAGAAAGTCATTCATATTCTCATGTTTTTCCATGTCTAGGAAATAGCGTACCGCTTTAATTCCCTGCTTGTGTATTATGTTTGAATACAAAGATTCAACATCTAGGGAAGCCAATTTGGTGGATGCGGTTACTGTGATGTGACTTATTTTAGACAGCACATCTAGAGTGTCTCTCACATACGAATTCAAACTCAGTACGTGTTTACGTAGATGGAGATCTACAAAGATACTGGCTTTTTCAGTAAGGCTGTTTATTCCCGATACGATCGGTCTCCCTGGGGGATTACGTTCGTTCTTATGAACCTTCGGTAAGATATAAAAAACCGGTGTCTTGGGATGTGGAACCTCTAAATATTCATAATCCTCTTTAGTAATGACCCCTTCATCATAAACATGTTTGATGAGTCTAATGTAAGATGATAGATAATTGGCTGCTGGGTTAAAGATGAGGCGTTGATAACAATTTGTATCGTTTAGTTGTTGATAGGCCTCTTTTAGGTATTGTGCCTTGGGCCAGAGGACGATATTCCCTCCTTTATCTGAGGGTTTTATGATAGTATCTGTCCACATCTGTATCTCCCTTAATATTGTTCTCTCCGCCTTACTGATATTGCCTTTGTGTAATCTATTTTCAGAAGACTCAAGAAAAAGTTGATCTAGATCTTTAGAGACTAAATCTCTAAACACCTAAATTTGGGGACAGATGCTAACATCTGGTAGAAACGTTGATTTTTTCCTAAACTTAGGAGGTTCAAATTGTGTATTAGGAAGTTGGTTAGTATTGTCAAGTTCTTCCAATATCTGCAATGCATTGTTTTCTTCTTCCGTGTCAAAAGTAAAAGTAGTAGTATCCTGCTGTGATCCAACAGTGCTGTCTATATTCCTGGAGCGGTTGGAAAAGAATTTATTCAGAAGTAGCTTCCTAGAAAAGAGCATAAGGTCTCTCTCCCATCCAAACCTATCTAATGGCTGTGTGGGAGAGAAAGAAAGGCCCTTACTCAATAGTTGAATGTGAGTGGGGCTAAGATGTTTGTCTGTGAGATTGATGATTCTCAATTCGTCATCTAGAATCTTGTTCTCCTGTAATTCCTCCGTGTGGATTGTGGAATCTCTTGATCCTCCAATGCTTTTCTCTTTCTGTCTATGTTTCTTCCCCCCCCCCCCTGCGTATCTTTCTCATTTTGTGGTGTTGTTGGTTTCTCGATCCCTTATACGCAGCCCTAAAAAATCCCTCCTTAGTGTTGGGTCTTCCCTAGTTGACACAGATGGTTTATCTGCCTCTCCTTCAGATGAATCTACCTCAGAGGCACTTGTATAGGAGACTGACTTGTTGGTAGGTCTTCTGAGGTGCCATCTAAAAACTGTGTTGTTGAGATAATCATTGCGATCTCTTGTGAATTTGACACGCTTCTTATCTTCCACTATTTTTTCAAATTGATCTAGATCGTCCTTAAATTTACCATATGCCTTCTAAAAACTATCCAGATTTTCATGTTGTTTTAATTTCTCCCCGAGTACTGTTATTTCTCTCGTATACTGTTATAATAACAGGCTATCATGTTTAATCAAGATTTGTATCAGCTCATTCGAACATTTTGTCAGGGCTGTTTCCCAGTCTTTTTTCAGACCATCATTTGCCAAATCAAAGGCAGGGAATAGTCTAGGTCTAAGGCCTCTAGGGACCATATTTTGTTTTATATAGTTGTGGAACATGGCCCTATTCCAAAAGGTTTTGGTCTGTCTGAACATAATATTTCTTAGTGTGAGGAGATCTTGCGTCCAGTTCCCTCTAACACTATCATTATCTGTAAGATCTGAGAGAAAGTCAATATCTTCATTGTTTTTCCATCTCTCTTGTCTTATAGTGAGATCACCACTAACGCTAAAGGCTGCCATCGGGGATAATATTCAATAATCAAATTCCAAAAAATGATAATTATTGTGATATTGTATTCTCAATTAGATTATACCTGTGCTGGTGAACAACAAGCTGTGTGTCAAAGCACACTAAGTATATTCCTAAACATAACAATTTTCACCGCACCAAGTTGAAACCCTTATATGTTGAAGAGATCTATGTATCTCATAAAGTGGGGAGGTGCTCCTACACATTACCAATATACATATTGCAAAAAGGGAAAGAGAAAAAGGGGGGGATAGGAAAATGTGTATATAGGGCACTCTTTTTAGATTCAATATATAGAGTAAATTTCTGTTAAAAGTAATATCTTTATTATAATAAACAGACGATACATTAGCGAAATAATTAAAAACACTCAGGGAATGAACATATTGACCAAATGTATTGGGTGAAACACTGTTAAGAAGTAGTAAAAAAGACTACTGTGCTGTCTCACTGTGTCCTATCAGTAATGTAAAGTAATAAGCTGTACCGTTATCACATAAATAATATAGTGATATTGGATATATATATGTAAAGGTTTTCTTCAGCGTCCAAACCTATCTATTCTGTTATAATTGATTTCAGAATACTAAGTATCTAATTTGGACTCCTTCACATAATTCCTCTCCTGGGAACAAAGTCCCATATTGTCACTCCTAGAGGTGGAATACGGTACTGCACCAATATAGTATATAATGAATATAATGGATCTAATCGTGCTCAAGTACTAAAACACACCCTTCCACTACTAAATAGTAGTGTAGATGTCCCTCTTCCCTGATCAATGCCCGAGTGAAGATGGCGGCGGCAAGCGGGGAATTTAAAGGTTCCAAGTATCGCGAGATCCGGCAGCGGGATTATGACTCAGAGCCTCGTTTTAAGTTTCGTAATTGGCGGGAATACCCGGACAGTGCTCGGAACTGACTCAGATCCGCATTGTTCGGGGGGGCTCGGATTCCAGGAATCCGAGTCCGCTCATCCTTAATTTTTTTGGGGAGTGCAGCTGCGTTGACACTCACACACAAACACCCAGTTTATTCAAAATGAATTCAGCTGCCACAGCCCCACAGAACATTACTTTCACTAGAAAAACTTACATTTTTAAAAGAAATCTATTTTTTTTGGATTCTGCTGCTAATTGTCATATAGAAAAAGCACACTGTTTTTCTCCACTAAATACACTAATTGTTGTATAGATTTGAGACAATATGAATATATTTTATTCATATGTAATATAGATGGCAAATATTAACTCTTTCAATCTTAGTCTGATCATCATTAGAAATCTATTATGATTACAATGCCTTGTATCACATCTAGAATAATATAGAATTCTTGTGTTCTTATATAGTTAGAAAAAGAAGGGATAAATCCTTTAACTCTCAATTTGATTTATCGCTGAGAGAATTCTATATCTTCATTCAAACCCTCCGGCATAAGGGTTCGTAGCTTAAATATCCAAGAGGTTTCTCTCTCGCAGAGATTTTTTAATCTGTCCCCACCTCTCAAAGTGGGTTTAATAGATTCCATGATAGACACTTTCAAATTAGTGGGGTCAGCAAAGTGTACATCTCTGAAGTGTCTAGATACACTATGGTTTTCTAATTTATTAATACTATTTCTTCGATGTTCCATGAAGCGTGTTTTAATAGCTCTAGTAGTTCTACCCACATATTGCAGGCCACAAGGGCACTGCAACACGTAGATGGAAAAGGTAATATTACAGTTGTAAAAGCCATCTATGTTAAAGACTTCTTGTGAAGAGTAGGATATTATTTCTCTATCTTTATTTCTTATATGATTACAAGTTGTACACCGTGACTTAAAACATTAAAAGTTCCCTTTTATATTTGTCAGGAACATCTCTTTTTGTGGATTTTCTTAATTGCTCTTTTTGTGACAAAAATGGCTAAGAGCTAATATGTTTCTCATGTTTTTATTCTTTTTAAAGACTACTAGTGGATGTTCAGGAATCACAGTATTCAAACTTCGATCTTGTTTCAAGATGTGGTAATTTTTCTTAATAATTTGTTTAATACTTTTCGACTTTGTGCTATATTTAGAAATAAATCTTAAACCACTAGTTTTATTTATTCTGGATTTCGTTGTTTTTTTAATCTGGTTTAGATTTTAAAATAGATATTCTATCCATATTAATAGTATGTATATATGCTTCATCTAAAATATTTTGTGGATATCCTTTATTTTTAAAGGATCTTAGCATCTCTTTTGCTTGGTTATCAAAAGCCATGATAGTAGAGCAATTTCTTCATATTCGGCCTAGTTGGTTTTCAGAATATTTTCTAGCCATGGTTTGTAATGACCACTCTTAAAATGAATATAATTATTAGTATCGACTTGTTTATGATAGTTTTTAGTACGGATTTCCATATTAACTACTGATAAGGTTAAATCCAAAAAATTCACTAAATTTGAACTCAAATTACCTGTAAATACCAAATTATGTTCATTATGATTAAGATATGTTATGAATCCCTGAATTGATTCTATCGTGCCATCCCAAATGAATATAAGGTCATCAATGTATCGGCAATAGTACACGAGGTTCGCAACATAGGGTTCACTCCATAAATAATGATCTTCAAAGTGGCCCATATATAAATTAGCATAACTAGGTGCGAACCTTGTGCCCATGGCCGTCCCAGTGATCTGTAAATAATATTCTGTGTTGAACAAAAAATAATCAATTAGAGATGCTCACTGACCCACGTGTTTGGGTTTTGGTTTTGGTTTTGGATCTGGATTACCATCGTGTTTTGGTTTTGGTTTTGGTTTTGCAAAACCGCCATTGCATGTTTTGGTTTTGGTTCTGCATAGACTGTAGAATTAGAATATAAAAAGAAATGAACAAAGGCAGTTTGGTATCTGTCTGCATCAGATCCCCTCTCCACTAGGAGTAAAATAGAAAACTATTCAGCCGTTATATAATCTAGAATATAAATAGAAATTGAGAAAGGCAATTTGGTATCTGTCTGCATCATGATCATCAACATCATCATTAGCGCCCTCGTCGCCTACACAAATCTCCCCCTTCTAATTCCAAAGTGGTATCCTCAATTTGTGTATCACCGGCTACACTCGGGCTGTTCAGGCACACATCAGCAGAACTGCTGAAAGGGCCCTTCTTTATGGGTACATTAACAGAATGCTCACGATTAGACATATCAAAGGTGGATGGACTCTCCACAGGGATTGTTGTCATTTCTGATTCAGAGCATACATTATCCTCTAATGCCTTACTGTTTTATTGCAGCTCAGCTTTCCCGCGTAAGAGTAGTTGTGCACCACTTTTAGACCGCAAATTACTTGGTCTTGCTTGCTCACGAGTGACCTGACAAGAAGAAGGCTCAGTAATATTTTTAGATCTGGCAGTAATAGAGAAAGGCGAAAGCCTCATTTTTTCTTTGCCACTGCGTGTGTAGAATGGCATGTTGGAAAAAAATTTTTATCGGCAGTTCATTTTTCCTCAGTTACACTTCTTTATCGATTCAACACGGTACATTTTTGTTGGGTGTGTGTTTTTTCCCTGATTTAAAAAGACTATGTACTTTTACATCGCCTTTCCCAGGTGACATACTGGGAACACTACCATCAGGACTGGTGACAGAACCTGGTTGCTGAGTCTGCTCATATGTGGACTGCTTTGAATCCATTTTAATGAGCCCAAAGCACTTGTAGTGCAAAATATTGTCTTATATAGATACTGCTGACAAATATGACTTCTTTTGACAGCCAGAAAAGTTAGTGTAAAACACTGGGGAATATTGCACACCCCAAATCACTTGTAGTGCAAAATATTGTATTAGATAGATATTGCTGACAAAGATGACTTTTCTTGACAGCCAGAAAAGTTAGTGTAAAACACTGGGGAATATTGCACACCCCAAATCACTTGTAGTGCAAAATATTGTATTAGATAGATATTGCTGACAAAGATGACTTTTTTTGACAGCCAGAAATGTTAGTGTAAAACACTGGGGAAATATTGCACACCCCAAATCACTTGTAGTGCAAAATATTGTATTAGATAGATATTGCTGACAAAGATGACTTTTTTTGACAGCCAGAAATGTTAGTGTAAAACACTGGGGAAATATTGCACACCCCAAATCACTTGTAGTGCAAAATATTGTATTAGATAGATATTGCTGACAAAAATGACTTTTTTTGACAGCCAGAAAAGTTAGTGTAAAACACTGGGGAATATTGCACACCCCAAAAGCACTTGGAGTGCCCAAAAAAGAAAAAAAAACCTCCTCTATCCTCCTATTACTGCTCTAATAATTGAAAATGGTATTAATATTATAATTGAAGAGATTAGTATAGACCCACTTATGCGTACACTACTTGCTCTATCCCTGCGCTAATATAGCCTGTGACATAACCCTGCTCTCTCCTCTGTCAAATGGCGATGATTGCTGTGGAGGCTGGTATTTATGCTTTTCAAATCTCGCGAGAACCGAGCTCTGAAATACGAATACGTCACAATGACGTTTTGCCTCGATTTCGATTCCGAATGGGCGGGAGAGTACCGAGCCTGTACTCGGATAGGCGATATTCGGATGGATTCGGATCGAGGGGAACCGAGTCCGCCCATCTCTAGTGTCAATATATAAGTGATGGAATCTACAATGAAATCTCTTTGTCTCTTTTCTATATTATTCACACATAATACTTCCCGTATAACTTCTACACCTTTGATATGTGGAATGTTTGTGTATAAAGCAGTGACATATAACGTGACAAAATGATATGAAGATTTCCAAGAAAAATTCTGTAGCGTACTAAGTAGATATATCGTATCCTTAATATACGATTTAAGGGAGGTAACATATCCCTGTAAATGGTGATCTACATAATGAGACAAATTTGTGCTAAGGGACCCAATTCCCGAAACAATGGGATGGCCTGGGGGCATATCTAGGGACTTATGAATTTTTGGCAAAAAGTAGAACGTAGGTATTACTGGGTATGGAACCCATAAATAGTTCCAACAATCTTTTGAGATAGTCTCCTCTATTAGTGCTTTATCCAGCAATTTTTTAAGAGTGTTTTGATATTCTTGTGTGGGATTTTTTTCTATTTTTAAATAGAAATTAGTGTTGTTTAGTTGTCTGTATGCTTCTTTCAAGTAGTCTGTTGTATTCATTATAGCTACTCCCCCCCCTTTATCCGCGGATTTTATAATTATATCTCGGTCTGATTTAAGTTTTTTGAGAGCCATCCATTCCATTTTAGAGAGATTCCTATCTTTTTTCTTATATTTATGATCTTCTTTTTTATTATTATACTCTTCTTTTTTACATAGCTCTTGCCACTCTAATTTATGCCACTCTGTTATAACTTGCATTTACACTTTTAAAGACCTACGGTCCAATCACTTTATGGACTTCGTTTTTACATTACTTTAGTGGTGGAGCGCCAGGGCATTCTCACACTGAAATGTCCAGTAGCATAGCCAAACTTCTATAGGAGATGTTGATCAAGACTCACAGGGGCATAGGGGCATATTTAACAAATAAGGATCGTGCACTTACAGTAAAATACACGTCCCTCTGTGTGTCCCGCATATTTAACAACGGTGCATCACAGCAGATATCGTGGATATCTGCTGCTTTGCATTCCTTTTTGTTTTTGGGAGCAGTCACCATTCTACAGTATGGTGACTGCTCCCGGCCGCAATCTAACAAGTTCAGAAAAAAAAATTATTTCGGAAACTTGTCATGATAATGTACGCCAACTGAAGCTGGCGTACATTATCATAAATGAAAAATTTCAGTGCTGTCAGCTCTGCTCCGAAGAGCAGAGCTGGACAGTGCATGTATGGAGGGATCACATGATCCCTCCCTGTCACTGACTGTTCTCTCTCTCTGCGACTATAGTTGCGATAGTTGCAGAGACAGAGCTGAGATGTTTGTGCGCATGTGCAATTGATGTATGAAGAGGAACGAAGAAGACCTGGAGGAGATCCGAAGACAGCGCATTCCGAAGAGGCGGGTAAGTATGTTTTTTATCACAAAAACAGCAGTTTATGTGTTCCATTTTTCATAAATTTGAGAAATAGTTCAATCCTTATCAATGCGATAAGGATTGAAAACCTATTTTACACTTTATGAGAAGATTGATAAATGTGCCCCCCAGTGAGAGAGATGAAGAATCTTGGGTCCGAAAAATTGCGACAAATAAGTTGTATGAGTTTCACAGGTATGACAAGGACTTGTCCAAGTAAGTCAGTGCGGGGAAGCAAGGCTATGCAGAGAAGGATGGAGGGTGGAAGTGAGCCATGCAGTAGATGTTGGAATAGATAAGACAACAGGTGAAGTAAGCTGGGGGACCTCTAGGTGGCAGCAGTGTTACAAAAATAGTTCAACACAACAGTGATGACTACTATGAGATTGAATGAGTATGCCGGAAAATTATTCTTGCAGCAGACGTCAGTAAATGACTGCTAGAAGGTAGTGCTGTCACGCTAGATGTGGGCACCGAAATGATGAGCTCACAGGTAAAAAAGATAAAGAATTCAAAGACCCCTTGTCAGCAGATCAGGATCAATCAGAAAATATAGATGCAGTGATTAGAAAAAATATTCCATATGTAGTGCGCAGATACTCAAAGATAGTGCTATAAAACTGATGGCCACTGGGTGGCAGTGTGGTCCTGTGATCCAAAAACACTCAGAGGGGAGGCCACAGATATCAGGCAGTAGCACCAGGCAGATCACAAAATGGTGTCAGCCTCTCCCAAACACTTCCAGACAGTCTCTCAAAAATCTACTTGCCTCAGGCACCAGTCATGGCAGGGAGTCAAATAGCCAAATATCCTGGCTAAACAGCCTCATAGTGACATCCCCAGTCTTCATCTCACAGCAGAGAAGGCACCAGATGGTGCCAAGGAGACAGCACAGGACAGCGCTGCTTGTGGGTAGCATCAGTGCAGAGAACTGACAGGACTGCGGCCTCTACAGGATGGTTGCTCCCATGATGAGAAGACCGCCAGCCACCAGCAAGATAGGCTCTTGCTTTGGCCAAGATCCGGTACATGCCTAGTCAGGAGTAGGCCCAGTCCACAGTGTTGGGTCCCAGCAGGCCATCCAGGATAAGAATAAGGACACAGGGGGTACCAGGTGCATGGGGATGCTACACAGTGCACCTACTACACTTTAGAGTAGGGGAGACCCTGATGCACATAGGTTTTGTCGTGAAATCTGCAGAGCTCTGGAGATGTGTGTCTGCTCTAAATAGCATCCAAGTCACGCTCCATACATGCATTTTTTTTTTTAAAAAAAAAAAGTAAAATACGTTCCTTTTGTGTGCCTTAATGAATCAGGCTTTCTATCACCAGTGTACTGTCAGCCATACTCACCCCTCCTCTGTGGGAGTAATATGTCTTGGGCTCAGGCACCTCTTATGTGCAGCACTCATACCATCTTGGGTCACACTCAAAACTACATCTCCGCAGCAACCCTTTTTCGAGGGCTCTGTTCTCTCTGTTACTCAAGGATCTTTAGTATGACATACTGCTGGCTACAGCACACCCTTTACTCTCTCTCTCTGGGGTCTCTTGTTTTATTATTATGGGGTCTCCCCCCCCCTTTCAGGGCTAACTCAACTTGCGCATCAGGGCAGTCATCATGCACCCGCACCCAGGCAATACCAGGGGAGCCCAGAACCTCCCCCTCACTGCTTGTCTCTGTTTCTTGCTTTCTCTTTTTCCCCACACTTTTTCTCTCTCCCGTAATTGATGCCTTTCCTTCTTCTCTAGCGTCTGTTGATTACTTTCTCCTCCTCACCAATCCACCTTGCTGACATCCCCTACATATTTCTCTCACTCTCTAGCAGGCTTGTGTGTCTTGTCAGCAGAGCATCCAGCCTGAGTCTCTTTTCACTTAACAGACACTCTGGCTACACCACCGTTGCAAGGTCCGCACCTCAGCAACTTGCTTCCACCCCTGTGGCCCCCACCTGCAGTCACTGGAAAGTGTGACCACATTACACGTTCTTTATATTGAGAATGAGGGGATCATGATGCAAACAAAATACATACAATGACATGAAACAGAAGGTAAAGATGGTTCTGCCCAAATTCGCTTACAATCTAAGAGTTGTGGCGAACATTTGATACATAAGGTAGCATAATAACAATTATAGCTGCTGGTGAGGGAAATATGTGTGGCTATTGTAATGCAGCAATATTATCAGCGACCAATACTAAAGCAATAACTGGTGACTTGCATATCTGTGCAACTAGCATTGGTATGGCACAGTTGGAACGAGCAGAGACCACAGAAAGCAAAGATATGAAACATGAATCAGTCACTGTAGAAATCTTAAAATTGTATAAATGTTTCAGTGTATTATAGGTTTATTCAGAACCAAGCTACAAAATTTTAGGGAAATTTGTAAAATAGTTATATCACCTTATTTACTATGCGCTAAAGTAGTTAGTGAAGCACAGGCTTTATGCAGTACATAGGATCTGGCACTATGCCATATAAAATGTAGGGTTTGAGCTCACCTGCCTCCCAAAGTTGGTGATTGAAATGCCGATAGGGTATCTGTGGAGATGTGCCCCAGAGCAGCGTCCAGCAGGAAGAGGGCAAAGATGGATCCCGCCGCGGTGCCCACGAAGAGGCACTGCGGGCACTGTCGGGCACTAGGCCCGTGACTACAGTTAGGGGCACAAGGTTCTAGTGTTAATCGGGCATAAGGCCCAGGTAGGTAGTGAGTTGGGCTTAAAGCCCAGTGGCAGACAAGGGGCACAAGGCCCTAGTTCGTGGGCTAGAGTCCAGAGTCAGGTAGGCCACAAGGCCTAGTTAGTGGGGCTTGAAGCACACACACAGTTTGGGAAGAACTCATGGTAGTCTTCCCGTCCCGTAGGTCCCTGGGGTTACGCTGGTTTCCTGAGGTAGTGATTGGGCACTTCACTGGCAGTGCAGCACAGCCCTTTTGAATTCCAGCACTCAGTCTCGTGGTTACAATTGGGTGTCTGTCTGAGTTCCGGCAGGGTCCCTGGTGGTTCCAGATTTGGAGATGTTGCACTTGGGTGAAGGCGACCATTTTGACTTCCGGTAGTGACGACTGGCGGTTCCATGCAGAAGCTGACAATCTGGTGGCAGGTTGCTCCAGGGAGCCTCTGTCGTGCAGGTGGCAACTGGTCCTTGGGATTCCGTGAGTGACCCCATATTGAGAAGATACCGTATTTCCCCATGTATAGGACACTCCACTGTATAAGACGCACCTATATAAATCATGTGAAAAAATTGAGGATAAACATAGTATTTGTGCAGCTTATACAGAGGAGAGACAACGCTATAGTGAATTCTGACTTACCCTGTCAGATGATTCCTCTGTCTGGTAAAGTCTTCTGTCTTTTCTCTGTCTGATCCTGATGCTGGAAACCCGATTAAGGTCCTCTCTGCGATGTCCGGATGTTCTTTCAGGACCTTGACAATCCTTTCAGGATAAAATATTTTAACCTCAAGGTTACATGTTAAGGTCCTGAAAGGACATCCGGACATCGCAGAGAGGACCTTAATCGGGTTTCCAGCATCAGGATCAGACAGAGAGAAGACCGGACAGAGGAGTCATCTGACAGGGTAAGTGCTACTACCCCTGCATAAGACGCACCCAGTTATTAGACCCAAAATTTGGGGGGAAAAGGTGCGTCTTATACATGGGGAAATATGGTAGTCTTCTCGGTACGCCGTATGTGAGAGTTTTACGATCAGCCCTCCAGAGTAGATTGTGAACACTGGCTGGTGTTCCCCGTAGGTAGAGGGAGGACGCTTAGGGAGTACACTACACCCAGTTTATAGTAAAGTTGCATTCCTGACCATTAGCTAGTTGTTTGTTTTAGGGTCGGGCCGCCTGTTAGCTAGTGTCAGTTGTATGGGTTGTACATACTAGCTTCCCTTGTAGAGTACAGGGATGCTGTGTGTTTCTGTCTTCCACAGGTGACGGAGAGGAGCAGGAGAGCAGGAACGGGTAGTTGGAGAGCCCGGGTGAGTATAACGCTCTATTCCTTCTTCTGGTTAGGACCTCACAGAAGTATGAGTAGAGTATGTGGCCATTGTTTGGAAGGTAAGGTATTTGTGTACGCCTGTCCTGTTCCCTGCAGGCGTTACATATCTGCCATTTACACTGAATTTAGCAGGGAGAAATTTTCTGATGTTATTTGGATAATCAGATCAGTAAGATAGGTGTGTCCAGTAATGGACAACAGCAGCTAACTAGAAAAGCTCCTAGCTAGAAGGGGATATTGAGCTGGTTTTGAGTGACAACATGTAAATGAGTAGTATAGATATGACCAGACATTAAACACTAAGATGTGCTAAATATGTCAATTGTATGACAAACTTAGAGATCTGACTTTAGTAAATACTTTAAAGTAATGTGTCTGTATGTTTTCCTCCTTCTGTAGTAACACATCTCCCCCTTCTGTAGTAACATGTGACTGCTGTTTGATTTCAAGTGCTGTTTGTTTAAAGTGTGGAGTTAGATCCAATAAGGATTGCTGTGCTGTGTTGAGAGAGTAATATACATTGAGGAATTATTCAGAGTGCTTATTGAAGTGGATTTGTTTTTATGTGTGTTTATTAAGTGTTCCTTTTCTTTTTTTTCTGTTAGAACTAGTGGGGGTAGTTTAATTGCATTAGTTGATACAGCTGGTTAGTGCAAGCTCTATTTAACAGGTGGTGGTAAGCGAGTTCATTGAGCTTGTGACTTCCACTGCTGTTTGATGTCAAGTACTGTTTGTTTAAAGAGTTAGATCCAGTAAGGAGTTGAATCCAGGAAGGGGTTTAATCTGGTAAGTGGCTAGCAAAGGTTAGTACTCTCGAGTTCACTGTAGGCAATAAAAAGTTAGGTTAGTCATAATAAGATGAGTGGTAGCAGGCTTGATGATCTGACTCAATGCATATCTTGTCATATGTATGCACACTTGGAGCAATTGTTCCAAGGTTTATACCTTTGTGAGAAATGTGAGCAATTGGTCTCTTTGGAAGACCAGGTAATTGATCTAAAGGAGACCACTGCAACATTGAGAGAGATTGCCAACCTGGAGCTTACTGCTCACCTTTGATGTGTTAGCTCAGCAGGGTGGAGCAGAAACAGAGGAGAATGCACAGGTAGGCAGCTGGGTAACAGTTACTAGGGGTAGCAGAGGGAGGAAGAGACAGGCCAGTTCTCAGCTAAGCAATCCCAGCAGATTTGCCAGATTGGATGAAGATACTGTGGAAAGTAGTTCAGAATTGGTAGAGTTGGATGAGACTGCTTCCTCTAGCAACCAGGGGAACAGTCTCTCCAGCAAAGTTACTCAGGGACCCAGGCAGATTGTGGTGGTAGGGGATTCAATTATTAGGAAGGTAGATAGGGCAATCTTTTACCGGGACCGTGCATGCTGAACAGGGTGTTGTCTCCCAGGTGCTCGGGCTCGGCATATTGCAGATCGGGTGGACAGATCGTTGGGAGGGGTTGGGAATGACCCGGCGGTTTTGGTGCATGTTGGCACCAAGGACCGAGTTAGAGGAAGAAGGGGTGTCCTAAACAATGATTTCAGGGACATAGGTCACAAACTTAAGGCAAGGACATCCAAGGTAGTATTTTCAGAAATACTACCTGTGCCACGCGCAAGTCCAGGGAGGCATTTGGAAATTAGGTAGGTTAATGCGTGGCTAAAAGATTGGTGTAGGAAGGAGGGTTTTGGATTCTTAGAGCACTGGGCTGATTTCTCGGTGACTTGCCATCTTTATTGTCGAGATGGATTGCACCTGAATGAGGAGGGGGCTTCTGTGCTAGGGGAGAGGATGGTTAGAAGGTCGGAGGAGATTTTAAACTAGGCTTCAGGGGGGAGGGGCAAGCAAGTATTTTTGGGATAGACATTGAGAGTAGTAAGGAGGAATTTAACAAGAGTCAAGGGGGTGGAGAGGGGGGAAAGGGAAGCATAGCCGATAAGGAGAGGCCCTTTTTAAAGCAAAAAGAAATACCTAAGGGAGGCAATAGATTTAAGTGTATGCTTGCAAATGCAAGAAGCCTAAAAGGTAAAATGGGGGAGTTAGAACTAGTCGCAATGAATGAGCAGTATGATATTATAGGTATTACGGAGACCTGCTGGGAAGATACACATGACTGGGAAGTCAACTTGGAAGGCTATACTCTCTTTAGGATGGATAGGAAAAATAAAAGGGGAGGAGGAGTATGTCTTTATATTAAGCCAGAGTTAAAACCAAGTATTCAGGAAGTTATTTACGAGAATATTGGTGATAATATAGAGGCATTGTGGGTGGAAATATCCAGCGAAGGCTAAAGTTCAGAGAAGTTGCTGATAGGGATATGCTATAATTTTAATTATCCGGACATTGATTGAAGTACTGAGCCCTGCGGTACAGCTAGGGAAAATAGGTTTCTGAGCACACTAAAAGACCATTACATGTCCCAATTAGTAGAGGAACCAACTAGGAACTGGACTATACTGGACCTAGTAATAACAAATAATGTAGAGATAATATCAAATATTCAAGTAAGGGAACACTTGGGAAACAGTGATCATAATATGGTCTCATTTGAAATTAGTTTCCAGAAGCAATGGTATAAGGGATCAACTAGGACTTTAAACTTTAGAAAGTTATATAAGTTATAATATGCTAAAGGAGTGTATAAAGTAGATAGACTGGGACAAAGTTTTTGAAGGAAAAAATACGGAAGAAAAGTGGGCTGTCTTTAAAATGTTGTTGGAAACATACACGTATAAGTTCATTCCTATGGGAACTAAATGTAAAGAATTAACTCTAAACCAATGTGGCTAAATAAAAAGTTAAGGGAAGAAATGCAAGGAAGAAGCGTGCATTTAAATTGTTTAAGTCTGAAGGGTCTGAGGAGTCCATCCGTAGGTGCAAGGAATGTAATAAAACATGCAAAAAGGAAATTAGATTGGCTAAATTAGAAAATGAAAAACAAGTTGCAAAAGAAAGTAAGACAAACCCCAAAAAGTTTTTTAAGTATATAAATGGCAAAAGGATTAAAAAGATAATATAGGACTCCTCAGAAGTGAGATGGGTGAATTGATAAATGACACTAAGGAAAAAGCAGAGGTATTAAACACTTTCTTTTCTTCAGTATTTACTAGAGAGGAACAACTGGTAGGAATAATACATAAAAATGGAAATGAAACCTTACCATTAATTAATACTTGGTTGACAGATGAAGTAGTCCAAAGGCGACTGAAGAATATTACGAAAAATAAAGCTCCAGGTCCAGATGGCATACACCCAAGGGTTCTTATGGAGCTAAACTCAGAAATAGCTAGACCGCTACTCTTAATTTTCATAGATTCAATATCATCAGGCTCAGTACCAAGGGTATGGTGAATAGCAGATGTCGTGCTGTTGTTTAAAAAGGGGACGGGATCCAGTGGCGGATCCAGGGGGGGGGGGTGGGGCGATCGCCCCCCATAGCAGGGGCTTGCTGCCGGCGGCTGCACACTGTGCAGGTCCGTTCAGCAGTGACAGTGTGCTGCACGGCTGCTCTGATTGTGTTTTAAACACAATCAGAGCAGCGGGGCAGCACACTGTCACTGCCGAGCGGACCTGCACATACTGTGCAGCCGCCGGCAGCCTTAGAAATTAGAAAGGGGGCGGGGCCTAAATCACCCCCCCCTAAAATCGCCCGGGGTATAGCAAAAGTCTGGATCCGCCCCTGACGGGATCACAACCAGGGAATTATAGACCTGAAAGCCTAAAATCAATAGTGGGGAAACTACTGAAAGGTATATTAAGGGATATTGTTCAGGATTACTTGGTGCGCAATAAGATTATTAGTCGGAATCAGCATGGATTTGTTAGGCATAGGTCATGTCAAACTAATCTAATTAGTTTCTATGAGGAAGTTAATGGAAACTTAGACCAGGGCAGCACAGTAGATGTGGTCTACTTAGATTTTGCAAAGGCCTTTGATACAGTGCCACACAACAAGTTGGTTTACAAAATGAAGGAACTGGGTCTAGGAAACAACATTTGTACTTGGATGGAAAACTGGTTAGGGAATAGGGAACAGAGAGTTGTGATAAATGGAACATGTTCTAATTGGTCAAAAGTTTTAAGTGGAGTACCTCAAGGTTCCATGCTGGGGCCACTCCTTTTTAATATATTTATAAATGATCTTGGTGATGGTTTATATCAGGCCTGTCCAACCTGCGGCCCTCCAGGTGTTGTGAAACTACAAGCCCCAGCATGCTTTGCCAGTAGACAACCTGTTGATAGCTGGAAGGGCATGCTGGGACTTGTAGTTTCACAACATCTGGAGGGCCACAGGTTGGACAGGCCTGGTTTAGAGAGTAAAGTTTCTATTTTTGCAGATGACACTAAACTCTGTAAGGTAATAAAATCAGAGCAAGATGTAGCTTCTCTACAGAGGGACTTAAATAAACTGGAAGATTGGGCGGCCAAATGGGATATGAGGTTTAACATAGATAAATGCAAGGTAATGCATTTAGGGATCAAAAACAAGAACGCAATCTATAAATTAAATGGAACTAATTTAGGATAATCTATAATGGAAAAGGATTTGGGAGTGCTCGTAGACAGTAGACTTAGCAATAGTGCTCAATGTTAAGCAGCAGCTGCAAGGGCAAATAAATTATTGGCATGCATATAAAGGGGCATAGATGCAAGGGAAGACAGTGTAATTTTGCCACTGTATAAATCGTTGGTAAGACCTCATCTTGAATATGCAGTACAGTTCTGGGCACCACTCTATAAAAAAGATAATGTGGAAAACTAGAAAGGGTTCTGAGAAGGGTGCCAAAATTGATAACGGGTATGGAGTCATTAAGTTATGAAGAAAGGTTAGCCAGTTTAGGCATGTTTACTTTAGAAAAGAGGCGACTAAGAAGAGATATGATTACTATGTACAAATACATTAAGGGTCAATACAGAGAATTTTCATGAGAATTTTTTACCCCAAGGACTATACACAGAGCACGCGGTCACCCCCTAAGGTTAGAGGAGAGGAAATTTCACAACCAGCAAAGGAAGGGGCTCTTTACAGTAAGGGCAGGCAATATATGGAATTCACTGCCAGGGAATGTTGTGATGGCAGATTCAATAGATGTGTTTAATGAAGGGTTAGACAAATTTTTAGTAGAATACGACCATTAATTAAAATTAAGTACAGTAGTGGATATTGGGTCTAGGGGGATTTTCACAATTGCAACAGATTGGCGATTGTTTACTCTGGATCAATTTCAAATATAAGTGAGGGATCGCAGGAGATCCAAAATAGGTTGAAGTTGATGGACTGGTGTCTTTTTTCAACCTCATCAACTATGTTAGTATGTCCCTCCTCTTCCTCCTGTAAAAACACATTCCCTCCCATCACTTCTGTAGTAACACATTCAACTTACCTGTCACTCACCGGAGTGTGAGTGCCTCCACTCTGGTATGTGGTTCTCCATCTTTCCCACTTACACCTGTGTTGAACTGCGGCCGTCCGCCATCCTGTCGCACTGCGCATGCGCAGGTCCCGTTAACAACTACACCTGACCACTAATGTGATTTATGGATCAATCACCTCACCCTACTTAAGGCACCTGCAGCCTTAGGTAGTTGCCTGATCTTGGAGTCTCATTCCCAGTGATTCTCTATAGGTGTCTGCAGTTTCCAAGCTGCTTCCAGCTCTACTCGTGTCTGCAGTTTCCAAGCTGCTTCCAGCTCTACCCGTGTCTGCAGTTTCCAAGCTGCTTCCAGCTCTACTCATCGGCGGTTCCCATACCCGCTACAGCATTACTACTCAACTGATCATCTGCAGTTTCCAAGCTGCTTCCTGCTCTACTCACCGGCGGTTCCCATACCCGCTACAGCGTGTCTACTCAGCTGATCATCTACAGTTTCCAAGCTGTTCCCTGCTCTACTCAACGGCGGTTCCCATACCCGCTACAGCGTGTCTACTCAGCTGATCGTCTACAGTTTCCAAGCTGTCCCCTGCTCTACTCAACGGCGGTTCCCATACCCTCTACAGCGTGTCTACTCAGCTGATCGCTTCTTCAGCTTCCCAGCTGATTCCTGCTCTACTTGGTATGCATAACCACTATTGACTATTATTGTTTACTTGCATACCTATTGAACTATACGTGACTACTGCACTAAGGTACAGTTACCTATGATAGACTGTCTATGCTACATTGCCTGTTTATCCGGACAAGCTTCTCACTCAGCCGCGGTATGCTCTCATCATATTGACTTTGTTGTTACTTGCATATCCGCGCTGACCCGCTTCTCCACACTGCAGAGCCAGCTACTATATTGACAGACTATTCATTGTACTTACCTACTTGTGTTGTACAAAACTCCTTTCTACTCGCGCTGTTTCCACACAGCTACAGTTTGCCGTTTCCACACCACTCTCCTGCACCTGGACAAGTTCTCATTCCTCCTCACAGCAGTGGTACAACTTGATACACGCAGACCACTGACTTCCCTGCTACCTACCAGCACCTGGACAAGTCCTCCTATCACAGCAGTGGTACAACTTGCTATATGCAGACCACTGACTCTCCTGCTACCTACCTACAACTGGACATTCCTCATCACAGCGGTGGTACAACTTGCTATACGCAGACCACCGACTACCCTACTACCTACCTGCACCAGGACAACCTCCTCATCACTACAGTTGTACAGCTTGCTGTACGCAGACCACTGACTCCTCCACGAGCTACCTTCACCTACTCACGTCCTCTCATATCGTCTGAAGCTATATCGCTTCTTCTCTACAGTTCCAAGTCGTTGACCTTCCACCATCAACAGCTGCAAGTCATTGACTTCATAAGACATTCTCTACTTTCCTGCTGTTATCATCATTCCAATTATTCACCTAACTGCCCTGAGGTCCGTGGTTAACACCGCCCCTCTGTCAGTTATAACATCAGGTGAAACTCGGGTATAAACTCCTAGTGCCCGTGACATTACCATTGTAGTAACGCATTCACCATACCATTGTAGTAACGCATTCACTATACCATTGTAGTAACGCATTCACCATACCATTGTAGTAACACATTCACCATACCATTATAGTAACACATTCCCCTCACCACCTCTGTAGTAACACATCCCCCATCCCCTCTGTAGTAACATCTTTCCCTACATCATGTGTGTAGTAACATAATGCCTCCCATAAATTCTATAGTAGCATATTCCCCATACCTTTCGTAGTAACACATTCCCCTCCATCACCACTGTAGTAACACAATCCCCCCTTCTGTAGCAACACGTTGCCTATCTTTCTCCCATAAAAATACATCACCCATCACCTCTGTAGTGATGCATCCACCCTATTACTCCTGTAGTAACACATTCTACCACCACCCCTGTAGTAAAACATTCCCCCCACCACCCCTGTAGTAACACATTCCCCCACCCCTGTAGTAACACATCCCCACCCCTGCAGTAACACACCCCCCCCACCAAACGTGTAGTAACATATTCCCCCCCACCACCTCTGTAGTAACACATTAACCCCTCACCACCTCTGTTGTAACACATTCCACCTCACCACCTCTGTAGTAACACATTCCCCCCACCACCCCTGTAGTAACACAGTCTCCCACACCTCTGTAGTAACACATTCCCCGAGCACCCCTGTAGTAAATCATTTACCCTAGCAAAACATTGCCCTACATATCTCTCACCCTCTTCCAAAGTCTCATCTTGTCAGCAATACAGAGACTGTCTCACAATTATTCAGAGTGAAACTCATTGGTGTCAGACTGATCTCACTGATGAATGCTGGGTCACAACTGCAAGTGGGAATATCCCTAAGCCCACAAGGAGACCAGGAGAGAAAATACTGCAGTAGGATTTAGGGACCAGGGGGGCCTGATTCATTAAGGATCTTAACTTAAGAAACGTCTTATTTCAGTCTCCTGGACAAAACCATGTTACAATGCAAGGGGTGCAAATTAGTATTCTGTTTTGCACATAAGTTAAATACTGACTGTTTTTTCATGTAGCACACAAATATCAACTTTACATTTCAGTGTACAAATAAGCTATCAAGTATTTGTGTGCTACATGAAAAAACAGTCAGTATTTAACTTATGTGCAAAACAGAATACTAATTTGCACCCCTTGCATTGTAATATGGTTTTGTCCAGGAGACTTAAATAAGAAGTTTCCTAAGTTAAGATCCTAAATGAATCAGGCCCCAGGACTTCCTGTATGTGTTACGCTTCACACAGTCCTCAGAAATGATTCTTTATGTGTTTTGCTTCTGTAGGCCATATAATGTGAAATAGTGATATAGACTGACAGGATGGGTAGGTTGGGAGTTTATGCTGGGAAAGTCTTATTACAAATAGACATTACTAAACTGATAGAAGGAAATAAAAAGGGTAAACCGGAGAACAGTCAAACATGCCAGAAACAAGTCAGAATGGGCAGATATATAACTGAGGATCCAATTAAATGGGTAGTCAGGCAGGTCAGGATCAATACCAGGAGTGAAAATAGACACATAGGAGCCAATTCACTTAGCCTTGAGGTTCCGTAGTAGGCTCATGCTCTGTGTTTATGGACACATTACTAGCTATTACAAGGTTCTAATGAAAACAATAAAGGGTAAAATATAACACAGTGTAGGATAGAATTGGTTTACAAATTACAGTGTGCTCTTAGAACAGCTACCTGTCCCCTCATGTCTTTCTTTAGAACATGGTATCCTACCAAGAATGCTGGAACACCATTAGGGCATGCAAGTGACAACTAGATCAGAACAGAAAAACAAGTAAGGGCAGTAGTAACAACAGGTCAAGAAAATAATGAAGCAGGGGACCAGGGTACCAGGGTAAGCAAGATACAGACAGAAGATACAGCGATCTCAGGAATACAACTATAAAGCAGTGCCGAACGCATTTACAAGTCACAAAGTGAACTAGTGATTTTCAGTGCTAAAGAATGCATTATAACCCTGGAGATTTCTGGGATTTAACTGCAGCTGGGTTCGTTCTGGAGGCGAAGACTGACTAGAAGTAAGATATGTCCTACAGTACCAGCTCAGGATAATCTCGTCTCAAGCACTGAAGATTACTGGTTCATTATTGTCAGTGGATTGCAGACCATTAAAAACAGCACCCTGTTCTCTGCCTGCTGCCTGCATTCCCAAAGTCTGTATATGTGGCTCTCTGGATATACAATCAATTACCTTAGGATGAGAACTTTCATTCGAAAATGACTGCTTAGGGACTGTGGTTGCCTTCTTTGTTCTTAGTGTCTGAACAAATATGGATATACCTCAGGTGATGGCGTATATTATATGTTTTGGGTGGAAGCTGTTCTATCCAAGATAAGTAGTGATGTCTGCATGGTTTCGTTTCTAAAATATTTTGTTGATGTCCAGGAAACAGATGTGTGAAGAAAACTAGCTGAGCAAGAGGCTAATCACTGTGGTGTGAAACAGACTGAATAATCTGTGAAATGTTTGGCCGGTCCCCAATCTCCTCACCATGCACCTGCAGCGCAAATGTTTTAACTTTATTTCTGACGCACTTTGTGAACAGAATATTAATATATATACAAATGTATGCATTAATATTCTTAATAACAGTTTTGGTACTATGGATCCTGTGCAAAAGTAAAATGTTATTGTTGATGCAATGTGTCGTATGTAGATGTATTTCTAATTTAAAATGCACCTAGCAAGTTTTGGGTGAATCTGAGACCCAGGATTTTTTAATTAAGTGTATGGTGTGAGCTCTTAAAATGTTGTAGTAAGGAAAGCAAGGTTTTTTCATTGGTTGATGTAACAAATTGTAGAAGCAGGTGCTTGGAAAAATAAATGTTTTGTTTTTACTAAATGATAACTGATTTATCCCTTAAAGTCCTAACAGTGTCTGAGTTATATACCAATGTTAAGCAATCTGTATAAGGTAAAATTATCAACATCTTCAGAATAATGGGGGGGGGGGGAGGGGTTAAAGCGTATATAGAGGAGGTAGTTCAGAAGTGAGATATGTACAGAAGTGGAAATTGCTCAATCAATTTATAGGCTCATAGCAGGTGCTTGAAAGGTTGGGGTTATCCTAGAAGGAACAAACACACAGAAAATTCCCCCAGCACACTGCTATAGCCAGCAAAAGACCTGCCATTTTTACCGTAGATAAAGCCACCCGCCATTCCACGGCGCTTTTGCTAATAGGGTGGTCCTAACTCTAAACAGTGAGAGTCCCACTACCCTTTCAAGCACCTGCTATGAGCCTATAAATTGATTAAGGAGCTTCTATTGTACTTGTCTGAGAGGCATGTTGGTGTCAGCGGGGGGGGGGGGGGGGAGTACTGGTGCTGAATTGCTGATTGGAGGCTTCTGGGGTACCTCTTTGGTAAGTTAGCTCTCAATTTAAAAATACATATATGTATGGCCCAAATACATGAGACTCTCACTGTTTATAGTTAGCGCCAATCTATTAGCAAAATTCTGTGGAGTGGCGGGTGGCTTTAACATACATTTGCAAATGTGTACATCGAAGATATTTTTATTTACAGTACAAATGGCAGGTCTTTTGCTGGTTATAGAAGGGTGCTGGGGGAATTTTCTGTGTGTTTGTTCCTTTTAGGATAACCCTACCCTTACAAGCACCTGCTATGAGCCTATAAATTGATTGAGCATCTTCCACTTCTGTATTTGTCTGAGAGGCATGTTGGTGTCAGTAGCTGAGTGGGGAAGGTACTCAGGGCAGGTGCAAGGTTGTTTGGAGCCCTAGGCAAAACTCAAACTTTCCGCCCCTTATCCTCTCCAAAAATCTCACTTCCCAGCCCCTACCACACTTGTCATTTCTAAAATAAAATTAATAACTCTTACCTCCTCCTGGCTGACAGGTAAAGCTGCAGTCCAGATGCACTTATATCCAGTTGCACTGATGTCTGGATGAACTGATGTCTGATGCAGAATGTTGTCCAGACTTCACTGCTGCCCAGGAGCAAACGCAGGATATCTAGAGAGGAGGGTCCAAATGTCAGATTTCAGAACAAAACAAAAAAAAAACTTGACATCACTCACCTGTTACATGTCCCCAGCTAACCAACAACTTTTCTCATACATGCCCCCCTGCCCACCAGCTTACCTCTCACTTAAACTGCTGTCCTAAATGCCCTAGCCAGCTTTTTGCCCACCAGCTTTTCTTTAAAATGCTCTCCTTGTCCACCTGCTTTTCCCAAACATGTTCCTTTGCCAAACTGCTTTCCTCTCACATACACCTTTGCAAACCAGATTTTTTTCCACAAACCCTCTTATCTACAAACATTAAATAAACATCTTAAAGTGTAATGGTTGAGCAACCATATTTTTTTTTTAGCATTCACCCACTACTTGGCTCTCCTCTGTTGCTATCTATTAATGTATTCTGCAGATGTAATATTAAATATACTAACACCTGCAAATAAAGAAAGATAATGTAAATTGTCACGAACACGTTCCCAGCTGCTGTATCTTTGGGGTGTTTGCTGTATGAGGTCACACACGATTTCAGCCCGCAGTCTCTCTCTACCTATCACACAGGTTATAGACCTATGGAATCGCCCCCCAAACACAGTGCTCTCACACCCCCAGACACTTCAGGTTTGCCACCACCTATTGAATAATAGGCAATAGGACCCCAATGTACTGTCCCACACTGGCACACAAACTTCTAGATATTTGCAGACTAGCAAGACCCACACCAGCGCACAAAGGGTTACCTCTTCACACCTCTAGACTGTTACACAAATATAAATGCAAGCACACACAGCTTGTTAATTAAATGTATCAACAAATCACACACTGGCATTCCAAGGGTTAACTTGGTCGAGCAATCTCTTCTAGCAAGCTAATGGATTCGTTATAGTATCAAGGACACAACATATTAAATTATAGATTTAATATACAAAAGTACAGGGCATTCAGATATAAAGAAAAATAATGAATAAACAATTAATAGATTGACATAACAAGCAAAACAATTAAAATAAAAAGGGTTACATTCAGAATAGCACTTACTTGAGTTGCATAATATGTGCCATGGGGAATTGGTTAGGAAGATGGACAGCTTTATTTTTTAAGCGTGCTTTCATCCCGAGTGCGCGAAAAAATAAGTGAGAAAAAACCCAAATAAAAACCGTGCACAGGGTTGCGGATTCAGACCCTCCTCAAAAGAGGAAGGGTCCCTTGATCCCCGACCCACGGATCCATAAGGACCCTTAAGGGGCAAGGGTCTTCAGACCCCCTTCGCCGCAAGGCTAGGGAGGTCCCTTTTGCCAAGGGTTTTACCCCTTAGCACCAAATCTTCTGCCTGCCCCCAGAAGGGAAAACCTCAGAGGGTTTCAGGGAGGTGGGAGCGACTGGGACCACACCACCTCCCCTAGTTCGTCAGGGGATCGGATCCATAAGGGAAGCCGCACACCCATTCAATGCAAGTGAAAAAAAACATAAAAATAAGTCAAAGTGACAAAACAGTGAAGAAAATAAATAGTGCCGTGCAATACGGCCCCTGCCTTTCGGCCGAGATGTTAAAGATTATTCCGGCCTAGCCAAAAGGCCGGGGCAAGTAAGGGTGATAGCTGAAAGTGAGATCGTGCTCAGTGCCATCGTGTCAAGTGAGGATGACCAATCCCCAAGTGAGATCCGGCACCCCTGGGTCACCACTCCAGGGGCACTATCCCAAGGCTATCAACCTATCGCCTTCTGGCCAGACCAAGCTTTCCCATGGCCCTTTCAGGTGCAGGAATCCCTACTCAGACAGGTACTCACTTGATCTTAGCCAAAAGGCCGAGAAGCGATGGACAGCTTATCAATGTAACTTGATTTCCCCAAAAAGTCTGACCCCTTGCCCCTTCAAAACACAGGTTTATAAGCAAACTCAAATGGGGTGGTCTTCACAGGGGCAGTGTTTAATGCTAATATGGAGGCAGGGATGTTCCCTTGGTGTCACTGTAGTTGGCTCACAAATATATAAGTTTTGACCTGTGGGTAATTCTTCACAGATACTGCCCAGAGAAATAACTCCCCCTTCAATAAACTGGTCATAATCTCCCACACATTTAAATTCCAAACATGATGGGATTATGACAATGTGACATACCTTTTCCAAATATATGTGATTTTAGCTGATTTTAGCTGCCGTACCTGTCATTCACAACCCTGGTGTGATTTCTGCTCCTCAGTATGAACTGACACCCGAATTTCCGAAAATATGAACTGTAAAGGCATTTTCCTTCATATTTCTATATACCTGTATAAGCATGCACAATGCTGCCTTGGGCTGCAAGGATGTCCAGCTGTGACCGGCCCTACAACGTCTATTCAGGATTCCAAGAGCTCTTTGAAGCTGCTACAGGTGACATGGTTATCTTCTCACACTGGGATGGTCAAAGCCATTAAGTACATTTGCATCAGACTCAAAGTCTTCAAACTTTACACTTTAACAGCTCAATTTATCCATGGATTCATTTGAGATAACCTATTTACACTGTAGTTATGATTTGTCCCTTATAAATAACTGCAAGCTCTCTATGTTCACGACATAAATGATATAGATAATCTAGACAGTTCTATAATTATTTGCATTTGTTAATGTATTCTGTAGATGTAAAATGAATTATACTAATAGAAAGCAAGAAAGGAGAGCCAAATAGAGGGCAAATAGTAAAAAACACAAATGGTTCCTCAACTATCCTAGAGTAGCCCCGGCTTGGTGAATAACAGTGGTGCTTCATTATGCATCACTGCACTATTATAGTACATAGACCTCATAGTCTCTAACTTTTCTGTAGCATCCTTTCTCCCTCCCCTTTCTATAGCATCCACTCCCTCCCTTTTTATAGCATCCATTCCCCCACTTTCTACAGCATCCATTCCCCCCCTTTCTATAGCATCCATTCCCCTCTTTCTATAGCATCCATTCCCCCCCTTTCTATCGCATCTATTCCTTCCTTTCTATAGCCTCCACCCCCCACTTTCTGTAGCATCCATTCCCCCCTTTGTATAGCATCCATCCCCCCTTTCTATATCATCCATGCCCCCCCATTTTATAGCATCCATTTCCTCCCCTTTTTATAGCATCCATTCTCCCAGCTTCTATAGCATCCATTCTCCCCCCGTTCTATATCATCCATTCTCCCCCCTTTCAATAGCATCCATTCCCCCCCTTTCTATAGCCCCCCCCCTTTCTGTAGCATCCATTCTCCTCCCTTTCTGTAGCCTCCATTCCCCCCTTTGTATAGCATCCATTCTCCTCCATTTCTGTAGCCTCCATCCCCCCCTTTGTATAGCATCCATTCTCCCCCGCTTCTATAGCATCCATTCTCCCCCCGTTCTATATCATCCATTCTCCCCCCTTTCAATAGCATCCATTCCCCCCCTTTCTATAGCCCCCCCCCTTTCTGTAGCATCCATTCTCCTCCCTTTCTGTAGCCTCCATTCCCCCCTTTGTATAGCATCCATTCTCCTCCATTTCTGTAGCCTCCATCCCCCCCCTTTGTATAGCATCCATTCTCCCCCGCTTCTTTAGCCTCCATTCTCCCCCCTTCTGTAGCCTCCATTCTCCCCCCTTTCTATAGCATCCATTTATGTGTCCTTTCTATAGCATCCATTCTTCCCTCTTTCTGTAGCCTCCATTCTCCCCCCTTCTGTAGCCTCCATTCTCCCCCTTTTCTATAGAATAAATTTCTGCCCCCTTTCTATAGCATCCATATATCCCCCTTTCTGCAGCCTCCATTCTCTCCCCTTTGTATAGCATCCGTTCCCCCTTCCTCCTCCTCCTTTGTTTTCTTTAGCCTCCTCTTTTCTGTACTCACCTTAGCTTCTTCATTTTTCTTCCTTTCTCTTCTTGCCCGCCTCTAGTTTCTTGATTCTTGCTGCTTGCTTCTTTCGCATGTCTCTCTCCTGTCGGCTCCTCTGTGCTGGCAGCGTTGTGACGTCACAACGCTGCCAGAAGCTGGGCATATTTTAAAATGCGGTGCGGCACTGTAGCAGCACCGCATTATTGGGCGATCGCACCGTTCGCATTAATTTAGCAATGATTATTGGGTCCCCGGTCTCAGTGCCACCCCCCAGAGGTCATCGCGCCCTAGGCAGCTGCCTAAGGCTGCCTAATGGTAGCACCGGCCCTAGGAGTACTGGTGCTGAATTGCTGTTTGGAGGCTTCTGGGGTACCTCTTTGGTAAGTTAGCTCTCAATTTAAAAACACATATATGTATGGCCCAAATACATAGGACTCTCACTGTTTAGAGTTAGGACCACCCTATTAGCAAAAGCGCCGTGTAGTGGCGGGTGGCTTTAACATACATTTGCAAATGTGTGCAACTATGACTTGTGCATTTTTATCTACAGTAGAAATGGCAGATCTTTTGCTGGCTATAGCAGTGTACTGAGGGATTTTTCTGTGCAGAAGTGAGATATGGAAATCTCACATTATTATGTGATGTGACACAGGCAGTGTCGGACTGGCCTGCCGGGGAGCCGGGGTATCCCCCGGGAGGCCCTGTTGCCTGATAACCCCGCCCTCTTTGTTGGTGAGGCAGAGCAGAGAATTACCGAGTTGCGGTCAGTCTACATATGAAACGGAGACTGTCAAACTAATCCCTGCCTACAGCCAGCACGTGAGAACACTTCCTGCTCCTGAGACAGAGAGAGAGGCAGAAATGCTTCACAGTGACACAGATCTCAGATTACTCCTTCTGCTGTAGTTGCAGGCGTCCTGTAGTCATAAAGTTGCCATCCTAACTGCAGTGTGAGTCCGTGTAATCAGTAAGTAATAAATCGTGCAAACTTCTCTAGAGCTCTCCACTGTGTGACCTCGGAGGGAGGGAGATAAATTAGAATGGCTTCATTGCAATATACGTCTTCAGTGCCTCTATAAAAGGATCCTATTGCAGCTGACCAATGAATGGATTCCTAATAAACTAGTAACCAAATTCACTGTTTATATCATGTTCCATGTTTATTTGTTTTCAATCAATTGTGGGACTCTATTCCCTATAGAAGCATATCTTAATCAGAATAAAACACATTCAGACAGTTAGGTCCTTATAGGATTGCATCTGCTATATGCTTTAATATTAATGTTTTGCTTTTGTCCTTTGTAGTGGCATTGGATTATTATTGAGTGTACATTTTGTGGGTAGATCATTTTTTAGAGTCCTGTTTTTATTTGCCAGTGTCTAGAGTGTAATTAGATTTATGTAATATTTTAAATGTGCATATATTTTTATGCTAATAATTTTGTGGTCTCCATAGTGCTTCATGGATATATTAATTTTTAGTCTATACCCTTATATTGTGGTTTTCATATGATGAATGGTTGATCTCTAGTACTGTAGTATAGCATTTGTTTTCTGTGTACACTATGAGGGGAGAGAACACTAACCACAAAGAATGGACAGCACACAAATAGCTGATGATGATTGATTGTATTCAATTCATCCCTCCCCTTTCCCTGTCTCCCCTGTTTCACACAGTGCCCTCCATGCTGCATTTGCTCCCCTTCACTTACTTTCCTATTGACTTCTTTCTTCTCTTCTGTCTTTTCCTTCGCGGCTCCTCACTGCAAATGTCCTCTTTTTCTTTATGGACCATACTAAGGTGCTATACGTTGTCCTCCATGGCCTGACCCCATCCCCTTTAATGACTGACCACAACCCCTCTTACAGTTGGCCACACCCCATTGTAGTGGGCCCCTACCGCTGCATTTCCCCCGGTGGGCCCTTCATGTCCCAGTCCGACACTGGACACAGGGTCTGATATATACTATTAAAACTGTTGCAACGCTACATAATAAATACCTGTAAAAAGTATTTAAATTGTAAATCTAATACTTTAGGATTCCAAATTATGGTAACCATCCCATTAGAAGAATTAGAGGTTAGGTAATGAAAAACATGTCTATTCAATGGACATTGTTTTGCTCCATTACTATACCGTATATAAAGATTTAAAGGTAACCACGATGGGTGATAATGTGTTTTATTCACCAGGAACATCAGGAGTGTCATAAAAATAAATAAATGGTAATCAGTGACTTAAAGAAACAAAGGGAAAGGAAAAGGTTTTTTTCGTTTTTGTTTTTAAAACAAAAGTGGTAATTTTGGTAATATTTATGTATTAACATTTGGTGGCCACCCACCTGAATGGTTAGAAACTAAAGTAGGGGATACACACAGAGGTGGTAATACATAACATTCCTAAAAATCACATTTTTAATGAATGATTTACACTTTAAAGTTAAAAAGGTTCCACAGGGGGGGGGGGAGGGGGCTTATTTAAACAGTCAAATATATGTGTAAATCTCCAGAATATGTTCTGGAAAAAAAATGATTAAGTGAGATAGCATTGTTTGACGGAAATGTATTATGCATACTCATGTTTTTTTCTGTCTCCACAGGTTACTAGGACCCAATTGTCTAAATTTGAATTATATTGTGGAGCAATTTCAGAAGAATTGTAGCTTTACTCCTCTTGTCAACCATGGATAATTCTATAGGTCAGGAGCAGTAGTACTTTTTCGACATCTACTATTAAAAAAGGTCATGCGGGAACAAAGTGTGAGAAAGTGTGCTCAAAATCCAAACACTGTTTGTCAATCTCAAAGAAAACATCAGCTCTTGATGAAAGGATGAAGGAAAAATGTACAAACCAAGTATAGCAGACACCGAACAATGGATCTCTGGGTGAGGGTGAAAGCAGGTAACAGAATAGGGCTGGTTCAGGTGAACAGACTGAGTGGAAAGAACCAGGAATAAGGATGTCAGCTAGCAGCTTGCAAAAGTCCCAGGGAACAGGAGAAGAAACAGGAGTAACAAATAAGAACAACATCAGGAACAGCAACACAATGACCAGCAAAGGGAGGGAGGCAGGCATAAATAGGGAGAGAACAGAGATGAGGGGGATAATTGTGGATTTCCCACATCAATTGATCAGATTTTAAACAAGTAGTTAATGCCATGTGTCCATACTTTCAAATTCCATCTCGATTCTATTTCTTCCGAACAGCAATTCCTCAGCTGTACCGGCAGGTTAAAGAAAAAGTAATTCAGTTCACTAGAGAATGCCATTGTACCAACTATTCACTTAACTATGGATATGTGGACAACTGGTACTTGTCAAACAAAGACTACATGAATGTGACAGCCTACTGGCCATTCTCATCATCCTTTTAGCATGGTTGTGCTAGCACACAATGTCAGGACATTCACAGGCAAGAGACAAGCTGCTCTTTGTGTCGCTGGTTTCACAAAGAAACATATCGGTATCAATTTTTTAGAAAAACTCAGGAATGTCAAAGCAAAATGGCTCACTCCACTAAGATTCTCTTTTGGATTCATCATTGGCAATGATGGAGCAAACACTTGGTAGTGCATAAAGTTTTAAAAAATGAGAGGTCAGTGCAGGAGATGCTGTCTGTGGCTGTAAAATATCAGTGACCACATTTTGGACATTGTAGCAACTGCAAAAAAACTATGATTTGTCCTGTCAGTAACTGAAGCAAGGGTAGAATTCCAAACTTTATATGCTTAAGTGACTGGAGGAACAGCAACAAGCCATCAAGACCTACACATGAAGCCATGAGATAGGGAGAATAGCTTCTGTTTTATGCAAGTTACTCAAACCATATGAAATTGTAACAAATTAAGTAAGTTCAGACACTACCAGCCTAAGTCAAATCATACCCCTAATCAAACTACTGTAAAAGCAGCTGGAGAAGCTGAGGAAAAGATTAAGCTTAGCAATTCTGCAAAGTATGTCGGCCTTGTAGCGCAAGTACTTTATTCACTTGCCAAATATTTTGACACCACTGCCATGTCTCAATCTGATATACCTTTTAGAATGGAGTGTTATGCACGTTTGGTCGCTATCCAATAACGATTGTCGAATCTCGATTTGTGTTTCCAACGCACAAATATTTATTCTCAAAAAAGTAGCAGAATAATTCAAGCGAAATAATAATAAGTACAGCCGTTACTTATCGCAGGCGCTCTGGATCCAGTGGACAGTCATTCAGGTCTGAAGTCTGTGGTCAAAGATGACTGCTCACTAGATGACTGCTGCTTATATGCAGTCAGAAATACAGTGAAACAATGTAGATGACGTGGCTTGCTTCTATTGGTCCAGGCTTCAGGAGGGTCCAGGGTGTTGCAGATCCTAGACTAGTTCAAACCAAAATAACCAAAGGTTTATTCCCTAACATCAATAACTAGAGTATGCAATGTGCAATCTCTTCGCAGAGACAGCTGCTGATGAATAGGGGATTAAAATTACACCAGACATGACATATTTCTTTTAAGCTGAACCATATGTTTTACTAACATGCGTATATCTTATAATATTAAAAATAAATACTACTATATTTTGACATAAATAACTATGTGTTGCAATTACAATTAATGTGTACTATTTACATACGTGCGTATTTGTGCGAATGTGTGTAAATGTGTAAAAACTGTTATTGCCACGTGTTGCGTACGCCCTTCCACGCCATAGCATGCTCTATGCATCTTTTCAGGCAAAGCTAACCAAGTTTGCTTGATATTAATTGAACTGACTTTATCCAATTGGCTGACTTCGACAGCTCCACCCTTTGATAGTGTAATAGACTGACACAAAATCACAGTTTCAAGTTGAGGATTGTACAACACTTCTTCACAGACCATGATCTCGGTATCTCTCTCCACCCTTTCAGTCTCGTTCTCAGTGTATCAACAGGAAGACTGTTTTTTACACTTCAACACAGTAGGAACACATTTGATACATAAACCAATTGCTAAGATGACACCAAGTTTAAGAAGGAGCTTACTTACACTAGCAACCATTTCCTGTACCCACTCCCCCAGACCAGAGAACCATTTTACAGGGTTCAACCATGAGAACCAACCTGTCAACTTTTCCCCGACCTCATATAATGAAGAATTATGGTTCCTTCGAAATTCCCATTTAAGTTGCAGAATTTCATCCATCTTCCGGTCTATAATTTCCTTGGAGTCATCTGTATTATTGGTGATGTACATGCAACACTTGACAGCAAACTGGGTGGTCAAAGTCACACAGTATCCACCAGTAATAGAGGTGAGATAATTCAGTACCAACCTATGTTGCACCAACTCCTTCTTGTGCACTTGTAGCTCCCTTCCCGTATACCTGAAAGTGTCATCATACATGTCAGTGATATTGTCTATCAATTTAGCTAGGTCTTGAATATATTTGAAATTTAATGTTCCCCGAGTGGTCCTGGTGAGATCTAGAGCAACTATAACTTGAAAACCAGAGGTTTCACTAATCAATTTTGTAGCTATTGGTTCCTCACCACGAATCATATTTCTCTTGCCACGGTGTTCATACTGTGTGTGTATGTATGGTGGGGATGTAGTCTTGTGAGTACCAACCATTTCTTCATAAGTAATAGTCATGATTTCAGGAATCAGTTTACTTAAGAAACACAAACCTTTGGAACTCGGAGTCACCCAGAAATAAGCTTTTCTCCCACAAACAAAGTACACATCATCAGGGAGAACATAAGGAACAGTATGCCCATTAATTATATCACATAGGGTTTTGACAAAACTATCTATGCCTAGTGTCTACATTTGTTTAAGACACGTGTCAGCATGGATAACATTCTTACAATTACCTATGGAAACCTTCCCAATGGATACTTTCTTATGTTTGGTTACACGTCCTAATTTATGGTGTCCATCAACATTCCTGCCTATTGGTGACCTTGTAAGTCTCCCTCCAACATGAGTGTGGCGAGCCATTGTCTGATCTGATAGGTCAGCTTCCCAATTCTCCAGACGTTTTGCATGAGAGATATTTAGGCACAGTAAAGATCTGTCTAAGGAGTATTGTCGAAGCTTCAATTCGAGTACCTCAGAGATGTTTAGTGGGAACGGCACTAGTCCTATGTTATGCTGTCCATGAGGCACATGAGAGCACACCCAGCACTCAGTTTGGTTTAGAACCTTACCCACTAAGGAGTGATAATCCTCCAGAGGATGCCTGCCCACGTCCAGATTACCGGTGGACTGGCATCGCTGGATGCATTTCTCTTCAACTAGGGAGTCACAGTATTTACAAATACAATCTTTATCAGACAATAGCCCCTCACACTGTCTCCGAGTTCCAGGGCTAGCAGACCTTTACATAACCCCTGCACCAAGCTTGATAATGGGCTGCTCTGGGTATTCTAGTAACTTTTCCTCGACATCCATCTCATTGGTATCACTACCAGAACCTGCCTCTGTCCTCCATCCTCCTTCACAAAAATAGAGTGTCCTATAAAAAGTAAAAACAAGGAAAATCCTGGAACAAAACAAAAACAAAAACCGCCATTCCATCGCTGGAAAGATAGTTTTGAGGCAACGTCTCTGGTTCAGGTGTCTTGACAGCAGGCTTTAGGTCTCCCGTCACAGGTTTACGAGTAACAGATCGGTGTCGTCAGTCTCAGCTTTATCTCGCACTTTCTCCGGGTTACTGACTTTCCTGCAGTGGGTGGAATGGACCTAAGTGTCTCTCTCTCTGCAACCTTCAGTGATGTGGTACTGGTCAGCAGCACTTGGTACGGGCCTTCCCAAAGGTCTGTTAAACAACCTGAGTGTAAGAAATTGCGGATCATAACATAGTCCCCAGGTTCAACATCATGACAGTTCGTTTCTGGCATACCAGGGGACAGCATTTTTAGTTTTTGTTGTTGTTGCTTTAGCTGTCTGCTCATTTTTATAAGATATTGCACAGTCACTTCATTATTACACTTAAAGTCGTCTTGCGGACTCACAATCAAATGAGGTTGTCCGCCAAACAGTATCTCAAAGGGGGACAGATTAAGAGGAGGTCTAGGAGTGGTTCGGATGCTATGGAGGACTAGTGGCAAAGCTTCGGGCCACGCTAACCCAGTTTCAGCCATTATCTTACAAAGCTTGTTCTTAATAGTACCATTTACTCTTTCCACCTTACCACTGGCTTGTGGTCGGTAAGGGGTGTGAAGTCTGCTACTGATTCCCATGAGCTTACACATGTTTTGGAAGATATCACCAGTAAAGTGGGTACCCCTATCACTTTCGATAGTTCTAGGGATACCAAACCTACACACAAATTCTTGTACAATTTTCTTTGCAGTGAACACAGCAGTATTAGTGGCTGCCGGATATGCTTCTACCCAACCGGAAAACACATCAATACATACTAACACATACTTTAGATTCCTGCAAGGTGGTAATTGGATATAGTCAATTTGTATTACCTGAAAAGGTCCGTCTGTAGGAGGGATGTGGGATGGCTAAGTTGGAATAGTTTTCCCGACATTTTTCCTCAAACAAGTAAGATATGACATTGCTTTCTTACCAGCCTGAGAGGAAAATCCAGGTGCACATCAGTATGCTCTCACCAGTTTGCACATACCTTCTTTACCCAGGTGAGTCAGACCGTGTGCTGCTTCAGCCAGGCTTGGATAGTATGTTCTGGGAGCTACAGGCTTACCTTGTCCATCTCTCCAGAGTCCTGAGGACTCTTGACCACATCCCTTCGCCTTCCAGACCGCCTTTTCCTGCAGGGAACACAAATCTTGCATTTCAATTAATTTCTGCATGTCTAATGTCTGAAAAACCATCATAGTCTCGGTCGATACAGTCATAGGTTGCCCTGCTGCCCATTTAGCAGCTTCGTCCGCCCTGTTGTTGCTCAATGACACCGGGTCTTCTTCAGAGGTGTGGGCTTTACATTTTATGATGGCTACTGTCCTGGGTAACTGTATCGCTGTCAAAAGTCCTTTTATGTGTTGTGAGTGTGCCATTGGCGTGCCTGCTGCTGTCGTAAAGTTTCTAAGACGCCAAAGGACCCGAAATTGTGCACTACCCCGAAGGCGTACCTAGAGTCAGTGTATATATTATCTGACTTACCCTTTGCCAACTCACAAGCTCTCCTATGACCTGACCCCTAGCGCTGACTATCGCTTTCCCGCGCAGTATTTGCTGCTGTTATGTGCGCGGGGAGCTGAGAATCTTCTATTCTATGTGAGTTTCTACTTTGTGTGTATCTATGTGTCCCACCTGTAGGGTTGTGTCTGTCCTTTCTACAATCCCTCCTAACATGTCCTTCTTCATTGCAATTGAAACATCTCAATATTCTAGGCTTCCTGTTATGTGGGTTGTATGCTGGTGTTCGTGTATGTATTCCCTCTAGAGCCTGTATACTTACCATCATTAACCTATCACTCTTCTCTTCCTCCTTTCTAAAAATATTTTTGTCATGCTCCACAGCAGACTCCCTAAGAGAATCTACTGTGATGCCTTTTCCAATTAGGTAATGAGGTTTGTACCCTATAGGATAAGCAAACAGAGGTAATGTTATCCCAATAACACTAAAGCAAATAAGTCCAATGAGAAAGATATAACCCGATGGTAGCAATTGGCCAGAAATAATGAATGCTGATAGAATATAAAGTTGCCAACAGGTAATAGGTAACAGTCACTTCAGCCTACAACAGCAGGCTAGTTGACCACAGTTGTGGCTAAGAAGTATCCGGCCAACAGGTGAGGAGCAGCGGTCACTACAGCATACAACAGGAGGCAGGTTACCACGGATGTGGCTAAGAGTATCCGACCAACAGGTGAGAAGCAGCGGTCACTACAGCATACAGCAGGAGGCAGGTTACCACGGATGTGGCTAAGAGTATCCGGCCAACAGGTGAGAAGCAGCGGTCACTACAGCATACAACAGGAGGCAGGTTACCACGGATGTGGCTAAGAGTATCCGGCCAACAGGTGAGAAGCAGCGGTCACTACAGCATACAGCAGGAGACAGGTTACCACGGATGTGGCTGAGAGTATCCGGCCAACAGGTGAGAAGCAGCGGTCACTGCAGCATACAGCAGGAGGCAGGTTACCACGGATGTGGCTAAGAGTATCCGGCCAACAGGTGAGAAGCAGCGGTCACTACAGCATACAGCAGGAGGCAGGTTTACCAGCAGCCACAGAAACAAAGTACACAGCTGACACGAGGAGGTGAGAATCAAGATCAGACAATTAAGGAGGGGTCAGGAGTGCCTTAAATAGAGACAAGGCTAATGGATAGCCAATTCCAATAAGGGAAAAGTTATAAAGAGACCTCCTGATCTGCACATGCGCAGAAGCCTAGTCAAGATGGTGGACGGCCGCAGTGCAGAACAGGCGCTGGCAGAGGGACAACTGGCCCAGCTCTAGATCTAGAAGTCCGGTGAGTGACACTTCCGCTGTGCACTCGCTGCTTTGCCACAATTTAAACAGTCATTATGTTTATTTCTCACTTTCGTTGACTTAATCAACCACACTTTATCTTTTACATTATTTAGTACCTCTGAATTAAAACTCCCTATTGTTGGGAAAGGCCTAACACAATCCTTGGTCATCTTGACCCACGTGTCGCAATACGCAGTTGCGTATGCACCATATTTCTTACACATAAGAAACCTTGCTGAACCAATAGGCCCTTCCTTAGGCAGTACCTTGGCCATCTCTAGCGTCTGCATAGCACCCATGTTGAACAATACCAATATCTATGCGGACCACAGACAATACCGCAGTACTCTGTCTCTTCCGCAAACACTTTCAACCCTTTGCTACAAGCAATCTACCGCTAGAGATCTCGATTTGTGTTTCCAACGCACAAATATTTATTCTCAAAAAAGTGCGGTTATTCGCAAAAAAGAGTATGCAATGTGCGATCTCTTTGCCGAATGAACCGGACAACTGCTGATGAATAGGGGATTAAAATTACACCAGACATGACATATTTCCTTTAACCTGAACCGTATGTTTTACTAACATGTGTATATCTTATCATATTAAACATAAATACTACTATATTTTGACATAAATAACTATGTGTTGCAATTACAATTAATGTGTACTATTTACATACGTGCGTATTTGTGCGAATGTGTGTAAATGTGTAAAAACTGTTATTGCCACGTGTTGTGGCTGCGTACGCCCTTCCATGCCGTAGCGTGCTCTACGCATATTTTCAAAGACAACCAAGTTTGCTCAATATTAATTGAACTGACTTTATCCAATTTGCTGACCTCGACAGGGGGAAAATTACTTTAATAATAATGTACAAATTAGTACTTAAGCTGTCCACCCTGCAGAGTATACTTGGAAAGAGTGTTTAGTAAAACTAGGAACATTGTGAGTGATCGTTGTAAAAGACTACTTCCCAAAAATGCAGAAAAATCTTATCGCCAATTACAAACAGAATCTGTAATGTTAGATTCCAGACGGGATGAAGTAATGTTGTGTGATGGGGATTTTGACATCAGTGATGAGGATGATGATGAGGGTGAGGAAGATAACCACTGTTAGCCAAATGCCCATTAGTAAATTGTTAGACTCGCTAACTATTCTCCAGTTCATCAACCAACAATAGGGTTAGGATTAGGGATAGGGATAGGGTTAGGGAAAGGGATAGGAATAGGATTAGGAATTGGGTGAGGCATAGGGATATTATTGTCGACCTAATAATACTGTATACATTTGAATTGTCAACCTAATAATACTGTCAATATTTAAATTGTCGACCTAATAATATTGTCGATGACTTTATCATCCACTTTCCAAACTTGTCTATATTAGGGTGTCCTCCATATAAAATAAATGTTAATTATATAACTGCCGAACATATGAATCACACCTGGGTGTGATCCGGGTGGTGGAACATGGATAATTCCTAGGTCTATCATAATCTGTTACATGTCTAATGAAGACACCGCTGTCCGTCTAATGAGTTCTGATACAGCTGCTGTCATCCCTCTCCAATGTGTCGCTGCTGTCCCTCTCCAATGTGTCACACATGCTGCCTAATATTATTTTTTTTGCAGAATGACAATGTAATTGATCTAGACATCTGTCATGAGGGTGATAGCATTGTCACCATTGTGGAAGATGACTACTTTTACCCAAATGCCCATTAGCAAATTGTTAAAATCGCTATCTATTCTCCAGTTCAATATCCAAAAACCAAAATGTGGGGGCCCAAACATATCAAGTATTTCTGCCCCAAAAGTGGCAGATGCTGTGGCTGAAGTGCTTGGCTTCTTAAAATATGTGAATGCCCTTTTTAACACATGGATGGGTGGGTTGGACAATTCTATCTTGCCATATTTAACATTATAGCCTTGGTCTATCATCTTGTGTAAATTGTCTACTGGTGCTGCTGCTGTCTGTCTAATGAAATCTGATTCTTGATGACTCTTCACTTTCCGTGATTCATGTTGTTTAACATTAAAAATATAGTGTGTGTGGTTCACTATTTTTATTCTAGGTGCAGCCTACATTTGTCTATCTACTTGTCTAAATGTCTTCTGATGCTGCTGCTGTCTGTCTAATGACCTCTGATTACTGCCTCTTCACTTTCCATGATGCATGTTGTCTAACGTTAAAAATAATTCTCCCACCATTTTTCTTTTGGGTGCAGCCCACCTTCATCTATCTAGTTGTCTAAAATGACCATCCTATCTGCCAGTGCTCTGCCACTATGTTTCAAGGAGATTGTAGAATGCTTAGCACACAAAAACATGGTTGGTCAGAATTTCTTAAAAAATGAGAGGTCTGTGCAGGAGATGCTGTCTGTGGCTTGTAAAACGTCTGGGCATTTTCGGCATTCAGTGATTGCATGTAGATCTTTGCACCAGCTAGAAATAAAAATGACCTGCCATGTCACCAACTGAAGAAAGCGGGTATACGTCGACGGCTAGACATTCATTTGGTCAACATTTCAAGTGTAAACAGTATTATTAGGTCGACAATTTACATGGTCAATAGTATTAGGTCAACAATTCAAATGTAGACAGTTTTATATGGTTAGTGTTAGGGACAGGTATTAGAGTCATTTTATCGTTTACCAATAATCAATGACTGCTGCGATTTGTTGTGGTTCCAACGCACAATTAGATTTAATATCAGAATATAGTTGGATGCAAAGAATAACAGTTCATTAAAATAAGTACAGCTGATTACAGACGCAGGTGCTCTGGATCCAGCATACAGCCATTCAATCCTGAAGTCTGTGGTCAAGAAGACTGTATGCTAGTCCCAGAGCTCAGTATATATACAGTTGGTGTTACATTGAAAACAGTAGAGATGATTTGGCATGTTTCCATAGGTTCAGGATTCAGGACAGTACAGTATAATGCAGGTCATAGGTCGCTTCAGTGATTTTCTCAAACCATTTCAGTTGTGGGGTGGCAGCTGCAAAGAGATTATTAGAAAATAGACTGTAAATGAATGTTAATGCTAGGAGTAGTCATTTAGGAACAAAAACAGCTCAAAATTAAAAACTAAATCACATGAAGTTTTTTGGCCAAAACCAAAATCAAAATACGTAGATGGTCTTATAACCAAAACACACATCTCTATTTAAAACACACTGAGGCCTAATTATCGGGCATATTTTTAGCCAAAACCATGTAGAAACAGCTGTTTCAGGGTAATTTATCAAAGCAATAACACCAAACAAATAAATAATAGATTTCTCTGTCATTCACTAAGTCTTTAGAAGCGCTGTCCCGATAGATCTCTATGGAGACAGTTATTTACCATGCCATCTGAAGATGGTGTTACGCATATCTTACCTTATTCTATGACCACCGGAGAGTGTAATCTCGCTGTAGAGTGAATCTGCGCATGCTCAGCCCTTTGACTGCACCTGCGCAGTACAGACAAGCTGTAAAGATACCGGGTCTTCTGGCCCAATTCTACCCACTTCATGTTGACTGGCCACCCAGGGGTGTGTTGGGGTATCTTCATCATGGTTTCTCGATGGTCACTGTCAGTCTCTTGTTGCAGGCTGTGCAGGTTTTTTTTTTTGTTTGATTGCTGACCAATGCTCATATTGTTCACTGTTTATCTCAGGCATTAAACTTGTAAAAATTTCTGTGATCATTACTGGTTCAGGAAGCTTATTATTTTTCTTGCAGGAACAACAATCAAGTGTCAGTAAATTCTTAATCAGCCATATAACAATTTTCACTACCACATATACAATCAACAGGATTGCCAAACTCTTTGCTATTAATGCCAATATTCCCAATATTCAAAATGAATCATTACTGACAACTTTGCCAATGAGGTTATGCATCCACACAAAGGCATTTTCAGAGTTTTCTCTCCTATGAGTGCAAATTGTTGAGCACTCCTTCCCCTTCTGTTTCTCACAGTGGCATACAAAATTTGTCATTTATCTGCCTGTTTCACACTGGGTTAGGGAGGCCTTGATCCCTACTTCAGTCACAACTATTCTGGCAAGACATATCTTAGTACATTTCTATTTATCAGAACAAGACTCCCCTGATTTGAAGACTTTGCAGTGTGATGCGTGAATCCAGGTGTCTTTTTACCTGTAATTTCACTGCCATGGGAGCAGAGGCGGATCTAGAAAATAGTTTTACCCAGGGTGATTTGGGGGGGCGATTTAGGATCCGCGCCCTTTTTGACACCTAAGGCTGCCAACGGCGGCACAATATGTGCAGGTCCATTCGGCAGTGACAGGCAGGGAGAGTGTGCTGCCCGGCTGCTCTGATTGTGTTTTAAACACAGTCAGAACAGCTGGGCAGCACACTGTCCCTGCCTGTCTCTGCAGAACGGACCTGCACATAGTGTGCAGCCGCTGGCAGCAAGCCCCTGTTAGGGGGGGCGATCGCCCCAATCGTCCCCCCCTGGATCCGCCACTGCATGGGAGTTGTCAACAGGACTTGATAAGGACCCTTGCATCTGAGTTCAAGACTTCTCCTGATGTTCTTTCTCCCAGTCCCCAGATTGCAGTCTGTCGGTACCTGTATCAAAATTAGGGTTTGGAATGGAAGAAAAAACCTGCCGATGGAGGTTAGTCATGGTTTTACATATTTCTTGCATACATCCAGTTAAATCAATTTAATGTAACCATTAAGCCGTTCTAGCCGCCCACTTGCTTGTGGCCTATAAGGTATAAGCAGTGTGAAAAGTTTGTGATACGCCCAAGTCCTTCATCACATGCTGCATTATCTCTCCTGTAAAAGTTGTACCTCTATCTGATTCAATAACTTCAGGTATGCCATATCTACAGATGACTTCTGAGATTAATTTCTTTGCTGTATTTTTGGCAGTAGCTTTTCCTACTGGTCAGGCCTCTGCCCAATGGCTGAAAATGTTTGTGGCTACCAACACATACTCGTAGGTACCACATTTAGGAATATATATATATATATATATATATATATATATATATATATATATATAATGCTTCCTTCTGGGGTCTTTACTCTTTGCCCTGGATTGTTTATTCCACATATCCAGCAAGCTACCACATAGTTTATAGCCGCACAGTTGAATCCAGGGGCAATCCAATTTTTCCATACCCTGATAGTCATTGCTTCTTTGGAATGATGCACTTGTCCGTGTGCAATTTGAGTCATTACTGGGTATAAAGCTCTTGGTAGGCACCATTTATTTTCCTTTGACCATATTCCTTGTTCAGCAAGCTGTGCACCCTCTTTTTCCCACTTTTTCTTTTCTTCATTTGATGCTTGTTTCTGAAAGTCTGTAAGGCTTTGTAGGTCTGGAAATTGAAATTTTTCTGCTTCCCCTTCCATTGAGTCTACTAGAAATGTAGTATTCTTTTGTTGAAGGGCTGCCTTTTGGATGCCTGATCTGCAAAATTATTTCCTCTTGCTTCTAGAGTTTGTTCTTTAGTGTGAGCTTGAACCTTTATAATTCCTACTTGTTTAGGGACTTCTAATGCTCTAAATATCTCATTAATTAAGTTGGCATATTTGATGGGTTTTCCCTTTGATCCTTGGAAATCTCTACTTTTCCAAATAGGATCGAAATCATGCGCCACTTCCCAGGCAAAACGCGAATCTGTATATACATTGGCTATTCGTCCTCCTGCATATACTAAAACCTTAGTTAGTGCTATCAATTCTGCTTCTTGTGCTGATGTTCCATTAGACAGTGTTCCTGATTCAAGCACCTCCTCCGCAGTAGTGATGGCATAGCCTGTGTATGGAACTCCATCCACATAATATCTAGATCAGTGTTGTCCAATCAGCGGCCCGTGGGCCGCATGCGGCCCAGCACGCCTGTTAATGTGGCCCAGAAGGAGTTTTGGTTGTGGCAAGGGGGCAGCACTGTTAATGGAAAAAAAAATCCTGCAAAAAAAAGAAAAGAAAATAGTTACCTTGCGGTCACGCGGTCACGTCAGCTGGTACACCGGCTCCCTCCCTTGTCTCCTCCTCCGTGCGGTGCTTGCAGTGAATGTCGGGTGTGATGTCATCATGCCCAACATCCATTGCGGAGCGCAGCACAGAGAAGTCACCCGCGCGAGAAGAACAATCAGCAGCACAGAATTGGAGAAAAGAAGAGAAGAGGACAGGAGAACAAGCCGATTAAAAGGTAAGCTAAGGGGGATTTTTTTTTATTATTTCAAGGGACGCTGACCAGTGAATAAAAGTCACCTGGTCCTGGAGCATCATGGACCTTATCTTCCTGCTACATACTTCTACTTGTAATACTAATGGGGCATTATATATTATTCTCTTTGGCCCATTATAAGTTGTTATCCCTTAACTAACATAGTGGTGTAATTAGCAAAACAGGTCAGAATTTGGGGTCACAGTGATGTATATGTCAGGTACCGCAGGCCTGGTCAGGGCACCCTGATATACAATGCCTGGCTTATATGCACTTTATTGATATTGCATCGAAACAATACAAAAAGTGATTATAGTATAATAACTAGAGAGGATTTTTTGAACAGGGCGATTGAAAGGTAAGTATAGGGGGATTTGAAAAAAAAGTGATATATATATATATCACTTTTTTCTCCTATATATATATGTTAACTATGTTTTCTATGTTTTTTTGGATGATCAGCTATCGTTATTGTTAGTGTATCTTATGTGCGGCCCAAACCAACTCGTTGTCTTCCAATGTGGCCCAGGGAAGCTAAAAGGTTGGACACCCCTGATCTAGATCCATCTACATAAAGAGTTAGGGTTGCATCTAAAAGTGGTGTGTCAGTGACATTATGCAAAGCTGAAGTTTCTAATTTCATAAGTTCCAAACAGTCATGTGAACATTTTTGTGTTTATTTCTTCAGCTTCTTCAGTTTCTTCTTCAGATGCTTCAGGTCCTCATATCCCCTGACTGATGATTCATCTCCTTTGTAACTCCCCTCTTTTGAATCATCAATGGGGAGCAGGGTTGCTTGATTAAGGACTGTGAATCTGGTAATTGTTATGTGTGAGGCGCTAAGCAAGGCTACCTCATATTTAGTTAGTCTAGCTGCAGACAAATGTCTATTTGCTTTTAAACAGGATGGAGAGCCTCTTATAACTGGGTTGAGTTATGCCGAATAATAGGTCAGTGACCTTTGTTTCATTCCATGTTTCTGTGTGAGGACCCCTAGAGCATGTCCTGACTGCTCATGGCAGAACAATGTGAAAGGCTTCAGGTAGTCTGGTAGTCCAAGTGCTGGTGCAGTAGAGATGGCGTGTTTCAAGGCTTGTACTGCGTTCTCTATTCCAGGTACATTGAGCGGTTCTGTTTCCTGTTGTTTCCTCAAGCATTCATACAATGGTTGCATAAGAATTGAAGCTGAGTGAATCCACTTTCTGCAATACCCTATGAGCCCCAAAAAGGCTCTGATTTCTGTTTTTGGTGTCTTCATGTCTCATATAACTTTAACTCTTTATCTTCTGTAATGGGGACTGAGAAGAAAGCGTTTGCCAAGTCGATTACTGAGAACTGTTTTGCATTTGGAGGTATCTGATTAAACAAAGTGTGGGGGTTGGGCACAATGGGAGTGTTGATCAACAATCTTTTGTTGACCTCTCTTAGGTCATGAACCATCCGGTATTGCATCCCTTGTCCGACATCTCGTTTCTTTACTGGGAATAGGGGTGTGCTATAAGGAGAGCAACATTTTCTTAACACCCTTATTTGTAGGTATCTTTGTATTTATTCTGAGATTGCTTTGGTTTGAGCTGCAGTAAGTGGGTACTGTTTAATTCAGGCAGGATGTGTTCCTGGTTTTAGTGTCAGTTTTATAGGACTTGCTTTAAGTGTACCCACATCCTGTTTTCCTTTGGACCATAATTTATCAGGTACTATGTTCAGCCAATCTGGTAGATAAACAGTCTTATCCTTTTGGCATGTGCTAATCTGCTCTAGCATGTAGATTGCTGCTGTAAGCTCTTCTTGGACTGGAGATCGGAGTTGACTTGTGAGTTTTACTCCATTTGGGGTGTATCTGATACTGGCTTGTATCTTTGAAAGTACATCTGCTCCCAACGGATTATAGGGACAAGATGAGGAAGTGAGAAATTGTATTGGTACTTCAATTTTCTCTTCACATACTAAAAGTGTGACTGGTTTACTTTCTGTTAGTTTTACTTCTTTTCCTGCCAGGCCTGTAGCAGGTAAATCAATTTCTGTTAATACTTGTTGAGGTACCTCCTGTTTTCTTAATACAGTGTGCTTTGCTCCAGTATCAATTAGATACGGTACCGTATTTTTCGCTCCATAAGACGCACCTGACTATAAGATGCACCTAGTTTTTAGAGGAGTGTCACGAACGCGCTCCCAGCTGCCGTGACGTTGGGGTGTTTGCTGTATGAGGTCACACACGATTTCAGCCCGCAGTCTCTCTCACCTATCACACAGGTTCTTAGACCTACGGAATCGCCCCCAAACACAGTGCTCACACCCCCAGACACTTCAGGTACAGCCACCACCTATTGGGTACGGGCAATAGGACCCCAATATACTATCCCCTACTGGCACACAGGCTTCTAGTTCCACAAACTAGCAAGACTCCCACCAGCACACACAGGGTTAACTCTTCACACCTCCAGACTGTTACACAAATGTACATACAAGCACACACAGCTTGTTAATCAAATGTATCAACAAATCACACACTGGCATTCCAAGGGTTTACCTGGACGAGCAATCTCCTCTACAAAGGCTATGGATTATTTAGAGTATCAAGGACGCAACTTATTAAATTTTAGATTTAATATACAAAAGGTACAGGGCATTCAGATATAAAGAAAAATAAGGAATAAACAAATAATAAATTTGACATAACAAGCAAAACAGTTTAAAATAAAAGAGATAACCTACAGAGCATTACTTACATATAATAATCTGTATGCCTGGGGCAGGCAGAAATAATGGACAGTCCTTCAATTAGATTGATCCCCAAAAGTCTGACAATTTGTTCCCTCAGAACACAGATTTTTAAGCAACCTCAAATGGGTGCGGCATTCACAGGGGCAGGGTTAATGCTAATCGGGGTTGTGTCCTGGGACACTTTTTCAAACCAAATTTACCTGTTGCCTGATTTATTAACCAATTCTACAATGTGATATATTTGTCCTGGACAGCGTTACATCGATCCAATTTTATCATTAACCAATCCCCTATGACTTTGTACATCTTTTCATATCAAACATGCCTAAGTACAGGGCATTCGCAGAGCTTCCACTCCTTTTCTATATTTTTCTGTGGGTCAGAATTCTTTATTTAACATATGAGCTGCCCTTCCTCATGCTATTGAGGAATAGGTGGTTGATCTCTGCTTTTATTGATTTTAAGTGGCATATTTTAAAACTGAATTCTTTCTGTCTATACAGTATTACATATAGGCTATGTTATCCCCTGGCCTCATTGAGCCAGACCACATGCTGAGTGGTACCTACAAGTCTATTCAAGTGTCACAAGCAAACAGTGCTATGTCCTGAAAGCTGCTAACAGTGGCAGGCTTATCTCCTCACACTGGGATGTAAAAACCTCCAAACACCATTACATCAGACTCTGCGTCTTTAACTGTTACACTAGCTTATCAATGGATTCATTTGATACAACCTATTTACCCTGCCGTTATGAATTATCCCTTGTAAATAAATGCAAGCTCTCTAATTTACACCTAGGGGTTAGTTTGTGTTTATACTACCTATTGAAGGGAAGTACTAGCTAGGGAAATACATGATCAAATACAATGGATGTCTGTGATCTGCATATCTAAAGCTGGTCTCTGCACAAAGGGTGTACCTAACTCAATTACATGTTCTTGGCCTCATTTGGTCACACCTTTATCTGAATTGACCATCAGGTTAATTTAGGTATTCATGCAAAGATTTATTTGGGTCCTGACATCCAATATTCTATTTCAGCATATCAGATCTATGCTTTATCCTGACATCTCCCCCCTTCAAGAGATGGCATGGGCATTGACTGACAGGTCAATGCCCAAGATCATCTCATCTAATTTCCCCCTGGGTCCACTGTAATAGCTGCTAGCTGGCTCTCACTGTCATTATGAGCCTTCAACCGATTATCATGAAAATTTCTCTCTATCATCCTGGCAGGGGAATCATACCACTGCTTCTGGCTGGTCTGGGCCTGCATCACATTCTCATGTACCAACCCTGTTACAGTGTGCACTTTGTCTCTAATCCTCATGTCTTCTAAGTGAAAGCCTGAGGGAAAAATGGCCAGGAATTCCTGATACTGTACCTCTAAGTGGGAACCCCTTAAGGCTGGCACAGCAGAATACCTACTTCTACTCTGCCCTGCTCCCCAGTTACAACCTTCCCTGTCAGTGGGACATCCTATGCACTTCTTATCTTGGGGCCTACATAACAGGACACTCCCCTCCCCCTTGGACTCATCTATCTGGGGATGTAGAGTAGCCGGGAGTATGGGCCCCTCATCTATCTCCTCTAAGCCGTTAGACGGCTGGCTAAGTGAGTGTGGGCTAGCAACTGACCCCCCTGTCTCTATGGAAAACTCAGACGAATGGTCAGAACTCAGATGTAGATCTGAGTGGTGAACATTCGAACTACAGGTCCCAGCAACAAAGTAAGAATTGCTGTCACTCGCTACTTCCCGTTGGTCAGGACTATGTGTCTCCCCCACATGCTCAATCGCTCTGTATGCAGCTGGTTCAGGCACAGAATATACATCTTCACTCTGCCCTCCCTCCCAGTTACCTGGTACAGCATCTTCCGAGCACATTACCTGGGTAGAAACATTGTCTTTCTCTAGCACAACAGAATTAATCACATTGTCATCTGTCCCATTTCTAGTAAGCATATTATCTACACCAGTATTACTGCCAACATCTGCAATAACAATGTCCGCTGTCCCTATCCCATGACAAGATGTCAGTGTAAAAACAGGTTTGGATTCTAACACAATACTGTTATTGACATTATCCTCATTATAGGCAGTAGGTCCAATAAGACATTCTCTTTCCTTATCACATCCTGGCACCTCGGGTTCTTCCCGTAAATCATCATAATTGCCAGAGTTAACACTGGCACGTATCAGCTTCTCATCATCACATTTCACTCGCACAGCACCAGATGCAAAATGATTACAGAACAGTTCAGGTTCTTTACACAAAGTCACATCATTGGCAGGTTCAGCATTATCCCATACTACCTGGGCTGAGTCACATGGTGTAACAGAATTAGAGATAGTAGGAACAACATTTGCGGGAACATACTGAGAATTTAACCATCCAAGATCAGTAACTACTAAAACATTTGTGGGAATATCTTCAGGCACTTCCATTTTTCCCCCAGAAATAGTCTTCTCAACAATTATGTCCTCTTTAAAATCAGCCTCCTCCAATAGCAAATTCTGTGCAGCATCTGGTAGTATGCTGCTAGCATCATCAGCTTCCCCCAGCAGATTAAAAGGGGCCTCTGGATGCAAAATCTCGGTAGCATATTCCATGTTATCTGTAGCTGGCAGGGGTACCTTTTCCTCGTGGGCCACCCCTATAGGCTGGGCGATTACTGATCCAGCTTGTGAAAGAAGCTGCTGCAGGTGCTGCCTTTCGTCAGCCACCCGGCGACACTGATCTAGCCAGAATGGGGTATGAAGTCCACCCCTGAAAGATACCTCTTCCTGAGCGTATTCAAAACTCTCCTCCAGGTAGTCCAGCCGTTCCATAAGACTCATCGTGTAGCCCGGAATAAGGACCATCATGCGATACTCGCTGAAAGGATGGATCGGGCTTTCCTCTTCCCAGTCGAGGTGTTCGATTTTCTCCCTGCGTGTCTTGTTGTGGCAGGAGAAACCTCGCAGCTGAGCTTCTTCAATTAGCTCTGCCATACTCATCATGACAAGTGGATTCTTTGGATTTATGAAAATGTACCTACTTGGATCCTCTGGTTCAGTGACATTATCCACACCTTGATCCTCTGGTTCTGTCTTGCTCCCCAGCTCAGGTTCCATATCACATTGCTTCTTTGCATCATCCTCCAATAATGCGTGAACCAGCTCCTTTTTAGTTTTATCTGTCCAGTCGAGACCTCGCTGCTCACACAGGGCAATTAAAACTTCTTTGGCTTTTTTCTTGTAAGCAGCTGCCATCCTTGCAGTCACTTTGCAAAATAAAAGATAGAAAAGAAAAACAAGAGAGAAGGGAAGGGAACTGCTTTGCACGTATGTCTTCAAAAATTATAGCCCTGAGTTTCGTCCTTGTAAAACTATTGTATTCCTCGCAAGGTTACAATCAGTTTATAAGTGCAAGGGTTAATTGCTTAAACCATGCACTTAATACTCTAAGAAATTAAATCATCCCACCGCTATGCCACCAATTTGTCACGAACGCGCTCCCAGCTGCCGTGACGTTGGGGTGTTTGCTGTATGAGGTCACACACGATTTCAGCCCGCAGTCTCTCTCACCTATCACACAGGTTCTTAGACCTACGGAATCGCCCCCAAACACAGCGCTCACACCCCCAGACACTTCAGGTACAGCCACCACCTATTGGGTACGGGCAATAGGACCCCAATATACTATCCCCTACTGGCACACAGGCTTCTAGTTCCACAAACTAGCAAGACTCCCACCAGCACACACAGGGTTAACTCTTCACACCTCCAGACTGTTACACAAATGTACATACAAGCACACACAGCTTGTTAATCAAATGTATCAACAAATCACACACTGACATTCCAAGGGTTTACCTGGACGAGCAATCTCCTCTACAAAGGCTATGGATTATTTAGAGTATCAAGGACGCAACTTATTAAATTTTAGATTTAATATACAAAAGGTACAGGGCATTCAGATATAAAGAAAAATAAGGAATAAACAAATAATAAATTTGACATAACAAGCAAAACAGTTTAAAATAAAAGAGATAACCTACAGAGCATTACTTACATATAATAATCTGTATGCCTGGGGCAGGCAGAAATAATGGACAGTCCTTCAATTAGATTGATCCCCAAAAGTCTGACAATTTGTTCCCTCAGAACACAGATTTTTAAGCAACCTCAAATGGGTGCGGCATTCACAGGGGCAGGGTTAATGCTAATCGGGGTTGTGTCCTGGGACACTTTTTCAAACCAAATTTACCTGTTGCCTGATTTATTAACCAATTCTACAATGTGATATATTTGTCCTGGACAGCGTTACATCGATCCAATTTTATCATTAACCAATCCCCTATGACTTTGTACATCTTTTCATATCAAACATGCCTAAGTACAGGGCATTCGCAGAGCTTCCACTCCTTTTCTATATTTTTCTGTGGGTCAGAATTCTTTATTTAACATATGAGCTGCCCTTCCTCATGCTATTGAGGAATAGGTGGTTGATCTCTGCTTTTTTTGATTTTAAGTGGCATATTTTAAAACTGAATTCTTTCTGTCTATACAGTATTACATATAGGCTATGTTATCCCCTGGCCTCATTGAGCCAGACCACATGCTGAGTGGTACCTACAAGTCTATTCAAGTGTCACAAGCAAACAGTGCTATGTCCTGAAAGCTGCTAACAGTGGCAGGCTTATCTCCTCACACTGGGATGTAAAAACCTCCAAACACCATTACATCAGACTCTGCGTCTTTAACTGTTACACTAGCTTATCAATGGATTCATTTGATACAACCTATTTACCCTGCCGTTATGAATTATCCCTTGTAAATAAATGCAAGCTCTCTAATTTACACCTAGGGGTTAGTTTGTGTTTATACTACCTATTGAAGGGAAGTACTAGCTAGGGAAATACATGATCAAATACAATGGATGTCTGTGATCTGCATATCTAAAGCTGGTCTCTGCACAAAGGGTTTACCTAACTCAATTACATGTTCTTGGCCTCATTTGGTCACACCTTTATTTGAATTGACCATCAGGTTAATTTAGGTATTCATGCAAAGATTTATTTGGGTCCTGACATCCAATATTCTATTTCAGCATATCAGATCTATGCTTTATCCTGACAAGGAGGAAAACAGGAAAAAAAGTATTCTAAACCAAATAGTGTAATAAAAGATTTAATAAACTGTAACAGAATAACATTTGAACCATGTAAAGTGAACAACAGTCAACAGTGGCATTAAGAACCATTATCACTGTCATTAACAAATAGAGACATAAAGGTTTGAGTACTCTAGTTTTATGGAAACCCCAAGAACTAATCATCGCTAGAGTCAGAATTTAGGAAGCTCATTTGTTCACAATCACTGACATCACTTTCTTCGCTGTCTTCATATAAGATACCGTCTTCACTTCCATCTAAGGCATTGCTAATGCCAAAATTTTTTTGGAAGACTGTACAACGATCTCCTCCTTCACTGAGTCCCATGATGTTTTCACCCATTCACAAACTTGAATGATGGTGGGCCTCTTCATTCATCCAGTAGATGTCAGATCATGATTACCAGCAGCCATCCATTTGTTCCACTCTTCTCTCATTAAGACCTTAAATGGCTTATTGATGGAAACATCAAGAGGTTGCAACTGGCTGGTAAGACCTCTGGGAATTAAAGCTAGATGAGTCTTCACTTCTTTGAAGCACTTTTTCGTTGGTTCGCTAATATGTGCTCTAAACTGGTCAAGCACTAATAAGGCAGGTTTTTTCAGAAGTCCTCCAGGACGTTTGGACCACACCTTTTCAACCCATATTCTCATTTCCTTTTCACCCATCCATCCTTTCTCATGTACATGTACAATAACTCCTCGCGGAATCACTTCTTTTGGAAATGTTTTCCTTTTGAAAATCAACATGGGTGGCAATTTGGTGCCATCGGCACAGCAGGACAACACACATATGTAATGGGTCTTCTCATGCCCTGAAGTTTTCACAGTGATGGTTTTGGCACCCTTCAGATCTACAGTCCTATTAGATGGCACATCAAAGGTTAGCGGGACTTCATCCATATTCCCAATCTGGCCAATTTCAAAGCCATTTTTCTTTCTAGCATCAATAACAAATTTATGAAAGGACAGAATTTTAGATTCATATTCTTTTGCCATTTTTTGTGCAATTCTAGTTTTGGTCCGCATAGCAAGACCATATCGCTTCATAAGTCTGTAGCACCATGATGGTGATCCTGTAAAATCCTGAATGCCTTTCTCTATAGCGTTTCGCTTCAAATATGATCATTTTTGTCGAGACACAGAAGCCATTATTCCGGTGACGTATGATCCATTCTTTCAGGTCCACCTCCAACTGTGGCCACTTTGCAGCATGCCCACGGAAAGTGTGCTTACTTTTATCTACTTTTTGCAGCTGATCTTCCTGTTTCCTCCATTCTCTAATCATTTTTTCAGTTGGAGGAGGCCCAAAATGTCTCTCCACTGCTCTGTTTCCACGCTCCTTAGCATATTTTACTACCTCTAGTTTAAAAGGAATTTTATATGCTAGCCTTTTCTGCTTTATCATTCTTGCACTGGTAGAATGAAGTACTGTAGTATTTTTATGCAAGACATGAAGGAACTGTCAGCATCATTTCTTCAATGTTTACCATTAAGCACTAACCATTTGCCTGCGCATTATCACTGACCAATAACCTGCACTAACCTGCACTGAGCATTGTCTTACGGTAAATCAATGACAACAACAATCAGCCATATTAAAATTTTCATTTCAGACAAATACACAGGCAATACTGTGTGCATTACTGTTAGGTGCACACAGTTCTGCCTTCATGAGCAGTACACACTGTAGCATTTAGCACACACACTAGCCTCCAAGACTCCCAGCCTCCCATAACTTACCTTATTCCTTCCGCGCAATGTCTTCAGCACTTCTCACATGGGACGTGCACCACATGACAGATGCCGCTGGATGGGCTCTCACTGATAGGCGGGGGGACGGACGGATCCGCAGGAGCGCTCACAACCACCACCGGCACTTTTCTCTCCAGCCCGGTGGAGCCGCTGGAGCCGCTACTGTATGTTTGCCCGCTCTCCTTCGCTCCATAAGACGCACACACTTTTTCCCCCACTTTTTTGGGGGAAAAAGTGCGTCTTATGGAGTGAAAAATACGGTAATTCTCTGAGTTTTGGGACTTGTCTTTGGCTTTCCTCTGCTTCTCTTTTTCTATGCCTTCAAGGACTTGGAGCATGGATTGCATTTCCATTGTCACTGCTTCTGGTCTTACAAGGAACAATTGTTGACGATATGTTTCAGAAAGGCCATTAAGGAATCTGGTCTTAAACAGTGTGCAATGTTGGCCATTATCTCAAGTGAAACCTTCATGTGCTTGAGTAGCTCTGTCATAATCTGGCAAAGCCAGTGCTGGTGCTGAAGTTACTTTACCTTAAAATTGGTTAAACATTTGGTGTTCAGCGGAGAGTGTAAATGGCTTACTATCATCCAGAAGTGCTAATGCAGGTGCACGGATAATAGCTCATAAAGTCTAAAGTCTTTTTTCATTTATGTACAAACATTGAAATCCCAACAATGCATTACCATACTCAAGATACAAGGAAGTACTTGCAGTACATGACAATTATAGCACAGTAAATAAGAGCAGTGAATGTGTTTACAACACTGATTGACTCAAAACTATTATGAGGATAAAAATAAAAACCTTTTGTTATCTACCATAATTTGACATTACATTGCATTACTTTCTTTCAAACCATCTAATATAAAATTTGGTTAAAAAAATAAAACAAAGACAAACCCAAACACTATTGCATATGCAACTATGTTAGTCCACTTCACCTTTTCTCTTTAAAAACATACCTTCTGACCTTCTACTACATACAGAAAAACCACCTAGTTCATGCCATTGCTATGCGAATAGCCCATAAAGTCTAATATCTCTTTCCAAAACACAGTAATCATTGCTCAGCAAAGTCTACGTTATTTAAATCCTTCACTAGTTTTTACTTATGTTTGTTGTAGCTGTGGACCGAAACATATTGCAAACTTCTATTCATTGGAAGTTGGATAAATTCAATCTGGATTACCTAAAGAGTCTTTCTCTGTAGCTGGAGATCTTCTGTGAAGAGAAAAAATCTTTTGCATAGTGATTAACATTTATTCACTAGAAATTACAGTAACTGTAACATGCTTGTTAGTATCAGTACACCATTATCAGATAACCAGTAAACATTTTTGTGCAGTGAACAGCTGCTAATAAGATACTTGCTTACGTGTTTCTCTGTGTAGTTTTACTGTGACGCTGTCAGGCATCCACGAGGATGAGTTAGATCCTGCTGTCTCGACTGGGATTGGTTTGACTCCACCTAGAGGAGCGAGTCTAACAGAGTGAAGGTTTTCACCAGGGATCCCCGCAAGGGGATTTGGGCTTTGCGGCTTCCACCCTGAAGGTCACGGCCCTCTAGGGAAGTTCCCAGTGAGACAGGACAGAAAAGTGGTTTGAGAGATGAGGGAGATCTCCAAATAACTACCAGAGGTAGAATGAGATAAGGCTGAGAGATGAGATACTTGGAAATGTAGAGAACAGGAGTTTGTAGCAGTATGCTGGAGAAGAGAAGGCGTTGATCCAGGGTAGTGCCACCAACAAGTGGAGCAGGTAAGCAGAGATCAGCGGTGCACAGGATAGACAGCAGACGATGAACCACAGCTATTACCACTAGGGAGTGGAACAGATCAGCGGAGGTCAGCGGTGCATACAGGATAGATAGCGGGCGTTGATCATAGCGATTACCACTAACAAGTGGAACAGGTAAGCAGAGATCAGCGATGCACAGGATAGACAGCATACAATGAACCACAGCTCTTACCATTAGGGAGTGGAACAGATCAGCGGAGGTCAGCGGTGCATACAGGATAGGTAGTGGGAGTTGATCACAGCGATTACCACTAACGAGTGGAACAGGTAAGCAGAGATCATCGGTGCACAGGATAGACAGCAGACGATGAACCACAGCTATTACTACTAGGGAGTGGAACGGATCAGCGGAGGTCAGTGGTGCATACAGGATAGATAGCGGGCGTTGATCACAGTGATTACCACTAATGAGTGGAACAGGTAAACAGAGATCAGTGGTGCGCAGGATAGACAGCAGACAATGAACCACAGCTATTACCCATAGGAAGCGGAACGGATCAGCGGAGGTCAACGATGCATACAGGATAGATAGTGGGCATTGATGACAGCGAGGATAAGGGTGCTGCTTCCAGGCCAGGTGTGGACACGAAGAACCAGCACTGAGAGGTGAGGGGAGGAGTACCAACCAATGGAATGACAGGGCAAGTAAAACAGGTGAGGTGGCCTGCACAGGTGCAGACTGCCGCCGACAGGACAGCAGGCAAGATAGGGAGAATCAGGATGAAGACAGGCGCGCCGATCCTCGAGTGTTGGTCTCAGGAGGCCGGCATGTGACAGACGCTATGTGTTCCATGCCATGAAAATATAATTTCCACAAATGGGCAGTCCCTAATCTCACAAACAGGGAATGTCAAAGTGACGTGACCTGGTCTAGTGTTCAAAGCCACTCCTTTCTCATCATAACACAGCCTCCTTGAATGACTCCATTGAAATCCAGGAAGAAGCAATCATTCATTCACAAACAGCCCTTTCTAAAGGTTCCTGACATTCAGCCATTTGGAGAGCAACACTGCTTCTCTCATAAATCTGTCAGGAGCCGCGGCGGCCTCGGGCAACTCCGCGACTCACTTGCTGCTTCAGTGAACGTCCCGGCCGTCTCCATAACGACCGGGGCGTCACTTCCGGTTTCTCGGGCCCGACCGTTGCCAAGGCAACGGCCGGACGCCGAGTGTAGCAAGTGGTGCGCCCCGGCAAGTGAAGCAGCCGGGCGCATGCGCTAGGATAGCCTGCGGGCTAATTAATGTCAGTAAGCCTAACCTGTGATGCATTTCAGGGCTAAGCCCTGATTGGCCAAAGTCTGTATATAAGGCAGGGAGGGCTTAGCCTCCCTGCCGGTTATAGCGTTCAGATGCATGTCAGCTAGCATGCTCCTGTATCCTGTTGGTGACAACCTGTGGATTGACTACCTGTGTATGACCCCTTGCCTGGATTTGGACCCTGCCTGTGTTTCTTGTGACACCGACCTCTGGCGTGATTACCGACCTTCCTGTTTGCCCGTGACCCCTGACCTCGGCTTGGTTTATTGGATTTGCTGTCTGCTGCCAGCCCTTGACCCGTGCCTGGACCTCACTCCGCTTTCCTGGGTTCTCCCCAGCCGGTACGCACTTCACGACCCTCTGTCAGTCTGCGCCCAAGTCTGTCCCCACCACTAGGGGCTCCAGTGAATACCTGACTGGCAGAGCAGATTCCGGGTGGTGTTGTACTGGCTGGAGGGGTTCCTAACATTATAACCTGCCAGTGAAACACTGGAGAGGATTATTCATGGACGGAAGCGGAACGAATCCCTCTCCAGCCCAAGTTCTAGCTGGACAGATTCAAACCCTGTCTCAGATGGTCCAGGGATTGTCGCAACGCCTGTCGGCACAAGAGAAGGCTTCTAGAACTGCGCAAGCCCAACAAAGTTCGTTGGTACTTGTTCCAGAACCAAAGATGAATTTGCCAGACCGTTTCTCTGGGGAAAGGTCAATGTTCCGCAACTTTAAGGAAAGTTGCAAGCTTTATTTTCGTCTAAGACCTCGCTCTTCTGGGTCAGAGCAACAACGGGTCGGGATTATCATATCCTTTCTCCAAGGTGACCCCCAGTCCTGGGCCTTTAGTTTACCGTCTGCCAGCCCTTCGCTTCTCTCCATGGATGCATTCTTTGATGCGCTGGGTCTTCTCTTCAATGATCCAGAGTGGCTTCAGCTGAGGTTCATCTTAGGGCTCTGAAACAGGGCCGACGCTCTGCTGAAGAATTCTGTGCCGAATTCAGAAGTTGGTCTACCGACAGTGAATGGAATGACCCTGCGCTTCGCAGCCAACTTCGGTTAGGTCTGTCGGAACAGATCAAGGATGCAGTGGTACAATACCCTCCGCCAACATCATTGGAGGACCTGATGCAACTCTCCATCAAAATTGATAGGCGGATCAGAGAGAGGAAAGCAGAGAAAGAGACATGTCTGGTCTACCGTCTGTATTTGCTTCGGTACCATTGGACCCAGAAGAACCGATGCAATTGGGGGCTTACCACCTCTCTGCAGAGGAAAAAGGCAGAAGACTAACGCAAGGCTTGTGTCTTTACTGTGGCACCAAAGGACACTTTTCTCACTCTTGTCCTAACAAGCCAGGAAAAGATCTGGCCTAGGAGATAAGGAGGAGATTCACCTAGGTCTACAATTCATCTCCTCAAAAAATGCATTGTTGGTTCCCGCACACATCACTTATGGTGCCTATTCTGCAGAAACCTCAGCTTTCATTGATAGTGGTGCCGCTGGGAATTTTCTAGAAATAGGTTTTGCTAAATCCTCAGGGATTCCTTTTCGGAATACCAGTACAGTTATTACTGTATGTGGGTTAGATGGAGAATCTCTCCCAGGTGGCAAGGTTGTGTATGAAACACCACCATTACATCTAACAGTGGGAACCCTCCATTCAGAAACCCTAATTTTCTACTTGATTCACTGTCCAGCTGTACCAGTGACACTAGGGCATCCCTGGCTGCGACTTCATAATCCTGTAATCGATTGGGCACAAGGGGAGATTACTCAGTGGAGGCCTTCATGTTCTCAGTCTTGTCTGAATCTACCCCTCCGGATCTTGTAGTCCACTTCTGATTTACTACCTCCACAGTACCATGAATTCCGGGATGTCTTCTCTAAGAAAGCAGCTGACACTTTGCCTCCTCACCGGGATTTCGATTGTGCCATTGACCTGATTCCTGGCGCTAAGTTACCGAAAGGGAGGCTATACTCCCTCTCAGGTCCTGAAACCAAAGCCATGCAACAATACGTTGAAGAGAACTTGCAAAAAGGCTTTATTAGGCCTTCAAAATCATCCGTGGGAGCTGGCTGCTTCTTTGTCTCTAAAAAGGATGGTGCGCTGCGTCCGTGCATTGATTTTAGGGGCCTCAATAAGATCACAATTAGAAATAACTATCCTCTTCCGCTCATCTCGGTTGTGTTCGACCAACTCAGAGGTGCGAATATCTTCACCAAGATTGACCTACGCAGGGCTTATAACCTCATCCTCATCAGAGAAGGAGATGAGTGGAAAATGGCTTTCAATACTCAATCTGGTCATTATGAGTATTTAGTTATGCCGTTCGGTCTCTGTAATGCACCAGTGGTATTCCAAGACCTCATTAATGAAGTTCTCAGGGAATTCCTCGATCAGTTTATGGTCGTGTATTTAAATGATCTACTGATATATTCCCGTTCATTGTCTCAGCATCGGCTTCATGTTCAGCAAGTTCTCCATAAATTACGAGACCATCACTTGTTCGCCAAACTTGAAAAATGCGAGTTTGAAGTTCAAAAGGTATCATTTCTGGGATATGTTATATCCGCTTCCGTTTTTTCTATGGACCCAAGTAAAGTCCAAGCTATTCTGGATTGGGTGCAGCCCGTTAATCTAAAAGCAGTACAAAGGTTCTTGGGCTTTGCAAACTACTACCGAAGGTTCATCCATGGGTTTTCCGATTTGGTGGCTCCCATTGTTGCCCTCACCAGAATAGGGGCAGATCCTGGTAATTGGTCCTGTGAAGCGATTAACTCCTTCCAGGCTCTCAAAAAAGCATTTATCTCCGCCCCTGTTTTAAGACATCCCAATCCGGAGCTGCCTTTCATTCTGGAAGTTGATGCCTCTGACATTGGTGCGGGCGCTGTCCTTTCTCAGAAAGATCCTGATAATCACCGACTCTTTCCTTGCGCTTTCTGCTCCCGCAAATTCTCGTCTGCAGAGGTCAACTACGATGTTGGTAATCGGGAACTTTTAGCCATTAAATGGGCCTTCGAGGAATGGCGTCATTGGTTGGAAGGAGCCATTCATGTCATCTCAGTCATCACCGACCATAAGAACCTGCAATATATTGAGTCAGCGAAACGATTAAATCCAAGGCAGGCCCGTTGGTCATTGTTCTTTACTCGTTTTTAGTTCATCATTAGTTATAGGCCAGGATCAAAGAACACAAAGGCTGATGCCCTATCTAGAAGTTTTTCCTCTCATCATGCACAAGTTCAGAGATCACTGCCGATTGTACCATCTTCAATTATTCATGCCGGGTTAGCTCAGGACTTGGGTGCAACTCTTCGCAGATTCCAAAAACTGGCTCCCTCTGAGACACCTGCAAACCGCTTATTTGTACCTGTTCATCTTCGAAAGGCAGTCCTCACTGAGGCCCACGATCATAAAACGGCTGGACATCCTGGTATCTTTAAAACCACAGAAAATCTCTCACATTCCATTTGGTGGCCCACCATGTCTGCAGACGTTCGAGATTTTGTTTGCTCCTGTGAAATCTGTGCTAAAAACAAAACCCAGAGGAATCGGCCTTCGGGTCAGCTTATGCCATTATCACTTCCTACCAGGCCCTGGACACATTTGTCTATGGATTTTATTGTGGAACTCCCTTCCTCTGCAGGCCACAATACGATCTGGGTAGTGGTTGACCGCTTCAGCAAAATAGCCCACTTCATACCCCTAACCAGACTTCCTAGTGCACAGACCTTGGCATCACTTTTTATCCAGCATGTGTTTCGACTGAACGGGTTACCATTGGATATTGTTTCAGATAGCGGCTCTCAGTTTGTTGCTCAATTCTGGAGATCCTTTTGTGCACTGCTGGGAACAAACATCAGCCTTTCCTCAGCATACCATCCACAATCCAACGGACAAACTGAAAGGGTTAATCAATCCTACAATTTCTACGTTTATACACTTCTGAACTCCACAATAACTGGTCAACGCTCTTACCATGGGCAGAATTTGCATATAATAATTCTTGCCATTCCTCCACCTGTACCTCACCATTCTATTGCAACTTTGGTTACCACCCCAGGTCCAACTCTCTGGCTTTGCTCAATCCTTCTGGGCTCCCTGGTATACACTCCACGGCTTCCAGTCTAAAAAACATCTGGAAGAAGGTTCACTCTGCCTTAAAACGAGCCTCATTCAACTCCAAGAAGTTTGCGGATCATCACCGTAGGAGATGCTCATTCAAAGTGGGTCAGAGGGTGTGGCTTTCCACCCGGAATATCAGGCTTAGGCAACCGTGTAAAAAGTTTGAGCCAAGATTTGTTGGTCTTTTCTTGATTATCAAGCAAGTAAATCCTGTGGCTTTTAGGTTGAGACTTTCACGTTCTTTGAAAATTCCAAATATCTTTCATTGTTCCCTACTTAAACCCGTAATTTCTTCTGGTAGATTCAGGCGAGTCCACCCTCGGAGGCCTCATTCGGTTAATGTGGAAGGGCACCGAGAGTTTTTGATACAGAAAATATTGGATTCTAAAAAAGTTCAGGGGCAAATACATTTTCTGATCCAATGGAAAGGCCGCGGTGTGGAGGAACGTGCCTGGATTCCACAACATCGTCTTCATGCTGATGAACTTATTAAAATATTCTTTAAACAGTTTCTTAAGAAACCTGGATGTCGGGGTCCTTTGACCCCTCCTCAAGGGGGGGTACTGTCAGGAGCCGCGGCGGCCTCGGCAACCACCGCAACTCACTTCCTCCTGCAGTGAACGTCCCGGCCGTCTCCATGACTGAGGCGTCACTTCCGGTTTCTCGGGCCCGACCGTTGCCAAGACAACGGCCGGACGCCGAGTGTAGCAAGCGGTGCGCCCCGGCAAGTGAAGCAGCCGGGCGCATGCGCTAGGATAGCCTGTGGGCTAATTAATGTGAGTAAGCCTAACCTGTGATGCATTTCAGGGCTAAGCCCTGATTGGCCAAAGTCTGTATATAAGGCAGGGAGGGCTTAGCCTCCCTGCCGGTTATAGCGTTCAGTTGCATGTCAGCTAGCCTGCTCCTGTATCCTGTTGGTGACAACCTGTGGATTGACTACCTGTGTATGACCCCTTCCATGGATTTGGACCCTGCCTATGTTTCTTGTGACCCTGACCTCTGGCGTGATTACCGACCTTCCTGTTTGCCCGTGACCCCTGACCTCGGCTTGGTTTATTGGATTTGCTGTCTGCTGCCAGCCCTTGACCCGTGCCTGGACCTCACTCTGCTTTCCTGGGTTCTCCCCAGCCGGTACGCACCTTACGACCCTCTGTCAGTCTGCGGCCAAGTCTGTCCCCACCACTAGGGGCTCCAGTGAACACCTGACTGGCAGAGCAGATTCCGGGTGGTGTTGTACTGGCTGGAGGAGTTCCTAACAAAATCAGAGTACTCTCATTAGACACCTCGCATTGTGTCTACAAATAAAACATTTTCTCAACAAAATCTCCCATCACCAAATATTCACACATATTTTCAAATTCTGTGATGTCCGTGTCGAAAGTGCAAATATATTTACTTAAACAAGTCTCATTTACAGACAGCATTTTATCTCGTAACACTTCTTTATGGGCATAACAAACTCTCCTGATTTCTGAGAACATTCATCAGCGCCATTTTCACACAGATTAAAACTGCTTATAATATCTACATGTACAAGCTCAATCCGACAATTCTCAACTTCATTAAAGAGAAAGCTATTTTTCTCAACTTCAGAAACAAAATTATTTTGTTCAAATACAGAAACGGCTTGTTGAATCCCAGCCAGCTGAAGGTCACTGTTTTCTCCTGACACTATCTGTACATTATATACAGTCTTGTCATCCACTGAATTGTGAAGTGACGTACCAAAGATTTTAAAACTTCTTTTGGAACTCTTCAAAACTTACAATTAAGCAATGCAGGCATTACATTTACAAATATACAACTTTTTAAACCTTGAAACATGTATATTTTAAAACAGTCAAGAAAGACAAACACTGATATCCCTTACATGCAGTAAAACAGAGACAAAACTCACATACAGGAAGAAAAATTAACTTATATTTTCCAGCCTACTGCTGTGCAACTACAAGTCCCAGCATTAAACTAAATACAAGTCAGCTTCAATATATTATTACCACTCGCCCCTCTGGACACATGTTAGTTACTCTTGAATTATTGAAGCATACTCGAAGAAACTTTTCATCAATGTTACATACATTGGCAGATAACAAAATACAGAGTCCTTATCTCAACACACTGAAATCTTTTACACAGAATAAGGGGGAGGCACATTTCACTCTTTCAGCTTCGCAGCATCAAACATACATTTACAGTACACAACCTACTTGATTCATTATATCATTCAGTTTCTCATGCATTTAGCATTTCCACATATTGACCTGATCTTCATAGCCAAGCCTTTTTATCCATTCTTTATTATTCAAATGAAACTGAGACCATTTCACCAAGTCTAATGTCCCCTCTGGGGGAAATCCTGAAATCCTGCTCTCTTGAGTACTTTCTGAATAATTTTAATAGCTTTACTACCTTCTCTCTCCTTCATTATATCCATATGTTTGCCTATAGTAGGCATCTTACAGTTCTGTGCCCCCATTATTGGGTTACTGGTCACAGTATTGTCAGTATCTGGGATACAATGTCCTGTAAGCGGAATAAGGTAATATAATTTTCCCCTTTGTACAGTCTACAAGTGTCTTTAATCCTGTACCTCCTAATCTGCCCTAGGAACACCAGATGTGAGTTTTATCGGCTTTAGATTAAAAGGCTTGCATTTATAACTGATCCAATCCTTTCTCTCAAGTCAGTGTATGGACATTATAGGTTTATAATCTGGTAACATATGATTTCGTGGCCAGTATGTAGTATTTCTTGATTCAAATGACATCCTAATGTACAATATAGTTCTTTTTCATTACTCATAAAACCGTAATATACATTTGTAGTTGTAACACCCTCTAGTCTAGGTCCCTTGCAACCTGAATATTTTCTCAGAACATTGCAGCAGGTACAATTCTTACATACACCCCTTTTGTTATCTTCTAATTCAAATTGTCTACATCCATCATAATCTACAGTATCCATACATTTATAATTTCATTATCCTTTCCTCTGACTGAACATTGGTTCATGGAAAACCCCCTAATCACCTCAACTGACTTTCCTTAGACATACAAAGAAATACTGAACAGAGTAAGAAGGTATAAATCTACACTTTTTCTTACTCATCGTACAGAATGTAGTTCAGCAGTTCTCTGGACATCAGTGGAGTCTGGCGTCAGGTGTGGAGATATTGGAGCATCCCGGGTGTGAGGCCCCAGAAATGTTGGGGTATCGGGGTTCACTGTTACTTTTATCAATCACCTTCAATGTCAGTCAGATCTTCCTTGATTTTCAGCCAACTGGTGAACAGAAAAACACTCAACACCTGTATGATATAATGCTGAGCTGCTTTTATTCTGTTCCAATCTGAGACCGCTTTAGTGTCTTTATTTATACATAAAAGACAACCAATTATAAGGCAGTAGATTATGAAAGTAAGTTAATCAACATATATTGCAGTTTTCAAACAATTATTTCTTCTTTCAGCATTATCTCTTTCCAGGTTTTCTGCCAATATTCTTGTGTTTCCCCCAGCTTTGAGTTCTTGGGTTTTATCTGTAAAGGACACTTTGCTTTGCTGCGTGTCCTTGGTCTGTTTCTGTTCGTGGGAACATCCTGCTATGTAGTTTCACATCCTTAAATAATTCTTACAATATAGGCTGAAATTTCTTTTTTAAGGTTATAGCATAACATATACGTTTCTAAAGCTTAGCACATTATAGATATTAAATCAATAATCATACAATTTTACCCTTACAGGTGCCTTGCTATGCCAGGGTCCTATAGTCACTCAGGCAAATGCAGTTAGAAAAGTACAATATAACAGTATTGTAATAAAAACAACACTAGAATATTATATACAAACAGAAAATAAATACTAGGCTGGTTTACCACATTTTCTGTCCCCTACCCCACTACAATCATGGCCAAAAGTTTTGAGAATGACACAAATAATTTTTATCACAAAGTCTGCTGCCTCAGTTTTTATGATGGCAATTTGCATATACTCCCCGAATGTCTTGAAGAGTGATGAGATGAATTGCAATTAATTTCTAAGTCCCTCTTTGCCATGACAATGTACTTTATCCCAACAACAACATTTTCACTACATTTCAGCCCTGCCACAAAAGGACAAACTGATATCAGGTCAGTGGTTCTCTCGTTAACACAGTTGAAAGTGTTGACGAGGTCAAGACTGAAGATCACTATGTCATGCTGATTGAATTAGAATAACAGAATGGAAGCTTTAAAAGGAGGGTGGTGCTTGAAATCATTGTTCTTCCTCTGTTAACCATGGTTATCTGCAAGGAAACCCGAGCAGTCATCATTGCTTTGCACAAAAAGGGCTTCACAGGCAAGGATATTGCTGTTAGTAAGATTGCACCTAAATTAACCATTTATTAGATCATCAAGAACTTCAAGGAGAGAGGTTCAATAGTTGTGAAGGAGGCATCTGGAAAAACACTTGTCCGGAGAAGGAAAGGTGAGCACTACCATCAGCCCTGTGTCATGCCAACAGTTAAGCATTCTGAGACCATTCATGTATTGGTTTGCTTCTCAGTCAAGGGAGTGGACTCACTCACAATTTTGCCTAAGATCAAAACAACTAAATTTTTGGTCCATGGCCAGGAAACTCCCCAGACCTTAATCCCATTGAGAACTTGTGGTCATTCCTCAAGATGCTGGTGGACAAACAAAAACCAGCAAATTCTGACAAACTCCAAGCATTGATTAGGCAAGAATGGGTGGCCATCAGTCAGTATTTGGCCCAGAAGTTGATTGACAGCATGCCAGGGCGAATTGCAGAGGTCTTCAAAAAGAAGGGTCAACAATGCAAATATTGGCTTTTTGCATAAACTTAATGTAATTGTCAATAAAAGTCTTTGACGCTTATGAAATGCTTGTAATTTTGCTTCAGTATACAAAATGTGTAGCAAAAAATATTTTTTTATTATTATACTTCAGTATACCATAGCAACATCTGACAAAAAGGTCAAAAACAGTGAAGCAGCAAACGTGTGTCATACTGAAAATTTTTGCCCATGACTGTAGCTTAAGGAGTTACTGTCGCCCGGCTGTCCTGACTTGAAGACCCATGGATGTGCAGATATAGTCCACTGGTAGAGAACGGCAACTCAAAACCAGCCACCATGCAGCTTCCAGCCATCAATCCCTAGAATGACCACTACCTCCCACCCTCTAGTGACTCCTTATATGTAGGGTCAAATTTCCACAGTGTTTTCCCCTCCCTGGGCATACCCCTGGTTATCTCTTTTTTAAATATTGGTGAATGCTGGACTAGGGGGTTGGAGGGAGAATGGAGATGAGCTGTCATTCCACAGTGGCTAGACAGAATGCCTCAGGCAGTCCTGTGGAAGACAATGGATAATAATTGGCCTCCCCCACCTCTCAAACTAAGATATCACTCAGCTCCTTCTGAAATTAACCCTATAACATATAGTGAAAATGTACAATGTCCCCTTATCCACATGTAATTAGACACTGCAGTTTTACTCTGGTAAGCTGGGGAACAAAAAACAGGCTATAAAAAGTACATGTAGTAATGCTCCACATTTTTGTGAGAAACGAGGAACAGGTTGGTTGAGGGGATATCAAGTTTGTTTCGTCACACAAGCCGGCAAAACAAGGAAGTAATGTCTTTCATCGCTCCCGCTAAAGACATCATTGGGGGGGACAGTACTTTACAAGGACGCCTGTTTTTTGGAAGTGCTGTCTCAGCAGGCAAAGAATAATAAACAGCTCCAAAAAATCTGAAACTGATTGAAAGTATCAGAGAAAAACCCTAATAATTGGTAAATAGGCCCCCTCTGACACAAAACATGTTTTGTTCTGTATTTGTTTTTCTGTATTAGCACATTTATCCATAGAAATACACAGACACACTGACTACTGCAAAACACATTGCTGATGCACGAATCACAGGTCAGTGTGTCCACCTACTCATATTAAGGAACTTTTACATTAATAAAGACTTCATGATTTATATAGTGTATTTCTCCAAATAGCACTTCACATTATTGCAGAGGGTGAGACAGCCATCTTGGGCACGCTAAGCTGCTATTCTATGGAATCGCTCACATCAGCCCCTGCCTCATTTGAGCTTACAGTCTAAATTCCCTATTACATAAACACACTTTAAGGTCCAATTTCTGTCAGAAGCCAATTAACCTACAAGTGTGTTTTTGATAATATAAATCCACAATATCCATTTTACTTGTGTTGTCTGTAACCTACTCTCACACTATGTCATTTGGGTCTGCCTACTGTTCCACAAAATGTTAAATCATTGACAAGAAGTCGAGGGGGTATATTTACTAAACTGTGGGTTTGAAAAAGTGGAAATTTTGCCTATAGCAATCAATCAGATTTCCAGATAATTTATTTAGCACATTCTACAAAATCACAGCTAGAATCTGATTGGTTGCTATAGGCAACACCTCCACTTTTTTAAACCCGCAGTAAATATACCTCCAGGAATGAAAACTGTGCATGGTGAATTACAAACCACAGATTCAAACCCATAAATTGAAGAAAATTGTCCAGTTATCAGTGGTAACAAGAGCAAAAGGTGAAACTCAGCGTAATTCACAAATTTTGAGTCTGAAGTTATGCAAATTGAGTCAAAAAGAATTTCTGAGGTTTTAGAAATCTGTGCTTGTGAACCCTGTATGTGTATATAGGCCTAGATTTGTGGAAATGCCACACAAGACTGGACTTAGGACAATCTAGGGCAGGGGCAACACTGTACACTCTAGATACATAATTATTTTTATTTTTTGAGTGTAATGCATTATTATTTAAGTATAATAAATACTTAACCATGGGATCAAGTAGAGCTTAAACATTTACATATATTTATTTTATATAAATGAAATGCAGTGTGGGTAAGAACTATATAGAGATATATTGGTAGGGGGTGTAGAGGGGGACAGGGTGTGGTGACAATAAAATGCAGTATAGAGGCATTGTGATAAATAATGCGCATAGGTCCTAAAATATATGAGGGTTTTTTCTATCAGTTTAAATTTTAGTGGTCTATTTAACATTGATGTCGAGTGGCCAGCAGTGAGAATTATTTTGTATCGCTGCAGTATGCAGTATACATTATGTCCTGGTGCTGAAATTTATTTTACATTGGCAAGCCCTAATGAACCCAAAGTGCATATGCCCTTTGCGATGGGATCCGGCGCTGGACAAAGACAGGCTTCTCCAGCTGTGATGGAGTCCATAGGACTCCATTAAAAATGTAAGCTAACACCAACGTGAGATGTTAAATTGGGATATATCGCAGTCCCCATACAAGTCTATGGGGACTAGAGTGACAAGTTAAGCCAGGAGAAATCAGAGGTTTTGACCACTTCATAAATTAAAAGAAGAGCTGCGATGGCCATTCTAAGCTGCTTTCTCCAGATTTTTGGCTCATCATAGCTTAGTAAATAGACCCCTTAGACCAGTGGTGGGCAAACTCAGTCCTCAAGGGCTACCAACAGTTCATGTTTTTAGGATTTCTGTCTGTAGAAACAGCTGGGATAATTACTGACCCAGCCAAATAGATTAACTCAGCTGTGCATGATTAAAGAAATCCTAAAAACATGAACTGTTGGTAGCCCTTGAGGACTGAGTTTTCCCATCACTGCTTTAGACTAGGGATGTGCACCGGCGACTTTTGAGGTCTCGTGTTTTGTGTTTTGGATCCGGATTTTCGTTATTTTTGAGGTTCGGATTTGTCTCGCAAAACACTTGACGAAAGGTCTCGGTTCGGATTTAAGGTATTGGATTCGGATTTTTTTTGAAAAAAACATAAAAAGTTTAAAAATCAAGTTTTTGGGCTTATTTTCACTCCTAGGCTATTATTAACCTCAATAACATTCAATAACAAGCATTTCCACTAATTTACAGTGTATTCTGAACACCTCACAATATAGTTATTAGTCCAAAACGTTGCAAAAAGGTATCTTTCTGGACTGCGTAGAGGAGTGGGTCACCACAATATATCTTAAAAACCCTGAACTTTTATGATTCGCACCAATAATTGTACCTGGACTGCGTAGAGGAGTGGGTCACCACAATATATTAAAAACCCTGAACTTTTATGAATCGCACCAATAAATGTACCTGGACTGCGTAGAGGAGTGGGTCACCACAATATATTAAAAACCCTGAACTTTTATGAATCGCACCAATAAATGTACCTGGACTGCGTAGAGGAGTGGGTCACCACAATATCTTAAAAACCCTGAACTTTTATGAATCGCACCAATAAATGTACCTGGACTGCGTAGAGGAGTGGGTCACCACAATATATTAAAAACCCTGAACTTTTATGAATCGCACCAATAATTGTACCTGGACTGCGTAGAGGAGTGGGTCACCACAATATATTAAAAACCCTGAACTTTTATGAATCGCACCAATAAATGTACCTGGACTGCGTAGAGGAGTGGGTCACCACAATATATTAAAAACCCTGAACTTTTATGAATCGCACCAATAAATGTACCTGGACTGCGTAGAGGAGTGGGTCACCACAATATATTAAAAACCCTGAACTTTTATGAATCGCACCAATAAATGTACCTGGACTGCGTAGAGGAGTGGGTCACCACAATATATTAAAAACCCTGAACTTTTATGAATCGCACCAATAATTGTACCTGGACTGCGTAGAGGAGTGGGTCACCACAATATCTTAAAAACCCTGAACTTTTATGAATCGCACCAATAAATGTACCTGGACTGCGTAGAGGAGTGGGTCACCACAATATATATAATAAGAAAACCATCAACTTGTTTGATTCGCACCAATAAATGTACCTGGACTGCGTAGAGGAGTGGGTCACCACAATATATTAAAAACCCTGAACTTTTATGAATCGCACCAATAAATGTACCTGGACTGCGTAGAGGAGTGGGTCACCACAATATATTAAAAACCCTGAACTTTTATGAATCGCACCAATAAATGTACCTGGACTGCGTAGAGGAGTGGGTCACCACAATATCTTAAAAACCCTGAACTTTTATGAATCGCACCAATAAATGTACCTGGACTGCGTAGAGGAGTGGGCACTGGGCACCACAATAAAATATATAAAAAACCTTCAACAGGTCTGCATTACACTACACATACGGCTGCTCCTCCATCCTCTCCATCATATACATGTTGGAGTTTTAGCGTGTGACAACCTCTTGTTTTTGATAATGTCAGTGCATTTTGAATATTTTTCAATTTGCCCCACACCACTGAATGTACTTTATCTATGATACGCATCTATCTATCTTGACTGCGTAGTGTGGTGGCCCCGGTACACAATTTGGTACCGAGGCCACAATATAATTAAAAAACCCTCCACGTGTCAGAATTCCACCAAACAAGTATCTGGACTGCGTAGTGGGGTGGCCCCGGTACCCAACTTGATACCGGGGCCACAATAAAATAAATACACCCTCCACGTGTCAGAATTCCACCAAACAAGTATCTGGACTGCGTAGTGGGGTGGCCCCGGTACCCAACTTGATACCGGGGCCACAATACCTCCTCCAAACATGCTACAGACAATTCGTCATTGAGATCCCATTAAGTATGTTAAAGACAGACAGGGTCCAAGTGTTATTAGTTGACTTTGTAAAGAAAAAAACTGTCCCTGTTGCACATAGTCGTGCAATGAAGACTTACTTTTTCATTTAAAGGCACGATCTTTCAAGTGTAGTGTTTGTAAGTCTAAGTCATATTATACTTTTGGTAAAATTGGTTTTTTTTGTTCCTCTTTATGTTAATTAATTAGTAATAGAATTAAAGTAGGAAATAGAATTAAATAGAATTAAAGTAGGAAATAGAGTGGTATAGAGTTGTAGTGTGGTATAGATAGAGTGGTCCACACAATATAATAATAAAACCCTCAACTGGTCTGAATTCCACCAAACAAGTATCTTGACTGCGTAGTGTGGTGGCCCCGGTACACAATTTGGTACCGAGGCCACAATATAATTAAAAAACCCTCCACGTGTCGGAATTCCACCAAACAAGTATCTGGACTGCATAGTGGGGTGGCCCCGGTACCCAATTTGATACCGGGGCCACAATACCTCCTCAAAACATGCTCCAGACAATTCGTCATTGACAGACCCCAGACAGACAGGGTCGTAGTGTTATTGTTTGACTTTGTAAACCCAAAAAAATGTCCCTGTTGCACTTGCACATAGTCGTGCAATGAAGACTGACTTTTTCATTTAAAGGCACGATCTTTCAAGTGTAGTGTTTGTAAGTCTAAGTCATATTATACTTTTGGTAAAATTGGTTTTTTTTGTTCCTCTTTATGGTAATTAATTAGTAATAGAATTAAAGTAGGAAATAGAATTAAATAGAATTAAAGTAGGAAATAGAGTGGTATAGAGTTGTAGTGTGGTATAGATAGAGTGGTCCACACAATATAATAATAAAACCCTCAACTGGTCTGAATTCCACCAAACAAGTATCTTGACTGCGTAGTGTGGTGGCCCCGGTACCCAATTTGATACCGGGGCCACAATACCTCCTCAAAACATGCTCCAGACAATTCGTCATTGACAGACCCCAGACAGACAGGGTCGTAGTGTTATTGTTTGACTTTGTAAACCCAAAAAAATGTCCCTGTTGCACTTGCACATAGTCGTGCAATGAAGACTGACTTTTTCATTTAAAGGCACGATCTTTCAAGTGTCAGAAAGAGAGAGAAGACACAGGAGAGGAGAGTTGTAGCTGGGGACCTGGGGTGGAAGCTCCCAGGCTCCCCCAGCATTGCCTGGAAGTCTGAGCGTGGTGACTGAGCCAGGGCAAGGAATGTGTGCCCTGGATGAGGGGGAGAACTCCATGCCACTATAGTGAACCCAAGAGAGAGGGGGACACTGCACATGGAAGAGGCCCTGGAGTGAGGGCTGCTACAAGAGGCATGGTAGCTGTAGTGTCAGATCCTGAGGCTGAGAGTACACAGAGTGACGTGTCAGAGCACAGGAGACATTATCCCCGCAGAGGAGGGATGAGCTGCAGTTGAGAGGTCTGTTGTTGAAATAGGACATGCACACTTTAACAAACCAATCATTTCAGCGACAGGGCCTACCAAACAACTTTGACTGAAATGATTGGTTTGTTTGGGCCCCCACACCAAAAAAGCTATTCATCTCTCCCTGTACAGACTAAACAGGCTCTACTGAGGCAAGATGTCGTCCTCATCCTCAACCTCTGATTCCTCTCCCCCTACAGTGTGTACTTCCTCCTCATCACACATTATCAATTCGTCCCCGCTGGACTCCACAACCACAGGTCCCTCTGTAGTATCTGGAGGGCAGTGCTGTACTTCATTGAGGAATTGATTATTCATTTTTATAAACATCATTTTTTCAACGTTGTGAGGAAGCAACCTCCTTCGCCGCTCACTGACCAGGTTCCCCGCTGCACTAAAAACTCTTTCCGAGTACACACTGGAGGGGGGACAACTCAGGTAAAATAGAGCCAGTTTGTACAGGGGCTTCCAAACTGCCTTTTTTTCCTGCCAGTAACAATATGGACTGTCTGACATGTCTACTTGGATGGTGTCAGCAAAGTAATCATCCACAATTTTTTCTATTGTCACAGCATCCAATGCAGCGAGAGTAGACATGTCTGCAATGGTTGGCAGGTCCTTCAGTCCGGACCAGATGTTATCAGCATCCCCGCCAGTGCCTCTTTTGGGAAAACTGAGCTTTTTCCTCGCAGCCATAGATGTGGAAGAAAATGAGGGTGGAGCTGTTGGCATGTCACGGTCCTCTTCAGAGGACAATCTCCTGACCAGCAGGTCTTTGCACCGCTGTAGATTTGTGTCCGCCGGAAACAGAGACACAACATACGCTTTAAACCGAGGATCGAGCACGGTGGCCAGAATGTATTCCTCTGACTTTAAAAGAGTGACCACCCTCGGATCCTGGCAAAGCGTACGAAGGGCTACATCCACAAGAGCTACATGCTTGCTGTAATCGCAATGGCTTACCAGCTCCTCCCTCACTTTCTCCAGCTGCTTCTGCAACAGCCTGATCAGGGGAATGACCTGACTCAAGCTGGCAGTGTCGGAACTGACTTCTCGTGTGGCAAGTTCAAATGGCTGCAGAACCTTGCACAACACGGAAATCAGTCTCCACTGCGCTTGACTCAGGCGCATCCCCACTCCTTTGCCTATGTCGTAGGTGGCTGTGTAGGCCTGAATGGCCTTTTGCTGCTCCTCCATCCTCTGCAGCATATAGAGGGTGGAGTTCCAGCGCGTCACAACCTCTTGTTTGAGGTGATGGCAGGGCAGGTTCAAGCTTTTTTGATGTGCCTCTAGTTTGCGGTAGGCACTGGCTGAATGCCGAAAGTGTCCAGCAATTTTGCGGGCCACCGCAAGCATCTCCTGCACACCCCTGTCACTCTTGAGGTAATGCTGCACCACCAAATTAATGGTGTGGGCAAAACATGGGACGTGCTGGAAATTGCCCATATTTAATGCCCGCACAATGTTACTGGCATTGTCTGACACCACAAATCCCCATGAGAGTCTAAGTGGGGTAAGCCACTGGGAGATAATTTCCCTCATTTTCTCTAATATGTTGGCAGCGTTGTGCCTCTTATTAAAGCCTGTAATGCACAATGTTGCCTGCCTTTGCATGAGCAGCCATTTTGTAGATGCTGCTACTGATGCAGCTGTTGCTGTTGCTGCGGAAGGGGATGCATCTACCCAGTGGGCTGTCACAGTCATATAGTCCTTCGTTTGCCCAGAACCACTTGTCCACATGTCCGTGGTTAAGTGGACAGTGGGTACAACCGCATTTTTAAGAGCACTGAGGACACTTGATCGTACTTCTCTGTACATTTTTGGTATCGCCTGCCTAGTGAAGTGGAATCTCGAGGGGATTTGGTACCGGGGACACAATACCTCCATCAACCCTCTAAATCCCACTCCACTGATGGCGGACACCGGGCGCACGTCTAACACCAACATTGCAGTTACAGCCGCAGTTATACGCTTTGCAATAGGGTGACTACTATCGTATTTGGTGGTCATGGCAAACGACTGTTGGACGGTCAATTGTTTGGTGAAAGACTTAGCGGTCTTACGACTTCCCCTCTGGGAAGATGACCGACTAACAGCAGCAACAGCAGCAGTGGCAGTAGTAGGCGTACCGCTGCAGGATTCCTCGGATGAATCCCGTATTGAGGAGGACTCAGTCTGGCTGGTGACTTGGGCTGCAGGACTGAATCTGATGGAGATTGTGGAGGAAGTTGACGAGGAGGGTGTTGCTGGTGTGTATCCAACTGGACCACGGGATTTAGGTGTCCCTGTACCGATGAGGGTCCTAGCCCCAGTTCCTGAACTAACCACTGAACTATGAAGGTTATTCAGGTGACGTATAAGGGAGGATGTTCCTAGGTGGGCAAGATCCTTACCCCTGCTTATTTGAGCTTTACATAAGCTACATATTGCCATACATTGGTTGTCTGGATTTGGATAAAAATAACTCCAGACCGAAGAGGTGCATTTTTTGGTCTTCTGACCAGGCATGACGATGGGCTTTTTCATCCCATGGACATCAGCTGTTTCCCCCCCTGGTGCCTCATTTACAATAACCACATCACCATCCTCATCATCAAGTTCCTCCACAGCGCCAGCTACATCATCAATAGCCTCCTCCCGAGCCACCTCTTCCCGTACAGTGATGGGAAGGTCAGGCTTGACAACCACCAACACCCTTGGACTCGCCTTGGGGATTTGTGATAATTTCTCTTTAGAAGGCAGAGTTGTTTGCTGTTTTGTTGCTGACAGCATAACTCTCTTCAATTTTTTGTAGGGGGGGGGAGGAGGAGGAGGGCTAAGATCCGTGGGTGAAGCTGAACCACTAGTCATGAACACGGGCCAGGGCCTAAGCCGTTCCTTGCCACTCCGTGTCGTAAATGGCATATTGGCAACTTTACGTTTCTCCTCAGATGATTTTAAGTTTCTCTTTTTGCTACTTTTTCTTAACTTGGGCTTTTTGGATTTTACATGCCCGGTACTACGAGATTGGGCATCGGGCTTGGAAGACGACGTTGATGGCATTTCATCGTCTATGTCATGACTAGTGGCAGCAGCTTCAGCATTAGGAGGAAGTGGGTCTTGATCTTTCCCTACTTTATCCTCCAAATTTTTGGTCTCCATTATATGTAGCACAAGATACTGCAGAATGTGTGAACTTGGTAATATTGCAGTACCAATGGACTTATAATGCTGGATTGGTTTTGCAAATTTGGTTATAATTATTATATATTTTTTTTTTTTTTTAATTTTTTATTTTTTTTTACTTTTTTTTTATTTTTTACAAACTTGGGAATAATGGGGAAATAACTATGCCCTTAGAAGCACAGAGCACAGGACACAGCACCACTGGACTGAACAGGACACGGCACAGGACCCAGCAGCACTACGGAACTCAGCAGGACAGAGCACAGGACACAGCACCACTGGACTGATACTGCAGAATGTGTAAACTTTGTAATATTGCAGTACCACTGGACTTTTACTGCTGAATGTGTGAACTTGGTAATATTGCAGTACCAATGGACTTATAATGCTGGATTGGTTTTGCAAATTTGGTTATAATTATTATATATTTTTTATTTTTTTTAATTTTTTATTTTTTTTTACTTTTTTTTTATTTTTTACAAACTTGGGAATAATGGGGAAATAACTATGCCCTTAGAAGCACAGAGCACAGGACACAGCACCACTGGACTGAACAGGACACGGCACAGGACCCAGCAGCACTACGGAACTCAGCAGGACAGAGCACAGGACACAGCACCACTGGACTGATACTGCAGAATGTGTAAACTTTGTAATATTGCAGTACCACTGGACTTTTACTGCTGAATGTGTGAACTTGGTAATATTGCAGTACCAATGGGCTTATACTGCAGGATTGGTTGTGAAAATTTTGTGGTAATTAAAAAATATTAAAGTAGTTTTTGGTATTTTATAAAAAAAACTTTTTTTTATTTTTTTAAACACAGGGGAATATTGGGGAAATAACTATGCCCTTAGAAGCACAGAGCACAGGACACAGCACCACTGGACTGAACAGGACACAGCACAGGACCCAGCAGCACCACTGACCTCAGAAGGACAGAGCACAGCACACAGCACCACTGGACTGATACTGCAGAACACAGCACAGCACAGCACAGCACAGCACAGCACAGCACAGCACTAAACAGCACAGCACAGCACAGCACAGCACAGCACAGCACTAAACAGCACAGCACAGCACTAAACAGCACAGAACTAAACAGCACAGAACTAAACAGCACAGAACTAAACAGCACAGAGGACCACCTAACACACCCTCCCTCTACCCTGATCAATGCCCGAGTGAAGATGGCGGCGACTAGCGGGGAATTTATAGGATCCGAGTATCGCGAGATCCGACAACGGGATTATGAGTCAGAGCCTCAGTTTCACTTTTGAATTTGGCGCCAATACCCGGATCTGTCTCGGATCCGACTCGGATCCGCAACGTTCGGGTGGGCTCGGATTTCAGAAATCCGAGCGCGCTCATCCCTACTTTAGACTAAACATTATCAGTACTATTTCTGTTTCTGCTTTAATTATTACACAACTCTGTAAGAAACAATTGCTTGTATACAGTTTTGACTTAATTTTCTCCTCTTGCTAGGTTGTGGTCACTTTGGAAACTTGACACCAGTGCCACATTTCCTGTAATAAGTTATAAATACACTTTTAACGTCATTGGTCAGACAAAAGAGATCACTTCTACTACTACTACGTGCAAATTAATATACACATTTCTTTCTACCCCATGCAACCAAAAAGCTGTTCATAACAAATAATTCTGCCTCATATTAAATGGAGCTTCCGTGTTACCATGGAAGCATAAGTAAGCAAACTGGTGAAAATCTTCTGCTACGAAATGGAAAGAATGGAAGTTATTTGCTAAGGGACAGCGAATCAGTTTCTGGAGCCTTATGTCTTTGTATCTTGTAAGTATAACTTGATTTTGTATTGATTAAATTTGTGGGGAAGCATACAGGACTATAAGCAAATCATAATTTATTACAATACACATAGATGTTTATAACTCCACTCCACTTGTCCACTCAATGCAATGATCTTAAAGTTTTGTATAAATCACATGCATGGAAATGTAGAACATGTGTTGCATAATGTACCCGAAAAAACACTTCAGCATAGTAAGTTTTCTTATAAGTTGTGTATAGTGAACATTATGAGAGTGTGGTCTGTTAGATGGAGAGGAAAAAAAGAGAGAATCTTCACCATTCTAACAATGTGTGTAATGTGCAATGTGTGCTTTGATACAGAGTATTAGAGTGTTTTGACATGTAAGTTTATCAACAAAATAAGTCTGTTACATAGCAAGAGACTAAGGGGTAAATTTTACTATGCGGCGGTTTCGCAGAAGTGATTTTCTTCAAACAGCAATTTTATTAAAGACAAACCTGATGGGCTTTGTCTTTAGAAACAATGCCGTTTTAAAAAAATGGCTGCAAAGCGCCGGGAATTGGTGGCTCTAAGAGTTTGATTCAACTAGACGTGGTGATCAGTAGAAACAATACAACATTTGTCATCATGGTATGTTTATGGTTAAAATATTTGCAAATTTTTATTTGCATCTCATAAAGTTATGAGCAAGAATTAGCAAAGCTTTCTGTACTATATTTGCCGGTAATTTGCATAGAAACATCTCAAGGCTAATTGAATCTGCCTCTAAAAGAGAAAGTGCCCTGTGTATTTTGGTGTTCACAAGCGCAATATCGGCTATGAGTCTATGTTTGTGATTATGTTCTACTACAGTACAATAACAGTTGTCCTGGATATGAGCTTGTGGACAGAAAGGCAACTCTTTTCATTTTTGTCTGTTTGTACAGAGGAAACATAGACACTATTGTTTTCATTTATTTAAATATCTAAATACAATCAGAACTACAGATTGCTCTATGATGACAATGAATGTTTATTTTCAGGGAGGATTACGTGTTACAATCAAGTGTAGAAATTTAAGTCGTTAGACAATAGTCTTAAATGGAAAAAAATACTAGGTACGGTATAGATTGTAAGCTTGCAAGCAGGGTTCTCTTACCTCTCTGTATGTATGTATTACCCAGTATTGTTTTATTAATGTTTGTTCCCAATTGTAAAGCGCTATGGAATTTGCTGGCGCTATATAAAATAAATGATTATGATGATGATGATGACAGACAGACAGACAGACAGACAGACAGACAGACAGACAGATAGATAGATAGATACACTATCACATGGTGTTAGCTGTCAGGGTCAAGCTGTACATAGAGGAAGAACACTGCACTCAACTTCTTGCAGCAGTAAAGTGAGCTCAGTATCATTTTCTTTCAAATATAAACACATGTATGTTTCAACCTAACCCTATCCCTTTATATGTATATACAAAATATAAATAGTTTACAAATATTACAATTCCTGATGTTTTGGCACTCTCGGAAACAGGATTATTATTGACCATTAAAGCTCTATGCATATTTTGCTGTAACCTAGGATTTTCATTGTCACATCTAAAAAGCATAGTTGTCACTTGTTCATAATTTCCCAGGACAGTCCCAGGTTTTAAGGATTTGTCCCTAGAAATGTCTTCAATTTTCAGAATAAACCAACTTATCAATACAATTTTACATATAGTATATTTTTGAGTGCTATTTTTACTCTCTATTTATTGAATATGAGTAGTTAAAATATAAAAAATGACATTATAATCAATGTTTTATAAAATGTAATGATGGGGATTATAATACACGAATACCCAGCAGTCTTGTTCTTGGTATGCTTAAATGCCTCTACTCAGCAGCAAGGTGGACATGTTGACAAGTGTGTCTATTTTGTAAAGAAATACAAAAAAAAAAATAAAACATTAAAGCATCTGCAAAACCTGCTAATTGTAATGTACCAGCCTAATTAATCAATTTTGCAATGATAGGTTTGGAAGATTGATCTATACATACAGAATTTTTCAAAATAGTAATGGGTTATACAAGATTCAGGTAAGACAACTACATTCCATATACATTCATAATCTTGTTTCATGCTTTTTTTACTTTTATTTATTATCATTATTCTATACTGTATGTCATTTATTGAATTCAGCAAATGAAAAATACATTTTCCCATGTTGTGTGTTTTCAAATATTTAAAACATACAGCATTATTAATTTTACTTCTTTTCTTTGACAACAATTTAAATAGATAACATACTGGCTTTATTTGAATGCGTGTTACTTTGTTTTATCTCTACAGTAATGATCAATGATCATGAATCCGGCTGTGGTCACACTGTATGCACAACAGAGCTTGTAAGAGCTTGTAAGAGCATGGGGGGTATTACTTAGAAAAGTCTATAGACATTTAGAAAAGCAACAAATAACTCATATACTATTAAGAGGCAGAGGCATAGTGGTGGATTTCCACTGTTTGGGGAACAGAGTAGTAGACATATCTCCCATATGTCCCTGCAGTTGTGACAAAGACCTGACAGCGTGGGCCAATCCCCAAAATCGGAAATGTCCGAACAATATTGGGGTGGTTAACAGACTGCTGTTCTCTCCTACCTGTTCTTGCAGGCTTGATTACTTGCTTGTGGTGTCTTAAACTCAATTGCTGCTTAGGGGTAAAAAATAAGCCACACTTTTATGCGCGTATGCCAATGTGCTCACATCTGACACTTACACCTGCTTGTGACTTGAGACGCGGGACGGGAGCGATCTAACATAGGCCGAGTACACTAAGAGCTTGTTTGGACTTGTGCAAGTACACGCTGATGATGATGGCAGTTGCCAGCACTTTCTTTCTTCAATGATCATGATCAGTGCTTTCTTCAATGATCATCTATATATTATATATATTATATATACATATATTATACGATTTTGTGGGCATATTTTAAAATGAATTGTTTTGCTAAATGTATTCTAAGGTGAGAAGGAATATTATATCTGCTCTTTTATAGTGTTTTTTTTTTAATTTAAAGCAACCCTAATAGTGAATGTGTTTTTTGCTATCAAAACAAATGTTAAATAACTTTTCTTATCCTTATGACCTGGTTGTGTGTATGAGTGTATCTGGGTATATGTATATCTGATGTAAACTGGCACATATGCCACTTGTAATAAATACGCCTCAGCATATGGGCTCCAGACCGATGTCTGATCCACAGCTACAGGAAAACGTTTAGTTGAGGTTATTGCTGCCGAAGGAGGGTCAACCAGCTATTAAATCCAAGGATTCACATACATTTCCACCCTGCGCTGTGTAAGTATCAAGTATCAAGTGATAGTGATGATGGTCGCATATGCATGCTAGAACATGTGTTTGCAATCAAGAACAACTCTAAAAATGCATTTTATGTACTGTAGACATTCAGAACATACTGATGCAAGTTCATTGGAGGAAAAAACTTAAATACAATTTAATTAATTTTATTTATGTTTTTTCATTAATGACTATGGACCTGATTCATTAAGGAAATTTAAGCAAATAATTGAGAATGTTTTCTTACTTAAGTGTTCTGGACAAAACCATGTTACGATGCAAGGGGTGCAAATGAGTTTATTATTTTGCACATAAAGAAAATACTGGCTGTTTTTTCATGTAGCACACAAATATTTGCTAGCTTATTTGTACACTGAAATTTAATGTTGATCTAGGACATGCCCTATCCCAAATATAAATCTGCCATCACATTTTAAATTTACCTCCCCTCCAATGCAACATGGTTTTGCCTTACTTGCTTACTTTTGCTTAACTTTCCTTAATGAATCAGGCCCTATATTATTAACAGTTGACAATAACTGAATACTCTTTTCTGTCCGTTCTGCTGGGACTTTATATTCCAGATATGTATTATACGTATCCTACAGAGTGTTGTGTCTATGTCAATACAGCAAGTGCCGCTTATGCAGAATGTACCTAGAACCATATTCAACAAGAAATGTTTCTTCAGATCCGCTTCTAGTTCAATACGGACATTTGTATGCCAGTATTATGTGTTTTTTAAAAAAAACAAAAAACAAACACAATACATTCATTTTCCATGCCTTAATGAATCAGGCCTATTATTTTTTAGGATTTCCATCAAAAAACTGTAAATATACATCATACTGTTCCTGTGTGTTATCCACATCACCATTACACAGTTAATGTTATATTATCTGCTCACTTTAGACTGCGGAAGGAGTTAAAGAAAAGTTCTTTAGAAACCTCAAGGATCTCATATTCAGTTATGAAAATCCTAATCAAGGACTGGTTCATTCTCTGACTTTTCCTGTTAACAAAGAGTCACCTGAGCAGATTCATTTTAGGTTCAAAGGTTCCTTAAAGTGTAGACTTGAACCAGAGGGCACATATGCAGGTAATTATATTGGAGAATATTATATGATATAATAAAGATTTCAGCTATGAATGGATAATATCAAATGAATGTGGAAGGTCTTATACAATAAAGAATAATCTGTTTTTAGGACACCCTGCATTATACTTTAAAATAGTTAGGATACATTTTTTCATATAAGTTTGTAATCTTAGGTGTAAAAAGTCACTGAACCTGAAACACATATAGGGAGGTTGATAGAGTGTTAATTATATCTTAATTTGTGAAACCTATAAAAAGTTAGGCTATGTACATATGGGTGTTCAAAAACAATGTTGAATTTGCAAAACAGAAACCAGACAACATCCCCAACATATGAAAAGGAAGCATAAACAATAAGGGTGTAGGTAAAAGCCAGAACCACACTAAAAGCATAGAAGTAGCCACATCCACGCTCACTTCACACAAAAAGCCAAACACAAATAACCAGATCCATAGTAAATTCACAAAAAAACGTGATTCTCACAAACAAGCAGATACATTCTAAAAAAGCCATACAAAAAGCCTTACCTATACTAAATTCACAGATAAAGCCAGATCCACACTAAATTCACACTAAAAGCCAGATCCACACTAAATTCACACAACAAGCTGGATCCACACTAAATTCACACAGCATGCTGGATCCATACTAAATTAACTCAAAAAGATGGATCTACTATAAAAACACACATACGCAGATGCTGCCAGATCCATACCTCATGCAAATAGACGCTCAGTTAAAAAAATAATAATTGACATAAAGAATCATAAAACCTATTGGATCCATACACAATTCCCATAAACACACCAGAATCTATACCTTAATTACATTAATGCCTAACTAACTGAAATAAACAGATTCTGTTGGAACCATGAATAATTCACAAGCACAAATATATGCAGCAGAATCAGTGCTATTCTGTATGAATTTAGTGTGGATCTGGGTGTAGTTATGTGAATTGAGTGTGGATCCGTCTTTTTGTGTGGATACTGGTATGTTTCTGTGAATTTAGCGTGGATCCGGCTTTTTGTGTGAATTAATGTCGATCCAAATTTTTGTATGATTATGGGTGAGTGTGTGAATTTAGTGAGGATCTGGCTTTTTGCTTGAAATTAGTGTGGATACGGTTGAGTGTGTGAAATTAGCGTGGATCCAGCTTTTTGTGTCAATTTAGTACAGATCCAGATTGTTGTGTGGATCCAGGTGTGTGTGAATTTAATGTGGATCTGACTTTTTGTGTAGATTTGCGTGTGTTTGTATAATTTGTCCTAGTTGCCAGTGTGTGTGTGAATTTAGTTTGGAGCCGTGTTTTTTGTGTGAATTTAGTGTGAACCTGGGTGTGTTTGTATGAATTTAGTGCAAATTTGGGTGGTTTTGTGTGAATTCAGTGTGGATCCAGCAAGATCCTTGTGAGTTTTGTGTGAATTTAGTGTGGATCCAGGTGGTTTTGTGTATATTTAGTATGGATCCATGTGTATTTGTATGAACTTAGTGTTGATTTGGCTGTGTTTTTGTGAATTTAGTGTGAATTCAGATATGGCAAGGTCCTTGTGTGTTTGTTTGTCTGAGTTTTTGTGAATCTGTGTGTATTTGTATAAGTTTAGTATGGAGATGGGTGTATTTGTGTGACTTTAGTGTGAATTTGGCTGGCTTTGGTTAAATTCAGTATCTGGCAAGGTGTGTGTGTGTGTGTGTGTTATTTTGCATCTGACTTTTTGTGTGAATTTAGTGTGTATCCCGGTGTGTAAATGTGTGTGAATTTATTGTGGATCTGGCTGGTTTTGTGTGAATTCAGTGTGGAGTGGACCCAGCAAGATCTTTGTGTGTCTGTATAAATTTAGTGTGGATCTGGCTGTTTGTGTATATTTAGCATGGTACTGGCTTTTTATGTACATTTAGGGTATATTTACTAAACTGTGGGTTTGAAAAAGTGAAGATGTTGCCTATAGCAACCAGAATCAAGCTGTCATTTATTTAGTACATTCTATAAAATGACAGCTAGAATCTGATTGGTGGCTATAGGCAACATCTCCACTTTTTCAAACCCGCAGTTTATTAAATATATCCTTTAGTATGAGTCCAATTTTTTTTTATGTATTTACTATGGATCCGTCTTTTGCCCTGTTTCAAACAATAGTGCTGTGCAATCATGTCATATGCTATTACATCTTGTTAGAGCTGACTGAACTACTACAACAATCCTTTATGAGAAATGCTATACTAATGTCTGACCATGAGTTGCAAAGTGTTCCGTACAGTCTGTTGCTCTTGTATCACTTATCATAGAAACCTTTCTAATAGATCATTAGACAACTTTTAAGCAAAAGTGCTGTTTATTTGCATTCAACACAATCACACCACATAAACAATGTAAACCTAGCCTAAATAATTACAACAACATTTGTACTGTAATAGCATACCTCATAACTGTCCCAATTTAGGCGGGACAGTCCCTCTTCATGGGCTCAGACCCACTGTCAGCTTTGTCACGCTCGGGTCATAATGTTGGGAGGTAAATCCATTCACTGCTGCTCTGCATAGCAGAATAGCGGTGAACGCATGACATGCACACCAGACACTGGTGCACGTGGCAATGAAAGAGTATTTTGTGGATAGGGTAAGAGGAAAAGGGGCGGTCTAGAGCTATCAGAGTGCTAGGCACTCTCCCAGGGGTTAGCCATGCCCCCCCATTGTGACGCAGACATGTCACCATGAGGAAGCAGAAAGGTCCCTTTTCTTTGTCTGTCCTGCTTTGAAGTCCCTCAGTGTTGGAAGGTATGCTATAGGAGCGAATACATTTCTGATGTATCTTAGGGTTCATCCACACAGGTATACAGGTCACATTGCCCCTCTGCTTGTCCTGTGTTCCATTCAGCACAGTTAATCTGAAACAGAACTTTACAAAGTATAATAGACCCACAGGGTGACCATCAACACTGGAGACAAGTACTCGTCAGAGCATAATTCAGCTTGTAGCATTTTTTCCGTCTTATAGCCCATGTGGATTGAATGGAACTCCACTAAAGTGAAGGTGCAAAGCAGGCTGAACCCATGTGTATGGTAAAACTCATATTCAGAGACCAGGGGCCTGATTCATTAAGGATCTTAACTTAAGAAACATTTTATTTCAGTCTCCTGGACAAAACTATGTTACAATGCAAGGGGTGCAAATTAGTATTCTGTTTTGCACATAAGTTAAATACTTAGTTTTTTCATGTAGCACACAAATACTTGATAGCTTATTTGTACACTGAAATTTAAAGTTGATATTTGTGTGCTATATGAAAAAACAGTCAGTATTTAACTTATGTGCAAAACAGAATACTAATTTGCACCCCTTGCATTGTAACATGGTTTTGTCCAGTAGACTGAAATAAGAAGTTTCTTAAGTTAAGATCCTTAATGAATCAGGCCCCAGATTCTCACACCTTACTACTATTCACAGAATAACCCCTCATTAAGCTACAATTTATTGACACAAAACCAAATTATTGCTACCAGTTTATCAAAACTATGCAGAGATTGCTATGCAATGTGGTTATCTGGATACTTTAGGCCTTATGCTATTAATGATGATAGGATGTTGCTTGCTAAAGTAACTTATGTTCTTAAAATACACTCTTTTAAAGAAATAAGTCCAGAAGGTAAAACATGATACAAATGTATACTACACATATATACATACGTCTTGTGGTAAAATTGTGATACCAGAATACCACCAGTACCATACGCTCATTGTATTCATTTATTTCAGAGGTTGATGAAAGAGACTATGTGCAAGTCCTACCTTCTCCAACTGCAAACAAGTAGGAAATACATTTTAAAGAAAGACATCATTTTGAACAAGTAAATAATTATCAATACAAACATGATGTATTTCAAAGGATCCCACGGAAGATCAGATTTGGGGACTGCGCGAGTCAAAAAAATAATTCTGGTCATGCCGTTATATTTTTTTTAAGGATACACTTGAAACAGAACCTGAAAAATTATAATATAATGCATAAATTTCTGTACTATGGACAAGTTTTCATTAACTTATAAATAGCAGCATCTGAACTGTAGTCTTGAATTGTTAATAAACCATTATTTTTCATTTATGTATTTATATATATACATGTATATTTTTATATGATTAATGCACAAACATTGTATTGATTGCCATGATGATCTTACATTAAATAAATTTGTAGTTGGAAAAATTTTTGGGATCAGAACATAAAAAAATCTAGAAAAATATCAACTCATTATCATTATTAGCAACTATCATTAAATGAAACAGTACAGTATCTCCCTATTGACAATAAATCTGCAAACATTGTTAAAGATAACTGAAGGCAGGTCATTGACTGGAAGGCATATAAGCGCCCAGGTTAGAGTAGAAGATGCAGTTGGATGCCCTGCAAGAGTTAATATAAAGGAGGTTTGTAAGTTGTAGTTTGTTAGCCAATCAGAAAGAATTTTGGGGATGGACTGAGCTGGGGAGGTTTTATAAGCATAATAGCATTTCTTCCTTGTCACTGGAAATTTCGATGTAGTAGGTTACTGTGGAAGGTAAAGTTCACTAAAAAGGAAATTTATTGTGTATTCTCTTCGTTTTGTGTTTTTTTTGCTGTCTTTTGTTATTCTGCTTTTTTCTTATCCTCTCCCTTTCTGTCTGATTTTCGTTTTTTTCTTTCTCCCCTTTAACTTTTGCCTATCTTCTCCCCAGCTCCCCACCCCATTTGCCATTTTCCTTTTCATTGTTTCCATCCGCTCTTCCTCAGAAGTGCACGTGTGTCCCCCCTCACAACCTCATCAAGGCATCTATAGTTCCCCTGTCAGCATTCCACGGTGTGCCCTTTCCCGGGCAGAATTAGCGGGCAAGAATTAAAAGCTGATCCGACTTCTTAGGATGAAGCTCAATGGTTACAATCATGACGCAAGAAGTAGAACGTTGAGCAACAAGGTGTTTGCTGGAGAGAAGATATTACACTGTGCTAATGCAGAGGTCCTATGGGACATTAGGAACAGGGTAAGGGACAGAATCCAAGCACTTAGGTTTGTGGACATGTTTTCTATTAGTGGTTAAGCCAAAGACTCCCCTGTTGGAAGCTAAAGCAAGAGGGTATATAGACGAGGATGCCTACAGGAATTATGCTAACTGGCTACATTTTAAAGTACACTTATATGATTCAGGGGTTGTTCGTGTCCAAGAGGACTATGTGTAGGAAGTATGATGAGGTTTTTCATAAAAAGCAAGATGTGATGTGGTTTATAACTTTGTGATGAAAAGATGTCTAAGTGTGGTTGGAGGTTACTTAACCTTGGGCTGGGTTGGTGGATGGATGGGCTTCCTGGAACAGAGCAGGGCAAGGGAGACCTAGCATGTCTTTTACCTCCACAGGGAAGTGTTTTATCTTCAACAGCGGGCATTGCAATGGAGAGGGTCACTCCAGAAAGGATTGATTTTGTCCCAGGTGGAGGTAGTGTAAGGAAAAGAGCTGTGTAAGTTCTGACTGATTCAACACCTGTATCACCCACGACGTTGGCTACCAGTCTTTTGAGGATGTCTTGGATATGGTTAAGGGCTATGGAAAAGGAGCATTGATGGACAAGCTGCATGTGGAATCTGCTTTTCATCTTCTACCTTTGCACACTGACTCATTTAAATTTATGGGTTTTAGCTCCATGATGGTTTTTATTTTGATATAATTGCCTATAGGATGTGTAGTGTTGTGCACCTTTTTGCAATGTTTCAGTTTTTGCATTCACTAATGCATAATGTTGATGGGCACCATGGCATTGCGCATCTAGTTGATTATTTTTTGGTATGTCCAGGAGGTTCAGACTGCTGTGTTGAGGTTTTGTTTTCCACGAAGGCCTTCACGGTTTACAGTGCCAGGTGTGCCCATAGCGATTGAGTAAACTGAAGGTCTGCTAGACAAATTATCATATTTGGGAATTGAAACAGTTTCTAAACTGAAGTGCCTGCTGGAGACGTTTGAGGGCGCAAGCAGCTTCTGTCACATTTGGGCCTACTAAATTTTTCATGTCTAGTTATTTCGATGGGCAGAATATTTTGTCGGACACTTGAGAGAACAACGGCGGGAGCCTTGAAGAGTCATCATTTTATTAGGCTGTCTGAGGAAATAAAGGAGGATTTAAAGATATAGAGAGTTTTCCTTCACCATTTTAATGGGGTTCATTTGAGGGTTCCTCCTCCCACACCTGGTGACCTTCAGCTATTTACAGGCACTGCTGGGTCTGACGGCTTTGGGAATTATCTTGAAGGAGATTGGTGCACTAAGCCTTTGCCCCTTGAGTGGCAAGAGGAGGGACTCACAAAGAACCTTCTCCTTTTGCAATTATTCCCTATCAGAGTGGCCATGGAATTGTGGTGGGTTTGTTTGAGTGACAGGAGCATAGTGTTTTAATGTGATAATCTACGGGATATGCAGGCAATTAATAATCAGTGTGCTTCATTCACTCCAGCGATTAGGTTCATTAGACACTTGGGGGTATATTTGAGGGTTTGAAAAATTGGAGATGTTGCCTATAGCAACTAATCAGATTCTAGCTTTCATTTATTTAGTGCATTCTACAAAATGACAGCTAGAATCTAATTGGTTGCTATAGGCAACATCTCCACTTTTTCAAGCCCGCAGTTTAGTAAATATGCCTCTTGGTATTAAAATGTTTGTGTCTTAATATTGATTTTTAAAGCTCAACATGTCCCTGGTGTAAATAACACTATAGCTGATATCTGAGCTTTGATTGTGATAGATTTAGGGAAGTTGCGCCAGCTGCAAAAGAAGTGGGTTTGTCAAGCCCTGATTATGTTTGGCAGCGTAGACGTTTTGGCTGAGCGAGTGGTGGGCCTCACTACATTGAAAAGATATTAAGCAAGACAAAAAAGGAGAAAATGTTCTATGTTACAATGCAAGGGGTGCATATTAGTTTATTATTATGCAAATAAGTTAAACACTGGCTGCTTTTTCCTCTAGCACACAATTACTTGATAGCTTTATTTTTAAATTGAAATTTAAAGTTGATCTGGGACTTGCCCTATCCCAACAATTAATCCCCCCCCCCCATTTTAAATTTACCTCCCCCTCCAATGCTACTTGTTTTGCCCAGGTGCAAAGTTACTCCCTTTTTATGCTTTGCTCTCCTTAATCACTCAGGCCCATAGGGAGGCTTGAGAAGAGTGGGAATTGTTCAGTAATTTGAGCCTCTATGGATGTAGCATGATGTCACTAAGAATTTGTCTACTAACAATTTGGTTTGGTCAGCAAGGCTTTAAAAGACAAGGCTTTCAAAGGCTGAACCAGACTTAAGCCAGTGGCAGAGGATAGGAGACAGCCAGTTTAATCTTTTAGTGAAAATACTAGAAATGGTGCCACTGGTTGCATCTGATGAGTTTGCGGTTTGTTTATTCAGCTTGGCTTTTTCAATTGACTTTTCAGTGGTGTCTTCTAAGTTATCGTGTTGTACGGGTTTGCTGAACAAGATGTAGTTTTTAATGGGCATAGTCTGGTTTGTAAAATTCACAGATCAAAACTAATTAGCTCTGTAAATGGCATTAGATTACATTGGTTGGGAAAGAGAATAAAACGGTTTGCCCAGTACACTAGCTAGCATTTATATGGATAAGATGCCGGATGCAGGCCGAAACTGGTTGAGACATTCAAATAGGGATCTTCTTACTAAATTACAGTTAAAGATGATCTTTATGAGATGCTTACATAAGCTGGGACTTAGTTGGGAGGACAATTGCACTCATTGCTTTAGGATAGGTACAGCCATGTTTGTGGCTGAAGAGCTTTGTTCAGTTAAGCCTATTATGGTACTAAGTAGAAGGAAATTGAGTTGCTACAGAAAAAATATAAGGCAGTGTAGTAAGCAATGATACTTGTCACCTTCCCCTTGCTGGGGTGACCCATGACATGCTTATCTGAACATTTGCTACCTTTTTTGGCTGTTACCGGTTGTAGGATGCTTCATTTCATTGTGTCATTCATCCATATTGCAGGTTGCTATTGGGACACTTTAAAGGTGTGGATTGTGGGGCATTTATTTGTGTACTGGGCTAGCAAAAGGGCTTCAGCTCATAACTTGCACATATTCCCAGGGGCTAGCGACATTATATGGTTATGCTTTAGGGCCATGCTTTGGACTTCATTATTAAGAACCATGTCCCTGAATGAAGCCAAGTTTGGAATTCACAAGGTACTAATTATACATTTGAGTGAAAATGATCTGGGGAAACTGAAGGGCACGGAGCTTATTGTGAGAACTAAGACTGATCTGAACACAACCTTAACGATACTGGTGGTATTATCTGCAGCCCAATAGCCGAGTAGATATCCAGCTAGTAGTCAGACTTTTGCCGATTCGGTACACAAGAGGGTATTTAGACGTTTGCCGGATCAGTACACAAGCGGGTAGTCAGACGTTTGCTGGGTCGGTACACAAGCAGGTAGTCACAGATGCAAGCAGAATACTCAAGCACATGTCTCATCCAGGAAGTGCCTATTTGGGGATATCACATTATATGGGATGTACAGAGAGAACAAATTCTTCATAACTAAAGCTAGAAAAGCACTACAATTATAAAACTTTATCAGCCTATGGACCACATATATTGGTAGAACAAACAAGGAAAATATCTTGCCACCACCTGAGGAGAAGAATACAGATTGAACAATAAGAAAAAGCCATTACTTAGATACCAAAGGCATTTGGAATTATCTACACTACAAACAGAATTCACTTTGATACCAAAAGGTATGATCGAATTTCCAATTATTAAACAACCTTTAATTTCTCTGACATTCAGAGCTAAAAGGGACAAACTAATTACATATTATTGATCACCCCCTTTTATCCCTCTTTGTCATTCATATGGACATTATTGTATTACCCTAAAAGACAATCATCTTGTAATATTTTGTGTAATTTTTGGTCCAGATAAGCATCTCTGCGTTACTGTGAAGGAAACATTTGGTTTGGTTTTTATACAATCTAAAACAGTAATATTGATGAATCAGTTTCTTCTATTCCATACCCATTGATTGCATTTTATAATTATCTATTACCTCATTTCCTTCCATTTATTCTACATCTATGTATTAACAGTCAATTGCTTTTACCATACTGCACTAATTGTATTAACACAATTATATTAACACATTAGGTTTATATTTCTAATTGTTGAATCCCACATAGTATTTATTACAGACCTTTAAACAATTGAGCGCATGATTATTGCTATTTTACATTTGTATAATCAAGGAAGGATACTTTGAATATCATGCATCTCTTGCGCCACCAGTATTAATAAAGTGCAATCTGGTTCCCTCCTTTTTTTTTGTATACCACCCGGCTAAATACCTGTTTTGGCATCCAGTACCGAATGGAGGAAGTGTTCTACCTATTGGCGAAATAAATGAAGTCTATGGTTCTTGTTGTGTTATCATTGTCTTGACTGCCTGAAATGACGCTAACTTGGTCCAGATGGATAAGAGACATTATGACTTGTCCTATCCTGGACACCAGGGCTTTGGCAAAGAGCTTAAGGTCCATGTTCAATAATAAGATTGGGTAACAACATGAAAATTAACGGGGTTCCTTTCCTGGTTTTTGGATGACAATTTTGGCTTGAGTGGATATGGTTCAAAATAAGCACCATCAAGCAATGAGATAAACATTGCTGACAATATATGTGCCAATAGGTCATCACATTTATTATTATACTAAGCTGTTCATCCATCCAGACTAGGTGATTAGGAGACTTTTAGGGGAGAATTCAATTGCCAGTGATGTGATGCGCAGACATTGCACAGCGCACATCTCTGGCAATTACGATATTAATCTCCGCTCATTTTTCATTGCACCTCTGAAAAATGAGTGGATATTTTACAGAAATCTCCACTGCAAAGTGTCTCTGGAACGTCTGTGAGATACTTTGCAGCTAATTGAATTCCCCCCCTTAGAGCCTTGATGGACTGTATTACTTGTTCTGCTGAAATTTCGGAAATGATGGATTGTATTTAAGAGAGGAATTTAGCCAGGTGAAAATACAGGATTAAATATATTGCTCAATGGGAGCCTAAATTAGTTGCAAATTTGGATAAGGGGTAATTTTGTTGTATAATGAGGCATCATATGAACAGATTTCATTGGTAATTTTAAGCGAGTTATAGTTCAGATTGGGCAGGTTATTTTTGATAGTGTTGATCCTATTTATAGACCGCTTGCCTCTTAATTTATTGACCAGGAAAGTGCCTGCTTGTCAACCATGTCATAGAACGACTATTGCGGACACTTCAGAGTAGTAGTAATAGTAGGAGGGTTGAGTGTCTTTTACGTTTATCAGATTTCCCTACTGGTTACATCAACACCCAAGATTGGCAAGATATTCCACTGTATTCATCACCCCGGGACATATTCAAAAAGACCTGCAATACCGATTGGAGAAATAGAAGATATTGGATGACAGCTAATTTAAGTACGACTTTTTTTATTTTGTGTGCTATATGGGTCTTATAAGCGATATATACAGCGCTTAAAATCTTTCTTTATTTGTTTTAATTGTTCATGTGTATTAAACTGGTATATGGTTTAGTTTAGATTGATTTGGGCTGCAGTAAATAATGGAGTGTTGTAGGAATTACATTACTCTCTTTATTGCTTGTCTACCCAGTCATAGAACTACTGTTCCAGCCACTTAGAGTAGTAGCAGCTTTTTCAGATAAAAGGGAATTCAGTTGCCCCCTAAGAAAGACCATTTATTGCTAGCACATTTCTTATGTTTCAAAGAGATATCTAAAACCTGAGCTTCCACTCTCTCCCTGTGGCAGTGATGCTGCACAGCACGGTTACTACATGATTGAGCAGTAAAGCTTCAGTGAGCTTCCAAATCATGCAAGAAGCATCTGCTAGGTCAAGTTTAATAGAAGTAGCTGCATAGTCTGACCATGAGATGGATATAATCCCCTCCTCTAGTAGCTTCTGGGTGACAGAAGAGCTAACGCAAATACTGTGAGGACCCGAGTAATTTGTGAACACTTTAGCTGTACCATGTTTAGATCTCCCAGAGTTGTATAAGTCATACAACTTAGACAGGACCCAGGATACTGGTTAAATTGTGATATTCGCTGACTATAAATAAAAATCTCCCATCATGGTCAGCTACTTTTTTGGTCAAAGTAAAATATTGAGAAATAAAGTGGGTGAGGGCTAATGTGCTCTATCTTCAGATTGGTTGGGGACAAAGAGAAAGCTAGCTCTGCCAATGTGCAGCACATAATTACTCCAAGAAGAGGTAAGGATAAGAAAGGATAAGGATAAGAAAGGGCAGAGCGAAAGATGCAAAATAAATCAAGGTGATCAACTAGCAGCACCTGAATATATAGATGCCAAATAGCATATAAAAAAGAATAGCAACAACATATTTCAGTAATTATTGGTTAGTGGGAGAGTAGAGGGATGGTCGTTAACCAGCCAACGAATCTGATAAGAGGGGTCGGGGTTCTAGAAGATGGTCAAATTACTGAGCAGATGAAAGGACACATGGGATAACAGGGGTCACCTGGGAAGGTGACCCCTGTTATCTAAGCAAGGGGAATGTAATAAGTGTTAATATCTGCGGCAGGCACCACATTTCATCGAGAAGGTTGCCTAGCAATGGCATCAGGCATCCTGTTACCAAAGGGATTCGGCGGGCTCTTTTCTACTTCGCTGCCTGCATCTAGCCAGTTTGTAGGTAGCATCAGCTGCCTAGCTAATTTCAAAGTAATCGAGGATGCTGCACTTGTGCAGCTAATTAGCTAGACTCCTCTCATTGGCCTTTCTGTATTTATAAACCACTTGGAGCACCTGTGCTAGTGCCAGTTTTTTGCTTGAGCTAGTGTGTAATGGTTGCTTATTACCGCTTTCCATGTTCTGTCCACACTATCAGTACTATTGTGTTCATAAATTACTACTACTACTACTACTACGAGTATAAGACCTGGGAGCAACTGAGCACTGTAGAACACATCACGTTTCTTTGGAAAGCGGGCTGCAATAGGTGAAGACCTTGTGAAGTGGTTCAAGTATGTTTATGATCACTTTCAATATTGCCAATAACAATAGTGAGTCTGCTTAGATGTTTGAAGATATAAGTAAGGGCATAAATAATTATTATAAAGAAAGTGGCCCGAATGTAATCCTGGAGGAACTACTAATTGAAGAACAATCTCTTGATAACTCTTAGGGGACTAGGAGAGGGGTGTCCCAATTAGACCTAAAATGTCAAGGAAGGAGAGAACACACTGTCTGCAATTATAGCTAGTCAAACAACTTCAATCATGGCTGAGATTCTTAAGTCAGCCCAAGCATTGCCTGATAAAAGCAGACCCTCTTCCAGACTGGGGAAGGGGGCCCTCACAATAGCCAGGGGATTCTGACTGACAGAGTCTTTTGAGAAAATCCCTGCATGAAATGAGCCAATAGCTCCTTGCTTTGTTCTAGGGGATCTCGTCATCTATGGATATTTGAAGTTGAAAGGGGGATTCCCACTCCCCAAATATGGTTTGGAGACCTTGGTATCATACTAATATAGATTTCCAATTTTGCCTTTATTCAATCACACTGGTTACAAACCACACATCAAATAGCATGAAAAACTCTATTTGTGTTGTACTTAATATTTTGCCCACATATCCATTTATATCTCTACTTATGTTTAATGTTCCTCATTGCTAAAAGTATAGAATGAAAGTAACAATGTCTACTCGCGTCACTTCTGCTGAAAGCTAGACTACTACTTCTAATAAAGAAAAGATAAAGACAGACTCTCCCAAATGGATGCACTCTGAGGTTCATCAATTGATTAAAATAACATCCTTATTATTATTTTTATTATTATTATTATTATTAATAAAACACCTTGTGAGCGAATTAATAAATGAATGATTAAAAAGTGAAAAAGATTGAAAAAAATGATTAAAATATTAGTGATATATCACTGATTAACAATGTTTGGATTATCATACAAATTACTCCATCATGTCTCACATGCTATTAATTAGTACAGTGCTTTTGTCATGAACAGCCGGATGATAGGGGATGTACAAAGCTACTATAATGATCATGAATTTTTATTGCTATTCAGGTCATATAATAGGATAGATTATAAACCATATATGTTAAATTCATCCAAATTAATCTAAGTATGTCCTTAAAATTGCTATTTGACTATCCTAAATGACCTCATAAAATAGATATCATATATATGCTTGTTACATTATTACAGGGCAGACTTATATATTTGTCTATCAATTAAGAACTTAAATCTTTTTGAGGTATATGATAAGTGATAATATTGGGTATCCTCTCTCTGTATACCATTCATTGCAACCAATTCAGATTGCTATCATTGTTCATATAGCATTAGGCAAATATCTTTTGCTAAAAAAACTTGTTTTTGAATACTCCATTTTCTAATAAACCTCAAACGCATAGCACGTTAGGACAATTTGCCTTATCATAATTATTCAATTATATCCAATATCAATATAGGTTTGATTTTGTATAGAACAACAATTAGCATTTGAACATAGAGACATATGTAAATCTTAGAGAACAATTATTAATCCCGTAAATTTAGATTGTCTTTGAGCGAAAAGCGCGTCGGGGTATGGCGTCTTAGCACGCTATCAAATGTGAATATCACTAGATTTTAGTTTGGTCTCCGATAAAAATTTGTTTTCACAACTGGTATAAAATGTAGGGATAGAAAAGCGAGAAGAATTTGCCTACGACAAATGATTCTAGAATAGTGGACATACAATTATCGATCATGCTGTCTATCTAGCATTTAAAGACAGAAACAAGATGCCTTTAATATATTACCTATATTGTTACAGTTGAAAACATGTTATCAAGGGCAGTGGGCAATAACATCTACAAAGTAACAGTTCTCTCAATTGAAACATCCACAGTGTGTTTGTTTTACAAAGCCTCAGCCAGCATCTCTTATCTTAACACAACAGATAAATCAGACAAACTCACAGCATCCAAGTATATGGATTGTTTAGTGCTTATTATGTAAATAATATGTCTAAAAATAACCTATGTTTAATAAAGGATATTTGCCCAATAATATATGAAGTGATGGAATTTGAACTGGCTGTAGGGAACTGCTTCATTAACAGAAGGGCACGTGTGGGGGTCGGTACCCCGCATACCCACCCAGGGCAGTTTCCCTGGTCTACACTGAAGGTACTCACCTGATCCCGAGGGACTGCTATGGAAGGTGTTGATTCCTCCGGCTGCAGTAAGCCAACCACCGTACTTTGGTCCGATCGCTCCCCTTCCTCCTGAAGACAAGACAAAAGAGAGAGACGTGTCTACCAAGGGAGAGAGGAGGGGGAATGGGCTTTCTGGGCTACAACCAGAAACGGAGACACTCGCTCGATTCCGCCTGTCGTCACCCTGTCTTGCTCTGGCCTGGACACCGGGGCTGTGAGTATTTGGGACAGAAAACGTTCTTGCCCAAACTCTCTACTCACCAGAAGTGAGGGCCACCCAGCAGTTTAAGTGACAGGGCTACACTTGCCAGCAAAGTGTTGCCGTGTCCGGCGATTCTCACCTGGAACCGTCAGTAGCACTGTCGGAACTCAGGTGAACCACGCCCCACCCCATGGTTCAATGCCTGCACTGGAACCGTCAGACTAACCTGCCGGAACTCAGAAACAGACACCCAAATAGAAACCGCAGGTAACCGCCCTGGAACTCAAAAGGGCTGTGCTGCGATGCCAGCGAGGAGCCAACCACTACCTCTGGAAGCTTTCGGGGATGCCGGGGACTTACCGGGCGGGAGGACCACCGTGTGGCTTTTCCTCTGGAGCTGTGCTTTGCCCGCTCTCCTTTGCCCCTTCCGGGCCTCGAGTGTGGCGAGAGAACAGACCAGGCACCAGTGCCTATCTCAAATGGGACGTTGACTCCTTACTCCTGGAGAGGAAACACGTCCCAACCCCACAACCCACGTATGCACACAACAATACAGTACCACAATGCACAGTATATCTTCCTACACTACACAGAGCCTGCCACTTGACATAGAAGGGGTTCTGGACCTAGTGCGCTGGCCTAACTAACAAGGGGCCTAACTGGCTAAGGGCCTTGTGCCCTGCCTGTGGGGCTGAGCCCCCTACTTGGCTATGGTCCTAAATGAATAAGGGCCTTGTGCCTTGCTTCTGGGGCTGATCCCCCTGCATGTGCTAAGGACCTAAGCTCGGGCCTAACTAAAGGCATTGTGCCCTGCTTCTGGGGCTGAGCACCCTGTCTGTGCTATGGGCCTAACGCCCAATAATGGCCTATAATGGCCCCCCTAACTGCTGCTCAGGCCTAGTGTCTGGTGTGCCGCTCGGGCCTTGTGCCCGGAGAAAGATAGGTGCCCCGCAAGGAAGGTGATACAGAGTGCAGGCACGGGTCTGGGAGAGGTGGTGCCCAGAGGGCCTTACCTTGTCCAGGTATACCTCTTGCTACTTTGGCGTAAGTCGTCTCCTGGCTGTCGGCGTCCTCCAGGAGCGGCCGCCAGGACTCTTCTCTTCCTCTCGGCGCCGCCAGGTCTTCACTGGACAGAGTAGCTCTGACAAGGGCAATCTGTCTCCTCTGCCGGACGCTCTTCTCCACGCTGCTCCAGTCCCACAATGTCCTCCCTGAACTTAAATAGACCCCGGCGCGCCAAAGCCTCATGACGTCAGCGCGTCTCTGAATCAGGCTGCCACCACGTGCCCGGATTGGCTCACGGTGGCGCTAAAGTTTAAATGGCCAGTCGGGGAGCGCTGATCGGCATCCTGACCCGGCAACATGCCCAGATGCCGTGGCTCTCACACACGCATTAACATATTATATTCACTGGTTGTATTGTTTTTTTGCTATATAATGGTCACGGTTTGGTAAACTGGATTCTGAGGTCTGCCCAACTTAGCACTACTCCCAGTAAGGCGCAGAGTCTAACGGACGGATGGTTTTCACCAGGGACCACCGCAAGGTGGATTAGGCTTAGCTGCGTCCGTCAACACGCGGCCCTTACCAGGTGTGTCAGGCGAGACGCTATAGGGGAGATAGTAGAATAAGATGCTGTATGGAGGCAGGAACAGAAGGCCAGAAGCCAAATGGAATAGTGGAATCAGATGGAGCGTTAGCTCTTAAGACAGTGGCACAGTAGAGACAGGTAGAGCGTGAGCTCTTCAGCCAGTGGCACAAATGGAGACAGAAGAGATATAATCCTTTTAGCCAGCGGCACAATAGAAACAGATGAAGTGTGAGTTCTTTAGCCAATGGCACAATGGAGACAGGTGGAGCGTAAACTCTTTAGCCGGTGGCACAGTGAAGGTAGATGAAGTGTGAGTTCCTTAGCCAGCAGCACAATGGAGACAGGTGGAGCGTAAGCTCTTTAGCCAGTGACACAACGGAGACAAGTGCAGCGTGAACAGTTCAGGCAGCAATATAGCGAAAACAGGTGGGCGCTGAGGATCCAAGGTAGAACAAACAGGAGACAAGACGGTAAGTCTAATCATGCAGGTAACTTGATCAACAGGCACTGAGGAGAAGGAGGAAGTGCCTTTTGAAGTTTGGAGCCAGTCTGATAGCCAATAGAAAACTTGCAGAGGACATCAAGGATACAGTTCCCGCATGCGCAGCACCAAAGTCAGGACGCCAACAGCTGCAGCATGAATCAGGGAGGAACAGGTGAGCGTGTTGGTCTTCGGTTATGGAAGCCGAATGACCGTCGTGTGACAATAATCTACAGATGTATAATTATATATGATATGTCTGAACCTGTATATAACACACATACAACACATTATATTTTATATGGTCTATTACCATCATTGCAATTATATTTTATTGTCATTGTCACTGTTATTATAATTAAGCAATCCTGATTTATAACAGGTCTATGCTCCATATCTATCGATATATGTAGCCATCGGATAATGACCTGAGTCCTTTAGAAAGTGATGTACTGTAGATGTAAAACACTGTTATTTGCCTTAAAAATTATTCATATTGGTATATTGTAGTCCTATTGTTACTATCAAACTAAGGTGCCTATTATGTGAATGTTATTATTACCATCAGTAAATTGACCAATAGGAATCAGTATTCAATTAGTCACATGACCAGGTAGTATATGGTGTTCATGTGACCTTCAACCAGCCAATTGCAGGATATAAAAGACACACTTGTATGAATGGAAATCCACCTCTGATGAAACCGCCTACCTAAGGGACAGAGAAACACGTCAGAAAAACGTAGATGAGTTTGGATGCATCTCCTTCTCTATTTTTCATGTATACACTTTTTTTTGTTGCCAATTCCAGAGATTGGGTTCTTTGAAACCTAGGCATAGCTGCTAAACAGCTATTCGTCCCCACAGTACTTACTGGAGGACATGCTAAAGGGAGATTGAAATCTGATGTCAGTCCCTGTAAGGTATACTAATCATTTGGCTGTTGACTAGGAGACTTTCTTTTTGCACTGAGGAGTGCTAGAGCTCCACATTTGAATTGTGATACTAACAACTGTGTTTTTGAATGCTATATATCTGGGACTAATTGCTGGACATTTCGCTTTTATGCCCATAGGATACGTGCACTTACAGCTGACCAGTTGTGCCTATAAGAATTTTCAGGCATTATGTGTTTTGTTCAAGCTCGTTGAACATGATTACTGATTGATTTTAATTCCTTTTTATAATTAAATTAAGCTAATTTTAGTCATACTAGCGCTACAACTTGTCTTTTTTTATCTTTTGTTTAGTGGTTAACAAGCCCAGTACTTGTTATGTGTGGTTAGTTGCAGGTGTGTTTTTAGCAATTTCTATATACTGCTATATAATTATATCAACGGTTTAAATATCCATTAATTCTAACCAGCGCTTGGTATTTTTTCTTCATTTATAATTAAGATAAGACAAAGTGTCCTAATGTGCTATGCATTTGAGGTTTATTAGAAAACGGAGTGTTCAAAAACAATGGTATTTTTAGCAAAAGATATTTGCCTAATGTTATATGAACAACAATAGCAATCTGAATTGGTTGCAATGAATGGTATACAGAGAGAGAATACCCAATATTATCACTTATCATATACCTCAAATAGATTTAAGTTCTTAATTAATAGACATATATATATAAGTCTGCCCTGTAATAATGTAACAAGCATATATATGATATCTATTATATGAGGTCATTTAGGATAGTCAAATAGCAATTTTAAGGACATACTTATATTAACTTGGATGACGTTAACATATATGGTATATAATCTATCCTAGTTTATGACCTGAATAGCAATGATAATTAATGATCATTATAGTAGCTTTGTACATCCCCTATCATCCGGCTGTTCATGACAAAAGCACTGTACTAATTAATAACTTGTGAGATCTGGCATGATGGAGTAATTTGTGTGTTAATCCAAACATTGTTAATCAGTTATATATCACTAATATTTTAATCACTTTTTTTAATCTTTTTCACTTTCTAATCATTCATTTAATAATTCGCTCACAAGGTGTTTTAATAATAATAATAATAATAATAATAATAATAATAATAATAATGTTATTTTAACCAATTGATGAACCTTAGAGTGCATCCATTTGGGAGAGTCTTTCTTTTTCTTTTCTTTATATATGATATTTTTCTCTCTCCGATAGCACCTCCTGCAAGTTTATAATCGTGATATTTGTGAATATAACAGGTGGTTCGAATTATAATAGGGAAGTTCTGTGCGAGGTTTTCTTTATAATATTATTACTTCTAATAAGACACTTCAATCACAGCTCAATTGTATTAAACAGCAAGTTACATCTTATGCATTCACAAGTGCTCACATTATCATTATGATTGTTTTTGTATATTGTCAATATAGTTCAAAGTGCTTTCCAGAGAATATTGAATCATTCATATCAGTCTCTGCCACATTGGACCTTACAGTCTAAATTCTCTGCCACACAAACACACAAACTTGTTTTAATTGCATTGTGAAGACCCATGTCTGAAAAATGACACATTGGGGACACCCCTTTCCTAATATACTGTCAACAGGACAATAATATGGGTATGTTTGGGTGCTGTTTGTCACCACAGTTACCACCTGAGATTTTCTGCATGGTGGGGTGTGTTTCAACGCTAGTCAAACAAGTCATGGTCATCCACTGTGTAGCATTTCAATTAGAGATATGCGCAGACCCTGGGGTTTTGGTTGTTGTTCTAAAACCATCTTTGTGTTTTGGTTTTGGATTTAATTAAAAATTGTGAAAACTCGATACAATCTTGTGATTTTGAGCTGTTTTTGCTCGTACATTATGATTTATAGCAGTAACATTCATATATGGGCAGCACGGTGGCTAAGTGGTTCGCATTTCTGCCTTACAGCAGTGGAGTCATGAGTTCAATTCCTGACCATGGCCTTATCTGTGAGGAGTTAGTATGTTCTCCCCATGTTTGCGTGGGTTTCCTCTGGGTCCTCCAGTTTCCTCCCACTTTCCAAAAACATACTAATAGGTTAATTGGCTGCTAACAAATTGACTCTAGTGTGTGTGTGTGTGTGTGTTTGTTAGGGAATTTAAACTGTAAGCCCCAATGGGGCAGGGACTGATGTGCGTGAGTTCTCTGTACAGCACTGTGATGATGATGATTTACAATCTATTTTCTAATGATCTCTTCACAATTGTCCAAATTTTCACCAATTTTAGCCAAAGGCATCAGGGAGCTGTCTGGCTAAAATTAACGACAGAGCAGCATCACAAATACATGGCAGTTTAATAAAAGATACAATTCCTATGAAATATAGTGGTGTACATAAAGTATCTACATGCTGTTGCTGAATGCCGAAAATGACATTCATGAGTTTTCCTAACAGATTGACACCGGCAGTGGCGGAACTACCATTGGTGCGGCCCATGGAGATAACGGGGTCCGCTGCATGGCAGATGCAGAGGGTCGGGGGGCCCGGTTTCCTCCTCTGTGGCCCAAAGCTCGCTAGTTCCATCTTTGGACACCGGAATATTTTTAGTGAAGCAGTGATATAAAGAGTAGCTTGCCTGTGAATGATCTGGCACTGTGTACCAGCACTACTATGCTGAAAGAATGAGGAAGAGGATGAAATAATTTGTATCGGGCAGACCCAAAGTCACTCTCCATGTCTTTTCCTTTTGTTTCTATTGAATATTTGCATTGCTCATTGTAATGTATACCCTTGCTTGCACGCAGTATTCTACAGGTTGTTTTCCCTTTTAACCTCATGCTGTACATGTGTTTTGATTTTGAAGGGATGGATGCTTCTTCTGCAGTGCCCTATGTTTGTAAAGTGTTTGATTATATGACACATGTTAAGTGCCACTGAGTGGGTTTAATTTTGTTGTTTGTTTGTTCTCAGAAAAAAATAACAAGAAAACCAATAAAACTTGCACACAATTTAACAAACCAAGCACTTTAATGGCAGGGACTGCCAATTTTGTGGCTGAAGTGCTAGATTTGTGTGGGCCCCCACAAAACCGAACCTTTTGGTGGTTGAACTGGAAAATAGATATAGTAGAGAAGTAGACAGACGAAGGTGAGCTGCATCCAGAAGACAAATGATGAAAGACCACACACACACTATATTTTGAACGTTAGACAGCATACATCATGCGAAAGTGAAGAAGCAATAAGAATAGGAGGTCATTAGAAGGACAGTAAACATTTAACAGCTAATGATAGGACAAGGTCTTAATGTTAAATAGTGTAAGATGGAATTGTCCTTGTGCCCACCCACCCATATGTTAAAAAGGACATGCACAAACAAGAAGGAAAACCGGAAAACAGTTCTCATCAGATTGCGCTGCTGCAACCTAAACCTCCCAACCATATCCTCAGTACCCAGGATCTTCAAATGCTCGGCACTATTTATTATACTTATGGTATCAAAAATGGCAGTAATACTAGTGTAATTGTCTCAGGGATAGCAGGGAGTGTCTAATAGGACACAGCAGAGATTTATCCCTCTAATGAAATCGGCAAATGGCGAAGAAATGCCCCAGCATTGCTCTTTACTAATTTATTACATTCTCGCTAAGGGGCACATTTATCATTAATCGGCAAAAGTGAGAAATAGTTATCAATCCTTATCGCAAGGATAAGGATTGAACTATTTCTCAAATTTATTAAAAAGGGGTCACAGAAACAGCAGTTCCGATAAACTGCTGTTTCTGTGATAGAAAAAAATCACACTTACCCCTTCTTCGTATGCGCTGTCTCGGGATCTCCTCTTCGTTCCTCTTCTTCATTCAATTGCGCATGTGCACTGCACATGCGCACAAAGTCCCCGCTCTGTCTCTGCAACTATCGTTGCAGAGAGAGCACGCTGAGTGACAGGGAGGGATCATGTGATCCCTCCACACATGCGCTGTCCAGCTCTGCTCTCCGGAGCAGAGCTGGACATAACGAAGAAGAAACGCTTCAGCAACAGTTCCTATGATGTACGCCAGCTTCAGCTGGCGTACATTTACATAACAAGTTCCCGAAAAATATATTTTTCCGGGACTTGTTAAATGGCGGCCCCGAGCAGTCACCATACTGTTGTATGGTGACTGCTCGCAAAAACGAAGTGCAGAGAAAATGACTCCTTTTCAAGATTCAACAGTGCGATGGGCCTTTCATAAATGTCAATTTGACACTTCGTTTACCTATTTAAGACTCTTGATTGATATTCGATCGGACCTGCTTCATCGAATTACCAACAGGCTGACTGAGGCATTACGAAACGTAGTGGAACTCCGATCTTAGATCTCCATCAACACCTTTAACCAGTAACATTGCATACACCAGCCGCACAGTGTTTTGAGATTGTGACAGAAATTGCAACAGCCAGGGAATCTGGGGTCCATCGGTTTACAGTCCGGAAGGGTAAGCTGTCAGCGCTCGCTGTTGGTTACATTGAGAGCGGAAGTGTTCCTTCTGTGTGACCGATTACTTTACAGAAAATCTGGCTGCCTTTTGTGGATGGTTATCAGCTACCAGTGTGTGTAGTAGAATAAACAGTTCCTTTACAATTTAGTTATATGAGGTGGGTACGTACCTTGACATCATCTATACCAGAGTGTGGGAAGTACTAATAACCTTTTGCCATTAATCGGATTAAGTCAAAAAATTTGATCTAAATTTCATTTACAAGTGCAGTAATGGTCAAAGAGCAATTGTCTATTTAGTTTGCTTAATGACAGATTTAGCAGCTAATATATGCGCCTCGTACGTTATCGTTGCAGAGAATGTTAGTGTATTTTTCTGATTAGTGACAGAGAAATATGTGTCATACAGCAAATTAAAATATATGGGTTTTATATATCTATATATATATTATGTATACAAGTATAGACAGCTCTCAGCACTCTACCTTTTTTTTCTGTTGTGCACACTAGGGTGGTCACTCTCCCTTGGTCTAGCAGTGAGAGCAGCCTAGTAATTTTGATTTATTTGATATAATTAATTTTCTTATTCTATTATTTTTGGACTGAGATCTGATTTTTTTAATTTCATTTATATTTTTGAGTATTAATAAACACTAAAATTATTGATTAATATTACTGGACATACAGTGCGCAATCAGAAGGCTGTGTGCGTGCACTAATCATTTAATGATGGGGCTGTTTGGTGAGGAAATAGGTTTATTTATTAAATGTGAATGCTATTGATTTTACATATAAGTTATTTGCGTGGAGGGAGGCCTTGAGTATTCACTCTTTGATATACTTTCCATATTTTATCCTTTTTCCAAACAAGGACCCAACATTCCAGAATCCAGGGAAGCGGCAACTGAGCCTAAGACACCAGCAGCCGCAGAAGGTAGTGAAAGCTGCAAGACCAGATAAGAGAGAGCAGGCAGTCCCAATTTACGGTGTTTGTCCCACTAATCATGTTTTGTCACCACTGCAAAGACAGTTAGGAGGTATTGTAGCGCCTTCACACTGCTCTGTTTGTGAATGGAGACCTATATGCAACAGTAATGCACAGAGTGTTCAAGATTATAAATCATGTATTCCAAACACTTGTTTTATATGTAAGACTGGAACCCTTCATTTTTGGACAGTTAGTTCAGCACCTAATAAAAGATAATATATGTGTTGGTGTGATGTCAAAGTGTATGCTATTTTAGACTTGTCTCTGATTGGGTTGTCAGTAACATTAAAATACCCTCTTATCACCAGACCAGCAGCATCATGTTGCATGTGATGCTGGGAAATGTTAGAGTAGAAAGCATAGTTAAAAATGTTAGGGGCTTAAATATTGAGATGAGTAAGCTTCTCACCATTTAAGAAAATATTTAAAAGGATATATCTGCGAGGTTGATATTAAACCAATCCTGACTGTACTGGTGACTATAGCAAAAAAGGCTATACTAAGCCATTGGATTCTCCCATGCTTAACCAGGTGAAAGCAAAATTACTAGAAACGTTATATTTTGATAGAAGAGCGACGATACCTGAGGTGGAAAAAGGAGTGGTTCGCTTTTATCGAAAGTGGGGCCCATACATAGAATCCTTACCTCAGGATCAGGGCCGGATTAAGGGAATGGAGGCCCCTGGGCTAAGGGGGCCTCCATTCCCCCGTGAGGCCCCCCCCCCCCCCGTGATCAGAGCTGCCCGCGCCCCCCCCCCCCCCCCCCCGGCACTTACCTCCTTCTCCGGCGTGCTGTGCTCTCTTTACTGAGGAGATCTCGTGAGAGTGAGACTCACGAGATCTCCTCAGTAAGGAGACTACAGCGCGCCGTAGAAGGACTGCAGGGAAAGTACTCAGCAGCACTGATCGCGCCCCCGCCCCCGACAGATCAATACTGCTGAGCACTTTCAAGGGCCCCCTGGATGCCATAGGCCCCTGGGCTGTAGCCCAGTTAGCCCTATGGTTAATCCGGCCCTGCTCAAGATGCACAAGATGTTATTATGAAAGTCTTTGACTCAACCACATGGTCGCCACAACGCAGATTGTGATGATACATACTCTTTAATCGAAAGGTAAAAACTAAAGATTTGGAAAAATTGAATATGCTCTAAACTGTCCCTTAGTCTATGTGACAAAATTTCAAGATAAGATGTCGATACTATATGACTATGTGACAAAGCTGATCACCCCTTTCGCCTTACTGCTTACTGAGAAAGTATCGAGTTAGTATCTACATGTCTTAGGTTATCTTTCATAAAGGTCAAGGAACATTCATGGTCGAGCTCACAATGCCCCATAACCCCCCCTCCCCCACTTATCCCATCTTTCCCATGTTAATCTTCAAATCTTTGTTAAAAGAAATAATTACAGAATAGACAATTCTAGAATCCATTTTATTGTGCAGTTTACATTTTATATTTTGCAACAAATATGACTGAAGGTTTTATATGCTGACACTATTTTGTTGATGTGTTACATTTTCTAATATCTATGCTGAAGAAATAGAAAAATATATGTCTATATTATTATGTGTCTCTTGCACAAAATGTTTGATACTTCTGTATTTGTTGTACCAATGATCAATAAAAAACAGATTATAAAAAAAAAAAAAAAAAAAGGATATATCCTCCAGGTCCAGGATCATGTTTCTTTCAGTGTATTAAGATGGTCACCCCTCTTTTCATACTGATATAATGGGCTAAAAACATTCTTCTATCCAGTTACTTTAAAGGTATATTTGTGGGAGGCAGTCCAGTAGGTTTCTTGGGGAAAGATCATATCAGAATGGAACAGAATGGGTGTTAAGATTTGTTACATTCCACTATAGGATGAGAAGATGTTACTGTTCAGCTACTATGTTAAGGATATGTATGTGGAGGAGTTAAATGTCATGTGTCATCCAATACCACTAGCATAAAAGCAGATCTGAATAGTGCATCCTACATTTCTGAAGCGGCGGCTTATCCCAGCTTATTGAGTCGATGCCCTATTTTTTGGATGATATTTTAGGAGAGACACACTGGAGCTTATACTCTGGTATAACAGAACTGTTCTTGCTTGTGTGAAGCCATATTAGAGTAAAAGAAAACAATACAAAACAAGGCATACATAGGAATAAGTAAACCAATTAATTTCATACTTTTACATCATTTACTCCTACAGACATCATGAAAATCTCTGTACCTATCACCAGAACCTCAACAATAACAAATGTTATAAAAAGGATAATCAATCAAGAGATGGTGACTCATGACTGTCTAAATTAGACAGTTTGAGTAATGTAGCTTTTCTACATTTTGGCAGCTATGCATGTCCATATTTAAAATCACCCAACATTGAGGTATATTTGCTCTTCTGGGAGTCCTTGTGTCCTATTTATTGCTCGGCAGCAGTAAATAGCACTTTCTCTCTCCATTGCCTGTTGGTCTGAAGCCCTTAACATTATTCAGTCATTATATCCAGCGAACCCCGACTTCCCATGTTCGCGGAGGACATTTACACTTTGCAAGTATATGTTCTTATGTCCATCTGTGTAAATATTGTTGAATTTTGTTTTAAATATTCTGTAACTGTATTATTATAGGCCCTTGCACAAGTGTATATCTTCTACATCAGTCTCACTCTGTGACACTTTAAGTTTTCTTTCTGGCTGTCTCACTCAGCTGCTGCCAGCTTCGCATGTCATCAGTTTCACATTCCCACTCCCACTCCCCAAGGCTTCTTAGTTTTCCTCAGTGTCCCTTCATCCTATATGTCTTCCTGCATGACGAGCCACCTTTCTACTAATTTATCGTAAGCCCACTCAACAGATTGTCATTTAGGGCCTGATTCATTAAGGATCTTAACTTGAGAAACTTCATATTTCAGTCTCCTGGACAAAACCACGTTACAATGCAAGGGGTGCAAATTAGTATTCTGTTTTGCACATAAGTTAAATACTGACTGTTTTTTCATGTACCACACAAATATCAACTTTAAATTTCAGTGTACAAATAAGCTATCAAGTATTTGTTGGAGGGAGCAGTGTTCTCCCCAGCACCTATTTCCTGAGTGCTCCACCTGGCTGTTTTTATTTGCCACCCAGCTCTTGGAGCTCAACAGAGTTCTATTATAATAGAATAAACCTTTTTTTCTCCTATTAGAATAGACTATGTGAATACTACAGCCAGCAGTGTGTGTTAGACCACTGACCACCAGTCTGACCAGTCCTGGCAGGTGTGGGCAGTAACCTCTAACATTTTTAATTGTCATTGCAAAATATTACAACTGCCCCCACCCGACTACTTATTAATGTCATGCGGCTGACAAAATTTTCTGGGGAGAACACTGGAGAGGTGAGCACACACATAGGAGTAGTCAGGGAGGAATTGATCATACAATCCACGGCCGCATAATGTATGGTGGCTGCAGAGGCGGAACTAACAAGTTGTGGGCCCCGGTGCAGAGAGGCGGGGGCTCCCAACCCTCTGCATCTGTCATGCAGCGGGCCCCATTATTTCCATGGGCCCCAGTCCATGGCACCTACTGCAACAATGATAGTTCCACCACTGAGTGGTTGGTCCTGGAGAAAGAGCCAGCCATCAAGAACCATATAGTACCCTTGAGCAGGTACTGACAGAAGTATGTGGTCAGGGGGTCCCCTCTTAATCTGACACTGCTTCTTTGTGCTCTTCTCAACATACATGGGTCTGGCACAAGCATCAGACGGGTGGAGGTTGACAGTAAATTGCCAGGTCCTCCTCCACTTTGGGCCTCTTAGCAGCAACTACAGTTGAGTGGTTCCATCACTAAAAACAGAAACTACAGATAAGCCTTCTTTTTCATACTCTGTTGTATTTGCATTTTTACATTATTTATGCACTTTGGAATACTATGCAACATGGGCGCCTCCACTCTCTTATGTCTTTTATAGGTATAAGTTTGCCAGATCAGCCATTTAATATACATACTAAGTACACACTCATACTTGTTAGCCTGACTAATCTTCCAATTGCAGTGTTTTTTTTAATTTGTTAACCTAAAATCAAGGCCAAATTAATGTAGATGGAAGCAGCCAAATGAGAAAAACAGTGTTATCACTGTTCAAGGAGTCAGGTTGATAGCTATATAGACCGCATACTGCAAGTATGCAACATGTACCGGTATTTGTTACGTGTTGCTAATTTTACCATCTTCAAACCATAACCTATTAGTGAAGAGAAAAACACTGAACACCTCAACCACTCAACAAAAGACCACATCTATTATTAGATTGTTAGCTTTACAAGTATACCATAATGCTGCATGGCTAGAGTTTTAACATATCTTCACATTGCAAGTATAAAAGTTTCATGGAGCACCACAGAGTTCGTAAACCTGGCAGAAGGTCAAACAGGGGAGTGACACTCACCTTGTCTTTGGGTTAAACTTATTTGTATAAAGGACCAAGAAAAAAGAGAGTATATATAGAGGCACTCCGGGGTTTTACCCTGGAGTGCCTCTATATATACTTTCTTTTTTCTTAGTCCTTTATTTGAATCTATAAAGTATAAGGGTGCACCCTCCAGTCATGATAATAGATTGATTCTGTAATACAGAATCAATAACATTGGGGTTAAGTATCAGTCAACTTTATTAACCAACTTAGTGCGGTTATCTCTATCTTTAAACTTATTTGTGCAAAACTTCTCACAGATTCAAGTAATACCACTCCATAGCACTCAAAGTCCTGCTCACCTTTTTGCTTGAAGTACTGCTACCAGAAATCGCTGGAGCAGAACTTCCTGGAACTCTTGAGTAAAAGATTCATCTGGGAGGATCACTATCACAGGGCCCACCGGGAAAACCAATGACTGGGGCCCACCTAATACAATGTAGCGCTGCAAAGGGGCTGTTGGGGGGACCTGCTGCACTTAAGACTGGGGGTTATCATTTTAGACAAATTTAGACAAATACACAGGCAAAAGTGTGTGCACTACTGTTAAGTGCACGCAGCTCTGCTTTCACAAGCAGTACAGTGTGAAGTAGGACATACCTCCCAACTGTCCTTGCAGTCGGACCAAATTCTGACTAAGCAAGACAGTCACCCAAATTCGGGACTGCCCCACCAGATTCAGGACAGTTGGCAGACTGTCCTGCTTTCTCCGACTTGTGTTGTCATTTTCACCACCTGTGGCGGCTGGTTTCTTTAGATCAGTTGCTGCTTGTCTGGATCCTTGCAGGCCCTATTGGGAAAAAAAATGGTTACATGAAATTTTGAAAACACCAACCATCCCCAGCATTAAATCATCAGCACCCACATTTAATAATTTAGGCCTCTTTCCAGCCCCAACATTAAAGTAATAGTACTTCCATTTGATAAATAGATCTATTTCCCTCCAACCCAACATTAAATTAATAGTACTCTCATTTAATAAATAAACCTATTACCCTCCCTCCAAACATAAACTAATAACATTTACGTTTAATATAACCATTTACCACGACCATACCTGGCATTAAATAATTAATATTCACATTTAATAAAAAGCCCTCCTCCCCAAACTCAGCCCCACATTCACTTACAGACCCAAACCACCCCAGTATTAAATTAAAGGTCTCCTCACCCCATCTTAACTTAACAGGCCCCACCAATAAATTAAATTACCCCACTATCAACCCCCAAATAAAATAGCATCCAATAAATAATTACCCCCCTCTTAAACTCCAATAAATTAATAGCCTACCTTCCACTCATGTGCTATTAAGACAGCCCCCTCATTCCATCACACATTATAGCATCCCCCCTCCCTATAGTTTTCTCTGTGCAGCCCCCTCCCCTCCCTAGTTTTCTCTGTGCAGCCCTCTCCCTATAGTTTTCTCTGTGCAGGCCCCCTATTTTTTTCTCTATGTAGCCCACCTCCCTATAGTTTAGCATAGGCAGCCCCCTCTCCCTATGGATTAGTACAGGCAGCTCTCCCTCCCTATAGTTTAGCATAGACAGCCCTCCCTCCCTATAGTTTAGCATAGACAGCCCTCCCTCCCTATAATTTAGCATAGGCAGCCCGCCCTTCCTATAGTTTAGCATATTCAGCCCCCCTCCCTATAGTTTAGCATAGGCAGCCCTTCAACCCTATAGTTTAGCATAGGCAGCCCCCTCCCTATAGTTTAGCACATGCAGCCCCCCCTTCCTATAGTTTAGCATATTCAGCCCCCCTCCCTATAGTCTAGCATAGGCAGCCCCCCCCCTATAGTTTAGTATAGGCAGCTCACTTACCTTTAGCTGCTCTGGCCGGCGTCGCTCCTCAGTCAGGCAGACAGGAAGTGAAGTGAGACTTCTTGCCTGTCGTACAGTACTGTGGGACCCCATACAGCAACAGGCAGCCTACCGATTGGCTCCTGTTACTGTCCACTGACCACCAATGCTTTTGATCACTCCACCAATAAATTAATAACCCACTTCCCACCTACAATACATTAAGACCCCTGTTTCACTTCTTCCATCAGCGCTGTGTTGGAGAGGCAGACTCTAGCAGCTTCCAGTAATATGACAGTATACACACAAAGCAGGAGGTGAGCACACACATAGGGGGAAGGCAGGGATGCAGATCATACTATCCATGGCTGCATGAAGTAAAGTGGCTGGTCCTGGAGAAGAGGCAAACCATCAGGAATCCTACAGTGCCCCACTGACATCCCTTGAGCAGATACCGACGTAGTTCCATACTCTGTTGTACGTGCAATTTAGCTATACCTTATTTATGCACTTTGGAATGCTATGCTACATGGGTGCCTCCCCTCTTTTATGTATTTTATACATATAAGGTTACCAGATTAGCCATTTAAAACACATGTTAAGTACACTCATACTTGTCAGCCTGACTAATCTTCCCATAAGCAAACCAAATGGGGGGGGGGTTCTGGTGTCTGGAAACCCCCTCCCAGCCTGGGGCACTGTATGCTTGAGGTGGCTGGACCCTGCCCTCCGGGATCAGTCACTTTGCAGCTTGTGTGCAGATCGTTTCTGTCTGCACTGTTCACAGCACTCTCTCACCTGCTTTGTGTCCCCACCCCTGTCTCTCCCACTGCCTGTATGTCTCATGTGTGCAGCAGGAGGACACAAGACACAGCACTAGATGAAGAGGGTGTGTGAATGTGTGTGTGTGGGGGGAAGGGGGGGTTCTCACGTGCTTTTAATGTAAGTTGGGGGATTTAATGTATAAGTACAATAGTTCCTTTGTAAACATAGCCTTGGATGGACTTTTAAATATTTGTGGGGAAGGTGGAAAAGGGATTTTAATGTAAGTGTAGGGGGGGATATTTTATGTAATGTGGATGGTGTGTGAAATATTAATTTCGTAGTAGGTTGAGAGTGGGATCTTTTAATTTATTTGTGGGGAGAAGGTTGGGGATATTTAATTTAATAGTGGGATTATGGCGGACCTATTAAGGGTGTGATGATGAGACTATTAATTTAATGCTGGGGTGGTTTGGGCGCTATTAATTGAATGTGTGGCTGAATTTGGGGAGAAGAAGAGCTATTTCTTAAAAGTGAATGCTAATTATGTAATGTTTGGGAGGAAATAGGTTTATTTATTAAATGTAAATATTATTAATTTAATGTTAGGGTTGTTTGGAGGGAAATCGATCTTTTTATTAAAGGTTAATGACATTAATTTACTGTCCAGGTTGGTTGCTGTGAGGCTTAATTATTAAACATGGGTGCTTTTGATTTAATATTGGGCTGCTTTGGGGGAGTGAGGCCTACTGTGTTCACTAATTGATGGGATTTCTATATCATGGACCTGAGCTTTTTCCAAACAGGGACCCAATATTCCAGGATCCAGACAAGTAGCCACTGAGTTTAGGACACGAGCACCAGCAACAAGTAATGAGATCAGCAAAAACAGGTAAGTGAGAGCAGGACAGTCTGACAACTGTTCTGACACTCAGTCATGACTGTACGGACAATTGGGAGGCATGTCCCACTTCAAACGGCTCTGCTTGAAAAGGGAGAGCTGCGTGCCTCTAACAGTAGTGCATGCAGCATTGCCCGTGTATATGATGGGGATAGAAAGAGTTGGAGAGCAGCCAAGCACTGTCTATAGTCATGCCCCCATGCATGCTGGTCACGCCCACTGGCGGCATGATATAGAAACCACTCTCTACAAATCCTGCGTTTGCCCCTGCTTCCAATTGCAATAGTTTTCTTGAATTGGTTAATGGACAGTAAAAATGAATTTACCTTCTAAAATAAAGACCAGATGAATGTAGATGGAAGCAGTCAAATGAGTAATTACTATATTTGGGATTATTCAATTGTCGGCGGGATTGTCGAAAATCCCACGGTCCGCGCACGATTACCGTAAGAAAACATGTATTACGGTAATTTACTCGCTGGATTTCAGCTCGCAGCTCCCTGAGCCACGAGCTGAAATCCAGCTACAAATTACCGTATTACATGTATTAGTTTTTCCGCGGCTGGATTTTCGGCGATCCCGCTGACAATTGAATATGCCCCTTGGAAAATCCCACGCTCGAAAAATATTACCGTTAATACGGTAATATCTCGCTGGATTTCAGCTCGCAGATCAGGGAGCTGCGAGCTGAAATCCAGCGAGATATTACCGTATTAACGGTAATATTTTTCGAGCGCGGGATTTTAGCGGTTCTGGCTAACAATTGAATACCCCCACTTGGTAGCCATGTAGATTGCAGATTGCAAGTATTTGTTACATGTCGTTTTTAAATTACTCCGGCAAATCAACATATTAGTGTACACAATAAAGCCAAAATGAATTTAGATATCTAATTGTAGACAGAAGGAGGCGCTGCCACCTTCCGTACAATCACGTTCACTTCTAGCTAGGAGGAGGCTTTGACCTTACACTACACGCTCTGTGTGTATCTGCGCCGTCCTCATTCTTCTGTCCCTTGTCGGCCACCATCTCTGTAGATTAGACGTCACATCCGTCACAACCAAGATGAAAGTTTAGAGCGCGAAATTAGATTTCTGCAAAGTGTCAGCGGGAGATAGGGTCCTCGGCCTGGACTCACCATGGACCCAGCCTCCTGCATGAAGACCTTACTGCTGGCCGTGGCGCAGTACAAGAGCTGCAAGAGCGAGGGCAACGGGGCTGCGCTGCAGCGACAACTGGAGGTAGTAATAACACCCGCAATAGGTGTCTGGTCCTCGGGTGTATTTACATGAAATATGCGCATATTGCAGGATACCAAACATTGTATCCTTGTCTCTGTGTTTTAACAAGATAACATGAGTTTGTTTCACTTTTTGTCTTACATTTGTTTTTGTTTTGTCTAGTAGTTTAGTAAATCACAATAAACAGCTACTTTTGTTTTTCTTTGTTACAGGTTATTTTTGGATTGAAGTTAAACAAATTATTTGGATCCAATCAAATATTACCTAGTGAATGTTTGAGCAGTCTTGTGGAACTTATTGAAGATCCCAACACCAGTCCTGCTGTCACTTTGAAGACCATTAACCTGCTATCTAGTTTAGGTAGGTAAGGGTTATATAGGGACACAATATTTTATTTTTGTTATATTTTTGTTTTTTAAATATCATTTCTTTAATTTCCCATGCTATGACAAGACCTATTTGGGTTTACAAGTTAACTTTGTTGATTGCACCAAATTGGTATATTTATAGAACAATAGCAATTGTAATGAGAACTATAAGAATGCAGGTAAAGAGGCATTTAAAAGTGACAGATCATCATTAACATTTATATATTGCCAGCAAATCCCGTAGCACTTTACAGTTGATGACAAACAGTAATAAATAATACTGGATAAAAGAGGTAAGAAGGCCCTGCTTGCAAGTTTATAACACTATGGGACAATAGGAGTTGAATACATGAGGTCAAGTCAACATATTGTGTTTCAGTCCAGCCAGAGTGCAAAAGTAAAAAGTTTATTTGTCTACTATATGATCCAGTCACACAGCAATGTTGGTCAGTGGGTCAAAGGGTTGTTTCCTTGTGTAAAGGGTTGTAAAATCTAGTGAGGTTAAGAGGGCAGTTTAGGAATATTATAAGCTTGCCTTAAGAAGTGGGTTTTCATAGAGTGGGTGCAGCTTGAAAAAGTCCTATTAACGGAAGTGGGAGCATGTAATCAGAGTGGATGAGAGACAGATTTTGTGCAGAATGTTGATGGCCTTGTAGGCTAGTAGAAATATTTTATCTTGGATTCTGTAAAAAATCAGGCAACTCAGTGTAGAGACTCACCAAGTGGTTCAGCAGAGGAGGAACAATTTGCAAGGAAAATCAATCCAGCTGCTGTGTGCAAAATAGGTAGTAGGGGTGAGAGTCTGATTCAGGTAAGACCAGTAAGGAGGGAATTGCAGTAGTCAATGCGGGAGTCGAGTGCATGAATTAGAGTTTTTGCAGTGTCTTGTGTGAGTTGTGCATATTCTAGAAATGTTTTTTTTTTAAATTTATGCAGCATGTTATATATATATATATATATATATATATATATATATATATATATATATATATATATAGCTAGCTGATGTGGGGAACAAAGGATAGTTTTGAGTCAAGGATCACACCTAGACAGTGAGCTTGCGGGGTGAAATTTATGGTCATGTCAACATAAATAGAAATGTCAGGTTGGTAAATTCTGTTGGTGGGTGGGAATACTAACTTTTTTAAAGTTTGAATTGGCAAGAGGACATCCAAGATGAAATGGCAGAAAGACAGTCAATAAAGCGGGACAATGCAGATGACGAGAGTATAGATAAATTTAAGTATCCTCCACATAGAGATTATAGTGAAATCCAAAGGAGCTTATTTAGTATTTCTAGAGAAGCGGTACAGATAGAGAACAGCAGAGGACATAGTACTGAGCTTTGTGGTACTCCAACTGATAAAGGAAGTGGAACAGAGTTGGATCCAGAGAAATTAACACTGAAAGAGCGATTAGAAAGGTAGGATGAGAACCAGGATAGGACAGTGTCTTGAATACCTAGGGATTGGAATGTTTTTATGAGAAGAATGTTCAGCAGTGTCAAATGCAGAAGAGAGATCCAGGAGAATTAGAAGAGGATAATAGCAGGATGGGTTACATGTGAATTGGTTTGAATACTCAAACAGCAGCTTGTCACTTTGCATTGAACAACTTTGATTCTATCAGAATTACATCAGGACTTCTTTGCTAGATATCCCTAATACAGCAAAAACTGACAAATGGTTACATTTATGTACAGACTACATAAGGGAGCCATAGAGGCCCAGACACCAAACTAGAGATTACAGTCTACAGTAGCTGTGGATGGACAAAGTTAGCAGCAAAACTTTGATAGTGAGTTACTTTAAGATTTATTTCCCACCATTAAAATGACACTTCACGTTTAGTGTTTTCTGAGCACTAATTTTAAAAACTTGTATAGCTTTTTCTGGGTTTGAAAAATTGGGGAATAATTTGCAGGATCTAAAGCATAAATATCCATTGTTGGCTTGTGCTGCTTTATTGAAAATACTTCTCAAAAACTAAAATTTCGGTTGTGTGGTCATTTATATTTGACTTTTTTTCACTGCGTTGAGCAGTGTTGGACACACCTGTCTGCGTTTCGTTGAATCCTGTTTGTCCTTATTTGTTCATCAGTTGGCATTCTGAGGTGAAATGATCATGATTCTGATTTGTTTGATTGTGAGATGATTATGTAGTATGGGCTAGAGCAGGGGTAGGCAACCTGCGGCTCTCCAGATGTTGTGAAACTACAAATCCCAGCATGCCTTGCCACCTATCTGCTGTTTATCTACTGGCAAAGCATGCTGGGACTTGTAGTTTCACAACACCTGGAGAGCCGCAGGTTGCCTACCCCTGGGCTAGAGGTTATATGTTTGATTCACAGGTTTTTCTGTTTTTTGTTTTGACTTGTTATATTACTGTGCCTGCTGTAAGATTTTGTAGCTTAGCGATTTCAAAACAACTGCTGTAGTAATCCACTACAATTGGGGAAAAGAGACTTCTTTCTATGTGAGCAGGTCTGGTTCTAAAACTTGCCATGTCTATTCTGAAATGTCTTAATAAGTATTTTATTCCCTTTTGACATGCTTGACTTCCTGATGTCCTTACATCACTGTCACATTTCCAGGTAACCATGATGTATGTTTGTTAATATTTCATTGTGTAGACACTTGCCATTCAATCTTGTTATCTGTTGCACTCATTTACCTCTAATAAGTTCCACAGGTGCCAATTTTCCTTGATTATGCAATGTACTTTCTTGTCCTTTACAGGTCATGCCCCACATTTTGTCTTTATTGGTTGTTTTAGCATTTCCTCCTCAATCGTTACTTTTTGGCGTGCCGTTTGTAAGCTAGAACCTTTCATATATTTGAGACTGAACTTCTGCCTCAAAAAATGCCTGATTGATCACGGTGTATAATACTAGGCAATATCAGTTTCAAACATTCAGCTAAGATCTTTGTGAGTATCTTGTAGTCAGTAATAAGAAGAGAGATCAGTCTTGAACTAACAACCTGGCAGATCTGCATCCCTCTCAGGCTTAGGTAAAACTTTTGAGGACCGCAGTGTTAAAGCGAGTGGGAAGGATCTTATCAGTAAAGTGTTAGAAAAGGATTTCAATGGTCCTACAAAATGCATTGTAAATGTGAGAAGACTATGTATATTCTGCACCATCCTGTTGATTTCATCTCAAAATGTCAACTACCTGTAGCAGGTTGACAATATATTGAATACACACTTTGTTTTTATGTGGTTGTCTAATAGGTGAGGTGTGTCTAATTCAAGAGGTGTAGCAACGTTATTAAAATCACCATGCTTAATTGGACTCTAAAGTTTGCCCACAATGTCAAAGAAAAAGGATTTGTGGTAGATGGTTCACGTATATGTTAGAGCAATAAACGCCACCAATATTACTTATCTACTTTCCATGAATGTGTTGATTATGAACATCAATTTTGAATGCTTTTGCTTATCAATAGAATTACTCTAGATTTGAATTTGAGGGAAGAATAAGCCACCACCTGTTGCCTGAGCATATTTAGTTTTCCATGTTCTAAATTGGTTACTGAAGAAAAGTGACATCAGAATTCAGTTTGATACAACGCAAAATCTTCCTCCTCTTCCCCTCTGGGGAAAAATCCAACAATATATTGCTCTACCACCCCCTATAGACATCCATACATCAGGAACCCGCAAAATAAAAGCTGCTGAAAGGAAGGGGTAAGGAAAGGTTACCAAATGAACACATGAATAATGTGAAATCCAAAGCTGTCTTAACATTGCAAACAACCTTTATACTTCAGAAATATAAAATAAAAAATTGTAAGAAATTGCAAGAAATAGTCCTTGCATAAGAATAATGGAGTCATGCTAAAAACATAGTATAAATCAGCAACAGTGTAAAACGCTAATAAGAGCAGTATGTAATACAAGTAGTACATAAAAAGATAACTCACTAGATGGGTTTATAAATGATTAGGTAAATGATCGTCTATAAGAGAAAGAGAAACCCAGGAGTGCATAACTGAATCTAGAGCATTGCAAACAGGAACATCCAGCAACATGAACAGGGCTTGGAAAACCTAAAACCTCGACACAGGTAGAAATATATGTACTAGAAAATATGGGAATGTGAAAATCGACCAGTGGGTGGCAACAGCATAACTATATACAGCTATAATCTGGTACAATGCAACGATAATGAGTACTACTCAATATCGCCATCGCAAAAAAAACCCCAGGATGGGCACCAAACATAATAGTCATTATCGTAGCAACTGAGGGCAGCTCTTAATACTTAGTTGTCCGATTCCATAGGTCCTGTGAAAAGATTAAATATGTACAGCACAAGGCACTCTTTATGACCACTTCTGCCACACCACTGCATTATTGAAGTCCTTGCCGGTGAAGATACGTAAGATTGGCGGATATATGAGAACACATTTCTGACCAGTTTGCACTAGTCTCATACGGATGGGAATCATTTACTTGCCTATTCTAGAGACTTCTAAAGAGTAATCTTAAAATAAGAGCAAATGATGATCCTGCCAAAAAAGTTTATTTTGCAGCGGCCCATAGGCAAAATTTGTGTAGATAGTTCAAACACTTGAAAATAACAGTCCTCTGTTTGATGGCTATGTTATCTATCATTTGGCCTATGCTGTGTGCTCGTTCAACTTCCTGGCACCTTCTGAGATGTTAAGCATATGTGACCGGAGGGTCTTACTTTTCCACCCGGTCTCTTGGAAGAATGATGAAGGGATTGCCTTCCTGCCCCGTTTATCTGGGATGCTTTCTCACCATCCGTAACGGATTGTTACGAACTGCTCCTACTAGTGTCACCTTGCCACCAGACACTCGCTGACTTGCAAATGCCAACTGCGCAATAGTCGTTTGGAGGATTCGTCTACCACCACTAGGATCCTTTGCGGTGCCTAAAACCGGTCACTTCTGGGATAGCTGGTATAACTGCCACAGTGACTCTTTGCTGTGGGTTGGCTGGTACCTCCTGACCGCTTATAATGGATCAGGACTGCTGGGTAGCGGGCAAAGCGTTGACACAGACGCTGGGTTGAGCATGGGGCAGCCGGGGAACAGATTAGAGCAGTGGTTCCCAAACTTTTGCAGTTTGCGGCACCTGTAGAGTCTACAAATTTTTTCAAGGCACCCCTCCAAAATAATTACTGAGCAGTCCTGTTTTAGAAGTAGTTGGGTCAAAAAATTGTAATAAGTATTTAGGTCACGACAGAAATACTTATTTAGTTGTATGCAAAAATGCCCCTCTGCAACCAGGCACACTGCCCCCTCTGCAACCAGGCACACTGCCCCCTCTGCAACCAGGCACACTGCCCCCTCTCACGCTGTCCCCCTCCTCTGCCCCCTGTCACGCTGTCCCCCCTCCTCTGCCCCCTGTCACGCTGTCCCCCCTCCTCTGCCCCCTGTCACGCTGTCCCCCCTCCTCTGCCCCCTGTCACGCTGTCCCCCCTCCTCTGCCCCCTGTCACGCTGTCCCCCCTCCTCTGCCCCCTGTCACGCTGTCCCCCCTCCTCTGCCCCGCGCCAGGCGCCAGCTATATAAAAAAGAAAGCAAACAGAAACTTACCAATCCGCGCGGCGCTAGGACCCTGCAGCCTCCTCTCTCGCGCAGCTGTCACTGACGTCGATATTCAGTGACAGCTGCGGGAGTGAGGAGGCTGCTGGGTCCTAGCGCCGCGCGGATTGGTAAGTTTCTGTTTGCTTTCTTTTTTTCTAGGGCTGGCCCGCGGCACCCCAGTGACAGCGCCGCGGCTGCACACTTTGGGAACCGCCGGATTAGAGTGTAAGCTCTTATCTGTTGGTCACAGGATACAGCAGGCAATAGGCGTCGGGCAGAATCTTCAAATAATAATGTTTATTTGCTCAAGGGGTCCTGACCAGGACCATTACACACTAGTTTTAGGTGCTTATGATCATCCAGAAGTACAGATTGTATAAAACATTATGCATTACATGGTCAAACAAAGCTCCTTTTTTTCTACCTGGCACGACAAAGTCTGAAATATAACATTCAATGATTAGCCTCAGGACGTAGTATGTTCTCTAAACTTGGATTTCAATGCAATTTAAACTTAACAAAATTTACATCAACCTGTGAATCTCTAAATTACTTGCTGTTGGGTTTCCTATCTCTCTAAGACACAGGATGAAAGTCCAACAACCCCTCTCCTGGACAATCAAGCTAACAGCTGTCTAGGTCACTTGCAAATGAAAAGGCCTAAGTAGCATGGGATTTCCTTTCTTACAGAAACACATTTCCTCCAAACATATGCCTACTGCATCAAAAATCCAATACATTATCAATACATTTGCAATGATATACAATCGGCACACTGCGGCGCTAATGGAAATAAATTTATACAATAAGTTATTTATAAGTGATCCAGCCACAGCATATTAGGGAGATCAGTTGTAAGGAACTGAAGGAGAGCTGGACCCTTGCCTGATTCAGGAAGGCCTACCAGGCGCAGATTATTATGCTGGGAAAAGTTCTCTAAATCCTCAATTTTATTTAACATTTGCTTTTGTACTTTTGCACAACAAGCGGATGTATCAAAATAGAGAGATCTTGCGTGTGTTCACAAAGTCTTTGCTCGTTAACCAGGACTTTGGTGTCAGTTGTAGAAATCTGATGTTTGTGTTCTTTAATGGCATCCGTGAATTTAGACGCCAGTGTCGCTAACATCAGCAGTGGGGGACTTTTTATAGAGGAATAGCAACCAGATCACCTCTGTCTGTTGACTTTGGAACATTGCGATTTTGCACGAGTAGAGGAGCTCATGAACTTATCCATTGTGGCAAACAAGGATTAAAAGCGCTTACACTGTTGATTTTTATTGTAGCCGTTTATCAAGGTCCATATGTAGTGAGTCTTTCACATGTTTATAGGCCATGAAGCAATACAAGTTTTTGAAATAAGTAGGTTGATGGGGATCAGGAGGTAAGAGATAATGCCAGTAAAGAACAAAAAAGCAATAGAAGTTTAGCTCTATTCAGCAGACTAAGAGTAGGGACATTTGCTATCTTCCAACCACTTAGATGGAAAAGGAGACGGCACTTGAAAATGTAAAGGAAATATTAATGGTCTATTAATTGCAAAAAGATCAAAGCTGATGGGAGAGACTCCTTGTAAAGCAGAACTAGCTGCTAAAAGTAATGTAATCGTGCTGTGTGTGGGAAGGATAAATAGTAAGAAATAGTTTCCTGAATCCCGGAACTGCTGGTTATTGCTGCGTATTATGTGGATCCAAGATGGTGCGAAATGTGCCAAAAATGCAGGTTCGGAGCCCAGTCCTGGTAATGAGGGGGCAGCGAATGCAAGTGCCATCAGAACACAAATAAAGGAAGTGGACTTGTAAAATAGGCAGTGCAGGATCTCTGTGTGCAGCTCACTAAAGTCTGAGGTGGCAGGGCCCATGGAGCGCGAATGCTACATGCTATGCTATGCTATGCTACAACGGAGCCTGTTCTTTCCCAGAAACTGCCAGAGTTTAGCGATGTTGCTCCTTTAACTACATTCTCCATTGCCTAGAAGTGGGTAGCACCTCTCTAGTTTTCTCTTTTTCTTTACACATATGATAATGTAGTTTTAATCTTTTTATGAACTGTAGTAAAAGTTATTTTTAAATTTTGTTCCAATATAGCAAATCTGCATGAACTAATAAGGGAAGTTGCAACCCATCATAAGACATCCCTGATACTTGATATTAATATATATAGTAATACATGCACTACTGTTCCATGTGTATTTTTCTGAGAGATCACAACCATGATGTTTATGTTAATTCTCAATACTTTTCTCACCTTTCCTTGTATTCTTTTCTAATTTATATTGTTTACAGCTGCTGACATTGAAACTAGAGAATCTCTTCATGCTACGTACAATGTTACCAACGTTTTGGCTGGTGTGGTTCATAGATATAGCTCCATCCTGAATGATCCTGTTTTATTACAGGTCTGTAAATATATCTTGGTGTTTGCCTACGCTTCTTAAAGTGCATTTATGTCTTACTCTGTTCCCTTAAGTGATTCCATTTGAATGAAGTATCTTGTTTTAGAATGTTTAATGGGGTGTGTGTGTGTGTGTGTGTGTATGTATGTATGTATATATATATATATGTGTGTGTGTGTATATATATATATATATATATATATATATATATATATATATATATATATATATATATATATATATATATATATATATATATATATATATATATATATATATATATATATATATATTACACACAAACTATTCTGTAGATGTGAATATTCTCACATGACAGAACTTTGAATGTTTTACGTCCACATTATATTTACTTTACAATTCAGTGAGAGCTATTCAACCATTGAAAAATGCATTCTGGTTATAGTGTCCTTTTTAATGGTATCACTGTAGAAAGTTTACTATATGCAGGAAATGCACAATCACAGCCTTTTCAGTTCTGTGTAGCTCCTGTAACCTTTACATATGTATTTGTGAATATTACATGTTGTTCCTTTCTGTATAAAACAAATTATATTTTTTTTCTTTGTGGATCTTCTTAAAAATGATCATGATGTAAATTTTGTGTAAGGTTAAATGCAATAAAAGCATTTTATTTGATTAACATTAGTTAGTTTTTCCTTTGTTTTTGTTTTTTTATTCACTGCATTCATTACAACTAGTACTGTTATGCATCATCTTTGTTTAGAGATGTGTAAGCTGTTGTTAAAAGGTACCATAGAAGAGTTTCTAAATAAAATGTGAATTAATACTTAATATTTAAAAAAAGTATATGCTGTTTAATTATTCTGCTTTAAGTAACAACTGTACGTGCATACATACGTCTTATATGAACTGCTCTGCTGAAAATAATATATAAGGCATTACTTATCCAACAAGTAAATGTGCTTGAAGAGAGCAAGTTCCCATGTGAGTTGATTAATAATCTCTCAATATCCTTTAAATTTCTGAATGTGAGATTTTTATCTTTTCTTAATTAGAGCATTCAACTGCTGCAAAGATTAACCTACAATGTAAGAGTTTTGCATGCAAGTCTCAACATCGAGGAATTAATTTCATTCTTGATGAGCAGAATGTAAGTATGCATCTAAAATATGTAGAAATCATCTGCATTTTCATTGAGCTTTCTCAGTTAAATTAATGCTGCAGATGCAGGAAATAGAAATACTGCTAAATAAAAATGGTTTTATATACTGCAATGTGTATGAAATGCAATAATAAAATTAAGGGTGGGTGTTTTCATTGATTGATTTATTTCATAATGCATGCATTGTCCACCATATAATTCCTTTGAAAAGCACAACAACTTACTGTTTGTTACACTATGCATAATCTTACACATGGAATCCACCTGTTCCAATGAACAATTCATGGCACTCCTAATAATTGACACCACACACTGGGGAAAATATGGCTCAGATAAAATCAACAACAAAGCATGTAGTAATGATGAAGACTACACCAGGTTGTCAGTAATGGAAGGGCTATATATTACAAACGATTAATCTGTTTTCCATTTGTGGAAAGCTCCTGTGTATTTCTGAACCCCAGGCCAGGTCCCTACACTTCTCACTGAGGACTTCATCATAGGACATACATCCACGTGGTAGAGCTATGCATCTATAGCCTTATTGTAATTATCACAGAAATATCTCCACCTACCCGCTCCTGCCCTTTTATAGGTGTTTAGTTATCAGAGTTCCTGTTTGTGTTCTGCCAGCTGCTGTCTGCAGCCTCAAACACTGACCAAGGTAGGGTACCTTAATTGGTGTTGATCATACTTTGCTCACCCCCTTAATGAACTACATCCTTTGTGCTGAACCTAACTCTGTACTTTTTCTGACCCATTTGAGACCATTTACTACCTATGTCTTGGGTGCATTAAAAGGTGCATCCCTGTTTCTTGAGAAAAATTGCTGCATGGTTTGCCTCCGGCTTGAAGGAACAATATCACAATTTTGCCATTTAACAGCCACTTGTCATCTGCACTGTACCAGCAATACTAATAATTCTTTTCTAAATGTGTCGGGTGTGATTTTCAATCTCTCAGCTGGGCCTTGTGGTGATCTCGTTGAAGGGGCCATAAGCCATCAATCGCAGCATACCAACTTTGTTCCTTTTGGCTGATGGGAACTTCCAGTTCGGCAACTTCATCTGCAAAAGCCATGACGGCCAGGAATATCATGCCAAAAGCTGCTTTCTCCACTCAGTGTCGCTAATAACACTAAGGGATCACAAACAGAAAGGAAGACTGAGTCTGACAATTGTGGCCTTAGTGCCCTCCAAATTCTATCTTCCATGTGGCCTAATTGGTCTTACCTGGTGCTGTCCTGTTATGTATCTTGCTGCACTCCGTGTGAGTCCCCAGAACATTACTCGCACTCACCTGTGCTACTTGTATGTTTTGCCTCATCTATTTGTTACTTGCTTCTGTATAAGGCGCTACGGAATCTGTGGTGTCTTATAAATAAATTAATAAATAATATCTGCTCATATACCACCACCCTACACTACATTTGTAAAACAAATTGATGTTATAAACTTTTGTTTTGACACCCTTTCCTGTCTGATTCAGTTGGTTTGTTTCTTGTCTGGTCATCAACCCTAATATGGAGAATACAAATACGAAGACCTATATTCATTCATGCCTAGAGGATATCACAGGTTCCAAGCATGTGCTTGCTTGACCTCCTCTTTACCACCACTGTTTAGTATCAATTTCAATATTAAGTACATTGGCAGCTGGTGTTTTAATATTATATATCCACTTATTTTGCAAATTTTTGCTGATACTCTAACCCTGAACCCTCTTTATAATCGGTAATGGAATAGAGAGGTAACGTCACTGATACAAGTAAACATTCCATATTATCACTTTCAAATATGGAATATCCCCACCAGAATCCATGAAACGAGATGGTAACTGAACTACAAATTGATTTAAAAATGAATCAATATATTCAGATAAGCTATAGGTCTACCATGGGAATGGATCTGTATGAATTTTCAAGAGCTAATAAATTATTGGTATACGTGGATATAAAATGTTCAGATATTTGAAATTCCTACACTCCTACCATGTACAAGGACTGTTCTTAATTACTTTGAAAATTGAGCGAATAAACAAATAGTAATTTCTGAGTGAAGTGTGGTTTGTTTGTTTTTCTTGTTTAAAGAATCTTAAGTTCTTTTCTCACTTGGGCATTATTGGACAAAAGAAAGTCTATGAATGTCTGAACCATTCAATATTTTCCTAGTGTAAATTTTAGAAATGGTATAGACCCAAAGAAATATAACAAAGAGGACATATTGAAATTCCCATCTGGTTTCAACTTTTTATATACCCTTATTTTATTTTTTTCTGACTGGGTGGTATCTGTTTTTTCTTTCTTATATAATATTTACTTTTAAGACACTGCTCATGTAATTTAAATTTATAATATGACTAGAAATAAATCTACATAAAACTGAGTTTGGCAATCTTCTCATCTCTTAATATTTAAATAAAGAGCTGTTGTGCACAGAAGGCTCAGATTTCAAACTGAGAATGTTTAAAAATATTTCACAAATATAGTTGGTACAGTAACTCTAAACTTCTGCAAATGTGATTGCAATATTGCCATGTATGGCTTTGAAATAGTCAACTTTCTTTTCTTTGGCTGACCATTATGTTTATAGGATGTGATTCACAAGATTGCAAATTAGCTACCTGAGTCTTCAGTGTGGTTTTCCCTTCTCTGAAAACCACAGGAAATTAAAACTGTCCTACACAGTTGTTTTGTTCTGAGATCACAAAGAGCCATTGGCACCCTATGGTGTGTGTGTATGTATGTATATATAATATATATATAATATATATGTGTGTGTGTGTATAAAATTATCCACATTCTGGCTGTAGAATTTATTTTAAGAAACTTTCAGAAAAAATAAATACATTGTCGAAAAATAATCTCCCTGCTTTGCAATACACTTTGTCCACTTGTTAACAAGCTTTCATAATCCCTCATTAAAAAATGTTTTAGGCTGAGCTGCGAGCCACGAATGCAGCGCTGTCTTCACCTCTTCATCACAAGTGAATCTTCATCCTCTTAGGGCTGTTGCTTCTTTCAGGGGCTCAAACAGGTGATAGTCCGATGGGGCAAGATCAGGACTATAGGAGGATGCTTTTACACCTCAAAACAAAGTTTTTGGAGAGTGTCGACAGTGTGAGCAGCAGTGTGTGGACGTGTATTGTCATGCAATAACTCAAAACCCCTGGATAGCAGTCCTTTGCTTTTTGTTTGAATTTAGCTTTTCAGCTCTTCATTTAGCATCTCACTGTAATGAGCACTGTTCATTGTTGAACCTTTTTCCTGATAATGTTCCAATACTGGCCCTGAGATCCCCAGAAAACTGTAAGTATCAATTATCCAGCTGATTGTTGACTTTTGAACTTTTTCTTGGTTGGAGATTGAGGATGTTTCCATTCCATACTCTTGTTGTTTACTCTCTGGCTCGTAGGGATAAATCCATGTCTCGTCGCCAGTAATGATTCTTCTTAAGAAACTTTTATCTTTCATAGAGTATCGGTCCAAATTTTGTTTGCAGATGTCCAAACGCTTTTGTATTTGCTCTTCCCTGAGTTGTTTCTGCACCCATCTCGCACAAACTTTTCGAAACCCAAGTCTGTCATGGATTATTGCATAGTCAGAGCCGTGGCTGATTTGCAAATGATTTGCAACATATTCCACTGTCAATTGTCTATCCAACATAATCAGTTCACGTGTATGCTCAATGTTGTCATCAGTCGTGGATGTGGTCCGGCTTCTTCTACATGGCTGACAGTTGTTCAACCTTCTTTGAACTTCTCTATCCATTCATACACAGCTTCGCAACAAAATACTTTCTCCATACTGTGCACAAAGTCTTCGATAAATATTGACACAAGACACACACTCAGGCAACAAAAAACAAATTAATGCTGTTCTTCTTTCATGCAAATCACAAGTGGGGCAGCTAGTTTTTCTTGCACTGCAGTCACAAATGAACTTGTGTAACACGTTCAAACCTGCACAGTAGTGACTGGGGAGACAGCGACCTAGTGCGGAAAGCGTTGATAAGAGTGCGGCCAACAGAAGTTTTAATATAACTGGAGTGCGGATAATTTTTGACTCATCCTCGCGTGTGTGTGTGTATTTATTTATATATTAAAACAAAAAGATATATCGCCGCTCCAACATGAACAGTCTCTTTTGATAGCAGCTACTCCAGCTCAACACACCCCGACCAGCAAGGGAGCAGTATAGAAATAGAAACACAAATAGAACCGGAAAGAGCTCACAGTGCAGTAATTTCTCAGCACAAATAAAATGTGTATAGTTTTTATATAAACTGCATACAATTAATAAGGTTCAAAAAGGCTGATCTGTAATCCTTCTAAAGTCGTCCCACATCAGGATATGAATCCAAGGAGCAAAAGGCAAATTCCTATGTAGAGCACAGAAAAAGCCACCACACGCGTGGCATAGTTTCCAAAAGATTTTACTATCACAATGCTTAAAAAAAAACAACTTACAATAATAAATTAATATAGAGCTCATCAGTGCTGATAGAAAAAGCACACATCTGGACCAACCAGCGAAACAGGATAATAAAACTTGCAACACGACCACCCTACGTGTTTCGTGGCCAGCGCTTCATTGGGGGGTGACAGGCCTTTTATATCATCCATAGTTAGTTAACTGAGAACCATCCTTTGAAAGAATCAAGCTAGCAGTTGTGGTACCTAAAGATGATCTCCTCAACATGGGCAGAAAATTCCCGACTATTTAACATTGATAAGCCATCGACAAAATTGCGGCTGCCATGGTTGAGACAAAAAAATGTCAATATTATTTCTATAGCAGAAATCGCTTCAAAGATGGCCAACTGAACCAAATATTCAGTAAAATTGCTACCGCTAATGCTGAAAGGTTAAGAAGAAAAATTAATTAGCAATTCAGTAGCTTGTCCTTAATATAAACATAGATTAAACTACTAAATTCAAAAGAAGCAAGCTCAAAAGTAACAAGCTTGAACATCCAGGCTGTAAATTCTCTGGATTTTTGCTCGCGGTTCACAGAGTTGCAAGCAAAAATCAACAGAAATTACCATAGTAACTGTAATAATGCGCGGGCCACGTTGTTCTAAAGAACTTTACAGCTAATTGAATCTACCCCTTAAGCTCTAGTTCTGAGACTTCATTGATTCCTGTGTATCCGTGCAAGTGCAAACTGATTTTGTTGTGTGTGTGTGTGTGTTTGGTTTGTTTGTTTTTTTTTATATATTTTCTTCTAAAGTCAGCATTTTTTAATTGGTTGTGGGACATAACACCACAGAAAAATATACACATGGAGATTTGATTGCATCAAAAATATCATCAGAAGATGACACTTTATATTGCTTGCTCATTTTTTTTATATTTGTATCTGGCAAAAGCCAAAAATCACTGGTGAATTTTCAGATTTTGTACATGCAGACAAAAAAGTTAGGTGGTAATTTTAATCACTTTTTGAATTTTTATTTTCACTATATGCACCAACAAGTGACCAATTAGATTAAAAAAAAACAAAAAAAAACATTTTAGTGCTATTGCGGATGGCATAAAGATTTAAACACAATACAAGGTGACACTGTTTCATATTATTTCTTCTAGTCAGTCATCTGAAGATGAGCTAACTATGCCATGTCTTGGCCTCCTGGCAAATCTTTGTCGGCACAATCTTTCTGTACAGACGCATATAAAGTCTTTGGTAAGAATAAATGTTTATTTAACAGCAATATTTTTCATTTGAGTTTAGCTCTCATGTGAAGTCATTAATTACATTTTGTTATGAGTACATGCTCTCATATTGTTACTGGATGTCTGTTTAATTGCAACTTACAATAATTTAGTTGTCCACACCTATATGAATCCAATTTAAGTTATCTGTTATGCTTTAATGTAACTTTGTTACTAGAAAAAAAATCTTCCAGATATTGCTGCTACTTGTCTTCATGATCCCTATTTTATGGTTTATTAAACTACAAATGAAAGCTGTAATACATATAAGGATGTGCAAAATTATTGTTACATTACTTAAAACTGCAGTGAAGGGTTCTTTAAACATTCTGTACGTATAATTACAAGAGCTCTTTCTCGGTTAGGCTTAGGAGGTATGAATTCCTGATATTGAGCTTTGGTCTTTGTTGTGTGTGTGCTTCCATCTAGAGCTCTGGGAATCTTTTCACACAAAGACAAGACATATATCATATTTTTGGGGACCATGAGATTTTTCTTTTTCTTTTTTTTAAAGCACCTAATGATCTGTTTCTTATGGCCTGAATTGGAGGTAGCATCTAATAAGATGTTGTCTTACACTACTTAATATCTACCTGCTTTCCCCCTCTCCTAAACCTTGTTTTAATTATGTAAAACATTCCAGTGGGGTGGGGGGTGCTGGTTCATTCATAATGTTTTCGGAAAATCGCTAGGATGCATTCAGCAGTAAAAGCTGCTTCCTATTGCATGATGTTTTGTTTGTTGGTAACAGCAATGGTTTTAGAGTCAGTAGAGACAAATGGGGGGAAATTTAATTTTATTATTTTGGGCAACAAGAATCGATACACTGGTGCATATTTTGTTACATTTGCAGACTTGTATTCGTGCAATAATTTGTTACTGATTTGTGTTCTGCTTTCCTACAGAACAATGTTAAAGCATTCTACCGCACATTGATTAGTTTCTTGGCACACAGCAGTTTGACCGTGGTTGTTTTTGCACTCTCAGTGTTGGCAAGTGTAACATTAAATGAAGAAGTTGGTGACAAGGTGAGATTTTAGTTTAATATTGTACTCCAATGTGGGGTGCTTTTATATGGGAGTGTTTGTGTATGTATGTATGTATGTGTGTGTATATATTTCTATTTACAGTGGTTCTTTTTATAAACTGATGGTTACTTGTATCTATCGGGCTCACTTGAGCTCCACTGCTGCTTAGAAGTTTGGCTTGAAGCCTATTTGTGAAATTGCTGATAGTATGACCCACAAATAGATTGCAACGAAAGCTGTCTCTGTACAGTACTAGAGTATACTTAACTCTTCTAGCAAGAGAGTTATAGATCTGCAAACTGTCAAGAAATAGTAAGGCTTATTTACTAAATATGGGAAAATCTCACATACGAGATATGCACATACGAGATATGCTGTACACTTAGCAGCCAGATAGTTGTGTGCATCAGTCTGGTCTAAATTAGCTAATGAAATTAATGTCTGATTATTTGATATGTACTTCCACTTTTTGTCCTTTAGCTATACTACAGTGATTTAGACTTTGCTTATACATGTAGATCGCAACAGTTAGAAAATGAGTGATGGCATTGGTCTTTCTGTCTGACTCGAGTTTATTTTTTTTAATCATCCTAATGTTTGCATAAATAATAGAATATGGGGATCTTGAAGAAGCAAATGAACAAAACAATATGTTACAGTATCAAATAATTGATCTCATACTGGAAAAACAAATTTGAACAGAACATTTAAGTATCATCCACACCAACACTGGGGAGAACAGTAAAAAAAAAAAAATGACTGAAATGTAATACACAATTTGGTTTTGGCAGCAATGCATCTTTACCACATTTTCCATGCATGTTTCATGCATAGTGTTTCTGCCAGTTCAGTTGCAATGCTAACATTTTATAAAGCATTGGTGGAAATTTATTTTTATTATATTTTTACTTGATCAGGCATTAGAGGATGAAAAGTGCATTAACAGCTGATAGGTGTGAATAAGTCCTTTACGTGGTATTTTAATCCATAACTGAATACATTTTCATTCAAATGTAAGTTTCTTTTCAGACAGTAGCTATTAGACTCTATAGATTGTCACTGAAAATATGTAGGACTAGGTGCTGATGATAGCAGAACAGTATGTCATTTCTTGCTTTGACCTTCAGCCAGTGCTGTGATCTGAGTGCTGCTAAGTGTGTGCTGGCTGCAGACAGCTGTCATGGCAAGGTCAAGTACCTCTCTATATCTTCTGTTTGCTGTTTCTATCATAGGTTTTAAGCTTCTCAAAATTGATCAATTTTGTTTTGTCACCACAACACTGTACACAAGCATTCCATTGGGAAAAGTCGGAGACTAAATGCTTCTGTGACAGTAATGTCATACAAATCTATGTAACGGTTGGAAAGTATACATTCATGACAAAGGATCCAAATCTGGCCTGCACATGGGATGTATTTAGCTTTTCATACACCTAAATAGTTGTCCACAGTGAGCCTTCCAAATGATTTGAAATTATTTATATACACAAAAGATACAATCAAATAAAAATTTTTTACAGTGCAGGTAAACGGATCTCCTAACCACCATGTTAAATGTTAAACATATGTTGATTTATATTCGATCACATTAAAAAAATGTTGTTTACTTGTTCATGAACTGTTTTTTGTTTTTGTTTGGGTTTTTTTAAGCTTTTTCATTCCAGGAATATCCATCAGACATTCCAGTTAATATTTAACATTCTTGTAAATGGAGATGGGACATTAACAAGAAAGTATTCTGTTGACCTCCTTATGGACCTATTAAAGAATCCAAAAATTGCTGATTATCTTACAAGGTAGGGTTATAATTCCTGTATGTTTACAATATGTTGATACTTGATGACAAACTGAAATTCTACCTTGCAGTTTCCTGGAAATTACTGTTAATGTTCCTTAATATACATATTAAACATGTAATATACACTTAAACCCAGCCAGATCATAAGCATGTGATGTTTTTATTCTCTTCATTCAATCACCAATTGTGACTTAAGGTGTCTTTGGTGGAAGTCCACCTATTGAGAGTATGCTTACTTCCAATTAGAAGATAAATGGCATGTCAGCATCACTGCTTTTCCACATATATGATGCATTACTAGTGATGGTTCCGATTCTCATGGATATAGTGCAGTGGTTCCCAAACTTTTGCAGTTCGCGGCACCCTTAGAGTCTCCATAATTTTTTAAGGCACCCCTCCAAAATAATTACAGAGCAGTCCTGTTTTAGAAGTAGTTGGGTCAAAAAATTGTAATAAGTATTTAGGTCAGGACAGAAATGCTTATTTAGTTGTATGCAAAAATGCCCCCTCTGCATCCAGACACTCTGCCCCCACTGCATCCAGACACTCTGCCCTTTCTCACGCTGCCCCCTCTGCCCTCTCTCATGCTGTCCCCCCTCCTCTGCCCTCTCTCATGCTGTCCCCCCTCCTCTGCCACGCTGTCCCCCCTCCTCTGCCCTCTGTCACGCTGTCCCCCTCCACTGCCCCTGCCCCTCCTCCTCTGCCCACTGTCCCCCTCCTCTGCCCGCTGTCACAGCTCATCTGCCACGCTGTCCCCCTCCTCTGCCCTCTGTCACGCTGTCCCAGCTCCTCTGCCCTCTGTCACGCTGTCCCAGCTCCTCTGTCACGCTGTCCCAGCTCCTCTTCCACGCTGTCCCAGCTCCTCTTCCACGCTGTCCCAGCTCCTCTTCCACGCTGTCCCAGCTCCTCTTCCACGCTGTCCCAGCTCCTCTTCCACGCTGTCCCAGCTCCTCTGCCCTCTGTCACGCTGTCCCAGCTCCTCTGCCCTCTGTCACGCTGTCCCAGCTCCTCTGCCCTCTGTCACGCTGTCCCAGCTCCTCTGCCCTCTGTCACGCTGTCCCAGCTCCTCTGCCCTCTGTCACGCTGTCCCAGCTCCTCTGCCCTCTGTCACGCTGTCCCAGCTCCTCTGCCCTCTGTCACGCTGTCCCAGCTCCTCTGCCCTCTGTCACGCTGTCCCAGCTCCTCTGCCCTCTGTCACGCTGTCCCAGCTCCTCTTCCACGCTGTTCTCCTCCTCTGCCCTCTGTCCCAGCTCCTCTTCCACGCTGTCCTCCTCCTCTGCCCTCTGTCCCAGCTCCTCTGCCACGCTGTCCCCCTCCTGTCACGCTGTCCCTCTCCTCTGTCCCCCTCCTGTCACGCTGTCCCTCTCCTCTGTCCCCCTCCTGTCACGCTGTCCCTCTCCTCTGTCCCCCTCCTGTCACGCTGTCCCTCTCCTCTGTCCCCCTCCTGTCACGCTGTCCCTCTCCTCTGTCCCCCTCCTGTCACGCTGTCCCTCTCCTCTGTCCCCCTCCTGTCACGCTGTCCCTCTCCTCTGTCCCCCTCCTGTCACGCTGTCCCTCTCCTCTGTCCCCCTCCTGTCACGCTGTCACTCTCCTCTGTCCCCCTCCTGTCACGCTGTCACTCTCCTCTGTCCCCCTCCTGTCACGCTGTCCCTGTCCTCTGTCCCCCTCCTGTCACGCTGTCACTCTCCTCTGTCCCCCTCCTGTCACGCTGTCACTCTCCTCTGTCCCCCTCCTGTCACGCTGTCACTCTCCTCTGTCCCCCTCCTGTCACGCTGTCACTCTCCTCTGTCCCCCTCCTGTCACGCTGTCACTCTCCTCTGTCCCCCTCCTGTCACGCTGTCACTCTCCTCTGTCCCCCTCCTGTCACGCTGTCACTCTCCTCTGTCACGCTGTCACTCTCCTCTGTCACGCTGTCACTCTCCTCTGTCACGCTGTCACTCTCCTCTGTCACGCTGTCACTCTCCTCTGTCACGCTGTCCGTGTCCCCCTCCTGTCACGCTGTCCGTGTCCCCCTCCTGTCACGCTGTCCGTGTCCCCCTCCTGTCACGCTGTCCGTGTCCCCCTCCTGTCACGCTGTCCGTGTCCCCCTCCTGTCACGCTGTCCGTGTCCCCCTCCTGTCACGCTGTCCGTGTCCCCCTCCTGTCACGCTGTCCGTGTCCCCCTCCTGTCACGCTGTCCCTCTCCTCTGTCCCCCTCCTGTCACGCTGTCCCTCTCCTCTGTCCCCCTCCTGTCACGCTGTCCCTCTCCTCTGTCCTCCTCCTGTCACGCTGTCCCTCTCCTCTGTCCCCCTCCTGTCACGCTGTCCCTCTCCTCTGTCCCCCTCCTGTCACGCTGTCCCTCTCCTCTGTCCTCCTCCTGTCACGCTGTCCCTCTCCTCTGTCCCCCTCCTGTCACGCTGTCCCTCTCCTCTGTCCCCCTCCTGTCACGCTGTCCCTCTCCTCTGTCCCCCTCCTGTCACGCTGTCCCTCTCCTCTGTCCTCCTCCTGTCACGCTGTCCCTCTCCTCTGTCCCCCTCCTGTCACGCTGTCCCTCTCCTCTGTCCCCCTCCTGTCACGCTGTCCCTCTCCTCTGTCCCCCTCTTGTCACGCTGTCCCTCTCCTCTGTCCCCCTCCTGTCACGCTGTCTCTCTCCTCTGTCCCCCTCCTGTCACGCTGTCCCCTTCCTGTCACGCTGTCCCTCTCCTCTGTCCCCCTCCTGTCACGCTGTCCCTCTCCTCTGTCCCCCTTCTGTCACGCTGTCACTCTTCTCTGTCCCCCTCCTGTCACGCTGTCACTCTTCTCTGTCCCCCTCCTGTCACGCTGTCACTCTTCTCTGTCCCCCTCCTGTCACGCTGTCCCTCTCCTCTGTCTCCCTCCTGTCACTCTACTCTGCCCTCTCTTCCGCGCGCCAGGCATAAAACAAACAAACAGAAACACATACCAATCCGCCGGGCGCCGGGACCCAGCATCCTCCTCTCTCACGCAGCCTGTCACTGATATGACAAGCTGCGTGAGAGAGGATGATGCTGGGTCCCGGCTCCTGGTGGATTGGTATGTGTTTCTGTTTGTTTGGTTTTTTTTGTCTGGCGCGCGGCACCCCTGGGAGCCGCGGCGCACAGTTTGGGAACCGCCGATATAGTGCATTAAACAGAAAAAGAGGCATGTAGTGTATTACCTCAAATATGTAATAGTAAAAAAACAAACACATAAAATCAAATGGGACATGTAAAAAGTCTCTCAATGTACATCAGTAACATTAGCCCTCTACCAGAGCTTGCAGATGTTCAAAGTTCTTAGCAGGTTCTTTTTGTGGGCCCCAAGACCAGCTATGAAGTAAGGTGTGCCGTAGTCTTTTGATGATGGCAGAGTTGCTGCCAACGTGTTCCAACCCTAAAAGGTCTTTATCGAGGCATAGCAAATGAGCCTAATATGACTATATATGAAATACAAATATATAAAACAGTACTAAAAATATAAACAGTAATAAAAATAAATAGACGTGACAATGTTTACCTTGTCACATTTCTATTTGTTTTTATTATCGCATTCACCAGCATGCTTTTTTGGTTTGTTATATAGATAGATGTGGGGACAACTGGAAAATATGTGGACTATACTCAGTTACTGTATTTTCAACTTGGAAAAGTCCCTGCAAAATTTTACAATGATTTCATTAAGTTTAGAGCAGTTTTTAAAATGGATAACAAAATTAATGGCAATGCTAAGGGCCATATTCTAGTCCGTATGATAATCTGCTGTCTATCAGATCTCCCTGCATACATGGTCCTGAATCCGTAGTTGAATTTCATTACTAGTGTACTTGAATAGCTCTAATGTCTCGGTCCAAATTACACAGATGTCTGGAGCTTGTGCTAGCAACAACTGGAATATATATGAAACATTCATTTTTATTTATTAGTAGATACTGATGACTCCTTATTTTAATCTATTTATTTTTTTAAAGAAATAAAATGTGTAATTTAAAGGAAGTATACCATCTTGATTTTTTATTTTGTTAATCGGAGATTGTGAACTGTACACTGATTTTTGTATCCATTTTTCTCTTTCCATTAGATATGAGCATTTTAATTCATGTCTTAATCAAGTGCTGGGCCTTCTACATGGCAAGGATCCTGACTCTGCTTCCAAGGTATATACAGATATATGTGTATATGCAGTATGTGTGTGTAATTATTTTATTTTCTGGCAGCTCTCGACATAAAATAGGTTTTATACATGAAATGGTACATCTTTAAAAGTGTTATTTGGCTCTAAATGTATGTATTTTAGTTCAATGCTTGAAGCATTCCTGTTATGGTAAGCCTGTAGTGCTGTGGTCAGTTGACCACTGAGCATATATACTGTAAATGTCAACACTATGTTCTTGAACGTCTAAGACGTCAGAACTTTAACACTTGTTCTAAAACTAGATAAGATGTTACAGTACTGTTATTAAATTTGCTGCAAAAATAAAAAGGCAAAATTGTGCTTTCACTACAGAAATTATAAGCTGTCACTTTTATAAATGTACCTTAATATTTTCATTTTATGAACTGCGTGCAAGCCCTTTTCAACTGCATTATATCGTCAACAGTCTTCATATCGCTTAATTGACTTGCATTCCTGTATTTTTCAGGTTTTAGAATTGTTGCTGGCTTTCAGTTTTGTCCCCAGCTTACGGCACATGCTACGACAAACTATATTAGAGCAATCTGGTATTCCTGGAACGGGGAATGGGAAGCTGGGGCCACGCACAAAGTCTCCAGAACCAGTTGTGGCGCTTGTTCATTGGTCAAGCTATGTGCTGGAAGCCCCTCAGAACTGTGCAGTATTGGCATTGGAGCTCTTCAAGGAAGTGTTTGCAGTATGTATCTGGTTGTTTTTGGTAGTGTTGCTTGTGCATAAAATGGTAAACCAGTTGGCTTGTCTAAATAAATTTAAGTAGTGGTCTAGAAGATGGAGGTAGTGGAAAAGCAATCAAATAATCAATTAGGAGTAAAATAATGAGGGGATGTTTAGTTTAATCAACCACAGATAAAGAAACTAGCTGTCATAAGGGAATGTTTTTCAACCACTGAGATGTCCTAGATCCTATCTGGTCACTGAAATAGGATCTAGGACATCTGGTCACTGAGATGTCCTAGATCCTAGCGGGTCACTGAGATGTCCTAGATGCTAGCTGGTCACTGAGATGTCCTAGATGCTAGCGGGTCACTGAGATGTCCTAGATGCTAGCGGGTCACTGAGATGTCCTAGATCCTAGCGGGTCACTGAGATGTCCTAGATCCTAGCGGGTCACTGAGATGTCCTAGATCCTAGCGGGTCACTGAGATGTCCTAGGAGAAGCATAACTAGATAATTTTATATGTAAAGCAGTCCTTGAACATTTCCTTCTTGATAATATAATTCTTGGTCATAGTAAACACTGTACTAGAGGATTTGTGTTCAGTGTTTATAGTATTTGAAGTATTACATATGAATATTTCCCCTTCAAGTGATGATGATCCCATTTAATTTCTGTATTGTTTAGGATGCCATTGACACAGGTACCAGCCAGTCAGTAGAACGCTTCATAGACCTTCTGATGCCAGTTATTCTTGAGCAACTTCTTGTTCCTGATCAGTCTTTGGATGAAGTATTGACAAAGAAGAAATGTGAAAGAATTGGGAAAGCATTGGATGTCTTGATCAATATCCTTTAACGTGGCTCATTTTAACATACTCATAGATATGTATCCTGTTCATAATAAATTTTGCAGTAACCATAAAAATTTCAAAGGTTGTAAATTATATAGTGGGTCACACACATGTAGGCATGTAATCATTTACCACTAAAGCAGTGATGCAAAACTGCAGAAACCACCAGTCAAAAATATATGCAGCTCGGTAATAAATCAACAAATCAATCAATCATACATAAGTGTATACAAACTAATGCAATTTTATTGGAGGAATTCAGGTACTTTTAATTTGTTTTAGTTTTTTGCCGATTCTGAATGATGGGGTTTTTTATTCCTTAGCAGTTTATCTGCAACTTCACTCTAAAACTTGTATCTAACTCCTGAATATGTTGTACTGATGTCATTAACAGAACAGAGTTCAATACAGTCTCCCAGTTGATTAAAGAAAACAATGCAAAAATAATACAGACTTTAATGTCAAATAAGAAAACATTCTCACTTGTAATTCCTATCACTTTAAAGTTAGTTCACATGTTTGGTATCCAAATCAGGAGATGCATCTGAATAAAAGAAGATTTTTACTCACCGTAAATTCAATTTCTCTTGCTCCACTGGGGGACACTGCGACACATTGGGGTATAGTAGTGGATATGGGAGTTCAGGCACTAAAACTAACATAATACCGGAGAGCCCGAACTACATCCAGCAATTGTAAGTCATAATCCAAGGACTCGGAAGACGTGGAAGGAGAAGGTGAACCAGGCTGGAATGCCGGAACTACAATCTCCTGATTTAAATGGAACCTAGAGATGACCTTTGGAACAAAGGGGGGGTTTTGTGCGAAGCACCACCCTATCCTCGTGGAACACCAGGAAGGGAGAAGAACAACAAAGAGTTGCCAGCTTCGACACTCTCCTAGCAGATGAAATAGCTAAGAGAAAAACCGTCTTCCAAGTTAGATGGTGTAACTCTGCCATCTGAAGAGGCTCAAATGGCGGAAGGCAAAGAGCCCCGAGCACCAAATTTAGGTCCCAGGGTTCCACTGGATGAGAAAACGGTGGTTGAATATGAAGAACCGCCTGCAAAAAGGTCTGGATCTCGTTAAGAGACGCCAGCTTTCTCTGAAAATAAATCGAGAGCGCTGACACCTGTACTTCAAGCGAACTCAAACGGAGTCCTTTATCAAGACCCTCCTGCAAGAAGTCCAACAACCTGGGCAGGCTAACCTGGATGTATGGACTCCCCGCGACTCACACCAGAGAATGTATACTTTCCAGACTCTGTGATATATGGCGGAGGAAGACTTTCTAGCTCTGATCATGGTGTTAACGACCCGAGACGAGAACCCCTTTGCCTTAAGGACTAACGATTCAATCGCCACGCCGTCAAAGCTAGCCGATTTTAAATTGTGGCAAAGACCGGGGCCCTGAACTAGAAGGTCTGGACGCAAGGGCAGACGAAACGCCGGACTCGTGGACATTTTTAGAATGTCCGAGAACCACGCCCTGTGAGGCCAATGAGGGGCTACTAAGATGGCGGGAACCCGCTCTCTCTTTAGTTTCTTCAGAACCTGCGACAGCAATGGAATTGGTGGAAACAGATACGAGTCTGAACCGCCATGGAATAGCTATGGCGTCGGAGGCGTGAGCCAGAGGGTCGCGGGATCTGGCGCAGTACAGTGGAAACCCGATGATTCAGCCTGGAAGCCATGATGTCTATTTCCGGAATTCCCCATCGTTGAACCAAGAGAGCAAAGTTCTCCTTGCACAGGGACCATTCGCCTGGATGAACTTTTTGTCTGCTCAGAAAATCGGCTTCCCAATTTTCTACGCCTGGAATGTATACGGCCGAAATCCGAGGAACATGGCTCTCTGCCCATAACATGATCTTGGCTGTTTACTGCATGGCCCTCGCGCTGCGAGTTCCTCCTTGATTGTTTATGTATGCCACGGCCGTGGCATTGTCCGATTGAATCTGAAGAGGCTTCCCTACAAGGAACCTCTGAGCCTCCATCAAGGTCCTTAGAACTGCCCTGAGCTCCAATACATTGATTGGCAGAACAACTTCCTGGGGAGACCAGAGATCCTGAAACCTTAAGGATCCCGTGACTCCTGAGGACGAGCCAACAGATCCTTGGTTTTGTGCTGGAGGGCGCTAATCTTGTCCTGAGGTAGAAAGACTCTCGTGACACTGTCGAACAGTAAACCCAGAAAGCGCATGCGCTGAGCTGGGATGAGGGAGGATTTTGGAACATTTAGGATCCACCCATGGGCTTCCAAAAACTCCATCGTGGTCTGCACCTGACAAGACAATATTTCCGCTGACGGAGCCTTCAGCGGGAGATCGTCCAGATAGGGAACTACAGTTATTCCCTTCTGTCTTAGCATGGTCGCCATGATCTTGGTGAATACTCGAGGAGCTGACGCCAGGCCAAAGGGAAGGGCCTTGAACTGAAAATGGTCCTGGCCGACCGCAAAACAAAGCAGGTGATGATGGCGACTCCATATGGGAACATAGAGATACGCATCCTTTATGTCGATGGAAGCCAGGAATTCTCCCTGTTCTATGCCCGCGATGACTGTTTTAAGGGACTCCATCTTGAACCGCTGGGCAATCACCTGTTTGTTTAGGGACCTTAGGTTCAATATAGGATGAAAAGTTCCGTCCGGTTTGGGTACCAGAAGAAGAGTGGAGTAAAACTCCTGACCTCTTTCCTGCATCGGAACTGCCGGAACAATAACACCCGACTCCTGAAGCTTTATTACCGCCTTCAGAAGAGCCTGATGTCTGAGAGGGCAACCAGGTACCGGAGATGACCGGAACCTGGGTGGGGGAGGATGGTGTAGGTCTATAATGTATCCTCTTGACACAACCCCCCGCGTCCAAGCGTCCGTCGTGGTTGACCACCACTGACGCCTGAAGCGAAGCAGACGTGCCCCCACCCCTGATACCTGAGTGGGGGCGTAGAAGTCATGCTGAGGGCTTATCACTAGGGCGTGAAGCGCCTTTTCTGGCAACACCCCTGCCTCTAGTGCTCCCTCCTCTAGGGGCTGGAGGCTGGCTCCTGGGAGTACCACTCCGGGCTCGGGAGAAGGGGCGAAAGGAACGAAACCGAGCCTGCCGAGGTCTGCGGGAACCCATGGGGAGAACAATACTTTTTCCCCCGTTGGCCGCCTCAATTACCTTCTCCAACTCCGCACCGAACAGAGGGACTCCATCAAAAGGCAAAACCTCAAACGACCTTTTGGACTCTGCGTCCGTGGTCCACGAACGTAACCATAAGGAACGTCGTGATACAATAATTAAACTGCCTATTCTGGCATTCACAGCTATTGCATCCATGGAGGCCTGACCCACATAATCCGAACTCTCCTGAATATGCTGAGCTAGGGAGAGGAGGTCTGCCCGCGGAGTGTTATTTTGAATTGCCTCAATTAACTGCTCCGCCCACATCTGAACTGCTTTATTTGCCCAAGCAATGGACATCATGGGCCTAAACAAGCTACCCGAAGCTGTATAAGCAGAACGGAGAGCGTGGTCGCACTTTTTATCCGTAGGATCTCTCAAAGACACCCGCTCTTGTGTAGGGATGGCTGAGGATGAGGATAAACGGGCAATAGGTGTGTCCACCCTAGGAGACGCCTCCCATTTAATTGAGTCTTCCGCAGGAAGAGGATAAAGACTCTTGAATCTAGCTGGCATCACAAACTGTTTCCCTGGTCTTACCCAGGCGTCCGTTACCATTTCCACCATCTGAGGAGAGGTAGGAAAGGATGTCAACTGAGACTTAGACCGTTTAAAAATGGAAAAACCTGCAGGAGGTGAAGGTTCAGGCTCTGGAAACCCTAAGGTATGTCTAAAACCTAGGATAAGGCTGTCCACATTACTGGCCGAAGCCATACTAAAGGAGTCTTCCTCCAGGGCCTCCAGCTCTAAATCCCCTTCCTCATCCGAGGAATGATCAGAAGCTAGAGAACGCACCCTAATATCATCCCTTGTGCCCCGTTTGGACCCGCGGGAGACTGAAAGCAGACGTTCCTCACTCTGAGTTGCAGAACCCTGAGATGATGTGCCTGCACTGTCTATAGGGATGCCCTGTGAGGCCTCTATACGTGGGGCCCACTGCTCTGCTGAATTTTGAGCTATGCTGAATACCTGTGTGTTCGCTGCAGTGTGTTCACGTACCTCAGCGGCTTTCAACATCGCATAGGTAAACCTTTCCATGGCGACGGCAAAGGATTTCACCCAGAGCGGCTCTTCCATGACTGCCGGTGACTGTACCGGGGCGGGACGCTCGAGTGCTGCGGTCTCGCATGCAAAGGGCATTTTTATCATGTTGTCCAGATGGAAGCTTAGCTCTACATTTGGCACAAACAAAATACATCACAGACGCTACAGAGGGTCCCTTGTCAGAGGTCCCTTTGTTAGACATTATTGCAATAATAAAAAATAAAAACTATACACACATTATATATATATATATATATATATATATATATATATATATATATATATATATATAATTAGTGTCACAGAATATATAACACCACTAATATGTCCAACAGAAGACCCCAGACAGTATTACAAGACTTGTACACCAGATCTATGTACAAGGTTACAAATTGTAATAATATTCTATTAACCTCTTTGCCAATATAAACCGTTTGCCAGTGAATGTTCAATACACATTAGTGACAATCAAATGCAGGTATATTTTTAGTCAAAAACGATACCACACAGCAGAGAGGTGCAGCTCCGTGTCTGAGCCCAAAATGGCGCCTCCGCACTGCAGGGATTGTTAGAATTTAAAAATAACCTCTCCTCAGCGCTACTCCGATCAGCCTATACTAAAGTTATGGCTGTCGGAGGCTAACGCACAACACTCAGAGTTACATGCCCAGGCAGCGTGTGCGTTTTTCCCCTCCTCACAATAATAGAGCGAAGCACTTCACAGTCCCCGCTGCTCATTGTCCCCGGGGAGGGAGGAGGGGTGCTTGCCGGCCAGTCCGTCGGCGGGGAGAGATGGATCCCTTATCTCCCCCGCGCGACCTAATTATACATTTCCCTCAAGCTGTATAACTGTATGGGCACCTAAAGCCCTAATGGCTGCCAAAAATACTAAAATATCTTTAAGCTCGTGTCTAGGGGATTGAACTGCCAGCAAGAAGGTGCAAGGAAGATATAGGGCACAGCCACTTCTTACCTTGCGCGGGGATCAGAGTGAAGGAAGTCCAGGACTGTTCACTCCCTCTTGGGATCGATCCCTGCGGGCACCCTGATAAGAAAAAATAAAATAAAAACATGTACAAATCTAACTAAACAGGGTATAGGCAGGAGCCTATACCCCAATGACCTGACTCCTAAGGCACTAAAAAAAACCTGAGTTCTCCAAGAGAGGAGGGGCATAGTATAGGAGGGAAGTAAAAGCCATAGAGTTTTAGTGCCTGAACTCCCATACCCACTACTATACCCCAATGTGTCGCAGTGTCCCCCAGGGTAGGAAAGAGAAATATTTGTTTATAGTTTTGGGGACACTATCATTGTATTAACATAATTGCCAGAAATATGGTAAAGTATATTTTTGCCTATTTTTCTTTACAGACTTTACTTTGCATAATATATATTCCAAAATACAGCAGCTAGATATCCCTAGTTATCTCAGTTGGTAGAGGGGCTTAAAATTCACTTGGACCCCTCACGTGTGTGGCCTATATTTCCACTGAAAAGTTAACTTTTACTCAACCTCCTCCACTCTAACAAGCAGAACGCCTGCGGAGTACCCCAAAACTTAATGAGAACATATACCCGCTGGCGCTGAACTGGATTTTTTTAATTTAAATAGCACAGTCTGTTTTTCTGATTCAACATAGCCATGCTAAATACAGTCAGCATTTCTGTTCAAATACTGCACTTTTTGCATTTTTCCTTTTCCCTGTTGTCAATGAGACACAGTGCCCTGCCATTGAACCACCACCGTGCTGCTTGGTGGGGTATGAGTTAACTTTTGGGTGGACATATTATTTAAGGTTTAAAGTCTTATTGCTTCATATTACAAAAATACTCAATATGCAACAAAAACAAAACTCAAATTATTCAATATACAGATTCAACTGTTCTTCCATATATGTACCATTCCTTTGAATAAGACAGTGTAGATGGCTTTTTTTTTTTTTTAGTAGGGCACTGATTGACTAATGTTGTGTGATTTGTACTATACTTTATTAAATTCTAAAATTCTATCAAATTTTCCCTGCTGTACAGATGTTTTGTAATTGTAGCCAGTGACGTTGCTGTCCCTTTACTAAATACAATTGGCAAAGTTAAGAATGCTGATAATGGTTAAGGCTGCATTCTCATGAATCCACTGTGTGTTAAGCGATGTGTACTTAAAAATTTACATGAGCTCATATATTTTGTATAACTTTTGTAAATGGAAATATGTGAACCCATAGAGAATGGGTTTTTTCCTAATTATTCAATGATTAGTATTGAATCTTTCACGGTCATACTCCTTAACTCCCATGCTTACCGCTCTGTGGTGACGACTCATTAAAGTCCCGCATTGCCAGGAAGCTTGCTGTCAACAGATGTGTTGCTCTTGTGGATTATCAGTTCACATTCAGTGTAGAGTCTAGCTTTGGCACCAAAATGGTGGATTCAGAACTCTTGTAAGTTTTACTTTGTTCTTTTTATAAACGATTGGTGTTTTGAAACTTCAAATGAGCTATAGAATCTATAAAACTTAGTTATAGTACTCTTATTAAATGTTCATTTATAAAGATATGTATGTCAACCGAAGTTAGATTTCTGTAAAGGAATGTGTTTAACATAGTAAAGGTTCATGAATTCATTTATTTTATTTATGAACCAATTTGTAAGTAAAGTTTATTTAATTTTTAATATCTCTAAAATTTATATTCGCACTGATTCAATCAAATAATGTATATTAATTATGATTATTCTTGCACAAAGCAATGTTTCTGCAGATGTTATTCTGAAGACTTTGGATCTCATGAGCAGACTAAAGCAGTTGGTAACAAATATGGAAGCTGCTTTCTATAAGATTTTGCAGGTATAGTTTGTTAACAGCATTGTATGTGTATTTTTGAGTTTTTCTATTGGAGAATTCCCAAGCAGTGCAGACATGGACAAAATATAGATCAGAGTAAACAAGGATACATTTGCAAATGTCAATATGTATGATCATTTGAAACCAATGTCATAATGGGGATGACTTCCGTTTTTAAAAAGTTTTTGCAAAAGTTAGCGCCCGTGCCTCAATCTGCCTCTGCTGTTCTATCTCTGAGCCAAGTGTCGGTAAATTTCCATATGTTGAAGAGACAGCATTACTGTCAGGCTCAAGTGTATGAAAGGCAGAATAAACAAATTTCCTGCAGGCTTTTGATGTGCACCGGACAGCCTCTGTGTTAGACATTGTTGATGTACTGATAATTGTACATATGGTATACTATGCCTCAGTGACAGTTGATTGACTAACAAATGCTATAATTTGTCCAGCTATGAGGTTTATGTGCAGACATATATTTTTGAAAACATACTTGCCAGTTACTTACCACCTTATAATGGACAGACACATCATACTTTAAGTCAAACATGTTTGTTTGTCAGCATGCTGGATTTGAATTTAAGTGTGAATACGGAGACATATTTATCATAGGACTTAATATTGCCTTATCACCACTGCTCTTTTTTTTCTTTTTTTTCTTGTAAGCGATTTGTCTTGGGCAAATGCATCATGGGAAAATGTATAGGGGTGCGTAAACTCTTAAGGTTCTTAACCATGTTTTTCAAATAAGAGCATAATTATGCTGAATTTCGTTGGTTTCATTGCACCAACAAATGTTCTTCTTTTTGTAGGACCAACGGTTGATCACACCATTGTCTTTTGCAATAACTTCTGATAACAGAGAAAGAGTTCAAGCTGGTCTTCGAATACTATTTGAAGCTGCACCATTACCAGACTTCCCTGCACTTGTGTGAGTAACTAGCATTTGCTGAACTGCACGCTACTTTCTTACTTTTTACATATTTGATTTTGAATGGTGTCTCATTTAGGTCTCCAGAGCAGAACCTAGGCACTGATTGAGGCACCTCCTCTACTGCCCTGCTTCCTGAAAGTAGGGCTTCCCATGGGTTTTACCCATAAACTGCAGATAAAAGTGACTGAGGACCTGGTGTGGGTGAGCGACAGAAGTTGCATCGCGTTGTGTGCTACCAGACTGCTCTAGGAGCTGGGCAGTCTGCAATGACAGCCCCAGTCAGTCTTCCTTAGATTGAGATGCGTCTTGCAGCGGTGAGCTCTAGTCACAGTGTCCTGGGTTGGAAACAGTGCGTGACCTCTGGTGGTCGAGGTATTGGTCAGGTGGGGGCTTCTATAGCTGTTAGCCCTGCACTTGGGCTAACATGGCAGAGGAGACCTGTCCTATAGACAGTGTCATGTTGCACTTGACCAGTAGAGGGAGGGGATTATCCCCATTAGCTGTCACCTCTTCCTTGGCAGTCTTTTTCTTACACAGCAAAGCCTGTATAAGTAAATACATTAATGGAAAATCTCAGGTAATGGATAAAAACAGACAACATGCCCCTCAGATTTTTATCCATTCCAGATGCACAACAGTTTGAGCTGGTTTCTACTATATAACTGGGAAGGGGGGCCCTGTCTTTGTGAAAACCAGCCCAGGCTGGTCAACACAGGACTTGTGCCTCTATAGGCCTCCGGTGCTTGCAGCCCTGCATTGAATAGCGCTGGCTATATTCCCGATCTACTATATTTAAACTATATAATTAAATTTAATAAGACTCTCTCAAACCATCGTTCACCACTTTATTAAATATAAAATAAAATCCTCATTCCCATTCTCATTATAGTCAAAATGGGAAATAAATACTTTCTTCCTTATTTCTGTTTTGGTCTAAATAGAAGGGGGAAAAATCCTAAAATAAAAAGGCACGGACTGCAACTATATTATCAATGCTGGGAGTACCAGGGACTCCCTCTTGCTGGCAGCAAATCACTAGCATTTTATCACATTCTTTCAGGGGTGCAGGGGTGGGGGTTCCTGGTCGTACTACAACAAGTAAAGGACAAAGATTTTATATTTAATGAACAAAGCTTTTGGGCAGTGTTGTTCAATTAATATGTATTTTAATATTCTGTGTTTGTTTTGTACTCTTTTGGTATAATGGGTAGGGGTCTTCTGTGTCCATTATTCTGAAATCACTAGTTGGAAGGTGCCAGGCGTCCCAATCTTGTTCATTACCTTGGTATCCTAGTTTCTGGGAAGAGCATAGCACCCTTTGAAGGGTGGGGCACACATGCTGGAAACACCATTGAAACTAGACTGCCATTGAAATTAATAAAAAAAAGCTCAGAAAACGTCTATAAAACATTGTTGACACATTAATTTGCCAAACAGTGATTTTATTTAAAATGCGAGTGTTTGGGCAATTAATGTATTTAGAAATCTTATCTTTGATTACCCCGTCCCGCCACATTTTTATGTTGAGTCTATTTTTTCTGTATTTCAGGCTTGGAGAGAGTATTGCTGCTAACAATGCATACATACAGCAAGAAACAGACCATCCATCAAAAAGATTTGGAATGCAAGTTCTTGCAAACACCTGTAAATCACCACAGACCTCCAAAATACCAAATGTAGATATAACCTCCTCAAATATCCAGGATCTCATACAAAAGCTACAATCGGGAATGGAGGTAAAGTAAAAGGAAGACAGACACAAGTTCAAACTAGCTACAAACAAGAAGTTCTTATTGGGCATGGTCACCACTGCTTATAAAGTGCCAATACCATGTGAATTAGATATGCATATCTTGATTCCATACACATTACCTCCATTTTACGATTGTAAAAATATAATGGCTGAAATGTTATTTATTTTATTATTTTTGTAAATCTCTGTACAATTTTACATGCCAAGAGGCCTCAGTTTACCTGGAGCTGACCGCATATGCCACAGCTTCCAGAGTCGGCACTGATTAAGTAAACTGCTAGCAAGGCAGACACTAGATGGGGCCATATTTGGTGCCAAGTCTAATGTTCAGTGTCATGTCTGGTGCCAAGTATTTCCAGAGCATTTTATTTTTTATGTGTATGGGGACCTCTGTTGTGGCTGACCTGTGCCCCTCACCCAAACCATTGGCCTTGTTTAAGGAAATGTGTTTGGACTCTTATCCCATTAATTTTGTTTTTCATTTTATTTATTTTTATTGCAGTTGAAAGAACAAGTCCATGATTTAAGGATTTCTGATATCATGGATGTTTATGAGCAAAAATTATCTGCGCTAGCGGTGAGTACTGACTTTTATGCATTCCCTTACTCAGAAACATATTGGCGCAGTGTAATTATTCTGCTGTTGACTTTTTTTGCAGTCCAAAGAAAGTCGGTTGCAGGATTTGTTGGAAGCAAAAGCATTGGCCCTTGCTCAAGCAGACAGACTGATTGCACAGTACCGCTGTCAAAGGGCACAAGCTGAAGCAGAGGTGAGAGTGATACATTGCAGAGGTAAATCTGCTTGCATTGTACAGCAGTGCTAATAAAATGTCAGTTTAACATTTCACTTGCTCTTTATTATTAAATATCATAATGCAGCAATAGACACCGATCAGCCAAAACCTTAAAAAGACCTGTCTAATATTGTGTATCTGGCCCCAAGATGTTAGCAGCAGATTCTTTAAGTCCTGTAAGTTGCGAGGTGGGGCCTCCTTGGCTTGGACTTGTTTTTCCACCAGAAATTCTCGGGCGGATAGAGGTCTGGAAAATTTGGAAGCCAAGTCAAGACCGTGATCTCTGTCATGTTCCTCAAACCACTCTTGAACAATTTTTGCAGTGTGGCAGAGTGCATTATCCTGCTGAAAGATGCCACTGCCATCAGCGAATACCGTTGCAATGAAGGGGTGTACTTGGTCTGCACCAATGTTTAGGTAGGTGGTACGTGTCAAAGTAACACCCACGTGAACGCCAGGACCAAAGATTTCCCAGCAGAAAATTGCCCAGAGCATCACACTGCCTCCGCCAGCTTGCCTCCTTCCCATAGTGCATCCTGGTGTCATCTCTTCCCCAGGTAAACGACACTTACGCACTCGGCCAACTACATAATGTAAGAGAAAATGTGATTCATCTGACAGATCACCACCTTTCATTGATCCACGGTCCAGTTCTGGCACTGATGTTCCCATGGTAGGTATTTTCGGCTGTGGACAGGGGTCAGCATGGACACTCTAACCAGTCTGTGGCTACGCAGCCCCATACACAGCAAGCTGCAATGCACTGTGGTGTTCTGACACCATTCTATCCTAGCCAGCAACTTGTGCTACAGTAGCTCTTCTGTGGCGTTGGACCGGACTGGCTAGCCTACACTTTCCATGCACATGAATGAAACTTGGATGCCCATGACCCTGTCGCTGGTTCACCGGTTGTCCTTCCTAGGACCACTTTTGGTAGGTACTAACCACTGCATACCGGGCAGGAACACCCCACAAGACCTGTAGATTTGAAGATGCTCTGACCGAGACGTCTAGCCATCAAGATTTGACCTTTGTCAAAGTTGCTCAGATCCTTACTCTTGCCCATTTTTCCTGCTTCCAAAACATGAACTGATTGTTCACTTGCTGCCTAATATATCTCACCCCTTGACATGTGCCATTGTAGCTAGATAATTTCTGCTATTTCCTTCACTTGTCAGTGGTTTTAATGTTGTGACTGATCGGTGTACTCATTGAGTATAGTTCGCTTACGACATAGTATTCACTAAGAGTTAGTGGCCATGATACGTTTTATTTGCGCAAGTAATTATTTTGACATTTCAAACTGATTTTTACTGGTAATAATTTTATTTAAACAATTGATAATGGATAGAAAAAAATAAAAGGATATTTTGAATTTATTGTAAGATTATTTACACCCAACTTAACAATTTTGTTGAACATGTGTATGTCAAAATACAGAAAGCCTAACAATTAAATATTCTTTCCAATATCTGTATACTTTTTTGTAAGCGTTTTATTTGTACAGTGTTCTTGATCTTAGGAAATGTTTAGGTCTAATAGAACTGGGAGTGGTTTCTGAATTTAAGTATATGAATTATGTATGTATTTAATATTGCAGGCGAGAAAGCTTGCTACAATGCTAAAGGACACAGAAAGAAAGAATGAGGAGCTGAGCTTACTTCTAAAGTCTCAGCAGCTTGAGTCAGAACGAGCAAAGAGTGACATTGAGCAGTTATTCCAGCACAGCAAGAAGCTGCAGGCAGTTGCTGAAGAGCATGAGATGCTAAAGGTCTCCTACGCCGACCATCTTATGAAGTAAGGAATCACGCGTCTGTAATTCTATGATTTATTTGAAAAATGTCATATTTCCATATTTTGCCGGAGTTTATAATGGTATGCTAGTAAAATGTTTATTTGATAATATCTATAGGTTGGATGGAGGATTTTTATTAGATGCTCATATTTGGCGCCAGTTGTATTGTATCAGAGCTAGTAGGTGAACATTGTGCAGTATGTTTAACATCTTTTGTAATATCCTTCTATTTGATTTCTGTTCCAGATTTGTAGAATCAGTCTGATTTTTATTAGCTGTGAGACGTCAGAAAATTTAGTATGGTCTTACAGAATGAATTCTTTTTTTCTTTTTTTTTTTTTTTTTTTATAAGAGTTTCTAATTAGAGTGTGTTCGAGAACCTGGTCCTAAAATGTTGAGAAACACCTCTGGTTTTCTGTATGAGAAGAAACTGGTGAGAAATGTGCTGTGCACTTTGATTCGGTACATGTACATGACATTCATAAGTGTCAAATGCCATTGTCCTAGAAGCTCTCCTTTTAACGGTACCCTTTCAGTGCCAACGTTTTGAGTTGATGTGCTCACTCACTCAGGAGGCCAATACACTATTATACACTATTATTGTTACTGGTTTCACCAGGAATATAATTCCTGGTTCCTGTTTTTTTCATTCAGTGATGCTATCACTGTTTTTTAAGACTGACCCTGGAAGTGCCCCCCAGCCTGTCTTAGAGACTGGCCTGTCTTTATGCTCAGAAAACGATAAGCCTGATTCCTCCTAACTTTCCATTTCTTTCCATCATGGTCAATGAGAAAGATTAAGGGTGTGTTCTGAGCGCTGCATGGATGTACAATTTATACTTGCAGCCCTCTGGAAGTGGAGTGGCATAGGCTTATAGTTTTGAATCTATGTGCACCAGACATTAAATGTTTTGCAATAACCATATATTTATTTTGTAGGTATGAACTCTGTGAAAAACAATATAAGGAGCTACAGGGATCCTACAACTTGTTAAATAAACAGGCTGAAACCATGAAAAAACTAAATGACTCGCTAAAGATTCAGAATGAGAAGTAAGTTTGATTATTTTTCTATTATTTTTTTAAATTATTTAAATGTTATTTTCTCACATTTTCTCCCCCTATTATTCGCATGAACATGGAATAATGAAATTTCACCATTTGTTTTTTTCATATATGAATTAGGACTGACTGTTGCACTTTATTAGATTACTCTGAATTACTCTAGGAACCCCCTTAGATGAGTGGATTAGAACACCAGTATATTATATAGAAATCGAGCATGGGCATAGCTTAAAGAAAGAGCTGACTAGAAATAACTTGTGCTGCATATTACTGTGTAAGTGAGTTTATTCACCAAAATAATACCAGCCATTGCAATGCAGATAGAATTGTAATGATGGACTTGCATAGGTAAACAGGGAAAGGTGGTGGTGCCCATAGCAACCTTTTTGGATGTTTGTTTGCTTACAGTTTCTAAACTACAGTAGCAAATGTGTTTTTAAATTGATTGGTTGCTACAGGCAAAATAAATTTCTATTTGAACCAGTTTTCAGAAATGTCCCTCATTGTGTACCCCATGACTTATTTTAACATTTTAACTTGCGTAACTTACTGCACAACTCTAAGATGCATAATATTTTATTTTATTTTAGAGCATTGGTCTTTAAAGCCAACACACAACAGTAAAATAAATTCTAATACATGTTTTTATAATTCTGTTATCCAATCTGAGAGTATTATACAAATTGCATTTCAGAACTCTGGCACAGTTAGACGACACTGAAAACCAAAGAAAAGACTTAGCCAAGCAGCTGCAGGACAGGGAGAGCAAAATACTGAGTAAGTAATGACCTGGGGTAAGTAGAATCATAGCAACATTTTGCTGCTACCTTCATCTCCATGCTTGTTCTTGTATCCCCATTTTTGAAGTGGGTAAAACAGTCAAATAAGAATGGTCAAAGCAGTACAGAATATTTCAGGGAATGAGTGTGCTGACAGAGTGGGGGGTAGTAACCTGTTCCTTCTTGTTAATGAGCAAATGAGGGGAGAGGGAAGCATGTGGCACTTGCAGTTACATGATGTGAAAAGGGGAATTGGAGGAAGCAGAATGAAGAATTCCATAATGGAAGAAGCTGTGTCCCCAATAGCACGTTCTTGTTATGAGTGGCTTCTTTCTAACTAATGCAGGAAGGGAACACACCCCTCTGTATATGAAGTGAAGTTCATATATCTAACTTGTAACTTTTTGTTGTTTTATAGCTGTCAGTGTTTGTTTAAACTAGATTGGAAATACTTTGAATTTAAACAGAATTTAAATATTGTCCCAAAACCCTTTTTCTACAGTAGGTTTAGCTTTGTAAATGAAAGCGTACAAAATATCTTTCACTCTTGATTTCTCTAAGCGACACATGGCTCTCCTATCTTGCCTGGAGCCACTAGGGGAGAGCTGGAGGAAAGCTAGTTTTTTGGGGGGGTTTGTTTTTACTTCACATTTTGATTTGGGGGGGTTGTTTTTTGTGTGTAGATTTCCAACAGAAGGTGAAAGGCCTCGAGGACAAGGTTAAAGCTAAACAAAAGGAAAAAGAAGATATGGAAGAAACTATTGATATCCTTCGTAAAGAATTGAGTAAAACTGAACAAGCAAGGAAGGAACTGAGCATTCGGGTAAGATGCTTTAATTTTCCATGATTGATTTTAGCAAAATGTAATAAAAAAAAGAAACGGCTCTGTTCACATTTTTTGGTGCAATTAGGATTCTGAAATGTGGGGTTGATTTAAAAATTAACAATAATACTAAAATAACATTTTGAAATTGGGGCGTTTTGTTGGACAATAAAATTGATTGACGTACACCTTCTATAAGTGTTATAAGACTTCAGAGCAGTGGTTCCCAAACTTTTGCAGTTATGGGCACCCTTAGAGTCTCCAAATTTTTTCAAGGCACCCTTCCAAAATAATTATTGAGCAGTCCTGTTTTAGCAGTAGTTGGGTCAAAAAATTGTAATAAGTATTTAGGTCAGGACAGAAATACTTATTTAGTTTGCAAAAATGCCCCCTCTGCATCCAGACACTGTGCCCTCAGGCACTCTGCCCCCTCTGCATCCAGACACACTGCCCCCTCTGCCCGCTGTCCCGCCTCCTCTGCTCTGTCACTCTGTCCCCCCTCCTCTGTCCCCCTCCTCTGCCCTCTGTCCCCCTCCTCTGCCCTCTGTCCCCCTCCTCTGCCCTCTGTCCCCCTCCTATGCTCCGCTGTCCCCCTCCTATGCTCCGCTGTCCCCCTCCTATGCTCCGCTGTCCCCCTCCTATGCTCCGCTGTCCCCCTCCTATGCTCCGCTGTCCCCCTCCTCTGCTCCGCTGTCCCCCTCCTCTGCTCCGCTGTCCCCCTCCTCTGCTCCGCTGTCCCCCTCCTCTGCTCCGCTGTCCCCCTCCTCTGCTCCGCTGTCTCCCTCCTCTGCTCCGCTGTCCCCCTCCTCTGCTCCGCTGTCCCCCTCCTCTGCTCCGCTGTCCCCCTCCTCTGCTCCGCTGTCGCCCTCCTCTGCTCCGCTGTCGCCCTCCTCTGCTCCGCTGTCTCCCTCCTCTGCTCCGCTGTCCCCCTCCTCTGCTCCGCTGTCCCCCTCCTCTGCCCTCTGTCCCCCTCCTCTGCCCTCTGTCCCCCTCCTCTGCCCTCTGTCCCCCTCCTCTGCCCTCTGTCCCCCTCCTCTGCCCTCTGTCCCCCTCCTCTGCCCTCTGTCCCCCTCCTCTGCTCTCTGTCCCCCTCCTCTGCTCTCTGTCCCCCTCCTCTGCTCTCTGTCCCCCTCCTCTGCTCTCTGTCCCCCTCCTCTGCTCTCTGTCCCCCTCCTCTGCTCTCTGTCCCCATCCTCTGCCCTCTGTCCCCATCCTCTGCCCTCTGTCCCCATCCTCTGCCCTCTGTCCCCATCCTCTGCCCTCTGTCCCCATCCTCTGCCCTCTGTCCCCATCCTCTGCCCTCTGTCCCCATCCTCTGCCCTCTGCCCCCATCCTCTGCCCCGCTGTCCCCCTCCTCTGCTCCGCTGTCCCCCTCCTCTGCTTCGCTGTCCCCCTCCTCTGCTCTCTGTCCCCCTCCTCTGCTTCTCTGTCCCCTCCTCTGCTTCTCTGTCCCCTCCTCTGCTCTCTGTCCCCCTCCTCTGCTCTCTGTCCCCCTCCTCTGCTTCTCTGTCCCCCTCCTCTGCTTCTCTGTCCCCCTCCTCTGCTTCTCTGTCCCCCTCCTCTGCTTCTCTGTCCCCCTCCTCTGCTTCTCTGTCCCCCTCCTCTGCTTCTCTGTCCCCCTCCTCTGCTTCTCTGTCCCCCTCCTCTGCTTCTCTGTCCCCCTCCTCTGCTTCTCTGTCCCCCTCCTCTGCCCTCTGTCCCCCTCCTCTGCCCTCTGTCCCCCTCCTCTGCCCTCTGTCCCCCTCCTCTGCTCTCTGTCCCCCTCCTCTGCTCTCTGTCCCCATTCTCTGCCCTCTGTCCCCATCCTCTGCCCTCTGTCCCCATCCTCTGCCCCGCTGTCCCCATCCTCTGCTTCTCTGTCCCCCTCCTCTGCTTCTCTGTCCCCCTCCTCTGCTTCTCTGTCCCCCTCCTCTGCTCTCTGTCCCCCTCCTCTGCTTCTCTGTCCCCCTCCTCTGCTTCTCTGTCCCCCTCCTCTGCTTCTCTGTCCCCTTCCTCTGCTTCTCTGTCCCCCTCCTCTGCTTCTCTGTCCCCCTCCTCTGCTTCTCTGTCCCCCTCCTCTGCTTCTCTGTCCCCCTCCTCTGCTTCTCTGTCCCCCTCCTCTGCTTCTCTGTCCCCCTCCTCTGCTTCTCTGTCCCCCTCCTCTGCTCCGCTGTCCCCCTCCTCTGCTCCGCTGTCCCCCTCCTCTGCTCCGCTGTCCCCCTCCTCTGCTCCGCTGTCCCCCTCCTCTGCTCCGCTGTCCCCCTCCTCTGCTCTGCTGTCCCCCTCCTCTGCTCCGCTGTCCCCATCCTCTGCTCCGCTGTCCCCATCCTCTGCTCCGCTGTCCCCATCCTCTGCTCCGCTGTCCCCCTCCTCTGCTCCGCTGTCCCCCTCCTCTGCTCCGCTGTCCCCCTCCTCTGCTCCGCTGTCCCCCTCCTCTGCTCCGCTGTCCCCCTCCTCTGCTCCGCTGTCCCCCTCCTCTGCTCCGCTGTCCCCCTCCTCTGCTCCGCTGTCCCCCTCCTCTGCTCCGCTGTCCCCCTCCTCTGCTCCGCTGTCCCCCTCCTCTGCTCCGCTGTCCCCCTCCTCTGCTCTGCTGTCCCCCTCCTCTGCTCTGCTGTCCCCCTCCTCTGCTCCGCTGTCACCTTCCTCTGCTTCTCTGTCACCATCCTCTGCCCTCTGTCCCCATCCTCTGCTCTCTGTCCCTTTAACTCTGCCCCGCGCCAGGCGCCAGCCATAAAAAAAAAAAAAGAACACAGAAACTTACCAATCCGTCGGGCGCCGGGACCCAGCAGTCTCCTCTCTCCCGCAGCTTGTTACTGACGTCGATATTCAGTGACAGCTGCGGGAGAGAGGAGGCTGCTGGGTCCCGGCGCCCGACGGATTGGTAAGTTTCTGTGTTCTTTATTTTTTTATATGGCTGGCCGGCGGCACCCCAGTGACAGCGCCGCGGCACCCCTGGGAGCAGCGGCGCACAGTTTGGGAACCGCCGCTTCAGAGTATAGTTATGCGGTACATGTCCCCTAGCACAGACTGGTTTATTTTCTGCATAATATGATGAAATGAATGCAGCAATGGTGAAGTTACAAAATAATGCCATATAAAGTGTTAATCAGCTGATGCACTTTTGTATATAGTCCCCAATGTGCATTTCTTCTAAAGATGACTTCCGTACTTCAAAACATAAGTCTTCGAAGCATTTAGGGGGTGATAGAACATTCAAACAGGGTTAATGAGTTAAGATATACTTAAATCTGCTAAACACAATTACTCTTTACATTTTTCTTTGGTTGTCTGTATAATTGACTAAATAGGTCCACTCAAATAATGTGGTAAACTCGGCAGTTGTAGTAAACTGTTTTTCTTTTTCTAAAAACTATTCTGATAAATCATACTGGTGTTTTTATGCTCATCTATATTCTATAATGATAATTCTATCAAAGAATATTTATTGCTGAGAACAAAAAATCTACTTTAAAATGAACCTGTCACCTATGCATCGTGGAGGCAATATTAGTAAAGCAGTGCATCAGTGATGTCACTAATTCTTGGCAAATATACTGCACAAGTTAACCCGTGCATGATACTCATGCATTCTAGTCAAATCAAGCTACTTAAGGTGTTAAAAAGGTTCTTGTCATGCATTTGGGCCATAGCCCAGGCCTCCTCAAGGGAAGAGCGTTACTTCCCGACGTAAGTGCCCTTTTTTAATGTGGTTTTGTCCACATGTCACCACCTCATCATTCTTCTCCATTACCTCATCCTTCATTTTCATCGCCACATCTATCCAGATGTCTATCCAGACACAGGGATCTCTCTCAGCGGTCCTGAGTATCACACTCCTCTCACTCTGTCACCCCCGGCAACCACCAACCACTCCCCACTGTCACCCCCGGCAACCACCAACCACTCCCCACTGTCACTTCTCCTTCAAGAAATATATATATATTTTTTTTAAATCTTTATAAACACTTTTAACAGTTAACAAATTAAATTAACAAATTAAAAACATCTTAGTATACCAAATTTCAGCCCTTTTCTGAATTTTTTTTTTCCCACACACACTAAGAATTTAGTAGGTCAGTGTATAACTCCGCCCAGCAGGTGGCGCTGCAGCTTGGTTTTATTTTTTCCACACACACACACAGACAGACTAACACACGCCACTAAGCATTTATATTATAGATACTAGTTTAGTCCAGAAAATGGATGGCCTCTGTTTTTCGTAAGTGACCAGTCCACTTAAAAAAAAAAAAAAAGAGAGAGAGGTATTATTCAAGTGGTATTTTTTGTAGATTAAAAACACCCATTGAGCTGCCTGTGACATTGACATCTGACATTATAAATTTAAGAAAGCTGCCCTTTCTACTTATATCATGCAACGGTTTCAAAACAAATGATGTGCCAAGTCATTTATTTGATAGCAAAACACATACATAAAAAGATGAATCTCCGTCCTACAGGAAATTCGTATGCCTGACCATGGAAACAGAATTTGACAGCAAGAAATAGTCTGCAAGCTTCTGTGTACATAGCATTAAAAGCCCACTCATTTTCCTTAACCCACCATTGTTACCAATACACTTTATGATCTTTAGGGGGTCAGAGGGATCTACAATTTTTTGCTGTATCTCTTACTAATTTAACCTTTAAACTCTAAACTCCTCGCTAAGTGTCTGGTCTTATCCTTCCAAACTCTACTGTCATGATTAATAAATCCAAATCCTTTCTTGCACCATTTCTTTACTCAAGTTCCATGGTCTCATGCAAAGCATCCTCTATTCATCAATTTCTATTTGGGCTTAAAAGGAAGTATAGGTAATATTTTGTGGCCTGGGTGGACAGGTCAAATGGGTGTTCAGCTGCCTATTTCAATCGCTGTTAGGAGCACCACCAAACAATCCATTTAATTAGGAGCTGAAAAATCAAAAGCAATGTGGAGTAAGATAGGTTTAACTAAATATAAATTAGTTGATTTTAGGAATGGTACTCCAAATTATGGAAAATTGTATGTCCTGAGAGTCTTAAGTCCCAAGCGCTTTGGATAATTGATCCCAAACCTGTACGTTCTTGTAGTCAATTATAGGGTCAGTAAAGTCCAAATGTAATTGGGTTCTGTAAATGATTCCCAATCTTAATCTAGGTTCTGAGCCTACAAATGTTTAGAGACCCCTAAATGAATACATGTGAAATATTTCAAAGTTAGGGTTTGTATTCACACTGGTCAAAAGTGTAGCCAAACCTTGTGCCTGTCCTCTCTTTAACAGAGCACTAGAAGCATATTCAGCAATGCATCTCAGAGCTACGACATGAACTTAATGCATTTTCCAAAGTACACCATTGTATTTACTGAGCATCAACATCATCACCATTTATTTATATAGCACCACTAATTCCGCAGCGCTGTACAGAGAATTCACTCACATTAGTCTCTACCCCATTGGAGCTTACAGTCTAAATTCCCTAACACACACAGACAGACACACAGACTAGGGTAAATTTGTTAGCAGCCAATTAACCTACCAGTATGTTTTTTGGAGTGTGGGAGGAAATCGGAGCACCCGGAGAAAATCCACGCAAACATGGGGAGAACATACAAACTTCTCACAGATAAGGCCATGGTTGGGAATTGAACTCATGACACCAGTGCTGTAAGGCAAAAGTGCTAACCAGTTAGTCACCTTTCTGCCCCACATTACCTCTTCTGCACGCAACATCAAAATTAATGCACAGTAAAACGTGTCAAAGTATGTGTATACAGGTCCTTTCACTTAGTTTAAAAAAATAACGTATCCGAGTCTGAATGTTTAATAAGATTTAAGAAAGTGTATTAAACATATAAATTGTCCGTATGTATGAGGCCTAACTTTTGTTGCACTTTAATGTAGTCCATTCATTGGGATCCAGTGCCTGGTCTAACTTACATTACCTGTTGCTTGATTTAAACATGAATAGATCTGCCTTTTAAACTGTTTTTGTTTCCACTACAGGCTTCTTCACTAGAAGTTCAAAAGACTCAATTGGAGGCACGCTTGGAAGAAAAGGAGGCAACTGTGAAATCCCAACAAGAAGAGCTGAGCAAGCATTCAAGTATGATTGCTATGATTCATAGCCTGAGTAGTGGCAAACTCAATACCGGGAATGTGAACCTCAGTCTGTAGAAAAATGGATGGTTGGATATAGCATGCCTGATGAGATTTTTTGTATATAGAAAACTTGGGTTGGGCAAGTGACATCACAAGGAGGAATGATAATGCTTCACATTCATTTTTTTTTAATGAAATACCTATGTACAAAGCGTACTTTTAAATATTTTATGAGGAGTCCTGATGTTTACTTCTTAGTACTCTGTACAAAATATTCATTCCATTTAGGAGCAGAATGGTATTTTTTTCTTGCCTTTGCTATTCTAGTGTAGTATAACATGTTTTGGAGCAAACTCTTATCAAACCAGTTAGGTGTTGACATGGTCCTCTCCATCATATAAGTCCTAAATGCACTTTTAGCAAAAGTACAGGAATTGTATTTTAGCCATATTTATTTTAGTATGTTGATGTATACAATGTATGTAGCTGATGTCTCCTAGAATAACAGAAATGTTAATAAAAATTCACAGAACAATTTGCTTCTATTTGTGCCAGTGTGTTTTCAATGGAGCTTCCTATAGGGATCATTAATCATCCTAGGAAAAGGCATTGTCATTGCATCTGGACACATGCTACCATGCACCAATTATGTGTTGCATATAATGTATTATGCAATTTATTGACCTGTATTGACATGGGGGGGTCAATTATTATGATATGTCTGTGTGATTTGAGTCCGCTCTATTAAAATGCAGTGGTGCTAAACTAGTTTTAACCAAGGTATTGTCCATTTAATTAATGAAATCAAGTAAACACTATTTATGCACAGAAAATCTGAGTTATTGTTGGAATATGTGAAAAACTAAAATTAACTGGTGCCAACGTTTTTACAAATGTAGTCTTTAAAGTAAAGTAGGTAGTCTGTTTTTTTTTCCCATTTTGTATGTGTTTTTGAAAATATTAAAATACTATATATTTATAGCATGTGTTTTTTGTTTGTTTTTCTCCCTCATTGTATTTATTTGCTCCAGAGCATAAGAGAAAAGTAAATTGAGAAACTTCAGATTATTTCCCCTTCCACATTTAGATAAGAATCTGTTTTACAAGTCTATTTTATAAGGAATTGTTTTTCTTGAAGGACAACTATTGCAAAATGTAAAACGAATAGCTTTAGTACAATGAAATTGTATATAATTTTTCAATTTGATTGTTGCTTAATATCTCAAGAGGAAAGAAGATATGAACCTGAGCTATACTCGTATACTCATAACTGACTTTTTAGAATTCTGTAGCAAATTGCATAGTCAGAATTCTAACATCTGTTGAGTATATGAGTTTGTAGCAAGCTCTGATTTAATATATTCTTTTGTTTGAGATATTAAACAATGTTGAAAATCTTATTTGACTCCAAGAAGCTGTTTTAGTTTTTTTTTGTTTTTTTTTTCAATTTTGATTTCCTTTCAATATTTAATGTAATCACAACTGTATGTTTAGAAATTATATAGAACTACTCATTGCTGACAAAAATGTACCTGCTTCATGCCAAACACCATACATTTAAGTCATGCCTCCAGCACAACTTATATTTACTGTGGTCGGTAATGATAGCCCAGGGGTCCGTGAAGACAGACATGAACCGAGCAATGTGGAAGGAATTCCATGTGTGGAGGGTGCTCCAATAGGAGTGTAGTAAAGGTCCTTTATTTATCTCCCCTGCCATTAAAATGATTACATTCGGTGTTACTTGGATCTAATAGCTGCTTTTAAGATCCAAGGAGCACTAGATCTGTAAGTGTTAGTGTGAAAATGTGATCCATTTGAAGAGTCCCTTTACTATTGGGTCTCCTTTAAAGTGTAAAAATGAAAAGTTAATAAAAGGTTAAAAAGTAAAATGTGTTTGTGATTTTTAAAGTTTCATTTCTAATTCCATCCCTATCATATCTCAACAACGTCACTCCACCACTCCCCACCTAAGAATTTGCATGCCTATGTACCTTGTACTCATGTGCAGGGTTTGTATAACATAAAGGGAGAACAATTTTAATTAAAATATACACCTTAAATCTTGAGCCCTATAATGGTGTCAAATGTTCTGCAAAGTGCACGACTTGGCATACCTATAACCAAAAACATGAGTTGACTATAACTGTGAGGTAGGCTCTATGTTCTAACATAATCATCATTTATTTATTTAGCACCACCAATTCAATAGTGTTGTACAGAGACTATTTCTCATTCACATCAGTCCCTGCCCCATTGGGACTTGCAATCTGAATTCCCAAACACACACACACACACACAGACAGTTGTTGGCTTTTGGAGTGTAGGAGAACACCGGAACACCCACGCAAAACGGGGAGAACATACAAACTCCACACAGATAAAGCCTTGGTTGGGATTCAAAGTCATGACCTCAGCACTGTGAGGCAGATGTGCTAATAACTGAGCCAACATTGCACAAATATCCATTTTAAAAAATAAAATATGTGAGGAAATAGTCTTGGGAGACTGCTGAAGAAAAGATGTGCTCAAAATCCTATCTGTTCAGTACATCACATTCCATGTGACTGGTTGCCATGGTAATTATATGACAATGAGCAAATTCGAAATAATAGCAGATTGAATCAACTCAAAGGAAAATTAACACAAGTATGTCTTTTTACAGATAACTAGAGTTTTATGTTAAATAAACACCTAATTTTGCTGGAGATTGTCCCTTTAAAGGTTGGATATCTTTGATTAGTGCCTGACAATGTCTGTTGCAAATAAAATACATAGCCTGTAGATGCTGCACTATTGTCACAGTCATTTTTATATCTTCACCAACCAGCAGAGAGTATACCTGGAGTTAATCAGCGATGACTCCCGCTCAAAGTCCGTCTTTACCGGACTACCTTTTATTATCACTTGCCCCAGCACTGGGTGCGGTAGGTATTTTCACACCCAGGCAAGATCTGAAGAAAAAAATGTTTAATGAACATGTTCACTATAGCACTTTTAAGAACAGTTGATAAAACTATAACACAATATATGGGGGAATATGAACAATACAAATACTGGTCCCTAAGCCAATCTCTGGGCTTTCCTGCACTGTCTGTATGCGTAGAGCCAGGAAGGCAGCAGGCCTACGCAAATGTGAGTACATGTCAGAAGACCAGCATACATTGGGTATAATGAAAGAGAATGTATAGTCCTCACAGTCCTATGTTGCTTCTGATCGTTGACAGTCCAGAAGGAATCAAAAGCCCTAGCTAGTCTGGTTTTCAAGATTTGTAGCATCTCAATTTTCTTAAGTCTCAACTGTGGTCTCTGGGCTTGCCTATATATCCTTGCTCTGATTCCCACAGTTATGGCTTCTGGGTACCGACAGGAAGCGGTCTCTTGGCTACCCAGTTTGTGGCCATAATCTGGGGCTGCATACGGACGAAGACTCTATGCTTCTCTATCCTGGACCCCTGCCGACTGGTTCCACAAAGTCTGGAGATTAAAACACACGCTCGATATCAACAAATCAGTTGATATGTAGATAGCTGTGGTAACCTCCCTGAATTAACCCTGTGCAGTCTTTTTGTGGGATCCAGCACTCTGAATGAATCGGTACTTCCATTATATGTTAGGCAGCTGGCAAATTATGTAGGGGCAAGAGCTGCCACTGTGTGCACATTTGTAGAAGGATGCGACTGATGCAGTCTTTACAGGAGATGCTCCACTGCAGAGGTGGCAAAACAGTAGATTGCAATCGGTTATCTGGTAGGTCACAGCATTAGTTTCCATGTTGCAACACTTCCTCTTTTTTTTTTTTTTTTTTTTTTTTTTTAAGTGAAACATCTTTGGCTGCAATAGTAAATTTGTTTTGTTTTGTTTTTTAGATAAAGATGTGTAACAGAAAACAACATCATGCCATTTCCCTGTGTACTTTGTCCATTTGTACTAGTCCTGTTCTGCATGTGAAGTACGTTTTAGCCTGTTGCATCAGTGAGCTAACCCAACTCATGACCCAACGGGATTGGCTCCCTCACCTGCAGAGCATTCAGTGGAGATGCCTATTATGTGTCCCAGCCACTTACTGCCACAAATTGAGGGTCCTGCCTTCTTTCCTTCACCATACCTGTCCTGGCAGTGAAGCCCTGTGTGCCTGTACTGGAACAGCTCTTGATTTTTGCTACCTCCATTTAACTTCTTCCACGTAGCAGGGAACAACTGGAGAAGGAAGGTGGTGCTATATGTTGCCACAAGATCTATCACAGGAACTGCTTACACTGACCTGTTAAACCCCTGATTTGCTGATACTACAAGGCTGTAGCACTCACACCTCACCAAGCCAAGTGCACCATCTACAAAATGCCATATGCTCTTGCTCCTGAGGTCTCCGGCGTTTCCCAGCAATTACCAAGTTGAGCTGCCCTCTTAAGCCCTTCAGGCAGCATGTGATGTAATTGGTATTGTTGGTATCGTTTTTTCAGTGGGTTGATATTCCTGGGTTTATCCTGTGAGTAGAGGCTGATATTGGTTAGTTCAGAATTCCTGCTGCTGGTGTTGGTAGAGTTCTGTGTAGAGAGGGGAAAGATGCTCAACTTTTGTGGTCTTTGGCAGTTGCAAAGTACCCGGTTGCTATGTCATTAGCTCTTTGTATAAAAGGAATTATTATAGCTCTTTTGTATTGGGTATTTCATCATCATCATCATCATCATCATCATTTATTTATATAGCGCCAGCAAATTCCGTAGCGCTTTACAATTGGGAACAAACATTAATAAGACAATACTGGGTAATACATACAGACAGAGAGGTAAGAGAACCCTGCTCGAAAGCTTACAATCTATAGGACAATGGGAGTTAGAAACATAAGGGCATGTGCTACATCATATTGCACAATGGACCAGCCAGACTGTAAAGGTAAAAGAACTGAGTGGGCTGTGTGTGTTGCAATGTTGGTCAGAAGGTTGTTGTCTTGCATTAGCAGTGTAGAGGATGGCAATAGGGTAATCTAGGGAAAACATTGGTATTTTGCTGTTGAAGGTAATAGTGAGCAGATGTAATTCAGGTCTTTTGTGCTAAATAGCTCTTTGAATGTTAATAGCGCACAGTATTAATGTATATAGCTTGAAAAGTCTGTGAGTCTTGGGTGAAAACAAGCAGCTCTTTTCGAATGGTCATGGATTTTAATGTATGTGGCTCGGATTGCCCGTGATACTTGGTGTTAAGGAAAAAAATGGCAAAAAAGAGATTGAGATATTGGAAAAATAAATAAATAAATGAAAAAATTAAAATTGAGAAAGAAAAGAAAAAAATAGATAAATTGATGTAATAAAATAAAGAAAATAAAAATATGGGATAAAATGCAAATGAATACATACAAATGAATAAAAAGTATAACAGAATGAGAATGAAATATAAAAATTAAATATGCAAATAAAATAAACTCAATAATAAAGGATACAAATATAAGTAAATGTATTTATTAGAAAGAAAATATAAATGAATAAAAAGAAAGCAAAGTCTGAATAGGTAAAGGAAAAAGGTGGTTGTGTGGCTCTAAATGCTGTATCTAGGTAGACGAGTTAATATGCTAATGTATGAGTTTAAAGTAGGTGGGTGTGCTGCCGTTATATGGGCTGGATGTAGAGGGTGAATAGGATGGAAAGCGTGTTACAATAAAGTGTAGGTGTTAGTGAGATATAAAATTGTTGTGTCTGCTGTGTAGAAGGGCTCTGAGAAGAGCAATTGGGTATAATTTACTTTAGTCTGCACTTCAGTGGTGGTCAGCGTTGTTTTCTGTGTAGTGATGGCCTGAGCAGCTTCCTGCTTAGGTGTTGGAATGCAGCTTGCATTTTAAATGCCGAACTTCCGGATTTCAATGTAACGCACAGGCACCAGTGCGTTCCCCTGGTGATTCAGCCGACAATGTTGTCTTTTCTCTGAATCGTAATTGTCCTAGCAGTACTTTATCAAATTAATTTGTTTACTTGTACACATTTTATATTATTTATTTAAAGGAGCACCCGTTAGTTTCACTGATTTTATCTTCTTTTTTTTTTTGGGAGTCAGACCCTTCCCCTCATAAGTGCTGCAAACTTTGAAAGTGGAGACACTTGTGGCTAAACAGACTGGGGACTCACCTATAGGAGATGCTTTGACATTGACAGATAAACTTATCCAAATACAGCTATATTAAGCATAACATTCGCCTACTTATGTATATGTTGACACATAGTGATTTATAAATCGTTTGTTTCAGAGCGCCAGATGAGTGGTCTTAATTGTCCTGATTGTCCTGGCAGCACTTTCTCAAATGATTTTGTACACATTTTATTCATTTACAGGAGTGCACCTAGCTTTCACTGATTTCTCATTTCATCACAGTTCTATTTTTTTCACCTGACAAATTGTATTACAAAGATAATTTTTGAGGTGTGGGCAGGGGTGGTTGTAGACTACAGAGTTAATAACGCTACATTTTGAAAGCTGCCATCCTTTTTTCAGAGGCTTACATAATTGGTTAATTCCAAAATCTACCTACGGTAACTTAAAATCTATATGCGGATGATACACAAATTTATCTATCCTCTCCTGATCTTTCACCATCTGTGTTGTCTCGCGTTACTGACTGTCTTTCTGCCATTTCATCTTGGATGTCCTCTCGCTCAAACTCAATCTTTCAAAAACTGAATTAATAATATTCCCACCCAAAAACAGAAGCTTCCTGCCTGACATTTCTATTTCTGTTGATAACATGACCATAAATCCCACCCCGCAAGCTCGTTGCCTAGGTGTAATCCTTGATTCACAACTGTCGTTTATTCCCCACATTAACTCTATCATGTTACATACACCTAAAGAACAGTTCCAGAATACGCACATATCTTACACAAGACACTGCAAAAACATTAATTCATGCAGTCATCTCCCGAATCGACTATTGCAATTTCCTCCGTACTGGTCTTCCCAAAGTCAGACTTGAAGCCCTACAATCTATTTTGCACGCAGCGGCTAGATTGATTTTCCTTACAAACCGTTATTCCTCTGCTGAGCCACTCTGTCAGTCTCTACATTGGCTGCCTGCATTTAAACAAATCCAATATAAAATTCTTCTACTAACATATAAGGCCATCAACAAAATTCCACCGACATACATTTCCTCACTTGTCTCAAACTATCTCCCTACTCGACACCTCCGTTCTGCACAAGATATACTCTTCCACTCTCATCACATCCTCCCATTCTCTGTTACAGGATTTTTTCCGGGCTGCACCCACTTTGTGGAATTCCCTCCCGCGCAAAGTAAGACTTTCCTCTAGTCTTCAAACCTTCAAGTGTTCACTGAAAACCCACCTCTTCAGACAAGGTTATGATATTCCTCAACCACCATCTTAATTTCCCTAGATTACCCTATTACCATCCTCTACACTGCTAACGCAAGACAACAACCCTCTGACCAACATTGCAACACACATAGCCCACTCAGTACTTTTACCTTTGCATTCTAGCTGGTCCATTGTGCAATATGACGTAGCACATGCCCTTGTGTTTCTAACTCCCATTGTCCTATAGATTGTAAGCTTGCGAGCAGGGTTCTCTTACCTCTCTGTCTGTATGTATTATCCAGTATTGTCTTATTAATGTTTGTTCCCAATTGTAAAGCGCTACGGAATTTGCTGGCGCTATATAAATAAATGTTGATTATATATTCTTCCATAGTAAGTCAGATAAAGTCAGACAGAATGAACAAAAGAGTAAACTAAAGACTTCAAGTCACCAGACACGTATAAAAATATGAACTTTTTGAAGAGATAAGTGCAGAAAATGAGAAATGGGGCATATTTATGTAACCTCTATGGCAAAATTCAGACTATTATGTTTATGTGTTTGTTTTCTTGAAATGCTTGTCACAAATGAAACTCATTTAGTAATGTTGCTGCAGTAAAATATTCTGTTCAGCACTGTCATAGCAGACATGTGTTTAGAAATTGGGGAAATCTCTATGTATTGCTATATTCATTAGATTAATGTATACTCTGGTATTATCTGCCATACTTTTATATGAGGCAGTGTTGCAGAATGCATGTCAAATGACAGGCTGTTCTATTGAAGTCTTGCAGAGTTATTCAAAGCTTCTTAATGATGTGGCTACATCCAAGATTAAACTGTCATCAGTCCTTTTCAAAAATGAATTGTCTCCATGGTCACATGTTTTATGTACATGGACCAGCAAGGTATAGTGACATTACTGTATGATAGAGTAGCTGTCTTAAGGATAAAATTATTAAGTGTGTGTTTTATTTATCAAGCAATATAATTTTAAAAATAATTCTGCAGACATGAACATACTCTGCATAATGGCAATTGAAAATAATCCACACCACACTTTAGCTATTTAAATAACAGAATAGCTACTTTGCTTGCGTTCGGGCTCCTATTTGTGTAATTGAACAATATAGCTGAGGACAGTTTTTGTCAAATATGCAGCAAGCAATGTTATGTGATATTTATATGTCTACATTTTATTATATCTATATACTGTAAATACTAGCTTGTTAATAGAGAGAAAGGCAAACCCCACCCAATTGAAACCAGAGATAATGTATAAAAAAATAATTATTCCATGAATGGCAATCCGATAAATTCCCTGCATTACATTCTCCAAAATGCCACCTAATAATTATCGGTAAAGATAATATTCCATGTAACAAAGTAGTCCATATTCATAGACCCCAAAAGGGGTGGATCATATATTGCACATTTAAATGTTATAAGGTATATCCAATCCACTTTCTTTGGTAGAGAACTCCACAGTCTAACAACCAGTACAATGGGTTTCTATGCTCATCTGCCTCCCCTTGTCATTTGCACAGTCCTGGATAAGAAAAGTTCATTAGACAAATCCTTGTATTGGCTTTGGAAATATTAATAAATCCATACAAATATTAGTGTGATATAAACTGCATTTTTTTTCTAATGTGAACAAACCAAATATTTAACTATAATCTCCATTACCTTAATTAATATTGCTTGACTCCAAACCCTTGTGGCTTCTATCAATTACAAAATAGAAAAAAAAAAAGTTTTCACTCATAATGATTTTAATAGTCACCCCAAAAGTAATGAAACATTAGCTTCTAACAGTTTCCTGTTATTTATTACAACATGCCCCTGCCAAAATAAGTGAATATACACATTCTGCTGCCCATCGGGGCAGCTTAAATCATGCTCCAGTTATTTTAGTGTAGTATAAATGACAAAAGATAGGTATTACTATATAATATTAGAAATATCAGACGAGAAGGCAGTCGTTCAAACTATTCCCTCCAATTTACACTTTCGAGATCAAGCTAACTGAAAAGACTACCTATGAATGTGCACATACAAACATTTTTAAGTAGTGTTGCAATCATATATTTATCATGTGTTTAGCACTCAAACAAATATTAAAATGTAACCCAAGAGACTGCTCAGATATGTGATTATGCAGATGTTATTATTTAGATCACACAATACTTGAAATATACTGAATAGCTGTGTCTGTGACCAGATTGAATGGTAAATATCTTGCTTTATGGTGTCTGAGACTGAGCCGACAGACTACTCCAATATTTTAATAATTTTACAATGAGTATTCACAATCATCTGTGGATTAATAAGTTCAGACATATGTATATGGTTTCCAATGAACATTGCCATATGTGAGGTTACTAACAGTTTGTAAGAGACAGGCATAGTGATAGATTGGACACCTGTTCCAGTCGCTGGATTAAAAAAGGGGGAACAATAACATACTCTGTATCTGAGTGGATCTGAGGTTCCCCGGATTGCGTAATCTTATCATCACTATGTGTCATCATCTGCTCACAGTCTATGGTTTTTGGGCAGAGATAACTACAAGTTGTTGAAAATTGGCACTATTTCTAAGGAGGCTAATCAGCTAGTTACAGTGTCTGAATACTTTGATTGTTAAAAGCATTTTCCCTAACAGATGGCTTTGATGTAAAGTATATGCTGCTCTTTAGTTCTATGGCCTCTGTCTATCTAATAATCAATCAATGATTCGAATGCTGATGTTTTGTTTTGCAGTATCAGCAGCAATCTAGCAATTAATCGTTTGATATAGGTTTATGTTTTACATACCGGCATATTGATATGACTAGTTGTATTAAGGAGTGACAGCGTTTATTATTACTGTTGTTATATGTTTTTAATATTGTTAAATAACACCCCATTCATACTGCACCAAAAACCCTGGTTTTTGCAGAGGCACGCTGAAAAACCCGGGTCTTGGTGCAGTATGAATAGTCCAACCACAAAATCCCGGGTCTAAAATCCCGGGACTTAGACCCGGGATTTTGCAAGGGGTAATTCCCGGGTTGGACCCCGCTCGCCTGCAGTATGAATGGTGCAACCCGGGTAATTCCCGGGTCTCACCATTCATACTGTAAAGAAAAAAAATGGCAAAGTGAAAAAAAATGATTTTAATTAATAAAAAATACATAACAAATGTTTACTTAACTTATTTTCAGCCAGCGGTGTCTCCGGTGCGTTTCCGGCTGTCAGGGGGACCTCTGGGTACTAAAATGACGTAATTTCTAATGGACTAGAAATGACGTCATTTTAGTACCCAGAGGTCCCCCTGACAGCCGGAAACGCACCGGAGACACCGCTGGCTGAAAATAAGTTAAGTAAACATTTGTTATGTATTTTTTTTTAATTAAAACATTTTTTCACACTTTTTTTTTTCTAAAACCCGGGTCGGGCAGGTGCAGTATGAACCCGCCCGACCCGGGAATCTTCTTATCTATACTGCCCTGTGCCCCGGCAATATCCCGGGTTAACAACCCGGGATATTGCCAGGGCGGCAGTATGAAAGTGGTATTATATTAAGATATATTTTTTCCAGTGCTGTATTTCTTTTCCCCTTTTTTCTATTAGTCTATAGAATATCCTTTATACAGCAGCGGTGGTTGCCTACCCTATCACATTAAATTGGTTGATATATGTTTACGTGGTTTTTATACATTGAAATATACGGCGAACCATTCGGAGATTTGTGGATTATTTATTACTATCCTGCATTTTTTTTTGGTATCTTCTCAAAGGTTGGTATTCTATAAAAATGTGGAGGAATTTTACAATGCTCTGAAAACTATCCTCAATGGGAAGCTATACAATTTTACACCATATTTTATTTAGAAGTCTTTATTTAATTTTAAAATATCCTTTTAAGTGCTTTCTAACTTACAATATTCCCCAAAATGTCAAGCATTCTTTCATATGGAATGAGGGCCCTTTTGCAAGAGCTTACAATGCAATGGGAAATAAGGTATTGATACAAACAGCACAAGTGCATGTTTTGAGCAATAGATCATCCACATAAGAACATAACATTAATTCTATGTAGTATATGCAGCAATGTTTAAAACTAGAATTAATATGGTTATTATTCCATTTAACTGGTCCAGTATGGCAGTTTATGTTACAAATGATATGCCTGCAGTACTAGCATATGCTCAGATTAAAGCACTCAATGTAGTTCATTTTTTTCAGCTTATGCTGCTCTGATTTTTTATTTTGTTATTATGCAAAAAAAGTAATGTTCATGTTTGTAGATGAATTATATTATATGATTGCACTGTATATTAGTATAGCACTCTTAAGCAAATAGACATTCCAGTCCTTTACTTTGCTATTAACATTGAAATGGACTGTGATAAGAAAAGATTTTTGGAGCTATGAAGCACATATTTTATCACATGTTTTTGTGGCATGTGATTAGGAAAACAATTTCTCCATTCCATTAGGTCATTTATCAACTATGTACCAACAATGAAGTGAAGAGACAAACAAGAGCCAGATAAACCACTCCCCCCAGATCTGTATGTTTAATGTCACCAATCTACCAGCACCCAACAGACTAATTTAGAATCAAGCAAAAGGTACTGTGGCTTGCTGACCTTGGAGACCTCATATAAAAGCCAGGAGTCATCAAGCACGGGTTATTGAATCATTTACTTAACAGGGTATGTACAGATCCTTAGACTTTACATTCACGTATTTCTATGTATATTATAGTTTGTATTATATAGCTATTTTATATTTGCGTTTGTAAAATAACTTTAGTTTTTTTCGCAGTGACTGATTCTGTAGATCATTGCAATCTGTCAAGATGATGGACATGTCGGATTTTGGGGACGCAGCGCCCTTCCTAAGGAAGAGTGATAAAGAGTTAATGATACAGCAGACAGTGGCTTTTGAAGGCAAGTTTGCTCTTTAATACCGTTTTTATTGAAGACGTTATCTGCATTTGTATGACTTTTTAAAATCATTACAAAAATGTACAAAAGTTTTACAAGTTATTGGAGCTGTTTTTATTCCAAGTGAGAGCGAGCAGTAGTTTTGAAAGTATACAGAGTGAATCTTTTAGCCTCAAAGGCAATTTTCCTTGATATGCTGGGACAGTTTTATTTTTTATTGTTACTTTTGACTACATCTTTAATATTGCCAATTTTACAGAACCTTCGTGAATAATTGATATTTTTGTTAGAGGTGAGTATAGGATAATGGAGAGTGAAAAAAAAACGGACAGCACTCGGAGAATGTATAAAATTGAGGATAATTTATTCCATAAATAGTAGTAATGTTTCGAGATCTATATGGTCTCTTTTTCAAGACGTTCCTGGTGAGTCATCTATATATATATATATAAAGAAAAAGTTTGTTTGTTGACGAATATCTTCCACAGCTCTCAAGGTAAAGCTGCCAAATCTTACATAGGTTACTTTTTTAATACTAAATAACTATCAGACCACATAGCGACAATGGGACAGAGCGACAAATATTGAAAACATAATTTTTGGGTTTTAAACAATTGTTTGACTACTGGAAGGAAACCTCGCCACAACACGACATAACGAAACATGATACAGCAACAAATCATATTTTCTAAATAGCATTTTTTATTTTTGGTCTATTAACCAAATAATTTGCTAATATATAAAAACCTCTACAAATCGGACCCGAGTAATGCTGGGTGACCCGGCTAGTATTTATATATACATATATGTAGAGAGAGATTTAACAAAGGCATACTATGCAGTTTCCTTATAAACAAAATTTTAGACCTGAAAAAAATCCTGAAAGATTTGGTAATATCTACTTGTAGTATCCTGTGTTCATATTACTATGTATGATATAGTAAAAGCATCCTTGAATATTGATGACCACAATTTTTAAATAACATTGGTGTAATGTAAAATATATGATTTAATCAACAGGAAAGAAAAAATGCTGGATACCCGATGACAAAGAAGCTTATCTGGAAGCTGAGATTAAAGAGACGGCTGGAGGAAAAGTTACCGTTGAAGTTGCTGGTGCAAAGGTGAAATATAAAATTTGTTCAATATGAAAAGGTTAATTTCATAGCATGGTACAAATAGTAAAATCATGCTGCAGCCTGTAACAACTGACCAATCATCAGGTGCATTCAAAAGCCACTGAAATAAACCTGCAGGGAGAAGCCATATTGCAATATTACATATCTTCAATAATGTTGGCTTTTATCACAACATTTTAATCAGCCAAAATTAATATAACTATAGTTTATATAATAAAAGGTTTCAATTTAGAAAATATATGGTAACTATTTCTAAGATGATCCTACCATCTGACTACAATCTGGAGCAGCATTAGTAGCACATTTTGCTTAAGGCAATGTCGCCCATTCTTATTTCCATGCTTCAATTATTCCTACAATAGCACTGAAACACTGCAATAAAATGATGCCATTTGTTAGAGTTATTAAGTGTATATGATATAAATGTAAAATGTTGCCTATTTGTACCCTTTTCGTTAGACTGTTGTAGTAAAAGAGGGAGATGTTCAACAGATGAATCCTCCAAAGTTTGACATGATTGAAGACATGGCCATGTTAACCCATCTGAATGAAGCCTCTGTGCTGTTTAATCTACGTAAACGCTACGCTAACTGGATGATCTATGTGAGTAAGCGGGATCATTCTTTTTACATTATTCCTCTACTTCTTTTGCTCAGTTCATGCCTTCTAAATTCTTTTATTTAAAAGTAAGTCCTTTAAATGGCCTTAGATTTGTTACTTACATTTTGCATCTCTTTTATTATGTTAGCCAATATGACTTCTGGGACTGTGTGCCACGGATCTACCACCCTAAAGCTGACCACACATGGCAACACTTTTGTTGTGTATTTGTTAAAAATTCCTTTTCTATTAAAGAAAGTGGTCTTTGTATTATGTCTTTTTGCCTTACATGTAAAAATCCTCAGTTTGCTCAAATGTCTTTTATTTTTTTTCTTTGGCGCTTTGGTTAGTTTTATTGTCCATCAAAATGTTATATAACATCATCTGCGACAACATGATTTAATGACGTGACAACCACTACTGACTTGATCGGTAATCCACTACTTTCTGATTAAGATGATATTATTTGTTTTTGTACTCTTCAGACCTATTCTGGGCTTTTCTGTGTAACCGTGAACCCCTATAAAGCGCTTCCAGTCTACAAGACTGAAGTGGTTACTGCCTATAAGGGCAAGAGACGCTCTGAAGCCCCTCCTCACATCTTTTCCATTGCGGACAATGCTTACCATGACATGTTGCGCAGTAAGTATATTCTTATATTGCTGCCACCTTGTAAACTATTCACAGGCACATTTTGAATGGGAGCTTTATGCTAATATCAGATTTTTATGTTGTTGAATTGCTGAGCAAAACAAAAACTAATCAAACAGTATTTCTGAGAAAATGATTCCTTGATCATATGATTATTATCGCAAATCAATGTTAAATACAGACTATAACTAAAAATATTGATATTCACTCCCGTATTAGTTTTCATAAATCTGACAGATAAAATCAATGTAAAATTAATTCTCAGATGATTTCATATGTTCCTGCTGTAGATACAATTATCTGACTATCCTTCGTAAAACTGACTAAATTACATAAAATTATATTTTCCATATTTTTCATGAACTAGAATGTCCATGATTATCCAGTTAGTGCTAGTGTCAATGTCTGTGTCTCTGAATATTTGTTCTAGCCTCTTGTGTTACAAACGTGAGAATATCTAACTGCTATTCTGTTTAACTGTATTTGTTAGATCGAGAAAACCAGTCAATGTTAATCACGTAAGTAACTTTTAAAAAAAACCTGGCACAATTTATCTTTATACACAAATATGCCTTTTAAATTATACTTTTCAACTTGCCCCTTTTCATGCCAACTTCTGTCTTTACTGTTTGGTTTAATTCTTAATTGTTTACTTTTTTTTACACTCATTACCACCTATAAGTTTTCCAAAGTTATCAAAGTCAATTTCAAACCATAAAATCACACAATACAAGTTGCAGTTTGCTGTGATTTTTGTAAAACTTATGTGTAAAGTCTTCTTTTGCTGCAATATTTTTCCATATCAAACTTTTATTGGATTCTATAGTACCTTTATTGATAGTGTTCGTATTGTGCATATGGTCAGTTTTGTGTTCTAAAGTGAGCCTGACATATCAATGCACAAAACCCCTCAAATATAAGTATCAATACACGGAAAATAAATTATTAGAAATTATACATAGAAACCCAAGAGAACAAAGCCCATCTGGGCAGCTGGCAACAAAATCAAGTGCACGCTTAACAACAACAGTTGAAAGGTTCACAGACCTATAATATATCCCAGGTCTCTCCTCCAATTCTCCTGTAGTATTGGAAGAATCTGTTATTACAGCTAATGCCTCTATTAACAGGAGAGCCTTCCTTAACCTCATGCAGAACCCTTGGTTAGATCAGGAAGGTGTCGCAAGAGACATCTAGTGGAGGAGAAGCCTAGAACGTTACAGTTCTGAGTCTGTGTCTGTTGTTGTCCAACTTGCACTTGATTTCACTGCCTGCTGCCCATATGGGCTTTGTTATCTTGCAAATTTAACCAATAAACATATATCAATAAATGCTTTTAACATTTTTACACTATTTTTTTTTTAAAATATGTATTTTCACCTATGTTATTGGATTGATACTGCTTGATGATAGTTTGATAGATATTTTTTGTTTATCTCGGGGCATTGATTTATCACGTTCCAATTTCGTTTAGTTAGAAGATAAGTTAAGATAATGAGGTTTTACTAATCTTATTTTCAGCACTTTTTGTTTTTCTTTTTAACATGGTTTTTAGCACTGTCTTATTATTATTTCCCTTTCTGGAGAAATACAAATTGAATGGTGATGAATCTGTTTATTCTAACCTGTTCTTAGCGGAGAATCTGGTGCTGGCAAGACTGTCAACACGAAACGTGTCATTCAGTACTTTGCAACAGTTGCTGCAATTGGTGACCCCTCTGGTAAAAAGAATGTAAGTACTATTGTAGGTATTGTAACCTCTTCTTGTGCACAGGTTCATTTGGAATTTTACATATTCAGTACACCGGGGGTGGCTTACAGCCTGTATCCTGGGGGGTAAATTGTCATGCACATTTTCCAGCCTTCCTGGTAGTTTATAATTAAAGTAGAAGGTAACAGATCTATAATGCAGCAGAATATAAATTGTAACCAACCTTCTGCCTTTTACTCTGAAGATATTTGGCCTTTTATGTAGTAAACTAATAGCAGACTGACACCAGTGCATATTTTACAGGGATATTGTGGGTTCTTCATAATGGAGCATGGAAAGAAGAGACACTATTGGGGGTAAATGTATCATCTTGCGATTTATGCAAGTCCCTGGAAATTGGCAACTTTGCAGTAAAAATTTAAAGTGGCGATGGATTGTGAAGGTAAGCTTGCCTTTGCAATCCATCGCCGCTTTAAATTTTACTGCAAAGTCGCCGATTTCCGGCGACTTGCATAAATCGCAAGATGATACATTCATTACCAAGAGATATCCACCTCAGTACCTTTGTGCCCTAGTAAGATAGGAGATCCATAAAGAAAAGTGTCCTCTTATCTGTCACCTCAGACATCACCCTAATACAGCATAATTTGTGCCAGTATAAGCATAAAGAAAACCTGATTTTCAGTCTTATATTGTTCTCTCCTCTCTTGAGAAAAATCGGTTCACTCGCCATTTGGGGTACATTTGCAAGGTGATCCTTATGTTTTGTAGTGATGTATTGGGTATGCTTCCTTGTAAGACAGAGTGTATACTTTGCTTATAAAACAGATATACATTCTGGAACATTTAGCTGTAGTAACTTGACAAAGGATGACAATTTAATCCTGTTTTGTTTTCTTTACAGCAACCAGCAACAAAGACTGGAGTAAGTGCACCAAATTTATGCAGCTTTTCTATATTTTATCTATACTTTGTTTTAAATTAACTGCTAAATCTATAGACTGGAATAGTACCTCTTCAATACCTACTTCTAATTGTAATTTATTCTTTACCGTTCTTCACTGCCAATTTACTGACATAATATTTTTGCGAAGAGATGGTTTATGTAATTCTAAAATGTATCTACAACGTTAAATAGTAGCATTTGGAGGATAATAGAATACGGGGTCTGAGATAAGTGGGCTCATAACTCTGTTCTGACCCAAAAGCATGTTAGGTGCTAAGTGCGTGCTATGAGAAATTTACTCCTGTCAGATCTTGTCACATTTTTACTGACCTCTATTTATTTCTTACGGAGAGGCAAAGATTTGATAAATTTCATTGACTGTCAGTAAATGTACTGACTGTTAGCAACCATCACGCCGACATGTTATCGTAATAGTGCTGTACTCTTACATAGTGCATCACCCACTCAATTACAGCTCCAATATTAAATTTATTTTGTATTTGTAATTTTACCTCTGTTTTACCAGACTTAATACGAATAGATGTTATCATTATTTTACTGCACTTGGAAACAAGGGCGATTGTCATGGAGGTCATTGAGTTAACAACACTGTTCCTATTAACAAAGATGCCCAAAAGACCATTCAAAGTCTGGTTCTATTGGTAATTATATATGAAAAAAGTCAACTTTCATATCAAAAATTCACCCCCTGCTTCCAACACGTACAATTTGCAAAAAACAACCTGCGTGGCTATACAAATTCATAAACAGCATGCAGTGAATTAACTAATGTCCTACATTCACCAAGCCAAGACTACACATTTTTTGTAGTAGTCGGTCACATAAAATATAAAATATTATGCTTGGGAAAAAAAAGATTACATTTCTAGTAGTTTTTCCAGTCTCCCTAAGACAAACAAAAAGTTTCCCATTTGCAGATTTCATGATTTCCATCACTAAATGAATGCAACATCTACTTTTCTAAATATTATATTTTAATTCTATGCAAATATTTATGTATATATTCACATGTTTATATTTTGTTGTAGGGAACCCTGGAAGATCAAATCATCCAGGCAAATCCTGCCCTAGAAGCCTTTGGAAATGCCAAAACCCTAAGAAATGACAATTCCTCCCGTTTTGTAAGTTTGTTGTTTCTCTTTAGTTGCTGGTTACAGAATGTAAAATCACATGATCTTTAAACAGGAGAACAATCTCAGTAAATGATGGATGCTTTTTATACCTGTAATCATGGGAGGGCTGACAAATTTTAGCCCGGGGGACAAGACTTGACTCAGCAGCCTATTAATGACATTTTAATGGAAAAAAATTCAGGTGGCCCAGTGACCGGGTCAAGGGCCCCTGGCACCACCCCCCCCCCAGTCCAGCGTGCCCACCCATACCAGCCTGCCCCCCATTACAGTCTGCCCTGCCTGTAATGTTGACAATACATCAAGCACCATCAGCTTACTACCAGCGCATGTAACATATTTGTTCATTTATTCGATAAGATGAAATTGTCCTGCTTGATTTACTATCCTTTTATGACTTGTTTTATGATATGTGCACTTCTGCCATACAACCTCACATAAATCCTGAATAATTAGTCCTTCTATGCAAATATTACTATTCCTCTCAAAATGTATGTTGTACCATGCTCATTTATACTGTGTTCTCTAAACAGCATTATCTAGATATTTTTTTTTATACCTTTTATTGTTGGTGACTTATTAAGTCAAAATCACATTGGAGCAATTAAACAACCAGTTGTGTATCATTGCTTCCAAAATACTGATAGATTGTGTGTTCATTGTTATATTTCATTAAATTATAATTATGTAATAGTTACAGTACATGTATCAGAATATGTTCTACAAAACAAAAAGCATATTGTTCACTTTTGCTTACTTCAGGGTAAATTCATACGGATTCACTTTGGTACTACCGGCAAGTTGTCGTCTGCTGATATTGAAATTTGTAAGTTTACAAATCTTGGATTTTGCCCTTGTCTGCACATTGTACCATGCATTTGGCCTAAAAAAATAACAATAAGAGAGCAATCTATACTTACAAATTAAACTCCAGAAATCCACTACACAGAAAAACATACTTCTGGATAATACCATCTACATAGCAGTCCATTAGATATATACAGCCAATAATTTGTATATATGTAATTACATATATATATATATATATATATATATATATATATATATATATATATATATATATATATATACATAGATAGATAGATAGATGGATATTTGATAATGTAATAAGTGGAGCATAACTTATTCCTTGGTATTACAGTCAGTTGGGAGACAGCTCAGGGTTTGTAAGGACACACTGTATAACATACAACAAGGGAGGTAAATCAGTGTCAAATGCAGCAGAGAGGTCACTATACACTATAACATAATTCTTTCATACTGCATCAAACCCACACAGAACATTAACTCTTCTATAACCTGAGGAGAGTTGCATATTCCCACAAAAACACCTCATACCCATGAGAATCTCCAGTTCTACACACCTATCTCCCATGACATTCTACTTTAACATCCTTGCTTACGGTTGCCTGCCACCATTTGTTCACTATTTTGCTCCTTCATCAGGGATGACTATTGCATCTGAAACTAACAGTATTAATTATTATTAAAACCACATAACTTAAAGGGTATCTCCACTTTAGGAAGGCATATAAATAGATTGTCTTTGCAGCTATCAACTGATAGCTTCATGTATATAACAAGGTTAGTTACCTTGGTGTGTCCACTGACATTACTGTAGCTTCAGGCATAATATAAACCTTGAAAATGTTCTTTAATTAGATTTTGATATTGCACAATTAGGGCTCATCCACCCAAGGGTTTGGACAGTAAATGCAGCTATTTTTTCACACTTTGCATTCTGCTCGGAGCACAACATGAATAAGCCTTTATCCACATATGCCCTATATTGCAATGAGGGTACAATCAAAATGGAATAAACTTACAAACAGGGAATTATATTAACACACATGTCAATAAGATTAATGTAATCAAGGAGACATTTGCCTGATCAAATATTTTCCTCTATTTGACTGAATTAACCTGGATTTAATTGATAAATTAGTATAAATAAGTCTTTACAACGAATAATTAATTTTGTCTAATTTATTTTGATGGGAAGTAAAGGACCAAACAAATGCCTTGCTGATGAAAGGGTCATGTTGTCCTGTGTTTATTAATACCAAACTTAAATGCAACATTTCTTTTACTCTGTTTACTGCACACCACACTAATTAACAATGTATATCACACAGTTATGTCTGCGGTCATACTGGTTATCTTATCTTCATGACTCTCTGAACTTATAGGCGATAAACATTAACCATAATACAGGAAAATGCTGAACCTGAAGATTTAGCAATATGGTTTTTTTTTTTCCACAAGCTTAAACATAAACAACTATTTAACAACAGAATGCATTTTGCATATACATAAAATTGATGATGTTAGTGCTGAATTGTCAATAAAGCATCACTTAGCAAATGAGTTCAGTCAATTTCATTGTTTGACAACTTATATTAAAAAGGATGATTTTCATACCCTTTTGTCTTTCTTAGACTTATTGGAAAAATCAAGAGTCATTTTTCAACAGCCCGGAGAAAGAAGCTATCATATATTTTACCAAATAACCAGTGGTCAAAAGAGTGAGCTAATAGGTGAGACAAAACTAATGAACACTAAAATAGCATCCCAGTATCCTTGGTTTTGCATTTTTGTTCACAAGTGAAATATTGTGATGTAAAATATATTAAAGAACATTAAAGGTTGAACAATCAACTCACAATCCTGATCTAAGTACTGTATAGGACACAAAGGCAACATGTGACTGTATGTAGCTTGTAATGAAATGTAATACTCTTATCAGTATAGAATTGTATGTGTTCTTATCAGTGTTCTAGTTCTGTAGATCTTATACTGCACTGGAACATCATATGATGTGGGCACAATTCCATTTTTGCCACCTATATTCTTAAGAAACTTGAGTTCTGGTAGATTAACATGGTTAGTGATAATAACTGTGTAACTGCATTTGGCACCCAGAAGGACAAAGTAGTATCTTTGTTTCTGTTAAAAGTAGAAGCCCTGGTTACGAAGTAACTTTATTTAGTTTTTCACAACCTAAAATTGTAAAGTTACTCACTGGAACAAAATATGTTTTATTTTTTCCATTACCTTTCAGGTAGTGGGATTATTTCCAGAAGTGCAGTAACCTGTAGTAATCAATCATCAATTTGTGTTGATCAAGATTAAAGCTCGGTACACTCTACAGGTTTGCACCCAATTATTATGCCAATCACACGGTAAATGACTGTTAGGTCCGATATCGCATTAGTGTGTACGCTCCCACAATCATTTTTTATCGTACCAAAGCCCATCATATCGTTTGATTGGATTTTATAAACAGACTAAAAATCACTATCAACGATGGAATGATGTCGGGCAAATTCTGAAGTGTGCATGCACTCTTTACCACCAGTATAGGCAGATCTCTACGGAGTCATGATCTTTTCAGCAGATGGTTATGACAGATGAGGAGCACAGATCTGATGGTAAATCATGTAAGTGCGTACACATGAATCGGCATGCTCATCCGGACTTTCAATCGTTGATAAAATCATTACAGATATCTCATTGGGAGAAATGTTCTGTAGTGTGTACCCAGCTTAAGTTAAACTTGGAAAGCAAATGTTATTGACCCCAATGTATATTACAGTTCTTTTGTCACATCTGTGTACCATAGAAATAGAGATGAACAAAATTATTCCACAAAGCTTGAGCATCTATGGATTTCAGTATTTGGTATTAAGTAAAACATATCATGAAGGCTTAGTTGATAAAATATTTGAAACAAAACTATTTTTCACAATGTTTTTTAACCAAAAAAAACAATTGTAAAAAATGTAAAACATATTTTATAAATTAAAATCATTTTTTAAAGTATTTTTGGATTGTTATTTCTGGAAATAGAGCGATATTGCAAATCATTCTGTCAATCAAACTTTGAGAGATTCATCTCCATATATTGGCAAGATGACATTGCTCATGTGAATTTTTACAGTTTTTCGCATTATAATGTTATTTATTGGTCAACTGGTTTGTACCAGCTACTCAATGATCCTGACAAACTATAGTTTATGGCGTGCTCTCCAAGTTTTTTTTATGAGCCATTCACTGTATATGTTATTACAAAGAGTCAAAGGCTAAATTCTATTAAAAAATAATGGGTTAGATTTACTAAGAATCGAGTTTTCCGGTAGTTTAATGGTCCAAACTGCCACATTTACTATAGAGCAGTTTGAGGCTTCAATTTAAGATGAATCGCAATGTATGGCGGATTGAAAAAGCTAAACCGCAAACGGTTTTGTCCAAACTGCCATCAAAACCGCCATCCAAAAGAGAGGACAGGACAGTTTTAATATCTGCTTCAGAATGGCTTGATAGCTTAAACATGCTGTTTGAACTATTACGCCATTCAGAACATAAGAGGAGGCACCATTGACATTTAAATCATTATTTATTAAGGGGCAAAATTTATTTATTATTAACTTATGATGGGGAAAAAATTTTCATTATATTAAGGGAATAAAATTATTTAATTATTATATTATTCGGGCAATATGTATTGACAAATTGTGCAACATAAATAATTATATCCACCATTAACAATCAGTTAATAATATTATATATTGACATTTCCCACATAATATAAATATATATTAGTGTCCCCTTAAAAAAATATAAAAAAAAATTTCCCTTATAAGTTAATATTAAATTAAGTTTGCCCCTTAATCAAAAAATGATGATTGCCCAAATAATTTAAATGTCAATGCTGCTTCCTCTTATGTTCTGAATGGCAAAATAGCTCAAACAGCACGCTGTTTGATTAATCTCGTCATTCACAACCACCTCTTTTATTTTGGCCATTTGAATGGCTGTTTTGCGGCGGTTTTGAAAATCCCAGCTTAGTAAATCCGGATGTTTGTATGTCTACCATTGTTAGAATAGGGATGGTGGTTTGTAAAGTGGTGGTTTTAAAAAATGAGCAAACCGCCCTTTAGTAAATCTAGCCCAATGTCTTGCCATGGAGTTTACTGAGGTTGTCAGGGAAACAGAAAATTTCTTTGGAAGACCACATCTAGCCACTTACTCTGTGGAATACCTTCCTCACACAACAAGACTTTCCTCTATCCTCCAAACCTTTAAGCATTCCCAGAAAACCCACCTCTTCAGACAAACGTATTAAATTCCCAAACCACTCTCTCAACCTAGCCAATTACCACCCCTCTACACAGTTCACACAAACCTTACATGTGTTCTCTTTCTATGTTTCAACTCTGACCCCCGGATCAACATTGTCGTGTGACTGGATAACATTGCCCCACTTAGCACTTTTTAACATTGCAGTATGGTCGAACCATTACGTAATATTTGGAACTTAACCTCAGTAACCTTGTCCTGTAGATTGTAAGCGCGCAAGTGGGATGCTCTTACCTCTCCCAAATGTAAAGCACTATGGAATATGCTGGCACTAACTACATAAATGTTAATAGCCATAATAACATGCAAATTGAACAATTATGATTATGATTTTTCAGCATGTTCGTCCATGGTTACATAAAAAGTCACAGCTATGAAAACAGACATTCACTTAATCCGAGAGTTCCTGTATCCACTCTATGAATCCTCCCCCCATGCACCTGTATATAAATGCTAAATTACACTAATAATGTCCTGTGTATTTTGTTTGCTTGCAGATATGCTCTTAGTGAGCACAAACCCTTATGATTTCCACTTTAGCTCACAAGGCGTTGTGACAGTGGACAACTTAGATGATTGTGAAGAATTAATGGCAACCGATGTAAGTACTGACTGTCCAGAAATAACACAGCCCTAACCAGCAAAGTGTAGAAACAGCTTGGTATTTGACTGGATGTTTTCACTCCCTTTTCCACAGCAAGCGTTTGATATATTGGGGTTTATTTCTGACGAAAAATATGGTGCTTACAAATTGACAGGTGCGATAATGCATTTTGGAAATATGAAATTTAAACAAAAACAAAGAGAAGAACAAGCAGAGCCTGATGGCACTGAAAGTAAGTCTATCATTTACTAACTGAACGTGTAATGTTTTCATGTGTATAGTTCTAGAGAACTAGAATTATTTATATACCAATTAATATTTAGCAATATTACATGGAAATAAAACAAATTACCGGTATTTAATTATTTTCATTCACTGTGATGGACTGCTTGGGGAAATCATGTTTTATTAGACTTTTATGACATATTATTAGCTATTATATAATAAATATATCAACCTAAACAACCTAAGATTTTTTTTTCATGCATAAATGTATAGTGTAAAAAATATATACAGGTTTGAAAATGTTATTCTCCTTATTAAATGTGTTTGAGATACTTGAGATAATTCAGACCAGGATTGTGTGAAGTCACAATTGGCAGAAGCAAAGGTTTAATATTTGAACTACCATGTTATTGATTTATTAGATTAGTATGCACATGTAGCATTATTATGAATATGTAGAACAGGGGGCTATAAAAAATATGCATTCCTGTTGGTAAAGGATAAGATGCTAGTATACACTGATTTGGTTTCGAATGAATCAGATTTATTATATAGATTGTTCTAATACTTTATAGTGCTTATATTCTATTATGTAGAGAACCCAATTCTTAGCTTAAATAATTGTATGCAATATGAATATATGAGTTATTCAGTAGACAACATATAAATGTTATTGTATTTAAAAATACGACATGGTAAAGAAAAGATGTCTCGTGCACAATGGATAAGAAAATAGTTTCATATATCCAATACACACTAGAACCCGCAACAAAGGTCATCATGACATTAAGATTGGTTCACATAATAAATATATTGTGTCTTACCATTTAATATAGTAACTATGTTGTAATATTATTTTGTGCATATTTTTGGTATTCAATGGGGTACTTTGAATATTGTAAACTAGTAGTTTGTGGCATTGATATTTTTTATTTAACATTGTTTTTTTATTAGGCACAGATAAGGCTGCTTATTTGATGGGGGTTAGTTCCTCTGAATTGGTGAAAGGTCTGATGCATCCCAGAGTGAAAGTGGGCAATGAATATGTGACCAAAGGTCAAACTGTAGAACAGGTAAGACCACCATTTGGAAGTGCAGTAAGCGATTGGTCCATTGTAATAATAACTGAGATTAGATATATTTATGTATTCCAGCAAATCAGTATAATATTATATATTGTATATATAATATACAATAATACTTGAATATTATGAAAAGTATCAATTTTGATTTGATATATTATTATTTTTAACATTTGCTTTTAAAATTGCAACCAAAACTTCCCATCTTATCAGCAACAGTGAATGTTTTTGTCTCCCTTTCAGAGAACATTGAAAGAAATAAGTAATTTCAGTGGCCAATCTCATGAGCTCATATTCATATGGTGAATGTCAATAGATTTCTCACAATCCAGTAAAGTGCTGTGATGTTCTAATACTGCTTTACCATGTATGCTTTACATCTTAAATACTAGTGTGGTTTGAGTTATTTTTTGTAAAAATCTTTATGTCTATGCAGGTTGTCTATGCAGTTGGTGCATTGGCCAAAGGCATCTATGACCGAATGTTCAAATGGCTTGTGGTTCGTATTAACAAGACACTGGATACAAAGCTACCCAGACAGTTCTTTATTGGCGTGCTTGATATCGCTGGATTTGAAATTTTTGATGTAAGTCATGATTTTCCAGAGCTGCTCAGAATTACAAGTACTTCAGAGAATATGTGATAGCAAATAGCATGTCTCATGTTTTATATACATTTATTCATAGGCAAATGAAAGACTGACAGGAATTTAAATGAATTTCTACTGGATTATTCTGTATACTTGTTGCATTTTCAGTTCAAATCAATTACTGTAGAAATTACATAGCAATGCATAGTTTTTATTTGAAGTTTCCAGTTTAGATAGTTATCAGCCAGTGGATACCTATATTATGTTACATATTCTAAACTTAAAACATGACTTAAATAACAACATTTCAGAATTTGATTCATTTCCATTACTGTTCTAGTGGTTGATAGAAAAAATGTAGTGAGATATTTAACAAATCCAGAGCGAAAATGTGGTGATATCATAAACCTGATTGGTAAAACTATTCAAATATACAAATAGTGGCAATTATTTTATAAGTAGGTGCAAATAAAATGTGTTGTGACTCACCTATAGTTTGTTCTATTCAGTATAACAGCTTTGAACAACTTTGCATCAATTTCACGAATGAAAAGCTGCAACAGTTTTTCAACCATCACATGTTTGTGCTGGAACAAGAAGAATACAAGAAAGAAGGCATTGACTGGGAGTTCATTGACTTTGGGCTAGACTTGCAGGCTTGCATTGACCTAATTGAAAAGGTAAAATTAGTATTTCATTATACCTCAGTGGGGGATATTAAATAAATGATTTTGTTTTTACACTAATATATTGATTTATATGTGTCTAGCATTGTACATATTTTGTTCAATAGCCTATGGGGATTATGTCAATCCTTGAAGAGGAGTGCATGTTCCCTAAGGCTACAGACATGTCTTTTAAGTCCAAGCTTTATGACAATCATCTTGGAAAATCACCCAACCTCCAAAAACCAAGGATTGACAAGAAGAGAAAATATGAAGCTCATTTTGAACTTGTCCACTATGCTGGAGTGGTAAGTGACCTAGTACATATAGGTCCCCTTAAGTAAGTGTCCATGCTTTCTATGAAGTGGTATTCTATGTATATGCTTTCTACTGTAGGTTCCATACAACATTGTTGGCTGGTTGGAGAAGAACAAGGATCCACTTAACGAAACAGTGGTGGGACTCTTCCAAAAGTCAGCCAACAAACTTCTGGCTTGCCTGTTTGAAAGCTATATCAGTGCAGACAGTGGTTAGTATAATGATAACATGTAGACTTGCTATACATAATGTTTACTGTTGCTAAAAAATGTTTTTATATAAACTGTGTTTTGCAGTAATTAGAGAGAACATATATAGATTTTTTTATTAAGTAACCATTACTAATGAAAGCAGTTTAGCTCATGATTCAAAGTTACCAAAGCTAGTTAGAGCAAAATGTAGACTCTTTCCTAATCTTTTATTCTGCTTTATAGTTTCCTCCCAGTTATATTTAGAATGCACAGCTCAATTACAGAGGTGAGTTAAACTATCGCATATAAACTAGGGGTGAGCGGGTTCGGATTTTTGAAATCCGAACACCCCCGAACAGTGCCGATCCGAGCCCGGATCAGAGCACTGTTCGGGGATTCCCGCTCGACGCAAAACTCAGAACGAGGCAAAACGTCATCATGCCGCAGTCGGATCTCGCGAGATCCGGATTCATATTATTCCCCGCTTCCCGCCGCCATCTTCACTCGGGCATTGGAGAGGGAAGAGGGAGGGTGTGTGGTGGTGTCCTCTGTCCTGCTCAGTCCAGTGGTGCTGTCCGGTGCTGTGTCCTGCTCAGTCCAGTGGTGCTGTCCTGTGCTCTGTCCTGCTCAGTCCAGTGGTGCTGTCCTGCTCAGTCCAGTAGTGCTGTCCTGTGCTCTGTCCTGCTCAGTCCAGTGGTGGTGCTGCCATAATTCCAGTGGTGCTGTCCTGTGTTGTCCTGTGCTGCTTAAGTCCAGTCCAGTGGTGCTGTCCTGTGTCCAGTCCAGTGGTACAGCCATTTAAATCCAGTGGTGCTGTCCTGTGCTGCTTAAGTCCAGTCCAGTGGTACAGCCATATAAATCCAATGGTGCTGTCCTGTGCTGCAAAAGTCCAGTGGTGGTGTTCTGTACTGCATAAGTCCAGTGATTCTGTCCTGTGCTGCTTAAATCCAGTCCAGTGGTACTGCCGTATAAGTCCACTGATCCTGCCGTATAAGTCCAGTGGTACTGCTGTATAAGTCCACTGATCCTGCCGTATAAGTCCAGTGGTACAGCCGTATAACTCCAGCGAATTTGAACATCTGTTCCGGACTGAAGGACCTGCCAACGATTGCTGACATGTCTACTGTCGCTGCATTGGATGCTGTCACCATTGAAAAAATGGTGGAGGATTACTTTGGTGACAGCATCCAAGTAGACATGTCAGACAGTCCTTACTTGTACTGGCAGGAAAAAAAGGCAGTTTGGAAGCCCCTGTACAAACTGGCTCTATTTTACCTGAGTTGTCCCCCCTCCAGTGTGTACTCAGAAAGAGTTTTTAGTGCAGCGGGGAACCTGGTCAGTGAGCGGCGAAGGAGGTTGCTTCCGCAAAATGTGGAGAAGATGATCATCAAAATGAATTATGAATTCTTCAATGAAGACCAGCAATGGCCTCCAGAGACTACAGAGGGACCTGTGATTGTGGAGTCCAGCGGGGACGAATTGATAATGTGTGAGGATGAGGAAGTACACACTGAAGGGGGCGAGGAATCAGAGGATGAGGATGAGGACGACATCTTGCCTCAGTAGAGCCAGTTTACTTTGTACAGGGAGAGATGAATTGCTTTTTTTGTGTGGGGGCCCAAACAAACCAATCATTTCAGCCACAGTTGTTTGGTAGGCCCTGTCGCTGAAATGATTGGTTTGTTAAAGTGTGCATGTCCTTTTTCCGCAACATAAGGGTGGGTGGGAGGGCCCAAGGACAATTCCATCTTGCACCTCTTTTTTTTCTTTGCCAGCTCGTTTTGTGGGGGTCCAAACGAACCAATCATTTCAGCCACAGTTTTGTAGGCCCCGTCGCTGATATGATTGGTTTGTTAAAGTGCGCATGTCCTATTTCCCCAACATAAGGGTGGGTGGGAGGGCCCAAGGACAATTCCATCTTGCACCTCTTTTTTTGGCATTATGTGCTCTTTGAGGCCTAGTTTTTCAAACTGCCATCCTGTCTGCCACTGCAGTGCCACTCCTAGATGGGCCACATGTTTGTGCCGCCCACTTTTGTTGCTTAGCATCCAGCTATCTCGGTGCAACCTTTTGGCCTAAAAACAATATTGTGTGGTGTGAGGTGTTCAGAATAGACTGGAAATGAGTGGCAATGAATGTCATTGAGGTTAATAATAGCGTAGGAGTGAAAAAAAATAAAAATAAATCTGGATTTTAGCAGTTTTTATGCTTTTTTTAAAAAAAAAAATCAGAACCCAAAACCTTGAGGGTGGTGTTTTGGCAAAACCCATTAGAACCCAAAACCTGATGGTAATCAGAACCCAGAACCCAAAATGCGAAAAGTGGCCGGTGCACATCCCTAATATAAACACTTGGGGGTAAATGCATCAAGCTGAGAGTTTTCTGGAGGGTTTGAAAAACCAATCAGATTCTAGCTATCATTTATTTAGTACATTCTACAAAATGATAGCTAGAATCTGATTGGTTGCTATAGGCAACATCTCCACTTTTCAAACCCACTGGAAAACTCTCAGCTTGATACATTTACCACTTGGAGTGATTGACAGGTAACTGAGCACAACACTTTAAACCATAAGATTTTACAGAGTATATTTGACTATAACAGATACAATATTTGTGTTGATATTGAACTATATCTTTGTGAGAACAGCTTGATGGGCCTAAAAAAATACAAATGTCTGTGTGCGAGACTCTTCAGTGAGAAAGTTGCAGACCACTGAGAAAGCAAGAATGCCAGATGAAGCTATTTCTGAAGCCAGCTAAGTGAGGGTATACTCCCAACAACTGCAAAATTCTTTAAACTTTAACCTAATATTGTTTCAAATATGCCTTGCAAACTAGGGAGGACTTAACTGGTGAAATAAAGAACATTATCCATAACTCAAAAAAATAGACTGTCGAAATGGAAGAATCAGCACTAATGGGAAGGATTTATGAACTATATTTTTGTTCAAAGTTGGGGCTCACATCAGACGGTGATTGTTTGATCAAATGTTTACTTGTTGACAGCTGACCAAGGTGGAGAAAAAAAGCGCAAGAAAGGAGCTTCGTTCCAAACTGTGTCATCTATGCACAAAGTAATTGTACTTCTTTCTTTTTACTTAAATCTACTATTTTGGGAAAAGTTCAGTTAGCAATATAGACTACACTTATGGATAACCCCCTTCCGACTGATAGTGATGACTGTCATGGCAATATCTTTCTATTAAAAACTACATGCATTCCTGCCACTAGATAGCGCAGAACACGTGTATGCAAGTAAGAGGAACTATCAAAAAAGATTTTATATACAGCATGCATTAAGACCATCCTGATTATGGTATTTAATGTAAATATATATATATATATATATATTTATTTTAAAACACATATTTTTTATAAATGATTATAGTATTATTGGTAATTTATTTTAATAAGTTGTTTATGTGCCCTGATGGGACTTGATATTGCACATAAGCATGTGCGTATCCGCAGTCTATTCTGTCTGTTAACATATGACAAGTACTGTTTAGGTAGAATGTACTAATACCCAGATTCCAATTAAAACGTATATCTTGAGATCCGCTTGGATTGGAATACAGGCTCACGCATGCTCAAATTCCGTGCTTATTTGAAAAACGCAACTTGCGCGCAGGTTGCATTTGAAGATAGATCAGGTCCAAAATCATTTCAATGGTATGTCTATATTATTATTAGGATATCCTGAGTATCATTTCAGGAGTACTCCACGATTCACATCTCTGTTACTCTACCATGATATTATTTCAGGTATTATAATTGTTAGATTTGAATTGTAAAACATTAAACCCAGAAAGTAAATAGTTTCGTCATATTGGATTTATTATTTGGCTTGCAGTTTTTTTAATATCACTCATGTTGTTTGCTTAATTTCAGGAAAATCTGAATAAGTTAATGACTAATCTTAGATCAACAGCACCTCACTTTGTACGCTGCATTATTCCCAATGAAACCAAAACTCCAGGTAATTATTCCAGATCTTATCAAATCTTGTGTATAACATTTAATATATCAGCATCAGATGATGGTGCTGAAGAACATTTGGGACTCCAACATATCCTATAGAACACTGAATAAACACACTTAAGTCCACCAATAATGTTGTACTTTCTCCTGCAATTGTGGCACACCCATCCACTGTCACTAGGCCACGCCCCCTGCTATGGCATTGTGTTAGGATAATTACACATTAATAATATTGACATGAAGGCTTTGGAGGAAGATAAGGGTATTATGCAGCGGAGACAAAAACAATATCACTTTACTTAGCTTTTGTGACAATGTGGCCAAGTCTGCTTTTATCAAGTCTTATTATAATTATTTTATTATATGGTTAGCGCTAACTATCTCCATCAGACAAATGTTGCTATTACAAATGTAACTGAATTCTATGATAAGGAACAAGTAGAATATTAATGATGCTTTAGAAAAGGAAATGGACTTTTTAGTATTCAATCCTGTGATAGATGGCATGAGAAGAAAAGCATTAGAGGTGTTTCTTACTTTAGGCCATACGTTATTAAGCAATATTTAAATCAGCTTATTGAGTAAAGGATATTTTAATCTTCCAAAGATTGATAGATCAGTTAGAGTTTTGGGCTAGTGAATATATTTTTTGGTTATTTTTGCTTCCAGGTGCAATGGATCCTTTCCTGGTTCTTCATCAGCTTCGTTGCAATGGCGTCTTGGAGGGAATTCGTATTTGCCGTAAAGGCTTTCCAAATAGAGTTCTGTATGCTGACTTTAAACAGAGGTAATAAAATATTTGAATTTACCTATGCTATTTGGTTAGCTATTAATATTTGTGAGATGGACTTTTATGGTCATTATACACAAGAACTTTATAACACTATATAACACAATATATGGTATGTAAAGTGTCCAGTATGCAAAATAAGTAATAGCCATTTAAAAAAGGATCTCTATTTTCATGACATAAAACATAATTTTTTATGTTAGCAGCACTAAGAAATAACCACATCACATCAATTCACTTATCAAAAATCACTGAAAGCTCCACTAAGCTTTATCACATCTGCCTAATATCCTGATTTGTTTTGGCAGGTACCGTATCCTGAATCCCAGCGCTATCCCAGAGGACAAGTTTGTAGACAGCAGAAAAGCATCTGAAAAACTCTTGGGGACTTTGGACATTGATATTACTCAGTATCGATTTGGACATACAAAGGTAATTAACATTCAAGTTGATAACTATCAAATCATCCAGTTGATCAGTATATACTTTATATAACTAAACCATTTCTTGGTTATTCTTAATGTAATTTATGTTTTATTCTGCACATTTTAATGAAAGGGTCAGATATGTTTTTAGCATTTGTAATAAAACTCAAATGTTATGTATGTGTAATAACAATGCTGTAGCTCTGTTAATGTGCACCTGGCGCCTGCACAGAATGGCAACAGCTATATTATGAATGTGAACTGAATTTGTGAAAATTCAGTCTCCTGGCTGAATTCTTGTGTATGCTGGTACAGGCCAAATACAGCACATTGTTGAAGTCATTATTATCTTGCGGAGTGAAATGTTGTATTCTCATGAATAATAGTTCAGTCCCAAAAATGGCTTATTTTACTGTGTGGCTGGCAAATACACATGAACTTAAAATCGCTTGTCTTTATAATGTGCAGTTAATACCCCTGTTATCAACATCTTGCTCCTAAGTGGTTGTTCTCTGGCTGGTTTCCTCCAGCATTCAGTTCTGTTCTCTCACAGTCCTATGCAGGTTATCTGTGCAGCATACCAAAGACCTGCTCTAGAACTGGAATGTTGGAGCAATCATCATCAACATTTATTTATATAGCGCCAGCAATTAATGTTTGTTTCTTGTAAAGTGTGTTACAATAGTGATTGGGAGGATTGCCCAGCTACTCAATTGGATTGGATTACATCTAGTTAATGTCATACAAATTAGTACTATACATATCTACAAAGTACACAAAATTATTTAATCTTCAGCAATCCCTAAAGCTCAAGATTGGAATGAAAATCTAATTCTGACCAAGACAGGTCTGTTTACAGAATGGAGAAGGTTCTAATTTTTTACATAGTCAATAAGAATTCCCTTTTCTGTTGAACACTGTTTGTGCTAGTTGTAGTACCTTCCACTGGATGGCATGAAGAAACAATGAAATAGCACAAGAATTCCTTTACATGTTGTAGAGTGTGTTTGTGTATGCACTAGGTGTTTTTCAAGGCTGGTCTCTTAGGACATCTGGAAGAAATGCGAGACGAAAGATTATCTAAGATTCTCACACTAATCCAAGCAAGAGCCCGGGGAAAACTAATGAGAATTGAATTCCAAAAGATTTTGGAAAGAAGGTAAAAAGAAAGTACTGAAACACAATTATGTATTTCACAATTTGATCTGTTCACCAAAAATAAGAAACATCTTACAAATAGCACAAATATAACATAAAGAAATCAAATTATTGCTTTACCTAATTTAGTCTGCACTAGATCTAAATCTTATACTGTATCTGATAGGTTGATATGTACTGCCAGTGGGTTTAGGATACTCCACATGTTGTTTGTAAGCCCCATTACAACTTTTATTATTTTATACAGAAATAAAATTTAATACTACTATTGTAGTATTAAAATTATACTTAGTGAAAAGCAAATATGTAATTTTATTTAGCCAAACAGATTTGACCTATGAAATATGTTAGCAATTAACTGCCAAACTCAAGCACAGGTAAATCCCAAAATGCATTTAATGTAACTTCTTGTAAGAGCACTTTTGTTCTACATATGATGGAAGCAGCCATTTTCTGGGCTGCACCAATATTGATAAAAATGTATCTTATTCACTGGAAACCAGTGTCTCATTAATATTGATCATCACGTACCTCAGTGATGTCATAGTTTCTTAATTAATTAATAGGCTGCAATCTCATCAATATTAGTTTAGCCACAAAACGTCTGCCTCCTCTGCATGTATCTGTCAGTAAACTAATTTGAGTCTATAGAGGTACACATTAGGAAATGTGCATAAGGCCACATTGGAAACCGATGGCAAATGGAAACAAACGGGATCCTTTGTGCATACTGTTTCTTTCCAATTAATTTGCTGTAGTCCATTGTTGTTGTGTGCAAATATCAGTCCAGGGGCTAGATTTACTAAACTGCGGGTTTAAAAAAGTGGAGCTGTTGCCTTTAGCAACCAATCAGATTCTAGCTGTTATTTGTTTAGTACATTCTACAAAATGACAGCTAGAATCTGATTGGTTGCTATAGGCAACAGCTCCACTTTTTCAAACCCGCAGTTTAGTAAATATACCCCCATGTGTCTGCACTGACTTTCAATATACAGTATTTATACATATATTATTCATACGTATATTATTTTTGCTGTGTTCTTTGTTAGGGATGCACTGCTAGTTATCCAGTGGAACATTCGTGCTTTTATGGCTGTCAAAAACTGGCCTTGGATGAAGCTTTTCTTCAAGATTAAGCCTCTGTTAAAGTCTGCAGAAACTGAGAAGGAAATGGCAAATATGAAGGAGGAGTTCCTCAAGCTTAAGGAAGCGCTTGAAAAATCTGAAGCCAGAAGGAAAGAACTTGAAGAAAAGCAAGTCACTTTAGTGCAAGAGAAAAATGATCTGACCCTTCAGTTACAAGCGGTGAGAATACACAAATCTTGTACACAATGAGTCTGATGCCTAATAGGATGCATACGTGTTTTAAAAAATACTCAATTCAAATGCCATTAAGCCAAGCCAGTGGTATCTCAGCTCTGCACCAGTAGTATACACGTCAGGTCTATGTCAAATACACGTAACCCAACCAGGGCAAAAGAACAAGAAACGTTTTTTAACATTTGCTTTGACAGCAAGACACACTTTCTCTATTAGGCTTGATTTAAATAAAAAAAACTAAAAACCTTCCAAATTCAATTCCCCCCACAAAATATAATATAAGCACGAACAATGAAGACAGCACTATCAACTTCGGATAAGCGACTAGCTAGTCCTTACCATCATTGTGTATTTGCACCAGCCCTCAGGTACCCGCAAGTGATAATGCTATTGACAGGTATATCTGCATCTCCGTACAGGTCTGCCTCAGCAATTATGCAGACATGCCCTTACTGTACTCAGACTGCATTTGTACGACCCTTCCCTCACTCATTCTGCCTCTCCAAGTGGAAAGAGGTGCAAGTGTCATGTCTGCATAAGGATGTAGGTGTACACTTTTTTGTGTGGTTATGCTCAGTACAAATTTGCTTGTTTTATGCTAAGCAAATGAATGTGCACCCAACTCTGCATGAACTCCGGTGTATGCAAATTATAGTTTGCGCTCTACTCATGCAATATATGTGTAAGTGTATATTAAAAAGCAGTGTTTGGCCATGTTACACACTGGTGAAGTATAGAAAGGTAATATTTTGGCAGTAAATCTTGATTACAAAGCAGCGGAGATTTAAAACTATTCAGTAATTCATGCCCTAAAGTTTGCAGTAGATTATTCTATCTACAGGTATTGCTTATTTCATATTTAAGGTTCACATAATATGTTGCTCCGCTTAGTGCATGTTAGACTTATTACACCAGTTCCTCTCAATATAGTTACAGAGTCTTATTGGTGTTATATATTTTTACCTGTCAGGAATTAATTATATGCAGGTAGAAAATGACTGTACCTTTGATAAATCCATGTAGTTAATGTGAAACTAATAATTCCGGAATCTATGTTTCACTCAACATGCCTAAATTCGTCTTATACATTGAAAAAATATAGTTATACACTTAAGACAAATTAACTCATTGGTAACAATAACAATAATTACATTACAAAATATTAATAGATAAATATCCAAGTTGTGCAAATGTATCCAATTCTGGTATAAAGTTATACAATATATCCTACATAAAAGTAGTGATGTTATACATCACACAATCTGTATGACTAGTAAAAAATGCTAAAACAATGTATGTAAACTTTATCATAGGAGCAAGACACACTGGCAGATGCAGAAGAACGATGTGATCTATTAATTAAATCTAAGATCCAAATGGAAGCTAAAATTAAAGACCTCACAGAGCGCATGGAAGATGAGGAAGAGATGAACTCAGAGCTCACTTCTAAGAAAAGAAAACTTGAGGACGAGTGCTCTGAACTTAAGAAAGACATTGATGATCTGGAAATAACATTAGCAAAAGCAGAGAAAGAAAAGCATGCAACTGAAAATAAGGTACATGTTGGTGCATTCTAATACCAAGTCCATCAATGAACTCACAAATGGTCCTCAGTCCTACAAGGGGAAGGATGTGGCTGTACATTATGGTTTCAGAGAAGCATTAGATGACACTTAGAAAATGCTCTTTGCTAACTCAGACCCACTAAAGACCAATGGTGAGAATACTCTTGGCACACTCTCATAAGCCTCAGTGTCCAGTGAAGTAGTAAATGTGAAGTTTCTGTGCCCCAAGTTATTGCTGCTGTTTTTGCAGATGTATGAATTTCCTTCCTATATTTCCTTACCTGCCTTAATCCCTTCTCTTAAATCTGAACACAAAAAAATTCTTATTAAGCGCTCTTATGAATAAGTTAATAAAGTATGATATGTTCTGGATATAAGAAAAAATGTAATAATTTAAGTTAAACCCGATATCCGCATCAGACTATAAAAACAGTTCTTTTACTGGACTTCATTTATTATGGCATAATGCCAAATAATTAGTACCTGTCACAGAAAAGATAACCTGCGCTATATAGAATGTAGCAGTCAAATCTCCATCAGTTACATTTAAAGTTTTTGAGGGAATAATAAAATCTAAGTTCCATGTTGAATATAATGTTTTAGATAAGACTTTATAATCTATACTACCGTTATGTTTATTTTACCATGGACTTTTTTCTTAAGGCATAGCCTTAACACACGCTCAATTCTGTATACAGTAAATTAAAGTTCCTTAAACACAATTTAGGTTTTGTTTAATTTGCCTCTTTGACATAATGTTTTCTTTTTTTAAATTTGCTTTACTGTACAGGTATATGTTTGTGCATCCACATAGCTAATATATTTAATTCCTCAACTCACCTTCAGGTCAAAAACTTAACAGAAGAAATGGCAGCTCTTGATGAGACTATTACTAAGTTAACAAGAGAGAAAAAAGCTTTACAAGAGGCACATCAGCAAACTCTGGATGACCTTCAAGCAGAGGAGGACAAAGTCAACTCTTTGACCAAACTTAAAGCAAAACTGGAACAGCAAGTGGATGATGTAAGATTTCCAAAATTCTTGTGTGTTAACTAAGTTGCTAAAATAATGTAGCATAGTTGTCAAATATTATAACCTCCTGCATATTTCATTATGATGTTGTAAACTCTGAAGATCTGTTAATAAAATTTTCGGGGGGAAATAATTGCAGTGAAATATGTACACTGGGATTAGATGTGATAATTCTGTATTTCCCTTGTCCCTTGTTCATGTGATTTTAGCACAAAGCCATGTACAATGCAATAGTCAATAAATCTTTCTCCCTATTTGTCAGCTTGAGGGTTCTCTAGAGCAAGAAAAGAAAGTCAGGATGGATTTGGAAAGGGTGAAACGCAAGCTAGAGGGGGATCTGAAGCTGACACAAGAAAGTCTAATGGATGCTGAAAATGATAAGCAACAGATGGAGGAGAAAATAAAGAAGTAAGGTTCTTATTCCAGGACCACACCTGCATACTAGATAAACAAATACAATGTGGGTTGGTTACGGATCAAGAAAAAAAACGAGACCAGCACATAATTCTTATGCAAAAATGGACTTGTTTGTCCACCATCTACATACATAGGTGCACCTCTAAATTCCGCTTTTGGATGTTTGTTCACACGTGCGCATTAAGTGATATTTTGCACGCTTGAGATCCAGGATAAAAATATACATATTAAAATAATAATAATATAACCATATAAACAGTAACCCTTGTCCATTATAGTTTTTATTTTCTCAATTCAACAGGAAGGATTTTGAAATCAATCAGTTGACTTCAAAAATTGAGGATGAACAAGCCATTGTCATTCAGCTACAGAAGAAAATAAAGGAACTTCAAGTAAGCAGATAATTGTAATAGTTTGACAGTAATGTATTTTAATAAATGAATGGCCATGTAAATAAACTTACCTGTGATGAGGTAAAGTATCCATATTTACAGCAGCATGGCACAATGTAGTGTGTAGGTTTGAATGTAATAGGTTAACTACTCAATATATTTCGATAATATTTCATAATTGACAATTGAAACTATATGTTTCATATACTGTTATTGTTGCTTAAATATAATGCTGTCTATATTATCATTCAGGCTCGTATAGAAGAGTTAGAAGAGGAACTGGAAGCTGAACGAGCAGCACGAGCCAAGGTAGAAAAACAGAGGTCAGATCTCTCAAGAGAGTTGGAAGAATTAAGTGAGAGACTGGAAGAGGCCGGGGGAGCAACATCTGCCCAGCTGGAAATGAACAAGAAACGGGAAGCAGAGTATCTGAAGATGCGCAGAGACTTAGAAGAAGCTACTTTACATCACGAGGCTACTGCGGCAGCTCTGAGGAAGAAGCATGCAGACAGCGTGTCAGAACTCGGGGAACAGATCGACAATCTCCAAAGAGTGAAACAAAAACTCGAGAAGGAAAAGAGTGAGCTCAAGTTGGAAGCAGATGATCTGTCATCGAATATAGAACAACTGGCCAAATCTAAGGTAATTTACATTTAGGAACAAGTGCATTATGTCACAAAGAATTGTTTTACTGCTTCATTGAGAAATTAATAAAACACATTAAGAAAAATAATTCCTGGAATGAAAACATTTTATGAATACTAATTAAGATTTTGTTTTACACTTTACCAAAATGCTGTGAGCCTTGTAAATAGAGCAATTTACAAAAACAAAAAGGAAGATATTTTCTCTTTTAGCAGTATGGTGACACCGATGGTGGCTTATATTTCACTCCTAGTAGGCAGAACACTGGATAAAAGAACTGACTCCTCCTCCTCCCTATAAACCCTCTGTTCCCATGATAATTTTTCCCATTACTCTACAAAGGAGGTGGAAATTAGGCTTTTTTCTCAGAAAATGGTTGGAGTGTTTTTTTTTTCTTCCCTGTCATTAACTCACTTGCATAGTTGAAGACCCTCAGCTCCCACCTTTTTAGGTTGAGGAGGGTCTAGTCGAAGCTGTGGGTCTCTCCAGCATGGTTGGACCTCCCAAATTGGTTACTGCAGTGTCAGGGGAAGAGAGGGTGGATTGACAGATGCACTTCTCCTGCTAAATGGGGGGTATTCTTCTAGATTTGAGTACGCAAATATGGCACTTCAAGTGGAGGCCACCAGGAATAGTGGCCACACTGTGGATTAGGGGCTTTTGCAAGTGCTAATTCAGTGGTGGCACCAGTGACAGATTATAATAGAGGCAGATGGTGCAACCACTTGTGGCCAAAACCAGTAGGGGAGCCTACAGCTCTGGCCCACTGGCAGATCATAGTAGGGATTTTTAGAGCAGCCGCAATTGTTGTGACATTGTAATTCATTTAATTTATTTTTTATCTACTGCTGGCCCATCGGCCTTCAAGAAGCAATAGTGTGAAAAACGTTGGATATGTCCAAAGAGAAGTCCTGAAGCTGTCTATCACACACTCAAGTGACACGACAAGAACCTTTAGGGCTGAATACTGACTGAAGCTCCTCTCTAAATAGGAGTAGGTAGAGTGAGCACATATAGTTGTGCCACCTAGGATTGGCTCGCAGATTTAGAGACTTGATGTCACCTGCTTGCTGCTGTCACCCTTTTTTACAGTTACAAAAGTTAGGCTGTACCGGGAGTGGACACTTGTATATTACCTATTACACAGAGATCTCTCTAGTCTACAATTGACTTATTGCATATATCAGAGATACATACTGTATGCATTATACATAATCACGATCAACAAGTTCCAGCATGCCCTGCCAAAAGTAAATATTATATGAATATTGTATGTGTGTTTTTTTTGTTTTTTTTTACACTTTTAGTATAATAGGTAGGGGTCTTGGGAACCCCTGTCTATGATACTAGGACCACTGGAGTGGCAAAGATGGCACTCCAGGGGTCTCAGTTTTGTTAATTACTTTGGCCCCCATAGCCCAGTGATTTTAAGATCTATGATAGCCGCTGGCAGTGGAGTGTATGCTCCTTTTTGCTAAAGAGGCCCTGGTCCAGTTATAGTAGAAACCAGCCCTGGCTCTGTAGCACTGGGGTATTTAGAGTTAGTGAGTGCACCTACAAATATGCTTTTCTGCCAACCAAGTTCCTTTAAAAGTATAGGCCTCCATCGGTGAGTACATTTCTAGGAGCACTCCAAGTGGTAAATGTATCAAATTGCGATTTCTGCAAATCGCCGATATCCGGTGACTATGCATGGTAAAGTTAAAGCGACAATGGCTTTAAAGGCAAAAAGGCAACGTTTGGCACCATTCCACTCTCCTTTTTCTCTATGGGACTTGAAACGTGATCTGAAGATCCTACAAATTACTCACTTTGAGCCACTTCACTATATTCCCTTACGATTTTTTTTCTGCAAGGTCATTTTTCTCCTACTTATTGTTTTGTCTCAGTGAGCTTGCAACTGTTTCCCATAGGTTTTCCTACCTGGTTTTCCACAAAAACTAGGCAGTCCTTTGTACGGCATCTTTCCTTGTGCCAATGTTGTCTCTGATTGTCAAATGAGCCAGAAGTTGAAAATTCCATGCTTGTGCTCTTTCTCTGGCTGGTTCAGTACGGCAATCTGGCTGAGCCATGCTGTGGTGGTGGAGGAGATATAGGTTAACTCTGGGCTAACGGAACAGCCATTCTTGGGCAGTACACCACAGGGAGTTGTCAAACTAGGCTTGTAGAATGGCCATAAGATTGTAATTGCATACTGGATTTTTTTTTACTTATCATTAAATCCCTATCTTCAAGGCTGTATGGGGGATACAGAACAAACAGCCAGGAATGCATGGTCTATTTTCTACTTTTTCTACATGCTACCTTCATTGTGTTCTTGTTGGGCTAACTGTAAACTAAGGGGGTTCCGAATTACAGGATGGTTATAGGAAGGAAGGAGGAGTCATTTATTATTCCAGTGCCTTTTATGAGTGAATCATAACCCTACTGCCTCAGAGAAAGGTATTTAATAATAAGTACAGAAATCCCTTTTAACATGAATATTGCACATCAGTGAGGAAGAGCACTGTATGTCTAGTGATGGATCTTAAAATTTTGTAAATTGCCTCCTATTTAAGTGCAGTACAGTCTCTTACAATTACATTTTACTTCTACAACTAGGATATGCAAATATGTAACCTGTCTTTATGACACTTGTATCTTAAGAAAAAATACTATTTTTAGTTTCAGTATACAGAACAGTGACAACAAAACTTTTATAGAAAATAAGGTTTATAGTACTGTGAACCTTTATGATTTTGTTACAGGCCATATCAGAGAAACTGTGCCGCACATATGAAGACCAACTTAATGAAGCAAAGGCCAAAGTGGACGAGATGACCCGTCAAATGATTGACCTCACCACTCAAAAAGGAAGACTTCAGACTGAAAATGGTGGGAGAGCTGTAATAAATATATTTTGGTCTTGTACACTAAAGTAATTATTTGACAATTTTGAATTATTCTAAAATGAATTAAATTGGTAGAAAAAGATCTTAGAGGTATATGAAAATAGCTGCCTTTTGTTTATAATTAAACATTACATGCTTAGACATACCACCCAACCTCCCAATTTCGGCATGACAGTCCCGATTTGCAGACAATGAAAGTGATGTGCCTGCACAAAGCTGGGCTGTGTTTCACTCAAAAGTAGTTGTTTCTTTGTGGGATTGGCGATGGGGTTTTCTTTTTCCCGATTTAGCAGGTGTAATTGTTATGAAGTATAGTTTAGATGCAAGTAAAGGTATGGGATGAATCATACCAGACCCATTATACAGAAAGTTGTGTAAACCAAAAAGGTAAAAAAAAAAACTAAATAATTGCTGCTGTTCAGTAATAAGACCTAATCAGTGTGTGCCTTTTAGGGGCATATTCAATTGTTGGTGTTATAGCCAAAAATCTCGCGGCGCACGCACTATTACCGTTATTACGGTAATAGTGCGTGTAAATACCGGTATTACGGTACTTTTCTCGCTTTTCAGGGAGCTGCGAGCTGAAATCTGGCTTAACGGTAATAGTTTTAACGCCGCGAGATATTCAAACAATTGAATATGCCCCTTAGAGTCACTGTGAGGAGCACTGCTGAGTGACTTAATGGTAATGTGACTACCAGGAAAAATGTGCATCATTATCATCATCATTTATTTATATAGCGCCATTAATTCCGCAGCGCTGTACAGAGAACGCACTCACATCAGTCCCTGCCCCGATAGAGCTTACAGTCTAAATTCCCTAACACACACACACAGACAGACTAGGGTAATTTGATAGCAGCCATGATTGTGGGAAGAAACCGGAGCGCCATGAGGAAACCCACACAAACACAGGGAGACTATACAAACTCCACACAGATAAGGCCATGGTCAGTAATCGAACTCATGATGCCAGTGCTGTGAGGCAGAAGTGCTAACCACTAAGCCACCATGCTGCACAAAGACAGGAGTCATTTTAAATGTCATGTTTAATTATTTTAGACATAGTGCTTCAAATGATGTAAAACCCCTTATCCAGAAATTACTAAGTCCCAAGGTTCTAGAAAATAGATCCCATACCAGTATAAATGTTGACACAGTCAGTGGATAAATAGTGTGTATAGAGATGAGATTACTGTAAGAATAATAAAGTGTGTGGTGTAAAATAGATAAAGTTATGCTTATACAAAAAGATGGCATTTCTAGGCCTTAGGAGTTTGCAGTGGATTTATGTAAAGCGTGTATCACCCACCACACTTAGCACCAGCATATTGCCATTCTTCAAAAGGTACAGCTGCTATAGGTATGGCTGCTATACAGGAAGAACTGTATTTACTATACAATTTAAGTAGGCAAATGGAGCAGAATAAACATCATTTCATGCTTCTAATTTTATTTTCCTGCTACTTTTGACTTTAATCAAATGCACATTTACCCAATAAAAATAATGAAATCAGGGGTGCTCATGCTTCTTTGGATACAGAAGCATGAGCATGTGGCGTGCATAATTACGAACTGAGGACATATTCACTTACAATGTCTAAGGAAGTGTTAACTGTAAATATGTCCCCTAAATAAATGTAAGTGCAAACATATGCAGACAGTCCATTTTTTCTGCCATGGCCTACTTGAACGTACCACTGCAAAGGACAAGCCCAGGTACTTCACATATTGAGCAATGGTTAATTTGTCTAGCATTTTTATAAATCTTCTTGAATATTATTATGGAAACTAAATGATGAACTTTTTTTGTACAAACAGGAGAATTTGCAAGACTTCTTGAAGAGAAGGAATCATTAATAAGTCAATTATCTCGAGGAAAATCTTCATTTACTCAACAAGTAGAGGAACTGAGGAGACAACTTGAAGAAGAAACAAAGGTGATATATGGAGAACAGTATTTATTTTCATACAACACAAACATGCTAGGTTATTTGTACTGTACTACTTTATACCATACCATTATAAAAAGATAACATGACTGTGGAAATAAGCTAACAATCCTTTTGTGTTCAGTACTCAACAGGTGTCATAACAACAAATTCATTATTCTATTCATTTAAACCAAAACATGAAAATGGCATCAGAAATAAAGCCTTTAATGGGTGTAAATCAGAACTACATGAACACACAAGCTTGTAATATACTCTGACTTTTCTACTCATCAACTTTCTCATTTACTATTCTAAATTACAGGAACATAAATCTTCTAAAGAAATATGGTGATAATAAAAATGGTACAATCTAGATATTGCACATGTGTATCAAATTGCAGATTGAACTGTTTGTTTACACACTTTTTATAAAGTGCTTAGTGTGTGTCATGGAATATTGGTAGTGTAATACACTTACAATGATATATATGTTATCTATAATGTTGACACGGCTTTAAAGAATGAGAATGTTCATTTGGCCGACTGCTAGGTGGAATGTACAGGTGGTTATGTTTCCTTCTACTGGGCCTCATGTAAATAAGCTACTGATTTTGTTCCACAGGCCAAAAATGCACTGGCCCATGCCCTGCAGTCTGCCAGACATGACTGTGAGCTCCTCCGTGAACAATTTGATGAAGAACAAGAAGCTAAAGCTGAACTGCAGAGGAGTCTGTCCAAGTGCAATGCTGAGGTGGCTCTGTGGAGAAACAAATATGAAACTGATGCTATTCAGAGGACAGAGGAATTAGAGGAAGCAAAGTATGCAGTACACGTACTTGATAGCCAGCCTGTGCGATAATGTCATATTCACTATCTCACATACAGCTATTTTTTCCCAGTTTTCACTTACACGGTACATCAGGTATCAGCAACTGATGAATTCAGTGGTAGTATAAGTCTGACTAAAGTAGAATTCCAGCCACAACAGCTACTAACTCAACCCATTAAGCATCCCCCACTGTTCCTGGAATACTGGTTCTTTTGAAGCAGTTAGTTCTCCTGCTAAAGGTTGGTAGAACTTTAAATTTTAGTATGTGTCTTGGTTGCGCTGGTAGAATGGCCAATTGAGGGGAGACGGGTGGCTCTTAACATAACTCACATTTAACTGAGTTACAATAGAAACTGTAAACTAATGACCTAGCACCTGTATGTGCTAAGTTTTGCGATTTGCAATTCACTATGCATTGGCGATATAAGCATATGGTTCATAACTTTTATATAAAGACTTACATAACAATAACAAAAGTAACAAATAGAATTGATACTTTCAAGTGCTTTAATTTACCTATTTGCATCCTACTATCCATAGGAAAAAGCTAGCTATACGGCTTCAGGAGGCTGAAGAAGCAGTTGAGGCAGCTAATGCTAAGTGTGCCTCTCTGGAGAAGACCAAACATCGTCTGCAGAGTGAGCTAGAAGACATGATGGTTGACTTGGAGAGGTCTAATGCTTCCGCTGCTGCCATGGACAAGAAGCAACGGAACTTTGACAAAGCTATAGCTGACTGGAAGCAGAAGTATGAGGAGGCCCAGGCTGAACTTGAAGCCTCACAGAAGGAGGCTCGTGGCCTGAGCACAGAGCTGTTCAAGTTGAGGAATGCCTACGAAGAAGTGTTGGATAATTTAGAAACTTTAAAGAGGGAGAACAAGAACCTGCAAGGTATGTAACCTAGTACAGGAATGAATTGCAGCTGACAGTAAATAGTGATGTCATTCCATGTTTAGAAAATCACATGAAAAACTGTTTGTTCGAAGCTTGCTATAAATTATATATCTCCCTATAACACATTTTGTAGGCATAATACTTTCGCCTTAATTGGCTTTTTCTTAAAAAGAACTATCTTGCTGCATTATTGTCTCCTAAAGCTACCTTAGACAACTGTCCAAAGACTACCATACATGCAGGGCTTGTTGTAACCAATTGCTTCTATGCATCCCATGATTATATATAAAATACAATTGGAAAGTAATTTGTTATAATCATCTGCATTGTTGTGTCTTTGCTTCTTTATCTTATCTAATTTCAGCTATTTTTTTCAAAGTCATTGATTTAATTGTACGTTGTACTGTCCTAACTTGATTGACAGGTTGATCATATATGAAGAATATAACTAAAGATATGTTGCTTTTCAGAGGAGATTTCAGATCTGACAGACCAGGTCAGTGAGGGAAATAAGAGTTTACATGAAATAGAGAAAGTAAAGAAACAAGTGGAACAGGAGAAGTCCGAGGTGCAGATGGCCCTGGAAGAAGCAGAGGTGAGGACACCACCTAACTGACAAATTCACTAAATTATATCACACTAACTGATATGGAATAAATATTTAAGTATACTTAGAACAATGGTATGAACACATAACTATACACTAGATGGTGCATTACACATCAACAAAACACTACTTTATTGTTATGTGGTAAATGAAATAAAGTTTACAGTATCATGAATATGAAAGTACACAGTGAATTTGAAATTTTAGCTTATTTAATTTATCATTCAAATATCATAAATATATAGAATTTAGTGGTACTGACTCAACTATATATGAAATGATAGCTGTTGTTACATTTCTGTACCATTCAAAAGATACCTAAACAATGAAAAGTCCCCTAACCTGTTTCCGCATGGTATAGGCATATTTATTTATCCTACCAATTTAAGAAACACCCAGGGCTAGATTTACTAAACTGCAGGTTTGAAAAGTAGAGATGTTGCCTATAGCAACCAATCAGATTCTAGTTATCATTTATTTAGTACATTCTACAAAATGACAGCTAGAATCTGATTGGTTACTATAGGCAACATCTCCACTTTTTCAAACCCGCAGTTTAGTAAATATACCCCTAATCAGAGATATCACCTGCATTATGCTAAGTATCACAGATCTCCACAGTCCCCATAATTCTCAATCTGGGCCAATTTATCAAGCCCCGAAAAACTCAGCTTGTTGGAACTTGACCCCCGATGGCTAACGCCATATTCAGATCCCTTTCCGCAGGCTTCGTGCTCTCCCCTGCGTTGTCTATGGCCGCACATGTGCAGTAAATACTCCAGGTCAGAAATCTGAGTTGTTGTAAATGCGCTGTCTTGGCATGACTTTTTTCTAAATGGCCGAAGTAATTCATCCCTTATTGCTAAGAAAGGTGTCGATAAGAGATGGAAATTTTGTGTTGGGTCATAAATAGACTCCCCTCCTCTGAAGCTTCCTCTAACGATCAGTCTGTGGCTGCTGTTATAGTAACCAATAGAAATCAGCCTACACTAGTAACTAATTCATCATCATCATCAGCAGCTATTTATATAACGCCACTAATTCCGCAGCGCTGTACAGAGAACTCACTCACATCAGTTCCTGCCCCATTGGAGTTTACAGTCTAAATTCCCTAACATACACACAGACAGAGAGAGACTAGGGTCAATTTGATAGCAGCCAATTAACCTACCAGTATGTTTTTGGAATGTGGGAATTTGCAGACTTTCTTTTGGTTACTATAATACCTGCCATGTCTGGATCACTAGATAGCTTCAGAAAGCTGGACAATGTAAGACCATGTTTGCAGCCCCACTGATGCTGCAAAGGGCTTTAATAGGGGGGCATCTGTAGGAATGGTAGCAGTGACACTCTCAGCTACTGCGGTAGTTTTGCTGCTGCCTCTAACTTAAGTTTGCCCATCACTTACAGATAGTAGTGCACAGAAGCATTTAGTTAATTCTAGTGAAAAGATTTGTTGCATAAATATATATAAATATTTGTTCAGCCACAATATTGCTGCCTATACTGTGTGAGTGATACACTTATACACATTTGTGGGCCCAAGTGTCTCCTCCTCTTTTTGCATATATACATTTTATCACTTCAGTAAATGCTATTGTCTCACAACATTCTCACAATTCTTTTGCATTTAGACTGCTTATAATTTCTTAACTATTTAAGTTATCAGTCAGTGACATCTTGTGATGTCATTGTGTCCTCACTACTCACGAAGAAGAGGTATGCTGCAAATAGCACTATACTTCTGTCTTGATTTTTATGACAGGGCAGCACTTCTAACATGGGATTCTTGAAATAGAATAAAAATTATTTGAAACTACAAAACATATGATACAGTGTTGTAAGTAGACCAATATAAGTTAGAAACAACAAAAGGTTTATTTTATTTCCCTTCTTTTCATTCACATAAGGGTGCCCTTGAGCATGAAGAAAGCAAAACCCTCCGATTTCAACTGGAACTATCTCAAATAAAAGCTGAATTTGAAAGAAAACTGTCTGAAAAAGATGAAGAGACAGAAAATATACGGTATTATCTACTGAAACTATTGTAGTTAACTACTACATCTTATTTTACTGAGGTCCATGATTCATATGTCTTCCTAAATATAAGTCTGCCTCTGTTGCTGCTGAGCCTTTTGTGGACAATATTGCAAAGATCAGAGTAGCTGTCATGATTGAACAAAAATTGATACAACTGTCTATATTCCCCATTTATCAACTCCACATAGGGCCTTCATCTGCCTATTCCATTCCTCAACCTCCCAAATAATCTGCTATACTCTTTGATCCCTGCACTGACCTAGCTTCTGTAGGAAAATGTTTTTCCCATCTAGTAATACTACCTATCAGCATAAGTCAAAATGACAGTATTAGCTCTATATCATACTCACCACTCACCCGGAATGTTCGGGAGACTCCCGAATTCCAGAATAGTCTCCCAGACTCCCAGAAGAGCAAGCCATTCTCCCGCTTCCTGTGGGATGAGGGCCTCGATTATGCAATTCGGGTTATTTTGGTCCTGCCCCATGTGTCATTTCATCGCAGGAGTGGGGCCAAAAAGGGGGCCCCTGCACTCTTGTAATTTGCCCCCCCCCCTCCCCTCTGGGAGATCCTGGAGGGGATATAACTAAAGTTAGCAAATATAATATATGTATATATGTAAAGTGTTACATTTATTGTGAAGATTTTTTTTTAATTTGTCAAAAATTAGGAGAAACCAACAGCGCCTTATTGAATCACTGCAATCTAACTTGGACACTGAAGCCAAGAGCAGAAATGAGGCCATCCGGTTGAAGAAAAAAATGGAAGGAGACCTAAATGAGATGGAAATTCAATTAAGTCACGCTACACGACAAGCTACAGATGCAACTAAAGCCATGCGGAACCTACAGGCACACATCAAGGTATTGCTGAAATTGCAGGTTGTGTATTGAGAGCATGGTGATATGAGACAAGATAATGGTTTTGGTCATCAATACACAGATTCTTAAGTATGTTTACTAAGAAAATAATATCAAATGATTGGCTGATGCAGGCAACTAGCATTCCTGCCTATAATATCACTGGCTTATCTCCAATTTGTGGATGTTCTTCAGCTTATCAATGCAAGCTAGCTGATGTTCATGTTTTCTTATCACATGCTGTGTATGTTGTACAATGTGTGTCATGATATAATATATCATCATTTGAGGTTTAAAATGGCTTTAGTTCTGCATTGTATCACCAGCATCTGTTCATACATTTACATTTGTACAATGTTTTAGTACTGCGGTCATGGAAGTTACATACTTTGGTTTCCTTTGAAATATAGTTACATTGGCAATTGAAATAGCTGATAAATAACTGCTGTAGAGATGAACAGCTAACATATCTGTGAGAATAAAACAAACTAAAAATATAGAGAACTCTCTAGATACTATAGAGCATATACAACCCCTATATATTGCATTTCCTAATTATGTTTACCAAATAATTATGCCATTTGTTGTATGTAGGATCTGCAAGTCCAACTGGATGATACAATTCACCTTAGTGAGGACCTGAAGGAACAGTCTGCAGTCAATGAGAGAAGGAGCAATCTGCTTCAGTCTGAGCTTGAAGAGCTGAGGGGAGCCTTGGACCAAACAGAACGCGCTCGGAAATTGGCTGAGCAGGAACTTCTAGAAGCTACAGAAAGGGTCAACTTGCTTCATTCACAGGTTAAAAATCATTGTTTTTCTATCAAAATTATAGATATTTTTGTACTGTGTGTTTTGCAGAGACTGATTTAAAAATAATTACTTTTATTATAAGTGTACAAAATTACTTTAAGTTCTCACAATAAACCAATTTTCAATGCTCAGGATTGGTTTTAGGACATGGTTTCACGTAGCTTCCAGCCCTAGTTGAGAAACATGTACCATAATTTTCCACTGATGTAAATCGGAACTTTTTTTATCTTTAGTTACAAGTATTCATGGACATTTCTTCATTTAATTTTAACACACTGAAAATAGCTGAACATTTTGGCTTTCAATTCGTCTTAAGCCACATGCGCCCCATTTTGTAAAGCACCTTAGATGTTCTGTGGTACCAATGTAAAAATGTTCAATAGACTGACTACTTTGAAATTATTTGTAAGACTTTAGCATTACGCCTAGCTTTGTACAATTGAAAAACTACTGCATTGGTACAATACATTATGGTTTTCATCTCTGCACAGAACACAAGCCTAATCAACCAGAAGAAGAAGTTGGAGAGTGACTTGTCACATATGCAGAATGAAGTAGAGGAGGCCATTCAGGAGTGCCGAAATGCAGAAGATAAAGCTAAGAAAGCCATCACAGATGTGAGTCTGGGCCACATGCTAGAGATTGCTAGAGACATGTAGATTGTTTACATCAGCGTTTTTCATCTTTCACATTGTCTTGGAGCACCTTTCTTGCTTAATAGACATATGAACTCCCTATGATTTATGTCTATGGAAGAGTGGTTCAGCCCTATAGCCCTATATTGTCAAGAAGTTTTCAATATTAGCAAATGTAGACTTTTATTCAGGAATGCACAAGAAACAGGTCACCCAGTAAAATAAGATTTGTCTGTTAATCTAACGACAACAGTTTCAGTAGATAATACTGCACAGTGGTGGAAGTGGGGGTGTATACGTTGGTGTGCCATACTGCCACTTCTTCTACTGACTTAATTGTAAAACTATCACATTCCTTTCATTTACATTGCCATGGCAATTTTCATACCACCACTTCTCAATTTACACTTCGATCACTGATACTGTATATAATCTTTATCCACCTTTTTTGTACACTTTTTCTTTTCAGACTCTGCTTTTTTCTTATATAGTTCTAGCTGACATCAAGGTTATTGCTTTCTTCATGCAAATGGCACAAGCACATTATTTTCTCTTGTCTTTTGAATAGGAGTCATTAGGTATATTTACTAAACTGCTGGTTTGAGAAAGTGGAGATGATGCCTGTAGCAACCAATCAGATTCTAGCTGTCATTTTGTAGAATGTGCTGAATAAATGATAACTACAATCTGATTGGTTGCTATAGGCAACATCTCCACTTTTTCAAACCCGCAGTTTAGTAAATCTAGCCCCATGTGCTTTGTGGTTTCAAATAAATGTATTTCTAGATAGAGCAAAAATAACTAAAATCCTAAAACAAATATCTGTATAAATTACTCATTAAAAGTTACTTACACTTGGATCTGATTTGTAGGCAAATCATAAACACAGCACAAGTAAACAAGGAAAAAATAAAAATGAAACTATTGCAACACAGGGTTGAGTCACAAGAAATGAGAAGCCAAACAAAAATCTACTTGTAATGAACCTCACTTTTCCTATTTAATGCAAAAGGGGATCTAGTAAACTGGCACTGGTGATGTGTTACCTGCAAACATTGCCCATCCTCATAAAGAGAATTCAAACCTCTTAAGACAGCTCAGTAACTTCATAAACCAGAAGGCATGTTTGGAGCAGTTATTTTAAGAGCAGCAAAAAAAAAAAAAATATTTCTGGGTAGCTTTTCCCATTAATCAGTAAGCAATTGCTCTTGAATTACTATTTATATTATTTTCTCATTTTAATCGTGAAATTAATTGTCACCTTTTATTTATGTAAAATATTTAGGATCGCACACTATTTTACAGACAACTATGCTTTTCTGAATATTTTAGTGGGAACTGCCATATTGCTTGCATTGTGCACTAAGCGAGCAATGATATTTTATTTAATTTAAGGCTGCCATGATGGCAGAGGAGCTAAAGAAAGAGCAAGATACCAGTTCTCACTTGGAGAGAATGAAAAAGAATATGGAGCAGACCATTAAAGACCTACAGAAGAGGCTGGACGAAGCAGAGCAGATTGCACTAAAAGGAGGCAAAAAGCAGATTCAAAAGCTGGAGTCCAGGGTACTGTATTTTAGTCTATTAATACATGCTCATTTAATATACTACATTTCTATGAAACATGAGAGGTAACAAACAAAACCGACTGTAAGATAACAAAAAACATACTCTGAACTGGAGACTTTCAGTCTGCTGACTGTAGATACAACATGCATGGAACAATACCTTATAATATCTATGCATTCAAACATCTAACCATTATAAATTCAGTATTCTGTTTTCCGTGATATTCTATATTAATAAAAATGATTTGGCTGTAGGTGCGTGAATTGGAAAATGAATTGGAAGGAGAGCAGCGTCGCAATTCAGAGTCACTGAAGGGAGTCCGCAAGTTTGAACGGCGCATCAAGGAGCTAACGTATCAGGTATTTTGGTGAATATAAGGAAAGAGGCTAAATATACTAAAATTGTTAGGCGGATTTATGAAATGTATAATGTTAAAGGATATAAAAGAAGAGCCAACTAAAATCCTTAGTTGTTGTTTATTTAGTTAGAATTAGATTGGTCAGACAGAAATCTAGATCTGGATGATTGACCTACTGGTGACCAGTATAAAAAAGGAATTTCCATTCTGAAAATCAGCAAACAATAGAGAGCCCATGTCTGATCACCAAAATACAATGTGGAACACTATTTAAATAACCAGTATACTATGCAGAAACCCAATGTAGTGTATCATTTATTAGCTAAATTGTGGAAACTATTCTGCTCTAGCTTGAAATATTTAAGTATTTTCTGCAATATGCTATTTTTCTCTTATTTCTAAAGGCAGAAGAAGACAAGAAAAATCTGATTCGAATGCAAGACTTGATCGATAAGTTGCAAATGAAAGTCAAGAGTTATAAGCATCAAGCTGAAGAAGCTGTGAGTGTTTTACAATGTCTATATATAATCAAATTTCTGCACTTAAGACTAATAAAAAGGCCACACACACACATATATTATATATATAAGAGACTAATCCCATCCATAAACACATTTTTAATTAACATCTCTATACCCCCATCTAGCAGAATTGTATGTAATCCATATCCAGGACTCCTGCAGTTCAGTAATACTCATCCCGCTAGCACTGCAACATATTTTGCCCTGGCACACTGTATTAGCTTCTGGAATAGGAGTTGTTTGGACAGAAGAGTGGCTCTGCGCAGTTAATGTCTGTGTTAGACGCTAACAGCGCTCTTGGCACCTCTCATCTGTGGGGGAGAATAATCGATTGGCGTAAAGTCTCTTGATTTGTAACGCTTACTGGTTCGTACCCCAGAGTACAGCTAGTCTGGGGGGAGGGGGATGCTAGTTAAAATGTTGATTTGGGGTGGGATTAATTGATAAAGTAATGTGATCATCTAGTTGTTTTAACCCTTTAATATTCCTTTTCCAGGGTCCACAGGTGAGGTTGGGTGTGTGCAGTTTTAACAGACTTACCACAAATGGCAGTTAATGTGTTAGAAAAGTAATTATTGAAGTACAATTCAGGAAAAAATAAAATAACTAATTTAGGGAATTTGGAAATATGGAGGTAGAGAGCAATCGCTGTAGACAATTTTGCTCAAGAGGTAAAACAGCTGTCAGCAGTTTATAGCCTTCATCTTGGACCATGGATATTTAGTCATAAGTTATTCATGCAAATGAGCAAAAATGTTTTTCTTTGTATTTGATAAATATTATGAAGTTGAGCAATCTGCTGTCTTCCACAGGAGGAACAAGCCAATCAGTACTTAACAAAATACAAGAAATTGCAGCATGAACTTGATGATGCCCATGAAAGGGCTGATATTGCTGAATCTCAAGTGAACAAGTTACGGAGCAAAACAAGAGATGGTGGGAAGGTAGGAGAACATTGTCTTGTGGCCTATTACTTCAGTATACTTTCAAACTCTGTAGTATGTCTAGATTAAGAGCTCATTCACATTTATATTTATTGTGCTTTTCACACACTAATAAATGCATGAAAAGCACTTTACAATAAGGCCAAATAAGAGTCAATGGTTCTGTTCACACCATTGTGTTCTAAAATATTAATGTTGCTTTTAAAATGCAGCACATCATTCCTACCGTCATGTGTGCTTCCAGATTACAGATTGTAGTTGTAAAAGTGCAACGTATGAAAGCACCATGGAAAATGTGATTAAAATACGCATCCATAACTTTTGAGATAATCCATATTTGTGGATATAGGATATTGAATTTAATATAAGTTGGCATTTGTTTGTGCTTGTATATACATTATATATATAATGTATATATATTAATGAAAGTTACGCCAAATGTCAGCAATAACCCTTGCAGTCCAAACATGCAAAGAAATCAAACCATAGATGTCCATAATTTAAGTTTTGTGTAATAATGTGAAATGACACAGGGGAAAAGTATTGAACACATGAAGAAAGGGAGGTGCAAAAAGGAACGGAAAGCCAAGACACCAGCTGAAATCTATCAGTAATTAGAAAGCAATCCTTCCAGCTGGTTCAGCCACAACTGATGATCTATAAACAAGTGTCTCATTACGAAGGTGTCACACAAGAAACATCTCATGATGGGTAAAAGCAAAGAGCTCTCTCAAGACCTTCGCTACCTTAATGTTGCAAAACATACTGATGGCATTGGTTACAGAAGAATCTCTAAACTGCTGAATGTTTCAGTGAGCACTGTTAGGACCATAATCCGGAAGTGGAAAGAACATCATTTCACCATAAACCAGACATGGCCAGGTGCACCTCGCAAGATTTCTGACAAAGGAGTGAAAAGAATTATCAGAAGAGTTGTCCAAGAACTAAGGACCACTTGTGAAGAGCTTCAAAAATACCTGGAATTAGCAGGTACAATTGTTTCAAAGAAAACAATAAGTAATGCACTCAACCGCCATGGCCTGTATGCATGCTCACCACGCAAAACTCTTTTGCTGAAGAAAAAACATGTTGAAGCTCGTTTAAAGTTTGCTGCACAACATTTGGACAAGCCTGTGAAATACTGGGAGAATATAGTGTGGTTAGATGAAAACAAAATTGAACAATTTAGATGCCATAACACATACCATGTTTGGAGGAAAAATGGCACTGCACATCACCCCAAAAACACCATACCAACAGTGAAGTTTGGAGGTGGGAACATCATGGTGTGGGGCTTTTTTTCTGCACGTAGTACTGGCATATTGCATATCATTGAAGGAAGGAAGAATGGAAAAATGTACCAATATATTCTTGATAAAAATCTACTGCCATTTACCAGGATGCTGAAGATGAAACGAGGGTGGACATTTCAGCAAGACAATGATCCCAAACACACAGCCAAGGACACTCTCAATTGGTTTCAGAGAAAGAAAATAAAGCTGCTAGAATGGTCCAGCCAATCACCTGACTTGAATCCAATTGAATATCTATGGAAAGAACTAAAAATCAGAGTTCATAGAAGAAGCCCACGGAACCTTCAAGATTTGAGACTATTCGCGTTGAAGAATAGGGCAAAATCACACCTAAGCTATGCATGCGACTAGTTTCTCCATACAGGAGCCATCTTGAAGCTGTCATTACCAACAAAGGCTTTTGTACAAAGTATTAAATAAATTTTAGGAAGCGTGTTCAATACTTTTTCTCTGTGTCATTTCACATTATTACACAGAACTTAAACTGTGGTCATCTATAGTTTGATTTCTTTGCATGTGTGGATTGCAAGGGTTGTTGCTGACATTTGGAGTAAATTTCATTAGAATAGCCACATTAAATATATATTTACTGAGAAAAATGTTGATGTGTTCAATACTTGTTTCACTTATATATATATATATATATATATCACTGCCACCTGTTTTGTATTAAACCTACATGAAACATTGAACATGTTTCTTTAGCGGTAGTCTTGCATTTATAGTATAATGTGTGTGGTGTTAACTTAAAAGTGGTGAATTTGTATCTGGTAACACACATTTTAAATTAATTTAATAAAACACAAATTTCACTTGATGCATTTTTATGTGGTTGCTTTCAGAAGTATTCACATGAAAAAAACAGAAATGTAGATGTAAACAGCAAAAATGGCTCTAAGTGGTTTTCACAAACAAGCCAGATTTTAAGTATCCCCCTATTTTCAGCTCAACAGATATTACAGGTCACAAATTCTATACAGCACAATTCGGAATTGACCTCAAATCTGGGTTGTTAATTGCCACAAAGGACCAGGGATGAGAACTCACACTGAACCATTACTAAGTCATACCATTGTCAATTTCAATGTATTGCCCACAAAGAGTCTGATTTAGAGTTGCACATAATTGCATTTGTGCAATGTAAAGAATGTCTTGGTGCAAAATTTATATTCTGCACATGTGCACAGCTTTTGTTTATATTAAGAGTTTCACTTATCTTGCACTTATGACCCCTTTGTCTTGGAGAAGGGGATCATGGGCATTGTACAGGTACAGTACAGTAAAGAGGCGCAGACGCAAGTTAAGTACGCCCCCTTGAGATGCATTGATTATGTTGATTGTGCCTTCTTTGCTCCAAGCACATCTATTTGCTATATGTTAATTTGCTCATACTCAAAAGGAGCATCTTTATGTTAAACTCTAAATCAGACCATTATTTTTATTATCTCATCATTTAAGATTTCATCAAGTAGTTTCATACAAATAAAATACTTTAACCATGATTTCATCCTCAAACCATCATAGCTATAAAAGTTAAGATCATATGTATTTCTCAGACCTCTCTTACATTTAGTACCCATAAAGTTTCTTTTCACAGTGGTTTAAACTTTAAAACCATTAAAAGCTATGAATTGTTTAGTCTTGAGAAAAAGCAGTAACATGCCTTCTGTATAGTATAACTAGTTAGAGTAGATGGTGTCAGTTTTTTTGTGTTATAGCCCATAGTTTAAAAAAAAAATATGGATACCTGACTTTTCAGACAACTCCTCTTTGCGGTTACAATTAAATTGGTACATTTGATCAATTTATAAAGTTTGTTTCCAACACAAAACAATTTTACAATCTTATGTTTGCCTCCTACCTCACATGTTGTTGTTGGCAGCTTGACAATATACTGCCACAGGCATACATTTTGTCTAATCTTTATTATTAATAGGCTATGCATTATACAAATTAATGTAATGTGATCTCCAGTGAACATGTAAAAGTGCTAGAAGTCTTCTGCCATTTAAACGTACTCAAAGTTTTCATAGTGTGTATTTTACATATAGGTTCGTGAAGAAGAATAAGAATAAACAGTCACAAGACTATACTGGACTCTGAAGAATGTACTCTCTGAAACTCTACTGCAACTTCTAGCACGCAAGCTTTGGGAAATAAATCTTAACTAGTGTAATAAAGCGTTGTGTTGTTCTTTATTGTTATATTTACATACTTCAGGATCAAAGTTCTATTGATAAATGCTTCTATATGGGGTTATATGGTTGGGGATGGTCAGACTTTCACTAAAACAATGAAACTAATTAACTAGTTGCAATAACAGCTTGTTCTCTTCTAGTATCAGGACACACACACACAGACACACATATGAACAATATATTAATATTGAACCATATAACAAACAAATTCCTTCTTATTTGCCCGAGGCCAACTAGAAAAATGCAAGAACTGTATTAACACCAAAACAAAAGGATATTATACTTACATTAAATCCCTTTCTATGAATACATTGCGGAATATTGGAACCATGTAAGCTCAGCCAGGAGTTGAGCACTTTAAGAATAAACCACACAAAGTCTGAACTCCTCTCCCTCTATATTTCCAAGACTGCTGGGAATCAGTTACTTTACTAAACAAACCCCAAAGGAAAGGGAAGAGATACAGGGACAAACAAAAAGATAGGAAGACCATGTCCTCCTACAACAGTGAACTTGAAAGGGGAGAACAAGAGCATAAAGAGTGGGCATCTAGTGTCCCCTAATGAATTCAAGAGAAAAGATTTAATTTAGGTATGAAAATCCTGATTTATCATACATCCTATTGGGGAACACTGGAATCATGGGGACATACTGAAGCTGCCCCTACTGGAGGATACACTCTGAAGTTGTTGTGCACAAATCCTTCAGTCCAAATCTATCCTCTTAGGATGCAAACAGATTGAACATGGAAAATTTTGTGAATGTAGGGTCACAACTACTCAACCGAGGCCCAGAGTTGTGCTACCAAGGAGGCACTCACTGACCTGGTAGAATGTGCCCTCACATTTTTAGGAACAAGTTTCCCTCCTCCAATATATGACTGTGCAATTACAGAGGCAAGCAACCTAGCAATAGTCTGCTTAGATACAGGCCAACCTCTCTTTTGTGAATCATAGAGGACCAATAGCTCACTGCGATCGTCCAACGATCGTCGCCTCTCTTCCCCTCTGATTACCTCCTCTCACGCACGTATCCAAGAATTCTCCCGCGCCGCTCCCCTCCATTGGAACAAGCTCCCCCGCTCCATCAGAACTTCCCCTAATCTGTCCTCTTTCAAACGAACATTAAAAACCCACCTTTTCCTTAAAGCCTTCCAGTCTCATGCCTAAACTCCCACCGGTCGGCTACCTCTCTTTCTCATCCCTTCTTCCCTTCTCCCCCTTCCTCGACTCCGTCTCCGTCTCCCCCGTCTCTCCGTCACATCCATGTGTCTGTCTGTCTTCCCCTCCCTTTAGATTGTTCGCTCCATTGAGCAGGGCTCTCCTACCTTCTGTTTCCATCACTTTTAACTGCGCTCTCCAGCTACTCAGCTCACCTCCTCTCAGTCCCTCTGCCCTCTGTCTCCTCTCGCTTCTCTCCGCTCCCCTCAGTGACTCTCAACCTGTCATCCGTGCCCACCCTCTTGGGCCATAGTTACCTGCCTATACTCACTTTTCCCCTACCTCCCTCTCTTTCATGTTGTGCCTAAGCCCCCAGAGTTATAGTGCTTACTGTTACTTGTACTGTGCTGTTTCACCTTGTACTGTGCCATTGTTTGTCCTTGTACGGCGCTACGGATACTTTGTGGCGCCCTATAAATAAAAATTAATAATAATAATAATAATCCATCTTTCAAAGCTCTAATGTCATATCCTGGTTTGTTCTCAGAGCCCTGACAAAATCCAACAAGAGCAGGGATCCCTCCTCTTCTAAAGATCGACCACGATATAAAGCCAGGTGTATGATCTGAGAGGATGCTAATGTGGTTGTTTTGCAACAGTCTGAATTTTCATAACTACTGCAGCTTAGCAAGGAGAATGCTGGCACCTGACTGGATATGGTGGACTACCGCATAATAAACATATGACCACCCACACTGTAAGCGGCTGTCAGGAGGCAATGCTGGTTACATGCTCTGACAGATAGCGGTGATCAAAAGGTTCCTGGGCACAAGTTTCAATTGGATATGTAGCGGTGATCACATAGGCCATCAAGTTGCAACTCGAAGCTGCCTGACAAGGGGCCTGATTCATTAAGGATCTTAACTTGAGAAACTTCTTATTTCAGTCTCCTGGACAAAACCATGTTACAATGCAAAGGGTGCAAATTAGCATTCTGTTTTGCACATAAGTTAAATACTGTTTTTTCATGTAGCACACAAATACTTGATAGCTTATTTGTACACTGTACACTGAAATTTAAAGTTGATATTTGTGTGGTACATGAAAAAACAGTCATAAGAAGTTTCTCAAGTTAAGATCCTTAATGAATCAGGCCCAAGGAAAGGCCACTGTTGCTAGGCAACTGATCTGCCATGCTAGAGTGATCACTATGTTTCTTTCTAACACTCGCATGATCAATTTAATCAATAAATGATAAACGTACATACATACATACATACATACATACGTACATACTCTATACTTGCCAATACGGGCGATTCTAACATCTCTGCTGCCTGAGCCGAAGTGTGAAATAGAGTTTCCCACAATCCTCATTCAGTATCATGATCTTAATAATATGATTATACACCAACTGTCTAATTTTGTGTAGATTCCCCTTGTGCCACCAAAACAGCTATGACCCGTCGAGGCATGGACTCCACAAGACCTCTGAAGGTGTAATGTGATATCTGGCACCAAAATGTTAGCAGCAAATCCTTTAAGTCCTGTAAGTTGCGAGGTGGGGCCTCCATGGCTTTGACTTGTTTTTCCAGCACATCCCACAGGTGCTCAATCGGATTGAAATCTGGGGAATTTCAAGGAAAGTCAACACTTTGAACTCTGTCTTGTTCCTCAAATCATTCCTGAACAATTTTTATCCTGCTGAAAGACAGAACACCGTGTACTTTACCTGCAACAATATACCGTGTACTTTACCTGCAACAATGTTTAGGTAGGTGGTACGTGTCAAAGTAACATCCACATGAATGCCACGACATAAGATTTCCAAGCAGAACATTACCCAGAGCATCACACTGCATTTGTCAGCTTACCTTCTTCCCAAAGTGATTCCTGGTGCATCTCTTGCCCAGATAAACGAAGCACACGCACCTGGATGTCCTCCTGTTGTAAAATAAAAATGTGATTCATCAGACTAGGTCACATTCTTCCACTGCCCCTTGGTCTAGTTGTAGCACTCATTGCAGGCACTTTTGGCGGTGGACAGGGGTCAACATTGACACTCTGACCAGTCTGCAGCTACGCAGCTCTATAAGCAGCAAACTGTGATGCACTGTGCATTCTGACATCTTTCTATACTAGCCAGCATTAACTTTTTCAGCAACTTGTGCTACAGTAGCACTTCTGTGAGATTAGATCAGACAGGCTAACCTTCGCTCTCCACACGCATCAATGAGCCTTGAGTGCCCATGACCCTGCTACTGGGTTACTGGTTCTCCTTCTTTGGAACATTTTTGGTAGGTACTAACCACTGCATACCGGGAACACCCCACAGCACCTGCCGTTTTGGAGATGCTCTGACCCAGTCGTCTAGCCATCACAATTTGCCCTTTTAAAAGTCGCTCAGATTCTTATGGTTACCCATTTTTCCAGCTTCCAACATATCAACTTCAAGAACTGACTGTTCATTTACTGCCTAATATATCCTACTCTTTAACAGGTGTCATCATGGTTTCCCAAGTGACAGCATGCCCTGGGTATGCTGGTGCTTATAGTACTACAAGCACAAGCATGCTCAAACTCTTACTTGTTAGGACTTGTAGTGCACCAAGACAAAATAGTGTGTTTACTATAAAAATAATTTTTATTACCCCACACCCACCGCCCAGGGGTGTGGAAAGAGCTCTAGTGTTTTCAACACAGGGCTGGGATACCCTTTGGACACTTTTATTTTTGCAGACGCCAACTCACTAGGGGAACCAGCCCCATGCTGACCAGCCTGGGGTAAGTTAACATTATGTAAGGGGGACCCCACACTGTAGGTTCCCTTGCTGTAGTGCCACCAACCCCAGTACTAGTAAAATCAGAGGGACCCCATGCTGTTATGTCCCCGTGATTTTGCTAGTACCAGCCTAGGCTGTCGGCACTAGGGCTAAATCATTTTGGGGAAGGGGTGCATGCTGGTTTTTAAAAAAAAATAAAAAAAATTATGTATTTGTGTATTATTTTACTGTATTGTGCCAGTGGGTCCACCGGCTGTATTGCCTAGGCTGTATTGCCTAGGCTGTCGGCACTAACGTTAATCTGTTTGGGGGGGAAGCTGTTTATTTTAATGTTTTGACTATTTTATGCAGGCAGGTTCATTTTAATAACAACATTGTGACTGTCGACTTTACTACCCGTTGACATTTACAATGTCGCCATTTAACCATGTCAACACACTGAATCTGTTGCCATTTTGGTTTTAACAGTCTGTCGACAGATTCAGCATTGCCAGATTGACTACATCCCTTCCACTTTAAAGAGAGTATTACTTATTGTAGTTGAGCCAGATAGGCTATGACTTTTGTTTATGTTTTGTTTATTTTTGGAGCTACTAAATAAAACAAGAATCTGGTGGTTGACCAGTTATGCCAAGAAGGTTCCAGCCTCATATAAGACTTGATAAAAATATGACTAAATGTTTTAAATGTTATGGCTTAGGCCATATTGCTAATTGTCCATTTACTGCTGAACCTATGTAATGTAATATTGCTATGTACATCGCAAAGTATCTTTCTTTGCCCAGCTAGCCTGCACTGCAGACCGACAGGCTGAGCCAGACAAACAAATGTTTGTAATTACTGTAGAAGGCAAATGGGTAAAAGCTCTGCTAGATTCTGGTAGTATGATTACTCTTGTAAATGCCGAGTTGGTGAGCCCCTTAAAGCGTCGAGGGAAAACTATTGGGGTAGCCTGCATACATAGGTCTAAATAAGCTAAACTCGGTTGATAATATTACTTATACTGTGGCATTGGGAGTGTTCCCCAAGTCTGAGTGTTTCCTTTTTCAAGCATGATTGGGGAGTCAGTAAATGACGAGGGAAGCAGTGGAGCGCAGGATATTTTACCTCCTACTGAAGTAGGAAATGTTGTTGAACCAGTTTACTGTATATGTTTGCATCAGAACAGTTAAAATACCTACTCTGGTAAAGGCCATAGAATATAGAAGAATGGTGTTAGACTTGGCTCATGGTCACATAACTGCAGGGCATCTAGGGGTAGAAAAAAACCTCAGAGAGAATTTTGCAGCTGTTTTTCTGGGCAGGGGTCCATAAAGATGTATCTGACTACTGTGCAGCCTGAGTGTCAATACCCAGGGCTGCCAAGAGGAATTCAGGGCCCTGTTACAACAACTTCATGGGGCCCCCCTTACAGTCGCGCTCGCTAAAAAAATTTGCACCGTCGCTCCTTTTAGTGGGTGTGGTCATACAATTGGGGACATGGCAATGCATCATTGGGGCGTGGCTAGCAGTTCAAAATCACTAAGTCCTGAATTCCCCGGAGCGTGACATATTTCCAAGCACTCCTGACTTTCAGGACGTCATGCACCACAGTGTAGTTTAGAAAGAATGCAGTATGTACAGAAAGAGTTCACAGTCTTGGCCTGTACCTTACATTGGGCAGAACACTCACCAAAAATTGACATTGTCCCTACTAGAATCACAACATTTCACAGAATGTCCTGCTATCTCCTACCTGTTCTTCTCACTTTCACCACCTGTGGCTGCAGGTTTCTTTAGTTGCGGCTTGTCTAGATCCTGGAATGCTGGGAGCCCTAATTGGATTTTTTTTTTTTTTAGAGAATTCCAAACAACCCCGGCGTTAAATCAATACCACCCACGATTAATAATTAGGCCTTCCTCCAGCCACCAACATTGAAGTAATAGTATTCCCATTTAATAAATAAACCAATTTCCCTCCCTACAAACAGCCCCAGCAATAAATGAATAGTATTTACATTTCATAAATATACATATTTCCCGTAACCATCACTGCCATTAAATAATTCATAGTCACATTTAATAAAGATACCTCATTCTTCCCAAACTCACCCTCACATTCAATAGCCTTCAAACCACCCCATCTTAAATAGTCCCCACTATTAAATTGCCCCACCATCGCCCCACAACCAAAATAGCACCCATTAATTAGCCATACCTACCTCACGCACAATACATTGCCACAAGACCCCTGTGCCATCACACACACATTACTGTGCCCCTTCATCATCACCATGCTGTGCCTCCTTATGATCACACCGTGCCTTCCATGCTGCTTTTCCCCCCTTTACCTAGCCCCCCTTCATCACACTATGCCAGTGGTTCCCAAACTTTTGCAGTTTGCGGCACCCTTAGAGTCTCCATAATATTTTCAAGGCACCCCTCCAAAATAATTACAGAGCAGTCCTGTTTTAGAAGTAGTTGGGTCAAAAAAACATAATAAGTATTTAGGTCAGGACAGAAATACTTATTTCGTTGTATGCAAAAATAATACGCATAGATCCAAGGAAAAAATAATATTTTTATATATTTTTTTCAATTATATTTCTGTCAAAGAATAATTGACAACTAACTCACGCTGTGACCTCCTTCATCTCCACACACTCTGCCCCCTCTCACGCTGCCCCGTCTGCCCTCTCACTCTGCCCTCTCTCAGCGCTGCCCTCTGCCCTCTCTCATGCTGCCACTCTGCCCTCTCTCACGCTGCCACTCTGCCCTCTCTCACGCTGCCTCCTCTCACACTGCCCTCTCTCACGCTGCCTCCTCTCACTCTGCCTCTCTGCTCTCTCTCACACTGCCTCCTCTCACTCTGCCTCTCTGCCTCCTCTCACTCTGCCCCTCTGCCCTCTCTCACTCTGCCCCTCTGCCCTCTCTCACGCTGCCTCCTCTCACTCTGCCCTCTCTCATGCTGCCCTCTCTCACGCTGCCCCGTCTGCTCCGTCACGCTGCCCCGTCTGCCCTCTCACTCTGCCCTCATGCTGCCCCTCTGCCCTCTCACGCTACCCCTCTGCCCTCTCTCACGCTGCCCCTCTGCCCTCTCTCACGCTGCCTCCTCTCACTCTGCCCCTCTGTCCTCTCTCACGCTGCCTCCTCTCACTCTGCCCCTCTGCCCTCTCTCACGCTGCCTCCTCTCACACTGCCCCTCTGCCCTCTCTCATGCTGCCTCCTCTCACACTGCCCCTCTGCCCTCTCACACGCTGCCTCCTCTCACACTGCCCCTCTGCCCTCTCTCACGCTGCCTCATCTCACTCTGCCCCTCTGCCCTCTCTCACGCTTCTGCCTCTCACGCTGCCTCCTCTCACTCTGCCCTCTCTCACGCTGCCCTCTCTCACTCTGGCCCTTCTGCCCCCTCTCACGCTGCCCCATCTGCCCTCTCTCACGCTGCCCCTCTGCCCTCTCTCACGCTGCCACTCTGCCCTCTATCATGCTGCCTCCTCTCACTCTGCCCCTCTGACCTCTCTCACGCTGCCTCCTCTCACTCTGCCCCTCTGCTCTCTCTCACGCTGCCTCCTCTCACACTGCCCCTCTGCCCTCTCTCACGCTGCCTCCTCTCACACTGCCCCTCTGCCCTCTCCCACGCTGCCTCATCTCATGCTGCCCCTCTGACCTCTCTCACGCTGCCTCCTCTCACGCTGCCACTCTGCCCTCTCTCATGCTGCCTCCTCTCACTCTGCCCCTCTGACCTCTCTCACGCTGCCTCCTCTCACTCTGCCCCTTTGCCCTCTCTCACGCTGCCTCCTCTTACACTGCCCCTCTGCCCTCTCTCACGCTGCCTCATCTCATGCTGCCCCTTTGCCCTCTCTCACGCTGCCTCATCTCACGCTGCCCCTCTGCCTCCTCTCACTCTGCCCTCTCTCACGCTGCCCCTCTACCCTCTCTCACGCTGCCTCCTCTCACTCTGCCCTCTCTGCCACCCTCTCTCTCTGCCACTCACTCTCTGCCCCTTTCTCTATGCTTCTCACTCACTTGGCCGCCACTCTGCCCCCCTCCGCCACTCTGCCCCCCCCCTTAGCTACTCTGACCCCCCCTTAGCCACTCTTACCCCCCCTTCGCCACACTGCCCCCCCTCCGCCGCGGCCAGCCAGAGGAAAAAAGAAAATGAAAAAGAAAAAAACACTTACCAATCCACGCGGCGCCAGGTCCCAGCATCCTCCTCTCTCCCGCAGCTTGTCACTGATTGTCGGGCGCTCTGCAGGAGAGAGAAGGATGCTGGATCCCGGCGCCGCGCGGATTGGTAAGTTTTTTTCTTTTTCCTCTGGCTGGTCGCGGCACCCCAGTGACAGCACCGCAGCACCCCTGGGAGTGGCACACTTTGGGAACTGCTGCACTATGCTATGCTGCTTCCCCCCCTTTTCAATCTTAGTGCACCATGCTGCTCCCCCCTTTTCAATCCCCCTGTGCCATGCTGCCCCCCTTTTTCATTCCCACTGCGCCATGCTGCTCCCCCCCTTTTTCATTCCCTGTGCCATGCTTCCCCCCTGATTTTCATTCCCACTGCGCCATGCTGCCCCTCCATTTTTCATTCCCACTGTGCAGTGCTGCTCCCCCCCTTTTTCAATCACACTGTGCCATGCTGCTGAGGAGGGAAGAGGGACGCCAGTGTCGCAATCACGTGAGTATGGTTTTTTTCTTTTTATGTTTTTTTTTTTAACTACCCTGCTCCCCCCACCAATGAACGTGCAAAAAAAAAAAACCACAAAAGAAAAAATCTATAGTTTAAAAAATAAAAAATTGTCGGCAGTGAGGGTCCGGGCCACCTGGCATGGCTAATTAGTACTCCATCCCCCCTCCCACTCTCGGCGGCCCTGTCAATACCATGCTCCTAGGCCACATTATAAAAGTCTGCTTGTCCCATTACCCACTATTGAGGTACCGTTTGAAATATTAGCTATGGATTTGGTCAGACCTCTAATAAAGTCTGCCCAGGGTAATCAATATGTTCTGGTTATAATGGATTATGCTACCAGATACCCAAAAGCGATACCGTTGTGCAATACTTCAAAAGCTATTGCTAGGGAACATGTCTTTAGCCGAGTATGGATACCTAAGAAAATCCTCACTGACCAGAGTACCCCATTTATGTCCAGAATTATGAAATAATTGTGCTGTCTGTTTAAGGTTACTGAACTGAGGACCTCAGAATAATGGTTTAGTGGAGAGGTTTAACAAAACTTTAAAACAAATGCTAAGGAAGGTGGTGGATAAAGATGGAAAAATCGGGATTATCTGTTACCCTATTTATTACCGGCTATTAGAGAGGTTCTACAGTCCTCCAGGAGATTTTCAACTTTTCATTTTTTGTATGGGAGACACCCTAGGGCAGGGGTAGGCAACCTGCGGCTCTCCAGGTGTTGTGAAACTACAAGTCCCAGCATGCTTTTCCAGTAGATAACCAGCAGATAGGTGGCAAGGCATTCTGGTATTTGTAGTTTCACAACACCTGGAGAGCCGCAGGTTGCCTACCCCTGCCCTAGGGGATTGCTGGATATTGGAAAGGGGACATGGGAGGTGAAATTATAAAAGGTATACTAGGCAGGAAAAAGAAAGCCGGAACAGATCTACCATGTAAGCCTTATAAAACCGTGGACAGACAGAGTAGCTCTATCAGCTAACCCGGTCCCTCCGGTAACCCCAATACCTCTGGTTCTGGAAGTAACTTTAGCCAAAACCCTCTCAAACATTCAATAGCATTAGGCTAAAGAGTTTCTCATAAGAAATAAATCTTTGTGAGATGTGGCTTGGGCGCTATATTGGACGGGCACAGTCATTGGGAGCTCCCCAAACCCTGACCCAATATACTATATTTGGGGGTATTTCATCTGCCTGACAGGGTCCCCATCCTACGCCTGGTCCCCCATGCACCCACTGCACCTACCTTGCTTCCTTCTGAAGCCTCGGGACGTTGGCTACGACATTCAGGTGCCTGCGGCCTACAGAAATTGTTGCCGAGGAAGGGTCTGAAGTTCCAACTCAGTCCTTTTAGTGCCTCTGTTCTCCCTATCTTGCCCTCCAGAGCTTCACACCTGCCATCGTGGTGGATTTCCTCGTCGCTGCTTGCTCCCTCTCTGCTCAGAAGCAAGGTCCCTGCACCACTCACAAGGCCCGAGATCCATTCCTGATTGGCGCCCCCGGTGACTCTCATTTCATCCCTGCTGACTCCCGACCAGCAGCCTTCTACACCCGGCCTACTTCTGGTTCTAGATCCCCAGACATGGGTGCCGCATAGGCCATATCCTGGGCTCCTCCCTCTCCAATTCATCTCTGATACTGGCCTGCAAGCAGCGGAGGGGACCCAGAAACACCACGTCTTCACCTGCATAGTTACCTCACTCTCTGCCACATTGTTGCTGGCTGGCCCAGGAACCTTGGATTCCTCTCTCTAGGCGAGTGTCTACTTTCCATGTGACCATCTGCTCCATTGCAGTCTCAATTGCCACAAGCTGCTTCCCTGCCCCAGCCAGTGCATATTTGGCCTCCCCAGGTGTCGCTCCTGCGCTCCCGCCCTCCCATCCAGCCCCACTCTGGGTTTGCTAAGCCCTTTACTGACTAATTGATCCTCCCTGCTGTATTGTATACCATACCTGAGCTGTCTGCTTTGCTCCATTGCAACTGTACAGTCTCCAGTAATATGACTGTAGCACTCCCCTGCTGTGTATGTACTATGCCTGGTACGGTTCATGTCTCCCATGTTCTAAACGACTCTGAACCACTGATGCGTGGGATATTGTTTGCTCACTACCTTCTTTTCAACACCCTAGTGCCAGACTTAACCTCCTGAGATTTCTTACTGGATCATGATCATCGAGCCACACGACCTAGGTTTACTTCAACTCTGCCACCTCGAGATGTCATTGCTCACCTTCACTACTATGCTGTTAAATAGAAGCTTCTCCTTGCTGCTCACAATCTGACTACCATCTCAATCACCTTGAGGAAACACTGAGACCTCTCTGAGATCACCCAATGTCTTTGTTCCAAATCTATTCGGTACCGCTGGGGGTTTCCATTTTAACTTGCAATCACATAAGGGAATCAGTGAAAATCCATTAAAGCATTGGACCACTGCTGAGACCTTCTGCAGAAACTGTACTAGCGGAGCTCCAAGGGAATTCTTCTCCACCCCAGCCCTCGTCTAGGAAACATCCTCCACTTCCTGAGTGGTCCTTGACTTTATTCCAGCTACTGCCTCTTGCACTCTCGTGCTGAAAGTCTGACGGTGGAGTCCAATTTCTTTCTCTAGTCTCTGTTGTTTTGTTTAAATAGTTCTGTTTCCATTGTTTACACTCTTTCTCGGGTTAACTGTCGTGCTGAACGCCTGGGAGATGGGTCTTACTCATTTCTATTGTTCTACTTTGTGATAACATTATTGATTTCTGTAGTTTTGCACATTTTACGTATGTTTCTACTCATGTCTCCCGTTGACCTCCATGTATGAGACATTTTTTCGCGCTATAGTTATCAACTTGTTTATTTTTATGAAATGTATTGTTTATGTTATGTTTAACAAACTTACACTTTTCTGTTAACATATTGTTCCCTAGGTTCTCCTCAGCTCCCTCCTTTTTCCCACGACCCCTGAATTGTGCTGGAATCCCCCCCTTCCTCTTTATATTGCTCTTCAGCTCCAGCTGTTCTCTCTCTAACATTGGATCCGTCCATGTTGTCTGGCTGTTCATGCCACCCCCGCCTTTTCTAGTACCTATGTTATACGATTTGTTATTGGCCTGGACTCATTTCCCTTCCGAGAGACTTGTCTCCTTCCCTTTTTTCCCCTTGAAGTCACTGCTCATTTTGCTCTTCCCTGTTACTCAGATCTGCCCAATGACTCAAAATTCTTTCTCAATGCCAATGGCCTTAATTCTCCTGCTAAGCGCACTATTGCCCTCCAACACTTTAAGTGCCAAAAAGCCGATATAGTTCTCCTCCAAGAGACCCACTTCAAAAACTCTCAATCTTAATTGACCTGAAAAGCTTACTCTCAATGTTTTAATGCCTCCACTGACAGTAAGCAGTGGAGCATGGCTATACATTTGTGTTGTAACTTACCTTTTCAGTTAATGTCTCTGCTCACAGAACCCTGGGGAGATTTCTTATCCTAGTGGGCTCTATAGGATTAACTAAATTTACGATAGCCTGAGTTTATGCTGCCAATGGGGGACAGGGTGCCATCTTCTCTGATTTCTTTGAACAGTTGTCCCCCATGGCGCAGTGCAAAGTCATCATAAGCGGTGACTTAAATACAATATAGCAATTCACCTTCTAGCGCAAAACCTGAGGGACAAACGCACCCACAACCATATCATCATCATCTATTTATATTGCGCCACTAATTCCGCAGTGCTGTACAGAGAACTCATTTACATCAGTCCCTGAACCATTGGAGCTTACAATCTAAATCCCCTAACATACACACACACACACACACACACACACAGACCGACCGAGAAAGACTAAGGGCAATTTAATAGCAGCCAATTAACCTACCAGTATATTTTTGGAGTAAGGGAGTAAACCAGAGCACCCAGAGGAAACCCACGCAAACACGGTGAGAACATACAAACTCCAAACAGATAAGGTCATATTACCTCTGTTAAACTCCCTTCTGGATATCCCACCTATGACCCTAACAAATAACTGTTTTTTTTAAATATTTCCTATATAAACTCCACCCTCAAGTTGCTGACCCTTCAGTATAACAATCTAAAATTAAGGACCACTTGGCCCCCTTCACCTTTCGACACTTATTCTGGCACAATTTGAGTTCTTGAATAAAGAGAATATGGCTTAAGAACTCAAACAGACCATCAAAATCCTGATAAATTCTTTGGCTCCAGGCCAAGATGGTTTCTTAGCCATTTACTATAAAAAAAACATCACATGCAGTCATTGTTGTGATTCCCATACCCAGCCAGGAATCCCTCTCTTATGGTAACTACAGACCCATTTCTTTATTAAACATAGACATTAAGCTGTTTGCGAACCTTCTCGCTAATAGATTGAACCGTGTCATCAATTCTCTCATAAAGCCGCCGTGCTATAGATCTGATCCACAATGACTATGCTCACAAGCTTCCTATCCTGATGATTGCTTTACATGCGGAGAAGGTGTTTGAAAGAGTGGCTGACTTTACAACAGACTGTGGTATGGGGAGCTCCTTTCTGTGTGGCATAGCTACTCTGTACTATAATCCTTCTGCTTCTGTTCTGGGCAGCGGATTTCACTTCTCTTCCTTTGCAATTAAGAACAGTATGCGCCAAGGCTGCCCTTTCTTTCTTCTTATTTTTTCTCTCATGATGGAACCCCTCGCTACAAAAATCCTGCAAAACCCTGACATTTCTAGTATTTATGTGGGCCCATCTGAACATAAATTATCTCTATATGCAGATGACATTCTTCTATCAGATACTAACCCACAGATATCCCTCCCAAACCTCTCCCTTTTGGTGATCTCTCCAACTACCAAATTAATGCCTCATAATCAGAAATTCTTGACTTAAATCTTTCTCCACTGCAACTGCTTCACTTGAAATCTAATTTTGCTTTCAAGTGGCAGCCCCACAAGATCAAGTATCTAGGTGTGTTTCTCACTCACTCATACAACCAATTCTATGCAGCTAATTTCCCACCTTTGCTAGAATCTATCAAGTCAGATCTCAATAAGTGGGATACGTTATTTCTGGTCACGTCTCTCAAAATTAATATCCTTCCCCGTCATTTATACCTTTTTAAGACCCTCCCTCTCAAGGTGCCAACTAAATTTATCTTGTCAGCCAGGAAACCCAGAACTAGAGATGGTCACTGACCCCCGTGTTTTGGTTTTGTATTCGGTTTTGGATCTGGATTACCGTTGTGTTTTGGTTTTGAAAAACCGCCCTTGCGTGTTTTAGATTTGTTTTGCAATTTGTTAAAAAAAATTACATTTATTGGTGCTAAAATAACATAATTTAGGTATTATTTTGTAGCTACATAATTATTAACCTCAGTAACACTAATTTCCAGTCATTTTTTATTCAATTTTGACCACCTCCTATGTCACAATATGATTTTCATACACTTGAAAAATTGCTGCAGTTCTTGCCAGTGATAACAAAAAGGCCATTGTCATGTCTGGGCATAAGACCAAAAATCCCCTCTTAAGTGTGGAATTATTTTTACACAAATCCTGGCAAGAGTTGTCTATCCATTTGTAGCGTTTTTAAAGCCACACTCAGTAGAGGTAGGGACTTTTACCATCTGGGATCCTCATCCATGTTTCGGCATTTTTCAGCGAGTTCTTGGAAAACTGTTGGGAAAATCAGAAACTTAGGTTAAAAAAAATAACAACAAGCAGTCCAGCATAATCTACCTCCCTTCTCTCATCTACATCCCAGCACCTGAAATCTTCCCCCCCAACACCTTCATAATCAATATCCCCTGAACCAACAATTGGCAGTTAGCAATCCTTTGCAAGAGGAAGCAAGAATGAAACCTGTCACCCAGTTGCAAAGCGGATCACAGACACCCTGGGTACTATGCTAGTGTTAGATCTGCGTCCAATGTCCACTATTAATACAGTTGGTTTAAGACATTTAATTGAGGTGTTCTGTCCCTGTTAGCAAATGTCATTACTATACCATTTTACTAGAAAAGCTAATTCTCTCCTGTACCAGAAAGTTCCTAAAAATTTAATTATTGGGCGACAAAATGTCATTCTACCCACTGTACACTTAACCACAGATATGTGTACAAGCGGAACTGGGCAAACTAAAGATTAAATGACTGTGAAAGCCCACTGGGTTGGTCATTCGCCTTCCCCAGCATGGACAGCAGCAGCATGTACCCAGGTACGTCACATTTTTGAGAAGTAGGCTACTCTGTGTATCAGCGGCTTCAGTAAGAGGCATACAGCTGAACAAACTGTTCCAAAAAGTAAGGGATGTCATTGAAAGATAGCTAATCCTGCTTGGACTCTCCTGAGGATATGTCATTTCTGATTACGACCCCAATATTGGTCAAGCATTACAGCGGGGTTGAATTCCATCACATTTCCTGTTTTGCACACACTATCAACTTGGTGTTACAGAACTTTTTTAAAATGACATGCAGGAGATGCTGTTTGTGTCCAGAAACATTTAGGGTCAATATCTGGTTTCTGCAACAGCATGTAGGAGAATGCAGCAATTGCAAGAAGACTAGCATTTGAGGGGAATATACTTTAGTCCAGCGAAGTAGTTACCTGTGTGTTAGGAACTCCCAAGTTAGCACAGTGAAACTCGGGAACTATTCTGAAGGCCAGGTGTTCGCTGGAGCCCCTAGTGGTGGGGACAGACTGGGCTGCGGGCCGACCGAGGGTCGAGTAACGTATACTGACTTAAGGAGTTCCCAGAAGTGGAGTGATTGGTGGACAGTAGTATAAGAAGAATCCTAGGTCAAAAGGTCACAGGCACAGATGCAATATCCAAGGGCAAGCGAAGGGTCAAACTCACAGGCAGAGAAGCAAAATCGGAATTCCAGGCAAAAGGTCAAGGTCAGAAGAGAAGGGTCACAGGTCCAATAACAAGCAGGGGTCAAAACACGGGTAGTCAAATCCAAGGTAGCAGGAACCAAAAATGGATAGCACAAGCAGGCAGCAGAACTGAGGACAGAACGCTATAACCGGCAGTGAGGCTGCAGACCTCACTGCCTTAAATACCAGTAACAGCCAATCAGAGCTTAGCTCTGATATCACATGAGCAGGTTCTGATAGCCACAACTAATTAGCCCACAGGCTTGTGAGTGCTCCTGCGCATGCGCCCGGCTGTCCCCAGCTGCCGGGACGCAGCGCTACTACTGCTGGCGTCCGACCATTGGCAACGGTCGGGTGGTTTCCGGAAGTGACGTCCGGGTCGCCATAGCGACGGCCGGGACGCTTGCAAGAGGAAGGTAAGAGTTGCGGCGGTGCCCGCGGCCGCCGTGACTGCTGACACTGTGAAGAAAGTGCAGACACGGTTAGCTTAAGTCAAGTGATTGCCTTAATAATACATTTTGAAAAGGTGCTACAGAAAATTATAGTGTGAAATAAAACAAAGTAAATGTGCTAACTATATTTTAATTGTAGATTAAATACTTAATTTTCTTTGCAAGGATCCCAGACTTATCAACATCTTGTTTGGACGTCTTCTCCTTCAGTTTCTCTGGCAACTACTTGTTGTAAAAAAAAATGTTTTCCCAAGACACCCAGTGGTGATGCAGATGAGTCCGCACAACATTTTGATATTTGCTCTGCTGTAAAAGAATTGCCCAAAAATCGTGACAGCTCTGCCCTAAAATCAACTCCCTTTGGAAGGCCATTATCAACAATTACATCATACTACACAGACTTCTATAATGGTGGGATGAATTAGTATTGTTTGAGAAATATTATCACTAAACCCTGCCACCTCTCCTGTTTCGCAGTGAGCTATGGTACAATAAAATGTAACTGCAGATTTAGACCAAGACTGTCAGCCCTATTATTTCTATTTCAGCAATTACAATTAGCAATGGAGCAATGGAGCTCTTCTCTTTGGGTGTTACCTATATAACGCAGCACAATTTGCCTGCAAAATCTACAGACAAGCCTGCTTGTCTTCCTCTTCATCAATGACTCTTAGCAATTGAGCACTCGTCTTTGGGTGTATATGACACCCAAACATTATTAGTGAAAATTAGGAAAAATACAGTTTAATCCCTGATAGGCCCTCCACCATCCTTTGCATGTTAATAGTAGGATTGGTCAAGGTCACACATTTTTTGGACAAATCCTTCAAACCAGCCCAGATGTTAAACTGTTGAGGTCTGCCACCTGCGTCATCTTTGCTTGTGTTTGGAAAGTGCAAATTGGTGCCAGAACCTCACGTGTCAGAACTGCTGCCACTGGTGCCACACTGCTGCCTCTGGTGCAGGACTTACACAATCAACCGCATCATCAGCGCCCTCGTCGGATACCCAAATCTCCCCCACATCCTCTTCTAAAGACAAAGTGTCATCATCACTTGGTGCATCACCGGCTACACTCGGGCTGTTCAGGCACACATCAGCAGAACTGCTGAAAGGGCCCCTCTTTATGGGTACTCAAACAGAATGCTCACGATTAGACATCCCACTGTTGGATGGACTCTCCACAGGGATTGGTGTCATTTCTGATTCAGAGCAAACATTATCCTCTAATGCCTTACTGTCATCTTGCAGCTCGGCTTTGACGTGTAACAGTAGTTGTGCACCACTTGTAGGCTCGGTAACATTTTTTGATCTGCCACTAATAGACAAAGGTGAAGGTCTCATTCTCTCTTTGCCACTGCGTGTGTAGAATGGCATGCTTGCAATTTTTTTTTTATCGCCACTTAACTTTTCCTCAGTTACACTTCTTTTGCGCTTCAACACGGTAAAAAAAAATTTGGTGTGTGTTTTTTTGACTGATTTCAAAACACTGTGTAGTTTTACATCGCCTTGCCCAGATGACGTACTGGGAACACTACCATCAGGACTGGTGACAGAACTTGGTTGTTCATTCTGCTCATATGTGGACTGCTTTGAATCCATTCTTAGCCCAAAGCACTTGTAGTGCTAAAAATTATTTGGTAGATACTGCTGACAAATATGACTTTTGACAGCCAGAAATATTTATACACAATTATGGGGGACACCCCAAAAGCACTGGGGAGTGCCAAATATTGACAAAAGAAAACTCCTCTATCCTCCTCTCTTCTCTAGCGATTTTTGTTAGCACAATTGGAATCAGAATATTGTATTCTCTGTCCCTGCTCTAATCAGCCTGTGACTACACCCTGCTCTCTCCCTCTGTCAAATGGCGATGGATTGCTGTGGAGGCGTGTATTTATAATCTTCAAGTATCGCGAGAACCGAGCCCCGAGATCCGACGTCACGATGATGTTCGGCCTCGATTTGGATTCCGAGCGGGCGGGAGAGTCTACTCGGCTCGGTACTCGGATAGCCAAAGTTCGGGTGGGTTCAGTTCTCGGGGAACCGAGCCCGCCCATCTCTACCCAGAACATACAGTCAAGTCCATAAATATTGGGACATCGACACAATTCTTATATTTTGGGCTCTATACACCACCACAATGGATTTGAAATGAAACAAACAAGATGTGCTTTAACTGCAGACTTTCAGCTTTAATTTGAGGGTATTTACATCCAAATCAGGTGAACAGTGTAGGAAGTACAACGGTTTCTATATGTGCCTCCCACTTTTTAAAAAAACAGTCAGTATTTAAGTTATGTGCAAAACAGAATACTAATTTGCACCCCTTGCATTGTAACATGGTTTTGTCCAGGAGACTGAAATAATACGTTTCTTAAGTTAAGATCCTTAATGAATCAGGCCCTTCATTTCTCTTCTAGAGGGCTCATTTCCACTTCATATCGCCTTATCTTGCAACATGACCGTCCACCCAAAGACTCTCACAAACTCAAATGGGAAGTGTACATGGGAGTGTCACTCAACCACGAGGAGTGGTATGCGATTAGACTGGAACTGTCAAAAACCTCAATTTGCATCAAAACTAGTGAGAATGCACGGAAAATCTATTATTGTTGGTATTTAGTCCCACGTCGTCTTCACCTTCACCTTATATTTCCAAATTCTTCTCCTCTGTTGGTGACTATACGGACATTTCGGCCCCATGTCTCACATCTGGTGGTGTTGCCCGAAATAAAATCCCCCTTTGGAAGGCTGTTCACCACCTCCTCACTAGTATTACTAAAGTAGTCATCCCTGACTCCCTCTCCTACTCTCTGCTGTTACCTCATCATATTACAGATGTTTGTAAGCATACAGAGAAGCTCATTATCCTAAGCCATGAGAGCAATTATGCCACTATGGAAAAAAAAAGCCTTGGCAATAAAATGGGCATTGGAAACACATTGGGACGAAAAGTTAGATTGATCAGGGATTATGCTCAATTGAAATGGATGGCTGAGAATAAGCAGACCAATGGTAGGATAACATTTTAAATTCTCTGTAGAGCATAGGCCAGGAAGTCAATTGGCCAATGCAAATGCTTTGCCTGTGTATTGTTTAGGGACTACAAGTGTTCTGCCCCATAGGTTGAAAGAAGTGGGGGGGGGGTTATGTGACTGAATCACTGGAAAGATTGCTGAGGGCAGATATATATGTCTTATGTGTTTTAAGATCCCAGGGAGATTGCTTGTGTTTGGGAAACAGCTTCCCAAAGCTTATTTTCGGCTGTAGGAAAATTTGGAGTAAGGGACCCTGGGGTTATGAATGGTGAGAGAAGGGCAAGCTCCATTCATAAGACTCATTCCAAGTCTTCCAACCTGCTGGGGCTAGGACATTTGGTTATGTTTTGCACCTTTATGGAGCTGCTAAATAAAACTAGCTACGGCTACTAGAACCAAAGCACTGGACTTGTGAGATATTGTTTGGCTGTTACATGGGAAGTGCAGTCATTTACCCCAGGAAACAGCATCCCTAACCAGATCTTGCGACATATATATATATTGCCCTCACCAAGAATACTACAGAGCTATACTATGTTTGCTTTTTCTGCATTTTGGTACTGATCGGTGGAGATCTGGAGGACTACAAGTACAGCAAAGACTACTCCACTATCTCCTAAAAGACTCATCGCTGTTTACCTCACGGTACGCATGTTATTGCTCTATTCCACGTTGTATATTTGATATATCACTGAGAGGCGCCCTGCTTGTTCTTCTGTTGCAGTAATCCAATCCGTCCGGACTAACCATCTGGCTTCAGGCTATCGAGGCTGCCACTCTTATAAGAGTCAAGTGATTTTTATGTACTGTGGATACGGGACTCAATTGTTATATATTGTATATTTATACATATTCCATCTTACTATTTTGAAGTAGTTACGCTGTGGTGATCAGCGCCAGATATATTTTTTATTTGTGTATATATATATATATATATATAAAAAAGAAAACAGGGATACTCTGCACTCGCCAAACACATAATTAATGCTATATCAAGTACTGTTCTATATTAAAAACAGGGAATGTTAGTTCCACATATTGCAATATATGTTTAAGCTGACCAACTGATGCCAAAGTCTTCCCATTCTGGTCAGTCCTAACATGATCAAATGCTATGCTATTTTATCTGGGCTTAAGGCTTACCTGCACACAGCTTTTAAAGGCAAGTCTTTCCCTAGCACTAGCAGCCATGGGAGACCTGGGACTCACCTGACACAAGTTGGAATTAATTAATGTAAAGAATGGGGTGCAAGAGTCATGGGACGTACATTGTATAAACAAAAACAGACATAGGTCCTCTGCACTCACCATGTACAGACTGGGGTGCAAGAGGGGGTTGCCCACATTGTATAGACAAGAAAACAGGGATACTCTGCACTCGCCAAACACATAACTAATGCTATATCAAGTACTGTTCTATATTAAAAACAGGGAATGTTAGTTCCACATATATATATAAAAATATATATTTGCAAAGGTTTTGTGAAGTTTATTATAATAAACTTCACAAAACCTTTGCAAACATATAGATAGATAGATTATTTATATATATATATATATATATATATATATATATATATATATATATATATAGAATGTTGCAGTAAGGTAGAGGGTATGCTGTATAATTAACAGTTTGGACTGCGTAGAGGAGTGGTCACCACAATATAATTTAAAAACCCTCAACTGGTCTGAATCGCACCAAAAAATGTATCTGGACTGCGTAGAGGAGTGGTCACCACAATATAATAAGAAAACGATCAACTGGTGTTAATTACACCGAAAATTGTACCTGGACTGCGTAGAGGAGTGGTCACCACAATATAATAAGAAAACCATCAACTGGTCTGAATCGCACCAAAAAATTTATCTGGACTGCGTAGAGGAGTGGTCACCACAATATAATTAAACGACCCTCCACGGGTCTGAATTCCCCAAAAAAAGTTTCTGGACTGCGTAGTGGGGTGGCCCCGGTACCCAATTTGATACCGGGGCGACAATATAATTAATACACCCTCAACTGGTCAGAATTCCACCAAACAAGTATTTGGACTGCGTAGTGGAGTGGCCCCGGTACTAAATTTGGTACCGGGGCCACAATACCTTCTCCAACTTCCAAGTGTAGTGTTTATAACATATTAACACTACACTAATTCTAGCACGTCAATACCTCTTGTTTTAAATAATGATGGCATTTAACTTTTGATTTAATTTTTTGAATTTGTTGACATTTTCTTTTACTTTTTGAACATGGCAAACGACTGTTGAATGGTCACACAATGCCAAAAAAAAAGTTGCAAGATGGAATTGTCCTTGGGCCCTCCCACCCACCCTTATGTTGTTGAAATAGGACATGCACACTTTAACAAACCAATCATTTCAGCGACAGGGCCTACCAAACAACTGTGGCTGAAATGATTGGTTTGTTTGGGCCCCCACACCAAAAAAACAATTCATCTCTCCCTGTACAAACTAAACAGGCTCTACTGAGGAAAGATGTCGTCCTCATCCTCAACCTCTGATTCCTCTCCCCCTACAGTGTGTACTTCCTCCTCCTCACACATTATCAATTCGTCCCCGCTGGACTCCACAACCACAGGTCCCTCTGTACTATCTGGAGGGCAGTGCTGTACTTCATTGAGGAATTGATTATTCATTTTTATAAACATCATTTTTTCAACGTTGTGAGGAAGCAACCTCCTTCGCCGCTCACTGACCAGGTTCCCCGCTGCACTAAAAACTCTTTCCGAGTACACACTGGAGGGGGGACAACTCAGGTAAAATAGAGCCAGTTTGTACAGGGGCTTCCAAACTGCCTTTTTTTCCTGCCAGTAACAATATAGACTGTCTGACATGTCTATTTGGATGGTGTCAGCAAAATAATCCTCCACCATTTTTTCAATTGTGACAGCATCCAATGCAGCGACAGTAGACATGTCTGCAATGGTTGCCAGGTCCTTCAGTCCGGACCAGATGTTATCAGCATCCCCGCCAGCGCCTCTTTTAGGAAAACTGAGCTTTTTCCTTGCAGCCATAGATGTGGAAGAAAATGAGGGTGGAGCTGTTGGCATGTCACGGTCCTCTTCAGAGGACAATCTCCTGACCAGCAGGTCTTTGCACCGCTGTAGACTTATGTCCGCCGAAAACAGAGACACAACATACGCTTTAAACCGAGGATCGAGCACGGTTGCCAAAATGTATTCCTCTGACTTTAAAAGAGTGACCACCCTCAGATCCTGGCAAAGCGTACGAAGGGCTACATCCACAAGAGCTACATGCTTGGTGTAATCGCAATGGTTTACCAGCTCCTCCCTCACTTTCTCCAGCTGCTTCTGCAACAGCCTGATCAGGGGAATCACCTGACTCAAGCTGGCAGTGTCGGAACTGACTTCTCGTGTGGCAAGTTCAAACGGCTGGAGAACCTTGCACAACACGGAAATCAGTCTCCACTGCGCTTGACTCAGGCGCATCCCCACTCCTTTGCCTATGTCGTAGGTGGCTGTGTAGGCCTGAATGGCCTTTTGCTGCTCCTCCATTCTCTGCAGCATATAGAGGGTGGAGTTCCAGCGCGTCACAACCTCTTGTTTGAGGTGATGGCAGGGCAGGTTCATGGTTTTTTGATGTGCCTCTAGTCTGCGGTAGGCACTGGCTGAATGCCGAAAGTGTCCAGCAATTTTGCGCGCCACCGCAAGCATGTCCTGCACACCCCTGTCACTCTTGAGGTAATGCTGCACCACCAAATTAATGGTGTGGGCAAAACATGGGACGTGCTGGAAATTGCCCATATTTAATGCCTGCACAATGTTACTGGCATTGTCTGACACCACAAATCCCCATGAGAGTCTAAGTGGGGTAAGCCACTGGGAGATAATTTCCCTCAGTTTCTCTAATATGTTGTCAGCGTTGTGCCTCTTATTAAAGCCTGTAATACACAATGTTGCCTGCCTTTGCACGAGCAGCCATTTTGTAGATGCTGCTAGTGATGCAGCTGTTGCTGTTGCTGCGGAAGGCGATGCATCTACCCAGTGGGCTGTCACAGTCATATAGTCCTTCGTTTGCCCAGAACCACTTGTCCACATGTCCGTGGTTAAGTGGACAGTGGGTACAACCGCATTTTTTAGAGCACTGAGGACACTTGATCGTACTTCTCTGTACATCTTTGGTATCGCCTGCCTAGTGAAGTGGAATCTCGACGGGATTTGGTACCGGGGACACAATACCTCCATTAACCCTCTAAATCCCACTCCACTGATGGCGGACACCGGGCGCACGTCTAACACCAACATTGCAGTTACAGCCGCAGTTATACGCTTTGCAATAGGGTGACTACTATCGTATTTTGTGGTCATGGCAAACGACTGTTGGACGGTCAATTGTTTTGTGAAGGACTTAGCGGTCTTACGACTTCCCCTCTGGGAAGATGACCGACTAACAGCAGCAAAAGCAGCAGTGGCAGTAGTAGGCGTACTGCTGCAGGATTCCTCGGATGAATCCCGTATTGAAGAGGACTCAGTCTGGCTGCTGACTTGGGCTGCAGGACTCAATCTGATGGAGATCGTGGAGGAAGTTGACGAGGAGGGTGTTGCTGGTGTGTATCCAACTGGACCACGGGATTTAGGTGTCCCTGTACCGATGACGGTCCTAGCCCCAGTTCTTGAACTAACCACTGAACTATGAAGGTTATTCAGGTGACGTATAAGGGAGGATGTCCCTAGGTGGGCAAGATCCTTACCCCTGCTTATTTGAGCTTTACATAAGCTACATATGGCCATACATTGGTTGTCCGGATTTGGATAAAAATAACTCCAGACCGAAGAGGTGCATTTTTTGGTCTTCTGACCAGGCATGACTATGGGCTTTTTCATCCCATGGACATCAGCTGTTTCCCCCCCCTGGTGCCTCATTTACAATAACCACATCACCATCCTCATCAAGTTCCTCCACAGCGCCAGCTACATCATCAATAGCCTCCTCCCGAGCCACCTCTTTCCGTACAGTGATGGGAAGGTCAGGCTTGACAACCACCAACACCCTTGGACTCGCCTTGGGGATTTGTGATAATTTCTCTTTAGAAGGCAGAGTTGTTTGCTGTTTTGTTGCTGACAGCATAACTCTCTTCAATTTTTTGTAGGGGGGGAGGAGGAGGAGGGCTAAGATCCTTGGGTGAAGCTGAACCACTAGTCATGAACACGGGCCAGGGCCTAAGCCGCTCCTTGCCACTCCGTGTCGTAAATGGCATATTGGCAACTTTACGTTTCTCCGCAGATGATTTTAAGTTTCTCTTTTTGCTACTTTTACTTAACTTGGGCTTTTTGGATTTTACATGCCCTGTACTAGGAGATTGGGCATCGGGCTTGGAAGACGACGTTGATGGCATTTCATTGTCTATGTCATGACTAGTGGCAGCAGCTTCAGCATTAGGAGGAAGTGGGTCTGGATCTTTCCCTACTTTATCCTCCAAATTTTTGGTCTCCATTATATGTAGCACAAGATACTGCAGAATGTGTGAACTTGGTGATATTGCAGTACCAATGGACTTATACTGCTGGATTGGTTTTGCAAAAATGTAGTTATCATTTTTTTTTTTTTAGTTTTTTTTATAACTTTTTTTTGTTTTTAAAAACTTGGGAATAATGGGTAAATAACTATGCCCTTAGAAGCACAGAGCACAGGACACAGCACCACTGGACTGAACAGGAACACAGCACAGGACCCAGCAGCACCACTGAACTCAGCAGGACAGAGCACAGGACACAGCACCACTGGACTGATACTGCTGAATGTGTGAACTTGGTAATATTGCAAGTACCAATGGGCTTATACTGCAGGATTGGTTTTGCAAATTTTGTTGTAATTAAAAAAAAAATTAATTAGTTTTTTGTATTTTTTTTAATTACTTTTTTTTTAAGTTTTTAAACACTTGGGAATAATGGGGAAATAACTATGCCCTTAGAAGCACAGAGCACAGGACACAGGACCACTGGACTGAACAGGACACAGCACAGGACCCAGCAGCACCACTGAACTCAAAATTGACAGAGCACAGCACCACTGGACTGATACTGCAGAACACAGCACAGCACAGAACTAAACAGCACAGCACGAGAGCTACCAGGACAGAGGACCACCTAACACACCCTCCCTCTACCCTGATCAATGCCCGAGTGAAGATGGCGGCGACTAGCGGGGAATTTATAGGATCCGAGTATCGCGAGATCCGACAGCGGGATTATGACTCCGAGCCTCGGTTTCAAGTTTTCATTTGGCGCCAATACCCGGATCTGTCTCGGATCCGACTCGGATCAGAAACGTTCGGGTGGGCTCGGATTCACGAAATCCGAGTGCGCTCATCTCTAGTAGGAAATACACTGAGGTGCATTTGCATTGAAGGGAGAGAACAAAGCAACAATGTAATTACTGGGGGGAAGACATAAAACATTAGTTACATGGTATGATTAAAAAGAAGACACTAGATGTCAAGGATGCATGGCTGCAGAAAAGCTAAAGACCAAATAAAATTATTCACTGAGCAGAATAATGAATATTTAATAATTGACATGTTTATACTTACCTAAAGATGACTATCATGTTCCCATTCACATCTCTGCACAGATTGCCATTTTAAGAGTGAGGTGCTTCTTTATTTGGAGCAATTAAGTTGGCAAAGTTGATCTGCAGAAATACTATGTTTGCCTACTCTCCCAAAATTTCTGGGAGTCCTCCCAACCAAGCAGGCACTGTCCCGGATCCACCAGTGGCGGGGGTTAATGACAGGATTGGCCGCCATCCGCTCCACTCCCCCCCCCACTCCAGTTGTGTGATATCGTTAATCTCGTTCCCTCCTGCTCTTGCCACCTGGTAATACAAGTTGCCAAGTATGAGAATGCAATCTGAGATTTTTTTTACCTATAGGTCAGTACAGGTCATTTATGGAAGTACAAAACTTTAGGCCTACAGCATAAATGATGTTAAGTGACATCATGCTCCTATTTCTGCATGAATGTGTCTGATTTGTGCAAAGCATATGAAATTTGCAGCTCAAAGTAACGGAGTTCATAGGCAGGGGCTGGCTGGCAGACTTTAGCCTAGGGGGAAAAACACACAGCACTGGCCCATAAGTATTAGCCCATACTTAAAGGGTGGTTTTTGGTACAGTATATACTTATCAATATAAAAAAAGAGGCTATTTTAGCATTGCTTAACCCAGCGATTTTTTTATTACTATGAAATGATAAATCTTAAATAATGAAAGTAAATAAATAATGCAAGAAAAAATAAACCTCACTTTATATTGCATTTTATCCTTTATTCCTTCCCCATGCAGCACCTTTTTATACATACCTGGCTGATTATAATGGGGTGTGTATATATATATATATATATATATATATATATATATATATATATATAACACTTTCTAACTATAAAAAAAAACAATAAAAGCAACAACTAACAGGTATGTCTGTCCATTATCACAGTTTCTCCTTCATCACACTGTGCCCTTTCATCACAGTGTACCCCTACATAAACACAATTCTTGTCTATACAATGTGGGCAACCCCCTCTTGCACCCCAGTCTGTACATGGTGAGTGCAGAGGATCTATGTCTGTTTTTGCTTATACAATGTAAGTCCCATGACTCTTGCACCCCATTCCTTACATTAATTAATTTCAACTTGTGTCAGGTGAGTCCCAGGTCTCCCATGGCTGCTAGTGCTAGTGAAAGACTTGCCTTTAAAAGCTGTGTGCAGGTAAGCCTTAAGCCCAGATAAATAGCATAGCATTTGATCATGTTAGGACTGACCAGAATGGGAAGACTTTGGCGTGAGTTGGTCAGCTTAACATATATTGCAATATGTGGAACTAACATTCCCTGTTTTTAATATAGAACAGTACTTGGTACAGCATTCATTATGTGTTTGGAGAGTGCAGAGTATCCCTGTTTTCCTATATATATATATATATATATATATATATATATATATATATATATATTTATATATATATATGACACTTTCTAACTATAAAAAACACAATAAAAGCAACAAATAACAGGTATGTCTGTCCATTATCAGTTTCTCCTTCATCACACTACTGCCCTCTTCATCACACTGTGCCCTTTCATCACAGTGTCCCCCTACATAAACTCAGTTCTTTACTTACCTTCTGTCTTTTTCTCTTCTGCAGCCACTCCTCTCAGTGCAGCTCCTCACTGGCCCATCACTATTGTGGTTATCGCGGCTGTATGGTCGTGTCACTCACACACAGTAACTTTGTGCTAGAGGGCTCCTGTAGTATAGGGAAGGAACTATGTAGGACTGTCATTACAGAAATGTGGTGCAGGCATTTCCACTGGTACACCAGGCGGCCCAAAACATATGTTTATTGTCCAGCCTGGGGTGCATATGCCCACATGCCCAGTCCACCCTTGTTTATAGGGCTGCAACATTTTGCATGTTCTGTTGGAAGAAAATATAAGTATCAGGGAGTTTTTTTTTAACTGAAAGTGGGATAAGCATGGTAGTGTATCTTGTTTAAAGCTCATACGCATATAAGAGTAAAGCTGAGTACACACAAAATACTAATTTCCTGCACTTAAAAACGAAAAAGGGGGAAATGGTTAATTTGTGGCATCGCAGCATTTATGAAAGTAAAGTAATTATTATTATAATTTATTAATAAGGTGCCACTGATTCTGTAGCACCGGATACAGAAGCAAGTAACAAATATATGAGGCATTAGATGTCAGTAGCAAAGATGAGTGTAACACTATGGGGACTCACACACAGTGCAGCAAAATATGTGACAGGACATACGAGGGACAGGAGACAGATGTGGGACAATAGGTAGAGAGGACCCTGCCCACCAGGGCTTACATTCATGTGATACTAAGTAATAGGCAATTGTATTGCAGGCACTTGGCATGTGCCCTACACCATGGCAGACCTGGTATAGAACAAGCCCAAGTTGCTATGTGGGGACTTTAACAATAGTCAATGCTGTTGTTTTGCCATTTTCAGCTGTTTTGCGCAGTAATTCTGTATGGAATTTTTAAAACATTCACCCCACTGTGCATAACATAAAGAGATAATCGTGCTAAATCAGTTATGACTGCTCCTTTGCAACATTTAATTGGTAGATGTAATTGCAAACAACCCGTCTAATAACACACAGCCCACACTAAACATGAAAACAACAGCGCACATTCCATGACGACTCAGGCGTCGCACAACGTGACGTTGCATAACTCGTTGCCAGGAAACGAGAGTAGTGGCCACAGAAACGCCGCCGTGGAGACCGGGAGTGTAAGGGAGGTAATGGTGCTTTCTTACCTATAGAGTGCTGTATGGATGTACTGGGCGACTCGGACTAGTGATTCAGTGTGTCTGAATATTTATATCCTGCCTGAATGTGGTTTAGCGACATATGTATTCAGTATAGCTGTCGGAATTTATCGAGACCGCACGTATGTCTGTAGATAATTACACTCTGTTTTATCACTGCCGTCCTCATAGCTGATGTATCTGGGCTCTTGATTTCTCCCTTTCCGTGTTTCCACATCTTGCTGGACGTATGCAGCGAGTGGCAACCATGTGACATGTGTATTTATCCCACGGGCACCTTCTGAGGCTGGCAATGGACTATAGTAACTCCAATGAAGCAGTCGTTTCTATGCTTACAACATGCCTAGTTGCAACATTTTAAAACCCTATCCAATGACATTTTCCTGGTGAGCACGCACAATACTGCATCTGACAGAATAAGGGCAATTCTATTGTGCAGTTGGTCAAAGACAAATCTTTGAAACCTGGGAAAATTAGGGACAGTTGACACTTATGGAGGATGCTCTTCTTCGACAGCTGGAAAGCCACATGTTGCCTACCTCTCGTTTAGTTGAAACATATAATATTAGGAAAGTAAGACATTCAGTACTTAGAATACAATGTGCTAGTAAAACATGACAGAAAATATTAAAATCAGTTCAGGTTGAAATGTATATGCTTTATTTAACCTTTCGAATAAATCACAAGGTCATTTGATTTCGTAACGTGAGCACAAATCCGCAGGAGTGAAACGTTTTCTTGTATTGTTTGAAATAGAAGAGCGATCTTTGACTGATCATGGCAGAGGAAAGTAGAAGAATGGAAGAAGATGATAATGGCCCTGGAGCTGCCTTCAAGGTGTTTGTCCTCATGGAAGACTTAATAGAGAAATTGAAACTACTTGACTTTGAAGAAGAAGTGCTAAGAAAACACAATATGAGGCCGGTGTCAAGGTATGGATGATGTATATTGTCCAAATCTTAGTGTGGATGTAGCTTTTTCTTGGCTATCAATACAATCTTTTGTAATTTTTAAATACATACATTTATATTTCTACTACACTGTATATTTTTCTCCATTCATATACATCACACGTTGTGTAAAAACAAATACATGGAGGTCAAACATTTGTAATTATTTGTTTTATTACTATTTTGTCAACAGGTTGTATTTTGCCTTGCCAACAAATCCAGGGGAGCAGTTTTACATGTTTTGTACCCTTGCTGCTTGGCTTATAACTAAAGCTGGACATTATTTTGAACAGCCCCAAGAATATGATGATCCAAATGCAATCATTTCCAAAATTCTCACTGAGCTGCGTTCATTTGTAAGTTTCAAATTGAAAGGACTCTGCTGCTGATGGCATAGAACATAAGTTTCTTTCTGTAATAATTACTTTTTATTTTTCTCAGGATGGTACAGCAGATTTCCCACCTTCCAAACTGAAGGCAGGCTATGGAGAACAAGTGTGCTATGTACTTGATTTTTTAGCTGAGGAAGCTTTAAAACATATAGGATTTACCTGGAAGAGGTAAGATTTTTATTTATTTTTTTATCTAAAATTTGATGTAATGATATGAAAGTAACATTTAAGACTCCCACAACCAGAAAGATGAATGAAATTATTTTGTAAGGTAGCCCTCCTAGTAACTTGCATTATAGGATGCCATTTCTGGCCACCAATGCTCACATTTTTGCTATATATAATGGTAAACTGGGAATAGTTTCTTCTTTCTTCCTTTCCACTCTACTTTTTTGTAGTTTTTCCCAATTTTTTGATACACCCTCTGTGTGATTAATTATTGTATTGCCAATGTTAAAATAACATTGTAACAAAACAAAGCCATAACCTTAAACAAAATATTCTGGCATTTAAAATAATATTAACTTAATTTCCAGTAAAATATAGTTTATATATTAGGTATATTAGGCACTTTGCAGGTGAATTTCTTTTGGGACATTTTTCCTGTACCCACCAACTTCTTAGAGAAGAAAAAGTGCAAACAGCACCAAATGTCTTATAATGTTTTCATGCTAATTTTGGGATTCACTGCAATTTAATAAAGTAATGCACGTAAAATACAGCATTACCAGATATCAATAAGGGGATTTATTTTCTCAAATACACTGGCCATGGACTGGTTACTCTAATTGGATTGAAATAAGTTGCTTTTCAAAAATTGTAACATGTTTATTACGTACATCTTAAGATTTGAGAAAAACTAGTTTAGTAATCCCCAAGAACTCTTTTGTATCTTCTCATGTTAGTGTTCCACTCAATGTCCTTATGTGAGGTTTTACTTTACAGGCCTATCTACCCCTCGGAGGAGTTAGATGAAGAGGTTGCAGTGGAAGACGATGCTGAGCTAACTTTAAATAAAATTGAAGATGAAATTGTTGTGAGTACTATCATATGTGTGTGTGTGTATGTGTATATATATATATATATATATATATATATATATATATCTTTTTTAAGGTTGTTTTTTTGTTACAAGTTCTGCAACTGGCTTTGTGTTGCGACAATATAAAGTTCTTTTTAAGCACTAATGTTCAAAGTTTACATTACTAGAAGTATATTAGCATACATATCTGTAGCTGGCCATATAGGTTGCACACATAATATCTGGCCAGAGCGTCAAGCAATGAGTTCACTGTCCAATTTGGCCACTCACATGGGTGACCAAATTGTATGCTATACGGCTACAAGTCACTTGAGCCAAGTTACTAGTTAAATTCCGTCTTTGTCAGGGCCTCTTGGCTTATCGCACACAGGATAATAGATGACTGCACATGTGGGCTGATAGCGCCCATCTTTTGACCATGTGTTACAACATACCCAATGATGTTCCCAACGTCTTGGGCCTCATATTACAATGCCTTTGGCCAGTGTAGCATTCATCTCCGTAGCATTGCGTTGTGTAAGGTACACATATCTTAAAAAAAACTTCAAGATCTTTGATTATTGCCATTTATCAAAATATGTTTCTTTACGTTGACCTTATCCAATGTGAATGTTTATCCACATCAAGTGTTTTTGCATTAAGTGGCATATACATGTGTGTAAAGCTAAGATTTCAATTGTGTTTTATCAGGAAGAAGGATCAGATGATGAGGAACACTTCATAGATTTAAATGTTCTTAAGGCACAAACTAACAAATTGGCAAGTAACTGTATTTTATATTAAGAGCACTTTGTGTCTGTGTGTTGTATGTACGGTAATTTGTAAACATATATATATTAAGCATATGTAGCTTTATAATAATTGTGGCATGTGAGTTTGGTATTGATGGATTTAACAGAAGTGATCTCTGTTAACCAGGGTCGCCAAGGGGAATTAGGGGCCCTGATATAACAACTTCTTGGGGCCTCCTCCATAGATGCTTAGGACAGATATTTCAGTTTGTGTGCCAGGTGATGTAATCACACCGTGTTTGGGACATGACTATGACTATTTGGCTAGGACGCTCCCTACAAATCGAAAGCTGCATTGCCATATGCATCTTAAGAAAACGCAATATGACTCTAGTGTCAAGATATGGATTTTAATATATATTATAATAAAACATCTAGCCATATTATGGCCACAGCCCACTGTACTTACCTGTGCAGAGGTGCAATCCTGTTGACATCCATCACCATCAGGGTGGAACCGTGGAAGCTTCCTACAGAGTGAGCAGGAAAGTTCTTTGTCTCGTGAGGTAGTGATTACCTCATCCTGCGTGGTTATGAGCTCCGTTTACTCTGCAATGAGCAACAGTTTGGCAACAAATCTGATTTTAATCAGTGGCACTATATTAATAAATGATGATGATGATGATTTTACCCTTTTTATCGCTCCCAAATCCTCTCCCCAGATGTTAAATGGCCAGTAGCCTCAATTTTTTTGTCTTGACTTGTGTTATGTGTCCCTGCACATAAATGGGCCTAGGTCATTAAGGAAAGTAAGGCCAAAAAAGAAGTAAATGGTCTCCGGGGCAAACCATGTTACAATGCAAGGGGTGCAAATTAGTTTATTAATTTTCACATAAGTTAAATACTGGCTGTTTTTTCATCTAGCACACAAATACTTGATAGCTTTATTTTTACACTGAAATTTAAAGTTGATTTAGGACATGCCCTACCCCAAATACGTCTGTCCCCACATTTTAAATTTACCTCCCCTCCAATGCTACATGGTTTTACTCGGGTGCAAAGTTACTCCTTTTTTATGCTTTGCTCTCCTTAATAACTCTGGCCCAAATATGTTTCTACAATCACATAAGATGTTTTATGTGAGTGGGTTTGTTTACTCACAGCAAGTGTGTTCTGTTCTCAGAGGTGACTTATTCAACTCCCTATTTTATCCCTCCTGCCCTTCTCCCCTCTAAAACAATGTCTGATAAGAAAGTATTATTAATAACATTTATTGTTATTGTGCTATGTACCCGTAAGCACTTTACTTTTGGAAAACAGCCCAGTAATAAAACAAGGCTGGGTATTAACAAACTTACAAAGAGATAAGGGAGCACTACTTGCAAGCTGAAAATCTAACTGAAGTATTTCCAGCAACAGTTCGGAGTAGTGCAGATGGAGCTGGGGGTAGACTTGTTTAGTACACAGACATAGGAGAAGTTCTTCTCTGGAAAGACAACAAGAACAATGGTTCTTCTAATTCGCTGTTCAGGTGCTGTCACAGAATGTACTGAAAGTCTTTCTGTATACATTTCATATAACTATTTAATTATAACGCCCTTAGATAAATCATATGGAAGAGCTTTGCAAAATAGTCTAAATGTGCATTCATTATAGTGTGCTGCTAGGACCCCAACTGTAATATGATTTTACAGCTGCCTGATAGAGAAATTAAACATATAAAGCAAATAATGTACTTAAGAAATTTAGTTCTTCTCTTTAATATTTTTTAGTATACTGTACAGACATTCTAGACCCAGACTGTTTACTTGCAGTGAACTAACACGCAACAAAATCTTTGTTTCCTTCAGAAGAATGGTGACTCCTCTAAGCCAGAGGAGATTTTGGAGTCTAATACTGATGCATCAGAATGGTATCTAGAGGTGGAGCGTGTTCTTCCTCAACTCAAAGTGACAGTCAGAACGGATAACAAGGTGAGATTTTATTACTGTCAGTAATGTTTCTGAAAAATAACAGGGTGTAAGTGCCACAAATGGGCTATATTCTATAACAACCATAATCCAACAATTCAGTCTTGCTCTGATTAGCCAATTAAATGTAATATATGATATGGATGCTTTGTGTTACTAAATGTATGTTTTTAAATAAGCCTCATATTCTAAGTATAATATTTACCATATTTCAGATTGCATCACATTTGTCTCTCCAATATGAACAATGTTATTGCAAATTTTCAAAACAATCTTTAGATAAATTACTTGTAAAGGTCCAATAAACAAAAAAATGCTAATTTCTTTATATATAATATTTGCCAGTAACATTAACATCTATATATGCAAATATAAATTGTTAAATATAGCATTTTAATTAGATTTTTATTGTATTGTTGAGCTGCTCTTCATGAATTGCTTAAAATATCAAATAATTTTTATTTTAAGGACTGGAGAGTTCACGTTGACCAAATGCATCAACACAAAGATGGCATTGAAACATCTTTAAAAGAAACAAAGGTGATATAAAGTTGATTTAATTTTATCTGTAAATTATGAGTGGTAAAAATGGAACTAGAAGAAAGTATAATGTTAAAAACTAAGACTAGCCTGACAAGAGTCTCTATTTCATTGTAGACAAAACCGTAATAATAGCAACTGCATACAGAAGTAGTAGGCAAAATATTCCATCCATTTCACTGCTTATCTATTTGTAGGTCTAACTATTTAATAGCATGCAATATTCTGGGTATTTCAAGTGAGAAATAGAATTTACTTTCAAATGATTAGAAATGAGTGTGGCATCATTTTTCAGATGTTTTCCATCTTTCTCTCTGTGCCTGTGACACCGCAGGGAGATTTGTTGGAAATTGGCCCTTGGTCACATAAGGCTGTACCTGTGCAGAGTCCATGTACAAAGGCAGGGAACTTTTTGTATAACAATTTTTTTTTCTCTCATAAAGCCCCACCAGCATTAAAATCTAGCATCATCTTATTCAGTTTAGCCACATCATATCTATATGGGAAGTCTACCTCATTATGTCAATTTATATGAAATGTATTGTCAGGGTTACCTGGACAAGCTTCACAACGAGATCAGCAAGACTTTGGAAAAAGTGGGCAGTCGTGAGAGGTATATTAACAATCAGCTTGATCCCTTGGTCCAAGAGTATCGAGCTGCACAAGCCCAGCTAAGTGAGGTACTCTTAACTGTGTACATTATACTTAATTTGCAAAATCCACATATTAACCTTCATACTCAGGTTTTTGCTTTTCTCATGGCAAAAATGTGCATCTCCAGTTGCATATTGCCTCTTTTGAACAGTTTAAATCAGTAGTATCTTGGAAAAACATTTTGATGTACTGTCACTGATTAGATATGACGCTGATGCTCTAGAAAACAAAGTAACTGCACGGCCATTTCTGTGAAGTGATGGCTTGTGAACTATAAACTGAAAAGAATGAAAATAAATATACAGGCGCACTTGATGAATTCTATAGTGTGTCCCTGAAATCAATATTCGTATACACTCTGCTCACCCAAATGGAGTTTGCCAATCCTCGGTAAAAACTATAAACATTGAAGCACAGAGTGTATATTCAAAACTTACAAAACAATATATTAAATTAACTTGTGGGACATCACATTAAAAATGTCAGAAGAAAAACCTAAATTCATTCCCAAGATTGTTTTACACTGTAATGTATTAAAACATATAAAATCATATAATAAACTTTTTTTTAATTTCCAGAATGGGCTGTTATCAAGGTGTTTACATGGGAATAATATAAACATATTAACAGTGAATATTTCATAGAAACATATGTCTTCAGTGCACTAGACAATATCACTGTTACACCTTATGTATTCAAAAGTAATGTCTGTTACGATGATTAAAATATAAGGCTGACTCAGACTTAGCCTGTCAACAACAAAAGTCTGAATAAGAGACTTGCATAAACCATAAGTTGATTGTTGTGGATTGGTAATTATGACCAATTAAAGAACGGTGTCCAGGTCGTAGATGCACAATTAAAAATACAAAGATCTTATATGCAGAACAAGCGCTTGTTCTAACCCTACCTGATACAACTTTTGGTTTATTCAAGTTTCCTATTCAGACTGTTGTTGAAACTCTAAGGGGCATATTCAATTAGCTTTCCGGTTCGTGTTACCGCGAATCCTGCGCAGTATTGCCGGTAATACGGTACCGCAATAACGCAGATTTTTGTACGCAACCCTATGGGGTGCGAACGAAAATCCACGTTATTGCGGTACCGTGGATTGACTTCGCGGGCCGTTCCGGCGCGATCCCGCGAACCGGAAAGCTAATTGAATATGCCCCTAAGTCTGAGTCGGTCTCGTATTAATAAAAATATTACTTTTGAATATATAAGGTGTAACAGTGATATTGTCCTGTGTACTGAGGACATATGTTTCTATGAAATATTCGCTGTTTATATTATTCCCATAGAAGCACCTTGATAACAGCCCATTCTGGAAATGAAATGTTTTTTATTCTATGATTTTGTTTTAATACCAACCTAGGGAACCTATTTAGTTGTTTTTTTTTTTCTGACCTTGTTTTATGTGATGTTCCGTGAGTTAATTTAATATATTGTTTTCTAAATTTTGGATATACATTCCGCACTTCCCTTTCTCTAATTTTTATAGTATAAACAGAATGTCTTGCATTTCATAAAGGCAAGGCAGCAACATTTTAGAATGATTTATGGAGCTCCCCATTTTAAATGCACCACTACCATAATAAAATCACACTGTTGTCTTAAAATATGATTAATAGCCATTACTGCAGGATTGTATTCAAGACTATAGGGCCAACAGTAAGAGTGTGTGAAAATGTCTGTGTTGGCAGTAATAGTTCTTGGCTTTTGCTGATCCTCAATGAAGTCCATTTCACAGAATAATAGAAAAACATTTGTTATTGGAATGATAAACAACCATAGATTCAGAGGCGGAACTAGCAAGCTATAGGCCCCTGTGCAGGGAAGCAGGGAGGAGGGAACCTGGGCTCCTGACCCTCTGCTATGCAGCAGGCCCCATTATCTCCATGGGCCCCAGTGCACTGCATCTGCCACACCAATGGTAGTTCTGCCACTGCATGGATTCCTCGATATTACCACAGGTATAATGTATATAAATATTTTTTTTAAACATTTCTGAGATATTTAATTTATGATCTAAGTCGAATACCACCTCATAAAGGCCACTTGTTTTGGAAGCTCCATTTTCAGCATAATCTCTGTGGTATTTCCAACACATTTTATTTATTCCAGAGGTGCACAATGCAAAACTAGTGAACTACAGTAATTTATTTACTTGATAGGTATTTAAACATAGTTTTGTAAATATCACTTTTAATGTTCTTTAAAGCTTGACGCAAGTAAATAAATGTATTTTGGGTTGAAATATTAAATTGTCACAGGGCTTGAATTTGCTTAATTGCAGTTGTGTATATTAAATGTTTTTTTCTTTTCCTGCATGTGTTGCAAATAAGGACCTGTATTATTATATTGTCATGTGTGGGCAGAAAAATTACACCTTACTCTAAATATAAATGTTTTATTTGATATCTTTGTTTTTCCTCTTAGTTAAAAGAGCAATACCACGAATTAACCACAAAAGTAACAGAAAAGACAAGAATCCTGTCAGAGGTAAAGCCTTTATATATTTTCATGCCCTGATCTATTTTAATGTCTACATATTCCCAACATATCACCTTAGGTGACATCCTATGATACATTGTCATATAAACAGTGATTCCCAGCCTTTGTGCCAGGACACATTGGTTTGGTATAGTAGATGGGTGAAAAGTCTTAAAATAACAAAAGTTGAACATATGTAATGGTATTAGTGATATTTTTAATTAACATTAAAAGACATAAGCAAGATCTACTCTACTATACAATTATTCCATTCTAGTATAGGAAACTATAAACTACAATGAAAACAAATTCTAAATATAGTTGTATATGTTTTATTTTTAAAGCTGAATGAAGAGTTAGAAAAAGTTAAGCAAGAAATTGAAGAGAAAGGAAGTAGTATCACTGATGGTGGTAAGTTGTGATATTGTGCTTATAAGATACAGTTCCATAGTTGTGATTCACCAGATGAACCTTTTCCCAAGGCCTGTCGGGTAGATCCTCTAGTGTTATTTTATTGCTTTACTACGTAGTATCCTTCCCCAGGAAGCCTGTTTACCCAGGTGAGAATATATTTAACAATGGTATCCATTATATAGCAATCCACAGCCACCTGTATGTAGAGCTGTTTCACTGACATTCCTTTGATAAATTGATAATGCTTGCATTGAATAGTTCCTCCTGTAAACATAAACTGTGTTTATCCATATGTGGGCAACATGGTTTGTGCCAAAACACAGGGGCATAAGTAGAGTCTACTGGGCTTGATAGGAAATTGTGAAATATTTGCTATCATTCCTTCCTAAAAAAAATCCACCTCCATTGAGGTCAGTTGGCAGATCCAAAGCAGAAGTACAGTCTGTAGTATGTGATATGAAAGGCTGTATGTTGTTATCATTTGTTCCCTTCCTTTCTAAAGTAACTTAGGGGGTCTGCAGTTACAAGTTAGAAATGTGATGAGTTTAAGAGATGTTAGAAGTATTTCCTGCAGCCCAAGTATTCCCAGCAGTTATAGGGGCCTGAACTCTGTCAAACTATTTCCACTTCTGGCAGTACAAGGGCTACTATAGCTATTAGGAAAGCACACCTTGTTAAAAGACCACGAAATGCCAAATTTTACATTATCATGCAGGTAAAATACATTAAGTGTTAATCTGACATTCCACTGTAGCTTTGTTGACTATTACCCAGGGCCGTCTTAAGAAAATAAGGGCTTTTAGTTGCTCTGGCTGCGTCACTCCTCAGATCAGGCAGACATGAAATGAAGTGAGACGTCAGACTGCCGCACGGTACTGTGGAACACCATACAGCAACAGGCAGCCTAGCGATTGGTTGCCAGTTGCAGCACGGTGGCTCAGTGGTTAGCACTTCTGCCTCACAGCACTGGGGTCATGAGTTCAATTCCCGTCCATGACCTCATCTGTGTGGAGTTTGTATGTTCTCCCTGTGTTTGCGTGGGTTTCCTCCCACACTCCAAAAACATACTGGTAGGTTAATTATCAAAATTGACCTCTGTCTCTCTGTCTCTCTGTCTCTCTGTCTCTCTGTCTCTCTGTCTCTCTGTCTCTCTGTCTCTCTGTCTCTCGTGTGTGTGTTAGGGAGTTTAGACTGTAAGCTCCAATGAGGCAGGGACTGACGTGAATGAGTTCTCTGTACAGCGCTGCGGAATCAGTGGCGCTATAGAAATAAATGATGATGATGATGATGATGATGATGGGCTTTACATGCCCTTTAACGAATCGCTTAATGTGCAATTCAGATCAGTGGCTGCGCAAATATTTTTATTCGGAATGAACATATTCATAATATCACTGGTTATCATATAATCTCGTATTTTGCAGCTCCACTTGTGAAGATGAAACAAGCTTTAACAAAGCTTAAGCAAGAGACTGTACAGATGGATATCAGGATTGGTGTAGTAGAACATACACTGCTTCAGTCAAAACTCAAAGAAAAATCAAATATGACTAGAGACATGCATGCTACAATCATTTTGGAATCTTCAATTGGAGATTATTAATTGTCTGGAATATATTTCTTTCATTTATTATGTGTATATATATATTTTTTTTTTTATATATTTCAGATTTATAATTTCACAAATGTATGTATTTTTTTTGTATAATACATTGTATTTGAACAGGTATGTTTTTTGAGAATAAATATTTATTACATAGGTTGCCTACTTACAAATAAAATATTTGATTTTACTGTATATCTTACAATGAATAAAATGCATACATATATAAGTAAATAAGCCCATAGAAATGTAACAACCAAAGCTAAATTTACTTCTTTTGAATCTGTAGGCACAAAACCTTTGGTGTCCTAATGCCTGACTATTAATTGAACACACCCAGTCAAATTTAAAGACATAAGGAATTATGTAGTAAGGCATATTCTAAAGTATCATTATCTAAAGGTCTTATCTGCAATGGACACCCTACCTATTTCTCATTCTTCTCTATGGGCACTGGAGACACTGGTATATAGAGTGTGGTGAAGGGGAGCTTGGGTACTTTTAATTTAAAAACCAAAAGCTCAGGCTACTCCCTATAGCTCCATTGGCTGATAGTACCGCAGTTTAATTTAAGTGCCTGCAGGAGCCAGGGCTTTCTCTTTTGTAGCTGCCAGGGCACCTTAATTTCTATGTATTCATTTTGTTTTATTTGGTGTAAAGTTTTTGTTTTTTTATGGGACACCTGCTTGACCATAGTGGCGGCGAGTGCACGCAGCGGGCAGTGGAAGTACTGTAATATGGCTCTCCTTATGCCCTCTTCCAGCATTGGAACGTCTCCGTAGCGGGCCCGGTATTTTCCGACACAGGTAGTGACCGAGATCCCCGTGCCTGCAGCCATTGGGTGCCGTCTGCAATCTGGAGGTGTAAGGGACACGTTAGGTTGCTCCCCGCTTTGGAATTGCTGGATTCTAGGGGAGGGTGCAATCATTGTACAGCACCTCTTCCTTGGCAGGCTTCCCACTCTGGAAAGCCTGCCAAAATTTGCAGAGACATAGAGGTGGAGATTCTAATTGGGTTTAGCTTGTTAAAGGGCTGTGTTTTTTCTTCTTTCGCTGCTTTTACACTATCTAAGCTATCTGGTCTGTCTCTGTATTGCAGATCCACACCCTTCATAGGCTGTGCTCTGCTAAAGAAAATTTTTCTTATTTCAATTGTCCTTTGTTTCCCTCACTCTTTATTATGTCTGGGAAGGTGAGCGCAACCAGGACTCAACCTGGAGGAGGTGCAGTGACAAAGGTTTTTGCCTGCGCTAAGTGCCATTCTAAGTTACTGTTTGCACGGTCTGGCCAGAAGACGCTATGTGTGGCGGAGGATCAGTGTCCGCACGTGCCAGTGGGGACTGCGCTGAGGTGGCAGAGCCAGCCTGGGCAAGGTCTTTGAGAAGGGAGCCCTCTCAGCAGTTCATCGCCAGTAGAGATCTAATCTTTAATCCACCCTCTTCTGCTTCTCTTTCTGGGTCCACGGAAAATTTTGTGATCCTTCTAGATCTCAGGAACAAGGAGCTTCAGGTCACACCATCTTGGACTCAGCACCTTGCTGTCACAGAGCAGGCCATCAGGTCCTGTCACTTACCGCTCTGCTGTCTTTCCAAGCTGTCCCTGTGGTCCTCAGGCTCTGCTGGTTTCAGATCTCTCTGCAAGATGCTGCCCAGTCTGTCTCCACTTCAGAGACCCCTCCAGAATCAGGGTATGGATGCTTCCATTTTGGATTTGGTCACATGATTCAACTCACCTAATCTGGATCGCAGCCTCCATTCCAGGTTTCATTCCAAAACCAGTTACTGGGAGCTGCCATCTTGGATATAGTCACCTGCGCCATCGCCATCTCACCAACTCAGAGTGCTGCTTCTGCCCAGCTGACCGCAGTCTCCGATCAGGAAACAACTACTACTATAAAAGGACTTCCTGGAGCCCTTACCTGTTGACAATGCAATGTTGTATTTCCAAACGTCATCCTGGTTCCCAGCAGTCTTTAGTCTTTATATTCCATCAGCTCAGATAGTGCAGTCTGCATTTCGGCTTCAGTCCGGCTCCAGCAATCTGGTTCCATTCCAGTTTCCAGCATTCCAGTCCCAGCATTCCGATTCCGTTCTGGTTTACAGCATTTTGGTTTCATTCCGGATTCAGCAATTCAGTTCCTGCCTGGTCTCCTCTGCTAGTTTATCACCACCTGTACTTGTCCTTTCACTTACATGCAAAGAAACATAATCAGGCCACCCAGCTTTGTGTATGTAGTCACCAGCCTAACTCCAGACACAACCCAGTATGGGTATGGACAAATCCTCAGGCATGACACTTGCTAAATCGGTGCACGGTCTAGTTCAAGTCTCATTATCCTTGAAAAAGATTTTGCATTCGGTGTCCACGTCCAAAACCCAGAACTCTCAGCTTCCAGTCTGTATTATAGTGGAACGCACCGGAAGTACCGTCTTGAGTACTTCCGGTCGTTGCGATTAGCATTGAGCAAAATAGACCTGCTATTCTAAACTTTATTGAGACATGGACAAAAAATGGAAATGACGTGTTGGCCTCTGATCGTCTTTCATATCAAACCCTAAAGATCATTGGTTTAAAAAATTGTTACTGATATTTATTTATTTTACAACTAGCTTTTCAGGTCAAATTTTGACATTTGCAGTTCATACATAGTTTGATAAGGAGAGGCGGATTCTATGTATTATTGAATTATGTAAACATATATATATATATATATATATATATATATATATATATATATATATAATTTCAATGATGTTATCCATGAGAGGTGAACTCTCTTGGAGTGACCTCCTAGGCTGTGCTGAGTTCACACGTAATAATCATATACACACTTCTGCTCTATCCACTCCCTTTTTTATGATCTTTGGCAGACATCCGGTGAAACCTACCTTGGTGCAGGCTCCCGTCCCCTTGGTTCCTGCCTTGAACTACTTAGTGCAGGATTTTTCTTGAATATGAACAGAGCAAGGCTTCTTGAGGCTTCCCAACGATATATGAAAGCTCTGCTGACCGCCGCCGCAAGAATTTCCCTGTACTTCGTGTTAGTGAAGGGATATAGTTATCCACCCGCAACCTTAAGCTCCACAATTCTTCCATGAAATTGGCTCCGCGCTATATTGGCCCCTTCTCTGTCAGTCAAGTTATTAATGCTGTCTCCTATAAACTTTCTTTACCTCCCTCTCTAAAGATTCATAATTCCTTTAACATTTCATTACTCAAACCTCTGGTCCCCAACAAATTCTTTAGAGAACCCTCCACCCCCCCTCCTATCAAAAGTTCACTTGGTGACAAATATGAGGTCCAAAGAATTAAGGAAGTATGCTCCCCTTGAGGCAAGACCCAGTTTCTTGTACATTGGAAAGGTTACGGCCCTGAGGAGAGATCCTGGGTGGATAAGGACAAATCTGATCCTTCTCAGGGGGAGAGAAGAGGAGGGGGTACTGTCAGGCATCGTCCCAACATTGCTCCAGTGGAGCGGGGATGGACGCCTGTCAAGACAGAAGGTCCACTAGTGAGGATGCAATGAAATTCCCAGCAGCAACGGAGTCTAGGAAAGCAGAGGTATTTAACTGACCAGAAGGACAGTGGAGGGTCACCGGAATTGCACAGATATTGGATATGTGAAGGTTAGGAGAGACTTTAGAGGAACCTAGCCTGATGTCCCTGGAACAGGTTAGGAATTGACATTTCCTGAACGCTTGGGACAGGAATTAAGAGGGTGCCCGGGTTCGGCACAGTAGCTGCAGAGATTATTTTTCACTCTCCTTTCCCGTTTTTCAGGAGTAAGATAAGAACGTCCTAGTTGCATGGGCTTGTAAGAGGAGATTGGACACTAGACACGGGGTGCCTGTTTAAAGATAGGTCTACGCGTGGGTTCCTTCTAGGACATTTTCTCATGGAATCGAATATTTACGCTGTTGCATAGAGAGATCAAAGCATCAAGTGTAGAGGGGAGCTCCTGAGTGGCTAGTACGTTCTTGATGCTGTCAGAAAGACCCTGCCAAAATGCTGCTACCAAGGCCTTGTCATTGTGCCAAAATTCAGAGGATTGTGTATGAAAATGGATAACATAGTGGCCTACAGAACGGGAGCCCTGGCGGAGCCGAAGGATACTGGAGGCATCAGAGGAGACCCGACCTGGCTCATCAAAAATTTTGCGGAAACAGGACATAAAAGCAGCACTGTTCTGAAGCAGTGGGTCATACAACTTCCAGAGGGGAGAAGCCCAAGCCAGGACTGAATCCGAGAGCAGGGAGATGATAAAGGATACATTTGCTCTATCGGTGGGAAAGTTCTGATAGTAGAAGCTCGAACTGAATAGAGCACTGGTTTAGTAACCGACGGTACATCTTGGTTATTTGGCGGCCATGGGAAGCCGTAAAGTAGAGGGAGAAGCAGGAGGATGCCCTGCTGCACGGCATTCAGCAACAGCTGCTGGAGGTGGAATGGAAATGGATCCATGTAAGGAGTCCAGCCGGGAAGCCAGTGTTTAAAGACACTGAAGCAGCTGGAGTTGGGTAGCATCTTGCTGCTCCCCCCTACCCACCAGGTGTTGGAGCAGATCCTTGGCAGAGAATTCTCCAGAAAGATCCATGTGGGCCAGATTTTACTGTCATATTTCTAGACAAGACTTTTCAGGTCTTTTGCGATCTGCCTGATTTAATACTGACTACCACTGAGATGCGGAATGTAACGGGGTGAAGGTATTCATCAGGGACTCCAGCAAGGAGTTTGGGTCTTGGGTGCTTCAGCCCTGCAAGCCGCGTTTCTCCGGACAGACACCAAGTGAGACCGGTTGGAGATGGTGAAGGCTTAGAGGTAGGGTAGGAACGAGGATGACCAGAAGAGCTAGGAAGCTGGAGACTCTGGTTATCCAGGTATGATGGGTGACTGCAGGCATGGGATGCCTGGATTGCCAAGTTAAGCTGAGAAGCTGGTGACTCTGGTTTTCCGAGTTTGACAGATAACTGCAGAAATAGGATGTCTGGATTGCCAAATAAACTGAGAATCTGGAGACTGGTTTTTCAAATTAGACAGGTAACTGCAGGGAGCTAACTAACCCTCAGCTGAGCAGGTTGAAGGACAAGAAGAACTGGAAATTTGGGAGAGGCGCAGGTGCCTTAAATACCTGAGAGAGGTGAATGAGAGGAACACAAATCAGCCTACAGTTGAATGCCAGAGCAGATAAAAAAAATGCGCAGACCCGAATCCAAGATGAATGTTGGGAGAAGCGGCTGGTCCGGTACGTGACAGGTACCCTTAAATGTTAAATGTTTTGATCAAAATATGAACCAATACCGCATGTTGGTATTTTACTACATACACACACATATATATGCAGTGTTGAGGACAAGCGCTAACAATGACTGTACTATTTTTTTTTTGTATTCATATAGGGCATTCATATTGCCATGCAACTGGTATCATTTATAATATAAGATTTTCCTGTCTCTATTCAGCTGATCAAGTAGTTAACCCATTGTAAGCGCTGCCATTGAGTAAGCAAAGGTAAATGTTATCTAACAAACTATCAAACATAGACATGGTGTCTAAATTACAAATATTACTCTATGGGTCTCTAACCTGAATTAGCATATCATAAAAACCTCAAAAGTGGATCAATCCTTTAACTTTTCAGTAAGTTAGTTAATCACACAATGGTAACTGATCCGAACTATCCTGTGAACCCCGCTGTCAGCCAATGCACCATGACGCTTACAGTTCTTCTGCGTATTGTCATGACTACCGGTTATAGTCATAAGCTTGTAGAACAGGTGGTAGAGGTCTTTGCCTTTAGCAGCCGCCTTTCCCATAGAGCTTGATGTGCTCACGGGTACTCAGATGCCCCCAGGTCTCATGCTCTGTGTAGTACAAGTCTATGGTTTAAACCGTACTGCGGCAAGGAAATGGCAGCACAAGGCAAATGACGTCAGGGGCAGGCCAAGGTCAAAGGGCACGGGCAGTCAGCGAAGTGGGGTCCAGGCAAAGGGTCAGGTCCGGCAGAAAGACAGAATATCCGAGTCACGGGCAGGAGTCGGGGTCACCAGCAGGGAATCATAATCCAATAAACAAGCCAAAGGTCATACACAGAAAGGTCAATCCAGAGGTACAGCAGTACAGGAACACAGAACAATCAGCAGGTCAGCAGCCAGGAAACTGAACGCTATAACTGGGAGGGAGGCTAAGCCCTCCCTGCCTTAAATACAGATAATGACCAATCGGGAGCAAGCTCCATAAGCAGAAAATGAGCCCCAGCTGGTGTGTGTGTAAAGTGCGCATGCGCCCGAGCAATGTAGTGAATGCTCACTACATTAATTATTTGCACACGCGCCCGGCTTTGTTTGCCTGCCGGGACGCGTCATGGGCTGAGGAAGCGTCCAACCGTTGCCCTGGCAATGGTCGGTTAGAGGTGGAAGTGACGTCCAGGTCGTCGTGACGTCCAGATCGTCATGACGACGGCCGGGGCGAGAGGAAGTGAAAAGAAGCGTGCCGCAGCGCCTTGTAGTAAAGCCACGGCTCGTGACAGGTGTGTCATACTAAAGAGTCTGAGTTACTCTGTTCTCAGTGTGAGATGGCCACACTGCCCACTTCCTTGAAGCATGCAGAACAAATAGTGTTACCTAAGCTGACCTGGTCCAGTAGCTTAAGATACCTGTTTATGAGTGCAGGACTTGAGTAATGGATAATTGGTGCATTTTTATGTCAACATGCAGATTATGAATGGCATAATGGATACCCTACTGTTATTTATAAATTTTAAGGATATTGGACATTACCACTCCATGACCATAGAAAAAGCCCTAGGCTGCAAGTCAAGGACCGTCTAATATCATTAATAGTTTAAAGTAGGGAATACTTACACCTAAGCCCCTAAGTTGGGGGTGCTGTATCTATCAATAGCATGTGTTTAATTGTATAGCAATATCTAGCTCTCTTCTGTAGTCTTGAAGAGATCAGGGAGAGAAAGGACTGCAAGAGGCATACAGTTTGTGGAGCCAAGTCTTTATTGAAGGAAGCTGAAAAAGTTTTTGCACAGTATATAGATCACAGCCAAAGGGCAGAAATCAGATACCATAACTGTATATTTAACTTATACTGGTATGCTAGCTGATTGGCGCTTGTTACTAAAGAAGATCTATGTGCCATACACAGCGCCGGTGCTAGGGTCCTTGGCGCCCTAGGCACAGTGTGAAAATCTCCGCCCCCCCCCCCCCCCCCCCCCCCCCTTCCTTTAAAAATCGCCGCTGCGCTTCCCTCCCCTCAGATTTTTCAAGGAATGGGCACAGGTGGAAAAACCTCATTCTAACTTCAACAGTTTGGACAGTAAGGGGTATATTTGCTAAACGACGGGTTTGAAAAAGTGGAGATGTTGCCTATAGCAACCAATCAGATTCTAGCTGTCATTTTGTAGAATGTACTAAATAAATGACAACTAGAATCTGATCGGTTGCTATTGGCAACATCTCCACTTTTTCAAACCCGCAGTTTAGTAATTCTAGCCCTAAGTATCCTTTTGATGGCAGTGAAGCTATGGAGTTTGGTACCTTGTGTGTCCAGTATGTCATCCAGAATTACTATTCCTATTGAGAATGCTGATTCTCCTAGGGATCTCATTAATAGGAAGATGTAGAGGAGTTTTAAGAAATTGCATATTTCTTCTGTAATCACTCTGAAATTTGGTGTCTCTCTCACTTCAGTGGCGAGGACACTTAAATTATGGGAAGAGACAAATCAGAAAATTCCACTATGACTATTGCCAGGATCAGCCCCCATTTATACCAGTAGGGGATATACATATGCAAACATAAGGGCCCACTCTTTTACAGATCAGTGGGTATTAAACGTTGTAAGAAATGGGTACAAGATAGAGTTTTATCAGTATCTAAAAAGGAACCTTTTTGTGCGGTTCAGTGTTCCGTCATCAAGGGCAGAATTGGTAGCCTTACACAACAGTCTACAAACTTTAAAAGAGACTCATGTAATTTCTCTTGTTACTGCAGGTCAAGAAAGCACATGCTTTCATTCCAGACTCTTCCTTGTGAAGATTTAAAGAGGAACAGTAAGTTTGTCCATACTAAACATTTCCTACAGGAGTCTGTGAATTCTATTATCATGTCCATAGCCAAAGAGGATTTTCTCATATCCTTAGATCTTCAGGATGCCTATTTTCATATTCTTGTGGCAGTTCATCACAGAAATTTTCTCAGATTTTGCATCCTTGGTCAACACTTTCAGTTCACTTGCCTGGCCTTAGGGCTGGTGATGTCTAAGGGTTTTTACCAAGCTGTTAGTCACATTTATGCAGAATTGAGGATTCAAGTTATTGCCTTATCTGGATGACATTTTTGTGGTGGGGAATTTAAAACACAGTGTCATTTGCAAGACTGCTCAAGCAATACAGTTTATAGATCAGCATGGCTGGATTGTGAACAAGTAAAATGTCATCTCATCCTATCATACCAGATACAGTTCCTGGAGGTCCAGATAGACACCATACAAGCCAAAGAGTTGTTATCGCAGAAAAGCTGTATCAAAATCCAGTGCAAGGCATTTAGTCACAAAGACAAAAGCAGTTCAACACTTTCATTTTCATCTAAGATTCACATATCTCAGAATATTCTTAGACAACAGGACAGAGGTTTCCTTCATAAATCGGCAAGGAGGAAGAAGCAAGGATCATGTCACGAGCATAGATGAACCTGAAGTCACATTCAGCATCACATATAGAAGGGAACAAAACATAACAGATTACCTTAGCTAAAAGCAGATTCACCAGATGAGTGGTCCCTTTATTAGGAAGTGTTCCAGCTATTGATAAGAAGATTCTGTCTTCCTCAAGTGGACATCATAGTGACAAGAAGAAATGGAAAGGTACCCAAGTTTTTCACTTGCCACAGGGATCCAGAATCTGAAGGAATGCAAGCTCTGACAGTTCCATGGACATTCCAGATGGGGTATGTCTAACCTCTGTTTCCACTTATCACTTGCATGCTAAGAAAGATCCAAAAAGCAATTGGCAGAAGTTATAGCATTTCCAAAGTAGTCTCTTTGAAGGACACAGGTTCCATACGACTGACTAACATAAATGTATGCTTTACCACTTTGCCTATCCTGTACAGTGTTCACCTGCCACGTTAAAGGTTGTACCAGCCTCTGGACGGCAAACCATGCCGGTTTCACTCTCACCAAGCATCTCTTGTTAACTCCGAGGTTGAACCACAACACCCGTACCATACCAAGGCCCATCAACATATGGCACCAAGTACATCCAGACCCGAACCACAGCCCGTACCATGCCACGGCCCTCGAACATATGGCACCCAGGATATCTAGAGCTGAACCACAGCCCGTACTATGCCACGGCTTGAATTCTTTGCTGGCAAATTAATACCTCCGGGGTTGAACCATAACACCCGTACCATACCTTCGGGCGTATCTCCTTGTTGGTCCAACATACCTCCATGGCTGAACCACAGCACTCGTACCATAAAATGGCATTCGCTCCCTGTTGTACCAACATACCTCCGGGGTTGAACCACAACACCCGTACCATACCAAAAGTCTGTGTCTCAATTGGCTCCTCATCCCTTCGGCCTGAACTTACACTCCATCATCAGACTTCCCGCTACATACCTTGGCCATTTGAACTGAAACATGAGATTCTCTACCATTAGCAAGTAGCGAACACTTGCACCAGAACTCAGGGTTGGGCGGGAGGGATTGGTGTCCTGGACCAAGAGAGCTAACTCCACCCCCACTCTTTTAAACTGATCCCTTATCCCTGCCCCTCATGACACTTGTTTGTACATTACCACACCTACTCCTTTTGTTATCCCTTAGTTATCAAAATGGTTACCCACACCAAAGCTTTTGGTTTTCCCTTGGGCTTAATCCAGCCCTCAGTTCTCACACATTATTTCAACTTTTATACATACACACCTATACATACACACATAGGTACATACACAGTAAAGGATTCTTGGAGTTACCTGTATACCATAGTTTCCTACTCTCCCAGAATGTCCAGGAGACTCTCGAATTTCATGGCAACCTCCCGGATCCTGCCCACTTCGTTAGTGAAGTGGGTGGCGGCGGGGCTTAGTGACGGGATTCCGCCCCCTGTTGTAATAGGCTAACGTGGTGTCCGTTTAGGGGGCGGGTCAAAATGGCACGAATCTGTGATCCCCGCCCCCAGGCACTCGGGATGTCCCGGAGGCCAACCCACAAAAGTTGGCAAGTATGATGTATACACAAATAAAGGATTGATAAAATACGGTAAGGTAACTCAGTGACATAATGGGGTAACATATTACTAGGAAATTCACTTCTGAGAGTAGTTTAGTAACATCTTACAATATCTTGCCTGGCAAACTATATGTAGTGTATTTATCATCTCTGAGTTATCTCTGCAAAGTAAAAGATTTTGTCCCCTATGTTTGTTTATGTGTTTCTGATAACTGAAAGGATAAATGAAGACAACTGTGGGGATTTAGCAACTAACACGGATTTGTGTGCTATTGTATGTGGAGGTCAATGGATGTGTGATACTTGGGCGGTTTAGAACACGATCAAAAGGAGTCATGTGAGTAGCTCTCACAGATTCTAAGTTGGAAGGTTTTAGCGTCAGCTGGGACTCTCTGTCTTTGGTTGTAGTGGTACAGAGTGAATGTTTAAAAAGGTTGAGTACAAAGATGCCTCCTTAAAACATCTGAGATGTTGCTGGTTTCATAAATTTTGACTTGACGAAATGAGCGGAAAAGCCACAAATTGCATTATGTCCCATTAATTTGAGATTAGTTATTAGTAAAATGTATGAAATTTGTCTCATTATTATTAGGAATAATACATGTTTCCTACTACAGATTCCATGTTTAATTATTTTTTGGAAACAAATATAACACTTGACAAACTGTTTATGAGCTAGATTTCCATTGGCTGAAAAGCCAGTGTGAATTCCTACATGACATGGGAATTACACCAAAATGTTAAAAATGACTACCGGTTTCATAAGAAATTCATTTTGAATGACAATCGAAACTGGTACACACAAATATGATTGTAATAGTATGGAATGATATCTCTGCACATTCAAGTTTTTTTAAAAAGGTTTTGAGGTCTATTGAACAGACAAACACGTTTTACAAGTAAACAGCTGATTTATTATCAGAAATAACTACAAGAATACAGTATCAGCCAAACTTTCATAATGTGGTTTATAAATAATATGGCTCTCAGATGTTAGATGTTTGCCAACATTGACTTAAACTATAAATAACTAGTATACATTTTTATTGAAAAGAACATCCAAATTTATGTAATACATATATATTTTTATTTCACAAGTTTTTACTGTACAATGCAGATAACAACGAGACAATACATTTTAGAATATTTATTCATAAAATAGTTTGCTAGCTTTAAAATGTCTGGAAAATTCCCAAATATCCTGCACCCCATCAGGTGTGCTGGGGAGGAGGGGAAGAGCATCATCTCACTACTGACAACGGCATTTCTGCCTTTACGCTAGTTGTGTCTTGCAGGTTTGATATTGACATTTAGGATGGAGATCTTAATGCCTTATAAATAACATTCCACATTAGTAGTACTTACTTTTATTTTTCAATACATTAACAGGAAAACATTTATGTATAGGTTATTCTGGTTCACTTCTATTATTTGGAATATGCTATTTTAAATGTAAATCTAGTAAATTATAACACATTTCAAACACTGAAAACAGAAGAATAGTTAAAATAGTGACCCTTGATTTATGACCTTGATTTATGACTGTCCCAAATTAATGATTACTACATTTCAAGATATACAGTATATCTTCAGGTTTACAATGTAATCCACCAATCCAGATACAATGTAGATTGATGCAACCAAATTGTATTGATTTCTCTTTCACAATAAATATTATGGAAATGCTATGTAAATGCAGTGCCATAAAATTTGTCACTGAGATTTTTTCTTCTATTTATCTGAAAGGGGCCCTTCCCAAGACATTGGCAGCCAAACTGCCTACCTGTCACTTTCCTCAGACTATTTGTATAGTAAAAACATATTTGGATAGCGTCCAGGAGCTGCCTGGGGGGAGGTGGGAGTCTTGGGGGTGGGGTAACGCAAATTATGCACATTTTGGCGATTTCTTGAGAATCGCAGCATTTTGGATCTAATTTTACCCACTTCACTAGGAAGTGGGCAGATGCGGGAGACTATCATACTCTCCTGGGAGTCTGCGAAACCTACCTGGAATACGGGAGATACCTCCAGTGTGTGTATGTGACCGCCCAACTTTAATTCCAGCTACAAACTACTAATTTCCTTAATCTGTTGCCTAATTGACAAACTAACCAAAAATGAGAATTATGATTTGACACTTGTTGGATAGGTTTTTTTCAACCAAACATATAACAGGAAATGGTCTAGTACAAACTAATATAGGCCATTTATCAGGTCAATTGGAGCAGCAGATATTTTGCAAACATTAGATTACATAGTAAACATATACAATAATTTAATTTCCTTTCTCCTTCATGATTCTCTGGTCTTCCTGATTCTTTATTTTTAGATTTTAACCTATGGAGTATAAAAGGACTAATTATCTAAACACCTGCACCACCTTGAAAAACACTGTTCAAAGTTGAAACGCGTTGGTGTATAGCAGGTCCACCTGTGGAGTCTTACTCTAAGAGAAACCCATTGAGACAGCAGCAACCCGGGTGTATTAGCCATTTCTTTGGATGCCTGTTACCATTTTACATCTGGTATGAGTTGACTCTTACAGTGTGAGGATTTACATTTGTTTTTAACAGTTTGATGTTTTGTATTAAATGTGAGTTTATATATTTTTACTCACGAGTCATTCCATTTGTATATACGGAGTCACGCTATGTTTGTTCCTTTTTTTGTTTCCTTCTGTGCATATGATTATCGTCTTGGACTTATATAAGAGTTTCCCACACACCTGATTCATAGGAGAACATAGATTGGAAAATCTCTCATATACTCTACACATAGAGGCGGTGAATCGGAGAGATATATTGAAATTTAATCGTATTTTGGTTCAGAGAAAAAGTGACAGAGGAACTAACTAAATAATGGAGGAACTGACTGATTAAATACTGCTTACTACAGGAACATAACATCGGAAAAGATTTCCGTTATATGGACTGGATAAGTCAGATTTTTCTTTATATTATATTATCTGGTATATTTATTTCTGTTGAAAGGAAGCACTAAACTATTCCTCTATCTTCTGATTTCTGTAGTTTACTTTTTTGATGTATCTTTGGGTGTAATATATCAGAAGGAATAACAGCTGCATCCCTTATTAGAGCGCCTGTTTAAAACTGTGATTTTCCATCTTTTATGTCCCAAATTAATGATTACTACATTTCAAGATATACAGTATATCTTCAGGTTTACAATGCAATCAACCAATTCAGATACAATGTAGATTTATGCAACCAAATTGTATTGATTTCTCTTTCACAATAAATGTTATGGAAATTCTATGTAAATACAATGCCATAAAATCTGTCAGAGATTTTTAATTCTCTTTAACTGAAATGGGCCCTTCCCAAGACATTGGCAGCCAAACTGCCTACCTGTCACTGTTCTCAGACTATTTGTATAGTAAAAACATACTTGGACGGCGTCCAGGAGCTGCCTGGGGGGAGGTGGGAGTCTTGGGGCGGGGCTATGTAAATTATGCACATTTTGGCGATTTCCAGAGAAACGCAGCATTTTGGATCTAATTCTGCCCACTTCCCTAGGAAGTGGGGAGATGCGGGAGGGTGCCATACTCTACCAGGAGTCAGAGAAACCTACCCGAAATCCGGGAGATACCTCCACTGTGTGTATGTGACCGGCCCACTTTAATTCCAGCTACAAACTACTAATTTCCTTAATCTGTTGCCTAATTGACAAACTAACCAAAAATGAGAATTAGGATTTGACACTTGTTGGATAGGTTTTTTTCAACCAAACATATAACAGGAAATGGTCTAGTACAAACTAATATAGGCCATTTATCAGGTCAATAGGAGCAGCAGACATTTTACAAACATTAGATTACATAGTATACAATATACACTTACAATTATACAATATACATATACAATAATTTAATTTCCTTTCCCCTTCATGATTTTCTGGTCTTCCTGATCCTTTATGTGGAGATTCATTTTTTGTTAATGATAATTGTTAACATTCGTGTCTAATAAATGGGGTGGATCAGGTGCTTTTTGCTGCCATCATGTGAAGTGTTCTGTGCTGCCGTTTTTATATCTTCTGCTTTACCTTCCTAATTTTGTAAAGCAAAGCTTGTTTGTTCATTTGCTGTTCTTTCTTTGACAAACATGACATCTAATATATATGGCTACAGCCAGTACAGTCAATACAGAGGCAATCAGAGATAAATAATTTCTGCTTTGATGCTTTTCTGTAAATAAAGATACAGTGTATGAGTGAAAATTATACAAGTATACATTCCACCAAATACATTTGTGCACAGATAAAAGAAAATAGCAAAATCATAAATAGCTGTATATTTAGGCAAAATATTTTGGATAGTTTCAAGAAAAATATTTTTTTACAGGAGGACAAAAATAATAAAAATAAAAAACAAAGCTGGCATATCTGGATCTAAATAAACTTGGATACAGGCTGTATTTTTCAAGCATGTCTTGTAGAATATTTATGAAGAGTTATATATCTGTAGCTTCACATGCATTTTCTGTTGGGGCATCCTGGCACATTTACAGGAAGTCAGACAAAACCAGCAATTGATGAAAGACATTGGCTGATTTTGGCTAACTATAGCTGCCTGGCCCTTCCCACTTTTCAGGCTGTCACTGCACAATATTAAAATAGGAAACCTGATTATATAAAAAAAATATTGTGAAATCATGATAAATCTTACGACATGGGGTGGGCGAGGAAATACGTAATAATAATAATGTGGTTGCAGTAATTAGTAACTTTGAGTTGACTGATTCTAAGAAGGATTTTGTGGATTGTTTTTAAAATGGTTAGGAATGAGAAATTTGTCTCAGGAGAGAAAAATTGGTTTACGATAACTCTGATTAAAGTAGGTTGTGAAAGATTAGTTTAGATAAAGCAGGACGAACCCAAGATTTCCTGAGTAAGAGCATCAGCTTTTGAACCAAACCATGGTGGTGGCATGATTTGTAAGGCAAAACAGGGAGAGATAGACAGGGGGAGTTTTAATAATTTTTAAAGGAACAGATGATTGCTTTTAATTGACCCTTTGTCACACACCTGTCAGACAGACTCGGGTGAGTACTGGTTCCTTGGACAACTGATCCCTCCACACATGCGCTGTCCAGCTCTGCTCTTCGTGAGCAGAGCTGACAGCACTGAAACTTTTCATTAATGATAATGTACGCCAGCTTCAGCTGCGATGCTGCTATCATAAATAGCAAATTAGTGTTTAATCCCCGAAAACAACAGTTTTCGGGGATTTTACAGGGGGGAAACCTTTCATAAATAGGCCCCTCTGACCCTTCCCTTTAACTTGCTACTTCTGCATTCAACAAACTCTCTCACTTCTACTTTCTCACCACTTCACTCCTGCCCCTCTCTACTGCCCCTCTCTATTTACCCCCTCCCTTTCGAATGTAAGCTTTCACGGGTAGGGACTTCTATACTATGTCTCATGCCTGTAAACTATGTCTCCCCACTCTCCTCTCTGTCCCTGTTCTGTCTTATGCTGAATTGTTTTTGTATGCTATGTGATTTGTTCTGTTAATTGCATCCATGAATTTATTCTTTTGCTTATCTGTAACCATTGTTCTTCTCTGTATGTACTTATGTAATTTTGTTTTATGTCTAACCCCCTATGAATAGTGCTGCGGAAGCCTTATGGCACCTTATAAATAAAAGATAATAATAAGGGGCATAAATGAAATGTTCATTTTAGATCTCAGTTTTGAGAAGTAAAGCAATTTAAAAAATGATTGACGAAGGAGACACACTGAGGAATTATTCCTCGACAAGTAACCATTTGATGTTTCTAAGTGCAATATTTAGATGAGAAATTAGGAATAGGTCTGTTGACAAATGGTCTATTTTTCAATTGTTTTAGAATGGGTAATATCATTTAAAGCACTGGAATATATTTGTAATATATAAATTAACATAACAATAAAAAATAACATTTATTTTAACAGGTGAAATAAATGATACAGTAAAAACCAGGGTAATCACAACTCATTAAATGATTTTAGAAAGGTTTTTTAACGGTAGTAAAAAATAAAAAAAACAAACAGTAATGCCATAGTGGGACTAGATTTGACAATAGAGAAGAGGAAGTAGAATTGTAATAAAATACAGATGGTGTTAAGTGTTATGGATAAGCATCTGCGCTTTGAAAAATATAAAATTTTTATACATCTATGTTGGATTGTATGGACATTTTCAAACTTTGCACTGGGCATACTAAGGCCTAGAAATGGCATGTTGTTGTGAATACTAGCAAACCAGAAAGAACTGAGCTCTTAGCTGTAGTGGTAACATAATTTCATATTTATTTATCTTGTATATTATGCAGGGGTTGTCCCGACATAATTACTAATTTTTCTTATTGAATCATAATATTCATATAACCATGAATGATTGCCTTGGTTGTGATAACTGTGTCGAAGTCAGCAAATTGGATAATGTCATTTCAATTAATATCGAGCAAACTTGTTTGTTTTTGTCTGAAAATATGCGTAGAGCACGCTACGACGTGGAAGGGCGTATCCAGCCGCAACACGTGGCAATAACAGGTTTTACACTTTTATATACATTCGCACAAACACACACATTTGTAATTAGTACACATTAATTGTAGTTGCAACACATAGTTATTTATGTCAAAATATAGTAGTATTTATGTTTAATATTATTAGTTTTATGCATGTTAGTAAAACATATGGTACAGGTTAAAGGAAATGTATCATGTCTGGTATCATTTTAATCCCCTATTCATCAGCAGTCGTCCGGTTCCCTCTCCGAAGAGATCGCACATTGCACTCTAGTTAGCGATGTTAGGGAATAAATGTTAAAGTAATACTGACTATAAAATGCTAATAGACTAGTTGAGACTGGAATCTTAACGGGAAAGTCAGAGCACATCCCCTGGAGAGATGACCCCCACCTTTGGATATTTTGGTTTGAACTAGCCTATGATCTGCAACACCCAGGACCTTCCTGAAACCTGGACCAATAGAAGCAAGCCACACCATCTGCATTGTTTTACTGTATTTCTGTCTGCATATAAGCAGGAGCTTTTCATCTAGTGAGCAGTCATCTTTGACCACAGACTTCAGACCTGAATGACTGTTCACTGGATAAAGAGGTCTAACAATGTGCCACATAATGTATGTATTGATTGCCTACTGTACTGTTCTGCCATGTGCAATTTCTATAGATAGTAAAATGAATAGAATGTAAAATGTTTTTTTTTTTCAAGTTTCAAACACATGCACACTGACATTTTCTTACGTAAAAAGTATTACTTTATCATCATTATTGAAGGTATAAATTTCCAGTAAGAAATCAGACTTGCCTTCTATGTTGACAGAGGTCATCTCAATATCCATTTGCGTTGTCGTTTTGATCACACAAGTATACTCCCCATTATCATTCATACCGAGATTGCCTAAATACAAACTGTGTTCTACTGGTGTATGTACTCTGTTCCCATAGTTTGTTCCAGGAATAATGTCAGATGTGCTGTTCATACTTGCCACAGTGACTTGTTCTGTTGTATTTCTTTTTAAATAGATGGCCAATAAATCCATGTTTGACGTTTTACAAAATGTACATGCACATGTAAGATTATCTCCCGGTCCCTCAATGCTTTCTAAAAAAAAAAAAAAATATATAAACTGTATTAAAAGTTCAAGTTCAACCATTAGTGTCTATTAATATGTCACGGCTAAAAAGGAACCTATCCTCATAAACAGTGCACTAAAATAGAGAAGGAGTAATTTATATGTTATAGATGTGGTCAAATTGCAATGCAAATGTCAGCTGGGATATCTGAATGAACCCTAAAAGGCACATACGCTCACTCCAATCTGTATATAAAATAACACAGAGCTACTCACTATACATAGATACCCGAATTATATAAACATTCTATGTATCCTCATTAACTCCTAAATTCATAAATCAATACACAGACTAAAGTCTTTGAGGCACTTTTTATCTGGACTGGGTATAGGTCTCCCTATGCTAGTCCCCCACAGGAGTAAACAGGGGCTGCTATATTTAGAATTATGGTAAACTAAAGACCAGCACCATCTGACTTGAACCATACTTTAAATGTGAAAATTCAAAGCCACACTACACAACTTGCAGGCAGAAGAAATTAGAATTTCCAGGATCCTTCACATAAATATGATATACAGTAGAATTCTCAGGTAAAAGGAAAAAGTAATATAGTGTAACCTGTATAATGATGATAATTACATAAGTTGTGTATATCAGTGATGCCAAATAAAGTTGTATCTATTCACCCAATTAAAGTAAAAATGAAGCCTCATAACCTGGGCCAGTGCTAATCTTAGCTGAACCTAAGTAGTCACCTAGGGCACCAAGGTATTGGGGGCACCTTAAACACTAAATGAAAGACATAATGTCACTTATTCAGTGTTGTAATTTTCCCCATGGCATCCTCACACTGAGTGTTAGTCACTGTCAGGAGCACCTTATTATCAGTGATGGACTTGGAGTGTGGAACTAGCATTGGTGCACCGGGGTCCATGGAGATAGAGGGGCCTGCTGCATGGGGAACTAATGAGCTGTGGGCCCCAGATCCCTCCTCCTCACTTCCCTGCATCGGGGCCCACAGCTCACTAGTTCCGCCTCTGGGTGGCGGGCTATGATGTCATTGGCCAGCACCACATTCCCAGTCTGATGGGAACAGAATGTGGTCGTTCCCCCCCCCCCCCCCCCCTCCTGCCTCCTATGGTAAGAAGCTGGGGGGTTGAGGGTGGGGGGAGATGAAATTATCAGATGCCTAGTTGTCCACGGAGCTTCCGCCAGCTCATAAAAATCTTTCTCCTTGTGATTTAAAAAGGAAATTGGTGATCTAAATCAGTGATATCAACATAATTTCTTGAAATAGATCAATTTTACATCAATAAAACAAAATAAAATGTAAAAACAATAGTGAACACTGTGTATTTCACAAATGTGAATTAAACAAGTGCTTTATCTGTTCATCTAAGCCAAGTTCTATGAATTGTAGTAAAACAATTTGCAAAATCAAAAAGTCAAACATTCACAATTAGTTAGGATGAGTAGATGTAAAATGAAACGCAATCCTCAAATCCCCCAATTAAGAGAATTGCATTCTTTTGCTAATAATGCATTTCGGGCCTGGTTCGTCAACGGTCTGAAGTCCATTTGTGTGCTGTAGCTTGTGTGAGATTGCTCTGCGCATGCTCAGAAACAGACCTTTTGCCAGTGAACACAATTGCATGCGATTCATGTCTGAACGCAAATTCCACTTACGACAGCCTACGAATTGAGAAGCAGAATAGGGGAGGGAAGGGGTGGATGAATGTAGTTAATGTACAGTAAGGGCGTGCCAATGAATTGAAGATGCGGCCGCTTCAAGGTCTGCATTATTTCTAGCCTTATAATTTGAACAAGCTACATGGCAGGTGTAAGTGCCGACTGATAGTGATCGGCATGCATGGCCTGATCAACCAATAGGCTGGTCAGGCTGCAGCCTGGGGCACAGGGTCCTGGGGGGGTGCAGCGCCAGCAAAATTAATGTTTTAAGCTTTATTATTAATTTTTTTCCTATGATTGTGTTGGATCTCCAATCATCATTTTCTCCTTAGACATTGGGGTCACCCTTGGCCTCAAGGGGGTGGCCCCGACTGTGACTGTGTTAAGCGTTGCAGGCAGCTAACAGCAAATCCGATGCTGTTTGCTGCCATGCTAGTGCGGCTGCGATGTTCTGCTTAGTGTGGTCACGTGAGATTATTACATCCCACGTGATCAGACAATGCCCACAGACTGCGCTGCACTGACAGGGCTGCTTACAGCGCCGGACATGCTGCTGGCTGTCTGTCTGTCAGAAGAAGAGCTGGAGCCAGGAGAAGAATAAGAAACGGAGCAACCTGGGTCAGAAGAGAGGAAGGTAAGTCATGCTGCTTAATATCAGGGGGAAGGAGGAGCTGATAAACTGTTTGGGCAGGGGGTTAATGGATGGGGGTGATGAGTGATGAAATGGCTGGTGTGTGTGTGTGGGGAAGGGGGGTAATAATTTGGCCACTGATTAAAAGTTGAAAGGGTTAATGGATTGTGTGGTGGGATAATTAATGATGAAATAACTGGTGGGGGTGATGTAACGACCTGCCTACAAGCTTGCTGCTTTGTATTGACAGCTTCTGCCTCCTGGACTTTTGGACTTTATTTGTGTTTAATTTTATGTGTTAGCAGCAGTACCTCTGATCACCAGAGGTGCTGCTATTGTGCATGTTTCTTGTGCTTTAGGAGTTAACCCTGTTGAACTAATTATTCCTTACACCTGTGTGTTCCCTTTCTTATACCTGTCACTCCCAGCATACATTGCTGGTTATTGTTGTCACATCCTGTTGTTACTTGTTGTTCCTGCCTTCTGGTATGCTTCTGGTTACTTGCAGCCTGGGATCTCTCCATACCTCCTGCTTCCCTGCATCAGCTGTGTACCTGGTGTTTTCTGCAAGTTCATATTACCTCCTGCTTCCTGTATCAGCTTTTCACCTGGTATTTACTAGAAACTCATGATTACCTGCTATTTGTGCACTTCTGCAAATAAACATAGAGTGTTTTTCACCATATTCGTGGCTCCTAGCTGTATTCCTACATTTAACCGTGACAGGTGATGAATGATGAAATGGCTGATGTGTGTGTGTGTGGGGGGGTAATAAATTGGTCACTGATTAAAAGCTGAGGGGGTTAATGAATTGGCTGGGGGGTGATGAAAGATGAAATATGTGTGTGTGTGTAGTCTAGTGTCGGACTGGCCCACCGAGAAACCTAGGTGGGCCCCTACTGTCACTAAGCCCCCAGTCACTAACAGTGAAGGAGGGGAGTCAAAATTGTCTCCCTTCCTAATTACATAGATGTGCTGGCTCCAGCTGCCACTGCACAGGAAGACAGGTGGCAGAGTTGTAAGCCTGTGATTCTGAAGTCACAGGTCGCGGCTTTCCTACAGCAAGAAGTATCATGTGCAGACTGAAATGCCGGCAAGAGACATGGTGCTGAGAAGGAGAAGAGAAGAAGAATAGATAAGAACAGCAATGAAGCAAGATAAGGGCACAGAAAAAGAAATAAGGGGGCAGAAAAGAAAGCAGAGACCAGGGATACAGAATAAGTCATGGGGATGGACAACAGAGTTATAAATTAGAAAGATATCACAAAACAAAACACAGTCCAAACACTGCATTTTTCTACTGACCTTTGCAGACCTTTTGCAAAATATACTTGTACTATGTCTTGAATATTATGTTCAATAATATATCCAACAATTGTAATGTATATAAGGTGTACAATCAAGACACCAGTAGACAATTCAGCATCACTTTTCAATTTCCGTGTGATGAACAGCAGCATATTCCAGTGGTTGAAGGGTTAATAAAAACAGACAGGGGGACTAGAACACAGAGCACTATTACATTCCCATTCTCCTATACATAACCCTCAGCTGTTAATAGGTGTTAAGAAATAAAAAAATCATACAGTCAAGTTTATAAATATTGGGACATAAACACAATTATCATATTTTGGGCTCTATACACCACCACAATGGATTTGAAATGAAACAAACAAGATGTGCTTTAACTGCAGACTTTCAGCTTTAATTTGAGGGAATTTACATCTAAATCAGGTGAACGGCGTAGGAATTACAACGGTTTCTATATGTGCCTCCCACTTTTTAAAGGATCAAAAGTAATGAGACAATCGACTCAAAAGCTATTTCATGGACATGTGTGGGCTATTCCCTCCTTATTTCATCATCAATTAAACAGGTAAAAGGTCTGGAGTTGATTCTAGGTGTGACATTTGCATTTGGAATCTGTTGCTGTCGACTCTCAATATGAGATCCAAAGAGCTGTCACTATCAGTGAAGCAAGCCATCACTAGGCTGAAAAATCAAAACAAAAAACAATATTTATGGACTTGACTGTATATCTAATATATATAAGCCTAGCGGCATGTGTTAGTGTGTGTGTGTGTGTGTGTGTGTGTGTGTGTGTGTGTGTGTGTGTGGAAAAAACTATTTTCTCAGAAAGGGCTCATCCAATTGACCTGAAATTTGGTATACTGACATTATTTGACAAAAATATTAGAATAATGAAGTCAGTTAACTTCCATCATCCCCCCTTCCCCCCTTGGGAGGGGTAGTAAAGGCTAAATTTACGAGTTGAGGGTTCAAACTTATTTTCGTGAGGTAATTTTACCTCATGAACACACATGTGTTGCGGCGTGTGTTAGTGTGTGTGTGTGTGTAAAAAACTATTTTCTCAGAAAGGACTCATCCAATTGACCTGAAATTTGGTATACTGACATTATTTGACAAAAAAATTAGAATAGTGAAGTCAGTTAACTTCCATCATCCCCCCTTCCCCCCGTGGGAGGGGTAGTAAAGGCTAAATTTACGAGTTGAGGGTTCAAACTCATTTTCGTGAGGTAATTTTACCTCATGAACACACATTAAAAAGGGCGCTTGCGTCGGGAAGTAACGCTCTTCCCCTGAGGAGGCCTGGGCTAGGCCCAAATGCATGACAAGAACCTTTTTAAGACCTTAAGTAGCTTGATTTGACTAGAATGCATGAGTATCATGCACGAGTTAACATATATATATATATATATATATATATATATATATATATATATATATATATATATATATATATCCCCACACACAGTGGTTGAAGTGAAAATTTAGAAGTGACGGCATGAAAAATGTAAGTGACTGTAATTTGATAATTTTACAATCAAAGCAGGAGAAGTGGTGTATGGCATACCATCATCTACACTCCTATTTTACTCACTGTGTGTGTGTGTATGTATGTATGTATGTATGTATGTATGTATGTATGTATGTATGTATGTATATTTGTATACATACAGTGGTCAAAGTGGGCTGGTAGAAAAGTCAACAAGAAGCAATGGGAAATTACATTAAGCTAGGGTGCAGGGACTGCAGGGGGGAACATATGAGGTTTAGGAGAGGTAAGTACTGAAGACTGAGTAAAGAACTGGGTCAATAGGAAAAGTCGGTGATCACAGAGAGGTAAGAGTACAAGCAAATGGTAGGAATTGAGTTGCATCAGGGGCCCTGGACCAGCCGAGCCTGAATCCAGCAGCAGCACAGACTGAGAATCAGGAGGTCACAAATGTTCATCAATTACAGGTAGTATTAAGAATACATTTCTCAATTTTTTTTACAGGTAGTATTAAGAATACATTTCTCAAATTTATTTACACATATTTCCCTTTAAATGTGTAATGTAAATATAGATTTTACATTGGGCCATGCTTCCACACCGATATGCAGAGCTAAATGTCAGTAGGAGGGCCCCAACCATAGGTTTCTCCTGTGGGCCTTTTATGAGGCAGTCTGACACTGTGTGGGGTAATAAATTAGCCACTGATTAATAGCTGAGGGGGTTAATGATATGGCTGGGGGGGGGGGGTGATTAAAGATGAGATAGCTGGTTTGGGGGAGGGGGTAATAAATTGGCCACTGATTTATAGCAGAGGTGTTTAAAAATTGTTTGGTGCTGAGCTGATAAACGATCAAATGGCTGGTGGGCGGTAATGCATAAGCGCTGAGGGGGTTAATGATATGGCTGGGGGGGTGATGGTATAGCATGGGGGAATGGTTGTTGAAATGGCTAGGGGGAGTAATAAATTGGGTCCTGTGGGTTGAGAAAATGACTGAGGGGGGGGGGTGAGCAAATGGGTGGGTGATGAAATGGCTGGTGGGGGAGTATGCTCTCTGTATTGTGTGGAGTTCACGAGGATGCTCTCTAGAGAACCTAATCATTCAGGGTTTGTAATTTTTGCACATTTTCAAAATAGGACCACAACTTTCGAGAAGACAGCTAAACCACAACAAAGTTGCAAGAACAAGCAAGAAAGAACAGCAAGAACAGGTAAGAGAATATGTCTAAATTGTCTTGCTGAAGAAAACCCCTTAGTTTTCCTTTACTAATTTGAGAGAGGGGGTTGGTGCTACAGGTGTATAAGCTTAGGGCAGCCAGAACCCTTAATCAGGCCCTGTGGGCAGGGACTGATGTGAGTGAGTTCTCTGTACAGCGCTGCGGAATTAGTGGTGCTATATAAATAGAGGATGATGATAACTGTCACGGCATAGTCTTTGTATTAAAAACTACACATATGCATACAAAGAGATAGCAAAATAAATATGTATGCAAAGAAGATTAATTATATAAAACACATTTTTATTAATTTGCCAGCCTGCTACTTTGTATGTGCACTTCACCCACCGTGTTTATCTTGTACAGTGTTCACCCGCCATGCCAGTTTCTCTCCAGAATCTAGGCCCGCCACCTCCTAGCTCCTCACTAACTCGCTCAAAACTGCATATATGTGTGCTATGAAATCCTTGAGGCCACTGTCCGTCAAATGCATCCCATCCAGTCTATAAAGGGCTGGGTCTTGAAAGCGAATACTATAGTATTCAGAGTTAGTAATTTCTTGTATAATGTTTTCTTTTACATAAGTTCTAAAGGGATTTTATATTGCACACATACATGTGCCTATCTTGCAGTCTGTTCTGTTTGTTAGCATACCACAAGTACTGTTTAGGCAAAGCTTGGTTATACCCAGATTCAAATGGAAACATATCTTGAGATCCACTTGGATTTGAATACATGCTCAAGTTCCGTGCTCATTTTAAAAATGCAACTTGCGTGCAATAATGAATCAGCCCAGAATATTTAATCTATACTTTGGTCTTTTGTGTTACGCGTTTAATAGAATATGACCTTCTTCCTTCATTTGGTGTCACTTACCTACACAGAGGTGTTGATGCAGAGTGTGACTTATGCCAGTTTGCGTAGCATATCATGCGTGAAATCACTCTGCGCATGCCCGCAATGATTTGCCGTAAACCAGATATATATGCTGCCGATGCGGAGTCAGAGACACCTTGAGATATGTATGGCTCCGTATATGAGTGGAATTACATTATTGTTACGTGCTGTTTTGATTTAAGGTCCTAGCTCCACCTAATTATAGGTCTTTTAGCTTCTGCAATTATCATTGTTATACAGGTTACACTATATTTACTTTCCATTTTATTTCCCTCAGGTTCCATCTGCACCAAAGAATTCTGCTATATTTCCCATTTTTGGAAAGGAATCTGGAACTGCATCAAGTTGGTGGTGAATGTGACGGTTGTAGAAATTGCTCCTTCTGTTTGGAGGAGCTGCGGGGGTTAGCATTCCGTACTAAATGTAGGCTAAGGATTCACCTTATATTATATTGACATACAAAAACATGAGTTAAATCAGATGGTGGAGATTGCACATTTTGGGCTACAGCCTCTTTCACCCAACTTTTTACGCATCCTCAGAAGTGCTAGTAAAAAAGCATTAGCCAATACTTTGAATGGGATGCCTTTTGCACCATGAATGCACATTTTATGCAGAAAAGATAGGATGCAGAAGTATCATAACCCAAATTAGATTGGTCTCCAGGCAAAATAAACAATTTGTATACATATACGGTGACCTTATAAGCATGCTGCTACAGCCCCCAGTGCCTTCCCTTGTGATCTCACTAGAAGAGGTATGTGTCTATGCTAATTTGAGTTTACAATAGTTTTCTAAGACATCCTCTACCCACACAGGTTTAGTAGGGAATTTTTAAAAATTAGATATCTTTGTACCAAAACATCATAGAAACATAATAAAGCATTCAATCACCAGAGCATAAATTTACACATAAAGATACATATAAAATGTGACTATGAAATATTACTTATTTGGGACAATCTTTGATTCTATGTAATCTCTATGGGGTAGCAGATAAGTTCGACATAAATGTGATGTGTTTGTTGCACTGATCTTGAATATGTTGAGAGACCTGCTCATATATGAATTTATAAAATGTTTATTTTGCTGTATACTAGTTCTTATAAATACATATTGTACATTAGAGTTCGCAGTCTTTTGGTGACTTCAAAGAGGTCTTAAATCTCCTTGCATCTGGGGGAGCTGGGCCATATACCTAGTTGACAACTTGTTCTTATCTTTATACATCCTGAACTCCAGACTTCTCTTTTTTAAAACAGGACACAGGACATAAGCCATAACAGAGTGCCTGCTAGGACACAGGGCTAATGATGTATCAGCATTATAAACAATCCCCAGACTTTAAAGTAGATTAGCATTAATTTATCCCTGGCTGGCACATGTGCAGACCATTCATATTTTATATTTTTGTGATGTTTAACTCTGAATTAGCAGGAGACACGTGCCGCTAACCACTTAAGACAAACCCTACCTCACTGATCAGACTCTCACACAGCCTTCAAATGTTTAAACTGTCTGAAAACCCATTTCTTTAATAGAGTTTACCCTACTACCACCTATACCTACCTCCCCTACCCACAGGCCTCAAAATAATTGCACGCTATCTAAGGGCCACTTCTGATATCCCAATTCTATACTGTGTATATATGTAATTTATTTAAACGTCCTTAGCAAACAAGTCTATGAGGTCGTGCTATTATTACTTACCTTTCCTTTTCCAATTGCCTGTCCAGGTGTTTTCCACAATTGAGTGGGATATAATACAATGATGTGATAGAGAAGAATTAATAACAATATGGGAGCTTTCATTGCTCATGTTTTCTTGAACCGTTTGGCTGTCCACCTTCCATATAATCAGAACATTATCCTCTGGATAGACTTTATTTACATAGCACTTCAGATGTAGCTCATGGTTGACCCACTTATATTCTATTGAGTGACTGAAGTCTGTAAAACAAGATATAGACCAATGTTACAATACAACAACAACAACAACAACAGGATTACTTGGATGGCCCACCTCTGATGTGAAAGGGTGAACTGTTCCAGGTACTGTGCTAAAATTCTATTTTGAAAAATTTCAGTTTTCAATTGTGACAAGAATATCTGAGGCCTGCTAATAACATTTATCTGTATAGGTAATGTACAAGTAACATATCAGTGTTCTGTTTGACCAATATTATTTTACATTCCTAATGTTTCACATTGATGTCACTTAATTCTCTGTAAAGCAGATGGTTTTAGATAAATTGTTAATAAAGTTTCCATAAGAGGTAATTAGCCGGTGTTTAATATGTTTCTATTGAGGAAGTCATAAACTACAACATGAAAGTAGGTTGATCTGTGAATGTAGAACTGGAAAACAAAACAACACTTTATTTATAACAGGGTTGATTTTCAGAGAGGATCATGCAGTTAAAAAAATTATCATTGGCTATTAAGAACCAATTATTTATGAATTGAACTGGCTTAATTTCATATAAGAAATATACCCCTGATTTACAGCATATTGTAATTAATAAATGATATGCTATGAGCAAGAATGTCAGCTTCTTGAAGAAATTTAAACTAAACCACAGGTACTGCATATGAAGAAATGTTGAACTGACTTGTAGTGGGTACTTCAGGAAGGGGCAGAGAAACAATGATCTAGACCCAAGGCTGCTCTGAACTGGGATGGCTTAGACATACTATAGTTGGACATGCTAACATATATAACAATATATAACAATTCCTGCTTTAATATGTGTAAATGTTTTTTATTTTAAATCTAAAGAGTCCAGGGGGTAAATGTATTAAGCTCTGATTTTTGTAAATCGCCGATATTCGGCGACTTAGTCAGCAAACTTTAAAGCGGCAATGTGTTTAAACACAATATAAACACAAACACTTGCGCAAAGTATGACCTGAATCATTGTAAAGGATAGAATGTAAGTTATAAAAAAGCAGAAATGGCAAAAAAAGTAAAAATAAGTATTCGTATTCATTTATATAGAGAATTAAAAAAACATAAGACCAGTGCACTGGTATATATTACATGAATTGACAAAATGACCAAACATGTGTCATAACATAATTGTATAGGTTGACTGATTGGACAGCTGCAACCGTATTGTAACATGCAATCCTATATAGTCAGAGTGCATGCAAACATACATCAATATCACAGTGTAAAATGAAGATATGCAAATAGTATGGATAGTGGATGTGAAAACGGTGTCTCGATCACCATGTAAAATATAGCTGCAACCGGAAAAGTCACTAATCCCATATAAACAAAAGTTCTAGAGGATTACTATGTAAACCAAGTAGAAATGGAGAATAGATACTCCTGTCAGATAATTTTTCAGTCATGGGTGTTCCATCATGAGCGGCGCAGTATACACAGCGATTTCTCGGTTGCAGGTTTAACCGGACTGATATCCAAACAATGCGTGAGCGAGGGACGGGATATCATTCACCCGCACAATTGCAGAAGGGTCTTACCCGTATTATGCTGACATCCGATGGCGTTTTTTTTGCCTTGCAGATAAGTATCTTGTGTAGTGCAGCCTCTTTCTGGGTTCCCCAGCAATTGAATAGATATCACGCTTCTTTGGATAATCGCGCATGCGCGGATGGTTCCTGTTCCATCTGAGTTAGGAAAAACGAGCTCGTTGATAAAAAGTTAAGATTCAGAATGGAATGTCAAAATAAAAGTTGAGGCAAATAACCAACGCGTTTCACCCATCGTGCGGGCTTCCTCAGGGCAGTATGATGATGTTCACTGCTAGATTTCAGTTATAAACCCTCTTAATTGTAGAGGCGTGGTTAAAATCAGGTGAACTTGACAGCTGATTTAGGTTGTTTAATAACAGCTAATACTTGTTCTTTAAAGGGACTTAAAGGTTAGACATGAATATTTCCATGTTAATAAAATCATGATTGGTCATATAAACGAAAACAAAATAGAAATCAAAATGGAAAAATAAATATAAATCTAAAAATAAAAATAAAATGAAATGAGAATAAGAGTGTTAATAAAAAGGAAACTAAATATGGAGATATAAATGAAACAAAGGAAAAGATGATAGGGAATTATATATTTATTCAAATGTGTAAGAAAGAACCTAAATCTAGATCTAAATTTAGACCCTTAGGATTCAGTGTATCCAAATTATATATCCAACGAGTTTCTTCTTTTGCTATTTCCGCTATATAGTTTCCTCCCCTCCAGGACTTTTCCACCTTTTTGATTCCAATGAATCTCAGTCCTGTGGGGTCTTTAGCATGTACATTAAGGAAGTGGTCTGGTACGCTGTGAGTGGTTAATCCTTTTTTAACATTCCTGATGTGTTCTGCTATCTTACATTTTAAATTTCGAATAGTCCTCCCAACGTACTGAGCACCACAAGGGCATTCGAGTAAATATATCACTACTTTACTATTGCATGTAATTTTTTCTTTGATGGCATATACTTTGTTGTTATAATTTGATTTAAATTGTTTTACCAGTTTCATGTATGCATATTTACTCAATTTGCATGCTTAGCAATTCATACAATAGTAAAACCCAAAATTGTTTTCACCCATCCAAGTTCCTGTTGTGGTGTCTTTTTCTGTCGATTGGAGGGCACTTTTTACCAGTTTACTCTTCAGATTGTTTGCTTTCTTAAAAATAATTTTTGGTTTCTTTGTCAAGCAGGTTGCCAATTTTTCATCTTGCAGTAGTATGGGCCAATGTTTGATTAGAATTTTCTCCAGATTTTTGACTTGATTATTAAATTTTGTGATAAAAAGTACATCTTTGTCTGAGATAGCTGGTTCCTTGCTTGTAGGGATCAGTAATTCCTTTCTGTCTATCTTCTTGATAGTTTCTAACTGAATATCAACTTCTTGTTCGATATAGTTTCTTTCCACAAATCTTTCCTTCATGTTATTTGCTTGTTCAGTATAGTCTTCTACTTTTGAGCAATTTCTTCTGAGACAACGGAATTGTCCGCTTGGGATGTTTCTAAGCCACAGCGGATGAGGAGTGTTTAAACACAAACCTGTAAACACATTGCTGTTTTAAATTTTGCTGACAAAGTTGCTGAATATCGGCAATTTGAAAAAAATCTGAGTTTAATACATTTACTCTGAAGAGTTTGTATATATTCTGCTGAGTTGGTGAATTCAGAAATTGTTTGCTTATGTTACTTTTGGTTACACACCTGATAACACCCCTCCTCCTTTCCTGGAATGCATGATTGCATATTTTACATATATAGAAAATATTAACATATTTTATTAGGACTAAGAAAGTACACATTACAATGGTACAGGCAGGATGCATAGCCTTTAATAGAACAATTCAGAATATTGCATATAAAGCTTGACTTATTCTGACACTACACAGAGGAGTTTTGAAAATTTGTACTATACGTGAATTGTGCAAATTACAGTGGTAAGTGTATTGATTATTCAGCCCTATGTTCAAATAATTAATGGGATTTAGATAAATGGTTGTAGAGGTTAAAAGAAAAATACATCTCTGCACATAAAATTAGTTCAGCGTGCGAGAGGGTGATACAATACCACCGCATGAATCTAATTTAAATACTTTGGGTCTGATGCAAAGTGTAATGTAAGCATAACTTGGAAATGAAAAGGTTGCACGTACACTTTATGTGTCCAGGTCTGAGTTAGTAGCATATGCATCCATTTGACAACAGACACAACCCTTCTAACCTGCAACCATGTACAAAGACCTGTAATTTTATATTATTATTATTTTTATTATTATTTTTTATTTATAGGGCGCCACAAATGGCCGGCAGTGCAGTACAGAGGGCAAACAACAAAACAGTATTTGGTATTACAGGACAATATAGTAAACAAATAACAATTCAACTCTCAATACAGCTAATAATAGCCTAAATGGGCAATGGAGTGCATGGAGTATAGTCAGCATAAGCTGAAACCTGTGCCCATGAGTGTGTGTGATTAACAGGATCATAGCCACTGAAAGAGGTGTGAAGACAATGGAGAGAGGGGTCAAGGGGCAGAGAGCCCAAGGAGGAGTTGCAAAGTGTAGATGGTGAGCAGAAGTCATAGGTAATGAAAAGAGGATGACTAGGAGAGAAGAGGGCCCTGCTCAAGAGAGCTTACAATCTAAATGGAAAGGGACAGACAAGCCGTTGACACATGGAGGTGAGTCAGTGTAAGGGGATCTAGAAATCAGAAAGGAGTAGAAGAAGCAAGAGTCCGTGATATGGAGAATGACAGAGGGTGAGGTATACTTTGTAAGGGTATGGTTAAAGGGTGGAATGGTAGGTGTTAATAAAAAGGGTTAGTTTTCAAGGAGTGTTTAAAGCTTTGCAGGTTAACTGATAGTCTGATAGCACGAAGAAGATTTTTCCAGTGGTGGGGGGCAGCACGGCAGAAATCTTGGATTTGGGGAGGTGAAGCGATGGTCATTGACCAGCCAGAGAGGGTGGGAGGGAATGTGTATGAAGACGAGGTTGAATATGTAGTGAGCAGTGGAGTTGGAGAGGGCTTTGTACGTGATGGTGAGGAGTTTGAAGAGTATTCTTTATGGTAAATGGAGCCAGTGAACGGCTTGTTAGTTGTGGGAAGGCAGAAGGGGAGTGGCGTTAAGTACAGATCAAAGAGGAGGGATATAGGAGCGGGGAAGGCCAGTTTGGAGAAGGTTGCAGTAGTCAAGGAGAGAAATGAATAAATGAAAAGACCAAGGACAGAACCCTGAGAGATTCCTATGGAAAGGATGGATGGCAGGGAGGAAGAACCAGAGGTAGAAAGAGCAGTTGGCGAGGTAAGGGGAGGAGTCAGAGAGGAGTCAGAAAATTCAATGGTGTGAAGGGTGTGCAGTAGGAAACGGTGATCCACACTGTGCAAGGAGGTCCAGGAGGATAAAAAGGGAGAAGTGGCCCCTGGATTTGGCCAAAAGAAGATAACTGATGACTTTGATCATTATCAGCTATTTATATAGCACCACTAATTCTGCAGTGCTGTACAGAGAACTTACTCACATCAGTCCCTGCCCCATTACAGTCTAAAATCTCTAACATACACACACACAGACCGAGAGAGACTAAGATCAATTTTAATAGCAGTCAATTAACATACTAGTACGTGTGGGAAAAAATCTGAGCACCTGGAGGAAACTCCACACAGATAAAGCCATGGTTGGGAATCGATCTCATGACCTCAGTGCTGTGAGACAGAAGTGCTAACCACTAAGTCACCATGGTCAAGGCAACTTTTGTCGAGTGGAGAGGGAGGAAGCCAGATTGAAGGTGATCATGGAGGGAGTTTTCAGAGAGGTAATGCTCATGATCCTTTTAATATTGTAAAGGCCATTCAGTGTCATTTTAAAATGAGATAATCCATTCTGTTAATTTAATGTGTAAATTTCCATTCATTTGGTTATTGTGATTGTAAAGTGTGCTATGCTACATTATGCATAAGTAAATTACAAATATTTTGGTATTGGGGTGTGTTGTGTACTGCTCAAATCAAATTATTGGCTCCAATTTTGTATTGGCAGAAGCGGTCATTTACAAAGCAAACCGAAAGCGCACTATGAAATATCTTGGTTTTGCAATGTGTGCCTTAAAGATCTGCTCATTGCATATCAAACACACTAGATTTACTAAGCTGAGGGTTTGAAAAAGTGGGGATGTTGCCTATAGCAACCAATCAGATTCTAGCTTTCATTTATTTAGTGCTTTCTACAAAATGACAGCTAGAATCTGATTGGTTGCTATAGGCAACATCCCCACTTTTTCAAACCCGCAGCTTAGTAAATCTAGCCCTTAGGAGCAACCTCCACAAACTAAAAGTGTGCCTCAATATGCGGTAAGGTTTCTCTGTAAAGACTGGTGGAGATCGAGTTTTGTACCAAGCTCATACAAGGCAATGGAGATGCACATTTGAAGGTGCACTCCCAGTAATATAATAACTAGAGATGGTCACTGACCCCCGTGTTTTGGTTTTGGATTCGGTTTTGGATCTGGATTACCGTCGTGTTTTGGTTTTGGTTTTGGTTTTGCAAAACCGCCATTGCGTGTTTTGGTTTTGGTTTTGGTTTTGTTTGGTTTTGTTTTGCTATTTTTTGGGAAAATCCATGTTTTTGGGCCTAAATTAACCCAATTTAGTGCTCCAACTGTTTTAGAGACAAGTAATCTAATTGTTGAGGTAATAAATCATCCAAAAAAACAGTTTAATTCTTCGTTGGTAGGCCTATTCTACACACAAAACAGATTGTCTTCCTCTCCATCTATGCATATTGGCAATGCAGCCATCGTCTTTGAATGTATATTACACCCTACACTTATAGTTAAATATGTAAAGAAATGGAAAAAGCCAGTTTGCTTTCTGTCTCTCAAGGCCCCCCTCCACTTGTATAAAATAGCAAAAAATTCAGCCATTATAGACTGTACAATATTAATTGACATGGAGAAAGCCAGTTTGGTTTCTGTCTCTCTAGGCCCCCCTCCACTTGTATAAAATACTAAAAAATTCAGCCATTATAGACTGTACAATATTAATTGACATGGAGAAAGACAGTTTGGGGTCACTCTGTCTCTCTAGGCCCCCCTCCACTTGTATAAAATACCAAAAAATTCAGCCATTATAGACTGTACAATATTAATTGACATGGAGAAAGCCAGTTTGGTTTCTGTCTCTCTAGCCCCCCCTCCACTTGTATAAAATACTAAAAAATTCAGCCATTATAGACTGTACAATATTAATTGACATGGAGAAAGACAGTTTGGGGTCACTCTGTCTCTCTAGGCCCCCCTCCACTTGTATAAAATACCAAAAAATTCAGCCATTATAGACTGTACAATATTAATTGACATGGAGAAAGCCAGTTTGGTTTCTGTCTCTCTAGGCCCCCCTCCACTTGTATAAAATACTAAAAAATTCAGCCATTATAGACTGTACAATATTAATTGACATGGAGAAAGACAGTTTGGGGTCACTCTGTCTCTCTAGGCCCCCCTCCACTTGTATAAAATACCAAAAAATTCAGCCATTATAGACTGTACAATATTAATTGACATGGAGAAAGCCAGTTTGGTTTCTGTCTCTCTAGGCCCCCCTCCACTTGTATAAAATACTAAAAAATTCAGCCATTATAGACTGTACAATATTATGAAAAATGGACAAAGCCAGTTTAGGGTCACTCTGTCTATGACACCCTACCCTTAAGGATAAATTGCCCTACCAGCAGCCTTTCAAGATGGTATGTGATATGGAAATGCCACAAGTCCCTTTCCTCTTTGGGGGTAGATTGCACCCTACACTTACATAGAAAGTTTTAAAAAGATGTTATCGGCATCATCTTCAGCTTCATCCTCACCCTCATCAGTGTGTACGTCATCATCACAGACTATCAATTCATCGCCGCTTGAATCCGCCATTAGAGAACAGTCAGTGCTTGGATGTCTTGGATGGTGAAGGCCTTCCTCGTGGAAGATGTAGTTCATTTTTATAAACATCATTTTCTCCACATTTTTGGGAAGTAACCTTCTACGGCGATCACTGACTAAGTTCCCTGCTGTGCTGAACACTCGTTCAGAGTACACACTGGAGGGTGGGCAGCTTAGGTATTGCAAAGCAAGTTTGTACATGGGTTTCCAAATGGCTTGCTTTTCTTCCCAGTAAGGAAAGGGACTGTCTGACATTTCCATATCAACTACCTCTTGAAAGTAATCCTCCACCATCCTTTGCATGTTTATACTCATATTGGATGGACTTATGGGCAAAGTGACACTTTTTTTTGAAAAATCCTTCAAACCAGCCCAGATGTTAAATTGTTCTCGTCTGCCCCCTGTGTCTTCCCTGCTTCTTTTTTGGAAATTTAATTTTTTACGAGCAACAGCTTGAGAAAGTGAAGGAGGACACGTCGTCAAGCCGAGGCCCAGTTCAGCGGCCAACTTGCTGAGCAATAGCTCCTTGCAAAAGTTCACATCTCGCTCATTTACAAGTAAAGACTCAATGTAGGTTTTAAACCTTGGATCAAGCACAGTGGCCAAAACGTACTGATCCGAGTTCAAGATCTTAATAACTCGAGGATCATTGTGAAGCGAATTAAGTACTTGATCGACAAGGCCAACATACTTTGCTGAATTGCTTGCTTTCAGCTCCTCCTTCATTTTCTCAAGCTGCTTTTCCAATAGTCTAATTAAAGGAATGACTTGGCTCAAACTAGCAGAGTCTGCACTGACCTCACATGTCACAACTTCAAATGGTTTCAGCACCTTGCACAGCACTGAAAGGATTCCCCACTGTGCAAGAGTGAAATACATCCCCCCTCCTTTCCCAATGTCATGACTTGTGCAATATGCTTGGATGGCTTTGCGCTGTTCCTCCATCCTCTGAAGCATGTACAGGGTGGAATTCCACCGAGTTACCACCTCTTGCTTAAGTTGGTGGCAGGGCAAGTTAAACTGCTCTTGGAGCTGCTGTAATCTCCTACATGCTGTGGCTGAATGCCTGAAATGGCCTGAAATTTTACGGGCCACCGAAAGCATCTCCTGCACCTCACGGTTATTTCGTAGGAAGCTCTGCACCACCAAGTTGATGGTGTGAGCAAAACAGGGAATATGTTGGAAATCACCCAGCTGTAATGCTCGCACTATATTGTTGGCGTTATCTGAAATGACATACCCTGGGGAGAGTCCGAGTGGTATAAGCCATGCATCAATCACATCTCTCAGTTTGCGTAACAAATTGTCAGCCGTATGCCTGTTAGTGAAGCCGGTGATACAAAGAGTGGCCTGCCTGTGACAAATGTTACGTAGTGGTGTACATGCTGCTGCTGTTCCTGCTGGTGAAGGTGAATGACCAACCCAGTGGGCTGTCACAGTCATATAGTCTTTGGTTTGGCCACTTCCACTTGTCCACATATCTGTGGTTAAGTGAACAGTGGGCAGAATGGCATTTTTCTGCGCAATCTCTACATTTTTACACACTTTTTGGTATAGTTGTGGAATAGCTTTACGGGAGAAATGGTGTCGCGATGGAATTCTGTAACGCGGACACAAAACCTCAATTAACTGTGAAAAACCAGCTGCGTTTATTGTGGAGATTGGACGCAGATCTAACACTAACATTGCAGCCATGGCGTCTGTGATTCGCTTGGCGACTGGGTGACTGCTGTCATATTTGCTTCCCCTCGCAAATGATTGTTTCACAGTTAATTGCTGAAATGTAGGACTGCTCATTTTATTCACCTGCCTCTGGGATGACGATTCACCCCCAGCAGCAGCAACAGCAGCAGCAGGACTAACGCTTTCTTCAGAGGAATCAATAATAGTGCCGGAGTCATCCAGCCTTAAGTGGGATGCCGGGCTAACTCCGAGCGCTACTGAGGATATTGATGAGGATGGTGTGGTGGGTGTATTTTGTAGCCGTCGGTATGTCGGTGAGCGGAGGGTCTTAGCTGATGAGGGAGTGCTTGTATTCTTTTGGGAAGAACTTTCAGCTTTTCCCAACACTTTGCCATGAACTCTCGTTAAATGGCGTAACATAGACGAGGTTCCAAGATGGTTAAGGTCCCTCCCTCGACTGACTGTGGCTTCACATACACTACAAATGGCTATACAATTGTTGTCTGGATTTGGGTAGAAATAATTCCACACATAAGAAGTGGATTTTTTTGTTTTATGCCCAGGCATGACAATGGCCTTTTTCTTGTCACGTGCCAGAACTGCTGCCACTGGTGCAGGACTTACACAAACAACCTCATCCTCATCAACATCCTCATTAGCGCCCTCGTCGCCTACACAAATCTCCCCCTCATCCTCTTCTAATTCCAAAGTGGCATCCTCAATTTGGGTATCACCGGCTACACTCGGGCTATTAAGGCACACATCAGCAGAATGCTCACGATTAGACATCCCACTGTTGGATGGACTCTCCACAGGGATTGTTGTCATTTGTGAATCAGAGCAAATATTCTCCTGTAATGCCTCACTGGTATCTTGCAGCTCAGCTTTGACGCGTAACAGTAGTTGTGCACCAATTGTAGCCTGGGTAACTTTTTGGGATCTGCCACTAATAGCCAAAGGTGAAGGCCTCATTCTCTCTTTGCCACTGCGTGTGTAGAATGGCATGCTTGCAATTTTTTTTTTATCGTCACTTAACTTTTGCTCAGTTACACTTCTTTTTCGCTTCAATACAGTAAATTTTTTTTTGGTTTTTGTTTTTTGCACTAATTTGAAAACACTCTGTTGTTTGACATCGCCTTGGCCAGATGACGTACTGGGAACACTAACATCAGGACTGGTGACAGAACCTGGTTGCTCATTTAGATCATATGTGGACTGCTTTGAATCCATTCTGAGCGCAAACCACTGAGGAGTGCTAAAAATTATTGAGTAGATACTGCTGACAGATATGACTTTTGACAGCCAGAAATATTAATGCACAATTAGGGAGGACACCCCAAAAACACTGAGGAGTGCTACAAATTATTGAGTAGATACTGCTGACAGATATGACTTTTGACAGCCAGAAATATTAATGCACAATTAGGGAGGACACCCCAAAAACACTGAGGAGTGCTACAAATTATTGAGTAGATACTGCTGACAGATATGACTTTTGACAGCCAGAAATATTAATGCACAATTAGGGAGGACACCCCAAAAACACTGAGGAGTGCTACAAATTATTGAGTAGATACTGCTGACAGATATGACTTTTGACAGCCAGAAATATTAATGCACAATTAGGGAGGACACCCCAAAAACACTGAGGAGTGCTACAAATTATTGAGTAGATACTGCTGACAGATATGACTTTTGACAGCCAGAAATATTAATGCACAATTAGGGAGGACACCCCAAAAACACTGAGGAGTGCTAAAAATTATTGAGTAGATACTGCTGACAGATATGACTTTTGACAGCCAGAAATATTAATGCACAATTAGGGAGGACACCCCAAAAACACTGAGGAGTGCTACAAATTATTTAGTAGATACTGCTGACAGATATGACTTTTGACAGCCAGAAATATTAATGCACAATTAGGGAGGACACCCCAAAAACACTGAGGAGTGCTAAAAATTATTGAGTAGATACTGCTGACAGATATGACTTTTGACAGCCAGAAATATTAATGCACAATTAGGGAGGACACCCCAAAAACACTGAGGAGTGCTACAAATTATTGAGTAGATACTGCTGACAGATATGACTTTTGACAGCCAGAAATATTAATGCACAATTAGGGAGGACACCCCAAAAACACTGAGGAGTGCTAAAAATTATTGAGTAGATACTGCTGACAGATATGACTTTTGACAGCCAGAAATATTAATGCACAATTAGGGAGGACACCCCAAAAACACTGAGGAGTGCTACAAATTATTGAGTAGATACTGCTGACAGATATGACTTTTGACAGCCAGAAATATTAATGCACAATTAGGGAGGACACCCCAAAAACACTGAGGAGTGCTAAAAATTATTGAGTAGATACTGCTGACAGATATGACTTTTGACAGCCAGAAATATTAATGCACAATTAGGGAGGACACCCCAAAAACACTGAGGTGTGCTACAAATTATTTAGTAGATAATGCTGACAGATATGACTTTTGACAGCCAGAAATATTAATGCACAATTATGGGGGACACCCCAAAAGCGCTGGGGAGTGCCAAATATGAAGAAAAAATAATAAACCTCTATCCTCCTCTCTGCACTAGCGATTTTGGTTAGAGCAATTGCAAGAACAATATGGTATTCTCTGTCCCTGCTCTAATTAGCCTATGACTACACCCTGCTCTCTCCCTCTGTCAAATGGCGATGGATTGCTGTGGAGGCGTGTATTTATAAAGTTGAAGTATCGCGAGAACCGAGTCCCGAGATCCGACGACGTCACAATGACGTTCGGCCTCGATTTGGATTCGGAATGGGCGGGAGAGTACCGAGCTGCTCAGCTCGGTACTCGGATACCCAAAGTTCGGGTGGGTTCGGTTCTCGGAGAACCGGACCCGCCCATCTCTAATAATAACAGACCCATGTTCAGTGCACTGGTATAAATTATTAATATTAAAAAATAGACAGCATGACCATCCTCCCCAAATCCTTAAACAGCCCCAGTGATAGACAGGGAGAGCATTACTTCACAGTCCTCATGCGATAGTGAAATTTAGACCCATGCTGACCAACGCAGGGTTGATACTCTTTAGGGTGGGGGGAGGGGGCACAAAAATGGTGTTCCCCTTCCCCCCACACTCTAATTTCCCACTTTGTAATATATATATATATATATATATATATATATATATATATATTACACACACACACACACACATATATTAGGGATGTTCATTGACCACCGTGATCTGGTGTGGTTTTGGATCTATATTAAGTTGTGTTTTGGATTTAGCAAAATTGCCCTTGCATGTTTTGGTTTTGGTTTTGGATCTGTATTGTTTAGGAAACTTGCTGAAATCACATGATTTTGCTTTTTTTTCCCCCCTACATTATTATTAACCTCAATAACACTAATTTCAAGTCATTTCCAGCTTTAACTACCATTAGGCTCCAAGAAAGCATCATAGATGTTAACTGTTCGACCAATGTTATGCTGTGCTCTCAAGTTTATCGCTATAATTTTAAAAAATTAATTTGAAAATCCCAAGCATGCGATCAGCCTCTGATACATATGATGCTATCGCTGATTGGCCACAGGTTACTGACCCCTTCGAGGTAAAGGTGACTCTTGGTTCTTTAGTGAGGAGGATCACTTGATCTACTTTGTGAGGGCAGGTCATTGTGCATCTAGAGGGGGTGTAGTCACTCTGACGCCAGATTTAGCGCCGGACATACAGTAAGGGATTACATCCTCGGTTAAGTGGATTCAGAGTCAGTTGTCCATCCACGGTATGGTTCAGTCATCAGTCGTTAGCTATCCCGCAGTGTGCTTTCTCCACCACCAATTTACCAATTGATTTAAATAAACTATTTAAATAAACATATTAATTTGCCACCTCAATAAGATGTCCGTGTCTTTATTTAATAATATATGTAAAGTTAATCTATAAGAGTAATGTGTAGTCGTAAGAGACATCCACTATATGCTGTTTAGGTTTCTTATACAGGTTTCTCTACACAGACACATCAACCACTAAAACCTTTTATTTGTTAGATACAGCATTTTGGTTTATAGTACATGTATACTTACATATGTCAATGAACAGTGGGGTAAATTTTCTCAATTCATTTGATAGTTAAAATGGATACTGGGCTAAGGGGGCCTCCATTCCCCCGTGAGGACCCCACCCATGATCCGAGCCGCCCCCTCCCCCCCGTGATCCGAGCCGCTCCCCCGGTGATCCGAGCCGCCCCCAGGCGACTTACCTCCTGCCCCGGCGCGCTATACGCACTTTACTGAGGTGATCTCGTGAGAGTGAGACTCATGAGATCTCCTCAGTAAGGAGAATACAGTGCGTCAGGGAAGGACCGTAGTGAAAGTGCTCAGCAGCATTGATCGCGCCGGGAGCGCCCCCGCCCCTGACCAATCAATAATGCTGCTGAGCACTTTCAAGGGCCCCCTGGATGCCCGAGGCCCCTGGGCTGTAGCCCAGTTAGCCCTAGGGTTAATCTGGCCCTGTTTCATATAGACCTTACTGTATTTTAATTATGAAAGCACATTTCAGGAGAGCAAAACTGTTTTTTTCTTGTTAAGTCCTGATCTACAGTTACTGAAATATATGTTGTTGCAATTATTTTATGTAAGATGCAGTTTTCCCTGTAAAAAATAGACTGTTTTTGATGGCATCCATGTACTTTTCATGTCGAGTTTCCTGACCATTACATTTACAGTCTGCAATAAAGCTCAAGATGTACTGATTGAAAAAACCTCTGCATCCCGCTCTATATATAGACACAAAATGGTGAAACAAGTCACCTGAAAGGGGTTGTTTACTGAGGCACTCCAGTCCATAAGAGAGTATAAAAGCAAAGTTTATTGAAAATCATCTTTAAAATCAAATAAGCAGGTATCACTAGGGTCGGCGAATATTAAAATAAAGAGAGTGATAAGAAATAAAAGATAAGTGATAGAGATAATTAAGAACACCCTTCCGGGAAGCCGGTAATTACATGATTGTGACACTTATTTGGGAAACATACCCATTAGTGTAAACAGTGTATCATTAAATTCAGAGTAACACAATTTTATTGAAATTTAATTCATGCCATATGTTTATAGATACACTGTATCAATTCTCACATGTGATTAATAGTATGTGTCCACTCTGGAATAATATAGCAGCAGGTCTAATAATGAAAGACGCTATTCAAATTCAGAAATCTAATACCACAGAAGTGCTGATATGAGACACAGGGTGTCACTCACCGGACCGTGAGTGCCTCTTCCCGGACATTTAGGAACCGTGGCCGTCCACCATCCTGAGGGTCTGCGCATGCGCAGCCCTTTTCTATACTTCAGTGTATACCCCTTTAACTCAATTGGCAGATCAGGCAACACTCCCTATATTAAGCACCTGTGGTCAACACCACGTTGCCTGATCTTGGAGTCTCATTCCTCATGAGTCTCTGAAGGTGTTCCTGTATTACTCGTGTATTCAGCGCTGCTGATTCCTGTGGTTTCCAAACCACTTCTACTACTGTGGTTCCATACCACTTCTACCATCAACTGTGTCATCATGACTGTTTGCTGATTCCTATCCGCTGCCTCCGTGCACTACAGTCTTCTACACCCCTTCAACGTTATTTTATATCTATGTGACTGTTTACTCATTGCTATCCGCTGCCTCCGTGCACTCCAGCTTTTACCTCACTCACCTGCTTCTCATCAAGTCTGTTTGCTGATTTCTATCCGCTGCCTCTGTGCACTACAGTCTCCTGCTTGCAACTCGCCTGTGTTCAACATCGTGACTGCCAGCTGACTACTATCCGCTGCCTCTGTGCACTACAGTCTCCTGCTTGCAACTCGCCTGTGTTCAACATCGTGACTGCCAGCTGATTACTATCCGCTGCCTCCGTGCACTACACTCTCATCTCATCTCTGCTGTGGCTTCCTCGAGACTGCCGCTCTTCATTACCATCTGCTACCCTTCGTGATCTACAGCTCCTGCCCTGCGCTGCACTCCTGTTTCCCATCGCTGTTGGTTCCTGTGGTTGCTACTGGTTACCTCCGTGTGCCGCTGAGTCCTGCCGCTGTGGTCAGCGCTATCGTCCATCTCCTGCTGATCCACTCTCCACGCCTTCACGTGTTCCACTGGCCTCTACCCTCCTGTCAGCATTGGATTTGTATCTCTTCTACTACCCTCTGCTGGATCATCTCCATTCTCCTGGGTTTCCTATGAGTCCAGTTCCACGTGTTGCTGACTCCTGTGGATTCGTGTCCCTGTCGGTCTACTCACCTGTGCGCTGCACCTGCTAGACCGCTGCTTCTCCTATCCAGGGACTTCCTATCCAGTCGGCCTCCAGCCGCTCAGGTACCGCTGCAATCCCATCTGACTGCTACTGCTGAACCACGGTATGCATACTTCTCATTGACTGTGCTGTGTATTGCATATCTTGCTGGACTGTGTTTGGTTCTCTCTGGAGTCTGCTATCCGCTGAGTCTATTGCCATCATTGACTGTGTTATCATTGTGCTGGACTACTTCAAGAGACTTTCTAGACTGCAGACCTGATCAGTCATTTACATATATATATACCTATATTGTGCATATTACTGTGGATCGTGTATAAGGTGCCTGTGTATATCCTGTGTTGCTGTCTTCCCCCGTGCACCTCCTCACATATATATGCAGTGGTACAACTTGCTGATGTCAGACCACTGATCCCTGTGTCCGGTATCACCTGTTCCATTATCCTCTCACATAGCAGTGGTACAACTTGCTACCGCAGACCACTGACTACCTGGATACCTCCACTTGGATTCCATTCCTTCACTCAGACAGCGGTACAACTTGCTACCCGCAGACCGCTGACTCTCATCACCTCCTTGTTTCTGTTGGACATTCCTCCTCACTATAGCAGTGGTACAACTTGCTATCGCAGACCACTGACTACCTTCACGTGTCCTTGTCCATACAGTTCCTTGTGTATCATTACCTCAGTATTACCAGTGTTGCTAGTCATAGACTTTCCTGAGCATCTCATCGGTCATCATTTCATGTTCCGTGATCACCCAGCTACCAGAGTACCCTATTACCATCTACATTGCTCTGGTAAGCCTACCATCTGGTGATCCCTGGGTAAAGACTCCTAGTGCCCGTGACAGTAAGATCAGGCCATGACAGACCCAGATGTGGAACCTACCGCCAAAGAGATGCTGCAACATCTGGTTAGCCGTGTGGAGCAACAGGATGCCCGCCAACAGCTGTTACTTCAGTGTTATCAGTCATTAACCTCCCAAGGAACATCTGGACAGACTGTGACAGCTACTACTGAAGCTCCTGTGCTTTCCTCCGTTTCCCCATTGCCATCCCAGGTGTCTATAGCTTCCACGCTTCACCTGCCTACTCCGTCAAAGTACGATGGAGACCCCAAAACTTGTAGGGGTTTCCTTAACCAATGTTCAGTCCATTTTGAGCTCCAACCTCAAAATTTTTCTACCCATCGTTCCAGAGTGGCCTATCTTATCTCTTTGTTTTCAGGACAAGCCCTGGCTTGGGCCTCCCCTCTGTGGGAGAGGAACGATCCAATATTACAAGATAGTGCCAAATTCATTTCTACATTCCGAAGTGTGTTCGATGAACCGGGTCGTGTGACCTCCGCTGCTTCCAGCATCCTCCGTCTGCGACAAGGAGCTCATACTGTAGGCCAGTACGTCATTCAATTTAGGATCTTAGCCTCTGAACTTCAGTGGAACACTGAAGCCCTAGTTGCCGCCTTCTGGCAGGGGCTTTCCGATAAAATTAAAGATGCACTGACTACCCAAGAGCTTCCTTCGTCACTTGAAGATTTGATCTCTCTATGCCATCGTGTTGATATGAGATTTTGTGAAAGAGAGGCTGAGAAAACGACTTCTGCTAAAGCACCTTTTCGCTCTAACCCTCAATTTCGTCCAGTGTCACCCGCTGTGATTCCCATGGAGATTGGACGTTCCAAGTTATCTTCTGAGGAGAGGAAACGAAGAGTCAAGAATAGACTCTGTATCTATTGTGCTGATTCCACTCATGTCCTCAGCTCCTGCCCTAAGAGATCGGGAAATGCCAGGCCCTAACTAGTTCTGGAGAGGTGAAGTTAGGGTCCCTGGAGTCCTCTCCATCGTCTATGAAATCTAAAGTCTGCGCTTTTGATGTGACTATTTCCTTTGCTACCAAGACCTTTGAGTCACAGGCATTGATTGATTCCGGAGCAGCAGGAAATTTTATTTCCAAATCGTTAGTTAATCAATGGTCTCTACCAATGATTACCTTAAAAACTCCCATTACTGTGACGGCTATCGATGGATCACGTCTCATCAACGGTCTCATCACCCAGAGTACGTCTCCAGTAACCCTTCAGATTGGTGCTCTGCATCATGAAGAGATATCGTTTTTAATTCTTCCTATTACGACAAGTCCGATTGTCCTAGGCCTTCCATGGCTTCAGTGTCACTCTCCCCAGATTGACTGGCGCACCCCTCAAGTCACGTCTTGGGGGCCTGAATGTCACCATCATTGCCTTTCCCAAGTCATTCCTCTCAAGGTACAGCAAGCTTCCATTTCAGCTATTTCACCGGGACTCCCTCCTCAATATGCTTCATTTACCGATGTTTTTGATAAAGCTCAGTCTGAACGTCTTCCTCCTCATCGTTCTTGGGATTGTCCGATTGATCTTCTTCCTGGCAAGACTCCTCCCAGAGGCCGGGTCTATCCACTCTCGTTACCTGAAACTCAAGCTACATCTGAATATATACGGGAGAACCTCCAGCGTGGGTTCATTCGACCTTCCACCTCGCCCGCTGGAGCTGGGTTCTTCTTTGTCAAAAAGAAGGATGGATCATTACGCCCTTGTATAGATTTTCGTGGACTCAATGCCATTACTATCAAGAACCGGTATCCCATTCCCAGTGCCGTAACTAGACATCTTGGTGCCCTGGGCGAGACAAGGCACCGGTGCCCCCCATCTAAGTGGGAGTGGCAAACATAATGTGTGGGTGTGGCTAGCACTTTACTGAAACAATTCTTATATATATATATATATATATATATATATATATATATATATATAATATATGACCATTTAAAGTATGCAAAAAATATATAGCAATAGGTATTCTAATTTTTATGCACTTCATACTGAAATAAGAGCAGCAAAACTGTGTCTAAAGGAATTGTAGACTGTAAGCCCCAATGGGGCAGGGAGTGATGAGAGGGAGTGATGAGAGAGAGAGGGAGGGAGGGAGAGATAGATAGATAGATAGATAGATAGATAGAGTTCTGTTGCCCTTTACAATTGTTAATTTATAAAGCAGCAAAGATGCTGAAAACAAGTTTAAAGAGATCATGAAATACTGGTTTGCTATCGCTGATGTGAATACTGAAAACAAAACACTGAGGTGTTCTTTTAAAACTACAGACAAGGATAAAGGGCAACAAGAAAGACTGAGTGGTGCCTTTATATTTGGCATCTCCACATTAAATCACTTTAGTTAAAATAAGGATTTGTGTAGTTGGTTTGCGCTATAAATCCAAAGAGACCATCTTTGTTTTCAGACTGCACGAGTGTCCATTAAAATGATCCCCTCTCTTTTTTTATACAGAATGCATCTGGCATTAAGGCGGGGGTCTCAGCAAGAGAAACGGTGGGATTATTGTACAATTATAACAGTAAATAACTAAAGAAAAGTAAGCACTTAGGAAAAAAAATTCAAAGTGTGTTTCCAACTTAAAATGACTATCCCCTGTTTCGTACGTGCCGATCTATATTTACGAGTATATTCCTTTGTCTTTCTTACGTCCATCTGTGTTTTCAGTCTTTTATAGTATCCAGTCTGTGGGTCTGTGAGAAAGAAGAGCTTGGTGCTTCTGCCCACAGTGGAACGCAAACTTGCGTTCCAAATGACGAGCTTCCTGTCGGTGGAACGCACATGCGTTCCACTGCGGAACTTAAGGGCAGAAGCACCAAGCTCTTGTAAGTTAGTCTCTCTCTCTTCAAGGTATGGAGTCAGGTACCGGGCGGCAGCTGCGCCCCCTTGGCCTTGCGCCCTGGGCAACGGCACCGCCTGTACCACCCTCGTTACGGCCCTGTGTGGGGGAGAATACGCCTAGCACTTTACAAGTACTGGACTGGTCTCCAATCCTGTACAAGTTTCTCGTACCTGTTCTTGTAGTATGACCACATGGAGCTGCTGCTGTCATCTTCCGCTCACTTGATGCTTGTCCGGATCCTGCTGGGGCCCTGTTTGGAAAAAATATTTTTAATATTCACCACAAGTAAAGGAAAGCAAAGCAACAAGTGAATAGTCCAGGCCTCCCTCCTCTAACCAGCCCTGACATGAAATAAAAGTACCCATGTTTTATAATCAGGTCTCCTTCTCAAAATTACATTAAAAAAGGCATATTTCCAGTCTTACCAACCAACATTAAATTAAGAGCACTCCCATTTCACAAATAGGCCCTATTCAACACCAACTCTGTTCCACATTCAATTAAAACACACCCCAAAATCCCCAGTAATAAATTAAATTAATAGCCCCCACCACCACAATCATCCCACAAGTATAAGAATAGCCCCACCAATAAATTAATAACCCTTATTCCCATTAAATTAATAGTCACCAATAAATGAATAGTCCTACTCCTGTTAAATTAATAGACACACAGGCTGAGGGGGGGGGGGGCAGGGGGAAGAGGAGACACACAGGTTGAGGGGGGGGGGGGCAGGGGGAAGAGGAGACACACAGGCTGAGGGGGGGGGGGAAGAGGAGACACACAGGCTGAGGGGGGGGGGAAGAGGAGACACACAGGCTGAGGGGGGGGGGCAGGGGGAAGAGGAGACACACAGGCTGAGGGGGGGGGGCAGGGGGAAGAGGAGACACACAGGCTGAGGGGGGGGGCAGGGGGAAGAGGAGACACACAGGCTGAGGGGGGGGGGCAGGGGGAAGAGGAGACACACAGGCTGAAGGGGGGGGCAGGGGGAAGAGGAGACACACAGGCTGATGGGGAGACACACACACAGGCTGAGGGGGAGACACACACACACAGGCTGAGAGGGAGACACACACACAGGCTGAGGGGGAGACACACACACAGGCTGAGTGGGAGACACACACACACACAGGCTGAGGGGGAGACACACACACACACAGGCTGAGGGGGAGACACACACACAGGCTGAGGGGGAGATAGGGGGAAGGTGAGAGAGAGAGATTCAAATACAAAGAGAGAGACAGGGTAAGAAACACATGCTGATTATTACTTACCTACATAGCTGGAGTACAGGCTGGTGTAAAATGCAACAGAAGCTTGTGGGCTGTACAGGGGGCGGAGGGTCCTCTGCTGAGCAGTCTCGATACTTGTAGCAGGCAGCTTGCTGTGCTGGACAAGCTGAAGGGCTGACCACGGGGGAGGGGCGCCTCTTTCAGCTTGCTGTCACTTAACACAAAGTGGGCGGGCAGATCGGCTTCTTGTAGGAGCGTCCTGTGTTGAACTGCACAGGAGCTCCTTAGTGTATTTTGACCTATGGTGGCAATAGAGTCTGGAGTGCCTCTGCAGCATGGCGCCTCCCACCTCCCCGCACTGCTTATATCGCAATCTGCAGCGCTGACTCTGCATCAGCCCCAGATGTGTACCTGGGGCTGTGACTTGCTTAATAACAGGGGGGGCCGTGGCGCCCCCTAGACTTTGCGCCCTGGGCGGCGGCACCGGCCGCACCACCCTCGCTACGGCTCTGCCCATTCCGTTGATCACTGAGCTATTTGACCGCATCAAGGGAGCCCGTATTTTTACTAAGTTGGATCTTCGTGGTGCCTACAATTTAATCAGAATTCGTTCCGGTGACGAATGGAAAACAGCGTTTAACACCAGAGACGGGCATTACGAATATCTGGTAATGCCTTTCGGGCTATGTAATGCCCCCGCTGTTTTTCAGGGCTTCATCAATGAGATTTTTCGGGACTTATTATATGTATGTGTCGTCGTCTACCTGGACGACATATTGATTTTTTCACAGGACCTGCCCTCTCACCACCAACATGTGGCAGAAGTCCTCTCCAGGCTACGGAAAAATTCATTGTTCTGTAAATTAGAAAAATGTTCATTCGAATTACCCCAGATTCCATTCTTGGGGTATATAGTTTCCGGAGTTGGCCTGAAGATGGACCCTGACAAAGTAAATGCTGTACTACATTGGCCCCAGCCAACTACTCTTCGTGCGATCCAGCGTTTTTTAGGTTTTGCCAATTACTATAGACGCTTCATTCAAGACTTTTCTTCCATTGCATCTCCTATTGTGGCCCTGACTCGAAAAGGGGCTAATCCTAAGCAATGGTCAACTGAGGCTATTCAAGCCTTTCAAACATTAAAAGAGTCCTTCTCTTCGGCTCCAATCCTTCGACAGCCTGATGTGACACTCCCCTTCTTCCTAGAAGTAGATGCCTCTAATGTGGGCTTAGGAGCTATTCTCTCCCAACGCTCGGAACAGCAAAAATTCCACCCTTGTGCCTTCTATTCTCGGGGTCTCCTACCCGCAGAGAAAAATTATACCATCGGGGACAAGGAATTACTGGCTATCAAAGTCGCACTAGAGGAATGGAGATACTTGTTGGAGGGAGCTCGCCATCCGGTGACGATCTTCACGGATCATAAGAACTTGTCATATCTCCAGTCTGCCCAATGCTTGAACCCTCGTCAAGCAAGATGGTCTCTTTTCTTTTCCCGTTTTGAATTAATAATTACCTTCAAACCAGCTGCCAAGAACAAAAAAGCTGATGCCTTATCTAGAGCCTTTGTTACGTCCTCTGATATAGAAGAGGTTTCCAACCATACCATTCTAGACCCCAAATGTATCTCACTGGCTGCTTCATCCACCAGAACGCTACCATTTGGGAAGACCCTTGTGCCTCCTATACTAAGGAGGAAAATCCTTTCGTGGTTCCATGCCTCTCGCTTTTCTGGACACGCCGGTGAACACAAGACTTTTGAGATCCTCTCTCGAAGTTACTGGTGGCCTTCAATGAGGAGAGACGTCAAAGAGTTCATTGCTTCCTGTGAATTATGTTCGCAATTCAAATCCTCTCGCAGAACCCCAGCAGGGTTGCTGCGACCACTACCCATTCCGTCCAAACCATGGACCCATATTAGTATGGATTTCGTTACTGACTTACCACCTAGTAAGAACCATAACACTATTTGGGTGGTAGTGGACAGATTTTCGAAGATGGCTCATTTCATCCCTCTGTCTGGTTTGCCTTCCTCGTCTATTCTGGCTGAACATTTCATTAAAGAGATCTTCCGTATCCATGGATGTCCATCTGAGATTGTGTCTGATAGAGGAGTACAATTCGTGTCCAGATTCTGGCGAGCCCTTTGTAAAACCTTGGGCATACGATTAGCACTCTCATCTTCTTACCATCCGCAATCCAATGGACAAACCGAACGTGTCAATCAAGATCTTGAGACTTTTATAAGGATATTTTCATCAGCCAATCAAGACAACTGGGTAGAGTTACTCCCTTGGGCTGAGTTCGCCCATAACAACATGTACCATGAGTCATCATCCAAAACTCCATTTTTTGTGGTCTACGGTCACCATCCGTCTTTTCCGGAATTTCCTGCCCTCCCGCCCACCCAAGTTCCTGCGGTGGAAACTGTTTGTCAGACTTTTAAAAATATCTGGTCTCAGGTCAGAACCTGTTTAAAGAAGACATCTGTCAAATATAAATCTTTCGCTGATAAGAAGAGGCGGGCTATTCCACCACTAAAAATTGGAGATCGTGTCTGGTTATCCACAAAAAATATTCGTTTGAAGGTTCCATCCATGAAATTCGCCCCTCGTTTTATTGGTCCATATAGGATCATTCAAGTTATCAATCCAGTATGTGTGAAACTCCTTCTTCCTAAGAGTCTTCGGATTTCTAATGCCTTCCATGTATCCTTGCTCAAACCTCTTATTATCAACCGTTTCTCAACTCCTCCCTCAGCTCCGCAGCCAGTTCAAGTTCATCAGGAGGAGGATTTTGAGATTACCGAGGTACTAGATGCAAAAATTTCGCGAGGAGTCCTCCACTTCCTCGTTCATTGGAAGGGCTTTGGTCCTGAGGAGCGCTCTTGGATCAAAGCTGAAGATCTTAATGCTCCTGCCCTTTTGAAGAAGTTTTACTCCAAAAATCCGGACAAGCCCGGTTCCAGGCGTTCTGTGCCCACCTTTAAAAGGGGGGGTACTGTCACTCACCGGACCGTGAGTGCCTCTTCCCGGACATTTAGGAACCGTGGCCGTCCACCATCCTGAGGGTCTGCGCATGCGCAGCCCTTTTCTATACTTCAGTGTATACCCCTTTAACTCAATTGGCAGATCAGGCAACACTCCCTATATTAAGCACCTGTGGTCAACACCACGTTGCCTGATCTTGGAGTCTCATTCCTCATGAGTCTCTGAAGGTGTTCCTGTATTACTCGTGTATTCAGCGCTGCTGATTCCTGTGGTTTCCAAACCACTTCTACTACTGTGGTTCCATACCACTTCTACCATCAACTGTGTCATCATGACTGTTTGCTGATTCCTATCCGCTGCCTCCGTGCACTACAGTCTTCTACACCCCTTCAACGTTATTTTATATCTATGTGACTGTTTACTCATTGCTATCCGCTGCCTCCGTGCACTCCAGCTTTTACCTCACTCACCTGCTTCTCATCAAGTCTGTTTGCTGATTTCTATCCGCTGCCTCTGTGCACTACAGTCTCCTGCTTGCAACTCGCCTGTGTTCAACATCGTGACTGCCAGCTGACTACTATCCGCTGCCTCTGTGCACTACAGTCTCCTGCTTGCAACTCGCCTGTGTTCAACATCGTGACTGCCAGCTGATTACTATCCGCTGCCTCCGTGCACTACACTCTCATCTCATCTCTGCTGTGGCTTCCTCGAGACTGCCGCTCTTCATTACCATCTGCTACCCTTCGTGATCTACAGCTCCTGCCCTGCGCTGCACTCCTGTTTCCCATCGCTGTTGGTTCCTGTGGTTGCTACTGGTTACCTCCGTGTGCCGCTGAGTCCTGCCGCTGTGGTCAGCGCTATCGTCCATCTCCTGCTGATCCACTCTCCACGCCTTCACGTGTTCCACTGGCCTCTACCCTCCTGTCAGCATTGGATTTGTATCTCTTCTACTACCCTCTGCTGGATCATCTCCATTCTCCTGGGTTTCCTATGAGTCCAGTTCCACGTGTTGCTGACTCCTGTGGATTCGTGTCCCTGTCGGTCTACTCACCTGTGCGCTGCACCTGCTAGACCGCTGCTTCTCCTATCCAGGGACTTCCTATCCAGTCGGCCTCCAGCCGCTCAGGTACCGCTGCAATCCCATCTGACTGCTACTGCTGAACCACGGTATGCATACTTCTCATTGACTGTGCTGTGTATTGCATATCTTGCTGGACTGTGTTTGGTTCTCTCTGGAGTCTGCTATCCGCTGAGTCTATTGCCATCATTGACTGTGTTATCATTGTGCTGGACTACTTCAAGAGACTTTCTAGACTGCAGACCTGATCAGTCATTTACATATATATATACCTATATTGTGCATATTACTGTGGATCGTGTATAAGGTGCCTGTGTATATCCTGTGTTGCTGTCTTCCCCCGTGCACCTCCTCACATATATATGCAGTGGTACAACTTGCTGATGTCAGACCACTGATCCCTGTGTCCGGTATCACCTGTTCCATTATCCTCTCACATAGCAGTGGTACAACTTGCTACCGCAGACCACTGACTACCTGGATACCTCCACTTGGATTCCATTCCTTCACTCAGACAGCGGTACAACTTGCTACCCGCAGACCGCTGACTCTCATCACCTCCTTGTTTCTGTTGGACATTCCTCCTCACTATAGCAGTGGTACAACTTGCTATCGCAGACCACTGACTACCTTCACGTGTCCTTGTCCATACAGTTCCTTGTGTATCATTACCTCAGTATTACCAGTGTTGCTAGTCATAGACTTTCCTGAGCATCTCATCGGTCATCATTTCATGTTCCGTGATCACCCAGCTACCAGAGTACCCTATTACCATCTACATTGCTCTGGTAAGCCTACCATCTGGTGATCCCTGGGTAAAGACTCCTAGTGCCCGTGACACAGGGATTCTTTAGGGCTAAAGATCTATAAATTTAATCCTGATTGTATAGGCTAATGACCTAACCTCTGTATATATCACACCCTCATAACCTATCAAGTATAAGTGTAGAGTATCAAAGGAAGGGGTTAATAGTACAAGTGTAAGTGTCTCGTTCTATATAATCAAATGCTTTTTTAAATTTGTACCTTTAATAGGAATTTGATCTAATAGAGTCCCTAATCTGAGATATGCCATTTAAAATAAACAAGGCACCCTTAGGGTCAGTGGTATGTTTTATTTGGTTGATCATGGCATTGCAATACGGTAGAGTTATCCTTCAAATATAATGAAAAGTCTTGTGGAACATCATATGAAGAACCACAAGATCTCAAGCATAAAAAAATTGCTTTTTGAAGCATTGTTGCCATTTGTTAAGAATTAATTGTAATTTGCTTGATTGACCTTCATTACAGTAGTGTGTAATCATTTAATGTTATTTCCAGGTTAAAGCTTACAAACTTTACTTAAATGTTAGAATTAAAGTTGCTTCTTTACAGCCATAAAAATAAAGGTTTAGCAAACTAACACAGAAACAGGAGGGGTAACATGTACAGTTTAGCAAACAAATGAACTGTAAGACTGCAGGGATCTAGCTGGTTTCTAATCGACAAAGCAATGGCGCAAACACACAGCAGTGCATAGAACATCTAGGAAACATTGCCACACAGCAGTGGCAGCAAATAAAAGTGGTGTAAGATGGAATTGTCCTTAAGTCCTCCCACCCACCCTTATGTTGGATCTTGGAAAGGACATGCACACTTTAACAAACCAAGCACATCAGCAACAAGGAGTACCAGTTTTGTGGCTGAAGTGCTTGGTTTGTTTGAGCCCCCCACAACAAAAACTAATAATGGTGTGACAGGATGGACCACCTATGCCACCCTGTCTGTTCTTGCTGGTGACCGGCAGGGCTTACTTTGCCACCATCCCCTTTTTTTTATCCCAAATCCGCCCATCCTGTTGCAATAGGAGAAGCCTGCTGCTACCACTAGGCTCCAACACTGGCACCTAGAACAGCTTCCTTCTGGGTAACTCTCGCTGCTAGGGTACCTCTTGCTGGTACAGCTGGTCTGGTATAACTGACTTCTTGCTTTCAGATCAGGGTTCCTGTGGATGGCTCCTTGTGTACCCTTGCTGGTACACCTGGGCTAGTATGCCTGACCTCTTGCCTTCAGATCATGGTTGCTGTGGATGGTTCCCCCCTGGCCTATCACCCTGGCCAAAGCTGCAGGTAGAGGGCAAAACGTTGGTACTGGAATGCTAGATCCACCTCAGAACAACCGGAGAATGGATTAGATTTGGGTCTAATTTGTAGGTCACAGGAATTTACAGCAGGGTAAGTAGTCCTCAAAGCAGGTTCTTGAAGCAAAATGATGTTTCATTAGCTCAAGTAGTCCTAACAAGGACAATTCACAGTCATTAGTTTAAGGTACTAGTGACATCCAGAAAGGTACAGATGGTATAAACTTACATGCTAAAACAGCCCACTTTTTATACAGTTCTAACATAACTCCTAGCATGGGGTAATGCCACCCCCTGATCCTTCCCGACTCCAACACGTCTGAGTTATTTTTAGTATCAGGATACAATGTTTTCCCAATCAAGAATTTACATGCAATGCAAAGTTAACAATATTTACACTACTCTACCAGACAGGAAGGCAGCGCCCCCTTGTTGCGTATACAGGCTAAACAAAAGTGTTGGTCACTGAGTGATGAACAGGGCTAATTGGCATAAGTTTACCTATCTCTAGACAGTTTCAAAAACACTACCCCTCTACTCTATTGCTAACTTGGAAATTCCCAAAGAAAAGTTACAACCCCAAACAAGACATTTCCATACAAAACACATCCCAATGTAACACGATATGTGCGTTGGCAATTATATACATTAGTGCCTGCACCACTAATTGAAACACATTTCTACAATAAATTATTTTTACATGATCCAGTCACAAATAAGTTATTTATAAGTGATCCAGCCACAAATGGGCTTAAAGCAGCTAAGCTAAAAGTGTTGTTAATGAACTCTATAGTGGCAAGTCATGCACCAGTGTAAGCAGATCTTGCCAGTGATAAGAAGAAGGCCATTGTCATGTCTGGGCATAAGACCAATAAATCCACCTCTTATGTGTGGAATTATTTTTGCCCAAATCCTGACCACAGTTGTCTAGCCGTTTGTAGCATTTTTAAAGCCACAGTCAATAGAGGTAGAGACCTTAACCATCTAGGAACCTCATCCATGTTACGCCATTTGAAGTGAGTTCATGACAAGATTTTTTGAAAATCCAAAACTTATGCTAAAAAAATAACAACAAGCAGTCCAACATCGGCTAGCTCCCATCTCTCAGCTAGATCCCAGCACCTGCAATCTACAACCCCAACACCTTCATCAATATCCTCACTAGTGATTGAGTTAGTCCTGCATCGAAGTTGCTAAGGCTAGATGACTCCTCCCCTACCCAGGATTCCTCAGAAGAATCCTTGCGCTTTAGGCCCACTGTTGCTGCTGCTGGTGGATTTTCATCCCAGAAGCAGACCAAGAAGAAGACTACTAGTAGTTTACAACAATTGACTGTTAAACAATCCTTTGCAAGACAAATCAAGTATGACAGCTGTCATCCAGACTATGCTAGCTTATGCTAGATTTAGATCAGCGTCCAATAACCACCATTAATGCAGCAGGTTTTAGACAGTTATTTGACGTCCTGTGTCCTTGTTAACAAATTCCATCTCAACACCAATTTACTAGACAAGCAATTCCTCACCTGTACCAGGAGGTTACAAGAAAGAAAATTATTGGGCTACAAAATGCCATTCTACCCATTGTACACTTAACCACAGATATGTGGACAAGCAGAACTTTGAAAAATAAATATTATATAACTGTGACAGCCCACTGGGTTGGTGAATCGCCTTCAGCAGCAGGAACAGCAACAGCCAGATCTTTCAGAGGCAGGCTACTCTGTGTATCACCTGCTTTACTAAAAAGAATACCGCTGACAAACTGTTTGAAAAACTGAGGGATGTCCAACATGGCTTATCCCATTTGGACCCTCCTGAGAATATATAATTTCTGATAATGCCACCAATATTGTTAGAGCATTACAGCGGGGAGAATTCCATCACATTCGCTTACACAATCAACTTGGTAATACAGAGCTTTTTAAAAAGTGTCAGTGACATGCAGGAGATGCTATCTGTGTCCCGAAATATTTCGGGTCATTTTCAGTCTGCAACAGCATGTAGGAGATTGCAGTAGCTGCAAGAAGAATAGAATTTGAGGGCAAAATTACTTTAGCCCAGCGCATTGGAGAATACTTTCCGTATTGTGCAAGGTGCTGGAACCACTGGAAGCAGTCACCTGTGAAGTGAGTTTCAGACACTACTAGCTTGAGTCAAGTGATTCCCCTAATTAGACTTTTGGAAAAGCACCTCGAGAAAGTGAAGGATGATATTAAACAAAGAAATTACGCTCAGTATGTCGGACTTGTAGATCAAGTACTTTATTCCCTTTGCCAGGATCCCAGAGTTATCAACATTGTGAAATCGGATCACTACATTTTGGCGACTGTGCTTGATCATAGGTTTAATAGCTGTGTCTTCTCTTTCTTTCCAACTGACCCAGATCTAAAGAGATACAATGAGCTCCTGTTCAGCAAGTAGACAGCTCAAGTGGTACATGACAAAACAACATCTCCTCCTTCAGTTTCTCACTCAACTGCTGCTTTGAAAAACTTAGCTTTCCCAAGAGAACCAGTGGTGATGCAGATGAGTCAGCACTACATTTTGACCTCTGGTCTGGTCTAAAAGAATTGACCAAAAATTGTGACAGCTCTGCCGTAAACTGAACTACAAATTCCACGAGGAAGGTCTTTACGGGCAATTATATCAAAGTACAGAGACTTCTGTAATGGTGGATACCAGCAGGGATGAATTAATATTGTGTGAGATTTCATGTGGTGGGATCTAACTGAGAGAAGGGAGCTAGCTGATGCTGGAATGCTTATTGATATTTTGGGTAGAATGGCATGTTGGCAATTTTATCTTTTTCTACAGTAAACTTTCCCTTTATTAGAGAAGTGGTTTTTTTCTTTACCAATGTAAAAAATAGAAAACCCACTATGCCCTTGAGGATAGGCTTTAGTAGATGACATAGAAGGACTAGTATCATGAATGGTGCCAGCAGCTGGTTGCCATATTGATGCCGCTGAGCTATGGCACTGGAGACTGACAAGAAAACCGCCAGCCCTTCTGTTTCTGTATGACCAACGGCACTGAGACTGGAGAGTTACAAGAACAATGTGACTGTAGAATGGAGAGTGACAAGAACACTGCTACCCCTGTTTATGTGTGACCAACGGCACTGAGACTGGAGAGTGACAAGAATAATGTGACTGGAGATTGGAGACTTATAAGAACACTGCCACCCTTTTTGTTTCTGTATGAGCAATGGCACAGAGCAATATCACTAGAGACTTATAAGAACTCTACCACCCCTCCTGTTTCTGTATTAGCAATGGCATAGAGAAATGTGACTGGAGAGTGACAAGGACACTGCCACCCCTCCTGTTTCTGTATGAGCAATGGCACAGAGCAATATGACTGGCGAGTGACAAGGACACTGTTTTAGCTATGACGCTGGTCAACTACACTGGAGACTGCCAAGAACGCTGCTACCCCTTCTGTGTCTGTCTATGAAATGGCGCCGGATCTCTGTGGAGGGCGGTACTCCACAGAGATCCATATATATATATATATATATATATACATATCCATATACATACATACATACATATATATATATACACACATATACACATATATACACACATATATATATATATATATATACACACATATATATATATACACATCTATATATATACACACATATATATATATACACATCTATATATATACACACACATATATACATATATTATGTAAGGCGCTGCGAAAACCCTGTGGCGCCCAACAAATAAACGATAATAATAATAATTATATATATATATATATAAAACCAGACCAGTGTGGGGAAACAATAGTGATTGGCTGGGTATTGAAGTGGGGGTCGGCCAATCTGTGGGTGTGTGTAACAGGCACTGTCAAGAGTTAGGAAGGTGAGGAGAAGCAAATTCCAAACACTGCAGCAGGTGCACAAAAATGCAGTCATCAGAATCAACCAAAAAGGACACAGCAAACAAACCCTTATGTGCTGATATGAGTATATGAGTGCGGGAGTTGTAATGGTACATGTAATTGACATATATATATATATATATATATATATATATATATATATATATATATATATATTCATATATACACACACATATATATAAACACACATATATACATACACACACACACACACACACACACACACACATATATATACATATATATATATATATATATATATATATATATATATAGGTGCACCTTTACAACTGCTTGTTAATGTAGATATCTAATCAGCCACAAATGATTGTTGGTGTCAGAGTATCTCAGAAACTCTTTCTTGTCCAACTGTCTCTCAACTTTATAAAGAGTGGTGCGCAAAACTAAAAACATCCAGTTGCATTTCTGTGTGCAAAAACACCTTGTTGTTTGAGAGAGGTCAAAGGACAATTGTAAGACTGGTTCAAACTGATAGGAAGGCAACAGTATCTCAAATAACTATATATTACACAGAAGAGCATCTCTGAATGCACAGTGCATCAAACTATGAAGTGGATGGACTACAGCAGTAGAAGACCACAATGAATTGCATTCCTGTCAGCTAAGAACAGGAAACTGAGGCTACAATGTGCAGAGGCTCACCAAAACTGGACAGTTGAAAAGCAGAATAATGTTGCCTGGTCTGATGAATCTTGACTTCTGCTGCGACAAATAGATGGTAGAGTTAGAGTTTGACTTTACAATATGAATCCATGGATCCATCCTGGGATGTAATGGAACAGGAGATTTGCAGCAAGAATGTCAACATGGACCAGAATCTTTAATGATATATCCAGCACCATGAATCCATGTCACAAATAATTCAGGCTGTGGTGGTTCCTGCACACCACCAAAAAGGTGCTCCCAATAAAGTGGCTACTAAGTGTATACACACACACAAACATTTTTAAATATTTTGTTTTGTAGATTTGTATTGTTATGAATGTGAGTTGTGTTTTTTATATATTGCAGGAGGGAGCATTATATACACTACTGTGAATTTTATGTCCTGTAAATTTGTACGATCTATAAAGTGAGGCAAGTATGCACCCATGTACAATGTATAATCCTTTCTAAGATACATTGTACATGGGTGCATACTTACCTCACCCCCTTAACAACAGAGATATTGCCGTCGGCATGCTCAATGACGTCATCAGCTGCAGGCGCCTTCTTGCTTCATCGTCATTGACTGCTGTCGGGGTAAAGAGGAGTCGTCATCGGGCAGGGTCAGGAACCAGCTCCTTTGGAATAGTCACATTGGAGTGAGTCTTGTCATTCTTTTCGTCATCGATATGCTGTAGCACAGCCCCGGGTACAGCATAGAACACCCCATAAAATGTGCCCTCTCCACTCTTATTACAATATTCTCATTTCCCAAAATGAAATCTTGTTTTGGCACAGCTTCACAAAAAGAGGTGCACTGTGCATCTACTCCATAATTCAGTAGAAAAACCTTCACCCAACTCCACCCCGCTACATGTGCAAACTTCTGTTCCTCAGCAAATGCAGCCATCTTTCTTGTAAACGTATGCTACCCAGCTGAAAACTAGGCACACTTATGCAAATCGAGGCGCATGGCGTGTCCAAAGCTGCATTTCAGCTTGAGAGATGTCTTTTTGCACTTTGCAATAAGTCCCATATTGTAAAATCCTCTAAGATGGCCTACATTCTCTTCTACATCTTGGAGGATTTTAGCTTCATCTGTGTCACCACATACGTCCTTAACTTCACTCTCCTTCTACTGAATGCCAGGTGACTGCAATGCCTAACAACTCAGAACTGCAAAAATAAAAATAAATGGATGATACACTAATGGGAGGTCTGGGGTCCATCGAAGTGCACATCACTATACTATAAGATAGAGTAAAGATCATTGAGCAATGAACTACCTAGTACAGAAAATATCCGACTAAAAGGTTGCTCTCAAGCTCCAGCTGTTACAGCACATCTTGAGGTATCTTGTACAATATGGTCTCCATAGGATTTTATTATAGCCTGATGATTTTTTGCCATATATAAGATTATTGTTTCTTACCTGCAACTTGCAATACCACAACAGTTTCTGTGCGCCCCTCTGTTGTTCCAACATAGCACAAGTAAGTGTTTTCATCATTTTTTTTCAGGTCTCTTAGTTGGAGGGAAGCATTTCCTTTTTTCACTTCGTTTAAGAACATTGAGGTCCGATTTGAGTAACTCTTGTTCTGTTTGTCCAGCTGGTCTTTACCATTGTAATAGCTATGCACTATTTGTTCCTTTCTGTCTCTCCAGTGAATAACTTCATCCTTCCCATCTGGAAACGAACATGGCAAGGTGACAGTTCTATGCAGCTCTCCCCAAACTGAAGACAAAACATATAAATTGAGTAAGGCAAAAATGTACACAACTATGATCAAATCATGCTTTAGGGTACTATTTAAGGAGTATGTAGTAATTATAGAAAAATATGCAATTAAAATGTGTTTTGTTATGGCAATCTTTCTATTTCATATTTTGGACAGTACATTCTTCCACTAAGTGCACTAAGATTATGGCTTTTCATGTTTTGTTTTTTAACCATTGATTAAGCTTTGCTGTAGATGATAGAATCAATCTATTTAAAGGTACAGCATAACTTCTAAGGCAATTGTTTATCACTACAAAATATACATATAATTGTCAGGATTGTGCACAGAGGCTAGGATAGAAACAGTGGAGGACTCAGGCATTCCACTGCCTCTCAGCCTGTTTAATATGTGTATTGGTTGTTTTGACAGTCTCTGATTTAGGTGTTTTACTTTGCTTATTAGCGCATTGATGGCTTAACTGATGCACTGCTGGTATTTGTCTATGGTGGGTTTATTAGACTGTCAGTGCTATTCACTCGTTGCCTGTAATGGAGCTATATTGCCTAGGTGTTCATGCTCTGTAACTCATTATTGTCTGCCCATTATTTACCCTGCTCATTTTTGAACATTCTTGCCTGCTACCTGCCTCACCTTATGCTTGTTACTGTCTGCTGCCTGCACCGACCTCTGCTTAGTGCCATTTATTCTTGTCTGCTGCTCACCCAGAACCCACCTGCTCCAATTTCAATTTTATCTGTTTATTGTCCCCAGTTTGTTATTGTTACTACTCCTGGTAGACTTAGATTTCTATCATTTACATATTGCGGGGTTAGCCTCTTATATTGTCTGCATGCGTTCATGTATTAAACTATTCTATTGCACACAAGACCTGGGGGCAAATTAGTACCGGTGAGCATTCTGGGGGAAATAGAGGCTACTATAGCTGAAGACCTCACGTGGTTATATAGGTTTTTTTGGGATGCTGTTGACAAACATTACAATAATTAAATATATTTATTTTGTCTGATAAAATAGCTTCCAAAATTCTTATACTTTAAATGGCAGTGGTTGGTAGTATTTGGATACATGCCATAGCTTGTGCCAAAAATATGTCTGTCATCACAATCAAAATTGTGTATATTTACACTTATTGGAAATATACCACTTTGGACATTTTAAACACTGGCCAACAGTTCAGGTTTTTTACACTTCATTTTAGTGTAAATGTAACATTTGCCATTCTTGTTCCCAAACAGAAGGAATACATTTTTGTATCAATTTGTTGGAGGTTTCTTAGTAGAAGTGAAGAGTTTCCCTATTTTAACTGTACTCAATAACAATAAAGTTCATTCAAAGTAGCTTTTTCGTGGCTTTTTCCAGCATTTTTTTTAGCATTATAATAGGGAGTTCCCATTGTCTATATTTGTCCAGTGAATCACTACCTCTATTGTTGAAGTGTTAATTTTTATAAATCGAATAAAATTCCTTCCAGTCATTACTTACTTTGAATATTAATTAGAGTCTCATATACTTGTGAAACTAATCTATATGTAAGTAACAAGATTTGCACGTATATTTAGTATAAACACAGACTTTTATTGTATTCACAAGTCATAGGTAAGCATCTAGGTGTGGAAAGTAATTTCTGATGGGTACCAGTCCCTGATTAACATTCTGAAACATTAAGTAAAAAGTTTAGAGTCTAGGAAATTATCACTAACATATCTGTTGTTAAATCCTTATTAATGTAACACTAAACATTACTTCACTAATTGTAATATTTATATTTAAGATTTCCCTGTGATTTTTTGACCAAAAGAGCCAGATGCCAACATTGCCTTAGGGACCTAAGCAAAGACGCCATTTCATCCTCCTAGAGAGACAAAACTTTGTGCATATTATAATTAACTTCTCTTTAGAATTGTTGTATAACATTTTAATAATTTCTGTATATTTGTGAACTCATCCCATTGTTCAAATAGTATAAAAACTCCAGACTGTGCATCAGTAACAGAGGATTCAGTACTGAAACTCTAGGCTAACGTTAATAACGCTGCGTATTCCAATTTTAAACTAATGTTTTATTAAATAAATGCATTTATTTCCCTTTAAGCAACTAGATCGGACAATCAATTATTTTTCACTTTATTACTATCACCCCATCCTCTCAAGCTTGAAATGAGCACAGCAAAATTGCGCCTTTGTGTAACTTACCTTGTATTTCAGTGGTACCTGGAAAACATAGACAATTAACATTACAGCATAATAAAGTAGACATTTCAATTTTAATTATAAAAATCCATTTATCATAGAATGTATCATACTTTCATCAGTTATTTATTTTGAAGCATTGTAGTTAATTAAAATGAAAATAAGGATTAAATTGTTTCTTCCTTTTTTTGCTTAAACACATAGGGTGTGATTCAGGGGTGGGCTGGGCCGGGGGGCATCGCCCCCCCGGGCCGCTCAGACTTTCTGCTTTTAGGGCCGGCCGGCCGCCTCCCGATACAATTTCCCTGTTTTTTTACCTGCGGCCGCAACTGATGACATCAGATGCGGCCGCGTCAGCGCACAGGCGGCCGCGTCACATGACACGGAATGCGGCCGCGTCATCAATGACGCGGCCGCATCCCGTGTAATGAGATGCGGCCGCCTGTTTGCCCCCCACCTGAAGTCTCCCAGCCCGCGCCTGGGGTGATTTAGAGTTGGACCAAAGTGCAAAAGTCACATACAATTTGTTGCACTCTGCATCCACACAACTTGTGCCAGCATATTCAGCTTCAAGTATCTAACACTTGTGGCACCTTATGCTTTGAGAGGTATATCAGGGGTGTTTACATGCAAGTGCAGTACAGTAAGGTATGTGGATGCAAGTATAAAATGGGTTTTATCTTGAGTTACATCAGCTGTACTGAGATCATAGAGGTGCATTGAGGAAAGAAGTAAAGGAACCAGAATGACTTTATAAGAAGAACTGGTGAACCTGCTGCATTGTATTAAAACTTAATTTAAGCTAACATTGTGAGTATTTAATTACACATTCAAAGTGTTTTTGTACATTTTTATTATACTATTAGAGTGATTCCAAATTTCAGGAAATACATGATTTGTTAATGACACTCTGAGTGCCATTCATTGAAGAGGATCACAGTTTTAAAACATTTTGTCCACAAACACTATATTTTATTTTGTGGATCAATACAGTAAGCACAATGTGGCTTATGGAGAGTTGGTTGCACATCTGTTATTTTGGTGTTAGATTTTTGTACTGCACAGGCACACCAAAATAAGTATGCATATGTATGTAGACTTTGGTTCATCTTACACTTATGACTCCGTATGCCTATAGATACAGAATAGGGAAGAGAAGGAATGGGCAAGCTTAGGCCGAGACCTTAAAGGCATGTTCATGTAATTGCGAATCAGGTAGAGCTGGACTCAGATGTAAATGCACCTGTCAAGAGATGTATCTTTTGCGGGTGCTGGAGGGTTGCTGCAATGATACACAATGATGATGATTAACAGCCACTTCTGATAGACCATTCCATGTAAATCATTAGCATTGAGGCTATATTATATATAATATAGCCCCTATGTGCATTCTGATTTCTATTTTCCCATACTACAGTGTTATGCCCTGGAATCACTCCTGAACCCAACATATCATTGATAGAGGGCATCTCTCTTCTTCAGCTGCCATCAGTGAGACTGTTTCTTTATTTAATACAAATTGGTTAATATTTTTGACACAGGTCTAATCTTGTTTTTTTCCACCTAAGATCGCAATATATTGGCCTAATTAGCATAAAGATGACTTAAAATATATTACAAGATGTTATCCATAAGGCCTCATAACCATTGGCAATAATTTTAGTATTTTGTACTAGCATTCTTAAAGCTAGTAAAGCATGTGTGAATTGGTCTGTAAATAGAAACCATTGTCTCCAATAGCCACGTACCCACTAGTGTTATTACTCTTGTTCTGTTGCAGTAGTGATGCATTTTTCTGAACGCTGCTTGTTTTATTCAGTCGGGATTATTGCAAGTGAATGCATCAGGGAGGTCTAGGCAATCTTGGACAAATTAATGGACTCAAATACAGAAGCAGGAGTAGTTACGTCACAGCAAGCTTCTAAGGAGTTGTTGTAATACCAGCATACCAGCCATCCACCTAACCTGCTCTCCATGCCTGATTTCCTCACCTCTCTCTTCCCCTGTCCCGCCTCTCCCTTCTCTTGCGATTGCTCCCCTCTGACTCCCCATTGTGCCTCCTGTCTGTTTGCCCTCCCTTTAGGATGTAGAAATGCATGTGGGAGAATAAGGATGAGTTTGTTTAGGTTAAAATAAAATTGAGAAGTATTTATATATAATTATATTAAATATGTGTGCGTAAGACAGTTTTTGGTACTATAGATAGTTTTGTGAAACAAGTGGTCCTTACATTAATAATGAGAACAATAATAAGAACCCCTGGTCCAGTGGGCATCCATCTGTCTAGTGACCCACTGGCATAACAAAATAATGAATTATAAAAGGGTTTGCTAATCATATTATTATTATCAACTGAGGTATTTGGACTCAACAATGAATTCTGTCGCATTTATTACAATGAAATTGTACAATTAAAAAATACTTACTGTAAACAAGTGACAGACCACTAAATATTTTCACGAATAAGAAAAACTGCATTGTAGTAATATTCAATCATAGTTGTTAGGTTGTGACCTATAGAACACAAAACACAGGTGAGTCCAACATAGTGAATTTACTATTACAGATTCACTCAAATAAGCCTCACTTTTGTAGCTATTTTTATTTATTTACTTATATCCTCTTTGTGTTAAGGTTTTTAGAAGGTTCTGGTAGAAAAGTAAATGCATGACATAAAAATAAATGTGGCCCTTGTCTATGTATTTAATTTTGATGCTTACTTTAAGGATAGCTCCACAGAAAACTAATATTCAGTGACAATTTCTTCTTTTATTTTTCTAACTTATACTTCTCCCTCTTCAGCCTACTGACAACTTTTCCTAAGACAAATGCCCTAGTGCTGACTCTGCAGATTCCATTAAAACATTTATATGATTCTTTAGGCTCCATGCCCATTGGCATTAAAATGCTGCACCTACACCCCACCCTCATTTGCACCTGATCTTTAGTTCTATAACTATATGGAGGGGATGGGGTGATGGGTGCACTTCCATCCGCTGTACTATATACTAGGGAGCTGTCCACGGTCGCCTGCCTGTTACTGTTGGTTAAAGCCAGTATTATTTTATGTTATTGAATTTAAGATAACAAGATATAAAAGATATTAAGTGAACAGTCATTGACATTTATTGAATGTAAACAAATTACTGTACAACCCTCTGTAACATATTCTTGTCGGTGAGTGTTTATCGTTTGGATATTGTCTTACTTACTGTATCCTGTATATGAAAAATTTCTAATAAAAACTTATAAAAAAACCAAAAAACGCTGCACCTAACTTACATAACATACAACCATATGAGAAACTAAAAATCTAATTTTCTACTATGCACCCATAATTCTGCACTATGCTATCATATTTGTGCCTCTTTGCAGTTGCATCACAGCATGGTTTATCAGCCGCTATTTGCTGCATTTTAGTGTGCTCTGTTTATTGTTGAGATTCCTTATTCTGGTTTATTACAAGTATATTGGTGGTTAACATGCCAGCATTTAGTGATCGAGTTGTGATGGTCACTCAGCCCCTTGTGTTGTTCCTGTGAATTGTTGAAGTCATCCTTAATGGCTGTGCTGTATCAATCTATTTAATTGTAGTCTTTTCAATATTGTCAGTTTGCATTCTATTGATCCATCGATTTGTCGAATCGTATCCTACCGAAAAGAGTGATGTTCCTGACAGACAAACAGGTTTAGGTTGGGTGTGTCATGTTGACTGTCAGTGTGGTAGGACTGTAGGATTTTATAATCTGTATAGTAAGATATATCCTACAGTAGTGAGGCAATTGACAAGTTGCATTATAATGGTTAGCTAGAGTTGTATTGGAGATTAAACTGTAAGTTGCATTTTGTACTTTACTACCTGTTCAGTCTGCGCCACCTGTTAAATTTAAATCACATTTTCCAATCACCCTTCCCCTTTAATAAGTGTACCAAGATGGTTGTTAATTATGTGTTGTGTTGTATTATTCCTGAGAGGTCTATGTGGATTCAATGGGGTTTCCCAATATGTCCTCTGGCAATACACGTTATCCACTTCACCACAGTGTGCAGCACAGAAGACTTGGGTGGAGGTAATGCACCATCAATAGTTGAAGTGAGTAACATCAACACATCTATACCATTCATTTCAATCACCCAATTCAGTTCAATAGGATTTTCCAATGTAGCACGCAAGCAGGAAACACTAGTTAAAGGATTTGAACATTAAAATTCATGGAAAAAAATCTCTGTACCAATTGATAAGGCTTGTGTTTGATGCATTTGCAGATACATGGCAACACTGTAAGCCACACATCAAGAACTTATTGGACACATGAGCAAATGCATAGCATTTATATGTATTTCACATGTAGTTTGCACTTGTGTTCTTTGACACAAAGGACAGTCAGTATGGGACCTTAAAGTAAAATAGTTACAATTAGGTGGTTAATTTGTAAGCTGAGCCTGGGGTTTCATTTACCTGGTGGCATCACCACGAAGCTGCATATGCATATGTTTGTTTGGCAGCAAAAAAAATAATTGCATTTCTGCACAATCACATCTATATACAATGGAGTATGCAAGTTATAATTCAGTCATTTCTATTAACATCTTAAGTCAAAAACAAATGATTGGTGGTATCTTTACATGCTGAAAAGTGCTTTGATTCCTTTGAATGGCTTTATTTATGGGAAGTACTAAGATGCTTCTGAATTGCTCCCAATTGTAAACAATTGGCGAGGTTATTATACCCTATTCCTGTGATTAGAATATGCATTAATGGATATGTATGTAACCCTTTCAATATGGGCAGCGGCACGTGGTTGCCTGCTTTCACCAGTACTCATTGCTGTAGCGATTCAATCCCTTCCCTGTCAAATTAGATCAACTCCCAATATGAAAGGCCTTTAAACAGTCAACAGTAGTGACACTATTGCATAATATGCTGATGATATGCTGTTTTTTTTGACTGATTCAAATAATTCTTTAAAATCCCCACTTCAAACTGTTGATGCTTTGGCCATTTTAAAATGAATTTGCCAAAATCAAATATTTTTCCAATCCAATGGGACATTCCATTAAAATTGGCCCAAAATGGGAAATATTTAGGTATCTGGAGTGGTATAAATATGGCCGACTTTGTGATCTTAACATTGGTCCTTTTATGGACTACCTCAAAGCCAAAAGAATTTCATGGAATACATTTCCCATAGCCATGACAGGTAGAGTAAATATAATTAAAATATTAGTTTTGCCAACATTTTTGTACTCATGCAACATGTTCCTATATATGTATTCCTGGACAAATGTTTCATAAAATTAACAAATATATTTCACTTCTCTTGAGGAAAAATTAGCTATTATTATTATTATCCTTTATTTATTAGGCGCCACAAGAGTTCCGCAGCGCCGTACACAGCACAAAGAGTAGACTGAAGAGAAGTGTTTGTAGCAGGAGGAGGTGGTCCACGGTGTCGAAGGCCGCAGAGAGGTCAAGGAGGATGAGCAGGGAGAAGTGACCCTTGGATTTGGCTAAAAGTAGATCATTAGTAACTTTGGCCAGGGCAGTTTCGGTGGAGTGGAGGGGGCGGTAACCGGATTGGAGAGGGTCGAGGAGGGAATTGTCCGAGAGGTGTCTAGTGAGGTGGCTACAGACAATCCTCTCAAGTAATTTGGAGACAAAGGGGAGAAGTGAGATAGGGCGATAGTTAGCAAGAGAGGTGGGGTCAAGATTAGGTTTTTTGAGGATGGGTTAAAGGGTTAAAATGACAATTCTATTCAGACCTGTGGCTTCAGGTGTCCTAGCCCTTCCCAAATCTAAAACAGTATGACTTAGCAGCACAAATATCCCATTTGAAAGAGTGTGTCGGGGAGTCCCCAGGGGGTACCCTGAGACAAATCTTAGGTGAGTTTATAGAGCTTAAACCCTTCTCATTGCAGAGATTGCTAGAAGGAATGACATCAAGAAACCTTTCACCCATTCTTAAGCAGGCCGTTAAGATCTGGAAATTGGCTCGTAAGATATTGGGTGGGTCTGGTATTGACTCATAGACTCTTTTATGAAATAATAAAAAAATTAAAGACCTGCTCAAGCTGGGTAAACAAAATTTCTGATCTAGTTCTGGAATTACTACATTTGATCAACTATAAAATAATATTTTGAAATAATTTCAACAACTTACGTCTGAATTTGGTTTGCCAAATGGGATGTTCTAATACTATTTGCAACTACAGCATACCCTAACAACCCCAATTTGGTAGTAATGGACCTTTAATTTGTGACGCACCTCTCAAACATATTTTGAAATTTATTTTACACCTCAGATGTTTCAAAGTGGGAATGAGAAACATCTCAGAGTGTTCAAAATGTTGAGATAAAACTTGTGTGTTCTGGCATTTAGTATGGGAATGCTCAGAGATGCAGATATTTTGGAAATCAGTTGAAGATGATTTATGTAGAATGCAGAATATGGGTGAACATTCCTAACTTAACTTTGTCAATGAGTCTGTTTGGTATTTCTTTAATAAATAGTTTGAGTAAATATGTATTCCAATAGTTGTTAACTTCTTGACCCTAGCTAAGTTTATTATAGCCAGGACCTGGATGAGTGAGGCTCCTTGTTTTTTGATTTGATCTGGACAACGAGTATGTAAGTCATGAATGTTCACCTACACTACCAGGAACTCTACTAAAAAATATTCAAAAACTAGGACACTATGGAAATACATAAAGGGGAAGAGATAAGGCTGAGGGATTATGGTGGGCAAGAGGCTGGGCATAAAAGTTGCATTGTAGGCATGAGACATGTTTTTATGGGCAGGAGCTGTATATGGTGGGCATAAGGAAACAATGTTGGGCAGAGGTTATATATGGTTACTGTCTATGACAGATAGGGACTATGTGGGTAAGAACAAGGTATTCTAGGCAGAGGTTGTATATGGTGTGCATGACACCTCAGTGGCATGCTAAGACTTGCTAAGATACTTAGCTGGATAGGGCTCTGTATGGTGAGCAAAGGTCTAATATGGAAATAACTTCTAACAGTATGAAACCCTACAAGAGCTGTTACAATGTCTTTACAGATTCATAGAATAAAAAAATATACTTATATTGCTTGTGATGACACTCTCAAAGTTGTTGATTCTTTACGATACTCTTCTCATATGTCATATACATAGATGAAAAAACACACAATAGTACAATATTGTTGGGCATATACAACTTTGTAACAAAGTCCCACATATAATTCTTTTTTTCGCTTGAAAATCCCATAATTTTTACTTAGCTTATAGCCCCCAACTAGGATTCTTTTTTTCTGTTTATACTCTTCCTCCATACATTATAAGGATCTCACCATCATATCATAAAGGGAAAAAAATAACGTGCATCTAGTGTCATACTGCTTAATTAAATCTAAAATCTTTTTTATTCACACAAAAATAAAAACGCTACCAACCAGCTCTTCTCCAGTTTCTTTGGAATGCTGCATTAATGTTACATATTTTAATGGGCCTCATTTATAAATGGTAAAATGTCTGAGACACAATGAAAAGTTCTCTTTGGGGTTCCATGCACCTACATTTTCACCAAAGTATATATGTTTGCGAAGCAAGATGGTAGCATTTACAGAGGAGCAGAAAGTACAGAGTAGAACAAAAGTGTTCCTTACAAAGTACAGAGTAGGCACACTCCTGTGCTAGTTATGGAGAGAAGTATAGAAACAAAATTTCATTTTGCAGATCGTGATTATTGAAATGAGATAAAGGACATATTTTTAGGAGGTTCCTTGTTTTGTGGATGAGGACATAAGTATTCCCACTCCACAAAAGTTCCGGCTTGGTTGGTCTATACTTTTAGCGGGATGCACATTGTACTTTCCAGTTACACAACAGTGCCACATATAGTAAAGGCAGTTGTAAAAGTACACTTGCGGTCATGCTTAGTTTAACCCATAAATGAGGCTAAACCAAGCAGTGTTTTAGAATAAAAATGGAAATATTTAATGTATATGAAAGATGTGGTTCAAGGTGGTATGAGGTTGAAATTTGATGCTATGTTTACACGTTTGCATAGTGCATCTCTTCCGATTTTTCTGATTCTCAATCCACCTAGGCACACGTCTAGTTTACGGAGCATAGATTAGGTGTGAATGCGGGATAGGCAGACTATTTAGGAGCCCTTTGAAATTCCACTGCACATTCAGTGTGTTTAGTAAGTAAGAGTTGACTATAAGCAGCCTCCATTAGTATCTGACTACAATTGGTTGGGAGTGTTTTGTAAACCAGACTAATGAACTGGGTCAACAAAGTGCTTCTATATCTTTTATTTTTCATCTGTTAGTGGGTGGCTGTCAAACATTTACCGATAATTACCTCATGTCTTTAAAATGCACCTCTCCCTATGAAAGTGAAACAAGTTAACAAGTTACTTGCATTGAATGACCTTTAACTCTAGGTGAAAAATCACTGACAAATTCCATCATGAAAAATTTCACAGTCAGTGAAGAGATGAGGACTGTTTCATAGACAATACTGAAAGCTTTCAGGATAAACACAGTATTTACAGAGGGGGTGCTAAAGAAATTGCAATTAAAGTCCAAAATCTTCAGTTAATACTAGTGTACAAAAGAAAATAGAAATAATAACAGCACTCAGAAAAAATATCTGAACCAACTTGTTTACAAATATAAACCCAATTTATTAAAATATATATCAACATAAGTGAAAAATTTAAGATTAAAAACAGTTCATGAAGTGAAGGTTTAAAATCCATTAGAACAAGTACAGCAATACACTGAAATGGACAGCACGGTGGCTAAGTGATTAGCACTTCTGCCTCACAGCACTGGGGTCATTAGTTCAATTCACAACCATGGCCTTATCTGTGTGGAGTTTGTATGTTCTCCCCGTGTTTCCCATTGCAGATAGTCACCATTTAGGAATTCCAAGTCCCATCATTAGTCTGAGATTGTTGGTAGTAATATAAATCAATATACAGCATAAAGCAGTTCAAATTTCACACCACCTCTTAAACAATCCGTAGTTTATTCACAAAACAAATTTGTAGATAGTAGGGGAGCTTGCGGTACTTGATAAGCCTGTTTCTAAAGTATGCAGTTCCAATAGTTTCCTGAAATCTGTGCATTGTTCAACAGGAGGGAACATTTTTGTGCATTCTATTCTATACAGGGCTGGTATCTTTAAAAGCAATAAAATAACTATGTGGTGTTTCTTGATGCCAGTAGTTTTCTAGTAGTTCGTGAATTAACATATTATATGAATTAGTCAATAGTCATTTAATTAATCAAAATTGAGAAAGAAAAAAAGATTAAAAACTTTGTTAAAGCTCAAATTTAAAAATGGTAAATGAAATGTAGATATATCTCCAGTTTAATATTAAAATACTGAATGATTGAATCGAGGTACCGCTATACAAAAATACAAGTTAAAGGAATATCTCTTCAAATATAATGTGCACATATCACTTTTAAGCTTTATGTCTAAAGACATATAGGGCATGATTCATTAAGAAACAGAAAGTGAATGTAATTTGCATTTTTAAAAAACAATGCAAACAGTTATGCCCGTATTCAACAACAAGAGGATCTCAAGAAATGTTTCTAGTTGAATACGGGTGTATGTACGTTCCTCCTACATGGCACTTGCTGTATGCAGAAACAATGCATATGTATATATATATAAAGTTCCATCAGAATGTAATTAATGTCTACTGTAGATAAAATGCCTTTTTACAGTTGTTCTTGATTGCAAACACATGTCATAGCATGCATACGGGCAGTCATCACTATCAATCGGCACTTACACTGGTGGTGCACTTAGCTGGTGCAAAGGATACGGCTGAAAATCATGTACCTCAGAGATCTCCAGAGCTTGAATTGGACGGATGTGCATGTGTTCAACCTTGGCACGCCCTTACTGTACTTTGTGTCACAATAGAAGGCTTTGGGAATGTCCGGGAAGGTTACTCGAGTTGGTGCTACCCTCCTAGAAGCGTGGAGTCTAACGGAGAGGGAGGTTTTCACCAGTTACACCGGCAATGGAGTATGGGCCTGGAGAGAGAATCTAGTATACAGGGATTGGAGGTTCACGGGAGCCTGTCATTCTGCACCTTCCTATTACAATGAACAAGGCTCCAAGCACTGCTGCAAGTGAATACAGATGGTGGCTTCAGCCGAACTACTAGTACTGACCTTTTTCTAAAATGCAAACACCCCCTTTAACATATTATCAACCCAGGTCCGCATTTATGGTGCCAGTCACAGTGATATTCCAGCTGATGCTCATGACACACAATGCACAGAGCACAATTTCAAGCTCATTGTTGGGACCAGGGAGCTATGGGCATGTTCATCTGCATGAACATGTCCTTACTGTACATGCCCTACATTATCCTTCCCCTTCCCTCCCCAATTCCGCCTCTCTAAGAGGTCGTAAGGGTCAGATGTGTGCAGTTATGAATTCTGTGCAATTGTGTAAGTTTGGCATGCACCATGTGATTTCACGCAAGATACACTACGCAAATAGGAGAACGTCAAGACTTGATTCAGGGTCTTTGTGTTAATCCATGGTAAGAATTAAAAATATGTCATGTTAGCAGATCGGGGACTCTGGCATTTACCCTCCTGAGGCATCACTGTCACTTCTCTTATTTCCATGAGTCCTCAGGTCACTAAGACCCATCAATGGGCTTGGCACAAAATACTTTCTCACTTCATTGGACCCAGACAATACCTTTGAATACTCAAGTTCTTTCCTTTAGAACATACATACGTCTCTCATAGTGGTTACCCATTACTTTCTCACTAGATTTAGTTCAGCTGCACTATAAGTTTCAAGTCAACACAGACTCTGCTACAACATTTAAATTCTCTCCTTAAGCTCTCTCATTCGATTCCTCCCTCTTGAACCACTCTTACTCACAACTCATTGAAACTCACTTGTTCCTTTTACCTTAATCCCTCTCTCTCCATCTCAACTGCTCTTTCTCTGAGCTCTATCTCTCTCCCTCGCCCCTGTTATTTATAGGAACCTTATTTATTCCTCCTTTCTTGTAAATAAAAACTCCCAAGACTCTGTGCTCCCCTTCGTCTTAAAAAAGACAGAACACTCTCATATACACAATTGGGCATTACACTAAAAATAAAACAAAGCAATTTAAACTCATACCATAAAACTAGTATATCAAATTGATGAAATATGTTAAGAGGTACATTGCAACAATTTGCAACCATAAGACCTTTTATCACCAGAGGGTGACAAAATGCTGATTTTTCTGGATTTAGGGAAGCAAACAACATTGTCTCTTCAGTGGGTATTCAGAATTAATGAGTTATGATGTAGTCTGTGGCAATGCAGAACAGAGCCTCTGAGTTAAATATGTTTAAAAGTGCCACTAGTGCATTTTTCGTGGCTGCTTTGGATTTAATCAAACTTATCCTCGGTTATTTTCAGTCCACATAAAATAAGCATTCTGCAATGACCCTTGAGGACAAAGCGTTAGTGCCATGCTCCTTTGTTATGTGTAAGTGAGGGTGACGTTTGAGACAGATGAAAGTAAGCAGGGTCCACAACTGGTAACATCTCTGATGTGGCAAATTTTATTTTATATCCAGAAAAAAAAACATATTTTTCAATAAAGTTATAAACTGGTATAGATTACTTTGGTTGCACACAAAAAGTAACATACTGCCTTCATAGAGAGCTAATTTTATAGTCTATGAGCCCACTGGAATTCCTAAAAAAGATTAAGCCTGACATCAATGGCTCTAAAACGATGTCAAAAAGAAGGGGTGAAATAGGATTTCCCTGTCTTATTACTCTCGGGATGGATAAAGTATCAGATCATTCTAGTTTTGGGAGCATTCTATATATTACATAAATAGTTTAAACATTTACCATAAATTCCAAAGTTTTTACCACTGTATATAAATGGTCACTGTTAATCAAGTCAAAGGCTTTCTCCTAATCTAATCTTAGTATACAACCAGGTTCCTGAACTTCTTTTTCAGTGAGAGATTGTAAGGTTTTCCCAGCGATTCGAATAAATGGTTCATTTGCCATATAAAGCTTATTTGAGCTTTATCAATATGTAGTAGGATAATTTTCAGATATTCAGCTATAATGTTTGCATTCTACATTAAGTAATGATATGGTTGTACGTTATACAGAGTCTGTAGTATCTCTCCAGGGGCCAAACACTCCATCACTAGGTCCCATAGATTTTTTTTTTTGGGGGGGGGAGGGGGCGCTCAGGAAGGAGTTCAAATCCCGTAATTATTTAAATTGATTCAGAAACTTGCCTTTATTCTACTTGTAGCATTGTTCTCTTATCCCCGATCAGAATAGCTGTTTGTCAGGACTTTGTCAATAAATACATACAGGATCAGATCCCAGTGGCTGGTAACGGCTAATACCCGTTAGCATTCTCTATAGATACAGCAATACCTGCATTATTTATAGCCGGGATATAAGAAACAACAAATCTGATTTCATGGTTTCAAATAGGTCTAGTATATGATATATGCAGTAGTCATATATCATATACTCTATATTACATTAATCTTCTGAAATGACTGGACTGTTCAGATAGAGAAAAGGAAGCTGCAAAACATTTTAGGCACAGTTCACTGAGAATTATAGGAGAAACTCCTACTGAGGCACAGTATACAAACTAGAGTAGTAGTTCAGGTTTTCCAGATTAATTTTACTATCAATGTTCACACACATATATCAAAGTTCTGTGAATCAGTATATATGTAGTAATCCACTGCATATGCAATGATGGCACAGGCTAACTGTACATCTAATCTCCAGCCAGATTACAGCTCTTGAGCAACTCCGTGCAAACGAGTAACCGATGGCAGATTAAAAATGGGAACTTGCTTCAATTTTAAACACAGCCTCACACAATGTATATATCATCAGACTCACGGAACATTAAAGCAACAATGATAACTTATAGTAATAGAGTAGAAGCCGAGTCCTCAATCAGGCTACAGTATTGGGAACACCATGATAAAAGCGATGAACGGCCAGCGAGAGCTAGACAGAAACCCCTTCAGTACCGACAGCGTTATACAGGATAATACAGTTCCTTCAGTATTAAAGTCACAATGGGTTCCAGAGCAATAGGCAAGTTAGCACCAATAGCCACGACTGAAAGCTGGAGCAGCATTCAATGTAGACAAGGTGATGGTCAACACAAATAGCCAGATCAGTATGGCAGACATGGATCAAACAGGAGACCGGGTCAGATTCACACAGGAACAGGAACAGATAGACTCACTAATCTAGCAAATTAACTTTGCACTGACTGGATCTCAGACGTAGGTATGCTCCCGGGCATGAAGACATTGCTCATCAAGGAGCTGTACCCGATACAGTTTGTGAAACCATTACAGGTATAAAAGGATCCAAATCACACAATGAGAACATGACCAAAATTACCACAGTGATCTCTATGTTGTATGTTATTCTGTACTTCGTGTAAACCCTTGCAAAACATATAATATTATTTACAAGGCAGCAGTGGAGCCATATTGCAGAATTTTTTATGGTCCCTTTTTATTTCTATTGGACAATGTCCTTAACCAACCCTTTTATGAATAAAAACATAATAAATTAAAGATTTACAGAACACAACGTCTTACCTTTGCGTTTCTAATGCCTCACCTTGACGTCTGCCTTGGAGATTTCATAACACAACAAACATAACAGGTTTGTCTTATTTACTTGTTCCTCATTCTTAAACCCATTGATGACTGGAGATTTTTTACCACATATTAGGATCTTTTGTGGAAAGTACCTGCACTGCAGCTCATACATAGTGACCTTAAAAAGTATTCAGCACCCAAAACATATTTCGTATTTTATTGGCAAAAATTCTAAATTTGAAATAGATTGAAGAATGATTTTTGGAACTGAACCATAAAGTATTGAGTACCATGTCAGTGTAAATTACCCTACTGCCCAAAAGAACCGTGAGCGATAAACCCTCAATGCGACTGTCAGGTCCTGCAGCAGCTTGACAGTGTAACACTCACAGACAAGAAATAAACAACTGTTCTTGATCAGCAGTGTGAGTGAAGATGGGGTTGGAGAGAAATGAAAGAAGGAATATTCAGCCACCTTTCCCACTCATGCTCAAGATAATTGAATCCTAACCTGGAATGACAGATGGGGGCAGAGTTCATGTTTTGCCATGTGGCACCACATGATTAATTGCCAAAAAAGTATTGATACCTCTTATTATTGTGTAGGTGCAATATATTACCTAAAAAAATCACACAGTTTGTTAATGGACTCAACCTGTGTAATAAGTGAGTTGCACGCCTGTTGACAATTCTTTAATACCCCTCTCTCTCTAAGGTCCATTAACATAGTAGAGATTTTTCCACAAATATGCTAAAAAAAGAAAGTGGAATGAGCATTCCAAAGAAATCACAGATATGAGAACAGAGGAACAAATTTGGGAAAGATCATCATTGCAAAGGCATTGAACATTCCATGGAGCTCACTGCATTCCACTAAACATGTCTGACCCTACAGATACACTGCATATATCAAGCACCCTAATTATCGGACAAGAAGGGCACTTATTAGAGAAGCTGTACCATTGCTTGCAAACAGTTAGCTAAACACTGTCTAGAGGATACTGCAGCGATGTGGTCTGCCGAGACTAAAGCTAAACTGTTTGTTCTGCGTGTGAAGTGGTATGTATAATATAAAGCAAACACTTACCTCCCAAATCCCCTCCCTCCCCCTCCATAGCCTATTCACACCTTCCAAGCCAAGAGGTAGTATCATGTTTTTCAGCGGCACAGACTGTCAATCTTGTGAAGATGAATTGTGCACATTTACAAAAAGAATCTATACAAACACCTGCTAACCTGCCAAAAAGCTCAAACTGGAGACTGTGTGCATCAATATCCTATTGAGAGTCAAAGTGCACTGCAACAGCAAAACTGAGGTTTCATAAGTTTAAAAAAATAGATGTCCTTCAGTGACCCAGTCTTGACCTTGATCCCATCAAAAATCTGTGGCAAGACCTCAATCTTGCTGTCCATCACTACTAACCAACTAACCTAATCAAACTTCAACAATTTTGCAAGGAAGAAATGGCAAATATTGATCCATTCATTAGTTTAAAGCTAAGAAACATTTATCCAAGAAGACTTCTGGCTATAATAGCTGTCAAAGGTAGTTTAGCCAACTATTGACCTAAAGGGATAAATATTTTATAGTATATTTATTATATTGATATTCAAGTTTTTTTTTTTGTACAATTTCATTGTTTACTATTATATTTATTTTCTTGAAGGGGCTCTGTGAAGATGAATGTGTGGATCACAAATAAAAACATTTGAAGCTGGGTAAAAAAGAAATGGGCTGAATATTTTGTCAAGGCACTGTCCGTATTTTTAGTGGACAGCAATGGAGTAAGATCAGGTTTCCCATGTGTCCCCATTTTTCGAGGTGGTCCCCTTTTTCTACAAATTATCTTTAACCCACAATTACCTGATTTTGCTATTTTGACTCTTGATGCATCTGAATAAAGGTGGCCTCAAGTGTTTCTTATAACTGTTTTACATTACTGGGCTCCCACACGAAAGTGTGAGGTGGGATTTATGGCCTGAGCAAACTCCAGGTCACATTGGTGTGCAGGTTTTTCATTTCTATATTATGAGAGCCTTAATTAAGATACTAATCATGCATTTGAAATACAACAATTGAAACTACTTTAATATAGTTGGGAATGTGTGACTCATGTAATTTGTTTTTATTACAAGTGCAGAGATATCAATTCTGTCGCAATAAGTTCCATTTCCTGCCAAGCTTCTTCACCTATCCATTAGCATATCATTTTTTTTTACAATGACCCATTTGTTTAAATCCATTATTATGACAAATATCACTAACTACCTTTGTGTTCTCCCTTTTTAAGACTTGCATTAGCAGACAGCCTTTCAATTGGACACCCTAATTATATAGTATCAAGTAATAACAGGTAATGAGTAGTACATTTAGAATTTAGAAGAGAAATAAACAGATTGTACAAATACTGAAAAATTCGCCCTATAAAAATAAAAATAACAGTGGTTATGTACAGTTGTCCTTACAAACAGAATTAGGACAGTTACAGGCACAGATTACATCCAGCGTACAGTACAAGAGAAATAGTATGATGTAGTTGGTTAATAATAAAATGTTATATTTTCAATATATTGCAACTGAAAGCCCAAGTGCGGTCAAGTCAGGTTACGCATGTGTAGATCCCCTCATACTGGCCCAGCGAAGAGATTCTCCACTGCTGACCAGTATTGCTGAGGCTGCTTCATATCACTCAGCTGCCTCTTCATGGTTTTATTGATAAATTAAGTGAAATAGAAGTTAGCAATCATAGAGGTTTGTTTATGACCCAGCGCGGCAGCCATCAGTATGTACTGCTACAAATCACAGTGGTATATAAAGAAGCACCGCTGCCATTTCCATGCTGCGGCTGCTCTTGGAGCCATGGTGTTGACCTTTCTCTTCAACGAAGAATACTAGCAAATAGAGAAAGTGCTATGCGCATCCTGAGATAGCGTTACTTTGCTGCAAAAGCAGCAAGTGCTGGTAATTAGGTTAATGCGAATAAGTCAATGATTTCTACAGTGTTGACCCTTTGGTTAATAAGAAAAAATGAACAAAAAGCCGTAATTTTGCCTTTTCATTACTTGTTAAATAGACCCCATATTCTGAGCCAAATTGAGAATAGCTTCATATAAACATATCTAATTGGAATGATTAATAACAAGAGAACTTATTTTTACTTCATATGTATTTATCTCTTCAGCTCACCACTAAGTATTCAGAAAAGTAACTGAATGACTAGACAATACATTTATTGTCTGTATATACCGTACACTTTAAAACATACATCATATGGATTTTAAAACTAACAGAAAAGTAATGTACTATTTAAATGTAAATAAAAGTCATACCTGGAGCATGAGAAACTGCACAGCTGATCGTCAGAAAACTTTGGTCTTAGAAACAGGCTTTTCAACAAAGCAAAGTCGAGCAGGTTTCAAAGTCTAAAAGTATCAGCTGAGCAGAGTTGAATTCATATAAAAAATAACCTGTCAATGATAAGCTGTTATGTTAGTAAAGGTTGGCGTGTGGTGACATTACAACACAAGGGTACATTCACTGTGCACTCCAGATAAAACCAGAATTGCCAGATACAGGTGTGAATTTTTTTTTTGTTGCATAAGGAGAAACAGAAATTTAATAGTCAGGTAATAAAGGCAACAATTAACAGTATGGTACAAAGCAGAAATAATATACATTACAGTGTACCGAACTATATAACCCAGCTTGATCAGTATGTACAGATATATAAAAGGCATTTATGATTACAACATGCTCTGCAGCAATGTTGTAAAGGGCAGGGGCAGGGGTTCACAACCTTTTTTGTCCGAATGTGCCACACTGGGAGACTGCTCATTTGAAAGGGTCACAGTAAAATGTCAACATGTTTCAAACTTTAAAATAAGTAGATTTTAAGGAGAGAGTAGTGCAGTCATGTTCGTTTTCAACATTGTGAAAGTCCTTAAGTGGATAGAAGTGGGTACACCACTACAGGTTCCAGAAGGAATATGATCTTGCTGTATTACTTAGGGGACAAGTCATTGCCCCTCTCTCGTAAGATATTTGCTCCTCCCCTTTACCTCTGTAACAATTTCTTACAACAATTTCATACTGTCAGCCTGTAGTATATACCTTTCTTTTCCGTGGTAAGGAGCAGTAGTTCTCAGTCAGCAACAGTGAAAGTTAGCTTACAAGATACTTTGATCATATCGCTCTCGCAAGACTACCTTTGCAGTAGAAGTGACAGCTTTTTAGTGAATCAGAGTGTACATGATTCATTCTGACTGTGCCAGGCAGTCTGACCTCTCAGTCACAATCCAAACCACTGCAACAAGACCCTTCAGGACTGTCACAACTCGGACTCAACTGCACCTGTATGACATGTGTGTGTATGCCAAAGAGTTAATCACATCAAACCCACTTGGTCTGTCTAACAATGATTAATCTCCACTATTTACCGTATTTCCCCATGTATAAGACGCACCTTTTTACCCCAAATTTTGGGTCTAAAAAAAAGGTGCGTCTTATACACTGCAAGAGCTACTTACCTGATTGAAGAAGTCGGCATCTGGTGTGAGGAGTCCAGCAGCTCCAGCGTGTCCACCTTTACTTTCCAAAAGGACCTTCAGGTCCCACAGTCTCGGCGCTGTCAGTCACGTGACTGACAGTTCCGATGATCACCGCTGCAGATTCCTCCGTGTTTCCCTGACAAAAGCTGCACAGTCTTGTTGACATTAGACAACTCACGGCGCTGTCTAAGAAGCGTCTGCAGTGGTGCTGTATACAATACAGCACCGCCGCGGACAATTCTTTGACAGCGCCGCGGCTGCTGTATAGGACAGTGGCCACTTAGTTAGCGCAGGGGGGGTTTCTAGAGACTCAGAAACCCCCCCCTGCCTGCGCCACTGCGCTTGTCAGCAAGACTGTGCAGTAGCGCTCATTGCCTCATTTTGGTCTGAATGTGTAAGCTGCTCTAGTGAATATCAACAAATTACAAGCTCCAGTGTGCTCTGTGACAAATTGCAGGCTCCTCCAGTGTACTTTATGTAATACATCTTTTTTTTTATTTTGGGCTGCCAAAATTAAGGTGCGTCTTATACATGGGGAAATACGATACTACCAGGTTTGTTTCAAGAGCTGAACTCTTACAGGAAGTATAGGTTCCTCTCTGCCCTATATGAAACTAAAATGAAAACTTTAAATCAAAAAGGGTTATCATTAGCCAAATAATACACTATATTTCATTTATGTAGCAGTTATAAATAGCCAAGCTGTCTGACTGTGAGTCTGGTAAGAACACAAAGACAAAACTTTATTAAATGTAATGACCCTTATTAAATGTAAGGCTTGGTTATTCACACCTCCCAGTGACTGAACGTGTGGCCACGGCACAAGCACGCCAGAAAGTTGCTTAGCAACATAAACCTGGTATGAGCTGATCAGCACCTGTATGGTGAGATCGTGACAGCAATGGACCCAGGACAGAGGTCACAGGATTCCCCAGTAATTTGGGGAGTGGTATTGGCAGAAGCTTTTGATCTGTATGGTGTCAGCAGTGTTGAATAGGGATGTTAGTTCACAGAGTGTTAAACTTAGCCAAGATTTTGGTTTATTTGAGAACAGGTACATCAGTGATGCATGTACACACAGGATTAATGGCTGGAGCTGTTGTAACAGTTAGGGGGTAGGGGGGAATTTCCCTGGACCTCTGACTGGCAGGGGGCCTCAAAATCAGTGGTGCATACGCTTATTGATCTCCGGGCATGATGCATCTATCCACACAGACACATGAGAACGTCACTCACAACTTCGCAAGGGAATAGTGTGTTCATAACTACGAAACTGGACTGAACTGTTTGATGTTCAACGTTTACTCTAGGAATTGCAGAATTGGCGTGTTAGGTAAGTTAATGTCATCAATTTTTTATTATTACAATGCTCATGCTTGTATTGATTCAAAAGGTTTTGATTTTATTAATATATTTTAAAATATCACTTTTTTTTACAAGAACAATTGAACGCTTTTAAAGGTGAATAGCATAAATTAGGTAACAGGGCCATAACTAGGGTGGTGTGGCCGGTGCCCTAGAGCAGAGTGCAGGCTGCCTTTGGGCGGGAACTACTGGAGCCAAAATGTTAATTTGCTGAGCGCCCAAATACAGTGTTTTTATAAGCGGTGCACCTGGCTCATTCTCTGCAGTCTACTTCCAGCTCCTGCAGGGCAGTCAAAACTGGATGAGAAAATAGGGAGGGAGAGAGACATCTGAGCATGGGGGCGGGGCCATACGGACTGAGCAGCAAGCTGTCACACTCACTAGGAGAAGGAAGAGCTGCAGCCAGGAAGACTCACTGTTTTCTGAAGTGTGATTGCTGGGGTAGAATTAGGGTAAGTGTGTGTGTGGGGGGAGGGGTAATTGAGATGCTGGGATAAATTAGGGTAGTGGGAGAAATTATTTGGAGTGCTGTAAAAGGTTAAGGGCATGAGGGGAGCAGTTTGAAGTGTGAGGGGAACAGTATGAGCAGCATGAGTTATCCAATAACAAGTGCTTCAAGATTAGGAATTTCAGGTTCAAACCCAGTTGAAAGTGAAACCAGCTAAATCACCACAACTGCAAAAAAATTCTGCTCCACATTCAATGCCAGAGGCTGAAGTTCAACATGTGAATGTAGACATTTGTCGAGAAGGAAATGTGCCAACAGCAGTATCGCCGAGTACGCTGACACTGAGACAAGCAGCAGAAGAACCAATTTACAATCCAGAAATTCTACTACAAGAACGCCGAGAACCAGAAGAGCAAGAATTAACCATGATCGACATGGTATTATCAACAAAAGTGATGGTGCCCAACTGTAGTAATTTCTTAAGATTCCTAGTTTTGAAATATCACATAATATTCCCGGCGACACTAGTAAGTATGCTTTTGCTTATCTTCTACTTAAGAAAAACCTTGCCCGTGTGTCTGGTTATGCAAAACAATCTCTCCACTGTGCGCCAAGGAAGGAATGGCCATCCACATAAAGTTGACCAAGTTTTTGAACCCCTGCCTTCCACCATAACACAGCTTCTTCAAACTTAGTCAAGTTTCGAAGAGCACCATTAAACCATATTGGTGTTCTATGCCACTAACCATATCATGGAAGCCTGAAGTATCATGGAAGCCACTTTTGGCAACATTATGGTCATTAAGCAGAACCTGTAAAGGCCTCAGGGATGGATCTGTCTGCTCACCAAAACAATGTCTGAGAGAAACCCCTGGGGAGTCACCTAGCCAGGTGACTAGGTGAGTTGGGAAGCCAGGTAGTAGAGTCTAAAATTTGGTAGGGCCAGTCTTCCAGAATGTTTTGATCTACACAAAGTATTGAATCGCACTGTCAGACTTCTGGTATCACAAACAGAACCCAATAGCCAGGTATTTCTGAATTTAACAGGATTTATTTTGGTATATAAATAAAAATCCAGTGTCCAACAAATAAAGTCCAAAGTCACAAGAGGATAAAGGTCTGGTGGAAGTATCAAGTACTTGTAGTCCAAATCACAAGGAAGCAAGGTTCTGTGGAAGCATCTGGTTCAGATACAAACACAATACTTGTGCAAAGGCTTCATAACAGGAAGTGCCTTTTCTAGGCCCAAACAGGAAATGGGATCCAAGATGGAATCTTCATGAGACAGTCCCGGACATCTTGGATAAGGGCTATTGTAAGGGCAAGTTCATAACAGAGATCCTAGATGGAAACTTCATGAGGCAATCACGGCCATCTTGAATGAGGGCAAATCTAAAGGCAAGTACATAACAGGATGCCCCCTTCTCAACGACGTCCTCTGGACGACTTAGGACCAGGCTTCCCAGGATGCTGTAGATTAAATATTTTTACCAAAAGTGGGGCATGAACATCCTTAGCGGATTGCCAGGAGTCATTTTCTGGTCCGTACCAATGCCAACGTAGCAGATACTGTAATTGATGTCGAAATATACGAGAGTCCAGGATCTTTTCAACTATAAATTCCTCATGCTCATCAACTTGAATTGGCTCAGGAGGAGGCAATGAGCAATCAGGAAATGGATTCTTAACTGAAGGTTTTAGTAATGACACATGAAAAACAGGATGTACCTTCATGGAATCAGGAAGATCCAATCGAAAAGCCACTGGACTACTCTGTGCAATGAACATACACATAACATTTTTTCCCCCAGCACACTGCTATAGCCAGCAACAGATCTGCCATTTCTACTGTAGATAAAAATGCAAAAGTCTTTGTTGCACACATTTGCAAATGTATGTTTAAGCCATCCGCCACGCCAAGGCGCTTTTGCTAATAGGATGGTCCTACTCTAAACAATGAGAGTCCCATATATTTGGGCCATACATATGTGTTTTTAAATTGAGAGCCAACTTACCAAAGAGGTACCCCAGAAGCCTCCAAACAGCAATTCAGTGCCAGTACCCCCTCTCAGCTACTGACACCAACATGCCTCTCAGACAAATACAAAAGTGGAAGCTGCTCAAATCAATTTATAGGCCATAACAGGTGCTTGAAAGGGTGGGGTTATCCTGCAAGGAACATACACACAACATTTTTTCCCCCAGCACACTGCTATAGCCAGCAACAGATCTGCCATTTCTACTGTAGATAAAAATGCAAAAGTCTTTGTTGCACACATTTGCAAATGTATGTTTAAGCCATCCGCCACGCCAAGGCGCTTTTGCTAATAGGATGGTCCTACTCTAAACAATGAGAGTCCCATATATTTGGGCCATACATATGTGTTTTTAAATTGAGAGCCAACTTACCAAAGAGGTACCCCAGAAGCCCCCAAACAGCAATTCAGTGCCAGTACCCCCTCTCAGCTACTGACACCAACATGCCTCTCAGACAAATACAAAAGTGGAAGCTGCTCAAATCAATTTATAGGCCATAACAGGTGCTTGAAAGGGTGGGGTTATCCTGCAAGGAACATGCACACAACATTTTTTCCCCCAGCACACTGCTATAGCCAGCAACAAATCTGCCATTTCTACTGTAGATAAAAATGCAAAAGTCTTTGTTGCACACATTTGCAAATGTATGTTTAAGCCATCCGCCACGCCAAGGCGCTTTTGCTAATAGGATGGTCCTACTCTAAACAATGAGAGTCCCATATATTTGGGCCATACATATGTGTTTTTAAATTGAGAGCCAACTTACCAAAGAGGTACCCCAGAAGCCTCCAAACAGCAATTCAGTGCCAGTACCCCCTCTCAGCTACTGACACCAACATGCCTCTCAGACAAATACAAAAGTGGAAGCTGCTCAAATCAATTTATAGGCCATAACAGGTGCTTGAAAGGGTGGGGTTATCCTGCAAGGAACATACACACAACATTTTTTCCCCCAGCACACTGCTATAGCCAGCAACAAATCTGCCATTTCTACTGTAGATAAAAATGCAAAAGTCTTTGTTGCATACATTTGCAAATGTATGTTTAAGCCATCCGCCACGCCAAGGCGCTTTTGCTAATAGGATGGTCCTACTCTAAACAATGAGAGTCCCATATATTTGGGCCATACTTTTGTATTACTCTGTGCAATGATCTTATATGGACCAATAAACTTACTTCCCAACTTAGCAGATGGTACCTTCATCCTTAAATGTCTAGTTGACAACCATACTTCATCACCAATATTAAAAGTTGGAGCAGCCCTTCGTGATCTGTCAGCATTACGTTTATATCTTTCTTGAGCAGTTTTCAATGTCTCTTTTAATAATTCAAGATTACTTTGCATAAGAATCAGTCTATCTTACACAGCAGGAATTTGAGAGTCACAAGGTAGATTGGGACAAATATTTGGATGATATCCTAGATTAGCATAGAAAGGGCTAAATCTTGTAGATGAATGTTGAGAATTATTGTATGCAAACTCAGCCATGGGGAGGATATCAACCCAATCATCCTGTAGGTGACAAATATAACATCTGAGGTATTGCTCAAGTGTTTGGTTTGTTCGCTCTGTTTGTCCATTTGACTGTGGATGAAATGCAGTGGACAAGTTCACCACAATGCCAAGGGATTTGCAAAACTGTTTCCAAAATCGTGATGTAAATTGAACGCCTCGGTCTGACACCACATCATTAGGAACGCCATGCAAACGAAAAGCTTCTTTTATAAGTAAGTTGGCTGTTTCTTTTGCTGTAGGAGTACCCTGGCAGGGTATAAAGTGAGCCATCTTTGTCAGTCTCTCAATTACCACAAAGATCGTGGTCATATTCTTAGATCTCGGAAGTTCTACAATAAAGTCCATGAAAATGGAATCCCATGGACGTGTAGGTATTGGCAAAGGTTGTAGTAGTCCAAAAGAAGAAGCACAAGGAGTCTTAAATCTGGCACACGTTGTACAAGAGGATACATATTTTGCTACATCTTCCTTATAGTTGGGCCACCAGAATGAACGGCTTAACAGTTCTTGAGTTTTCTGAAGTCCTTTATGGCCTGCTAATTTAGAGTCATGGAATAGTTGCATGACCTTTAACCGTGCTTTTTCTGGAACGTATAGTTGATGTGCCATATGCCAGACTCTGTTGTCATAAGGTAATGTAACATTTTTTGGAGGATTCATGAGGGTAGAATCCGTATCATATCCATTCTTGATCTCTGTTAATAACTCAGTTGTACAAATAACCCCCAAAAAATTTGAATCAGGAATTATTGTTTGAACAGGCTTTACCTGTTGAGGATTCTCCGCATAGGCTCTTGAGAGGGCATCAGCTTTTCCATTCTTTGATCCAGGTCTATAGGAAATTAGGTAATCAAAACGGCTTAAAAAGAGAGCCCATCGAACTTGTCGGGGACAGGGTTGGACTGGCCCAGCGGGCTACCGGTAAAATCACCGGTAGGCCCGGATACCTTACGGCCACACCCCATTTTCCAAGTGGGTGGAGCTGCCCCTGGGGACCTGTTGTCCGCACTAGGCAGCCTGCTGTCCTCCCCGGCGTCACCGCTACTTCAAATGTGATCCCAGCTGCGATCATGTGACCCACCCCCTCCCCCTGTCAGCTGACTGCCTGGAGCATCAGAAGGAGAGAGGCTGCCGGGAGCATCGAGGAGCAGGGAGGCTGCTAAAATCAACTTATTGTAAGTAGCTTCCAGCCACTTGTATGTTTGTTTGTTTGTATGTATGTATGTCTCTGTCTGTCTGTCTATATGTGTGTGTGTGTGTGTGTATATTATATACATACACACACACACACACATTATTAATGTTTTTACACAATAATTTTGTATTGCCATTTGTTTATAATAACAATAAATGATAGTGATTAAAAGGAAATACATTGTTAATTAAAGTTGAACTGGTGATTCACAGGCATTATTTGTTGCAACGCTGGCAAAAAAAAATGATTAAGCACCCCCTATCATAGGTAACCAGCACTTTTAAATGTAAATGTAAAGATTGAGATTTAAACACACTCAGAAACTGTCATATAATAAACCTGTTCCTTGGGCTAACAAATCTGCTGTAATAGAAGGTTCAGCTTTGAAATAAACATCTAGAAATGCAAATAGAGAATATGCAATATGTTTCACTTGTAAATTTACAAGTACCTTACATGAATCTGCACATTGAGATTTTTTATAGTAAATAATATATATATATGAATTGGGCGGCACTATTGCAGGCATAATTTGAATTGGGGACACTATAGCGTGGCATTTGTGAATTTTTGGTACTACTGTGTGGCATAACATGGCACTCCTGTGTGGCATAATATTGTTTGGGGGCACTCCTGTGTGGCATAGGGGGGCTGATTATACTAAACTATAGGGAGGAGGGCTGCACAGAAAACACTATAGGGAGGGGGTGATGGGACCTTTAATTTAATGCTAAGGTGTTTTGGGTCTATAATTGAATGTGGGGCTGAGTGTGTGGGGGAGTGCTATCTATTAAATGTGAATATTATTTAATGCTGGGAATGGTTGTGGGAAATGGATGTATTAAATGTAAATGCTATTAATTTATTGCAGGCGCTGTTTGGAGGGAGGGTATCAGGGTTATTTATTAAATGTGAATACTATTTTATGTTGGGGCTGGAGGAAGGCCTATGTATTAATTGTGGGTCCTATTTATTTAATGCCGGGGCTGGTTGGAATTTTCTAAATGTACCAATTATTTTTTCCAAATAGGGCCCTCAACATTCCAGGATCCAGACAAGCCACAACTAAAGAAACCAGCAGCCACAGGTGGTAAAAGTCACAAGAACAGGTAGGACAGTCTGTCAAATGATCTAAATCTAGTACAGGCTTGGCTAACCTGTGGTACTCCAGGTGTTGTGAAACCCAGCATACCCTTCCAGCAATAAGCTGCTATATATTGGCAAAGCTTGTAGTTTCACAACACCTGGAGTGCCACAGGTTAGCCAATTGTGGTCTAGTGGGACAATCCTGATTTTTGGTGACTGTTCTGCCCAATCTAAGGGGCAGGTCAAGACTGTGTATTCTTTATACACACACTGCATTCTTTATATATTGCACTAAGGTGCTAGCTGTCCTTCGTGGACTGACCACTCCCCCTCTAGTGTCTGGCCCGCCTCTATGATCACTGACCACACCCCCTTTGGTGGGCCCCTAGTGTTGCATTCCCCGGTGGGCCTGTCATGCCCCAGTCCGACACTGGTCGGGGAGATAATCTTTTTACTGATTTAAGGAATTCCAAATTCCGATGATCGGTGAGGACCAGGGCCGGATTTACCGCTAGGCAACCTAGGCACCTGCCTAGGGCCTAGCGGCTCTCGGGGGGGAACAGCTGGGGGGGACAGGAGCAATTAAAAAAAAAAATATGCAATCGTGCTCGGACCGCAGGATTTTCGGCAAATCCGCCGACAATTGAATATGCCCCATAATGTCCAGATTTACCACAATACAAACAGAGATTTTCTTGTCGTCGTTGATCTCTTCTTTCAATAGAAATCTGTTTACGAATGGTATCTATTTGCATTGGCTCAGACTCCTCAATTTGTTGTGTTGCAGGAGTTCCAGAGTAATTTGATATTGCTGGTTCTGGATAATTAGGAGGAGTCCACATGGAGCCCCATCTATCTTGTTTCCTCTTCATTTGACGAGCATCAATACGAATACAATGTTTAACAAAGGCTTCAAATTCAGTGGGTGCATCAGCTCTAGATAATTCATCTTTAATGAACTCAGATAACCCCTTTCGATAAACAGACAGCTTAGTTGCCGAATTCCAATCTGTGTCCAAGATCCATCTTCGGAAATCAGAGGTGTATTCAGCCACTGAACATCTTCCCTGACGCATTTTTAATAAAACTGACTCAGCAGTAGCACTTCAATTTGGGTCATCAAATATCTGATCCATTGCATCCATAAAATTAGAAAGATTTTGTAATGTTGGACTTTTTGCTTCTATCAAAGGAGAAGCCCATGCCAAGGCATCATCTTTCAACAATAAAAGAATACAACGTACTTTTTCTACATCACTCAAAAAGCAAGTAGGATGTAAATCAAAATGCATATTACATTGATTAATAAAACCTCTGTATTTTTTACGATCACCTGAGAATCGAGCCAGAGGTAGTGGGAGTGTGGGCTGATGTACTGCAGCTGAAGGTGCTACAGCATTAACTTCTTGAAGCTGCATCTGTAGTTCTGTAATAACTCCATTTTGTAGTGCTATTTGATCTTTGAGTTCATGAACATTTATTTGCAACTCAGTTACCGGTTGGTTTTGCAGTTGAAAATTATTTGTACACTGGGTCTCAAGTTCTTGAAATTTTGCATGAAATTCCTGTAGTTGTCTTGAAGCAGAATGCATGTGGAAACTCAGATCTGAAAGTCGCTGTAAAGCAGATGGTTCTGGCCCGGCGGGGTTTTTGGCACGAGTATCCTGTCACACTTCTGGTATCACAAACAGAGCCCAATAGCCAGGTATTTCTGAATTCAACAGGATTTATTTTGGTATATAAATAAATCTCCAGTGTCCAACAAATAAAGTCCAAAGTCACAAGAGGATAAAGGTCTGGTGGAAGCATCAAGTACTTGTAGTCCAAATCACAAGGAAGCAAGGTTCTGTAGAAGCATCTGGTTCAGATACAAACACAATACTTGTGCAAAGGCTTCATAACAGGAAGTGCCTTTTCTAGGCCCAAACAGGAAAAGGGATCCAAGATGGAATCTTCATGAGACAGTCCCGGGCCATCTTGGATAAGAGCTATTGTAAGGGCAAGTTCATAAAAGAGATCCAAGATGGAAACTTCATGAGGCAATCACAGCCATCTTGAATGAGGGCAAATCTAAGGGCAAGTACATAACACGCACCTTTGTTCATTTGGAGCCCCAGATCAAAGAAATAAAATATCTATTAATATTACACTTTAAACTGGAGATACACCTGGGAATGCTTTTGTGTGTAGAGAAACTTGGCTGAACTATCATTCTTATCAAATTAATCCTGCTCATCACCATGAGGAGGAGGTTTCCGCTAGGAGGGACTCCTATATTCAAGGATTTCCATGATGGCCAGAGGCGAACGCAGGATTTAGAAGGGGGGGTTTCCGCCCCCCCGGGGAAAAAAAAAATAGAGAGAGAGAGAGAGCTGCTGCGCCATTTCAGCGAGTCTGAATTCTACAGCAGCCGCGGTGCTGTCAAGAAGCATCCGCGGCAGTGCTGTATTATACTACAATGCAGCACTGCCGCGGACGCTTCTTTGACAGCGCCGCGGCTGCTGTGGAGTACCGTTGGTTCCCGGAGGGGAGGGATTTTTGGGGAACCAGAAACCCCCCCTGCGTGCGCCACTGATGGCATCAATATTACGTTTAACATAATCAGAAGGATTCTCAGTCACCCAAATATTTGAACTTAGTAGACCATAAGAGGGAGTGGCAGGTAGTGAAATCCTGAGGTAGTGACCAGGATAAGGGGAATACCATGGATTTGCTCATTTATTTTAAGACCTGAGAATTTGCCAAACCAGTCAACTGTTTCAAGGAGGCATACAACAAACAAGTATGGGTCTTCTAAGAGAACCAGCAGGTCATCTGCCTATAGTGCTATACTGTCCACAGCCTTTCCCATTCCGAGTCCCCTAATATAAAGGGTGTGCACAGATAAGGCAAGCCAGGGGCCCTATGGCCAATGCAAAAATGGCAGGAGACAAGAGGCAGCCCTATTGAGTTCCTCTCCCAAGACCAAACATGGAAGTTCTATAGCCATTGGCACAGATCCTGGCAGCTGTCGCAGAATATAGCAACTGCACCAAGCAAAGAAACCCAGTTCCTATGCCAAAGCTGGACATGACATGCCATAGGTACTCCCATGCAATGGAGGTAAAGGCCATCAAAAGACACAACCAACGCCCTCTCCCCTGCCATGCGGGCCACCTGAAGATGTGTATACAGCCATCTAACATTGAAAAGAGTGGACTAACCTTGTTATGTCTAACAGAAAGGATTTTCGCTAACATCTTAGTATCAGTGGTGATTAAGGAAATGGGGCGATAGGAGTCTGGACAAAGAGCATCTTTACCATGCTTAAGGATGTGAATGACAAGGGCTTCTGACATAGAGAGAGGGAGTGACCCATGCTCAAACAAATGGGAATAGGTCTCCAAGAGCTTAGGCACAAATAATTTTCTGTATTTGTATACACTTCTATGGGAATGCCATCTATGACCAAGGCTTTTTTGTTCGAGAATGATGAAATGGCAGCATCTATCTTCTCCACCATAATAGCAGAATCCAACAATGCAACAGAATCCAGTGACAGCTGGGCAACTGAATTAGTCTGCCAGCTGGGAAGGAATGTAAGAGGCTTGCGTGATGCACAATTGTTTATAATAATCAAAAAACACCCAAGAAATGTTTTCACCTACATAGTGTTTACTATTACTGGTATCTAGGTTGACAGGGATTGTCCTAGTGGAAAGTTCATTTCTGGCTAAACATGCCTAATAGCTACCCCACATGTTAGCCTGGAAGTATTGATTATGTTTGAAAAATAGGAATGTTTGGGCATTCTTATCAAATAAATGATTGGACCACTTTGACTTGGCATGAAGCCGCTTTAATCTATCATCTTTTGAATGGGAGGCAATGTACAGTTATGGCCAAAAGTTTTGAGAATGACACATATATTATTTTTCACAAAGTCTGCTGCTTCAGTTTTTATGACGGCAATTTGCATATACTCCACAATGTTATGAAGAGTGATCAGATGAATTACAATTAATTTCAAAGTCCCTCTTTGCCCTCTTTGACAATTAACTTTATCCCAAAAACAACATTTCCACTGCATTTCAGCCATGCCACAAAAGGACCAGCTGACATCAGGTTAGTGATTTTCTTGTTAACACAGGTGAGCGTGTTGGCGAGGACGAGGTTGAAGATCACTCTGTCATGCTGATTGAGTTAGAATAACTGACTGGAAGCTTTAAAAGGAGAGTGGTGCTTAAAATCATTGTTCTTCCTTTGTTAACCATGGTTATCTGCAAGGAAACATTTGCAGTCATCATTGCTTTGCACAAAAAGGGCTTCACAGGCAAGAATATTGCAGCTAGTAAGATTGCACCTATTAAAGTAATTTTGTCGTTTTCAACTAAGCATTGCATAGGTGATTGTATTGTGTTTCTAACGCACAAAGTGATTTATTTTAGCACATGTAAATAGTCAACAATTCAATACATTATTATATTATGATACAGTACAGTACAGTACAGCCAATACCAAAAGATAAATACATACCGCTTGCGCTACGCTGCGCTAACCACGGGCCCAGTGGACAGTAATTCACCCTTTGAATACTGTGATCAGTGAAGACTGAGGCTGGTGGGGGTGCAGCTATGATTATATATACAGTACAGTGTTACAGAGTGAACAATAGAGATGTAGCTTGTTTCTATAGGTCCAGACGTTGGGTGGGTCCATGGTAAACAGGTCATAGGCTGATTCAATCTATGGAATCCAAAGCTGGGGGTCGTCTCTCCAGAAGATGTGAGCATTTCATAGCCAGCATCATACAAAGGTTTATTCCTTAATATCAATAACTAAAGTATGCAATGTGCGATCTCTTCGCCGCCGGGTTTTAATATGATACTAGACATGCCACCTTTCCTATTATCTGAACCATATATATCACTGAAGTGCACATATAATCAATTATATAAACTAATAATAAACCAAATACTATCTGCTCATAAATTACTGTGTAATGGATCCAATATGAATATGAATTACATAAATTACTAAGTGTTGTAATGTGAGTGTGTACGTGCGTATTTTACCATGCGATTGCCGTATGCCACGTGTAGCGTGGAATACTGAGTGCAATCGGCTAATAAAACAATATCAACCAATATACTTTCGTTCATCCAATTATACGACTTCGACACACCTAAATCAACCAGTTATCTATTGATCATCAAAAACTTGAAGAAGAGAAGTTCAATAGTTGTGAAGAAAGCTTTAGGCAGCCCAAGAGCATCCAGCAAGCACCAGGACTGTCTCCTAAAGTTGATTCAGCGGCGGGATTGGGACACTACCAGTGCAGAGCTTGCTCAGGAATGGCAGCAGGCAGGTGTGCATCTGCACGCACAGTGAGGCAAAGACTTTTGGAGGATGGCCTGGTGTCAAGAAGGCCAGCAAAGAAGCCACTTCTCTCCAGGAAAAACATCAGGGACAAACTGATATTCTGCAAAAAGTACAGGGATTGGACTGCTGAGGACTGGGGGTAAAGTCATTTTCTCTGATGAATCCCCTTTCAGATTTTTTTTGGGCATCTGGAAAAATGCTTGCCCAGAGAAGGCAAGGTGAGCACTACCATCAGTTCTGTGTCATGCCAACAGTAAAGCATCCTGAGACCATTCATGTGTGGGTTCTAGTGAAGTGAACCACTCTTGGCTCCAGCTGAAGTGCCTAGTGGCCCCTGGGTCCATATACCAGCAGTCCTTCTTGTGGCGGTCTGCAAAATACAATGGCGACTCATTTAGTTCGGGACTCTTCTTCTGTGAACTACTCGAATCCTTCAGCCTGTATACAGAGGCATTTTCACATACGAGGTACATGTACTTGGGCTTTTTGGACTTGGTACCTTTCGTGAACAAAGCAGAACACTCAGCATTTGTCTTAACAGGAATTCCTACTTGGAACTGCAGCAGCTTGGACCTCATCATTTCTGTCGTCATATTCGTATCATTTGGCTCTAATGCTATCACCAAGAAATCGAACTCTGCATCAGATTTTACAGCATTGTCATTGCAACTTCCTCATCATCCACTTGTGCTCCCACAGATGTCAATTGCTGGGCTATTGACAGCATTTTGTCAATGTACTCATTCATGTCCTTGCAGGTGTAGTACCTATTATCGGTACGGACTACCTCGACACAGAACTGAATGACATGAGGATTCTGAATGAAGACTATACCGACCTGTGACCATCGCCGCCTTAAGGCAAGTCGCGTTTCCTGATGACGTCATTTTCTCAAGCTGGCAAGACAGGGAGTCGTGATGTGAAGTCTTCTGCATTCCGGTAAGTAGCTTTTTTCACAGGTCAGTGTAGTCTTCATTCGGAATCCTCATGTCGATCTGTTCTGTGTCGGGAAACTGACTAACACCGGTCCTTGCAGCCATTTAACTTTGTCCCATAGAGTGTACGCTTCAAGTTTATTCTCCTCATCAGACCTTTGTCCTCATACACCATTTGCAGGGCTGTTCACATATCTTGTGCTGACACTTTCCCATTGATGATGGAATACACATGCTGTTCCACAGCCAAGCCGATGGTCCCCATGGCTCTATCCACTTCATCAGCGTGTGGACCTGCTCCTGGATCAACTGTTAACTTCCACAAACTTTTCAGCTTGAGATGCATTTCCATGGTGAATTTCCATGTTGCATAATTCTCATTTAGTTTTGCAAAGCTCATACTGGCCCATGTACCGTGCTTTATTTCCTTGGATTAAAAAACAAAAGACTTTTCTGAAGAATAGCTGTGTATATCTGCTACCATTCTTTCATTTAGCGTTTTTATCCAACGCGTGGTAATGGGCCCATAACCTATTGCCAGACCCTTTTGATGTCAGAAAGGTGTCAGCAGTGTTGGATAAGGATGTTAGTCCACACAGCATTAAACTTAACTAAGTTATTGTTTTTGTTTGAGATATAACAGTGATGCAGGTACACCCAGTATTAATGGCAGCAGCAGTTGTAACAGTTATAGAATGTAGACAGGGTCATTGGGTCATACAGCAGGATTATAGGGTCATACAGCAGCAGGATGCTGATGTCCTTAATCACCTCCCCCACACCAGCCAGCACTAAAGGCCTAACAGAATCAGTGTGAGAGAGAGACAGAATACAGAATGCACTTCTATCCAACAAGCGGGTCCGTGGACTGCTGCTACAATGGCTAAAGTACTTCAAGATAGATTGTTAGTGAAATAGGACAGATTTGAGGGAGAAATTACCTCACAGTGTGGATGTGGGATAGAGAGGTTAGGGGGAATATACCACATTATCTAAGGAAATAGCAGTATGACTGAGTGACACAGGATCTGTGTGAGTGAACCATGAGACTAGGAGCATATAGGAAGCAAACATGTGAAGTGAGTGATGTTACTGCTGCAAAGGAGGGTTGAGCAAGGCTGAGAGAACAATAGCAAGGAAGTTTCAGAACCCATACTTAATGTTAACCCCGTAGTAGAATTGTATGTTGCGACTGAGAGTGAACCAGATGCAGTGACAGTGCAGAGTGAGTGATGTTATCACCACAGAGGAGGGGTGAGTGAAACACTGCTAAGAGAGAATGGATGTGCGCTGAGGTACCACTTTAAAATGAGTGCCTGCTTATCATAACCAAGTCACCTCTTTAAGTACTGTGCAGGAGGAGTAAGGAGAAGTATGATCTGTAAGTGAAAGCTGTCAACCAAATAACAACTGTGCAGCAGGAGACAGGAGATGTATACAATTAATTTATTATCTGCAAATCAAATATGGTGCTGGAGGACAAGGATTGTAAATAAAGAATTTCTATTTTGCAATATAGAGACAGTCTAGTGCCCAACTTACTGTGACATTCATATACATAGTACAGACCATAATTTTCTTCTCGGACAGTATAGAATGATAATTTTACCTTTAATAAACAGAACATAAATTACCCAGACATAGCTCTTGTTAGCATTGGATCTGGACTACCTATCTCCCTTAGCTTGTGGCCTTCTGCCTTTCATACCTCCCAACTTTTTCAGCATGGGAATTGGGATCAAGTAATTGTGCTGCCGCAAAGTGATAAGAAGGGGGCCTGGGCACATGATGATGGGGTGTACCACTTCTCCTCCAGGCATGTCCAGTGCTCCTGAAGTGCTGGGCTGCACCCAGCCCCTTTCCTCTCCACTAAAACTAACTTTAAATGTTGCACACACCTGTCACTGGTATGCACAACATTGACGATGCATTTGTCAGTGGGACTAGTAGTAGTCTAGTTTACAAGTCCTTCCCCTCTCCCCACTTGTGTTATCCCTGCTTCACTCTAGTCTGATTACCTAGTTGCATCTATTCTGTTTATACTCTCATTTGACTCCATTAACCCTCGCTTGTCTTTTTCAGTTTGACACTTTGAAATATCTGTGCCCACTCCAGACTCTTGACACTCGCCTTTCTGACTATTCTCCGGTTGTCTGTCCCTTCCATTGGTTACTATAGCCTCATCATGTCTATAAGTTATAAGACTCCACTGCAAAAGACCCCTAGGTCTATTTACGTTGGTTCCTGTTCTGGGATTCCATTCTCCTATAGTTCCTGATCAACTATCCCCTGCTGATCATTACACTTAAAGTTATTATGAATTCACATAACATTTTGCTCAGATTCATTTTATTCTCTGTAAATCAGTGTTTTCCATGTTGATACAGTTGCTGTACTTGTGTTTGTACGCCACCTTCTGGTTTATAATTTTAACAGTAGGAGCAGTGTATAAAATGATAAATTTAACAAAAAAAAGTAACTACCAGGAGACTTGGAAAAATCTGTTCTAGTGCTCACGTGCCCATTGTAAGTGCTTTTGACGGTGGACAGGGGTTAGCATGGGCTGTGACACCTTTCTATCATAGCCAGCATTAACTTTTTCAGCAATTTGTGTTGCAGTAGCTCTTCTGTGGAATTAGCCTTCGCTCCACACGCACATCAATGAGCCTTGGGCACCCATGACGCTGGTTCACCGGTTGTTCTTACATGGACTACTTTTGGTAGGTAGTAACCACTACATACCGGAAACACCCCACAAGACCTGCCACTTTGGAGATGCTCTGATGCAGTTGTCTAGCCATCACGATTTGGCCTGGTCAAAGTCACTCAGATCCTTACGCTTGCCCATTTTTCCAGCTTCCAACACATCAACTTCAAGAACTGACTGTTCCCTTGCTACCTAATCCCACACCTTGACAGGTGCCATTGTAACGAAATAATCAATGTTATTCACTTTACTTGCAGTGGTTTTAATCTTGTGGCTGATCAATGTAGTATTATTATTATTATTATTATTGTAGATTTGTAAGGTGCCACAGTGCTCCACAGCGCCAAACAGTAGGGAAAAGAGTACATACATAAAACATAGACGTACAAGGTAGACAAAATAAATGCATACATGAAAACAAGAGCAATGAAGGATACTGCTCATTAGAGAGCTTACATTCTAAATGAAAGAGTGCACAGCTGAAACAAGAGGAGCAAACATGGTTCAGATTGAAGATTGGAAGCGTTGTGAGAGTTCATTAGTGGGAATAGTGTTATCAGAGATAAGGTCACCTTTAAGATAGAGATAGGTTTTCAAAGAGCATCTACAGATTTGAAGACTGTGGGAAAGTCTGATTGAGCGTGGTAGGGAATTCCATAAGTGGGGAATAGCACGGGAGAAATCTTGTAGGCCGGTGTGAGAACTGGTTACCAGAGACGAGATGCAGGTCAGAGGTCGATCTAAGAGATGTATGCAGGGGTAGTGTTGTTGAGGTCTTTGTAGATTATTGTAATTTGAATTTGATTCTAGAGGACACAGGGAGCCAGTGTAAGGATTTGCAAAGTGGTGCAGCAGATATAAAGCAGCGAGAGAGAAAGATCAGTCTTGCAGCAACATTTAAGATGGATTGAAGTGTGGATACATGGGTATGGGGAATGGCAGATAGCAGGAAGTTGCAGTAGTGAATATGGGAGATAAGCATGGATAACAGTTTGGGTAGCATATTTAGTAAGAAAAGGGCGTATTCTGGCAATGTTGTTAAGGTGGAATTGACAGGAGAGTGTAAAGCGAAAAGTGGAGTCAATTGTGAAACCAAGGCAGTGGGTTTGGGAGACTAAGAAAATTGTGGTATTTTTTACAGTGAGGAAGATATGAGGGCAGGTGGTGACTCTGGCAGGAGGGAAGATAATAAGCTCTGTTTTGGACATGTTGAGCTTTAGGTAGCATTGAGACATTCATGTGGAGATAGCAGAAAGACAGTTGGTTACACGAGATAGTACAGAAGGAGAGACGTCAGGGGAAGATATATAGATTTGGGTGACATCAGCGGTATTGGAGGCTGAATGAGCGAATTAGTGCCCCAAGAGAAGAGTTGTATAATGAAAAACGTAAAGTGCTAAGAACAGAGCCTTGTGAGACCCCAACAGATCGTGGGAGTAGACGGGAGGATGTGCCAGAGCTAGAAACACTAAAGGAGCAGTTCAGGATGTGAACCAAGAAAGAACTGTGTCATAAAGACCGATGAAGTGAAGGGCATGTAGGAGAAGAGGGTGATCAACAGTGTCAAAAACAGCAGAGAGGTCCAGAAGAATGAGTATGGAGAAATGACCCCGAGACTTTGCAGTAAGTAGATCATTGATCACTTTTGTGAGAGCAGTTTCAGTGGAAGTTTGGGGGCGGAATCCTGATTGCAGAGAGTCAAGAATGGAGAGGAGAGAATGTGAGACAGGCATTTGTACAGTAATCGCTCAAGTAGTCTGGGGGCAAAAGGTAGAAGAGAAATAGGGTGGTAGGTGAAGAGAGAGGCTGGATCGAGAGATGGTTTCTTTAGTATTGGTGAGATGTTTAAAGTAGGATGGAATTGTGCCAGTGGTGAGAGACCGGTTGAAGAGGTGTGATAGAGGTGGGCCTACAGTGGAGGAGAGGGAGCGGAGAAGTTAAGAGGGAATGGGGTCGAGGGTACAAGTTGTAGGGCGAGATGAAGAGATGAGTGCAGAGACTTTGTCTTCAATTACTGAAGTGAATTAATTAAGGGTGGATTGGGGAGTATAGGTAAAAGTGGGTATATTGGGTTGAATTTGGAATGAAGAAAATATCTTATCAAATGGGGTCTGTTTTGTCTTTGAAATAGGTGGCAAAATCATTGGCTGTGAGGGAGGAAGGTGGAGGAGGTGCAGGTGAGCAGAGAAGGGAGTTGAAGGTTGCAAAGAGGCGACATGGGTTAGAATACAGAGTAAATTTATAGTGGAGAAGATCAGGATACGAATGAGGTTTCACCCCAGTGGCGCTCTGCAGTGCAGGAGCACTTTTGTGCTCCTGCTCCTGTTTGGTGTGCCATGGTTGGCGTTTGGATCATTGGAGACTATATGCAGTAGGTGGAGCTGTATTATCTAGGGCTGAAGTTAGAGTTTTGCTATAGAAAGAGCCAGCCTAATTAGGACAGAAAAGAGAAAAAAGAAAACAGAAAACCAGAGCTGAAGGGGGCTCAATATACTGAAATAAAATAAAGTTAGTGAAAGGTAAAGACAATAATCCAATTTGATTTAATAAAACAGAACATAAAAAATACAAAACTCAGAGAAAATAGTTGTTTTAGTGAAAATGAGAAGTGGATTGGGTTAAGAGTACTTAGGTTTCATTGTGTACGTGTGGATTTGGGTGCAGGGGGGGGCATGATGTAATGTGAGGCTATTAAACATACATATATTACATATACACTTATCAGAATTTGTGCTTCATATACTGCAGAACTTAAGAGTAATTAAATTAGGTCTTTAGAAGGTTATCTGTGTACATAAGTGTCACGAATGCTCAGCATGTCTCAGATACAGCAATCTGAAACAGCTGGCTGTGACTGGAGTTACATTAGTCACTTACCAATGAATACACATTTTCTGCCACCACAAAGGATTTACTATGGAGTCCTTACGTTCACCAAAACCACTTATTAATCTTACACACTTTGATAGGTTAAATACAATATACACAGTCATACATAAATATGAAGGATAATGGTCTGTAATAATAGTGAAATCCCATCCATACTGGTAGGACTGTAGGTTTTGAAGTGCCCATACAATGGCTAGGCACTCTCGTTCAATTGTAGCAGCATAAGCCACCTCTCGGGGGAGTAGTTTCCTACTTAGGAACATGATAGGGTGTTCCTCCACTGCGCTGAGGACGGCTCCTAATCCATAATTAGACGTGTCGGTCTGTACTATAAACCTCCGTTTGAAATCTGGGCCCAGTCCCCTGTAGCACAGGGGACTGGGCCAGAGCTGTAATTCACAATCCTCTGGTCCAAATAACCACGTGATAATTTCATTTTTGTTAAGTCCGTCAGATGTTTGGCTATGATGTTATAATGGGGTACGAAGTAATATCCCATCGTACCCACGAAATAAATGACCTGCTTTTTCATTGTAGGGGTTGGCCACAGCGATAGCCTCAACCTTGCTTGGCTCTGGGCGGAGGATACCTCCCCCTACACGGTGCCCCAAGTACTGTAGTTCACGCATGCCAAGCTGGCACTTCTCTTGCTTGATAGTCAGACCTGCCCCATTGATTCACCCTAACATGCAATTCAGATGGATCTGGTGCTTCTCCCAGGTCTGGCTGAACACCGCAATGTCATCCAGGTAGGCAACTGCATGTCCCGCCTGGCCCTCTAGCAGGTCATTGACCAGGCGCTGGAAGGACGCAGGAGCATTTTTTCATTCCAAAGGGGATGCCCAAAAACTCAAACAGTGTGATAAATGCGGACCGCTCACAGGCCTCAGGTGACAATGGGACCTGCTAGTACCATCTACTGAGATCCATGATGGTGATGTAGCGTGCCTGGGCAAGCTGATCTAGTAGTTCATCTATCCTAGGGTGAGCATCAAACATTGTGACATCATTCAACCTCCTTTAGTCTACACAGAACCAGGTGCCCCCATATTTCTTTTGGACCAGTACCACTGGGGCAGCCCAAGAACTGTGAGACTTTTGAATTACCCCTAGCTGCAACATCTCATAAATTTCCATTTTAATGGCTTCCAGCACTTCTAGGGAAGTACAATATGCTGTCTGTCTGAGGGGGATCTGGTTGCATATGTTTACATGATGTGTGACCAAGTATGTTTTTCTAGGTTCCCCTGTGAAACGGGACCAATAGGGCCGTACCATGTCAGCTACCTGTTCTAGCTGATAGTCAGACAGCTCTTCACTGCATTGGGCGTCTGCTAGGGGACCGACCCCCCCCCCCCCTCTTTAGCAGAAGCTACTAAACCCACCAAGGGGTCAGGTTCCTGAGGACTCTCAGGCAAGCTACACACAGCTAATACACAAGCTTTCCTTATCTCAGGAAAGGGGGTCTGTAAAGGGACAGGGTTAGAATGCAACACAACAATTCACCATATTGTCATCAGACACATCTATCATTGCAGGAGCTGGAGGAAGGGGGGTTAGAGAGACTGATTCAGGGTCAGTGTTACTTTCTGGCAGCCCCTTCCCTCCCACTCAAGGGTCAATTCTGAGGACCTGACGGCCTGCACTGCTTGCTGGCATGCCAACACTGACACTTCAGACAGTTTACACATTTTCCCTGTCACATCCTGGGTACCTGGTAACAAACACGGGTACTCTCAGCATTCTAACACAGTAACATGGCTAGCATTCACATAATTACACACTGCAGGTTCAATAGAACAAAACCTTTTCCCTGTCACATCCTGATACTTGGGGAAAAACGTGGGTACTCTCAGCTGAGTCCACATCATCATCAGTGGAGCCATACTGAGACAGTATCCTACATAAATCAGTCCCAAGTAACACATTTGCAGGAACATTGTCACCTGTCCCTACCTCATGACAAGAGGTCAGTGGAAAAAAAGGTTTAGATTCTACCACAGTAACACGTGTGACATTCACACCATTACACATCTCCAAATTATTAGAAGTTTCCAAATTATCCCTGATTACATCAGGATCTTCGCATAAATCCACATAATTGCAAGAGTAAATACTGGCACCTATCTGCTTCTCACCCTCACATTTCTCTATCACATTACATTAGACATTACAGAATGCAAAATGATCACAGGTCATTTTAGGTTCTTCGCAGAGTGACATTTTTTTTCTCTTGTTCATCTTCAAGACAGGATTGGCTGACCCTCCCCCTCACTGCTGATAAACTGGGATCAGTGTGTTGCTCTGCTTTGAAAGTGTCACTTCTGAGCTGGTCAGTGTGGCAGACAGAAGGAGGTTGCCTTTTCTCACTCAGGTCACTATTTGAGTCTGCAGCAAATATGGAGGGAGGGGAATTACTTTCTAGAGAGCTTCCCTCTGCATTTGCAGGGGTTAATGCACAGCTTATCTGTGCTGGTCTTTGGGTCACTACTGCGAAGACATTGGATACATTTTCACACTTCGGGTCACCTTCAGAACTGGGCAGATGTAAGTGAAAAATAACAATTATACATAATCATCACAAGAATAATCCATTTTGTTGAAAGAAACCATATGAATTTTATGACACCCTACTGTACAATTCAATTAAGGCAGAACAGTTAATGAGCATATATTTTTGGCGCATCAAAAACCCTATCTCTGGAGCTATCATGGAGATTGAGAAAAGTCGGTATAAATATGCTGTATCTATTGGGATGTAGTTGAAAAGTCGACAGTGAAAATATCTAGTCATAAGGTCAATAGTTATAAGGTCAACAGTCATACACACATGTTCAAAAGGCCAACACCGTTAAAATGTTGACATGTAAAACGTGTACAGGGTTGTAAAGTGGACAGTCAAAATGTCGACAACAATCACTAGATTTAAAATGGTGATTCATGAAAAAAACCAATACAAAAACGGCTTTATTTCAAGTACAGATAAATCCCCATGTTATAAAGATATATGATTTCTGCCACTAAGAGCCCATTTTGCAGGGGGCAGGATAGCAGACCGGACAAAGACCTGGAGACTGAAGCAGGAAAAAGTAAATCGATGAAGTAGTGAGGTAGCGGTCATTGGCAGAGCGTGGTGGGGGGGCAATTATAGAGGAGGTTGGTGAAGTATGGGGGGGAATTGAGAGATTTGAATTTGGTGGGCGAGTTTAAATTTAATTCTGTAGGCCAAAGGGAGCCATTATAGCGACTAGCAGAAAGTTACAGCAGAGATAGAGGGGCGGGAAAGAAAAATAACACAGGCTGCAGCATTTAGGATAGACGTAAGAGGGGCAAGGTAAGTCAGGTAGGCCAGAGAAAGGGATGTTACAGAAAGCAAGGCGAGAGATTACAAGTGAATGAATAAGAGTTTTGCTGGCTTCCGTGGTGAGAAAAAACGGAATTTTGGATATACTCTGGAGGATTTTGAAAGGGACAGAATGTGAGGTTTTAAGAGTAGGAGGAATCGAGGATAACCCCAACAAATCGGACTTGAGGGACAGAAAAGAGGGTATTATTATTAACAGAAGGAGAGAGGGGAGGTGAAAAAGTCCTGTCAGGGGGAAGACAATTAGTTTAGTCTTGGAATTATGAGTGTAAGAAACTGCTGGAACATCCACGATGAGAAGGCTGAGAGACAGCAGGAGAAACAAGACATAAGGGAAGGTGAGAGGCCAGGGGATGAAAGGTAGATGTGGGTATTATCAACATAGTTGTGGTGCTGGAGGCCAAATGACCAGATGAGGTAAGTGAGGAGGTGTAGCGGGAGAAGAGCAGGGTGCCCAGAATGGATCCTTGGGGAACTCCGACAGCTAATGGAAGAGGGGGGTTGTGGAGTCATGTGTAGAGACTGAAAAGTTGGTGAAGTAAGAGGAAAACCAGGACAAGACAGTGTTTGAGTCCTAAGGATTTGAGAGTTTGCAAAAGGAGGGAGTAGTCGAAGGCAGCAGAGAGGTCGCAAAGGATAAGAATGGAGACGTGTCCTTTAGATTTAGCAAAGAGAAGGTTATTAGTGATCTTAGCGAGGGCAGTTTTGGTGGAGTGGAGGGAGTGAAAACCGGACTGGAGTAGGTCAAGGAGTGAGTGAGAAGAAAGAAGAGTAGTGAGACAGTTATATAAAACCCATTCAAGGAGTTTGCAGGCAAAAGGAAGTAGGGAAATAGGCCGATTATTAGAGAGAGGCAGGGTCAAGGTATGTTTTGTTGTACAGGGGAGACAAGAGAATGTTTAAAGGATTAGGGGAAGGTTTCTGAGAAGAGGGATAGATTGAGGAGGTGGGAACAGGCCTCAAGAGAGGGAGCGGAGGGTATGGGTTGGGGTTATGTGGGCAGTTGGAGGGGGTGAGGAGAAGTGAAGGATGCAGACTTCATCTGCAGATACTGGAGTGAAGGAACAGAAGCAGGGTGGGCTAGGAAGTGGGGGTGATAGTGTGGAGAAAGGGATGGAGATAGCATTCACAGAGGAAGGTGGGACAAAGTTGGTAGGAAGGTTGAAGAGGGTGAGGCAAGCAGGGACTGATGGGAGGAGATGTCATAAAATATTGATTTGATTTTGGAGATAAAGTGAGTAGCAAAGTCAATAGAGAGCTATGAGGGAAGTAGTAGTGGGGGAGGGGAGAGGAGGGAGTTGAATGTAGCAAAAATGCGATGGGTGTTGGGAGGAAATGAGAACTTTAAAGAAGGATTATATAAAAAATGATAGGGCATTACTGTAAGAGGCAAGTATGAACTTGAAGTGAAAGAGGCTAACATGAGAGAGGGACTTTCTCTAGAACCGTTCTGCATTTTTGAAGATAGCGGTTAAGTTTGGGGTGCCATGGTTGAGGCGGCGATCGACAAAACTTGATGGTGATAGCCTGGGCAACAGAGTCAAGTGCAGTGGTAAATGTGTGATTATAGAAGGAAACTGCCTCATTGGGTCAAGAAAGAGTGGTGATGGGGGAATTGAGTGAGACCAAGTAGGAGAAATGTGTTAGGATCAATGGTGCCAAGATTATGCCTGGTAAGAGTAACTTTAGGGGCTGAGGAAAGGGAGTGGTGGAAAAATGCTAAAAGCGAATAAATGGTGGTCAGAGAGGGGATGGTGAATTGTTGAGGTCAGAGACAGTACCGAGGTGTGAGATAAGATAAAGTAGTGAGGGAGAGGAGGTCCATTGAGAGAGAAAAAGGGAGGAGAGGGAGTGAAGTTTGGAAGCAGCAGGGTCTGAGGGATTGTCTATAGGGACACTAGGGATATTAAAGTCCCCCAAGATGAGGTCGGGAAGGTCAGAGGAGAGAAAGTGAGGGAGCCAGGTGACGAAGTGATCAAGGAATTGAGAGGTGGGACCAGGAAGACGGTGGATAACGGCAAAACGGAAGTGGCTGGGTGGAAGAGGTGGATGGAGTGTACCTCAACGGAGGAGAAAGAGAGAGGGGGTTCAGGGGGAAAAAACCCAGAAAGAGCAGTAAAGAAGTATACCAGCACCATCACCTTGCCGGTCTCTGGGTCTGGGTGTGTGGGACAAGAACAAGCACCTGAAAGAGAGAGTATCAGGAGAGCTAGTGTCTTCAGGGGAGAGCCAGATTTCAGTGATGGCTATAAGGTTGAAAGATCTAAAGATAAAGAGATCATGGATAGAGGCCAATTTGTTACAGACTGACCTGGCATTCCAGAGACCAAAGGATAGAGTAAGAGATGGAAGAGGAGATGATGATGAGGTTGCAGGACTGCAAGGGTGTGTACGATTTTGAGCAAGGGGCACGACAGGGATAGAGGGTTGAAATTGGATGAGAAACAGAATAAGGAGGGGACCTATCAGTGGGAGGAGTTGCAAGATAAGGAAGAAGTGATGCAAGGGAATACATTTTCAGGTGGGGGGGGGGGTAGGTTAGAACAGAAGAAAGCAGAGAGAAGAGCAGCAAACGGGACTAAACGGAAAGGGGGGGGTGAAGGGGAAATGGAAGAAAGGGAAATATGGGGGAGGGGGAGTGATTCAAATCAGGGGCAGAGGAGAGGAGAGGAGGGGAGGAGAGGAGAGGAGAAGAGGAGAGGGATAGAGAGTAGTATAAGAAGGGAGAGAGGAGAGGGGAGAATATAGGAAGGCTGGACAAGGGAAAAAGAGGGAAAAGGTCAGAAGAGAGAGGACTAATTCTTAATGCTAGAGATAAGCATAAAATATACAATTGAAAGTATAACATACCACCGTATACAATCACATTTCAACCACTGTTCCCTGGCTAGCTCTTGGTTGATGACATACATGACAAGAACCCACATGGATTTTACAGCAACAGCTCTTAAAAATGTAAACACAGGTGTAGTGCAACAGATTTCACAGTAAGTTGGGTGCCATAACATCTCTATCACAAAATAAAACTCGCTATTTTCACTCCTCTTCCCTCCAGCACAATTCTTGGGTTGCAAACAATGAAGAACATATATACTGCTCCTTGACTCCACCAGCACAATTCTTAAAGTGGTAACAAATGTGTTTAAGAAAAGTCTTCTGTTAGCTCCTCCTCATTATGTTACTTCTAAACCTTGGCCTGAAAGGTGCACAGTGCAGTACATGAAACTTACAGCAGTATACAATACACAGACAGTGGGGACAAATATACTGCATTTGCACTATTGAGATGGTTTATAAGTGCATTTTGATATTATTTACTATAAAAGTACCATTTAACAGAGGCTTAGAGCAATGTTCTCTCGCTTATAATATATATATATATATATATATACACACACACACACACACACACATACATATAAATACACACACACGTATACATTCACACATATAGTTTTCACATATACCTATTATGATATTGTTCAAATATAAGTAATGCACTAAGACAATACTAACGTTAACACTGTTAAATAAAAATACTGAAATTAACCCTTTTTTCACTAGTTCCTTTCTTATTCTAACACTGCTATTCTTTATGTTGTTTTTAATTTCCAACAATTCTACCTATTTTCCCATTCTGCTTATTATTAAAGACATTTTATATTAGTCATTCTATCATCCAATAATTCAAGCATTAGTTATTATTATTATAATTTATTTGTTAGACGCCACAAGGTATCCGCAGCGCCGCACACAGTACTAACAGTAGAGTTATATCAGTCAGACAAAAGTGAATAGGTAATTTTTACAGTTTATCAGTGTATTTTTTATGAGTGCTTGGCTTGAGGAAAGCCAGGGCATTTTTCATTCCAATTTTGTAGATTTTACATATCAAGTTAAGGAAAACCTTGAGTCTGTATCAAGCATTGCAGATAATAGATCTCATACTTGAATGTATACACAGGAATATTTAAAAACCAACAACACTAACCAAACAAAAAAACCCTTTCAGATTCCCTTGTCTGTTTACTCCCACCATTTATTTGAATGTAATTGAGGTCATGTGTGAAGCACAAAACTGCCACTCCCCAGTGCGAAAGCAGCTGTGCACCTAGAGTTGCTCCACCCAGATATTTAAAGTAGATGATGGCCAGGGGCAGCAGTTTGCACGTAACGAGTTGGAACAAGTGAAGGCCTTCCTACCGAACTACAGAGTCAGTGCATCGATGTGCCCCATTTTAAGGAGTGCAGTAAGATTATTGCAATGAGGCAAAGTGATTCATTTCCACTCTACAAAATGACTAGTTTTGCAGCAGCTGATTGTCTTGTTCTATTCTTTTACTGGGGCTCTGTAAGCACTTCCATGTTGCCATAATGGCATCCCTGATGTGACCTAAGGCGTGTTATATATGGAGAGTATATTTTATTGAAGAGAGTGGTACTAAAGTCGTAGCACAGTGTACCTCTTCTGGATTTTCTTACTATCCACACACCTGGGCACACCTGTATGAGAGCAGGGGGTAGATGTGCACCTTGAAGTGTGCCAAGTGAACCACCCTGGTTACATCCGTGCAACTCCAAAATGAGAATGGATGCAAGACAGAGGCAAGCGTATCCGATAGGCTAATTTACACCTCTCAAGGTGCATATCTGATAGATGACTCTGATCTTTCTCAAATAGAAAAGTGTTTCAGTCAGAATTTTGTATTCAATAGATGAAAACATAAAAAAACAAGTGAAACCAGACTCTAGAAACATTTAATAGAAGGTTCTCAAAGCAGTCAGAAGTCAAATATAAGTAAAAGAGGTAGCTGGATTACATAAAGTTCGTAACTAGTCAGAAGAGTACAGTAAAGTAAATAGGAAGAGAAAAAAAAAACACATATGCAATCTTCATTTGTGAACCAAATATATTGTTATTAGTTGCATAATTAAGAAAAGTGTTGTTGGTTGGACTGACAATAATCTGTAGTTCCAGCGTAGTGGCTGAAAGTTTGGTGTGAAAGAGAAGTGACAACTGCTGTTTGAAATGGACATACATTTGAAGCGTTGTGTTCTGCTTAAATAATATAACTACTTTGTTTATTAGAAATACTATTAAATTATCTAAATTTAAAAAGCTGAGTCACATTTTGAGTTGTGATTAACTGAAATAAAGTAACCATATAAGTTTCTTCTACCCAGTAGTTTCTTGGAGATTGGCCATTTATTATTAGCTAGCATTTGCTACAGTGAGAAACAAGCCCTTAACTGTTTGTCTAAAATGACTTATTTATATCTTCTTATATTCCCTGAAAGTGTTTTAAGGCAGACCTGTCACTAGGTCCTATGATGTTAATTTTTGCCTTATTACGTAAAGTCTAGGGTCTTGATCGCCTGGGAGAGAGCATTTTAATAGGCGCACTATGCTTTTCCTGGGCAGCCTGCACAGTACAAGATGTTAGGTATGCAGGAAGCCAGCCTGGAAGCATACAAAGTGCAGATGACTCAAAAAGCAACTTGAGCTGTCAGAATGGAGGGCTCCTTCTAGGGCCTCCTTCCTCTATATCTCGCAGCTTCCAGTTGTACCTCAGTCGCAATTACAAGAGCATGCTCTTACTGTACTTGGCCTACACTTTCCCAGCCCTATTTTTCCCTGTTCCTTCTCTCTAAACGTAAGAATTCGTAAGTGTAAGATGTGACATAATTTGCATATGGACGTATGTATATGCATTTTGGTGCACATGATCAGTATGGAAATTTTAAGCAAAAAAACCCCCCAAAAAACAGATGTTATGTCCAACTCTACATGAGCACCAATATAGAAGAGTGCAAAAGCTGCACAAAGCAACAATTCCCTCTGCAAGGTTAACATACTTCCCACCATGAGTACATAAAATCAAGCATTATATAATAAAATATAATAGATTTTACCACAACATACATAGAACCAACCCAAATAAAACAAGTTGCAGGTTTGTTATACAGTTATTTAGACATTTTATTACCAGCTCAAATATTTTACGTTTTAAGAAATCTACACAGAGCTTGACTGGGAACAAAATAAGATCATCACAGCTGTAAAAAACATTAGTTAATTGTTATTTAATAAATATAAATTCAATTTTGGAGCATAGCATTGGGATGGGTACATTGTCAAAACACAAAATGTTTAATTGCAGCAAATAAGTTGAATGCGTTTGGTCTCGTAAATGGAATTAGAACCTACTTTTGGATTAGAACCTGATTCTACAAATCTTTTGGGAATCTCTGGAACACTGTGTTTTATGGCACAACCCACTGCACAAAACATTACAAAGTTAAAAGCAAACATAATAAGCAGAACATTATTGGAACACTGTATATTTTATAAAAATCTATGCTGCCATTTCTTGTATTCTTTTTACTTAATCACAAGGTTCTAACAGTACAGCTTATTTACAGGTTCAAATCCAGAAATGAAAGATGACTGCAACATGTATGCGCAGAAAAAAATATGTTTTTAACTTGTTAAAGCAAACTAAGGTAATATCACAACAATGCAGATAGGTTTTCTATTTTGGTTTTCAAAGATTTATAAGGTGCAAACATTTCCCAAGAGACATTTTAATTACAGTTCTTGATGACATTGCTGTGAAGATGATCATATGAACATTATGGCATAATTGTGGTTTCTGTACACCTGCCTGGTGTATTTCAGTTCCTACAGAGCAAGGACTTCGTACCCAGGATGAGAAGACACTAAGATGATGCCTTGGTGCTTTGTGGGTAGATGAGAGGTGCAAGGGAGTCTCAGTAATGGGAATCCTACAGTCCCAGGCCAGCTCTGGGTCAAAGTGTGAAACTGGGATATGCTCTGTGTGTATAAACATACAAAGCAGGAAATGTTGGTGTGAAATGTTATGAATTTGTGCTAATAATTGTTACCTGATTATACCAATGCTTTGCCTAACAGATTCAGTGCATTAGCAAATAGAACTACTGAAAATCACTTATTCAAAGCCATCAATGGCAAATATCTCAAAAACTAACTAAAGCTTTGCAGGATTTCTGCTACTCTTAGTGCCTAGCAGCTTAAAAATTAAGCATTATCTACAAAAGTTTCAGAAACAGTCACTACACTACTCTAAGGGAAAGCCACTTAGGTTTAGTAACTCAATAATTCACATATAAAAGAAGGATCAGTTTATTTCCTTTTAAAAAGGTACCATAGTCATAGAGAAATATCTAAGAGCAGTATTGAAATATTATCTGGGACAATCCGACAAAAATAGATATATCTACGGAAATTCTGGAAAGGAATACACTTGTACCATTGTTAAGGTGCATGGCCAGACAATAATTGTACACTAATAGAATATGGGCTTTGAGCCAATTAGAATTCAAGAAGTGCCAAACCTCAAATAGTGACACACTCATCTAACACGTAGTGCTAAATATTAGTGTGGGTGCTATGTGGTTTTCAAATTTTCTTACGTTTTAGCGCAAATAATAGTTTCCCCCCAAAATAGCCTTTTTTAAAAAAAAAAAAAAAAAAAAGAAATAAAATCTATATCTCCGCACTATTGCATCAGCTGGAAGAATACTGGCTGACGAAAATATTTACACAAGTATAACCAGTTACAACACTTTTAAATAGTTTGTCTAAATATAGGTATCTGGTAGATAATAGACCAAGTGTATATACACTGTATAACTTATACGACAACCTGCTTTCACTGTATTCATTAACTTCAACATTTGAAATGTCAGCTTATAGCAGTGACATTCTTCCTTATAAATGACAAGTCATAAATGCTAAGTGATTACAGAATTTCACTTATCACATCTCACTTTATGAACATTCCAAATGTGTATACTTGAGGTTCCACTAAAAACAGATGAAAGAAGAGAACAACATTTTACAAAAGAGAAACAAGAGTTTAACAATCAGTTTGTGGAATATAGTGGCAGGACCAAAAGGCCCAGTATAACAAGGATTATTTTTTTCTGACCTTATGACTTAAAGCTAATTATGTAATTATTACAAAAAAAGGCAGAGCTATTTATTGCTGCAATAGTACCCCAAATTCTATGGATGAGATTCATGAAATGATGGTAGAACTAAGACAAGACAAGACAACACTCCATTTAAACCAGTAAACAGATCAGTACAAAGGCTTTTGCTACATCATATGTAGCCAGTGGTAAAATATAAATTCAATTAGTTCTTCATAACTTTATCTAGAGTATAGGTAAGATAATTTTAACATTGTGGATTAATCATTTTATACCTAGATTTCCAAAATGTAAATTTATCTCAATGTTACATGCATATTTTGCGCCAAGCACAGTATAAATAAGTAATCACCATCCTTCATAGAATGGTTTTCTATTTTATAACCTATGCAGAGGAACCATTAAGGTTAGGGTGAGGTGGGCCAAAGTGGTCTGGAAATCTCTCCATTGTAACAAAAAATACAGTAAATGTCTTCATTAAATGGAAGGTATTCACATGTTATAAAAGTATAGCCTCACAAAGCCCTGAAAATAAATAAATTAATCTCATTAATCCGTGTGGGTATCAATAATCTATACATCCCAAAACAATTGGTTTCTAGCATAGACACTACCAGATAAGTAAATACGTATATCCAACCTACATACAGCTGCTTGAGCTCATCAACTCATCAAAGTGCATTGCTCACACCAGTACAAGTTGCTCAGATCAACCAAATAAGTCATTATTCCTTAACCTGCACTGACTGGAGCTAATAATCTTGAAGCAGCCACATCTGAGTAACATGATGTGAATACCTTATGTTCTAAGGCGGACTTTTACAGTATATTCTAACCTAAAATTAAAATGATTGTGTGATTATTTACTTATAAAAATAGCCTTCTACAAAGTAAGCCATATAAAAAATGAATAATGTAAATGGGAGCAAACAAAATTACAAAATCAAATATTGACCTCCTTATGAATTTTGACGTGGGCGCACGCGCAGTGCTAGTGCATAGTTAATGTTTTGTTTCCCTGGAGTAACCGAGAGAGTAACTATTCCTGATCTGGATGCATCAGTCAATAAACTTAAAAACAGTTTCAATCAACAGCATTGCTGTTTTAAAAAGATGGCAGCTATGTAACGTCACATCCTAAATACCTGTAAATAATGACAATCAAATTATTGGCTAACTCTATTGTAGCGTTAACAAGAACGTGTCAGTTTTAATATGTTTCTAAACAAAAGATTTCAAGTGAAACTGTAGCTTAAAGTGCTCCTATGTAAAACAGTATTTGGCAATATCCATATATAAACATATATATAACTTTTTCCATGATATTAAAACGTGGGAGTATGATTTGGATTTCTTCAGCACTTTGACATATGTTTACAGGTAGAGGTGTGCTTATCAGTCTGCTCAATTACATACTGTGCAATGAAAAAAATAATGTTTGTTTTTTTTTTCTGTTAAAACATGGAAACTTTTACATCTATAACGGTGGTGGTATAAATTGCTCTTTCACATAGGAACACTTTATATTTATTTTTAAATAAAAAAAAAATAAAAAATTTTTTTTTACCATATCGATAGAGCTAATCTAGATCTATTAAGGCTTACGACTGGGTAAAACATGCATATCAGAAACTGTTTGTTATAACAGAGAACCATTATTTCATCTGCTGTCTGTACAATAACATTCCTCCTTGAGTTGAAGTGTAGTAGTCAGTGGCATTTAGAACGCCTGTGTTTATGGCACTTGGCATGCTGCTTAGGGTATCAAGCAGGATCTGTATTCTATGAAAATTATGGAAGTGCAGAAGACAAGGGTGGTGGAGGAAAAGACACACAATAACCCTAACAATGGTACACCTGAGCCTACAATTTCGGTCTTCCAGGAACATCTTTTAAACTCAGTTTCAATATAAATGTAAGCATAAACTATTTTATAAACCATTTTTGGAACGTAAATCTTAATTTATAAAAAGGATATCTATTAACTAGTGCAGTGCATCAGTATTTTTTCTTTTATAATAATCATAATATGAAACTAGCATCACACTCTGCTTCAAAGAGCTTTTCTATTGAGACACAGTACAGATGGCATCTTCTTTCACGCTTCATCCCAATTTTAGCCTCAGTACAAAACGTGATTATCATGCCATATCTTTCCATTAGTAGGCCAAGAACAAGTCGAGCTCTAAAAGGACAAAGCCCAAGCTTTTAGCTTCAAGTGAAACTAATTTTTGCCCACATAATCCTTTATTTCAAGGATAAATTTTGCCTTGCTACGTAAAGCTCAAGGCTTAGATTTAAATATGTAGTTAAAGGTCATAAAGTGAATCTTCATTGGTCAGCGCAGGAAATGAGCACAGCTGCCTGGGGCACTTCTTTCTTCTGGCCATCTCTTGAATGGGAGGACCTAGGACTCCTGGAGAAACAAAACATGTTTTGTATTCTTATTTTTAATAGACAAGAGATATTTTCTCTCACTGTGCAATATATATATATATATATATATATATATATATATATATATATATATATATATATTCATACATACATACACACACACACACACATATATATATATACATACATACATACATACACAAAACACACACACGGTCTCTCTCTATACCCATTTTTTATTTTTTCATGTTCAGTGGCCGCTTTATTAGGTGCACATTTTTAGCACTGGATAGAACCCTCCTGTGTCAGAGCCATCAAGGAGCTGGGAACATTCCTTAGAGATTCTGGCCCATGTTGACCTGATAACATCATGAAGTTGCTGCAAATCTCCTGTTCCGTCACATCCCAAAGGTGCTCCATTGGATAAGGATCTGATGACTGTGGAGGCCATTGCAGTACACTGAACTCAACTCAGTCATGTTGGTAGAACTAGCCTGAGATGATATGCTTTGTGACACAGTGCATTATTCTGCTGGAAGAAGCCATTTGAAGTTGCTTATACTGTGGCCATAAAGGGATGCACATGTGAGCAATAATATTCCGGTAGTCTGTTTAAAGTATAATCAATTAGTATTAAGGGGCCTAATATGTGCCAATAAAACATTCCGGATACAATTACACTACCAGCACCAGCCTGCACCATTGCATTGATGGATTAAAATTCAGACCCTACCCATCTGTAAATCAAAGCAGAAATCGAGAATCGTCAGACCAGTCAATGTTTTTCCAATCTTCAACTGTCCAGTTTTGGTGAGCCTGTGCCCACAGTATCCTGAGTTTCCATTTCTTAGCTGACAGGAGTGGAACTTAGTGGTCTTCTGCTGTTGTAGCCCATACACTTCAAGGTTCGATGTTCTGTGTGTTTTTTTGTTTTGGGCACTATTATTTGTAAACTCTGGAGACTGTAGTACGTGAAAATCCAGGGAGCTCAGCAAACCACCCGTCTGGCACCAACAATCATTCCACGGTCAAAGTAATTTAGGTCACATTTCTGCCCTGTTTTGCTGTTTGGTCTGACAACAACTAAAGCTCTTGACCATGTATGCATGCTCGTGTGAATTGAGTGGCTGCCACACGATTGGCTGATTAGATATATTCATTAATAAGCAGGTGTACCTAATAAAATGGCCATTGAGTGTACATACAAATAAATAAATAAATACAAACATACTTGCCCAAGTACAGGAACAATGCTAAGCAATCCAGCACAACACTATTTATATCTATCTATCTATATATATATATATATACACACACACACACACACACACACACACATACTTTTGCACTTTTCTGAACTTGTAAGTTATAGTGGATGTACCCAAGTAGCGTAGAGCGGCCTTTCATAACTTGTTATATAAATGAAACTGCAAATCACAGCAAATGCTTACCAAGTACCCTTGTGTCTGTCACGGTATACCAATTATCTCCTAAAATGTATCCATTTATTCAAAGCTCCCACTATTGTACACAAATGTGCAGAAGACAGCCCCTTTTGTCTTTATTTTAAAACTCTTCTAATTTGTGTTAGTATAAGTTTAATTCTTCATTAATACATTGAACTGTTAATTTAAGATACATATGAAAAAAGGTGGATACCCTAGCTAAACTGCTTGAATGAATGTGATTATCTGGAAGGCTCAGAGGCAGTCGAGTAGGACGCCACCTTATTGGATGTGAATGTCATGTATTGGTTCATATCCACTCATTTGATGCCATCCTCTGCCAGACAGACCAAGCTGCTGCTGAGCCTTTCAGTCTATTGCCATGAATAATGCACTAATGGACTGTCCATCCCATTTAACAGACAGAAGTACTCCTTGAATCTGGATACAAGGGTGCATGTTCCAGAATTTGAGAAACCTTGATTTACACAAAACAAAGATAAAAAGGCAGCTCAGCATTCTACAAGCCCATAATAAATAAGCATTCTTTTTAGCTGTGTTAATCTGTAAAGACATATCTAACCTGTGAACATTTTCCATTGCTGCTACCTCGGCCAGAGCAGCCAGACTAAAAAAAGCAGACACAGCCGGCATGTCTTGGGTAATACTGCAATTCTGATCAACGCCAGATTCTTCAGAGATTGTTAGTTCTGCTCTGCAAGTTCCCTCCATACCGCAGCTGTTCTGATAACTATTTGGGGGAATGTTTCCATCTGTAAAGAAACAAAAAAGACACATAAGATTTCATTGTGTACCTATCATTATAGAGCTTCAACATACTGTGCAAGACATATTTAAACGTTGATATTGATGTACACATTAGAAAGATTTGCAAATCTAGGATTTTATTTATCATTTTGTTATTTTGTGACTCCTCCTTAAAATTATAAAAGGATTTAAGTACTATAGGGTGTTTCCACCTTTAGATGACTTCAGTTTATTGCCTTCTACATGCTCTCTCCTGTGATTTCAGCTGCACTTTTCAGCAATATATTTACATCATGAGTCAGAGTAGTTTCTTTCATTGCTATTAGCTGCATATGGATATAACTTTATTCAATGCAAAAACCAGAAGAACTGGGTTGTATCTCAGGGCAAAATAAACAAGTCTGCCAAATGATATTAAAGTAAAAATTAGAAGGCGGCATGCACATGCCAATAAATTAAAGTCATGTAGAAGTGCCCACTTAAAAGGCGAGCACTAGAATTGGTGACAAAAATCTACAACCCACAATAAATCAGAAAATATGTTAAAGAATATGTATTTTAATTCTAGTTCACGGACACAGCATATTAAAATGAACTTCTCTTTTCCAACATTTGTTTTCAATATCTGAAAGTAGTTCTTTCTGCAAGAAAAGCTGGGCACATCCACAATCACTACGATCCTTGTGTATGAGAGCTGAGCAACAGGAACACTGACCAATTTGGTTACTTTGGTAGATGCCCAAACTAAATGAGATCTGGCCATTTGGTACACTGAGCATCCAGATCACTTCTCTAGGCCCACTATTATGGTGAGAAGATGACCACACACTGGCTGATTTACCAAATATCTTGATGACCCTACTGCTTTTATTATTATTAATTATATAGCGCAAATTATATTGTATAGCGCTGTACAGAGAATATGAAGTCCTTTAATCCGATCCCTACCCCACTGGAGAACACACAGTCTAGGGTCCATTTGACCGTCAATTAATCTACCAGCATGTTTTGTGTGGAAGGAAACCCACGCAAACACGGGGAGAACATATAAACTCAGAACAAACAGGGCCCTGATAAAATTATCAATTGGAATTGCAGTAATTTTTTGTCCATACGTACAGCAATATTGGACCAACTGTGATATCACAGTGTGTGTGTCCAGCATTAAATGGCATGCTATGATATAGAAAGGTTTAGATTACTTATTAGTTCTTTTTTCCCAACCTGTGAGTACAATATTTGCAACACAGAGCAGCAGCAAACTTTCATGCCAACTTGAATAATGTGCACATTATTTGCTTAATTCTACAGACGAAAAAGTCTAGTCCAGGATCTTCAAAAACTTACATTTGGAGTACATTATAATCTGGATCTTCAAAATGTCAACATGTAATATCTACACAGGTAAGGTACAATTCCTCTATTTTCGGATTGTGTTAGAAATTTTCTTTTTACTACAGTAATTTTGGATGTGACAGATATTTTAAAACTTTTTTTTTTTTTAAAGTAAACTTCATTCTTACCTAAAAGCTGACCTACTGAAAGAGGCTGACAATCCATAGATCTAACTAGGTGCGTAATTTTAGTTTTTCTTGCTTTTCTCTTCTGACTTCCAACCAAAGGTTCATGAATCGCTGTAGGTTCTGGAATGTGAGGTACAGAACTGGAGCCGTCCCTCGGTGAACTATCACTTGTGGTGTTGTCTTCTATTATGGCTAGAAGACAACATATAATCCGCATTATCCTCTATAAAATATAAGTGACAGTAATATATGGATAATGCACAATTTACTGTAAAATACAAGGAGATTAAAAGCCACAGAGGAGATTTGAGACCATATAAAAGCACAAAGCTGCAAGACGAGGAAACTCCGTGATGACTTCTAATATACTTTTTATTTTACGATAAGGAGGTAAATGATTCCTTATCATAGTGGCTTGTGTAAAGTGATCCTCATAGCCCGTTGTGTTTTACCTGCACTGATAGTTATGCATTCCATTATAGAAGACTTCCAAAAGGAATCATGTGATGCAAGTGGCCATTCAACACAGTACCAAGTCTGGTCCAGCACTTCTATTTACTGCTTTCTTAGAAGCTATTAACGTCACTCCTTGTAGCTAGGCCTTCCTTCCTTATAAATCACATTAGGGGGTATGTTTACCACCATAACGTTATTTAAACTAAGTATAGAACGTAACTTCATTTAGTAACCTGTTACTGAAAGATTTTCTGTCTTTCTTCATGAAAAGGTTTGACAAATTGTATGTGGGCTGTTTGGTGTCAGATGATGTTCAGTGTAAACAAAGGTGAAGCTATGCATTCGGTGTGAATCCTAAATAATGTATACACAGCAATTCCTTTATGGTGAGGGACCTATGAGATATAGCGGACCACAGAACATCCAACATCATACCCAATAGTACATTCAAAGATAAGATGTATTAAGAAAAATCCTCTCTCTATATAATACACCAAGTTCTGTTAATATATGTATAAACTCAATTAAATAATATCTATATAAATAGGTGAGTTGATGTCATGAAAAGCGTTCATTAGGAATATTTGTGCATTATAAGGAATATTTGAGCACTATAAGGAATAACACACACCCTACTGTAAATTATTATGGATTTTAGACATAACCTCTGATTTCTGTGAACTGTATAAAAGCTCTTTACCTTCAGCCTCTTGCTTTCATATAGTCACATTGGTAATCATAATTACACTTATATACTGGATAGTGCACTATATACTGCAAATAATTTGTATAAATATTTAAGTATATCTCTTTTCAGATGTTTTCATTATCAGAAATCCACAGAGGACAAAAGGATAAAAATGCCTTTGTCTTAAAGAGGCTCCCCACAAAATTACACGGGCGTCTCTCCTGCATGTTAGTACTATTAGAACCAAGTGCACTGGATCTTGTAGAGGCAAATGTATTAGCTTATGTTGAATCTGTTAGAGATGGCAAAAGGACAGATCCATCAGGTTCTTATATTAAAAATAAGAATAGAAAAAAAAAAAAAAAAGATTTGAAAAATATATATATATGTGTATAAAAAATATATACAGTTTGCATTCAGAGTCTTATAATGCAAACAAATGTAAAAGAAACTACAAAGTATAGGTATTGTTATACTCCTAGAAATGTTACAAAAAGCAGAATCTTGAAAAAATAACTTGACAATAACAATGGTGGGAATTTGATGTTATTTGCCAATATATAATGGGACTATGCGGATACCACAAAATGCAGCAATGCAATGTATGGAACTCCAGCAAACGACTAAGGGCCTGATTTTGAGTTAGGAAAGCAAAGAAAAGGAGCAAATTTGCACGTTGGCAGTACCATGTAGCATTAGGGGGGGGAGGTAAATCAAGTCTTTGGGGCATATTCAATTCCGATCCCGATCCGCGGGATCTCGCCGAAACGGCCGCGAACCTAATCCGCGGTACCGCAATAACGTGGATTTTCATTCGCAGCCCATAGGGCTGCGTACGAAAATCCGCGTTATTGCGGTACCGTATTACCGGCAGTACTGCGCATTTTCCCCGGTAACGCGCGTTACCGCGGATCGGATCTGAATATGCCCCCTTGTGTGTTACATGAAAAAACAACCAGTATTTTCCTTGCATGCAAAAATATAAGTGAATTTATACTCCTTGCATTGTAACATGTTTTTTCCAGGTGTAAATATGCTTCTTGTTTTTGCTCTTCTCCTAACTCAAAATCAGGCCCTGAGTGAGTAACTATTCTAAAAAAAAAAAAAAAAAGTAGCATTCCCAGTAAAAAACAAACATCCGGTTTAACAATCAACAATGAGATTTTTTTTTTATAACTAAAAAATTACAGATATAAAAAGTGTAACATTGACTGTAAATTTCATTAGAAATTGAAATACCTTTATCGGATATGCTTTGCTTTTCCTTTTTAGTTTTGTATTTGCTTACAATTTTGTGAAACAGGTTCTTCTTCTGTGACTGTAAAGGACCTGTCATAAGATAACAGAAGATCACATATTAATCACAAATATTTTACCATCCTCTCTTTAATGGAAAGGAGCCAGGTATGACTTATGTTTCACCACCAATACTAATACAGGTATTTTGGTTTTGTGTGCCCTTATTTTGAATTAATAATACAAACTATAAACTTAAAAGGAGCTAAGCACCATAAATAATGCATATTAAAACACATTATTACATTTTGACATAAATCATAGAGGTAATATAATTGTGAGATTTTGTAAAAAACAAAAACAAAAAAACAAACAGTATAACAAACTTACAGAGAAATTGTCCTAATTGGGAAAAAAAAAAAAAAAAAAAGCAAAAGCGTTGTTTTCATAGTGTCTGGTACATTATATGTACAAGAGAAATAAAATTAGTGTGCTGTGCTGTTTCCCCAGCACTGCACGAGATATAGCAGGACAGAGGACCACCCAACACACCCTCCCTCTACCCTGATCAATGCCTGAGTCAAGATGGCGGCGACTAGCTGGGAATTTATAGGATCCGAGTATCGCGAGATCTGACAGCGGGATTATGACTCAGAGCCTCGGTTTCAGTTTTGCAATTGGCGGGAATACCCGGATCTGTCTCGGATCCGGCTCGGATCGGCAACGTTCGGGTGGCCTCGGATTTCAGATATCCGAGCCCGCTCATCTCTAAAAATTAGCGATTTTTTTATGCTCCCTCAGCCCAAGAGGCAATATAGAGCATTGGCCTGCCTTCTGAGCTATGCTATTATAATTATAAATTATAAAGCTATTATAATTCCCTTTCCTCAAGTGTGCTCGTGGTGCTGTGTAGCTGAAGGAAGGCCGGTGTGAACATAGTGCACACAGTACAAACTGCGTAGTGGAACTAGTCCACCAAAATCTTGTGTTGTAGAGCCTAATAAGGGCAAACCACCATGGTCAAGTACACATAGGTAGAAACCATCTTTTTTTGAAAACAAGGTAACGCCTTGTCCCTATGGGACATGAGATACAGAGACTGGTGCGACAGATCCTGCAGCTGCGACAACAGGTAGGAGAAAGATATCTTCCCGATATACTATATATACACACTAATAAAACCCTAACCTAACTAATAAACTACTTAATGTACATGTGTATAAAAATAAAATAGAATAAGATATTTAATATCATATTTTATTTATATTATATGAATATCTAGTATTATTATTATAAAATCAATATATAAATCAAAAGTTTGGATCCAGAATATGTATTATGTGCATTGTAAAACACATACACTCAAAATTAAATTAGAAAGGTCCAATAAACCCTCTAGAAATCACATTATGTACATAATCTTCAGCCAAAAGTCTATGTCAAAATAATGCGATTTATTTTAGGAAAACTGCTCACAGAAAAATCTGCATTATTGAAAAGAATCATAACAATCACAGATAACTAAACTTGAAATGCTCAACCTTGCATCTATATTTTGTATTCTGCTGAGCTATTGTTCTTGTGAACATCATCATCCACCCAAATATTTTCAGCTCTGAAAACCTCTTAAAACATTTAATATACAGATGTAGACTGTGTCAAATTGCCTTCTAGATCTGGGGGATTTAGATAACATTTCTCATGCAGCCACTTTAAGGAAACACATCACATTATGTCAAGTCTGTTTACCAAAGAACAATATTGACATTCTCCGCAATAGATTTTTGTGCCACCACATAGCAGATCAGAAAATTATATGTGAACCACACCCGCAAACACTCACCCATGTACTGTGCTTTGTGAATTAAGTTACTATGTTTGCATCCTAGATTCAGTTAATGAATCAGTAATGTCTGATGTCTGAGTGGAGGTAACCATCAGTCATTTGCTAATTATTTATTAATCGGTAGCATCTATAGTTCAATGTAAACGGTGTTTCTCACTGCAACCTCATAAATTTACAATGACTTAACGGGAAACCATGTGGTTAGCCATGGTATTGCAAGTTAAACGAATACATGGTTAGTTGTTTAAAAGTTAAGGCAACTCCTTTAGAAATCATACTTTATGGGCTATGCAATGGTGGCAGAATCACCCAGCTTTAAAAGATAATTTGGGAGTGCTTTTGGCCCTTCAATATATGCATCAGCAAATTATATAAAAAAACAAGCAAACACTATAATGAACACAATAATGATGGGTCTCTACTTTTGTTTGCTTTCTGTTGCTCAGCTTGTCCATTGCTCATCTTTCTTTTCTTTCTCTGAAGTGAAGCGTTTTTCCGGTCAAATGTAACTGGACTGTACTGAGGAAGGCTATTGAATTTCTTCTCAAATTCTTCTTCCAGCTTTGCCAAGCTGCAATCCAAAAACAGACAAAAATAATATTAACAAAATATTAAATTCCTTATGGCTATAGCTGCAGAATTGCAAGTGACTAAAAAAAATGGTAGAGCTGCCACGGATTCTGAATAAGGAGATTGCAGCCTGGGGAGCCGCCCCAGTCTCCACTTACATTGAAGTGGAGCGACACAGAGATCTTCCCGAAACCATCCCGGGAAAGACGAGGCAAGTCCCTTAGAAAAAAGAATAAACACACCTCTCTACACTAAGACCTGCCTTGTTCATCTGGAGAGACAGGAAAAAGACACGAGGGAAGGAGGAGCCATGTTGTATACCTCAGGAGTCGTTTCCTTTTACGGTCTCTGTTCAGCTAAGCAAGGAGTTAATCCATTTTGAGGGTTGCCAGGGAGCCAGAGGAGGGAAAAGTTACTTTTTATAGCAAAATGAATGTTAGGGAATTCTATTCTATTCATAGTAATATTAATTAGCTCTTAACTCTAGAGTTATATGTTGTGTGTAAGGACAAAGGGAAGTAATCACTGTGGATCTGAGCAATGTTTATGGATTAATCATTAATACGACTGATACAGCATCCTTGTACTAATTCACCCATCCTCTTACAAACATTGCTATACAGACAGATGTTTAAAGGAATTCTAACTGTTGATGCCAGGGAACCTATTCAACTTAATTTTACATTATCCAAACTATTCAGGGTAGAGAATCTGAACATATTCTACAAAGTGATTGCAAGACTCTGCTCAATGTGAATTTGTGAAATGGAACTGCTCAATGTGGTTGTGTATGCAACAATACAATGCAAAATTCCCCATTTATGGATCATATATACCTAGCACGTGTCAGGATCTATTATGTAGTCTATGTCCAAATTGGAAGCAGAGTACATTTACAGATTGAAAACTTTGGCACCATTAGGACTTAAGACTTTGATATAAAGATGCTTTTATACATATTTACATTTTAATTTTTAATAGTTTAAAAGAAAAATATCATTTTATTTTATTACAATCTGGCTTTTTAATTGTATTTATGCACACTAACCTAATATGATAGAGGAGAATTATAACTCTTTTTTCAACTGTTTTAGTATAGCAATTAAGCAATTTTAAAGTTTTTGGAAATATCAATAAAGTTGTTTGAATTTTAAAACTATAAAAAGGAGGCAAAAGATAGATGACATCTATCCTTGACAAAGTCCAAAAGGATGAAACGCGTCGGGTACAGGCTACACTGAGGGCGATTTTTGACCCATTCAGGCTTCCGTACGAACAGGAAGTAGTTTGTGATCCACCTGTGTTCCAGAAACCTCCGGACAGAGGAGGACGCACCGAGTGAACGAACACTCAGGGAAAGTATAGGGTAAGAATTCCTTCGTTTCCACTGCCGAGTGCCTAGCACCTTACAAAAACACTCTCACATCAAAGTAGCATAAACATGTTTCAATTGTGTGTCTTTTGGTTTATTATTTATGTGTGCATAGATCAAACAATACTGATATAGTGTCCCATGCGCTTATTATTTGAAACTACTTGGTGTATAGAATACACTTTTTTAATTCAAGCAGCAGGGATACACTTAAAGGAGAAGCACAGATATTTTAAGTTATACATAATAGACTCATTACTGGGCACAAAAATAACTAAAAACAAATCATTAAACCATGGGACGGTCCCTGAAAATTAGCAGCAGCTGGCTAATGTGGTTATTATAGTCATAGTAACATAGTTGATGAGGTTGATAAAAAGACACCAGTCCATCAAGTTCAACCTATTTTGGATCTCCTGCGATCCTGCACTTATATTTGAAATTGATCCAGAGTAAGCAACCGCCAATCTGTTTCATTTGTGAAAATGCCCCAGACCCAATATTGAAGTCCTATTTTTACCCTATATCCACTACTATCCTTCATTTTAATTAACGGTCGTATCCCTGGATACACTTTTCCGCTAAAAACTTGTCTAACCCTTAAACATATCTATTGAATCTGCCATCACAACTTTCCCTAGTCAGATGAGGCAAGATATCCAAAAGCACAATACATTCTAAAGAGTATGCATCCCTGCCCAGCGAACTGTAATTGTAATCGTCTGTGTTTGTCAGTAAAGCTTTCAAATAAGTTATACTAAGGTTAAGGGTTTTTTATTTGTTAACTAAAACATCTGCAGTTCATGTACCCAACAGTTCCTTCCTCCTTCGGTTTTATTTTCTTCAGTTTCTTATTTCCACTTTGATTAAAGGCCCAATTGTCATCATTCCAACAGCCCTCATGATCAGATGAGCCACCTTTCCCTGGATTTCTTTTACCTAAAAATCAATGAAATTGAAAAGTGATTAAAACTTAACCTATATATTCACAGCATATTATTTATATCATCTATATTCCAGAAGACGACTTCAATGCCGATACTATAGGACATCTATATATATATATCTATATCTATATGTGTATATAACACACACAGACATGATCATGTACAAAGTCCAAAACAGCTGATGAGCATCACAGAATACTCTTTGGTTGTGCTGTGCTCCTCAATATACACAGCTATGCCGAAATTTACACCAAAGCTCATAGGAAGCTAGATGGAAGAGATTGCACCAGCCAGAGGACATTACTAGATTTGTGGAGAAAGATTATTGAAATGAGATTAGAGGATAGCAACAAAACATAATCAACATTTATTTATATAGCGCCAGCAAATTCGGTAGTGCTTTACAATTGGAACACTTCACAATGAGCCTTTCATAGAATTTGAGGGCTCAGGGGAAACATAGATGAACTGACAGAGCCACAGAGTCGCAAGTGTATTAGCAAGATACAATTATGGATCCCGGGATCTTGTGTCGTAAGGGGAAGTCTTGTTCACTCTAAATGCCAAAAAGTCTAGGTTTATTGATTCCCAGACTTCTATGAGCTTCAGAAAATCACCAGCATGAGGAGACCATTCTACTGGGTTAGGCATAGTCAAGTCAGGTAATCTGAAACCCAGTTCTCAGATTTTTTTCACCCATCACACAATGCTCGATACCTCCCTCATTGCCTGGGGACCAAAGCTGCCCCCTTATATGTTTAGATATGCTACTGTGGTTGCACTGTCCATCAGGAGATTTTTCTGGAGGGTATTGACTAAGGGCTACATAGCTCCTCAGATGGAACAGAGGAGGCACACAAGTAATTTAGTATGGCATTTTGCACAGATGTAGCTATCTACAACCAAAGGTTTTGTCCCCATTCTTCTTCTGGATTGCTGCACCAATATTTAGCTATGCTAGCTAGGTATTTTGGACATTGAGGACTGTACACAGGTTGTGGAAAAAAAATATAAAAAAAAAATGCAGAGGATGGCTTTGACACTGAACATGTCCTCTGCAATAAACAGAGAAACTCACATGTACAGGTGGTTCTACACTATTCAATTGGGAGTATGCAGGCGGTATTCTCTGGCAACCCTCAACCTAGCTAAACTCTTGTTAGTTGTGTGTTACTCCTGGCAGGGTGCCATCATTAATCTTTCCCACTGTTTCCTGTGAAAAATGGATTGCACCGCATTGCTTTCCATAAGACTCCCCTGGACCTCAGACTCCCAGAAAACAAAGAGAGCAGGAAGCAGCCACCTCCTTCAGATGCAGTGCTGGTACAGCTGTTCACCAAGGACAGGTAAGTTATCCAATGACACTCTAAAAACCTGGAGGACTTTAAAACAGTAAGGAGTACACAGCTTTAATAGAAAAATAAATAAATTTGAGTGTACAAGCACATATTGCTTACCTCTGTCAACATTGGCTCGCAAAGTTGTCAACATTCCTTCAGAGACCAGAGTTTTATAAAGAGCCCCTTTACAGGCCCTCTCGGACTTCCTTGACCCACATGCCTCAATCTTTTTATTAGTGTCAAAATCCTCAGTTTTCAGCATTTCTGGCAAAAACAACATAGGGACATCTTCCGTAGGAGATAGTGGCTCTTCTTTTAGGTCTTCCTGTAATTCAGTAAGTGACTCCATGGCAGGTGTCGCAGTTATGGGCTCTGGTTCAAACAATTCTTTGGTTGTCTCTGCAGAGTTATCTTTCTGTACTCTTCTTTCTTTAGATTTTGTCTTTTTCTTTGTTGGCTTAAAGTCTGAGGCGTTATGTTTTGGACTAGCAGCAGAGCTTACTTTTTTGCTTGGGGAAACCGAAGGCATTTCGACACTCCAGTCTCCTTTTGCTACAGCTTCTATAGTGTACATGACACTTTCAATATCGGACTCTGACGACTGTCTTTTTTTACAGCTCTTCTTTGGAGACTCTTTCTCAGCAGCTTCATGGTCAGTTTTACTTTTCTTCTTTTTCTTTTTTATTTTGTCCTGTTTAAGGAGTCCATCAAAGTGTGCATCCAAATCCTCTGGGGAAGGTGACCTGTATGTTTTAATTTTAACATTGCTAAATCCTTCCACTTTGCAAACATTAGAACATTCTTTCTCGCTACTATCAATCATATCTTCATCCGCCTCCTCCACATTCAGAGCTTTCAGTTTCTCTGGATCTATATTTCCTGAAATTGCTATTTTCACGGCTTCTGAGGCCACACACATCTACAAAGAAATGGACAACGTGAGACAAAATCTACTGAAGCAACTCTAAGAGCAGCAATGCTATGACTATATTTTAAATAAGCACAACATGATTCTAAATATTGCAAAATGGTTTACAGATGAAACAAGCTCAAATAGTCCACTAATGTCATGTGATTCTGTTCATCTTTCTCATGCTGTGGCTTTAAGCAAATACATTACATAGAGTTAAAAAATTACGCTATTGGTTTCTCAAAGCATAATATTGAATTTCTCTGCAAACACCAGTTGGCACCTTGACAGAATCATACTACACATGTCATATAAATGAAAAGTATCCAGCACATGTGTACTGTGCTTTCTGAATCAAATCACTATGTTCACATTTGGGCTTAAACGTTTAAATTGACGGCATGTCGATCAGCTGAACTAACGGTCAGTGAATTGTAGGGAAAAAACCCCCCAAAGAAATACATACTAGGCACAATAATAGAGAACTGCAAGTGATTACTTCCGCTAAAACCACAGATGCTGCACTGTAAGAAAAACAAAAAAAAAATATAAAAATGCAGCACCCCTGACTAGGGCTCGTAAAGGTAAAACAGCTGCATGGGTATGGGGGCAAGATGCCACTACCACATTTTACTACTAGGTGCTAGTACTAGTACTTTAAGCTCTTATAACCAAATAATCCAAAAGATGTGCTGTAATATTTAAGACAGCACTAGTGGCTTTAGCAGAAGCCATTTACAAAGAGCAACCCTAATTAAAATAAATACATTTGTGGAATATTGAGCCAAAGCGTTAGAAAGAAAAGTACCCGTTTTTTGCTTTTAGCACATAGAAAGCTGTGACTTCCTTCACTTTGGCCCAGCACCCCACCAATTTATTCACAGGTTTTTAAATAGTGCATAGTTTAGTTAGGGTAATAACATAATTATTTATGACCTGTAGGCATATGCAACAGAGAGGTATTGACCCTGTTATAGACAATAACTGTTAGTGTAGGTACCCATCTAAGGGAGGTCACCTTTCTGTGGTATATGAAGTAGAAATTAGTCCAAATTTTTATCAAATTGTCATCTATTGTATAAGATTACAGCATCCAATACAGAAAATGGGATTTTAAGGCATGCTTTAAATCCCTTTATCTGAATCCAATGGGGGACACTAACACTGGGGTATACAGTACTGTGACATTGGGCACTTTCAAATATACTGGAAAACTCAAACTCCTCCCCCTTTTTAAAGATTAGCTCCTTCATAACCTTAGTACTTTATTAACAAAGCCCCAAAGGACAGAACCAGGAGTACAGAACAAGAGGAAGAGGACGTTCTCCAACGAGAACCAGAATCCTAACAAGGATAACAGTGTAAGAACAAAGAACCATAACAGAAACAGAGCATAAATGAAGGGAGTACAGTGTCCCCCACTTGATTCATAGAAAAGGATTTAACGCAAGTACAAAAACATACATCCATAGGGGACACCTCATAGAGAGGGTACACTCAGAAATTGTCGTACACACCTTACGTGCAATACAAGCATTTCTGGACACAAAGTATTAAAACAGTAGAAATTTGTAAAGGTGAGCACCAAAATCCAGGTGGCCGCCTGGCCCAGCTGCTTAGCAGACGCCCTGTGCCAAGAGGCACCAATCTAGTGAAATACATTACACTTACATTTTCAGGGACAAGCTGTCTTGTCACAATACAAGTCTGGCAAATTACTGAAGTAATCCACTGGCAATGGTTTGATTAGATGCTGACCAGTCTTTCATAGAATCATACTGTATCGTACCAACATATCATCTATTCTGTGTAAATCCCTGTTCTTGTGGAAGACGAGAAACGGGTATATATAGGACAAAGTCCCCAGTTCCGAAACTCTTCTGACTGAAGAGATAGCCAACAGGAAAACTGTAATGAATTTCAACTACACCAAACCAATGGGCTCAAAAGGAGAATGGTGCAACGCAGCAGATTTGGATCCCACTGAGCCACTTGAGGGGTATATGGAGGCTGCATATGCTTCACCCCATGCATAAAGGTCTGCACTTCAGGTTAAAAAGCCAGTTTGCTCTGGAGGGCTAAAACCTGGACCGTCAAACAGATTTAACTCCCCCTTACAAACCATAATGCAGGAATTGCAGCAACCAGTTCAGACTGAAAGAAGAGATAGGAAACCCTTTCAATTCATACCAAGAGATGTATATTTTCCAGATCGTGTGAAAACTCCATATCAGAAAAATCCTTGGTCTTAAGAATCATGGCTTCAACAGCCACACCATTAAAGTTAGCCAAGGTAAACTCTAGTGGAGGAAGGGGCCCTGACTGAACAGGTCTGGTCTCAGAGGTAGGCGACACCAGGCACTCTGCCATACTTAGGATGTCTGTATAGGATGTTTGTATACCATGAGAATTATTGGAACACCCAGTCTACCTCTACAGGAGTGAGCAGATATAGAAGTTGGAAGGTTCAACTGACATTAGAAATATCTTGGAGCAGAAGCATTCCACCACTTGGATCAACAGATGCTATCTTATCAACGTGTGGTTGACCCGACCTGACCACCAGAGACCCATTCCTCGGGATGCAAAGCCTGTCTGCTGACGAAGTCTACTTCCACGTTCTCTACCCCTGGCCTGATCTAAGAAGGCAATGATGTTCCTCCTAGATTGGAACATGTAAATACATTTCCTTGATGTCTATGACCACCATAAACTCGTTCCATTCTATGCAGTTGAGGAACAGCTTCAAGAACTCAATCTTGAACCTGTCTACCCTCGTCTGCATGTCCATGGATTTCAGGTTAAGAATAGGTCGGAAGGAAGCATCCGGTTTCTGGACCAGGGAATGGTTGGCGTAAAAACACAAACACTTTTGCTGTTTCGGGATGGGAATAACTACACCTGCCAAAATACTGAATAGCTTCTCTTAGGGAAAAACATTTTGCGCTGTTTCAAGGAAGATCCGCAACAAAGTATAGCCTGAGGATTTATTATGTATCTCCAGCTGACAATAACAATCATCCAAGCGTCTGATGGAATTGAATCACTGGCCCCAAAAATTAAGCAGAAGGGCTCCAACTTTGTGAGTCCCCGGGTGACAAGCCTGCCCTTCATGCTGATTGCTTTTCAGAGGACTTAGATGCCTATCTACCACTCCCAGAGACTTGAGGTTTGACCCTTGAGGGCTGACCACTTGCTTTCCCATAGGGACAAAAGGAATGAAACCTAAGACCCTAAGGCCTAGGAGCATTAACAGGAATAAATCTACTCTTTTCCCCCCTGTGGCCTGCGCAATGATTTTATCAAGTTCGGGAATGAACAGGACCACTCGAGTATGGGAGGGATTGTAGTGTCCTCTCGGACCCCAAGTCGCCTCCCAAGTTTGAAGCAGAGGCTGAAATTCTAGCCCAAATAGGCTCCAAATCAATGGCGGCTTCACCAAGATACTTGGAGTCCTCTCAGAAATGCTCCACCCAAGATAAGCAAATCCTATCTAGGTCTTTTCAACTCCATACATTCCACCAAAGTCCTTACCCATCTCTCCACAGCCTTATTAAAACAAGCTGAAGCTAAGCTGGGTCTAAGGGATGTCCCCACCACCATGTAAATGCTCTTGAGGGTGGCTTCAATTTTCCTATCCCTTAAGGTAGCAATATTCGGAATCGGAATTATGGTAGCTTTGCATATGTAAGCTATTGGGCAAAGATGTGGTTCAGGCCGACTCCACCATCTCAGTCACCGCCCTCTATACCACAATGTTCAAGTGCCCCCATGGAGAGAGAAATGCTGTTTTTTTGTTTTGTTCAAGCTTATTTTATTATTACTTTTTTTATTAGTGTTTAAATCGTTGGTGTCTAAAGTGTGGTCCTACATTCTTGTCCAGTACTATGTAAAGTCAGTGAACATGGTAATCGCATATCTCACAAAATTTGGGTGTGAGGACTAATTCAACCTCAAGATGGCACCATTTTTGGAAGAGCAGAAGTTTACACTTCAGGATAGGAAATGGCCATAGTAAGGGTGTTTTCTGTAATGTATGCAATAGGTGTGTTAATGTGCACAGCCTTGTGGGACAGTGCAGAAAAGAGATTAAATTCTGCAAAGCGTGATTACTGAAATAAGATTATGGGTTACATTTTTTGGAGTCCACGTGCCACAAAAAGGGCCGGACTTTCCAATAGTTCATTGCTGGTGGTCATTGGGTCCCATCGTTCTCTTCGGCACAGGAGTGTATTTCTAGGTGCACACCGAGTGTTATAATAAAAAGCTCACATGTAATAAAGAAAGTCCCATAGATGAGGCTAAATACGCTAATAGAACAATGGAAATTATATTTTGTTAATATTATTTATTAGTAAACATTGGTAGGAGGCTGGACTTTAATGTGACATTTACACTTTTGCACAGTGCGTCTCTTCAGATTCTCCCCCTGTCTGGACACAGAGGCGCACTTAATAGTCTGCGGGCGGGGTCTCCAAGAGTGGAGAGGAGGTGTGCACTGGATGGATAATCCAGACTCATCACTGCAAAACCAAGGTGTTTTCTGTTGTGTATCAGAGTACTGTATATGTTTCGAATTGTTACGGTTTTGTCTCTGGACCAATATTATTATTTTAGAACTAAAGACAGAATCACTACAGCATTCACTTCTAAGAAAGAGGTTCTGTTAAACATTACAGTTGTTACCTCTGCAAGCTGAAACAATGCTGACGTCCCACACTGCTTAGCCGATGCAGATGAATCGGAATGTGATGAGCTTGAGGAAATCTACACTCGAAACCAAACACATCAGTCATACAATGGAAAAAGAAAATCGTGAGATGTATTTACATATAGTTATCAAAATGCAAATGATGAAGTAAATATGTCTGATAGTGTGGCACCTCTTCAGCTAGCGCCTTAAATTGTGATTTGGAATGGGTCTGCAGGCAGACTGCGTCAGATAATTGCTGTCTGTGCTCACCCAATCAACATCCCTAAAACACTGCCTGCATATCCATTTACAGTACAATCATAATTCTGGTTACTGTGCAGGTATCCAAGTTAAGCTTCTTCCAATCTCAGGAGAATAACCAAAAATATTTGATATTTCCTTTTTAAGTACCAATTAATAGCTATTTCAAAAGTAATTTGGTAATAAAGATATATTATATAGATTATCAATACTCAATAGCTGTTGTGATATCTCAGCTGTATAGGAGTTATTTAAACCTTCAGTGACTTCAATAAACATGATGGACTGTGTTTCTTTATACTATTATGTTACCTCTGCTAAATGAAAAAGGGATGATTTTCCGCAGCATTTTGGTGGTTCAGGACTGTTAATCTGCAAAGTACTTGACGATATCTATGCAGCAAACAAAAAAAATACATTATGTGTGGAGAAAACATTATTTAAGAATGTATAGAAAAACACATTTGACACATATGGAAATAAATTTTAAAAAAAAAACACAGAAAGAAAAAAGTAAATAATTACTGATCTTCAATGATCGTGTCATACACAGAGACATGGTCACTCAGTTTCCTTTTACATTCACTGTGAGGAACACTACTAAATTCTTTAATGTAGTGGAATTACATAGGCAGTGTGGGGGATACACAAGGGTATTTGCATTTTAGCCATGGTGGTCTAAGTTATCGGGGGACTTTTTTGGAAAACTAAGTCTATGCTGGAGTTATATACACATACAGACATTTTGAACAAAATGCGTTACCCTGTCTTATTTCATACCTCGGCAAACTGGAACAGTGCAGACTTCTCACATCGCTTAGCAGGTATTGGGACATCTGAATTTGAGGTGCTAGAAGAAATCTGAATATAACACACATATATACTTATCAATAACTTGTCTGTATAAAGAGGTAGTACAATAATACATTTTTACAAAAATACAACATACACTATAGGTATTTGTGATCTATACATAATTTAAAAGTAGTACTATCAATTTTAGGGCTTTTTGAGCAACATATAAAATAATGCTTTTAATATTGCTGAACAGTTTAGAGCTATAGCCTGTAATTGATGGAATTACGTGAGTTGCAATACATTTTTCACACATAAGATCCTGGTTTTGGAACATCTACATTAAGTGCGAGTGCCAAAAATTCCAGTTTATGTGCTGCTCCCTCATGAGACTAGGCAGGTTTTCACTATTTAGCTCTGCGTTGGTTTTGAGAAGATCAACTTTTATTTTTATACTTATCTGTCCACTCAAGTGATATTTTTTGGGGGGGTGGATAGGGCTTTGTTTTGGTACTATAGTTGAGAAAATATTTTCAGGACAATATTTACTCAACTATGAATTGCGTGAATTACTATTCAAACGTGACATCTGTTCCAGTTGTAATACATCTTAAAAAATGTTGCAATGAGACAGATTAAAAAAAAAAAAAAAAAAAAAAAAGGTCTTGTGAATAATATATTGCTACTAATAGGCAAGTTAATAATACATATAATATGAATAGGGGTTTCATACCTCTGCAAAATTAATGTATGCAGATTTTTTAGTGGGCTGAAATGCGTTGGGCTCTGTTAACTGAACAACGTTTGAAGACACCTGTGCATATGAAGAAATGGAATGCTATTAGAGTGAAAGCTTAGGGACAACAGAACAATAGTAATTCCTGAATCTCTACCACTTTGGATAATTTAATTATTTCTACCAATCCTGTTCACTGTTCCAGCTGTTAACCACAATATTTTGACTAAGGATGCACTGGGATGGTGAAACTTTATACACCGGAGCAGTAGTCTCTGGACAGGGATTACCACTGGGAACTGTACCAGTGGAACTGTATCCCTGTCTGCGGACAGGGATTCCACAGGGATACCAAAGGTGAAGGTGTTGGAGCGATAATCTGGGCACTGAAGTGGAAGATAACATGGAGCCATGTATTAGTACAAGTAGGGTTGCTGACTAAAAGAACAGGTGCAGAGGATCGACAAGAGGTGCTTTAAATATAGTAGGCAACGAATAGATCTCCAATGAAGGAGGGGGGAGAGAGTAAGAGAATAAGAGGATCATGGGGGGGGGTATATTTACTAAACTGCGGGCTTGAAAAAGTGGAGATGTTGCCTACAGCAACCAATCTGATTCTTGCTGTCATTTTGTAAAATGTATTAAATAAATATCTAGTATCTGATTGGTTGCCATAGGTTGCACTTTTTCAAAACACGCAGTTTAGTAAATATACCCCCGGATCTCCACATGCACAGACCCAGAGGCAATATGGTGGCTGCCAGAAGACGAGTGCAGCGCCAGGTATGTAAGCGTGCCAGACCTAGGGTAAGGAAACAGAGTCCGGCGTCTGACAGCCTGATATATTAGTAGAATGTACTATAAAGGAAAGTAAAACAATGCAGTGTGAATATAAAAGGATGTTTGGAGGTGTGTTTGTACCACATTGAGTTTTTGTCAATGCAGCTTATTCACTTTTAATAATCTGGATGCTCATTTGAATATGTGTTATAGAGAAGACACTTAAACAGATTTGCAAAACATGTATTTGTAAGTGTGTTCCAGATGAGCTCATATCAGTATTATCAATTTTACAAGCACATGTGTACATACTTTAACAAGGTGTACAGATTTATAATACAAATCTTACATAACAGAGTATGGCAAAATCATAGGGGCGTATTCAATTAGGTCCAGAGATCGAAGTTACGCTTTGGAACGGCCGGCGAAGGTACTACGTGGTACCGTATTGCCTTATGTAATGCACAGCAACCGTGATCTCTCGACCTAATTGAATATGCCCCATATTGCTAAAGCATCATTAGTGCATACGTATCTAAAATCATATAGAATACAAAAGCCAGCCACCTATTATCTATTAACATCTATAGAATGTATCTCAAACACTTTGGCTCCTGCTGTTGCTGTCCAGCAATGTATTCGTAAATTAAAATATTTAAACGTCAATATTTTGAAATTCAACAGATATACTGAGGAAAACCTATGTATACATCCAAATGCAGCATACCATCTGTTTAATTTACTTGTATACCATAAATGCTGTAATTAACAGTGAATACTAACCTCGGTCACCGGATTTTCTACTTGTGCAGACATAGCTTGATCCCTGTGCGCAGTCAAGGCATGTTCACCAGCAAGAAGCAGCATACTAAGTCCTCCCATTTGTGTCGGATCTTGTGAATAAAAAAAACGTCAAGATAAGAAATTAAGGAAAAGTTAAATATTAATATTTAAATACCAGAGTGATGATAAATGGTTTATAGTTTTTCTACACTTTTTGCACCGTAATGTCACTGAAGTATTTAAACAGTTGGTTTAATATTGTCTGCTATTAAACATATAAAAACTCAGGCAGTGTATGCCTCCCCCTCATAATGATTTTCTACAGTCCATCTCGCAAAAGAGGCACCAGCCCTGCACTAGTCAGTCAGGGGCTGGTGTCCACTATGCCATCGGGATCCCATGCTTGTGGTCTCCATTTTAGTGGACGCCAGTGCTGGGGTATATTTACTAAACTGCATGTTTGAAAAAGTGGAGACCAATCAGATTCTAGTTATTATTTATTTAGTACATTCTACAAAATGACAGCTAGAATCTGATTGGTTGCTATAGGCAACATCTCCACTTTTTCAAACCCGCAGTTTAGTAAAAATATACCCCTTAGACTCTCTAGTGCAGTGGTTTGTTGAAAAATTTGGGGGGAGATAAAACACTGCTAATGTAATTTTTTATTATACTTTATACAGATTCCATACAAACTGCATGGCTATAGAAAGAAGTCCTCAGGCCAAACCTTTTGGATAGAATCAGCGGTAAAATAATTTGTGTCAGTTCCGATAGGCACATTGATCAAACAAGAAACAGTTTGCGCTATCTTGTCTATCACAACTAGGTCTAAGAAATGTGAATCTCCCTGCATTTGTGCAAACCGCCTATACTATAAAAAGACAGACGTTTTCACAATGAGGCACTCTCCGAGTTATATCTCTTATATAGAGGAAGTTTCTTTACAATTTAAAAAATATTAACCTTATTACATTGTATTAAGTTCTAGGATATCAAAAAATATTCACTAAATCAACCCACAGCAAAATATTAAAAGATATGTGAAAGGAAAAACATTGCATCCTTCTCCTTAAATATATTTCAAAAAAACATATTATTTCTATTAGTTTCTCACATAACATTCATGTCATTGTTCTATCCTTCCTATTATCAAACTTCTTACATCAATTCTTTCACTTTCATGTAACTATAACTGAAAGTGTAACATAGTAAAGAGACAAAGTACATGTGAGAAATGCGATTGAATTACAAACTGTATCACTGCACTCCTCTAATAGAATAATCATATATAACTTTATCTCTCGTGTCTCAGTTAGAAGGGAAAATAGGGATAACAGTGTACTTATAATCACAGATTCATAATATAGCCATTTTCATGGTATTGTAAATAAGAGTGTTCAAGAGCTTGTTGACTTTTAAAAACGAAACTCCTTATAAAACATGAAAATGAAAAGTGTTTTATTCCTGGGGTGTCAGTGTCATTTAGCAACATATACCTCTGAACTTTTTCTTAATGGTAGTCGCTTTATAGTATTATTATTATAATTATAATTTACCCTTATGCTGCATTTGGTTTATGTTTTATTTTAAAATATTGTATTAAACAACAATCCTAATTTCACGTATTCATCAGTTTATATTTGCACCTTGGGAATTCCAATATTATTATTACCATTTGTTCTTGGGAGGCTTTCTGGAATTCACCTCTCACATTTTCCTTAGTGGCAGCATATATATCAACTATATTTAGAGATGCGCTGATCACTCGACCCATTTGTTACTCTTAGGGGTATATTTACTAAAGTGTGGTTTGAAAAACTGGAGATGTTGTCTATAGCAACCAATCAGATTCTAGTTTTCATTTATTTAGTATATTCTACAAAATGAAAGCTAGAATCTGATTGGTTGCTATAGCCAACTTTTCCACTTTTTCAAACCCGCCGTTTCATAAATATACCCCTTAATCTGTGAGGAGTCACACATACACAAACACAATTACAGTTCTAAAAAGAGACCTTATCGGGTCTCCGATGTAGACAGATGGTTTCTTCCACATATAATTTTTATTAAGGACAACACGTAGTGTTTAAATTCAATAAATCTTACAAACTTTGTTTTATATGCTGCAACATATAATTATTTACATAAACCTTACAGACTAAACATTATCCTAATTTGTCCTTGTCCACAATTTAATTGACAGGTCTTACTAATAGACTAGTTTTTTTTTGGCTTAGAGATTGAGAAGGTGATATGGGCTCAAAGCTGCCATAAAATGTGATTACCTGGATGATGCAAAACAATATACATCAAAACAACGCTTTATTCAACTAAAATTCTTGACATGCAATAATATTACTGTTAATAATTTCACAAAGTTATAAAAGTGGGTATCCAGTCAGGTCCATAAATATTGGGACATCGACACAATTCTCATATTTTGGGCTCTATACACCACCACCACAATGGATTTGAAATGAAACAAACAAGATGTGCTTTAACTGCAGACTTTCAGCTTTAATTTGAAGGTATTTACATCCAAATCAGGTGAACAGTGTAGGTATTACAACGGTTTCTATATGTGCCTCCCACTTTCTAATGGACCAAAAAATAATGAGACAATCGACTCCAAAGCTATTTCATGGACATGTGTGGGCTATTCCCTCGTTATTTCATCATCACTTAGGCAGGTAAAAGGTCTGGAGTTGATTCTAGGTGTGACATTTGCATTTGGAATCTGTTGCTGTCGAATCTCAATATGAGATCCAAAGAGCTGTCACCATCAGTAAAGCAAGCCATCATTAGGCTGAAAAATCAAAACAAACCCATCAGAGAGTTAGCAAAAACATTAGGTGTGGCCAAATAAACTGTTTGGAACATTCTTAAAAAGAAAGAACGCAGCGGAGAGCTCAGCAACACCAAAAGACCCGGAAGACCACGGAAAACAACTGTGGTGGATGACAGAAGAATTTTTTTTCCTGGTGAAGAAAAACTCCTTCACAACAGTAGGCCAAATCAAGAACCCTCTCCAGGAGGTAGGTGTATATGTGTCAGTCAACAATCAAGAGAAGACTTCACAAGAGTGAATATAGAGGGTTCACCACAAGATGTAAACCATTTGTGAGCCACAAAAACAGGAAGACCAGATTAGAGTTTGGCAAACAACATCTAAAAAAGTCATTACAGTTCTGAACAACATCCTATGGACAGATGAGACAAAGATCAACTTGTACTAGAGTGATGGGAAGAGAAGAGTATGGAAAAGGAAAGGAACTGCTCATGATCCAAAACATACCACCTCATCAGTGAAGCATGGTGGTGGTAGTGTCATGGGGTGGGCATGTATGGCTGCCAATGGAACTGGTTCCCTTGTATTTATTGATGATGTGACTGCTGAGAAAAGCAGCAGGATGAATTCTGAAGTGTTTTCGGCAATATTATCTGCTTATATTCAGTCAAATGCTTCAGAACTCATTGGACGGCGCTTCACAGTGCAGATGGACAATGACCCAAAGCATACTGCAAAAGCAACCAAAGAGCTTTTTAAGGCTAACAAGTGGAATGTTATGCAATGGCCAAGTCAATCACCTGACCTGAATCCGATTGAGCATGCATTTCACTTGATGAAGACAAAACTGAAGGGAAAATGCCCCAAGAACAAGCAGGAACTGAAGACATTTGCAGTAGAGGCCTGGCAGAGCATCACCAGGGATGAAACCCAGCGTCTGGTAATGTCTATGCGTTCCAGACTTCAGGCTGTAATTGACTGCAAAGGATTTGCAACAAAGTATTAAAAAGTGAAAGTTTGATGTAGGTTTGTTTAGTTTGTGCCATTACTTTTGGTTCCTTAAAAAGTGGGAGGCACATATAGAAACTGTTGTAATTTCTATACCGTTCACCTGATTTGGATGCAAATTCCCTCAAATTAAAGCTGAAAGTCTGCAGTTAAAGCACATCTTGTTTGTTTCATTCAAATCCATTGTGGCGGTGTATAGAGCCCAAAATATGAGAATTGTGTCAAATGTCCCAATATTTATGGACCCAACTATATATCTTTTTGGGAAGAACTTGAATATGTTTCAGCCTAGGGCTACAATTTCACCCAGTCCTTTCCTATTCAAACTCAGGGGCATAAGTATGGCATTCGTAAAAAGAGAATAAGGTTGTGGCAAGGAATCTGCTACATACAATTAATAAAAGCGGTCCGTTGTATCTTAGTAATTATGACCGTTTTTATGACTAAAACATGGAAAAACAAGTGGAGTCGGTGGGAGTATGTAAAAATACTAGTTTTAATATAAAACATATTGTAGTAGTGATTCGTCACTGGTGTATTTCCTTCCATGCGACAAAGAAGATGGCAGCTTCCAAATGAAAGTCGATATATCTATTGGCACAAAGGTTCATCGAGCACAAGTACATTTCGCTGATGGAAAACAAAATGCAGAGAGACAATGCAGAATGATATGCCCTTTCAAACAATAACAAAGCGTCTCTGTTTATTCCTTAATCTTGTGTTCACTTCTTGCATTATTGTCAAGAATCCACTAAAAGTGAGTGCAGTATGCATTGCAAGCTCTGTCAGTAGACATTAAAGGAACAAAATCTTTGCTTCAGCTGGTAGCAATTGATGCAGTGTAACGTTTACAGACTCTGGCACACATTGAATTTACTATTTTCCATTATAGGCTCTGCCCAAAGCGAACAAATTAAATGTATAGTTTGGAAAGCTTTAATGCATCTTATTGCAGGAACACTAAACCTAAACTACAAGATAATTTAATATGGCCTAAAAGAAAAGGCTGAAATATAACTATAGATTAATCTATGACTTGCCACTGACAGTCCACTGGTAATCATAAGTAGAGATGGCTGGAATTTTACTATTAAGCAGTTTAGTGATTGATTTTAAAACCATCACATATCGCATTGCTCCAAACAGCATGATTTACTAATTAGAGGTTTGGAGTTGAAGACTTAAACCACACAAGGTTTACATCAAGCTAACGGATTTCAGTTTCAAACACTTGTGTATTTAAAAAACGCCTTTCACTTGTGCAGTTTTCTATTGGTTCTCAAAACATGGGATTGTGAGCTCAGATCATCTATAAAAAGCTTAGCACTTCCTTATTATCTTTAAAGGGCTTTGAGGAGACAGGTATTAAGAGGGAAGAGTATAGTTATGGTAGCTTGCAGTATTTGAGGTATTTCTACATTGATTTATAAGAGTTGTCCTGCTCCTTATTGAGTCATAACTATTGTTTACCCCCTTTCATAATTTGCACTGCCAGTGTTATATGATACTTGCCTACTTTCAGTAGCCGACGTCCGGGAGAGGGGTGTGACTAATGGGCGGGAGGGAGCAGGGCGTCTCGAATTGCGCCATTTTTGGCCCCGCCCCCACAAGTAAAATTACGTTTTGTAATTTTGTAATTTGGGGGGGGGGGACGGGACGACACACACACACAAAATGACGTGATTCTCTGTGAGTCGCGTCATTTTGACAAGGGAGTTCCAGGTTGCGGGAGAGATGCCAGCTCTTGCGGGAGCCTGACCCGAGTCTCACGGACTTTCCGGGAGAGTTGTTAAGTGTGTGTTATATGTGTGCGATTTGAGTGTACTAAGTTTAGTGTTTTTTTATGTTGTTTGTCTTATGTTGGTTGCAGGATATGATTATTTGATAAATCATTTTGTACGCTGCTATAAGCTAATAATATAAAAACAGGCAGCAAAGACAACTATTAGACCAACACACCAGTTTTGGGATGTCATTTGTGAGGCTGTGAATGTAGTTGGGCCATAATAGGGCTCACAGAAAGAAATTTTCACAGGAAAGAGAAGCTGCATCGGCCGCAGGAGCTATCTGTCAATAGAGCATATTGAGGGGATGAATGCTATGACAGTGACAGGACCAGCATCCGGCTGGTCAGTATAGTTATGAATTTATACATAAATACAATATATTTTTTTGCCTTTAGAAAAAATAAAAACAAATAATTAACATGATAACTGTGTCTAAACCAATGTAAACAAGCTGACAAACCCAAGTACAGGAATATGCAGTGTGTTACTTCGCATGGACATTGATAAATATCTTGATAAAATAACAGTGTTACTGTCTCAAGGCTGAATCTACAGGAGAATCAGGCAGAGAACCCCCAACAACTCCAGATAAGGATGAGGAGTTGGGGAGTGCACCTATCCATAGTCTATGAAATAAACGTGACCTAAAAACCTTACACATTTATTTCCATTTACAGAACCATCATGGCAACATTATGGCCAAAGAATACTGCAGCAAGATTTGGTAGAGCCAGGGGGAGAGGGGACAGTACTAATACTAATTCTTGTCGACGTGGAATCAGCACAACCTGCTGAGCCTGATGGGAGAGAAGTGTGGAGGCCACTAAAACCTCAACAACAGACCCTGTGACCCAAATAAACCATATTGTGGCTGATTTCAGGCATGTACAAAAAGACTTTATGCAGGGCTAAAACGGGCAAACTGTGTCAGATTAAAACCTGGTATTAAGGTATCAAAGCTAACAAACCAATGAATAGTGAATGCACTGGACAGAATAGACCGGAATTTAGCTGCAAAAACTGGAGCATTAAATGCCCTAACAGCGGTGTGGTTCCATAAATCAATGTAAATTGTGTGGGATCAGCGTTCTAATTGCACCATGATTTTTTGTCAAGACTTCCACTAATCTTTACATCTACAGACAGCAACATCAGTGTCAACTGCTACATCTTGTACATGGAGTGAATGGGATACAGGGGTAGCATAGGTTGAGGTCAAAGCATGGGGTGCCAACCACCCTCTAAAAATAAAACAAAAAAAACCCTCCTAAAATAAACAGTATATATAATTATACAGTCATGGCCAAACGTTTTGAGAATGACACAAGTATTGGTTTTCACAAAGTTTGCTACTTCAGTGTTTTTAGACCTTTCTGTCAGATGTTGCTATGGTATACTGAAGTAAAATTACAAGCATTTCACAAGTGTCAAAGGCTTTTATTGACAATTACATTAAGTTTATGCAAAGTGTCAATATTTGCAGTGAAGACCTCTGTAATTCGCCCTGGCATGCTGTCAATCAACTTCTGGGCCACATATTGACTGATGGCTGCCTATTCTTGCCTAATCAGTGCTTGGAGTTTGTCAGAATTTGTGGGTTTTTGTTTGTCCACCCGCGTCTTGAGGATTAACCACAAGTTCTCAATGGGATTAAGGTCTGGGGAGTTTCCCGGCCATGGACCCAAAATTTCAATGTTTTGAACCCCGAGCCACTTCGTTATCAATTTTGCCATATGGCAAGGTGGTCCATCATGCTGGAAAAGGCATTGTTCTTCACCAAACTGTTCTTGGATGGTTTGGGAGAAGTTACTCTTGGAGAATGTTTTAGTACCATTCTTTATTCATGGCTGTGTTGTTAGGCAAAATTGTGAGTGAGCCAAGTCCCTTGGCCGAGAAGCAACACCACACACGAATGGTCTCAGGATGCTTTACTGTTAGCATGACACAGGACTAATGGTAGCGCTCACCTTTCCCTCTCCGGACAAGCGTTTTTCCAGATGCCCCAAACAATTTGAAAGGGGATGCATCAGAGAAAATTACTTTAAGCCAGTCCTCAGCAGTCCAATCCCTGTACCTTTTGAAGAATATCATTCTGTCCCTGATGTTTTTCCTGGAGAGAACTTGCTTCTTCGCCTCACTGTGTGTGCAGATGCACTCACACCTGCCTGCTGCCATTCCTAAGCAAGCTCTGCACTGGTAGTGTCGTCATACCACAGCTGAATCAACTTTAGGAGACGGCCCTGGTGCTTGCTGGACATTCTTAGGGCCCTGAAGCCTTCTTTACAACTATTGAACCTCTCTTCTTTAAGTTCTTGGTGATCCGATAAATGGTTGATTTAGGTGCAATCTTACTAGCAGCAATATCCTTGGCTGTGAAGCCCTTTTTGTGCAAAGCAATGATGACTGCACGTGTTTCCTTGCAGATAATCATGGTTAACAGAGGAAGAACACTGATTTCAAGCACCACCTTTTAAAGCTTCTAGTCTGTTATTTTAACTCAATCAGCATGACGGAGTAATCTCTAGCCTTGTCCTTGTCAACACTCTCTCCTGTGTTAATGAGAGAATGACCGACCTGATGTCAGCTGGTCCTTTTGTGGGAGGGCTGAAATGCAGTGGAAATGTTTTTGGGATAAAGTTCATTGTCATGGCAAAGAGGAACTTTGAAACTAAGTGCAATTCATCTGATCACTCTTCATGACATTCTGGAGTATATGCAAATTGCCATCACAAAAACTGAGGCAGCAGACTTTGTGAAAAATGTGTCATTCTCAAAACTTTTGGGCATGACTGTATATTTTTATTACACAGTTCCGAACTAAAAAAATGTTCACACCTCTTACATTTGAAGTATTGATGATTTCTTTGTTCTCTCACCTGGCCTCACAAATGTGTATTATTCATAATCACCTTGGTAAGTACTACAAATGGCTCTCCTCACAAGTGTTGTCCCCATCATAAATTATTTCTAAATGCCACCTTATCTATGAAATAGTATTGCCCTCTTGAAATAATGTTAAAATAATATAGCCCTTCTAATGACAAAATATTGCACTCTAAATATGTTACATTAATTTTGTCCCCTTTAATATAATCATAAATTATTTTTGCCAACATTAGATCATTATTAATCTTGCACCCATATTCAATCAGTAATGACTGCACTCATAACTAAGAGTGCCTCTTTTTACATTCGGTTCTAAACTCAATCATGGGAGGCTTCCTTCTCACCTATAAGAGCCATCTCTAAAAACTGCTCAATTATTCTGGCGGTTTAATGTTCTTAAATCACATTGTTTTTATATTTGTCATTTGCAAACACCGGCATGGCGATTTGAAACCCTGCAATTTTAAAACATGCTACTTTATGTGCATGCTTTAGTACATTTCCCCCACGGTTTTAGTTTCTGCCAGATCCAATTAGAAAACCTCTTGTTGGGCAACACACTGTACTATGATTAGCCAGCTTGAGTTAAAGAAAACAACAAAAAACTGTAAACAAGTTCATAATTTTGCTTCTTTTCAACACTTCCTTTGGTGCCTTATTTCTATGCTAAGTTTGTATCCTCTTTTGTTGCCTACTTTTTCTTCTGTGTTGTATTTACAAAAAAAGGAAAGGAATTTTCTTGTACAGTAGAGAAATACATATAAAACCTTGTGATATAATATTAAATACAGAAAAATCAATTTTACATGTGAGAACTTCATTCATGACACATGTATATCCAGGAGCAAACAAATAATATCCAATAATAATTAAAAAAGAATTCTACAGGCGTTTTCTGGTTAATTGATCTCTGATGAGCAGCTGCAGACTTGAGAGAAGTAACTGGAAGTTATATAGAAGCTACACTAATTAATTCTGCTTCGCTCAGTACTGGTATTTTGTTTTTATTCCTGTTATTCCACGGATAACGTCCATAGGTGTAAATATCAACTTGACAATTTTAGTCATTATATGAATACAGCACTGAAAAAAAAAAAAGAGACACCAAATTGTACACAAATTAAGAAAACATATTTGAAAAATTCCTGGGGGCTAGAAACAACATTTTATTTCATTTCAAATACCTATAGTTTCAAGGTAATTATATCTCCCATGTATATATTTGTACTTTACAAATTAAAAAATGTCAGAAAACCACTATGGTTCATCGCATAAAATCACACTGATGTCACAAATCAGCAAACAAGTGTCTGCCAAGTTGTTTATATATCATTTAGATAATAGCCCAGTGGTTCCCAAACTTTTGAAGTTCGCGGCACCCTTAGAGAGGCTCCATAATTATTTCAAGGCACCCCTCCAAAATAATTACCGAACAGTCCTTTTTTAGAGGTAGTTGGGTCAAAAAAAATGTAATAAGTATTTAGGTCAGGACAGAAATACTTATTTAGTTATATGCAAAAATGCCCCTCTGCATCCAGACACTCTGCCCCCTCTGCCCTCTCACGCTGTCCCCCTCCTCTGCCCTCTGCCACGCTGTCCCCCTCCTCTGCCCACTGCCATGCTGCCCCCCTCCTCTGCCACGCTGCCCCCCTCCTCTGCCACGCTGCCCCCCTCCTCTGCCACAGGGGTGCCGCGGGCCAGCCAGAGAATTTTTGTTTTGTTGCGTTTACTCTCTGGCTGGCCCGCGGCACCCGTGTGACAGCACAGCGGCACACAGTTTGGGAACCGCTGTAATAGCCTGTTGATTCATTTGCCCCAATCAACAATGATAAGGCTCATCCCTCTTGTCATCTGCCACATGCACCTGTCTTTTCTCTATACTTTCTGTAAAACGCCACTGTCATTAGAGAGGTGCTACCAGGAAAGAGGCTGGAAATGTCAAACAGCACAGCTACGCTATTCAGTGTAAAAGGCACTTTCAAAACAGGATGAACATTCTGGTTTAACTTAAAACGTATCTATTGCCTTAAAGTTCCATCTCAACAAGTAGACTCTCTAATGCCAAATGACCAGTTGTGATCCCACTGTAATCATACTCAGAACTGTGGAAAGGCTCTAACTGCCCCGGCCTAGAGTGGCCCTCTGCTCATTATACACATGCATTTTTACATGAATAATCATTATTTACATATTTGCCAACAAACTATATAAATAGAATATTCACTAGACTAGATAGAATAATCAATTGTTCTATGTCAATATTCAAATAGGGGGAATTCAATTCCCCCCGAATAACCGTCGCATTATAGATATTACCATTAGATGGCCAGCAGTTTAATAACGGTTTCATTTTGGTAACAAGATCGGCTCACCTGCTATGCCAAAATTCAGTGTCATTTCTTCTCCCTTTGACACTTTCTTGGGGCTTGGAATTTCATTAACGGATTCTGGAGGGAAGGCCCAAAGCTTTTTTCTGGTTGTTACAGTAGGAGAAGGGGCTTTCACAGGTTTATTTGTTGTTGGGCACCATTTATAACCAGGGTGTGCTTTCATAAATGCATCTTTGTACTTGAAAGAGAAAAAAAAAGAAAGGATTCAACATTATTTGCATTACACAGATGAGGTGCATGAAGGTTACAAAAATAGCACAAAATAGCAGAATAGGTAGACACTATAATAACGTAATGAAAACTATACTTATGATCAACAGCTTACAAACAAAGTCTAAAAACAACATGCACAACACTGCATTGATATACACAGGAATAACGATATTACATGAAAATGATGCTCTAGGATGGTATTTCCTACTGAAGAATAGAAACTTCTGTGAAGTCTATTTTTAGGTCATTTTGCTTATATGCAAACTATTACAATAGGGTGGCCAGCATCAACTGAAGGACAGGATAAGCAGGCATAACCACCAACACTAGACTAACAAACAGATCATTTAAACATTTATATTAAGACTTCCATGCATCACCTAAAACACAGCCCAGCTTATATTCAACACAAGGCATGTATCTGTTTTTAGAACATACAAGCTTTGACCTTGTCTAAGAAATAAATGCTATTATTAATCTGGGTCACACTATTGCATTTTACTTCAGATGCAATTTCTGTAACGATTTCACAAACGACTGAAAGTCCCGATGATCATGTAGATTTATGTGCACACACCTACACAATTTACCTTCAGATCTGTGATCTTCACCTCACAATCATCTGCTGAAAAGATCGTGACTCAACAGATATCTGCCTATACTGCTGATCTGAGTGTATACACACTTCTACATTTGCCCAACATCGTTCCAACACTGATCATGATTTTTAGGAAGCTTATAAATACCAAATTAACACGTGATGTGCTCTTGTAAGATAAAACATGATCGTGCATACACACTTTTGCAGTATCTGACCAAACGTTCATTTATCGTGTGATCTGCATGATAATTGTATCAGAGTGTACCTAGCTTTCCACGGTATATCTCTTCAGACACCAGAGGGCTACTGCAGATATTTTAGGGAACAAATACAGTTTATTCCCTGATAAAGTCATTCATTGACTTGGTTTGCATCACACAAAGAAACTTTGCAAGGCTTGCCATCAAACCATGCATAAGATATGTATGAGCACATTAGATTTGTGCATAAGATACATGTTCCGCACTAAGCCATAACAATTTCACATTTGTTTTTTTAATTTGACATATTCACTTCCCTTTCATTATATGCAGCTAAATTCAAGTTACTTACAAAGAGGAAATGGTTGGGGAAAACAGCGTCGTTTAAGTACACAGAAAATACAATGATGCTGTCCACAAATCTTGGCCCTTCACTATGCTAACCGTTCGAGTTTCTGTTTCAGCTTTAATAAAAACAAAAGTCTCCGCCTGCAAAATACAACTTGCATGTCACAGCACCATCTAGTGGCTAGATTAGTTAAACACCCACATAAATATACCTCTGTATATTACAGGATGATCAAACCCATTATCCATACTTGAATGTACCAATAATTGAAAACACTTTCTACTCTATAACTCTAGAAAAGATGTACTGTACAACACCCAGCAACGTGAAAAGACCATAACACAATGGGCCTGATTCATTAAGGAAAGTTAAGTAAAAAATTGAGTAAGTAGTCTCAAAACCATGTTACAATGCAAGGGGTGCAAATTAGTTTTCTATTTTGCACATAAGTTAAATACTTGATAGCTTATTTGTACACTGAAATTCAAAGTTGATATTTGTGTGCTACATGAAAAAACAGTCAGTAACTCAATTTTTTTACTTAACTTTCCTTAATGAATCAGGCCCAATAAGTGCATTTTAAATGATCATGTCTGATACACAGAACAAAACCACATTTAGAGATTTAAATCTTGCATAGTACAAGAATATAAATGAGCAGTTGGTCACTAATCAAGTAAATAAAAAAATAGTCAACATGGACAAGATTCCAGGAATAAGTCTAGAAATGACAGGCAACTTGCAACAAGCATATTTTGCTATGTTCATACTATGGCAATATTATGATGTACGGTAAATTATATGACAATTTCAGCTTTAAGCAAACTACAGCTTTAGGTGATATAGTTAAGAAAAAGCCACCAAGTTAAACTTATTGAGGCATATTCAATTAGCTTTCCGGTTCGCGGTAACGCGCGTTACTGCGAAACATGTGCAGTATTGCTGGTAATACGGTACCGCAATAACGCGGATTTTCGTACGCAACCCTATTGGCTGCGAATGAAAATCCACGTTATTGCGGTACCGTGGATTGACTTTGCGGGCCGTTCCGGCGCGATCCCGCGAACCGGAAAGCTAATTGAATATGCCCCATTATGTCACACTCTGAGGGTAATAAATTGACAACTAGAGAACCACAGGCTGCCGATGGAAGACAATAAAAACAACACCCATTACTGCAATAATTAGAAACTGGCACTTTTTAGTTGTGGAGTTTGCAGTATGCATCACTTAGAGAGCACAGAAAAGCTGCACACACACTATATGCAAAAGCTATGACTTGGCTTGAGTCAGGTCACATACAGATCTATACTCAATCCTGGGCGACTCTTCATTTAGCTCCTCTGCCTGGATAGCGCTCAGGTGTATGTGTGTGTGTGTGTGTGTGTGTGTGTGTGTGTGTGTGTGTGTGTGTGTATGTGTATATGTGTGTATGTATATATATATATATATATATATATATATATATATATATATATATATATATATATATATTTTTTTTTATTTTTTATTTTTTCATATCAAGACTTCTGAATTTCCTCTTCAACCATTGCATGTATATGTACATATACATATAACATTTGGAGGTTAGTATACTTGCCTGAACAGCGAGTTCAGATAAGCACACGTTGTGATTCCCCATTGTAAGGGTTTTAAATGTGTTTTAAAATAAACTTGTTTTAAGGTTTTACACATGTGCAGGCTGCATCATTGCCTACAATATTTTTTTTCATATATGTGTATTTGGATCCTTAGAAGCAAGAACCTTGGATACAAATACACTTGTAAAGATTTTTATTCTGGTATGTACAATATTTGATTGATCAACTTAATTGCTACACTAGAGTGTGTCCTTATCCTCTTCCTTTTTTCTCTCTATAATTTATGTAAATCATCATCATCATCATTTACTTCTGAGGCGCCACAGATTCTGCAGTGAAAACAAATCAGCAATACACAAACAGAACATAATACAAATACATACTGGATTAAGAGAACAAAACAATAGCAGAAGACAAAACTTTGAACATAAACATTTAAAAGCGGACAAAGAGGCAAGGATGGGAGAAGGAAGGTGAAAGCTAGCATTCTAGAAGGGCAAGGACAAAATAGAGACAATGGGGGTCAGAAACAAGTAGAATGGATGTTGGAGACGAGACTGGTCAGGCTGGGCAGGGAGTTCTAAAGGTGGGGAGCAGCGCAGGATAAGTCCTGCAGGTGGGAGTGTGAGGAGATTATAGGAGAGGCAAAAGTCATTGGCAAAACAGCTTGGTTGAGTAAGATTTCTTGACAAGGTCAGGGATTTAGGAGGGGGAGGCATTAAAGAGGGGTCTATAGGTGAAGATAACCAGCTTGAATTGTATTCTGGACTGAATGGGAGCCAATGGAGGGCGCAAAACTACAGGACAGACTGCAGAAGGGGCAGACAAGGGTAGGTTGGAGAGAAGGAAATTGCAATAACCAAGTGGGGAAACGATAACAGCGGTCTTTGTAATCCAGGGAGAGGAAAAAGCGGAACACTGCAATGTTGTGCGATACATTGGATGTGGGGAGGGAAGTTGGGGGTTGAGTCAGTGATAACCCCAAGACAGTGGGCATGGTTAAACAGGGATATGTGTCACATTATCAGGAGAAAAGGATGTGTCAGAAAAATGACAATCTCATATATATCCCCTTGACCTACAATAAGCCCCCAGGGACTTACAGTAAGATTATTCCATTCATTCACTATCCTAGAAGTATAATTTAGTTATCACCAACTTATATCCACTCTATATCTGACTCACCCCCGCCTACTCTACACTCATTTATTCATCTCAATACTATTACCGTTCCTTTTCTTACCCTTATCTCTATTCTTCATTCTTTATTTTCACGTCCCAGATAATCCACCTATATCCACCTTATGTTTTGTTCCCCATTCCATTATACTATAGCCATACTTTACTCCATTCTCCTTAACATCAAAAAGGTTTTATCTTCAGCTCTGCATACACCTTGCACCTCACTCTCTAGTCCATTCTTACCATGGCTCTCTTATCCACTGCTCCTAGACTTTACTTTTCATTACTTTTCTTTCAACTTTACCATCCCATATAAACTTTTCTGCACTACAGTCAACATTGCTAAGTTTTATGCAGCCCTCCCAGTCCCCTCCCATCTTGCTACTTATCTACATTTCAATCCCCCCTATGATAACCACATAGACTACTGGCAGAAGCTCTACATCACCAATGCGATCCATGTACAAGACAAAACAAGTTAGATGTATGAGCTTCATTTCATATAGAGTCATGTTTCACACACTTATTTTTCAGCTCGCTCTATTGCAGTTGTAAATGTGCATATAAAAAATATATATACACATTCAGCAAACACAAACATATCTTGAATAACTGTCATATACTTTCACAGAAAATGTGTATATGTGATGCAAAATTAAAAGATGACCTCACAAACGTCCAACTATTATTCCAGTCCATCAATATTTGCCCTACCATTCCTAGACTGTATGAATTTTGTAAATAGGTCGTTTGTGCCCATATTCAGTCACAGAATACTACCAGGCAATTCAAGATCTGTATAATGGGGGGGAAAAAAACCCAAGAAGTATTTGATTGTTTCCAGACCCTGTAACTATATTATATGGTAAACATATTTGGCCACTCCTGTTAATTACTGAAATGAGGCATTTCAATCAGACCCGTTTCCAGAGGTGTATAAAATCAACCACCTAGCCTTGCAGTCTCCATTTGCAAACATTTGTTGTACAAAATGGGTCGTTCTGAAGAGCTCAGTGACTTCAAGCATGGTACTGTGATAGGATGCCACCTTTGCAATAAGACGGTTCATGAAATTTCAACCCAGCTGGATATTCTACGGTCAACTGTAAGTGATAATTTAAAAAGTGGAAGCGTTTAGGAAGAACAGCAACTCAGCCACGAAGCAGAAGAGCACATAACATCAGAGGTGGGTCAACAACTGCTAAGGCGCATAGTGCGCAAGAGTTGTAAATGCTCTGCCGATTCCATAGCTGAAGTGTTCTGAACTTCCACTGGCATTAATATAAGACCAAAAACTGTGCAGTGGGAGCTTAATGGAATGGGTTTCCATGGCCGAGTAGATGCATATGCAAGCCTCACATCACCAATACCAATGCCAAGCATCAGATGGAGTGGTGTAAAGCACACCGATACTGGACTGAAGAGCAGAGGAAATGTGTTCTGTGGAGTGACCAATCACGCTTCTCTGTTTGGCAGTCAGATGAGCAAGTCGGGGTTTGGCGGATGCCGGGAGAATGTTACCTGCCTGACTGCACTATGCCAACTGTGAAGTTTGGTGGAGAAGAGATAATGGTATGGGGCTGTTTTTCAGGGTTTGGGTTAGGCCCCTTATCTCCAGTGAAGGGCCATCTTAAAGCTTCAGCATACCAAGTCATTTTGGACAATGCTTCCAACTTTTTGTCAACAATTTGAAGAAGACCCTTTTCTATTCCAACATGACTGTGCCCCAGTGCATAAAGCAAGGACTACAAAGACAAGGTTTGTGGAGTTAAGTGTGGAAGAACTTGACTGGCCTGCACAGAGCCCTGATCTCTACCCCATGAACTGGAACGGAGATTACGAGCCAGTCCTGTTCGTCCAACATCAGTGCCCGACCTCATAAATGCTCTACAGAATGAATGGGAACAAATTCCCACTGAAACATTCCAACATCTTGTGGAAAGCCTTCCAAGAATAATGGAAGTTGTTATTGCTGCAAAAGGGGGACCAACTCCATATTAAAGTATATGAATTTGAATACAATGTCATTACAATCCCTGTTGGTGTAATGGTCAAGTGACAGAATATTTTTGTCCATAAATTGTATGTTAGCAATCCTTATTGCCAAACAACAAAAATATAAATTGAGTATCACAAATATTCTATAACTCAACAGATCAGAACACCAAAACAATTAACTTGCATTGCAAAGACATGAAAACATGGTCTATGCTCCCAGAGACATACTTTGGTTGTGGTTTAAGGTCAATCCACATTGTATTGTAAGTTTTGACTTAGTTAATGCACAACAACAATTCAGTAAAACACCATTGATCAAAATGGATTCACAATGCTTACATATATTTGTGTATGAAACATCAACACACCTCTTTTGCCATGTCAGTGTACTTCTGCTTCTCATTCGGATCCAGATAAGCCCACCAATCCGCCAATATCTTTGTTGCACCACGGTTATCCAGACGAGGATGCTCTTGGCGTACAAGCGAGCGATGACGTTTGCAGAATAAAAGGAAAGCATTCATCGGTCGACGAGCTCTCTGCTCAGGTGATTCATTATCTTCTGCTTCATCAACATCATGTTCTAGGCCATCAGCATCAATAAGAGGGACCTTCAACAGAGGATTAATTATATTTTACCAAATGTTCTATATGTGGATGAACTTATGCAATTATTCATATTTAACAAGAAGATAATATCAATAATGTTTGCCAATAAACGTGAAAAGTTATTCTTATTCAATACTATACATAGGGGCATATTCAATTGTTTGAATGTCCGCGGTGTTATAACTATTACTGTTATTACGGTAACAGTAAGCTGGATTTCAGCTCGCGGCTCAGGGAGCTGCGAGCTGAAATCCAGCGAGAAAGCTACCGTAATAATGGTATTTACACGCACTATTACCGTAATAACGGTAATAGTGCGCGCGCGGCGAGATTTTTGCCGTTTTCGCCAACAATTGAATATGCCCCATAAATGTGAAGTGTAAATATATGTTATCATTTCACAACTATTTGTGGTTTTAGGTTATCTGTACATTTGTAACATCAGATCCTCCATTTTTTTTATTATTATTAAATTACCACGCATATAATGTATATCAACTATATGAAAAAGGAGTAAACATTTTTCTAATGTAAGTATAGGAAATGCAAGAATTTTACCAAGTCTGTCCATGTTCCTATAATTACAAAGTGGACATAGATGATCAGCAGGTAATGGCTGCACCAAATTTTACATTTTAAAGACTGTCAAACACTGGCCTCTTAACCTAATCTATGCTTTTAAATTGTTAAATTAGATACGACAACCGTGACTAAATATAAAGTAGAGAAACGGGTTTTGTAAAACGGGAATTAGAGGTTTGTTGAATTTAAAACATTATACCAAACAGTTGCTCCACTTTGTTTTCACATCCATACATATATTATTAACATTTTAATACATACTGCAATAGCAGTTCACTTAAACACAATTGACGGATTCAACACAAAAGAGTGTATGACAAAAGCACACAAAACATCTACAATTTGAATTGAGTTCTCAAGAGTCTTTAGCACCTAATAGATATGTTTCTTGCTATGATCCGGACTCTCATTTAAAAGAGATTTATTTAAATCCACTGTCATTGCAGTTATTTAAATCCTCTACCCCGCTTGTCTGTTTTTTTTTTGCTTTTTTTGTTTTGTTTTTTTTAAATCACACTGGTTATTAAAAGGAATTTTTGATAATCCCTCCACACACATTAAATGCAGAATGGGTGAAGCTGGACACAGCAATGTACAAAGAAATTATTTCTGACTAGCTGGCACATGATAGTATGTCATGGACACATTCTTTTAGCACAATCAAGACAAGGTTTCCAAGAGATTCTTGTGTAATACCACTCACAAGTACAAGCGTAGATGTAAGGAAGTGTTACTCGGTAACAATTGTAGAATTTATAAAATTCAAGCATTAAAAAAAATAATTACTACATGTGATAATGTAACTAAATATTAAAAGTATTTCTGGAAACATGTTTGTGTTGTGATGCTACTAAGATAGAGGGTTTGAGTGTCATTAAACTAGAATTTGTAATGCCAGATCTAGAGTATTATAGTCTAGTTATTCAGCAAACTTGTTCCACAGAAGTTGTAGAGAAGGACCACAATGCCGTTTAGCTTTGTTTTACGTAACTAAACATTAAAATGTATTTCAGTATTTATTAATACTATGTTGTTTAGTTCTGACACTCTATTTTAATATATAGAGCTGTTCATGGGTCTGATTAAATTTATATACAGCAACAGATTAAAAAGAGGGGTATCACAACATACTAATCATACTGCTAAACTGACAGTGCCAGAACTTTTCATGGATAGAATGCAGGTTATGGACATAATAAATACTTGCATCCCATCATAGTACACACTGTCCCTCAAGACACACCCACCAATTACATAGTCATGCAAGTGAAGCTTCTTGTGATTCACAGACCAGACCTCATTTTCCACATTTTACCAAGCAGTACATACCTTCCTGCTGCCCAGTAACTGCTCCTCCAGTTGTCTATTCTTGCACTGCACACCAACCCTGTCTCTCACTTATTATATTCTCCAGCAGATCCTCTGATCCTCGTTCTCTCCAGTCATAAAATACTCCAACTCAACCGATTACACTCTATACCACAAACATTCTCTCATTTACTATGCCTTTCCCACACAAAAATTATTTTTCCACACCTACGATCCTGCCATGTCCAACACTCACAGTTTCTCCAACTGCCCACTGTGTACTCCTCTCACTCCAGTGGTTTATCCTCCTGTTGAATACTCTACACACTTTAGTCACTATGTGCTCCAGCCTCCAATACACACCTCCAGGTAGGCTCTCCTACCCCAAACTTCTATTGAGCCTCTCCAATCCCACCTTAATATTGCACTCTGCCCCATACATGCCCAGCATTGAACTCCAATTACCCCAACAACACCTGCTTGCTGGCTCTTTATCCTGTTACAGATACAATCTATCTCCAGGATGTGACTTGATAACACCCTCTGCAGTAAACATTATCTGTTGGTGTATGTGCTAGAATAGAGCTTTCATTTTGTAGAATGCACTCAACAAATGATAATTAGAATCCGATTGGTTGCTATAGTCAACATTTCTACTGTTTCAAACCCGCAGTTTAGTAAATATACCCCTAAGAAGGTAATCAGATGTTCAAAGGCACAAGCTGAAGAGAAAATGGCCCAGTCAGTAGGTAAAGGGGGCAAAAAGTTGTTTAGGTATATAAATGAAAAGGGAAAAACAAAAGGAGGAATAATAAGACTAAAAACAGAGTGAGAATTTTGTTGAGGGAGATAAGGAAATAGCAGTTCATCTTAATAATTATTTATGCTCAGAGTTCACTACAGAGAGAGCGGTGAAGAGGCCACAGTTAAGTTGCAAGTATATTCATAAAAAATGAGGTAGATACAAGTACATTTACAGAGGAGAAGGTACTAACAGAACTCTCAACACTGAACGTGGATAAATCAATTGGGCAAGATGGGATACATCCAAGGACACTAAAAGAGCTTAAAAGAATGCTAGTAACACCATTAACAGAATTATTTAAACAGTCACTAGCTACAGAAGTAATGCCAGAGGACTGGAAGAGAGCGAATGTAGTCCCACTGCACAAAAGTGGAAGCAAGGAAAAGGCAAACAACTACAGACCAGTGAACCTTACATCAGTAATAGGGAAATTGATTGAAATACTCTCAAAGAAAAGAGGTGTAGAATATCTCAAATCCAGTAACTTACAAGATACAAAACAGTATGGATTTATTGGTGGGGGGATCATGTCAAACAAACCTTATTAACATTTTTGACTGGGTGACTTTAGTAAGGCTTTTGTCCCACATTCCACACTGTTAAGTAAACTGAAAAGCTTGGGATTGGATCCTAAAATTGATGAATGGAGAAGATCTTAGTTGCAGGATATAAAACAGTTATAGTAAATGGAGTGCATTCACAGGATGGTAAGGTTACCAGTGGAGTGCCCAAGGATCTGTATTTGGACCAATGCTTTTTAATATCTTCATTGGTGACCTTGCAAATGGTATTGAATGGGAAAGAATGCCTTTTTGCAGATGACACGGAGATTTGCAACAGGGTAAACACATCAGGAGGGGTAAAACAAATGATCGATGGTCTAGGTAGACTAGATGAATGGTCAAGAGAGTGGCAACTACGACTTAATGCCAAAAAATGCAAATTCATGCACTTGGGTCTCAAAAACCCAAAGTATTAATGGCACTATAATGGAAACTACTGAGGAGAAAAGGGATCTAGAAGTCACTATTTCACCTGACTTAAAGGCAGGTAAGCAATGCAACAAAACAATGAGAAAGACATGTCAGATGCTTGGTTGCACAGGGAGATGAATCAGAAGCAGAAAGAAAGAAGTAATAATGCTACTGTATAGGTCATTGGTACGGCCTCATCTAGAATACTGTGTACAATTCTGTAGGCCATATCGCCAGAAGGATATAAATACATGAGACTGTACAAAGAAGGGCAATTAAAATTGTGCATGGCCTACAGCACAAAACTTACCTGGAAAGACTAAAAGATTTTAATATGTATAGTTTGGAGCAGGGAAGGAAAAAGGGGGACATGATAGAAGCTTTCAAATATATAAATGGTTTTGGGTACAAAATAGAAACATTCTTCAAAGGAATAGAAGAATAAGAACATGAGGACAAGCACTGAAACTGAAGGGAAGTAGGTTCGGAGGAAATATGAGGAAAAACCACTTCACAGAAAGGGTAGTGGATAAGTGTAATAGCCTCGCATCTGAGGTGGTAGAGGCTAATACAGTAGAGCAATTTAAACATGCTTGGGATAGACATATGGATATCCTTACAAAGAATAAATAATCAAATAGGGCTTGAGGTTACCATAGGTTAAAAAATAGGCAGACAAGATGGGCCAAAAGGTTTTTTTCTGTTGTCAAATTCTATGTTTCATGAACATTATTTACAATATCATTTCACCATTGCATGCACACCAAGTATTCACTTTACCCTTTAACTAGTAAATTCTTATGGACCATGCCACTCAAGTATATATTCTGCCACTGTACCAGAATATATATTTTTATTCTTTTCTTTCAGTGGCATTTGTTCCAAGTTGGTAGGCCTTCATTTTGTATGGGATGTGCTATGGCAGTGTTTGTGTGATCGTCTGTGACAGAATGTTGTGTGTCTCACTGGCTGTGCTACAGTATGTCACCTTGTGCACTTTTATATTAAGTATAATGTGAGTATGAGTGTAGGAATAGAACTTCATGCAAGGTTAATAGTGACAATGTTTGTACAGGCATATGGCAGTGCGAACATGTCCGTGACTGCTTCCCATTCTCAATACTAATGCCACCAACTCCACTGCTGTGACTCTCTATGCTAACTCCACTTTAAACAAAAATAAATCCTCACATATTATTATTATGTTTATTTATATAGCACCAATCATGTTATGCAGCTCTGTACATATACTGAGTCGAAATTCACATCAGCTCATGCCCCTTTTGGAGCTTACAATCTAAATAATGATATTTACTCTTTCTGGTCAGGCCCAGATGATAATGAAAAAATCTCAGGATAAAAAATGCATTATGGTTTTACTTTGTGACCAAATACATCTCATGTCAAACTAACCCTAGGTGGTAATAATGGTAAGGACTATAAAATATATAAATACCATGAAGCATTTCAGGATGCAGTTGGGGAGAAATGCTTTTTTCCCTGTATTATTTAAGCAAATGACTACAGAGATGGATTTCTCCATTCAAGAGGTGCATCACAAGAAGCAGCAGTAAAAAAAAAAAAAAGACAGTAAAAGTATTATTTATGCATTTAAAAACAAAAAGATTCCCCCATCACTCCTCACGTCTTTTATAATGATGTGTAGATGAACATAGGGCACAAGGAGGCAGAAATGGGGGTGGGAGGAGCTTAGAGGACTTGCTCTGGCTACTGAGCCACCTGAAACTAGCCCTGCCATTCAGGGTAGGGAGGAGATGTTTAGCAATTATTTGTTATAATTTATTTGGTAAATCTGTGCAATAATAGATTGTAGCCTAATGTCAGATTTTAGAATGTATATCTAAATGGCTGATTTTTAAAGTTAAAAAACAGATTGTTTTTATCTTATAAGTATCAGGCATTGATATAATGTAACAAAGTATACATTTAGAGATTATAACTATTGCACTTAACAGGGAATGTGAATGTGTCTAACTACTTACCTTTAGGAGTCATTTGATAGCACTTAAACTTTTGGGGCAAAAAGTGTGAATCTGACGAGGATGCAAATGTCATGTTGTTCAGGCAGAAAAATATAGACGATTTTAATTTATAACATCGCTGCATGGGGGCGGTATGTTACGCTCTCACATCCCTGCACTGCACGATCTTTAGTCAAGTCGTGCATGAAGGAGCTATGCACTACTACTAACCTTATCAATATCCTCTTCCTCCTCCTCTTCTTCTGAAAAGTCCAGAATTTTGTTTGCAAGCAGCGGATGCCACTGGAGGCACTTTCTCTTTGGTCGTTTTCCAGTCCCTTCTCCGTCAGTTGAGTGATCTTTATTTCTAGTGCTGCCTTTCATTACTGTAACCTGAATGACACAATACATCAGTTAGACCATCATAGCGGCCCAGGAAAACTAATTAAAACACATCGTCAGAAAGTCTGCACTGAAAACAAACAATGGATATTTGCTTTAAAATGCGATCTGCAGTCATGAAGAACATTCCTGTGGACAGTGTCCACTGTTTCTTTCCACAACTACTGTCAAGAGGGCAGCGCTTTTCTCAGCCGGTACTCAACGGGACTGAGTACCAGCACCTCTCCGGGACTCACCGTGCTCACCGCGCATGCCCCGGCAGATCTCGCGTCTCCAGTTAACACTGATGACGCGAGAGTTGCCGACGCATGTCTTGTTCGCTGCAGGGGGGACCGAGAGTTGGGAGACCTGTCCGATTTGCCCGCGGCACATGCGCCGTCAGCACGGCGGTCCTCCATTTCGTGACGTGCATTAGCTCTCTACGATGCGGAACATAATGTGTTTATGGAAAATCCTAGTTTTAATCATAAAAATAAAGGGAATTAGTGGAGTGTAGGAGGTTAAGTTAAAGGCGGGAGAAAGGATTATAAGGGAAGTAGGAAGGTACCAGAAGAGGAAAAATAAAGGAAAACAAATAGTAGGTGGAAAATAATAGTATGTGGCATTGTGTATGTATGTATCATATATGTATGTATCATGTATGTTTTAGAAGAATTGATGAATGATATATTATCAATGTTCAGGACCAGTGCTACCACTAGGCAACCTCCCAGTGTTCCAAAGTTTGGGGTGTACCTAAAAACACTAAATGGGTGACACTCATTCAGGGCCTTAAGTAAGATATGTGCAGTATTAGTATGCAAAGTGTATCCAGTAAAAAAAAAAGTTTAATATAAACTGGGGTGTAAACCAAATAGGTCATGTTAAAAAGCATGAAGCATGCTCCCCCACCTTCCGCTGGGAAAAAAATCCAATCGAGCCCAGGTACTGCCAACCCGTGTTCCCTCTAAACTGAACAATCTGGAAATAATAGAGTTAAACCTGTATCTTACTAGGAAACATCCTGCAGATTGTGAATGCAAACCTTTCAGGTGGAGCCCTCATTAGAGTGATCTTTTAACTCTTTACTTTCCAGATTGCTCAGTTTAGAGGGAACACTGCTGCCAACCTAGGCTGGTAATGGCAAAATTAGGATGACAAAAAGTATAGGGTTTCCCCGAAATTGGTAACAGAATAGCAGGGAAACCTGCAGCTGATTAAGACACCTTATCTGCCAAGTGTATATAATGCTTAGAAGGTCTGCCCAGCACAATTCATGATGATGCATGTCTACACTCTATTCTTTTAGGAATTATATATATATATATATATATATATATATATATATATATATATATATATATATATATTTGGCTTAAAAGTACACATGTGCAGTAATACAATATGGAATTCAGAGTTCTGCATAAATTACAATGAAATTCATTCATAGCCAATAAAAACAAAACCGATCTGGATACTTCCAGTTAGGCTCTTTGCCTGTCGTTTGTGTCATGGCTCCTAGTGGAGCATGTTCTTCTGCGTGCTAAAGGGTTTTTTTTTTATCTTCTTAACCCATGAATTACAGCTAGATTATTTAATAAAAAAAGAAATCTTTTGGATTAAGACAGTGTTTTGCAAACCCAGTCCTCAGGGACCTCTAACAGTGTTTGTTTTACATATCTCTTTGATGGAGCACATGTGTATTCATTACTGACCGACACATTTTAAAAGATCCACAGGTAAAATGATTTAATTTGTGACCTAGAAAACCTGCACTGTTAGGTGTCCATGAGGACTGGGTTTGGAAAACACTGGATTAGGACATTAATAAAGATGACAATGAGCTAATGGGTCAGTATTTATAATTAAAGATTTTATTTGATGTCTGTTTTATTGACTTTTATTTCACTATGTGGAATCACTGGTTTCAGCGGGTGCTTCTAGTTTTACAAATGCTAGTATGCTCTGGCAGCCATAGGTAGGCTTGCACATATCTACAAGTGCCAGCATACCCAAGCTTTTGATGGCTGCTAAAGTTTGCTGAGATTTCTAGTGCCACATAATAAAGTACTGTTTTTTAACCTATTACGCAAACTCACACTACCTATGGAGATCAGGAAGAGCACCATTGTTATCAACAAGGAGCTGTCTTTTCCTGATGGGTGGGGAGGGTATGCAGCACAGATGGGAATCATTTGATGTTTCATCAGAAACATTGGTTAGATGGTTCCAATGTTCGATGTTTAATCCTGCAATGGTGAGGATCCAATGTTTCCTAACCATCGCTAGATTTCTCCTCTGATATTTTCCGATGCTTACCGGTGGTGGGGTTTTTGTATTTGACCTTTTAATTACACTGGTGCCTTGGACTGCTTGCTTCCTGGCTCTCTCTGTTTTCATCACAACTAAAGACAGTGACTCTAGTCTGACAAAAGACATATTGAACTGGCTGCTGCTGCATGCTGCTGTTGGGATGGTGGCTGATAGTGAAAGACACTCCGGTCAGCCAATCACCAGCAGCTCATTGGACATGGGGGCAGACTGGCTGGCAGCTATTGGTAATTGAGCAGTGAGTGACAGTGTCAGTCACTCACTGTGTTTGCTGCATGAGACAGACCCAGCGGTGTCAGTGAGTCTGGAGTAATGTCATCGGTGAGGAGCAAACTGGGTGTCTTGAGACAGAGAAAAGGGAGGCAGACTGGAGAGTTGATACAGAGTATTTGGATGAAGAGAGAAAAAATAAATAAATGAAAGGCTTAGGCTGAGAGAGTGAGATCTGGAGGAAATAAACACTTTGGTAGGAAAGCTGAGGGTGAGCACAAAACAGCTATTTGCAGATACTGCAGTGAGCACATAAAACACGTGGAGACACATCTAATTTAAAGTGCCACCTTAAGAGCAAAAATATATGAAAACAGTGTAAATTTACTGTTGTGCTTAAGATCATTGTCCTGTTCCATGACCTGATTTCAGCCAAGTTTCAGTTGTGAGACAGATAGCCACACATTTTTCTTTAAAATACTCTGCTGCTATAAAAATGCTGGACTCAATGATTGCTAAGCCATCAAGTGCTTTGCTGCACGGATGGGAATCATTTGATGTTTCATCAGAAACATTGGTTAGATGGTTCCAATGTTCGATGTTTAACCCTGCAATGGATCATAAACACCTATGAGGCTGTTTTGGTGATGCTGTGTTTGTTTTTTTACAAACATGTCTTTGTGCATTAAAACTAATTCAACCCTAAAACCCCTGCAAACCTAAGCTGTACTGTGTTTTTTCATTTTATTTTTTTAATAAGGGGCTTTTCCTGGTTACCCTTCTATGAGAGCTATACTTCTGGTGGTAGAGTTGTGAAATTTAACATTCGCTATGTTGGCAGCCTGTAGATCCCAGGATGTAGGTTTTGGGTTTTTGTCTTTTATGACTGAGTATCATATGGTCTGGCTCTTTGTTTCCCAAGGGATTAACTGCACCCAGACCACGAGAGGAAAATGTGCTCGACAGCTTTACAGAACCACCAGTACCCCACAATAAGCACTCAGGATGGTACAGTTTTTTTGATGGGACCACATATGCACTTGTCAGTTTGTTGAGAACATGGTGAAGGATGTTTCATCTGACTATATTGCTTTCTTCCAATGATCTTTAGTCCATTGTCTGCTCTTTTCACCATTGAATTTCCAAATGTACATTGCAAGATGGGATAAGCAGTTTGTGCACCTTAGCAAACTATGATATCCTGCTCTTTTGAGTTCTTGTCAGACTGTTTTTGATCAAATTGTCAGTTTTGCATTGCTTTATGAATTAATGCACAGATATCTTGATCCAGGAGTATGGGCTTATGCACACTGTTGCCTTTTGCTGATGGTGTATCTCTCTGAGATCCCTACTGACATAACCTTGGATACTGTTGCTCATGAAACATTAGCATGTTGAGCAGTCACTGAGGTCTCTTGCAGCAGACATGCTAGCCATAATTAAACTAGATAACCATGGTTGTCATGCATTTGTATACATGACTCTGACCATTTAATGGTGTTATTTTCTTAATGAATGCATTAGTCACACTTATTTAATGTCAAATATAGTATATAGTATATATTTTAGCTACTCTGGAATGCACATCCTGGGAGGGTGCAGGAGGAACCACAGTACAGGGCTGACAGCCTCTGGGATGGTACGGTGCACAGTATTTTTAGGACCTCCTCCTTATTGAGAAAGCAGCCCTGCTCTGGCCAGCCTGTATTTTTCACTGTAGCAAGGTGACCGTATGCTTTTCATGTTATAGTGCAGCATAGCTCTGGATTATGGATTTAGGTGTAGACAAATCCTGACCATTTTTAAAAATTATTTAAGTGCACAATAAGTGGGAAATTATTTGTTTTATTCCCCTCTGTTCACCATTGCTCTGAGCAAACACTTGTGTTTACAAACAGTCCCAATCGCTCTTCTAGGTGAATCAAGCCTTGAAAGGCAATTACAATGACCCATATAGAAGTAGAAGCTGAATGCACATGTCTCAAAATAGAGTTTTTAAAAAGGCGAGAAACAAAAGCAGTATAACCACTGTGAATTGGTCAGATCTAGTCAAACAATTTGTATATATTTGTTTAGATCGTGGCACAGTCTCCCCTCCCCCATAAGATGTTAGTACAATTTAATCTAATTGAAGGTAGAGTCAAGGTATTTCTGCAGTGCAATACAGACATGCATGTTCTAATAATACATTTATGGGACACATTTCAAACTGAATGAGCAAGTTCATTGATGGTGGTAACATTTATTACTTATGTGAAAATAACACTAACAGAGGGTTTCATATAAAATAAGTTTTTAGACAATGAAAAGGGTGACTTAAAGGACAACTAAGCCATAATTTATTGTTTCATAACCATAAAGGACAAAAGATAACATTGCTTTTCCACAAGTGCCCTTATTTATTTAAGAGGTTCATTAGTAAAAAACGTGTCTTGCAAAATGACAGATTTTTAAAAGTTAAACTGTGTGAGCAATTTAGAGTTGGGAACAAATGCAGCAACTGGGTAGAATATTTTCTCATGAAAAAAACCCACCCTGCATTCCTGATGGAGAAGACTGTAATGTTTTGTCATGGAATGCATACAGTATCAGGCATGCAACGTCTAAAATGTGCGTACAGTGTTGGACTGGGGCATGAAGGGCCCCCTGGGAAACTACAACGCTAGGGGCCCACCAGAGGGGGTGTGGCCAGCCATCATAGAGGCAAGACCAGATACTAGAGGGGGAGTGGTCAGTCCACGAAGGACAGCTAGCACCATAGTGTTATATATAAATAATGCAGTGTGTGTATATAAACAGTACACAGTCTTGACCTGTCCCTTAGATTGGGCAGAACAGTCACCAAAAATCGGGATTGTCCCACTAGACCAGGCTTGGCTAACCTGTGGCACTCCAGGTGTTGTGAAACTACAGGCCCCAGCATGCTTTGCCATATAGATAATGCAGTATAGTGAGGTAAATGACAGATTGGTATTTATTTAGCAATTAAAACATAATGGTGGGCTATGGTACGTGGAAGTCAATAGATGTGTAATATTTAGGCGATATATATAGCCTTGTCAAATACAGGGATCGCATAAGTCGCTCTTACGGATTTCTAATTGGGATGCGCAAGCATAACAACTGGGATACCTTGTTTATAGTTTATGGTGAAATAATGCCTCTAAAGTACATCTGAGATGTCACGGGTGCGTATTATTCGACGTGACTAAAATAGCGAGAAAGACGTAAATTGCGTTATATCCCAATAATTAATGAGATTAGTTATCAATAAGATCAAATGTATTGTATCATTATAATGACCGATCACAGGATCCTATTACAGTTCCAGTTGCATTTATGAATATATTTCAACTTATCTATTAATGTACAGATGTTTTCATACATAATCAAATAATCCCTGTACACTCTGCCTTGCCAAATTTGTAGCAGGGAAAACAGATGCAACATGTTAACAATTACAAATTAGCAATATGATCAAATTCTTTTTCTCTTTTTTTTCAATCACCAAGTGATGTACTGGTGTACAGAAGAAAAAAGCAACAAAATAAGAAGACTGATTCAAACTATTGATACCAGTTAAAGCAGAGTATAAGTATAAACCAATGTTACATGTCCCTGAGGGTAACATGTAACCCCTAAAGAGAAAATGAATTGCGAAAGTGATTTATAGAGTAAAATTAATATCCATCACCCTTAACTTGGCCTGATAAATGGGAAAAATCTTTGTTGTGCTCAAATACGTATCTACAGAATGGAGTAAGCACCTCTGTACCAATTATAGCAAAGAAATATTGGAAAATAAGTATATTGTGATTCTCCACATGTGACTGATTTTTTTTTTGTAAGCCATCATAATTATTTCCTTGGCCCTGTAGTGCAGGAATTTATCAGTAACAGACCTCGGTTTGTCCCAGACAGTGGTCTTTCTCTATTGCAGAAGTGCATGACTCATTATGTATTCCTAGGACCATAAGCAACTTGTCTATACAAAGACTGAGGCCTTTGGCTCCAGAATCTCTATAAAATAATGATTGTTCCATCCAATAGTGTTCCCACTGTCACTGTAGTGTTGTTTAGGTGTATTTATCCTTGTATTTTATTGTGGCCAAGGCCATGTCAAAAGAAAAAGAAGAGCTGGATGATTCATGGTAAGATTGAGAAGGTGTGAAAGGGCTAGATTTGCCAGTATTTAGCTTTATATTCTCTAATTTTGGTAATAACTACTTATGGATTTGCTTATATATACCCTAAACTCCCCATAAGGTAATATTTTGGGATGAAAAGTGTGACGATTATGTAGTATATCTAATGACTGTGTCACGGCTATGAATAATTATGGATCCCCAGCCTCTACTTAGATGGTGATAGAAGAGGGTGGTGGAGACAGAACACGATGGAATTTGAAGTTCTTAACTTGAGAGCATTACAGAGAACAATAACACAAACAATGATGGTAGTGTTGCAACTTAGTATATTAATAGATGGTATAACAGCAGTAGTAATAAAAAAGTATGTACAACTCAGCAGAGCTGAGCAAACAGCAGTTCATAGAAAACAGTAATAATCACAGAAGTCACTTTAGTTGGTAACCAATGGCAACAGCATGAGAAATAAGCAATATAACAGTTCAACGCTGAGATGGTAATTAGAACACTTGGATCCTACACGAAACACACAGCAGATGAAGGTGAACCATTGGTACAGCTAAAAGTCCAATGAGAGTAGTATGCAGACTTGGCTGATCCAAACAGATAATATGATTCACTTTAGCAGGTGGTTATAGGTATCACAATAGTACATATTAGCGGAACATAAAACGTTATATGCTGTCCAAGAACTTGGATATAACTGGTAACATGCAATAAGGTGTTGCCTAGAAGTAGCAGCGTGATAACGAAATCCAAACTGAGCGTGGAACGACAGGTCACAGATGATCCGGTTAACAGATAAGCATGAGTTCATCACCAATAGACAACAGCTGATAATGCACACAACTTGAGTTGAGGAAATGGCTCCCGGCTTGGCAATATATTCATATTAACAGTCCAGCAATAATAATCAGCAGAGTAATAATAGCCGTGCCAGACATAGAACCACAGATGACAAGAAAACGTGATTGTAGTTCAATATAGAATATCGCAACCTAGACAGCCGAGTAGAGTAGTACTTGAGCCAATCAATATGAGCGCAGGTGTAGCAGACAACTCACGAATAGTTCTGTGTGCAGATGAACAACGGCAAGTAACTTCAGCTTGTAGATGAACCACGAACTGGCATACAGTGGAGCCGATGGAGAGCAATGATGACAGGTAACTTCGGCAACCGATAGTATCCAGAGATAAACAGAAAGTCAGATATGCAGCCAGAACCCACAGCAGTGTGAGTAACACGAAGATCATGCAATGAGACCATGATCACGGGAGATTGAAATAGTCCTCTGGGACCAATAGGCTTCGGAAGGAGGTCCCAATCAACATAACAAGGAACACCTTTGGAAAGGTAGTGACTCTGAAGCAAAAGCAAGCACTAACATAGTTCTTAAAGGGCAAGTCACAACGCCAGCACCTAGCTATGGGACCGGCGTGTGACAGACTGATTGTTATATTCTGTTGAATGACAATAAGTATATTGTATGTAATCTGGTAATGTAATCTCAACGTGTGCTTTGCTAGATGACATGAGTTTGAATTTATGCAAGTGTCATTAATCTGTTGAAAATAGCCAGATCAGGGAGAGATAGAATCTTGGAGGAGTTTGAAGCCCCACAGTTGTAAACCGTCCTGTGAACATTCCAGAGCTCAGGACATCCCTAGCTCACTTCGCAAGACCTGTGACATTTGGGAGATCAAGTTGTCCTTATTGACAGCTAAACTCCAAAGTTTAAAATCTTCTGTCTTAGACAATAACATGTGCATTTTCATGAGGGAGCCTATACAGAATCGTCTCATTTTCCACAATTGTGTTCCCTCACACACCAGGGCGTAAATGTATCAAGGTCCGATTTTCCCGCAATTTTAGTCCCCAAGTCGCCAGATGTATTAAACTGAGATTTTTACTCTGATCTTAAAAATCGCTGGTCATCTCTTGCGATTTGCTGCGATGTCAAACACTCCTGTGTTTATCAAACTCTCCCGTGTTGTACTCATCTAGCTGCGATATTAGTATACACATCACTGTTGCACTGCCCTGTTTATAGAGCCGGAGGTCCGGCAGCTGTCAAATGTTTAAAAATAGATTAAAGGTTTTCAAACAAAAATCGTGGGGTCCCCCCGCCTGAGCACTATTAACCCTAGTACTGCCAGCCTACTGCTGGTTACATGAAAATCGGGGAAAAATTTTGCGTGGTATCCTCCTGATTTTTACATAACCAGCAATAGGCAAACCAGCCGGGGTGGGTGACACTATAGCAGGGGAACATGCGGAAGGGGTTCCCTTGCCGTAATGACAAACAAACCCCAGGCTTTTCAGCGCTGGGCTGGATTCCCTAGGGAGTGTGGTCCGCCACCCAAAAAACTAGCGGGCCCCCCCATTAGGAATAACCAGCCCAGTGCTGAAAGCACTAGGGTTTTTCCCACCGCCGTGGGTAGTAGGGTATCAACGCCGAAAATAATGTAAAATAAAACGGACGCCATTTTGTTTTGTGGAACTACAAAGTCCCAGCCAGCCCGGGCTGCCCTAAACAGTCTTGACATGCTGATGCTTGCATGACTACAAGCACTAGCATACCCATGGCAGCCAGGGCATGCTGGCACTTGGAGAACCACAAGTGCCAACATGCCCTGACACGCATAGCTGGCTGCGACCTGCATTTCCACAAAAGAAAATGTTACATAAACCACAACTAACTGTTTGCAACCACACACTTTTAAAAAAAAAAAAAAACTCCAATAAAAACAATACACACCCTCATTAATACCACATACATTTATTACAAATAAGAAAACCCCAAAATACTCACCAATCAGATTTCTTCTTCTTTCGTCAGCAGCTTTTAATCCAAAAATGTTTGAAAACCAAAGTTTTTGAAGTCCAAATAAATTTGTACCCAAAGTCCCTGCTTGAAGACAAAGTTCAGTTCTTCTGGCCAGGAGGGCCCCTTGTTGATTGCAGTCTTTTTATCTTCAACCCAGGAGGGGCCCCATATTTGTATTCCACTCCGGAACATGCTTGGTTAAAAAAATTAAAAAAAGATGAGAGATGCCGCAAAACAGCTTGTACAGTGTATAAGCTCCGATACGCAATGAACTTAGCTCAGCTGCAAGGTCTATTTATAGTATAAGGGATTTTCCCACGCTGTCATAGGGGAAAAACAAGCAACAAGGGGTCCCTCCTGGCCAAGAAGAACAGAAGACTGCAAGTAACAAGGGGGCCCTTCTGGCCAAGAAGAAGAGAAGATATTTAGAAGCAGGGACATTTGAAATTACAATTTATTTGGGACTTTTCAAGCAGGACATTTGGAATTATAATTTATTTGGGACATTTCAAGCAGGGATCATTAGAATTACAAATTGGGACATGGTTTACAAAAGCATTTTTGGATTAAAAGCTGCTGACAAAAGAAGAAATCTGATTGGTAAGTATATTGGGGTTTTCTTATTTTTAATAAAAGTATGTGGTATGAATGAGGGTTTTACTGTATTTTTTTTTTTTATTTTTTTTTAAATAAAACTATGTGGTTTTAATGATGGTATAGTAGTTTTGTAAACATTTTGTTTTGTGGAACTACAGGTCTCAGCCAGCAAAGGGTGTCAGGGCATGTTGGCACTTGTGGTTCTCCAAGTGCCAGCATGCCCTAGCTGCCAAAGGTATGCTGGTGCTTGTAGTTATACAAGCATCAGTATGCCCATACTATTTACGCGCCCGGGCTGGCTGGGACTTGCAGTTTCCCAAAACAAATTGACGTCCGTTTGTTTTTTTTGCATACTGATTTGCCGTTATTACCCCACACCCACCACCCAGGGGTGTAGGAAGGGCCCTAGTGCTATCAGCAATGGGCTGGATGTCCCTCGTTTTGTTCGGCGGACCCCACTTCCTAGGGAATCCAATCCAGCGCTGAACAGCCTGGGGTTGGTTGTTATAATGGCAGAGGGACCCTTGCCGTGTGTCCCCCTGCTATAGTGCTACCCACCCCAGGCTGGTTTGCCTAGTGCTGGTTATGTAAAAATCAGGTATACCACACGCAAATTTTTCCCCGATTTTCATGCAACCAGCAGTAGGCTGGCAGCACTAGAGTTAATAGTGGTTGGGTGGGGGGACTCTATGCTTCTTTTTTTCTTTTTGTACTTTTATCTATTTTTAAACTTTTGACAGCTGCCGGACCTCTGGCTCTATAGGCAGACAGTGTAAAAGTGATGTGTTCACTAATCACGCAGCTATGAAACACAGGAGAGTTAGCTAAATACGGGAGTGTTTGACATCGCTGCAAATCGCCAGAGGTGACCAGCGATTTTTAAGATCAGAGTAAAAATTGCAGTTTAATACATCTGACGACTTGGGGACTAAAATCGCAGGTTATCGCCCACGATTTGCAGAGATTTTAAAATGCTGAAAAAATCTGACCTTTTTACATTTATCCCAGGTCTTAACTAGTAGGTAGTGACTGATTTTATTTTCTATTTTATTTTCTGAAACTTATTTGTCCAAATATATTTTATGTCTTGTTATTAATTTTTATAACTAAGCCTTGGAACCATTTTTCAGATTAAATACATTTATTCTAGTGTATTATCCGTGATTCTTTGTGAACTTAAGCCCAGGGAGGTTCATGCTACTCATGCTACATGTGTATATGATTTAAGTGTGAAACTTTAATAAGTGGTCTGGTGAACATAAAGACACCATAATAAATCCTTCATGGTGGCAGAAAAAGTGTATTCATTGCCAAGTGACTAAGGTGACACCAGTCACGGCCAGCTGTTCACATTGCTGTATCTGGGACAGGCTGGACGTTCATGACAACAAGCTATAAGTAGTGTTACACATACATTACAGGCAGCTGTACATAAAGGGCTCATGTAGATTTGGAGGTACAATAATAAAGGTAATGTTATCTGCGGTCTAACCTTCCTTTAGGTCTTGTATACAAAAATGCTCAGGAACTGCTTAGCTTAGATGTCCAAACTCAAACAATGATACAATGATCTAAAAAACTTTAAGGTGCTACACATTTGCATATACAAATAACTTGGAATTTAAATGTCCATTTGTTGTAATGTCTGGGGAATCCACTGAAGTAGGTAATCTGTTGTGATAGGTAGAATGCTACCTGAGTTTGAATACAGTGTTAGAGTTGCTCAGTCTTTCATCTGCCCTTCCAACTTGAGGTCTTAAAATATTAATAGTTCAGGATATAACTTGAAAAAGCAGAAAAACATGCTACTTGTCCACACTTTGGTACATATATGGGTTCTGCAGCTTTTCCACTTGTTCCCAGAGCTTTATTATCTCTAAAGAAGCTAATGAATGAGGATAAATATCTTACCCAAGACGCTGATGACTTGTATCTTGAGGAACGATTATACTCACACTCGAATTCTTGATTTGAGAGGCTGTTGCTCCACATGTCTTCCTTATGTACTGTAGTATATGTGGGTAAGCATGTAGTTGTAAATGAATCTGAGAGTTAATTAACGGCAATGAAATCTATTTATCGACAAACACTATAATACAGACACGGTTAAAATAACATATATACATATGCAGAACGTAGTGATCGCTCTGTAACAAACCACTCATTAGATGCAGGATTCCTAGCTATGCTTTCCACTGTGGAAAGCAGTACTTGGCGGGTATCGGCTGCCATGTATTCTGAGTGTTATAGTGAGGCGAATCCAAGCCGTTTCAGCCTTCTTCAGGGATTTTGGTGCAAGTGATTTTGAGGTATGTTTATTTTTTTGCATAAAATACTAATTTCCATACATACACACCAAAAATACATATGTATATGTCCGTGTGCAGATTTTGTTGCATCTTACACTTCCGACTCCTGATATCTGGAGAATCTGATAAGGGAAAGCATAGACCGACTACAGTAAGGGCATGTTTATGCAATTACGACTGAAGAAGACCAGAGGGTAAATGTATCAAGCTGCGATTTTTTTCAGTGGTTTAAAATCACCGCAAATCGCAAGAGATAACCGGCGACTTTAAGTGCAAAATTGACATATTTATTAACTTATGATTTTGACTTTCCAAAATCCAATCTCTGGCGATTTGAAAACACCTATTTTTCCCATGTTATAGTCAAACTAATCGAGATTAAACACAAACTCGCTTGCGTTTCAACAGAAATTGAAAGTTGCCCGAGATTGAACAGAAATAGAAGCATGTTGTTTGAGCTATCTGGTTAATGTTAATATAACAGGAGGCACAATGGAAGTTTAAAGAAAGCATGTTTTTTGTTGCAGAGGGGCAAAAATGATAATTAATTTTTCGATGGGTGACAAACTATTTTATGAATAATTTAGTGGGCTACATTTAATGAATGATTATATGTAAGGGTTTTTTTTCTTCATTTTATTATATTACAGTGGCTTAATATTTAATCACCAGTGGAGCAATATTTATATTTTTGTGATGTGGCAACACTTAATATTTCCTGATGGAGACACCATTAAAAGTACATACTTTTGGCACTACAAGTGTCAGCATGCAAATGAGCACTTGTAGTGTCACAAGTATGTAGTTTAAATGGTGTCCCCATCAGGTAATATTAACACCATGAGAAAAAAAATTGCACCCATCATGTGTAGGTGTTGAATTTGCTCTTGGTAAGGGACATATTTCAAAGATAAGTGTATATCAAAATAAGATGCATCTCAAGGGGAAGGGTTGCTTAATGTGCATCTAATGCCCCTTACTATACTATAATGTATTTGCACCTGAATGCCCCTTAACTGCCTCTTGAAGTGCAAGAGCCTGCAGGTTTTAGATATACGCATCTTAAAATAATGGTGCAATTTGGGCATATGGGCAGTGCAACATATTTTGCAATATTTACAAAATTACAACATTCTGAAGCATTTACATCCAACTCTATATTAAACAAATGCAAATAGGTAGATGCATACAGATGTTGCACAGAAATGCCAGCCACCAGTGCCTGTTTTTGTCAGAGGATGGTAATGAAGATGACAGATGACTAAGAATAACCACGGGCACTTTACTCACCAGCAGCTACAATAGTTATTCTGCTACTTTAAGTATCAACTGTTTCCCACACCTCTTTTTTATTGTAAAAATGTGTCCAGGCCCATCTTTACCTTCTGTTCCACTTCATTGCAATTGATTTTTTTGAGTCATGATCCCCTCAATGTACATTAATATGTAATTTGTTGGTGCTTTATAACTAAAAGATAATAATAATGTAGCACATACTGTAGACTGAATAAAAAACATTACAGAAATGTGCACTAATTTATTTGTAAAATAAGTTATTACCCGCAAGCTAATTTATAATCATTTTTGGCCCTCTAAAACATAAATCATGCTTGTGATATTAACATTGCACAGCAGTGTAACAGTGTTGTGTGCTTGGCAATCTCTGTGTGGATGGCTGGTGCAATGAGACAATGATGGTGACAGTCATTTGATTTTTTTTTTTTTTTTAAAGATTTTATTTTTGCCAGGGTCAACCAAAAGTAACATTCTATACAGCACTGTGTTAAAAAAAAAACATCTGAAAAATACATATGCAATAAAACATACAGCGTCTTGTTAGAAAAGAGTATTAATGAGCATGTTGACCCAATTTTTTCAAGAAAGCAACTATTTTAGAAAGAGAAATAAGACTGAGAAGAGTAAAGGGGTGGGGGGGGAGTGGCGGCGTGGCGGGCCACCTAAGAGTAAGATGGAGGAAAGAGTGTGGTGGAATATGGGAGAAGAAAAAGAAAAAGAAGAGATGGGAGAGAAGGAACAGGGAAGGGAAGAAAGGATCCAGATGGAGTGATGCTGTAGAATCACATGACAAAAGGGGTTTGGATTTGGAAGTATGAGGTCCACGGCGCCCAAACCTTAGTGAATGACTTAGAGGTATTACGGATTATGCATGTCATGTATTCCATCTGATAAACGTACCAGATCCTACTGATAATCGTCTGTAAAGTTGGAGCATTGGGCTGCTTCCAGTCCGTAGCAATCTGGCATAGGGCAGCGGAGATTATGTGGCGAAACATTTTCATTTGATGTTTAGTGGCCGATGGAATCCCGAGAGGGAGAAGGAAAAACCTGGGAGAAAACGGGATGTCAATCTGCAGTAGCTGTGAGGCGAAGTCCCGAAGTTCCGTCCAAAATGGGGCAAGTCTGGGACACTGCCACCAGATATGGAGGAAGGACCCCTCTGCGCCACAACCTCTCCAACATGTGCTAGATGAATCTGGGAAGATTTTTTGTAATTTGGTTGGAACCAAATACCAGCGATAAAGAAGTTTATAAGCATTTTCTTTTAATTTAACACAAATTGAACTGGAGGCTGTGTTAGTTCTAATTTCCTCCCAGTCTTCATTGTCTAGCGTTTCCCCCAGGTCTCTCTCCCAACCCCTCTCATGAGAATCTCGGTTGTTCGAATCAGGGACTTTAAGTTCCCAGTATAGTAAGGAAATGAGACCTTTGGTAGAAGATCGCCGGAGTGAAAGCGCTTCGAAAAAGGTCAACGGTCTACGACCTAGAGTTAATTTGTTGGTAGAATGAAAATTTCTTACTTGTAGGTATTGGAAGAAATATGTGTTTGGAGTATTAAGTTTTGTTTTTAAATCATCAAATGAAGGAAATGAAGCGTCTTTGGTGATATCATTGAGATAGCGTATGTCTTTTCGTTTCCAGTGTTCAAAGGATGAAGTTATACACCCTGGTGGAAATTTGGGGTTATCAAAAAGTGGGATGACCGGGCTGGGAGTAGGAGCAAGGTTAAATTTCACATTTGCTCGATCCCAGATAGATAACGAGTGGGCTACAATCGGGTGATGAGAAACGGATCGTGGACGACTGGTGCGAGGGAGCCACAGGAGAGAGGATGAGGAAGAGATACCCAAGCTTTCTGCTTCGATCGAGACCCAGACCCTGGAGGAACTAGGAGAATTCCATAACACACATTGGGCAAGTTGCGCTGCTAAATAATACTGCCTAAAATTGGGTACCCCTAAGCCACCACCCCGTGCCGACCTCTGCAGGACAAGAAGGCAGACTCTTGGGCGTTTTTTGCCCCATATAAATTGCGATGTGTAGTGCTGTAAAAATTTGAAAACGTATGGGGGAATGCGTATTGGCAAGGCTTGATAAAGATATAGTAGTCTAGGCAAGATGTTCATTTTAACTGAATTGATACGTCCTATCCATGAAATAAAGTGCTGGTTCCAAGCTTCAAGATCAGATTTAATCTGGGAGAGTAATTTTGGGTAATTGGCTTGAAAAAGTTGATTGTATTGCTTAGTGACGTGAATGCCTAAATATTTAATCTTTTTTTTATGCCATTTGAAGGGGAATTGAAGAGAGAGGGAAGATCTAGTTTTGCCTGTTAGAAAAAAATCAAGAATTTCTGTTTTTTGAGGATTTATTTTGTATCCTGAAATGATGCTGTACATGTTGATATCTGCAAGGAGGGGGGGCAGAGAGACTGCAGGGTCCGAGAGAGTCAGGAGAACATCGTCTGCATACAATGATATTTTGTGTTCAGATTTCCCTGTTTTAATTCCTTGAATAGCCTTATTAGATCGTATCTTTGCAGCTAAGGGTTCAATTAGAAGGGCAAAAATTAAAGGTGAGAGGGGGCAACCTTGCCTTGTTCCGTTGGAGATTGAAAAGGGGGAGGATGAGACCCCATTGGCCACCACCGTTGCCCTGGGTGATTGGTATAAAGCTAGTAGCCCATCTAAAAATTTACCAGAGAAGCCCATTGACCTCAAGACCCTAGACATAAAAGGCCAAGAAATTCGGTCAAATGCTTTTTCGGCATCTAGCGCCATAATCAGAGATGGACATTTAGTGGTATTAATAGAGTGTACGAGGTCAATAGCGCGTCTAGTGTTGTCTATAGCTTGGCGGCCTGGTATAAACCCAACCTGATCTGGATGGATCAGGGAAGGAAGAAGGACATTCAACCGATTAGCTAAAATTTTGGCATATATCTTGAGATCTACATTCAGTAGTGATATTGGTCTATAGCTGGAACACAAGGTGGGGTCTTTCTCTGGTTTTGGTATAACAACGATGGTGGCCAAGGTCGTCGCCTCGTTAAACGGGGAGCCTGTTAATACTTTATTAAAAAAATCTGTCATGTGAGGGGCAAGATCTTTAGCAAATTTTTTGTAATATTGTGGGGTGAGTCCGTCGGGGCCCGGGGCAGAGGATGATTTCATCATCTTGATCGCCGAAACTGTTTCTGCCTGAGTAATATCAGCGTTCAAGAAGGCGAGGTCACCATCTGTAAGATGCGGTAATGAAAGAGATGATATAAAGGATGTAATCTTCTCGTCAAGAGAGTCCGCAGAGGATGGGGCCCTGGGAAGATTATATAGTGCTTTATAATAATCGTGAAATTCTTGGGCGATTTGCACAGGGTCATACAACGGCTGAGAGTTAGAAGTTTTTTTAAGTTTTGTGATCATTCCTTTAGCTTTCCTCTGTCGAAGTTTGTTAGCGAGTATAGAATCTGCTTTATCAGTCTTATCATAGTATTGCTGATTTAATTTTTTAAGTGTGTTTGCTGCTCTGCGAGAGAGGATTGTATTCAGTTGGCCTCTGATTGCAGAGATTTGTGTTAGAAGAGACGTAGATGGGTGTAGTTTATGCTGGGTGAGCAATAAGGCTAATTTTTTTTCAAGGGATATTATTTCTTGAGAGGCCAATTTTTTAGCTGCGGAAGTCTTACTTATCATTTTGCCTCGGATGATAGCCTTATGAGCTTCCCAAATAATTCCTGGGGCGATCTCTTCTGAGAGATTCAGTTCAAAGTATTCTTTAATTGCTTCCTTAATCTCTTGATGGACAGAGTGGGACAACAACAAAGAGTCATCCAGACGCCATCGACGCGGTTGTGGGGCTAATTTTATTAAGTCAAGAGTGATATCTACTCCTGCATGATCTGTCCAACTGAGAGGGGTAATTCCTGCATTTAATATCGTATGAGTGAGAGAATGGGAAACAAAAATCATATCTATGCGAGAATAGCTGCCATGAGGGGCTGAATAATGTGTGAAGTCTTTTGCATCCGCATTTTTAAGTCGCCAAGTGTCATGTAAAGCTAAATTGTGTAGACCTGACAGCAAGGATTGAGAGTCTCTTAATGAGGTGGGAGAAGGTTTCTGGTTGGAGGGGCCAGAGGATCTGTCTAGTGTTGGATGTAAAATGGTATTGAAGTCCCCAGCAAGAATTATATGGCCCTGTGCAAGGCGCCCAACATGACTAAATACTTCAGAAAAAAAAGAACTCTGACCCTGATTGGGTGCGTACAGAGAAATTAGTGTAATCTGCTCAGAGCGGAGTGTACCAATCAAAATCAAATACCGACCGTCTGGGTCTGAATATGATTTAGTTAGGAGAAAGGGAACCCTATTGTGTATTAAAATTGCCACCCCACGCTTCTTGCAGTCCGCAGAGGCAAAAAACGTTTGAGTATAAAGCTTACTTTGTAGACGAGTGTGTTGTCCCGTGAGGTGGGTCTCTTGAAGGAAGATCACATCAGCTCCCTCTCTCCTGCAGGCCCCCAAGACCACCGCCCGTTTAGTAGGTGAGTTCAGACCGTTGACATTGATCGAGAGTATCTTAAGCGCCATGGGTGCAAGAGGAAGCATAATTCCTACATAGTTTTAGTAAAAACATTACTTGAGTGAGTAAAAAAGAAAAAAGATTTTCAGTCCATCTGGAGCCTTGGGGGAAGGATGGGGGAAAGGGAGGGATGCCACAGGTAAGAGGAAGGTAAAAAGAAGAAAGAGAAAGGGGCCTAATTAGGCCAATACCCTCAGAGAGGAGAGCCCCGTATAGGGCTATCAATAAAATCAAATAATGAAGAAAAAACATTGTAATACAAGTAAGGGTGCTTGTGGGGGGTGGTTAGTTTAGTGGGATACAGATAGGCCATGAAAGGGGCCAGGAATAGCTATTTAGTATAATAGATTGAGATATTCTGAGCAAAGTTGGAGTGGATAAGTGACCAGAGGAAGGGGTGTTGGGAGAAAGGGGGGGAGAGGGGGCAAAAATAGTAGAAGGGAAGGAGGGGTAGTAAAGGTTGGGGGTGGGACGGGGACAAAGGGGAAAGTGTGGAGTGGGAGGAGGGAAGTAAGGGAAAAAGGAGGATATGAAGAAGAGGGATGGGGAGAAGGGAGAATCATGGACGTAGAGCTAAAAGGGAGGGGGAGGAGTGAGTGGAGAAATTAGACTAAACAATATGAACACTTATGTAATATAGAAATTGTAACAACAGCATCAAGTATAACAGGTAACATCTGACCAAGTCACACATACCAAAACTTGTTTACATTTTAACTCCCATAAGGGGATATTATTTAAAGCGCAAAAATACTAGGAGTACATGACAAAAGGCAGTTTGGTTATTAGGTGCCTGTAGTGATCACAAGGCAAACAAGAGCTAGGTATTAGACGTTAGTCCAAGAAAAGGTGTGAATAATGTAATGAACATTTGTGGGTTACCAATCAATCTGGATCGATGGAGGGTCTTGTCGATCGACGGCTCACCGTTGTCCAGGTAGGAGGCGGTGCTAAATCTTTTGCAGGTCTTGAGGAATTATTGCGTGCTGTGGATGAGGTTGAGTCCGGAAGAATTTCTAGCTTGGAGAGGATGTCTTGTCCTTGGTCAAGCGATTTGGCATATAGGACGGAGTTCCCAGCGAATACTTGCAATTGGAATGGAAATCCCCATCGGTAACGGAAATTGTGTTGACGTAGTATTCTTGTAACTGGTTGCAGATCTCTACGTTTCTGGATAGTAGACGGGGCTAGATCTTGGAATATCTGGAGGTGCATTTCTTGAAAGTCAATCGAATCTGAGAGTCTAGTTGCATTAAGTAATTTTTCTTTCGTTTGATAATAATGAAGGCGGACTATAATGTCTCGCGGTCTTTGATCAGCTGTTGGTTTGGCTCTGAGAGCCCGGTGTGCTCGATCCATCAGAATTTCACTATCTGTTAGGCCTGGAAGTAGGTGTTTGAAAAGGCTGGAGAGGAAGTCAGGCAGAGAAGAGTTTGTAACAGATTCTGGTACATGGCGAATCCTCAGATTATTTCGCCGTGATCTGTTCTCTTGGTCTTCTTGTTTCTCTTTCACCGAGTCCACCTCAGTACGAAGCAAGGCTAATTCACGTTCGAATGTCGTCTGAGCACGGCACATGTCATCAGTTTTCGATTCAAGAGTATCAGTTCTAGTGCCGAGGGCTGCTATTTCTGATTTGAATTCAACAATAGCTTTCTTAAGTTCCTGTTGGAAAGTAAGTTTTATATCATTCGCTAGGTTAGTAATAGCTGCTTGAACTGTGGGATCTATATCCGAGTCACAAGGAGAGTTGGGACTTGAGGTGCTAGATTGATCTGTTGGAGGTGAAGAAGCTGTCCCTTTCTTAGAGGCAGCAGTAAAGATGGGAGCTGTCCCGGTCTGTTTTTTGTTTTTCGTAGACATCTTGAATGCGTCTTTTTTTTAGTTATGTTTTATTTTTATGTATATTTTTTTTTTGTTTGTTTTTTTTTGTTGTTGTTTTTTTTTTTTTTTGCTTGTTTGTTTGTTTTCTCCCTGTTTTATGGCTTTTTTTTTTTTTTTTTTTTTTTTTTTTAGATCATTTCTCCAGAAATGGAATAGATAAGAGGGGAGAGGGTGTGAGGGGGAGGTATAGAGTGAGAACTGGTCACATAGACATAGATAGCAAATACTCTTTTCAGCTCATCCCGGCCTCCGAGGCGGACGAATCCCTTTGGGGTTTACATTTGTTTATTTGCTTTTTGGAAGCGTGGTTCAACACATCAGTGTGCCACTAGGAACAACTATTTAATCAGCAGAAAGGGTATATTAGAATATTAGAAAGAGGTAAATTCAATAAATGACCACAAGATGGCAGCAAAGTTACATATAGAAAATGAAGCAATCTGATCTGTGCAATCTGTTAGGTCTGAAACCGGCAACAGCTGCAAAGAGCTCAATGATGAGGGATACTCACTATCAGTTGATTTCACAGCAAAATCTATTGGTCAGAGGAAGTCCCAGGTAGAACTCAGGTGTATGCTGCTCTAAGAAGAGGCAATGGGCTCCAGAGGATCCTGCCAGCAGAGAGAAGCTGCGGGTGGACGGAGATACACTCCGATGCAGGGGCTGGACTCAGCAGCATGCAGCGCAATGAAGGCAGAGATCCAGGACAGAAAGTTCCGAGATCGCCGACAGGCAGGTTTCCTCACCACGGACCCAGTCAGGTAAGTTGATTATGGAGTGGTGCCTCCGGGAGCGCTAAAGAGGTGGTCTGGGATACTGCAGGCACTCGGATCTATCGGGATCCCACCAGGTTCCGCGGCCAGTTGGCACAAATAGAGTTCCCAGGGGGATCTGTGCCACCAAGTTGTCGCAGCGGGTCAGATGTTCCCTTCAGTTGTGCCTCCGCTGTCAGGGTTCTTTTATTTAATGTTGGGACTGCCGACGGCGGGGGAAGTTCTTCAGCTCCCGTAGGAGATAGAGGGGTCGCCTCCAGATAGGTTTTATCCCAGGTGGATGTGGGCTCTGGACTTTTTCTCTCCCCTAGAAATCCGGTGCCTGGGTCCCGCAGCGACGGGATTTCTCCCCGAGATTTGGCGGGAAAACAGGCCCGAAATCAGAAACAGAGTCAGCTCGTTGTAGATGGGGCAAACAGAGCTGACCGTGGGTACACGTAGTCCCGGTCACTACCTCAAGCTGTTGTGGTCACAATCAGGCTGTGAGGGGTCCAAATCAGCAATTTAGGGATAGTTGAGTACGGAGCTCGAGTGAAACACGTCTAGCTACAATGGCGTCCAGGCCACGCCCCCCCCCAGTCATTTGATTTTTAAAAGGGAAAATATGATTCTATTTACTTATATTTTCTATGGTAAATTGACTTTTGCATTAATTAATAACAGTGTCAACATTATTCTCTCTTGAATATGACACTTCATTCCATAATTATATTGTGTACGAATAGGGTAATGTGACCTTAGTATTCGCTAGTAACACTGTCAAACCATATTTCAACACTATGCCTATAGTTTTTTATGCTATCCTGGTGTGTAAGTATACTAAATATATATACTAAATTATATACACTGGATATAGAATTACTCGGGACTGTGGATGTATGTTTCCACCATAGTAATTCAATATCCAGTATATATAAATCACAAAAAAAAATAAAGTCTAGTAAAAATATCCTAGCATAGTAGCATGCCATAACAAACACTAACATGGCATGCTAGGAGATGTAGTACTGCAGCTGCTGATTTCTTTGTATATTGGAAATAAAATTACTATGGACTTTGCATGACTCCTGTTTTCACCATGCATCCACAATCCATAGTAATTTTATATATAACATGCTACCAGGGGGCTAGTCACACTGATCAGCCTGCATACTTCGCCAAGCTTCTCAAGCAGTGGGTGGTTTTCTACATCATCGCATTCTTCATTTACTTTCAATTGTATTGTAATGTATGCACACCATGTACAGTTGGACATACTTTTGTGTGTGATATATACGCATTTCCATTTTTGTGCACCTTACACTTTTTACACCAAAGAGGCAGAACAAAGCGTAGACCAAATACAGTAAGAAGATGGTTTACATAATTGCGACTCAAGTAGACATGGATGCAGACACAGACATGCCAGTTAGCTAGTGTATCTCTTGTAGGGCTGATGAAATGATACACAATGATAATGATCATGACAATTAGCAGCAATACCTAACAATTATATTATTTAAAGTTGCTTTATATTTGTGTTTGTATTGATATATGTGACATATAGTGGGAATATCGTGCTAACACAGTCTGTCCTCAGTGGGCCAATTGAACAACCGTGGCCCACTCTGTTATTAAATGCCGCCCAGTGGCCAGATGTGTTATTGCTGTGGTGTCCGGCGAAGGGGGGGGGGGAGGCAGCTCACAGGAAATGTGAAACAGCTGTGGACCCTGTGACATCGAAAAAGAGTGGAAGGGGTTAAAAAGAGGAGGATCAGGACCTTATCTAAAATCAGGATGGGCTCTCTCCCTGTTTGCTAACTATTGTTCTAGCAACTCTGCAACACAGTCTGAATGGCACCACCACCGCAGGTGGGAGACCACTGATGTCATGCTCTACTTCCACCCCTGTTACCACCCAAACTCTTCACACCACCAATCACAAGAGGACAATGAGCAGAGGGTTGACCCAGGTAGGTGGCTAGGATCGGGTGTCTTGTGAGAAGGGACAAAAAGGATCTGTCTGGGGGAGGGGGGCGGTTGTTGGAATCTTGAGACAGCAAGGACTTGGCCTGTTGGAGAGTAGCCGTATTCTTGCAGGGCCAGAAAGGAATGCTTGAAGCAGGAGCTTCTTGACACAGATCGGGGAATGTACCTCTAGGATTGATCCTGTTACCACTCCATCACGAGACACTCACAGATTCTGGGGAATTGTTGAGCCTACATTGGTAGGGAGACTAATACCCAGGGTCCCACCAAGCTGATGCAGAGTTGGCCAAGTGGCTGGGATCAGCAAAATACACCGACCCACCTTACAGATCAGAAACCCTGGCCCACTTGGATTGTCAGCTGTGGATTTTATTACCAGGAGTTTGTGCCCGCTAGGACTCTATGCTTTGAGGTAACCTGCTGGGCACTTTGTTGGGGAATTTTTACTTGCACTGGTGATTTTCTGACACCTGATATATTTGGTGGGGGAACAAGTTTCTCCTTGGGGAGCACTGTTGTATTTTACTAAGTGTGTGCACTTTGTTTAATAAAAGGGATTATTATTTCTTTCCTGTCTCCTTACCTGTGTGACCTCTGAACCTAGAGGACCGGGAAGGGTAAGGGTAAAAAAGATAGAATTTTATATCATGTTCTAATTTTTATGTACTGTTGACACGATGAGCTTATGTCTGATGGTGTCCCTCATATATATTAAGTAATAGAAGCTGTCCGACTGAGTCTCTTCTTCTGTTTGAATGTATTGTGATTAATTTGTGCCCGAAGGGAAGCCCTCAAACTTAGAAGAGTCTGAACAATGAACTACATATCTACCTCAATTAATGCTCTATATATACGCCTTAGATGTTTGAAAAAAATCAAGTATTATAGGAAGTTCACGGTCGCAATTATATATTTTATGTAACAGGACTTTAGATATGATGATTAATTAGCTTGCGGATGTGTTGAGTTAGGGCCGGACTGGGACTAAAAATCAGCCCTGGCATTTAAAGTACACAGGCCCACCTCAGTTCCAGTAGGAAAGAAAAAGGCGTGAACACATTGTGTTGTGGGTGTGGCCAACATAGGCATTGATACATACATTGTAATAAAACATTACATTTATCACACCCTCACAGCCACATCACGCCATCCCCGCAGACACATTATAACACCCCCAGCCCACTGTGCTTCTATGCTTCTGGTGCTGCTGACATCCATCAGGGTGGTAACTTCCTGTAGAGTAAGCAGGGAAGCTCTTAGTCTCACGAGACTGCCAAATCTTGTGAGACTTGGAGCTCCTCGGCTTGCTTTGCAGGCTGTGTCCAATTCAGGGACTGGGAGCAGCTATCCTCTCCCTCCTGCTAAACAGAGCTAGATTAACGCTCGGGGGGCCTGGGGTATTTAAGACAAGGGGTCCCTATTATGTAATATGGTTATCCTTCTAGACAAATGTTAGACAAATAAATACTGTGGGCACTACTGTTAGTTGCACGCAGCTCTACCTTCACAAGCAGTAAAGTGTGAAGTGGGACATACCTCCCAACTGTCCTTGTAGTCGGACCAAATCTCACTAAACGAGACAGTCACCAAAATTCAGGACTTCCCCACCAGATTCACAACAGTTGGCAGACTGTCCTGCTCTCTCCTGCCTGTTCTTGTCACTTTCACCACCTGTGACTGCTGGTGTCTTTAGTTGCTGCTTGTCTGGATCCTGGAATGTTGGAGGCTCTATTTGGAAAAGAAATGGGTACATGTAATTTAGAAAACGTCAACCATCACTAGTGTTTAATCAATACCACCCATGTTTTATAATTAGGCCTCCCTCCAGCCTCAACATTAAAATACTAGTATTCACATTTAATAAATAAACCTATTTCCCTCCTGCCAAACAACCCCAACAATAAATTAAATAGTATTTATATTTAAAAAATATACCTATATCCCGCAACCATCACTGCTATTAAATAATTCATATTCACATTTAATAAATAGACGTTATTTTTTTCCAAAACAGCCCCACTTTCAACTAATAGCCCCCAAACCACACCAGCATCAAATTAAAGTTCCCATCACCCCTTCTTAAATTGCTAGGCCCCAATACTAAATTAAAGTGACCCACATCACCCCAGAAACAAAATAGCACCAATTAAATAATTAGCCCCCACCTAAACTCCACCATTAAATTAATAGCCTACTTCCCACATTATATTAACACTCTCCCCCTTCCCTCATGTCTGAGTATGTGTCCCCAATTGATATTCAGCACCATAGAGCCCACAAATCATATTATGTCATACAGTTGTGCCCCTAAATGATATTATACCACAATACTGCCTCCAGTTGATATTATGCCACAAAAGGGACCCCAAATCATATTATACCATACAGTAGTGCCCCCAAATCATATGCCCCAATAATGCCCCCAAATCATATTATGTCACAGAGTGAACATATTAACACCACTAAATTTACATTTGCGTAAGTTTATATAAATATTCATTAGGAATAATTATGGATTATACAGCATCCTTTCTCTTCTCTCCCCCCCCCTGTGTGGCATCCTTTCTCTTCTCCTCTCCCCTTCCCCAGTGTGGCATCCTTTCTCTTCTCCCAATCCCATGTGGCATCCTTTCTCTTCCCCATGTGTGGCATCCCTTTTCTTCTCCCCCCCGTGTGCCATCCTTCCTCTTCCCCCCCTCCGTGTGCCATCCTTTCTCCCCCCTGTGTGGCATCCTTTCCCCCTCCATGTGGCATCCTTTCTCCCCCCCATGTGGCAACCTTTCCTTCCCCCCTTGTGTGGCATCCTTTCTCTTCTCACCCCCCTGTGGAATCCTTTCTCTTCTCCCACCCCCCTGGGGAATCCTTTCTCTTCTCCGCCCCCCTGTGTGGCATCCTTTCTCTTCTCCCCTTCCCCCCGTGTGGTATCCTTTCTCTTCCCACCCCCCGTGTGGCATTCTTTCCCCCTCCCCCATGTGGCATCCTTTCTCTCCCCAAATGGGTTATCCTTTCCTTCCCCCCTGTGTGGCATCCTTTCTCTTCTCACCCCCCTGTGGAATCCTTTCTCTTCTCCCAACCCCCAGGGGAATCCCTTCTCTCCCCCCCCCCCCTGTGTGGCATTATTTCTCTTCTCCCCGTTTTCTGTGTTGCATCCCCCACCCGCCCGTTTTCTGTGTGGCATCCTCCCCATTTTGGTGTACTTACCTTCTCATCTTCTTTTTTCTTCTTGTTTCTGTCTTCTGCCTTCTTCTCATATCCTCTCCTCTGACAGCTTGTATCTATCACCATCATCAATTTATTTATATAGCGCCACTAATTCCGCAGTGCTGTACAGAGAACTCAGTCACATCAGTCGCTGCCCCATTGGAGCTTATAATCTAAATCCTCTAACATTTACACACACAGATTGAGAGAAACTAAGGGCAATTTAATAGCAGCCAATTAACCTACCAGTATTTGTTTGGAGTGTCTATGCATGTTTTGTTCATTAAAGATCTTGGTTATAACTAATGATGTTTGGACAAGTGCCAGACAAAAGGCTATATAACTGTATGTAAGATTTTAATGTCTATTTCTATGCTTGTATGAACTAGACATCCATGTGTACACACAATAAAGGAGGATTTGTTTTTTATGTGACTGCATTCTGAAGTATTATTTCCATATCAGTATGTAATTACATCTTATACTGAAAACTTTTTCATTTAGTAATAACTGTTCAGACATGTATATGCCACTTCATTACATTACTTTATTGTCTAAAAACAGGGTAATGCAGCTTAAGCATTGACCACTAACACTGTTGAGTCAAATCTCTGCTAACTATATGTGCGCCTTAGATATATGTGGCATAAATGCTTCCATTTTAAAGCCAGACACAATTTGACATGTGTCTCACTGATCATAGGCACATTAATGGGATTTTTCTTGCATTTTTCCTACATGTGTGTGGGGCACAAGTGCGTTTAGCTCTACATTAGTCTCCAGCTCTTCTCCTAATTAGCAGCCTACTTAATAGTCACACCTTTACCACCTGTGATTATAATTGGATAGACATGTTATTTATTTTTGATAATTTTCATATTAACTGTATTACTTTTCTTTTGTATGCCAAGTATATATTAATAAATTAAAATACATACACTATTTCTACTAATGTAAGATTCTAGCACTCTTTTTCTGCTTTCTTTGTTTCTACATGATATGTGAGGTTTACATACGCCTCTAAAGACAGCAGTGGAATATAACAGTGCCAAGCATTTAAATATTACACCTGTGTATTTTCTGTGGTCTTTGTGCCCAGCTCATTCACAGGTTGTAATATACTTTATTATTGTGTCCATACCTCTATTCACCAGAGGTGCTGCTATTGTGCTTTTCCTTTGTTAGTACTAGGGGTTAACCTGTTTCATTTATTATCTCCTGCACCTGGGTGTTCCCTACTTATACCTGCCTATCTCTCCTGTGCTGTTTTGCTGCCTTCCTCTTTGGTTTGTCTCCTGATTCTCTTGTGCTCTTGGACTTTACATCTCTACTCCGGATCCCTTCTCATCTAACCATTTCTCCTGTATCTGCAGTCTTCCTTGCAACCAGTATCCAGTCATCTCAGATATTCCTGTGCAATTTCAGCATTACTTAGTTCGTACTATTTATCTGCATTTTGATCAATAAACACCTATATTCTTTATCACATCCTGGCTTCCATAGCTGTTACTTACTTTGAAGTGTAACAAAAAGGAGCTGAAACCAGAGTCTGGCCTCCAGAAGCAATCGAAGCTTCTAAAATTCTGAAATCAGCCTTTTCTACTGCGCCCATTCTCAGGCAACCAGATCCCACTTTACCCTTCTTTGTGGAAGTTGATGCCTCAGCTGTATGGGTAGGAGCGATACTCTCCCAGTTCTCCTCTTCAGGGAAAAAGTCTCACCCGTGTGCCTTTTTTTCCTGTAAGTTTCTGCCAGTGGAGAAAAACTATGCCATCGGATAAGGAACTCCTAGCCATGAAATTAGCACTCTCGGAGTCGAGGTATCTTCTGGAGGGTTCCTAGTTTCCTGTTAACATCATTACCGATCATAAGAACTTGCTTTACCTTCAATCATCCCAATGTCTATATCCTTGATAGGCATGGTGGTCTCTCTTTTTCTCCAGGCTTAGCCCATACATTACTTTCTGACCTGGGGCCTGATTCATTAAGGATCTTAACTTAAGAAACTTCTTATTTAAGTCTCCTGGACAAAACCATTTTACAATGCAAGGGGTGCAAATTAGTATTCTGTTTTGCACATAAGTTAAATACTGACTGTTTTTTCATGTAGCACACAAATACTTGATAGTTTATTTGTACACTGAAATTTAAAGTTGATATTTGTGTGCTACCTGAATACGCTCGGAGATGGGGAATCAGATTGAGCTGCGTTTGATAACGAGCATGCCCCGTCTGAGTGTACTTCTCCTTTAGATAGCGTGGAGGCAAAGCTCGACCTCTGAGCTTTGAAAAAGGGGAGCTGAGGAGCCGGTTTAGAAGATAAAATCTTTTTAGGACTGTAAGAGAAATATTTTCTCTTACAGCCTCTCCCAGGCAGTGTAATTAGAATTTCCAAAGGGTCGATGAGGCCGGGTCAGTGCTAGACGGGTATAGAATCGGACTAATTAGACATAGAGTTTCATGTACAGTGGAAATATTTCTTTACAGCGGAGAGCCTTTTGAATATGCAGGTGTGGGCTATAGTTTCATTATACCTAATGTCCATTAAGAGATGGGAATGGAGCTGTGTTTTCACAGCCATAGAGGCTGTTGATGCAGAATTCAGACCTCCCTAATAGCCAGGAGAAGTTATTCCAGTTGTAACTTTAGTTAGAAAGTTCCCGCACAACCATAGTTGCTGGCTACAATGAGTAGGTCTTGAGCTTAGGAGGCTGCTGTATACCCCGGAGTCAAAGGCAGTTGTCTTGCACAGTAGTGTATAGGTATTGTTCCACCCACATGTACAGTCAATGAGATATAGCAATGTGATTGTAATTTATCTCTTCTGCAAGAGGGGAAGATATGACAGTAGGGAAGGGGCTCCCTTTTACAGACCCCATCTTATGCTGGCAGGGGCTGTTCAGTGTCACCCTTGTATGTTGGTGGCAAGGGAGTCATCTGCTTACCTACAGTATATTTACTTGCAGCTTAGGGGAGAGTCACCTCCGGGTCCTAGGACATGTGCACGAGGAGACACACCGGCTTCTCTGTCAATGCTCTGGGCACAGAGACAGACTGCCTGGGCTCCACCACAATGACCGACTGCTAGCTGGTGATCTTCAGCTCTCCCTTCAGGGCAGCAGCGCAGACCAAACTACAGTCTTGGAGGTCCCTAGAAGACAGCATGGAGCGGAGCCCAGAGGCAGTGAAGAGCAGGGAGCCGGAAGTGCGGGTGTAATGTCGGGCCGGGGCTTCTGGTTTTTGCCAGCGGTAAGTAATGTGCTCGTCCGTGGTCCTGGCTTAAAGGGCAGAACTGATGAATAGGGGAGCCCAGCGCCTCAAGAAACAGGTAGGAAACCAGGGGGAGCCGGCAAATGGTGAGTTCAGCCAGGGGAGTTAGGCTACGAACCCGAGGGTCAGATATAAAAGTAACGCTCCGGACGTTTTTATGTACAGATGTCGTCAGGGAGGCAGTCACAGTGACTGCCTCCCTGACGACATCTGTACATAAAAACGTCCGGAGCGTTACTTTCTGTATGCTCTGGTGTGAGAGAGGATATAGGTGGGTGATCAGGGTGTGGGTCACCAGGCATCAGGCCCAAATGTGGTCCGAGCGATGTAGGGCAGGTACAGAGAGAATTTTAACTCCCAGATGTGCAGGAGAGTGTAGCTCTGCTGATATTCGTGTTCATAAATCGACTAAATGGCTGCAAAAAATCGTTGGCCACCGATGAGTAATCAGTTGATGGAGAGCTGAGGTAAGACACTTCTGGCCAGTATGGCAGTCAAGCCACGCCCCATATTTAATTTATTTCATTATGGGGTCACTAATATTTTTTTCAGCATTTGGCACTATTTTGCCTTTTGTTATGGGGGCAACACATGTAGTGCACACTTGTGTCATTATTATATATAGCGCCAATTATATTAAACAAGACTATACAAAGAATATGCAATCATTCCCTGCCAATTGGAGCTTACTTTCTAAATTCCCTACCACACAATCACACACACACACTAGGGTCCAGTTTGCCAGAAGCCAATTAGCCTACCATTATATTTTTGGACAGTGGGAAGAAACTGGAACACTTGGAAATGCCACTTATAGACACTAATAGAATAAAATCACATGGAACAAATTGTCATGAAAAATAGCTTCTACTAATTAAAAAGTATTTGAAGACCGCATCTCTCATGACCTGGGGGCTACTCTTTTAATCTGAATAGATACAGTGATGTTTATTTACGCAGCCGTTTACTGTACAAAAATGTATGCTTCAGCTTCTGCTTTAAATGGGTAAAAAGTGGCTTGCGTGTATTATTTCAAATGTTACCTTGCTTTAATACAGATGCCATTTGATGGAATGCTACCTGATCTGCATTGGTGAATTCCTCCCCTTACCCACAGAATGAATTGTGTGGATAGGTTAACCTATGTAGGTTCTGTTTTGCTGAGAAGATGTATTTTTGAATAGTTCTACAGTGTCTACCATTAGCAGTTCTTGTGGGAGTGTACTCCACGGTTTCACTGTTTTAAAAGTAATAAACCTTTATAAAGGTGAAGATCCATTCTCATATCTTCTAACTGCAAGGAGTGACCTCATGTAAGCTGCATAGACCTAACACTTTACAGATTGTCATAGAATTTACTATGTGGACCATTAATATATTTTTACAGTAAACATATGGACGCCATATAGTCTCTCATGTCAATAAATCTAGCTTCAACAGTTTGTCTTCAATATCCCTTTATCTATACCCTCTCTGGTTCAAAGACATCCTTGTTGATGGCAAAATCTAACTGCATATTAATGGTTGGGCCTCACAAGTTATTTATAAAGGGGAAAAACTGTACCTTTCCACACATTTTTGCACCTTTAATAGAAGATAATACCCTGCCTTGGCATTTTATGTTGTGAGAGAGAGTTTTCTTGTGCAGATTTTCTTCACCAGAATTAATATTTGTGCACAATGTTTGACTGAGATCACTCAGTTTACCAAGGATACTGATTCTCAATTTTAACCTTACAATATGTTTTAATATTTTTATCTCATGTACCTATCTCATGGTATAACTGAAATTAAGTCATCATCTGATATTGTAAGCTACAATTATATTGTTTAATCTCATGGCAGTACACAGGAGTGCACCCTCTGGTACTTGCTTTCATCAAAATATCTTTTTACATATATGTAAGAATGTAATGTATATAATAATATTTTATATATTGATAATTATGGATTCCCTTGTTGCACTACTTCATGTAGTAAGAATGTATGTATGTATGTACACAGTTGACAGAAAAACAGAAACACCAATATAAAATTACTTAATAGGACACTGGGCTACAACCTACGGCCAATACAGCCTGTATGTACAGTGGCATAGAGTCTACCATTGTGTGACATTGTGCAGGAGGGATTCAGCACCATTCTTAAGCAACAAAGTCACTCAATTGACATCTGCTTAATGGTAGTGGAGAATGCTCTCCATTGGGTGAACAAATGTGCTCTGTGCATGCGAGCATTGTCATTCTGGAAGACACCACTCCTATTAGCAAAAAATTGATACAACATGGGGTGAACATGGTCACTCAGTGATTAACATTTAATTTGTTTACTATGGAAATGACTGCGCCCACACCATGGGAGGAAAACATACCCTACAAACTATGTAACTACCAGAACTCTTCACTTTTGGAAACAAATACTCAGGTACAGTTCTCTAGGTTAGTGCCTCTTGTCCACGCATCTATTTAGTCGAGAACATAGTAAGGATGATTCATACGACAAATCACTTTCCCCTACTGCTTGCTAGTCCATTGTCTTGGTTCCACTGGACTCACAACTGTGCATTGCCAGATGTGATAAGTGGTTTATACACTAAAACCTGACTATGATAGCATTCTTATCAGACCATTTGCACAGTTTGCATGCTTGTCTTTCGAATGAATGCACGGCTTTCATGATCTTGGAGTTTGTGTTTCCACACATTGTTTCTCTCTGCTAATGTTTTTCCCTCGAAGTTAGATGCAGACACCTCTTTAGACACCATTACTCATGAAAAATTAGCAAGCTGAGGTGTCTTGATCACTTAGCTCCTCTTACGGAACATCTATGGAAATAATGTTCACTTTGCGGCTTGAAGATATGTTCTGTATGAACAAAAAATATACGATTGCAGACATCAGAAGTATTTTTCTTAGTATCAACCCACAAACCATACACATTTTTTGGGGAATATCAATATTTCTGGTTGTCCTAACTACAAAAAGTCTATCTCAGATATATGCTGTTCAGTACGAGTTATTCTCTTAATCCTATAGAATTGGGAATGAGAAGGGAACTTGTTAATATTGGAAGGTGGCTATTGGAAAATTGTTATTACATTTTTTTCATCAGTAAGGTTAATATAGTTTTCTGACAGGCCAATAAATCTGGATCCCCAATATATAAAATAACATGTTATTCATGTTGAAACGATGTGAACCCCATATGCATAGGCAACACGTACTTTCGTTCTATGTCTTTTACTGTGTTTGTTGTGTGTGTGATAAACAGTTGGTAGGATTTATGGAACTGAAACAGTTGGATTGCAAAAGTTTTACAAAGCATAGTGACATCTGTCATGACTCCAAAATAAACCAAAATAAAAAAAATAAAAAGATTTTTAAGAAGTCACATTTTAAATGCAGCAAAAGGTAATTGTTTCATCTTGAAAACTTGCTCATCAGTTTTTTTTTAAATAATTATCATCCTATTTACATAATCATATAATAATTAATTTAATGACTAAGGGCCTGATTCATTAGATCGGATCTGCCGGTTTTTACGGATATGCGAAAATCTTCTCTGCGCATGCCCAGAAAAGGGAGATAAGAAGTACAATCTGTTGTGTAAACTGAGATTTTCTTAAGTTAAGATGAAAATCCTTCTTAACTGCTCATTAAGAAGTTTTCTGACCACTTAAGAAAAAAGGGTTGGGAATGGGAGGAGAATCGGCGGAGATCCGAAATCAGTTAAGAAGAGTAGGCGTTATTTGTACTGACTTAAGAAAAGTAGGTGTTCCGTCCGTATTAGTTTGAAAGTGACCCAAAAAATCTGTGAGTTTTATCTTAACTCCTCGCTGAAATTTAAGGAAGCTCACAGTCATGTTTAAATCCAAACAGCTACAGCAGCAGCACTGATTATCAACAATAAAATGTTCTAAAAAAACTGTTCATTTAAATGCTCACAACAAAATATGCACAACATACATCTTAATACACTTCACTTTTTTTTTTGAAAATTTAATTTAGATTTATCTCAAACATTAAACATTGTGTACATTTGTTTAAAAATCAACGTCTTTTAAATTTCAACCACCATTGTAATAAATCGCACTGTAAGGTGGCTGATGTGTCAAGTTAGTTGTTTATATTTGTTAAAAACAGCTTATATTTGTTAAAAACAGATAACAATACGCTAGTAATAATATAAAAGCATAACAGCTTAAATTATGAAAATTGTATGGACTTTATTATTATTATTATTAATTTTTATTTATAGGGCGCCACTAGGTGTCCTTAGCGCCGCACAGGGACAAACGAGATTACAATACGAGGTGAGACAGCACAGTACAGTAAACAATAATCACAGTAACTCAGTGAGCTCAAAGCACCGCTAGAGGGGCGGAGGAGGGGAGAGGGGAAGGTCCGCCAACGACGGAGTCCAAGAGGGAAGGCACGGATGACAGGGAGACCCCTAGAGGGGAGAGGAGGGAGCGAGAGGGGACGCGGGAAAGAGGGTTCTCAAGGAGGAGGGCTAAGTAGCTGGAGAGCAGAGTTAACAGTGGTGAAGACAGGAGGAGAGAATACCCTGCTCAAAGGAGCGTACAATCTAAGGGGTGGGGTAGACAGACAGAGAGACACGGGGGAGAGATGGAGGAACGGAGCATAAGGATAAGGGGGGAGGAAGAGGCAGAAGAAAAGGTAGGAAGTTAAGTGGGAGACTGGAAGGCTTTAAGAAAAAGGTGGGTTTTTAAAGCCCGTTTGAAACTGGACAGATTAGGGGAGGTTCTGATGGAGGGAGGGAGTTTGTTCCAGTGGAGGGGGGCAGCACGGGCGAAGTCTTGGATACGCGCGTGGGAGGAGGTGATCAGGGGGGAAGAGAGGCGACGGTCATTGGCAGAACGGAGAGGGTGGGATGGAGCATGAATAGAGAGGAGGGTGGAGATGTAGGGTGCAGTGGAGTTGGCGAGGGCCTTGTATGTAAGAGTGAGGAGCTTGAACAGGATTCTGTAGGGGAAGGGGAGCCAGTGAAGGGATTGGTAGAGGGGGGAGACAGAAGAGGAGCGGTGACAAAGGAAGATGAGCCTAGCGGCTGCATTAAGTACAGATCGAAGGGGAGCGAGATGAGAGTGGGGAAGGCCAGTAAGGAGGAGGTTGCAGTAGTCCAAGCGGGAGATGATCAGAAAGTGAATAAGACATTTGGTGGCATCTTGGGAGAGGAAGGGCCGGATACGAGCGATGTTGCGCAGCTGGAAGCGGCAGGATTTAGCAAGAGAGAGAATGTGGGGGCCAAAGGAGAGAGAGTAGTCGAGGATGACACAGAGGCAGCGAAGTTGGGGGACAGGGGAGATAGAGGTGTTGTCGACAGTGATAGAGAGGTCAGAAGGGGGCGAGGTGTGAGGGGGAGGAAAGACTATGAGTTCAGTTTTGGCGAGGTTAAGTTTGAGGAATCAAGAGGACATCCAGAAGGAGATGGCAGAGAGGCAGGCGGACACCCTAGAGAGGAGAGAGGGAGAGAGATCAGGAGAGGAGAGGTAAAGTTGAGTGTCATCAGCGTAGAGGTGGTACTTAAACCAATGGACTTAAACCAATCGTACGCTTACGTAAAGGACACATCGGAAATCCACACAAACATGGGAAGGATATATAAACTCCAGAGAGATAATGGCATTCGTGAGGATTCAAACCCAGATTTCCACTGTTAAAAGGTGGATTGTCTAACCACTACACCAGTGGATTCCAAACTTTTTCATTTCAAGGCATCCTTAGGGTCTCCAAAATTTTTTCAAGGCACCCCTAAGCCAAAATAATTACCAATTAGTCCCCTGCCTTGCTTACAACTGGCCCTGGCCGAGGCACCCCTGTGAGATCTCCAAGGCACCCCAGGGAGCCTATGTGCACAGTTTGGGAACCACTGCACTACACCAAACGTGCAAGTGGAAACAATATGTGCATGAAATAGACTAGAAGGAAAAGCTGAGCATCAACGTCTCTCATTACAAACAGTTTCACTTTAATAATTTTAATTAATGTAACAATCAATCAATTATATTATTATCAATTCTACAAAGAAATATTGGAGCCCTAAATCCTTGGTAGATGCACAGTTTACATTTTTGGATATGGAAATTCCCAACACATCACATGCATTACTGCCAACATGAAGGTTTAAGGATAAGCAATAAAGAATTACACACACACATCCAATCCCTTGCTTAAGCCTGTCGCTTTCAACTGCGCAACATTGCCCGCATCCGACCCTTCCTCTCACAAGACGCCACCAAAACTATCATCCATGCACTCATCATCTCCCGCCTTGACTACTGCAACCTTCTACTCACTGGCCTCCCCCTCTCTCATCTTGCCCCCCTCCAATCTGTACTCAATGCGGCTGCTAGACTCATCTTTCTCTCACGCCGCTCCTCCTCTGCCTCCCCTCTCTACCATGCCTTACACTGGCTCCCTTTCCCCTACAGAATCCTCTTTAAACTCCTTACTACCACTTACAAAGCTCTCTCCCAGTCTACTGCCCCCTACATCTCTAACCTCCTCACCATCCACACTCCTGCCCGCTCCCTGTGCTCGGCAAACGACCGTCGCCTCTCCTCCACTCTAATTACCTCTTCCCACTCCAGAATCCAAGACTTGTCCCGAGCTGCCCCCCTGCACTAGAATGACCTCCCTCGCTCCATCCGTCTCGCACCCAATCTATGCTCCTTCAAACGGGCACTCAAAACTCACCTGTTCCTGATAGCCTTCCAACCATCCACTTAACCCCTCATCTACTTCTCTAGTTCTCTAGTTCTCTAGTTCATCTAGTTCTCCCCCCTCTCCCCTGCCCCTTTTTCTCCCTTGTATCACTGCCTCCCTTCGTGCCTTTTTATCCACCTTCCCTTAGGATGTAAGCTCGCATGAGCAGGGCCCTTCTCCTTCCCTGTCTCCATACCGAATCTTCTGCTCCATATTTACTCCATATGTCTGGCCGGAGTTTCTTAAGCATTGGTACTCTGTGTTTATTGTTCTGTAATGTTTCACCCTGTATGGTCTACTGTTTGTACTATGTAAGGCGCTGCGGAAACCTTGTGGCGCCCAACAAATAAATGATAATAATAATAATAATAATTCTCTTGTTCTCCATCACAAAAAATGTGTCATAGGAAATTTAAAAATGTAAATAAAAGTGGATGCGGATGTAACGGCTAATAATTCGCAATCATAAATATGTACGATACTCTAAAACCAAATACTAGCGTACTCTTCTATAAGTGACACATTGAAGTAAGTGCACAGTAACATGGGGATATACAAAGTCAACACAGATACAGGAATGATTCTGGATTTGAACTCATGACTCTGCTATTGGCAGTTTATTTCTCTAACCAGTAAGGCATACTTCAAATTGAAACAAACATACAATACAACACAGGCATGCTAAAGTGTTAATGACCATAATTAAATGAACAGTTGCACACACCTTCTTGATAACAGACATAAAGGATCATATTTTGTTTTACAAAAATTAAATTAAGAAAGTCTATGCTAATGCATATCACAATAATTCGCAATCAGAAATAAATGCAAACATTTTTAAATCAGTATAAAAGAAAACAACAGATTTTCATAACCAGCTTTGCGCAGACCCAGCATCAGATCTCATCAACTGATACCTCAGTGGGTATATACACCTGCATATACTTGTCTCATTACAATCCACTATAAAAGACTGCTTCATGCACACTTGATGTTGGTTAGGGTTCTATAGTGTGCTTTTCTGCTGTGGATTTGTATAGTGGTCTTTTATTTGTATTGAGAGTTATGTTTTAGTTTACTCTTTTATAGACACTTTAAATGTTTGTGTTAGTAAGATATTTTATGTTACACAATAACAGTGCATCTCTATTTTCATACGTAATCAGCATTTTAATGTGGGTGTTTGTCTTCTAAATTTAAACCTAATTTTTGTTGGGTTTTTTTGGGGGCGGGGGGTGTTGTGAAGCTTTTCAATATAATATCTATTAATATAATTCTTATGTGGTTTTTGAAATTTTCCATGTTGCATGTTTATCTAACATATCCCCAGCCCTCCAGAAACTGGAGGCAGGACATTTTAGGTTCAACATTGATTTGCAAGGTAGAATTTTTTTCAAATATGGTTTATATCACACTTTTTGAATTCTCTGACATCATAAACAAACAGTTGTATTGTCATGAAAGTAAAGGCCTGTTTCAATTTTTATAAACAAATACAAATGCAGGCACCAGATAGTTTAGACTTAAACAAAAGTGTACCTTTGAATTCTGCAAAATTTAAATTGTGCTGTAAGGCCAGCCTCTGCTCCTGCTGAGATTATCATATGTGACTTTTATAACCATAGCAAAAATAATTATGAAGCTTGATTGGTAGAGTTTTGTTTAAAATAGACCAAACTAAAGACAAGGATGCCTCCTTGCCAAATGTTGTCTGGGATGGGATAAAAATATTTTTACATGCAAGAGGTGTTTTTTTGGTCTTATTTCCTGGCATGACAATGAGCTTATCATGGGTATGAGTTGGTACCACTAGTAGCTGCCTTAGTTGGACAGAGGTTGTCATCCTCCTCATTATCTTGTTAAAGTACAACACATTCATTTTCTGATCCACGATTATAGCCCTCAACCTGTTGCACATTAGCAAGTTCCAAAGTAGTATCCTCAATGTCTAAGTCTAAATCATTACTACTCATCCTCATATTTCAAAATGGTTGAACAACAGCAGCAGAACCACTACTAGCAAAAAGTGGACATGGTCGGAGATTTTTCTTGTGGGTATATATAATTTTAACTATTTTAATTTTTTTAGAAAAATTGACACATTCGTCAGCATCAGTAACCTTTCCCCTAATCCTTACATCAAGAGCTGATGTTTTCTTTGAGATTCACAAACAGTGTTTGGATTTTGAATACACTTTATTAAACTTTCTTCCCACTGTTAGGAGCTGCTGCAGCACTGTCTCCTCCGTAGGTTTGTGTCCCGGAAGTAAAGTCTTGGCTGTTGTTATGACATATGGGACTTTACTACCGGGACACGAACCACTGGAGGAGACAGCGATGCAGCAGCTCCTGTCATGACGGCCAGGACTTTACTTCCGGTTCCTTCATCCCAGCCTTCAGCTAGGCAACGGTCGGGACGCTTATTCATTCATTCTGCGCTGCATCACGGCAGGTTTGCACATCCGGGCGCATGTACATCAGGCCCTCATTTATTAAGCAGCCTCCTGGGATTAATTATTGCACATGAACTTCTTGTTTCCTGGTTGGCTAGTTTGACTATTTAAGGCAGGAAGGGCTTAGCCTCTTTGCCGGTTAAAGCTGCACGTTTTGCTGACCAGCTTTGTTCCTGTGGATTCTTTGCATTACTGACCTGACTTCTGTAGTGATCTTTGAGTTATTTGTAGACCCTACTTGATTGCTGATTGTCTCTGACCTCTGCTGGTCTTTTGATTACTCATGTTTGCAACCTGCCCCAATCTCTGGCCTGTTGGATTCGGACCCACAACCTTTGGACTATCTTTGATATCTACCTCCTGTTCTCTGGTTAGCCTCCATCTTGCGCTACAGTTACTCTTGATAAATGTTTACTACTCTAAAGTGAAGCTCTGGGGTGCCGCCAAACATAATCGGTTCTATGGGAAAAAGCGGTTGCTATAGGGGTAGACCTCTAACCTAATACTATTCTAAAAGTTTTTCTAAGTAGTGGTCAGCATAGCACCCACACACCCTTTTTCCTAGTAGAGGTTAAAAAAACTACCACTGCTACCTCTACAGGTACTGGGATGCTCCTGATCTGTAGCTTGATTCATGATTGACATGAGAAGTAAAGCTACTTGAAGTTCTAACTACTTGTAGTTGCCAGCACACCAGGTGAATGCCCAATGAGATAGGAAAATGAAGGAATGTTTCCTTACAAGTGTTCTGATACTGCTCCACATTATCAAAGTCAAAAAGCACCCTGTTATTTGGCAACTTAATAGTAAATATGTCAGTGATTCTGCCCCTCACACAATTGCCAGCACAAACACTTGGATTTTATAAGCAAGAAATATTTTTTTGGTGTGTCAATCAGCACCCTGTTTTTTGGCAGCTAAATAGTTCGGATATCAGTGATACTGCCCTTCACACAGTTTTGTTGAGTTCAGAATTCGAAGTGAGCGTGTATATGGTGGCATGCCATAGCGCCACTTCTTCTACTGCCTTCATTGTAAAACTATCAAATTTCATTCACTTACATTCCTAGTAAATTTTTCGTACCACCACTTCTAAATCTACACTTTTACCACTGGTCATTGAGATTGAAACACTTCATATTTTAAGAGCAAGAAATATTTTTACTTAATGGAGGTGTGCTTTTCTGTCGTTTAAAAAGATGTTAAAAGTCATAGACTAGCAGAGGTGATAGTTATCCAATCAGTTGTGGTTGGGTAATCCATGGCTGGGGATATCTTTCTTGACATGATAATACAGATTATTTCAAAGTGTTCTAAACTTAAATTTAACCTCTTCAGGGACAAATGTATAATTTTAGAGATATGTAATACAAAAACATTTTTTAAATATATTTTATTGAAAATATAATACATTTCAAGTTAAGATTTTTTTTTATATATATATATATATAAGCGGCAAAAAGCAAATGTGTATGTTGGTCTTTAGTGGTTGTTAAGTATGAAATGATTCCATACATTCTGGACACACTGAATCTTTGCATTTTCTACAAATGTAATGAATGCATCTGGTACAGTTTTTGTTGTGGCATTGTGGAGAATTTTTAAGATTTTTTTTTTTGTTGGATAATGTCCAACTCCATCCAATCTTATTTCAGGCACAAACTTCTGCCAACTTTTTGCATTTTTTGGTAGTGTTTCTATGTTAATGTTAAAAGGCCTTCCACTATTTTTGGTGTTTTCACCCATTTGAATTAATGTTGCTACAATTCCTGCTTCGAATTCTAGTAATCTCATGTTTGAAATCTATTTTTGAAAAGGATCCATGCATTTACTATGGAAACATTAAGAAAATGGCAGGCAATCCTATGGTAACATTTTTGATATTTGATTAAATGTAGGTAGTTAGAAATCATCCTAGCATACATATCTACTTCCCCCATAAACTTGTTATATTTGTTGACAGCATTTTCTGTAGATGTGGTTGCTGAAATTGATCCTTTACCACATATCGCTAAAGTTTTAGAGATGATGAGCTTGGTGTCAGTATCTTTAGCACTGTTTCATATAATGGTACTCTGACAGGATGGACCTCGTATGCCACCCTGTAGTGTTGCTGGGGACCGGCTGGGCTTGCCTTACCACTATCCTCTTTCTTTATCCCAACTTTGCCCTTCTAAACACAGTAAGAGGGTCTCTGCTGCCACCACTAGGCTCCTTCAACAGCACCTAGAACCGCTTCCATCTAGGTAAATCTTGCTGCTAGTGCACCCCCTTGCTGGGCACCTGGGTTGGTACACCTGACCTCTTTCTTTAGATCAGGGTTGCTGTGGATGTTTCCCCCTGGCCTCTTACGATAGCCAGAGCTGCAGGGTAGCTGGGAGAGCATGGTTATTAGATTATTATTATATGAGTGCTAACCTCAGATAGCCAGATAATAGATGAGATTTGTCTAATCTGTAGGTCACAGGAATTACAGCAGGTAAGTAGGCATCAAAGCAGTATATTGAAGCAGTGATGATTTATAAGCTCAAGTAGACCTTACAAGGACTGTTACATGCTATTTTGAGGTACTAACAATCTTCCACAAGTTACAGATGCAATGATACAAAACATGGTCAAACAATGCTCTTTTTGTACAGTTTTTGACTCATATATTGGTAGGGGATAAACCAGCCCCCTTTTCCAACCAGTCACCAAAAAGTCAGAGACAGCACATTCAAAGATTAACTATCTATTATTTCCTAAATCACTTGCTGTTTGCCTTATTCAGACAAGTTCTAAGATTCAGGATGAAAAAGCACACAGGAAAGAAAGGTAACAGCCCTATGCTGTGTATTCAGGCTAAACACGTGTTGGTCACTCACATGAACAGAATTAATTTACTCAAACAGTTGCAGAAACAAATTTCCTCCAAAATCTCATAATAAATCAATACATTGCCATTATGAAAATAAATGCATTTACACACCACAGCACTCATAGATTTTATATATATATATATATATATATATATATATATATATACACATTAATAAACATTCCATTTAATACATTTATACATCCCCTAGTAGGATGTAAAACCCCCTACTGGGGTTTAATCCCTCTGGCGTCAGGTATCAACCCTCCTGGAACCGGAGCGCATTTCAAGATAGACCCAGCCATTGTCCCCCCCCAGTCCATGCAGGCCATCAGCGGGCCATTTTCCAATGATTTGGCTCCTGGTCCCGCAGCCTTTTGGGGTTACCGGGGGGTGACCCAGGGGGATCCGGGTCTTCCTGTCGAGACATTCCATTTGCATTGCTATGGGCCTTCCCTTGCTTTTGGACAACATAAAATTCATAAACCTGAAGTGCAATGCTCCACCACAACAGTCTGCCATTCTCCGCTGAGGTGTGTTGTAACCACTTTAATGGGTTATGGTCAGTCACCACTGTGAAATGTTGTCCATACAGTACTTGTGTTTGGGACAAAATGTCTGTAGTACCCTACGGTCCCTAACAAGGCCAGTACTGTCTTTGGGTTGTTGGTAGTGGCGAGTCTCGGATTGCCTCTACGTTAGCTGGTTCTGGCTTAATCCTACCACTCCCCACACAATGCCCCAGTTACTGTACCTCTGACATCCCCATTTGACATTTGTCTGCCCTGATGGTCAAACCTGCCCACTGAATTTTCTCCAACACCTGCTCTACATGGTTCAGATCATCCTTCCAGGACTTAATAAAAATGGCAATGTCATCCAAGTAAGCCTGAGGAAAGCTTTGACATCCTTCGAGCAGGTAATCAACCACTCGCTGGAAAGTGGCTGGCGTGTTCTTCATCCCAAATGGCATGGAGTTAAACTCAAACAGGCCAAATGGGGTAATGACCACTGACCGATCCTAAGCCTCTGTAGTCAGTTGTATCTGCCAATACCCCTTACTCAAAGGTTGAAATAGGCTTTCCTCCAGCTAACTCATCTAACAGAGCGTCAATTTGGAGCAGGGGATAGGCCTCAGATAGGTTCACCTCTTTGATCTACGGTAATCTGTGATTTAAGAATAAATCACATGACCTTTTAAAAAACAGCGATGTTACTCATACCTATCTTGTCTTTGAGAAACGAAATGAGTCAGATGGTGAGGATTAAGAGGAGATTGTCATCTGATGTCGTAATATCATCACTATCTTCATAGAGCTCTTTCAGGCTTTCCTATCTGCAGTAGCCAGCAACAGACTATTGGGATTTATTACCAGCATTCTTGTTCAAGCAACTCATTCAGCGTATGCAATACCTCTTATGTAGCTTTCCTGTGGGAGGACAACAATGAATCCTCTGCATTACGGGTGTGAAGCCTAATCGGACCAGCCCGAACACAGAGTGGCATTTCACACTGTTCATCATGCAATGATTTGTGCCTATTACGGTATGACAAGATTTGTTTTCTTATCTCACTAAGCTATTTGTGAGTCTACGGGTGCAAAGCCTATTTTGATTGACCCAAACATAGAGTGATATTTAATGCTACTCATCACTCAATGACTTGTGTCCTTTACGGTATGATAAGATCCGTTTTCTATCCTTCTGAGCTATTTGTGATGTTTTGAATACCGATACACCACTATCCCAGGACATATAATATCTACTACTGATGAGAGTCATTCATGTACATTACTCAACAATAAGCATTATTATTATTGCTCTAAACATCACTTACAAGTTTTTTTTTTATGGTGACAGACACCAATCAGCTTCTGCTGATGATTCCCCTATACTACAGGTTTTAAACCGAATTGGACATTCTCAATGCCAAGTGATTATTTATGCTGCTCTTCATAAAATTCCTATCTATCAGGATACCAATTGTAGCACATAACATTTGATTTCACATTTGTAATTGATTTTGGATTCCAGGTTCCAATGGTCAATACCATTCTGTCTCATATTTTTGGATACTATTGCAATATATTTAGTTGATTTCACAGTTTGTCACGTTTATATATGCCCATTATACATCATTTGTGATTTATTATTTTTTATTTATGACTGGTCTTTTTTGGTGTCATTTGTTGTTTATTTCTCTGAATGATTTATGTTTTCATTTAATTTATATTAAAATTGGATATGCCATTTTCAATCAGCAGTTAGTAGTTTATATATTATATATTTTAATTAGCGCTGTCAGTTGCTTTTCTCTCACCTACCATTTTGCCTAAGAACACAGCCATTAATAAACAATGGTACCAAAACATCCTCCAAGAGCAACTTCTCCCAACCATCCAAGAACAGTTTGGTGACGAACAATGCCTTTTGCAGCATGATGGAGCACCTTGCCATAAGGCAAAAGTGATAACTAGGTGGCTCTGGGATTAAAACATCGAAATTTTGGATCCATGGCCAGGAAACTCACCAGACCTTAATCCCATTGAGAACTTGTGGTCAATTCTCAAGAGGCAGGTGGACAAACAAAAATCTACAAATTCTGACAAACTCCAAGCATTGATTAGGCAACAATGGGCAGCCATCAGTCAGTATGTGGCCCAGAAGTTGATTAAGAGCAAAAAACTTTTGCCCATGACTGTACTAGAAAGAAAACAAATATGAAACAGGTTGTTTTAACTATATGTGTCACACACAGTGTAGGCAGTCATTATTTGGATGTCTCCACCTCCACTGTGCCCATTGATCAGCTATGCTGATATACCAGTAGCAATGCTAATTACAATGCCAGCGTGGGTAGGTGTCCTATTATAGCAGAGGAAGCAATAATTTGGGTTCTGTTCTCCCTTAACCCACTCAAAGGCCCCCATGGTCAACACAACAGACTCAGAGTGGCCTGTGGTGTCGCCTGCAGGACCATGGTGCCTAATGTTTGGACTCTGGAGAAGAGCAGGAGTGAAGGCTTCTCTCTGAAGTGTTGTGCACCATGACACAAATTGTGACATCACTTTGACTGGATGCCACTTCCCCATCTCCTCAAGGTCTCGCTGTACATAAATCAACAGCCTGGTGCTGGAGACAACATTTTTTCCACTGTCTATTAAAAATACAGCATTTTTTTATTTATTGTAGTATCACTGATGATTATAAGAATTAGTTCAAATGTACTATAGAAAATATAATAATATGATGGTTTAATTAGTTAAGGGTCTCCTAAATCTTGCAGCTGGTGACTTTGTTGATTCCTCTAGTAGTTTTAAGGACAGATGCTACAAGTAAACAATAAAACTGTCAAAGTGCGGGGTATAGGTAAAGTAGTACCTGTTTTTATTCCATTGCACCTTTCTAATTAGGTGCACCCTTCACATAAGTCACACTGATAAACAGGTGCATTGTTAGGGAATCCTTGTACCCTTTGCTTTGACCCTCCCCCTTTTGGTGTGTTTGGAAATCAAGCATTTAGAAAATCCTTATAAAAATCTTGCGTTTGCTACATTTGCTTGCATTTCTACCGGATCTTTTGCTAAAGTTGAAAACACAAAAAATGCCATTTCTCAGGGTTAAATGTCTGTTTGTGTTACTACTCCACCTTACATAAATGCTTATAGGGCATGGGCATACATCAATTCCTTAGACTAGTAATACTACTGTAGTAATGTTGATCAGCTTAAATAGCATAATAATATTTGCAAGTCATATCTTTAATTTTAAATAGATAAGTAAAGTTAAAACTGTTTAAAAAGCATGGCAGAACCATCCAGATCAAGCCAGGGCCAGTGCTAGGGTCCTTGGCGCCCTAGGCACAATTTCAAAATCGCCCCCCCCCCAACCCTGGCGCAATATCAAAACCCGCCCCCCGCCCAAGGCATAATTTCAAAATCCGCGGCCCCCCCCCGTCTTTCCTTACCTTAAACTTGGCTCCATAAGGCTGCTCCTCTTTGCCGGGTCCCGTCCCTCACTGACACTGTCGGGCCGTGATGATGATCACACCTGACAGTCAGTGAAAGGAGGGGAAGTGGAGGAAACGGAGGCACTCTGCGCCCCATCAGCTGTTGGAGGGAAGGGCGTCGGCGATCCATAGCCCCTCCCCCTCCCTGTGGATCTATCTGAAGCTGTGTGGCGGCCGCGGAAGGTATGTGCTCAGCGGTCGCCGCACAGTATTAAAGTACAATACACTCTGCATTTTTCTTCTGTGGCGCTCACCAGAGCCCGGCGCCCTAGGCAACTGCCTAACGTTGCCTAATGGGAGCGCCTGGCCTGGATCAAGCATAACTTTGTCATCAGTAGGCCAGTCTAACATATAGGATATTCCATGTTCAGTATCTAACAACCAAATTGTAACCCTGGTGAAAAGTTTGTATGCAAAACTATGCTTTTAATTTTTCACTTGACAGTATTAACAACAACATGAACATCATTCTATAAGTGGTGCCTTCTCCAATGTGGCTAGAGATAGATATTGCATTTGAAGTAGTTATTGCGATTATGCACAAATGGTGATTTCCCTGTTGGCTAAATTTTCAATGTAGACTTAGACAAGTCATAGGGGGAATTCAATACTCTGTGATGTGCCGTGAAGTGTCTCTGTAATAGCTGTGAAGGCACTCCGCAGCAATGCATCATAAAGGTGCACAAGAAAATCTGTAATGTTTGGGTACCGTAGTACTCGAAAATTAGCACAGCTGGAGATCACAGTAATGTTCGGTGTCTCATCATGAGGAATTAAATCCCCCCCCATACTGTTGTTGTTATTATCCTGTGTACAATACAACAACTGATTCCTTGTTCCCCTTGTGTGTCCATCTGTTCTCATTTACAAAAAAACTGAACTTAGCCATCAGTATTCTATCAGATTTAAGTTAGGCGGGGGGTGGACAAAAGCATCCTGGGCCTTTTATGGATAAGTAAGGCAGTGCTTGACCCCTGACACAGGGTACATGCAGTGGGACAGCAGAATGAAGGATCGAGCATATACATTATTATTTGTCTGTTGCATCCTGCCATCTCATTGCTTTTCCAAATACATTTGGTGTACGTAGCAATATACATAGAATATTTTTTTTTTAAATTATTCACATCAGTCCCTGTCCCAGGGTCTGATGGACAATCATCTACTTTGGTAGCTCTTTCCAGATGTTATACATGTAATATAAATAGAGCTGTTCTGGTGAACCTTTAAATTTTAGAACCAAATTTTATTTTTGTTATTATTATTTTTCTTTTATTTTTATTTATTTTTTTTAAATTATTTTTTATTTTTTTATTTTCTTTATTTGTATTTTATTTTATTTTATTTCTATCAAAATCTATCAAAAGTTTCTATCAACAATTTGGACCTTTTTTATATAGGTGGCGAAGAGCAGGGCAGCCGTCTAAAACCAACATAAACCAATAAGGTGGAAGATCGTCTCCTTTCCACAACCCAGGTAAAAACCTTATCTATTGGCCGGTAGACTATAAATTAACTCAATACCCTCTGGATTCAAACTGGTTAAACCCTTTCAAGGCAAAACCTGATACTCCTTACTAGAGCATCAACGAGTCTGATAACGACGAGGGAACCAAGGCTACATCGCCAACACTTAAGTACCGTATGTTTAACAGCCATCTGACTGCCATGCTCTCCCACCACAGCCATGTGTTCTATGGACCGAGCGGCCCGCCACCTAAAGAAAAAACTAACCCCTTCAACTCCGAAAAAATACTCTCTATAAACAAAACCGTTCCTTCTGCCGACAAATGAACCCCATCCGCTCTAAACAGATGCCTCTTGTCCACCGTTAACCCGGGATGACTAATAACTACCCCTTGCATGCTTTTAACATTCTGCCTCGCATATCCATTTATCTTTTTAACCACCCTTATCAATGTGGCCGGGGGAATAGATGACCTCCAGGACAAACGAGGTATTATGTCCGACCAACAAACCTTCATTGTAGGCCATCAGGCATGTATTTCCGCAAGACCTTCACGAATGTCTATGATTAGATCCAGGGATTTACCCCTACCCACGTCATTACCTCCCAGATGAATCACCACTATATTGGGGGTACCGTGATCCTCCATTTCTTTACACAACGTGGGAATCAACTCCGCCCATACCATGCCCCTTTTGCCCAACCACCTGATGTCAACTGGGTGCTTGAAACCGAACCGCCTATCCGCTAATCTGTGTTTCGCTGCCCAAAAAATAAACGAATGCCCCACGACCCATATTCGCGTCATCATCACCGTGGAACCTAGGACAAATTAAAAAGTCTCATCAGATCATACCCATATCTAAGAACCATAATAGCTACCAACAAAACGTGTTCTAATCTGCTGTCCACTTGCTGGAAATAGCCCTTCCCTACTAGAGGGGCCACCCCCATTCAAGTGAAGTATTTGCCACGGAAAAAAAATCTCTTTCATTAGCTACACATTTATACCCCATATGAGGGCCACCTGTTCAAATTTGTATTAATTTTATTTTTCTTTATTTTTATTTTATTTCTCAAAACTAATTTATTCTAATTCTTAAACAAAATGAAAAGGAAAATTGGTAACCCACATGAAGGTAAAAACCCCTTATAACCCTGGGAGGCACACACACTAATCAGGCCTTGCCAAGGAAACAAGGGGAGAAAATCCCTTCACACCTCCGTTCAACACAGCGAGCAGCATAGCCCTGAGTCACCAAGTGATAGAGGAGAAAAAGATAAGATGAAAGCGATAGAGAATACTGAAAGACTTGAGGAGATGCAAGACTGCGTAATGAGAGCCCTTTTAAGGCTCATTGTAAGGCCGGATGTATTTCTTATAGGCCTGCGACTTCCATCTCCCTAGCGCTTGAATCTCGGGGACAGATGCACCTCCAACTGCCGCGGCAGTGGCAGCCCCTATCCTGAAAGAATGGGTACCATAGTCTACAGGATTCAGACCTATTTCCCCTAGAGCCCGTTTCAACAAGGCGTTAAACTGAAATTTAGTTAAAGGGGTCCTATCCATATGAGTTAACCACACACCCTCCCCCGTGGGCCGGAGACTAGCAAATTTATTGGCCAACATGACTGGGCATATAGATGCTCCCTGCCGCTCTGTAATTGCTAACCAATGACCTCGGCCTAACTGATCTGTTTTTGACTTAACTATCTTACAGCGAATCACACTAGGTTGTAAAATCACATTTCTAGACAGCAAAGCCCCCCCTATGTCATTCTTAGATCTGGCTACTAGCTCGCTAATTCTGAAAGCACCATGATACGCTACTGAGAAAGCTAACCCAAACAGCAAAGCCTCATAATCATCCATAGCTAGATTCTGCAAAACCTTGATCAACCTAGCTAAAATTTGGCCGTCAATAGGCCGGCGAGTGTCATTCTTCATCGGCTATATTCTAGACCAACCCTTCAAAGCCTTTGATATAATAAATGACTTTGTGGGATCCTGTGTACCATTTAGTCTAGCCATGAATGAGATACCGGCTAACAGAGACCCCATTCTCGATTTAGACACCCCTTCGTTATACTGATTCCACATAAAGCCCGTAATAGAGGGAATCTGACCTGAAATGCTGCTGTTGAAAGATGCCTGGTAACCCAACCAACGTTCCCATGCCCCTTGATAACACCTTCTAGTTGCAGGAGCCAAGGACGCCTCCGCTAGCCACCTTATCCCTATCGTATCATCTGGCAAACACAAGGGGGACACTGTAAGCCGGTTACACGGGCATGTGGGGCCAGAGACCTAAAACGTTGCCAGTCAAAGCGAGAAAGAGAGTCTGCTATCTGGTTATCCATGCCAGGAACGTGTCGTGCACGAAAACTACTATCAAACTCTAGGCATCTCAACACCAAAACTCGCAACAAGTTGATCGCCGGGCGTGATGAAGCGCTCTGCTTGTTAATAGCCTGGACCACACCCAGGTTGTCACACCAAAATACCACACTCTTACCGCGCAACCGATCAGACCACAACTCTAACGCCACGACTATGGGGAACAACTCTAACGCTAACAAGTTCCGGACCAACCCCTCAGCCTCCCATGACTGCGGCCAAGGCGCAGCGCACCACTCTCCCTGGAAAAAAGCACCAAAACCTTTCGAGCCTGATGCATCTGTATGTAAGTCCAAAGATGTACTGGATACTGAGGGTGCTGGCCATACTCGTATACCGTTGAAAACTGCCAGAAACCGTCTCCATACAACCAAATCCTCCCTAATTTCTTCTGACGTACTTGGGAATGGGGACTGCGGAAACCCGACGTTGCTAGTTGCAATTTCCTACAAAATAGGTATCACTCGGCAAGCAAAATTGAAGGAGCCTAACAGAGATTGAACTTTCCGTAAGGAGCAGGACGGGGCCGACATAATTTCTTCAATCAGGGACTGTAATTTAACAACTTTATCAGAGGGTAAACAACAACAACCTTCTATTGTGTCAATTTCTATGCCTAAAAAAGCCAAGCATGTGGCTGGGCCCTCTGTTTTGTCTGCAGCTACTGGTACGCCCATCACCCGGAATAGCGCTTGCGCCGCATACAAAATGTCCTTACAACAAGGGGAATTGGCTGGGCCTACAAACAAGAAGTCATCCAGGTAATGCGCTATGCTGCGGTGTCCCGTCCCCGCCCCGACACACCAGTGGAGGAAGGAGCTGAAAGCCTCAAAATGCGCATGAAACCGAACAACCCATTGGCAGGCATCGATCCACATAGTACTCATTCCGATTTTTAAACCCCATAAATTTAAAGGACTCGGGATGCAAAGGGAGGAGGCAAAAAGCGGATTCTATGTCCAATTTAGCCATCATCGCTCCCTTGCCAAACTCCCTAACTATGGTTAACGCATCATCAAAGGACTGGTACACCACTGAGCTGAGTGTAGGGTCAATCGCATCATTAACCGAGTTGCCTGCTGGGTGAGACAAATGCTGAATTAATCTAAATTTCCCCGGGGTCTTTTTTGGTACTATCCCGACCAGGGAAATGACTAGATCCTGAATGGGGGGGGATGAAAAAGGGCCCACCATGCGTCCCAGGCCTATCCCCTTACCAACCTTCTCTGCCAGAATGTCAGGATGTAAATACGCGGAACGAAGGTTCCTGGCGGCGGTCCCCGCCACCCCACTGTCAATGGGGAGGCGGAAACCGAGGCGAAAACCTCTCTAAGGAAAGAGGCCTGGGCCGCATCCGGGTAAAGCGCCAGCCACCTACAAAGGATTGGGAATATGATGGGAGAATCCGCCTTAGATAGCACCCCCTGCCCCTCCCCGTCCCCTACCGACGCCAACGGTGCCCCTAGGGCAGTCTTTGAGGGGATGGTTTCCTCTACAATTGGAGCAGGCGTGTCTGTATCGGCATGCCTCCCCCCTCCCACATGAGGAGTTATTAAAGGCAAAGCACCGATTCCTTGAGGACAGGGGAGCACCACATCTCCCCCCATACTGAAACCTAGTTAGCTGCGGAGGGCCGTACCCCATGTGCACCCCTCCCATTTGGGCTCTATTTAATCTCATCCAGATTTCCACATCCTTATAGGCCAGGGGCATATAACGTTGGCCATGCCCCTTCTCCCGGAAAAGCTTATCATACAACCTCCAGGTACCAGGGCGTTCATAACTATGCATTTCGTTAATCAAATGGAGATATTTCCAAACGTCTATAATTGCATCTGGTCTCGTTTTCCAAATAACAAGCCGAAAAAACACAATACCCCGTTAGCCAGTTAGAAAAATTTCTATACGCATCTTCTCCAACTCCCCCTCTAGCACACGCAGCCGCCAACTCTTTCTGTGTATCTGCTGTCAGTTCAAATATGTCAACGTAATAACCCCTCTTTATCTTATGTCTCATGCTGCGTCTAATCCCTATTGACAATGCCGTGTTCTCACATTTCACTAACGGGCCTCCTGTCGATGCGGGGGGCGTAGTGTCTAAACCATCCCTGCTCTTCCTCTTAGCTCCCCCAAAGTGTGTGTTTAGAATTTTAATTAGCTTTCGCTGACCCTGCCTAGGGGAAGATGAACATGACTCCGCACTGGTGGTAGAAATGCTAGAATCAGACAGGTATGTATTGCAAACAGTGGAACCTTCATACTCACCACCCGTTCCCTGCGCCTCCTGTAGCCCTGCTCCTGGTCTGCCCTCGTCCTCCGCGCTGCACTGCTGCGACCCTTGCTGTACTGCCAGCCGCTCCGCCTCCTCTTCCTGCTGCAGCCGAGACGCTGTCCCGTCCATGTCCGTCTGAACTGCCGTTGAGGACGACTGCACCTGAGAAACTGGATGAGAGGATACGTTAGCATGTGGTGCGGACCGATTACACACAAGCAAGGGTGGTGCGCCCAGGAGGCGACCCTGAAAACCTGGTAGAGGGGGGGCCCCCTGCCTCCTAGCACCCTGTTGGTAAAACCCGGGGGGGTTCGGGTCCATGCCAGAACCGGAGGAAATATTATCAAAGGAAGGCCTAGGGAAAGAATGCCGGTATTGACCCGACAACGAAGGGTAAGGGGCCGACCAACTATCGCCTACTTCTACCACCGGTACATAACCCCTAGGGGGGTAAGGTAATGACCAAGGTCGGGGGGAGCTGTCTGACATGTGCTGACTGGAGGGATACGGCTGGAACCGCCAGCTCTCAGCTGAATTGTAGGAGACCTGAGGACGGATGGTTTGAGAATATGTAGCCAAAGGCCGCTGGTGGGCTGACACCATGCCCCTAGTCGCCCGCTCCGGAGCCCGCGCTCTCCTCGGACGGCTCGGGGCAGACCCGCGAGATAACCTCGAGGCCCCCGAGTCACATGCTCTCTGCCCACCACGCTGCCCCGCCCCTCGCCCGGACCTGCCGGACGGCCCGGGAACTGGAGATGGAGCTCGGGGGGGGGGGGGAGGGGAGCGGAAACAAAGGGGGCATCCAGAGGGGAATCAGCGGCGACTGCCGCGCGGTGAGGGGGGGGGGGCGGAGAAAACCTGGCTGGGATGGACCGGGAACGTCTGGGCCGGGAGTCAGACATGTTGAAAAGAAAAGGGTACAGGGGGGGTTAGACAAAATGGAAAAGAGGGAAGAGAATATAAGCAGCAGAAGGAGAATAAAGGGAGTGGATACTGAAGGAGGGAGAAAACACAAGAAAAAGAAACAGCACACAGACAATTTGCAATAAAAGTGATACTAAGCCTGCTGCTGCTCTCTATCCGGATCCAGGAAACAGAAAGCTCTCTCCTCCTCCGCTGCTGGATATATTCTTTCCACGACCACTCCTACCTCATCCCAATTGGCTGATTCAATTACAGACTTAACCCATTAATGGTAAGTAACATTGTCAGCTCACAACACTGAGTTCAATTCCCGACCATGGTTTTATCTGTGAGGAGTTTGTATGTTCTCCCAGTGTTTGCGTGGTTTTCCTCACACACTCCAAAAATATACTGGTAAGTTAATTGGTTGATAACAAATTGACCCTAGTGTGTATGTTAGGGAATTTAGACTGTAATCCCCAATGGGGCAGGGACTGATGTGAGTGAGTTATCTGTACAGCGCTACGTAATTAGTGGCGCTATATAAATTAATGGTAATGATGATGAATAATGGAAATATGCATTCAAAATTTGAGTCTTGATTTTTGTTTTGTTGCATGTTTTTGTTTTTGTTTTGTTGCATGTTCCTCAGCAGCTGGGTATGAATTGGCCATGCATTTTTGAAGTGGTCACCACAACAATCAGTAGTCTCACTGGTCACCTCTATTCCTCATGTGTATTATACGCATTTAGCTTGCAGTGAACAAATGTATAAGCGCAGAAAAATGTGCAAAGTGTAAATGAACCCTAATTGAAGGTAAAAAAAAAATGTTTGAATGTACAAATAAGTGTATTAGACAACAAAATAATATAAACAAATTCTAGTGTGCATTAAATGTTACTTTGGCCTTAATTAGTGAAAGCAAGTCAATTTTATTACTGAAATGCTCATATTGGAACTGAAAATGCTGTTTTCTAACACTAGATGTCAGCCTAAGACTATGGAAGTACAAAGTAATTCCTGAGCTGTTGGGAATGGGCCAGAGAAAAGAAAAAAAATCAACTCTAGTACATCACAAACTGTAGGCAAAATAATGCAATATTTTAGCTTCACTATTGGTGAGGACATTTGTATTTTTTCATGAGATCTAAACATTCAGATTCAATTCAAGGCCAGCATTTGATGCCTAAAAATATTCCTATGTTAAAAAAACTTTATGTTACTAGAAAATGTATTCTATTTTTTAAACATTTAAAGTACAATATAAATGTCACTCACCGGACCGTGAGTGCCTCTTCCCGGACATTTAGGAACCGTGGCCGTCCACCATCCTGAGGGTCTGCGCATGCGCAGCCCTTTTCTATACTTCAGTGTATACCCCTTTAACTTAATTGGCAGATCAGGCAACCTCCCTATATTAAGCACCTGTGGTCACTACCACGTTGCCTGATCTTGGAGTCTCATTCCTCATGAGTCTCTGAAGGTGTTCCTGCATTACTTGTGTATTCAGTGCTGCTGATTCCTGTGGTTTCCTAACCACTACTACTACTGTGGTTCCATACCACTTCTACCATCAACTGTATCATCATGACTGTTTGCTGATTCCTATCCGCTGCCTCCGTGCACTACAGTCTTCTACACCACTTCATCGTTATTTTATATCTAAGTGACTGTTTACTCATTGCTATCCGCTGCCTCCGTGCCCTCCAGCTTATACCTCACTCACCTGCTTCTCATCAAGTCTGTTTGCTGGTTTCTATCCGCTGCCTCCGTGCACTACAGTCTCCTGCTTGCAACTCGCCTGTGTTCAACATCGTGACTGCCAGCTGACTACTATCCGCTGCCTCTGTGCACTACAGTCTCCTGCTTGCAACTCGCCTGTGTTCAGCATCGTGACTGCCAGCTGACTACTATCCGCTGCCTCTGTGCACTACAGTCTCCTGCTTGCAACTCGCCTGTGTTCAACATCGTGACTGCCAGCTGATTACTATCCGCTGCCTCCGTGCACTACACTCTCATCTCATCTTTGCTGTGTCTTCCTCGAGACTGCCGCTTTTCATTACCATCTGCTACGCTTCGTGATCTACAGCTCCTGCCCTGCGCTGCACTCCTGTTTCCCATCGCTGTTGGTTCCTGTGGTTGCTACTGGTTACCTCCGTGTGCCGCTGAGTCCTGCCGCTGTGGTCAGCGCTATCGTCCATCTCCTGCTGATCCACTCTCCACGCCTTCACGTGTTCCACTGGCCTCTACCCTCCTGTCAGCATTGGATTTGTATCTCTTCTACTACCCTCTGCTGGATCATCTCCATTCTCCTGGGTTTCCTATGAGTCCAGTTCCACGTGTTGCTGACTCCTGTGGATTCGTGTCCCTGTCGGTCTACTCACCTGTGCGCTGCACCTGCTAGACCGCTGCTTCTCCTATCCAGGGACTTCCTATCCAGTCGGCCTCCAGCCGCTCAGGTACCGCTGCAATCCCATCTGACTGCTACTACTGAACCACGGTATGCATACTTCTCATTGACTGTGCTGTGTATTGCATATCTTGCTGGACTGTGTTTGGTTCTCTCTGGAGTCTGCTATCCGCTGAGTCTATTGTCATCATTGACTGTGTTATCATTGTGCTGGACTACTTCAAGAGACTTTCTAGATTGCAGACCTGATCAGTCATTTACATATATATATACCTATATTGTGCATATTACTGTGGATCGTGTATAAGGTGCCTGTGTATATCCTGTGTTGCAGTCTTCCCCCGTGCACCTCCTCACATATATATGCAGTGGTACAACTTGCTGATGTCAGACCACTGATCCCTGTTTCCGGTATCACCTGTTCCATTATCCTCTCACATAGCAGTGGTACAACTTGCTACCGCAGACCACTGACTACCTGGATACCTCCACTTGGATTCCATTCCTTCACTCAGACAGCGGTACAACTTGCTACCCGCAGACCGCTGACTCTCATCACCTCCTTGTCTCTGTTGGACATTCCTCCTCACTATAGCAGTGGTACAACTTGCTATCGCAGACCACTGACTACCTTCACGTGTCCTTGTCCATACAGTTCCTTGTGTATCATTACCTCATTATTACCAGTGTTGCTAGTCATAGACTTTCCTGAGCATCTCATCGGTCATCATTTCATGTTCCGTGATCACCCAGCTACCAGAGTACCCTATTACCATCTACATTGCTCTGGTAAGCCTACCATCTGGTGATCCCTGGGTAAAGACTCCTAGTGCCCGTGACAGTAAGATCAGGCCATGACAGACCCAGATGTGGAACCTACCGCCAAAGAGATGCTGCAACATCTGGTTAGCCGTGTGGAGCAACAGGATGCCCGCCAACAGCTGTTACTTCAGTGTTATCAGTCATTAACCTCCCAAGGAACATCTGGACAGACTGTGACAGCTACTACTGAAGCTCCTGTGCCTTCCTCCGTTTCCCCATTGCCATCCCAGGTGTCTATAGCTTCCACGCTTCACCTGCCTACTCCGTCAAAGTACGATGGAGACCCCAAAACTTGTAGGGGTTTCCTTAACCAATGTTCAGTCCATTTTGAGCTCCAACCTCAAAATTTTTCTACCCATCGTTCCAGAGTGGCCTATCTTATCTCTTTGTTTTCAGGACAAGCCCTGGCTTGGGCCTCCCCTCTGTGGGAGAGGAACGATCCAATATTACAAGATAGTGCCAAATTCATTTCTACATTCCGAAGTGTGTTCGATGAACCAGGTCGTGTGACCTCCGCTGCTTCCAGCATCCTCCGTCTGCGACAAGGATCTCATACTGTAGGCCAGTACGTCATTCAATTTAGGATTTTAGCCTCTGAACTTCAGTGGAACACTGAAGCCCTAGTTGCCGCCTTCTGGCAGGGGCTTTCCGATAAAATTAAAGATGCACTGACTACTCAAGAGCTTCCTTCGTCACTTGAAGATTTGATCTCTCTATGCCATCGTGTTGATATGAGATTTCGTGAAAGAGAGGCTGAGAAAACGACTTCTGCTAAAGCACCTTTTCGCTCTAACCCTCAATTTCGTCCAGTGTCACCCGCTGTGATTCCCATGGAGATTGGACGTTCCAAGTTATCTTCTGAGGAGAGGAGACGAAGAGTCAAGAATAGACTCTGTATCTATTGTGCTGATTCCACTCATGTCCTCAGCTCCTGCCCTAAGAGATCGGGAAATGCCAGGCCCTAACTAGTTCTGGAGAGGTGAAGTTAGGGTCCCTGGAGTCCTCTCCATCGTCTATGAAATCTAAAGTCTGCGCTTTTGATGTGACTATTTCCTTTGCTACCAAGACCTTTGAGTCACAGGCATTGATTGATTCCGGAGCAGCAGGAAATTTTATTTCCAAATCGTTAGTTAATCAATGGTCTCTACCAATGATTACCTTAAAAACTCCCATTACTGTGACGGCTATCGATGGATCACGTCTCATCAACGGTCTCATCACCCAGAGTACGTCTCCAGTAACCCTTCAGATTGGTGCTCTGCATCATGAAGAGATATCGTTTTTAATTCTTCCTGTTACGACAAGTCCGATTGTCCTAGGCCTTCCATGGCTTCAGTGTCACTCTCCCCAGATTGACTGGCGCACCCCTCAAGTCACGTCTTGGGGGCCTGAATGTCACCATCATTGCCTTTCCCAAGTCATTCCTCTCAAGGTACAGCAAGCTTCCATTTCAGCTATTTCACCGGGACTCCCTCCTCAATATGCTTCATTTACCGATGTTTTTGATAAAGCTCAGTCTGAACGTCTTCCTCCTCATCGTTCTTGGGATTGTCCGATTGATCTTCTTCCTGGCAAGACTCCTCCCAGAGGCCGGGTCTATCCACTCTCGTTACCTGAAACTCAAGCTACATCTGAATATATACGGGAGAACCTCCAGCGTGGGTTCATTCGACCTTCCACCTCGCCCGCTGGAGCTGGGTTCTTCTTTGTCAAAAAGAAGGATGGATCATTACGCCCTTGTATAGATTTTCGTGGACTCAATGCCATTACTATCAAGAACCGGTATCCCATTCCGTTGATCACTGAGCTATTTGACCGCATCAAGGGAGCCCGTATTTTTACCAAGTTGGATCTTCGTGGTGCTTACAATTTAATCAGAATCCGTTCCGGTGACGAATGGAAGACGGCGTTTAACACCAGAGACGGGCATTACGAATATCTGGTAATGCCTTTCGGGCTATGTAATGCCCCCGCTGTTTTTCAGGGCTTCATTAATGAGATTTTTCGGGACTTATTATATGTATGTGTCGTCGTCTACCTGGACGACATATTGATTTTTTCACAGGACCTGCCTTCTCACCACCAACATGTGGCAGAAGTCCTCTCCAGGCTACGGAAAAATTCATTGTTCTGTAAATTAGAAAAATGTTCATTCGAATTACCCCAGATTCCATTCTTGGGGTATATTGTTTCCGGAGTTGGTCTGAAGATGGATCCTGACAAAGTAAATGCTGTACTACATTGGCCCCAGCCAACTACTCTTCGTGCCATCCAGCGTTTTTTAGGTTTTGCCAATTACTATAGACGCTTCATTCAAGATTTTTCTTCCATTGCATCTCCTATTGTGGCCCTGACTCGTAAAGGGGCTAATCCTAAGCAATGGTCTACTGAGGCTATTCAAGCCTTTCAAACATTAAAAGAGTCCTTCTCTTCGGCTCCAATCCTTCGTCAGCCTGATGTGACACTCCCTTTTTTCCTAGAAGTAGATGCCTCTAATGTGGGCTTAGGAGCTATTCTCTCCCAACGCTCGGAACAGCAAAAATTCCACCCTTGTGCCTTCTATTCTCGGGGTCTCCTACCCGCAGAGAAGAATTATACCATCGGAGACAAGGAATTACTGGCTATCAAAGCCGCATTAGAGGAATGGAGATACTTGTTAGAGGGAGCTCGCCATCCGGTGACGATCTTCACGGATCATAAGAACTTGTCATATCTCCAGTCTGCCCAATGCTTGAACCCTCGTCAAGCAAGATGGTCTCTTTTCTTTTCCCGTTTTGATTTAATAATTACCTTCAAACCAGCTGCCAAGAACAAAAAAGCTGATGCCTTATCTAGAGCCTTTGCTACGTCCTCTGATATAGAAGAGGTTTCCAACCATACCATTCTAGACCCCAAATGTATCTCACTGGCTGCTTCATCCACCAAAACGCTACCATTTGGGAAGACCCTCGTGCCTTCTACTCTAAGGAGGAAAATCCTTTCGTGGTTCCATGCCTCTCGTTTTTCTGGACACGCCGGTGAACACAAGACTTTTGAGATCCTCTCTCGAAGTTACTGGTGGCCTTCAATGAGGAGAGACGTCAAAGAGTTCATTGCTTCCTGTGAATTATGTTCGCAATTCAAATCCTCCCGCAGAACCCCAGCAGGGTTGCTGCGACCACTACCCATTCCGTCCAAACCATGGACCCATATTAGTATGGATTTCGTTACTGACTTACCACCTAGTAAGAACCATAACACTATTTGGGTGGTAGTGGACAGATTTTCGAAGATGGCTCATTTCATCCCTCTGTCTGGTTTGCCTTCCTCGTCTATCCTGGCTGAACATTTCATTAAAGAGATCTTCCGTATCCATGGATGTCCATCTGAGATTGTGTCTGATAGAGGAGTACAATTCGTGTCCAGATTCTGGCGAGCCCTTTGTAAAACCTTGGGCATACGATTAGCACTCTCATCTTCTTACCATCCACAATCCAATGGACAAACCGAACGTGTCAATCAAGATCTTGAGACTTTTATAAGGATATTTTCATCAGCCAATCAAGACAACTGGGTAGAGTTACTCCCTTGGGCGGAATTCGCCCATAACAATATGTACCATGAGTCATCATCCAAAACTCCATTCTTTGTGGTCTACGGTCACCATCCGTCTTTTCCGGAATTTCCTGCCCTCCCGCCCACCCAAGTTCCTGCGGTGGAGACTGTTTGTCAGACCTTTAAAAATATCTGGTCTCAGGTTAGAACCTGTTTAAAGAAGACATCTGTCAAATATAAATCTTTCGCTGATAAGAAGAGGCGGGCTATTCCACCACTAAAAATTGGAGATCGTGTCTGGTTATCCACAAAAAATATTCGTTTGAAGGTTCCATCCATGAAATTCGCCCCTCGTTTTATTGGTCCATATAGGATCATTCAAGTTATCAATCCAGTATGTGTGAAACTCCTTCTTCCTAAGAGTCTTCGGATTTCTAATGCCTTCCATGTATCTTTGCTCAAACCTCTTATTATCAACCGTTTTTCAACTCCTCCCTCAGCTCCGCAGCCAGTTCAAGTCCATCAGGAGGAGGATTTTGAGATTACCGAGGTACTAGATGCAAAAATTTCGCGAGGAGTCCTCCACTTCCTCGTTCATTGGAAGGGCTTTGGTCCTGAGGAGCGCTCTTGGATCAAAGCTGAAGATCTTAATGCTCCTGCCCTTTTGAAGAAGTTTTACTCCAAAAATCCGGACAAGCCCGGTTCCAGGCGTTCTGTGCCCACCTTTAAAAGGGGGGGTACTGTCACTCACCGGACCGTGAGTGCCTCTTCCCGGACATTTAGGAACCGTGGCCGTCCACCATCCTGAGGGTCTGCGCATGCGCAGCCCTTTTCTATACTTCAGTGTATACCCCTTTAACTTAATTGGCAGATCAGGCAACCTCCCTATATTAAGCACCTGTGGTCACTACCACGTTGCCTGATCTTGGAGTCTCATTCCTCATGAGTCTCTGAAGGTGTTCCTGCATTACTTGTGTATTCAGTGCTGCTGATTCCTGTGGTTTCCTAACCACTACTACTACTGTGGTTCCATACCACTTCTACCATCAACTGTATCATCATGACTGTTTGCTGATTCCTATCCGCTGCCTCCGTGCACTACAGTCTTCTACACCACTTCATCGTTATTTTATATCTAAGTGACTGTTTACTCATTGCTATCCGCTGCCTCCGTGCCCTCCAGCTTATACCTCACTCACCTGCTTCTCATCAAGTCTGTTTGCTGGTTTCTATCCGCTGCCTCCGTGCACTACAGTCTCCTGCTTGCAACTCGCCTGTGTTCAACATCGTGACTGCCAGCTGACTACTATCCGCTGCCTCTGTGCACTACAGTCTCCTGCTTGCAACTCGCCTGTGTTCAGCATCGTGACTGCCAGCTGACTACTATCCGCTGCCTCTGTGCACTACAGTCTCCTGCTTGCAACTCGCCTGTGTTCAACATCGTGACTGCCAGCTGATTACTATCCGCTGCCTCCGTGCACTACACTCTCATCTCATCTTTGCTGTGTCTTCCTCGAGACTGCCGCTTTTCATTACCATCTGCTACGCTTCGTGATCTACAGCTCCTGCCCTGCGCTGCACTCCTGTTTCCCATCGCTGTTGGTTCCTGTGGTTGCTACTGGTTACCTCCGTGTGCCGCTGAGTCCTGCCGCTGTGGTCAGCGCTATCGTCCATCTCCTGCTGATCCACTCTCCACGCCTTCACGTGTTCCACTGGCCTCTACCCTCCTGTCAGCATTGGATTTGTATCTCTTCTACTACCCTCTGCTGGATCATCTCCATTCTCCTGGGTTTCCTATGAGTCCAGTTCCACGTGTTGCTGACTCCTGTGGATTCGTGTCCCTGTCGGTCTACTCACCTGTGCGCTGCACCTGCTAGACCGCTGCTTCTCCTATCCAGGGACTTCCTATCCAGTCGGCCTCCAGCCGCTCAGGTACCGCTGCAATCCCATCTGACTGCTACTACTGAACCACGGTATGCATACTTCTCATTGACTGTGCTGTGTATTGCATATCTTGCTGGACTGTGTTTGGTTCTCTCTGGAGTCTGCTATCCGCTGAGTCTATTGTCATCATTGACTGTGTTATCATTGTGCTGGACTACTTCAAGAGACTTTCTAGATTGCAGACCTGATCAGTCATTTACATATATATATACCTATATTGTGCATATTACTGTGGATCGTGTATAAGGTGCCTGTGTATATCCTGTGTTGCAGTCTTCCCCCGTGCACCTCCTCACATATATATGCAGTGGTACAACTTGCTGATGTCAGACCACTGATCCCTGTTTCCGGTATCACCTGTTCCATTATCCTCTCACATAGCAGTGGTACAACTTGCTACCGCAGACCACTGACTACCTGGATACCTCCACTTGGATTCCATTCCTTCACTCAGACAGCGGTACAACTTGCTACCCGCAGACCGCTGACTCTCATCACCTCCTTGTCTCTGTTGGACATTCCTCCTCACTATAGCAGTGGTACAACTTGCTATCGCAGACCACTGACTACCTTCACGTGTCCTTGTCCATACAGTTCCTTGTGTATCATTACCTCATTATTACCAGTGTTGCTAGTCATAGACTTTCCTGAGCATCTCATCGGTCATCATTTCATGTTCCGTGATCACCCAGCTACCAGAGTACCCTATTACCATCTACATTGCTCTGGTAAGCCTACCATCTGGTGATCCCTGGGTAAAGACTCCTAGTGCCCGTGACAATAAATAAATGAGCATATATTTTAAGCAGACTTCTGTACACAGCACATATTCCTGAAAATATTGTAAAGTATTAAGACATGGTATATGTTTATTTTGTTACAGGCCAGACGTCAGGGATTGGCTGACCAGGTGCATAGCCACATGAAGGGAGGAACACCGGGGCCCCATGCCCTGCCTATTGGATGATCCGCTTCAAGCTTTTGCCCTGGAGCTCTCTAAGAGGCTTTCACAACCTGCGCAGGTTCAGTGTGTTGACACTGGTCATGCAGCATTTAGGTAAAGAAAAGGGCAGTACATGTGTGCCAAGGGACATCATCCTGAGCGAAGACCATGCGAGACTGAGGACACACCCTTCACTGTATCTCTCTCACTCTATAAAACAGTGTAATGGTCCGGAAGTTCAATGCAAAGTCTATCAAAAATGTTGGGGGCTAGGCTATCTTCTAATAAAAACGTGAACACCCTTATTTGCACCTCTCTCCTCTGTGCTGGATAAAGCATAATGGTTATCATGAATTGTAGGTACAAATCTGCAAACTACTCCTCCTGCATAAATCATCACAGTTGCAATAATCGCTTCACTACAACTCTTGAACACAACAGTTATAGCAATACAATGATGGTCACACAACATGTCCGGTCACAACAACTCACACCTAGAATCACACCATGGACTGGATCTCTTGCACAACATCCCTTCAATATCCAAGGGACCTTCCTCCATAAGGGCACACCATCCCCTACACCAGGGACCCTCTTTCCCAGTTACCACATAGTTGCTATCAACACTTCTCTTTCTATAGGGCTTTCTCTAGGCAGATATAAATGTAATCAATATCCAGGGATTCTGCCACTTTCATGCATCTCATGTTCCAGGGGCTCTCATACACGACCATGCTGGAACTGTCCACACTCTCCCCACTGTAGAAGACTATCAGACTGCTGGTGATTTAAAATATGTCCCTCATTCAGGATACCGTTGTACTCAGCTCAGCCATGCTGCCTACTTGCCCCAACCCCCCTTTCCTTGGGGGCACTTCTCAGAAGGCTCTTTAAATAGGGTCTTCCATTCCCCTTTTTGTGGGTACTCTTCTGTATTAATCTGTGCAGGGGTCCTCTTACTTTGTGCAGGAGTCCTCTTTAACAATTGCTTCTACAGCGACCCCCTATACTATATGAGGGAACTTTACAGGGGTATTTAGATGGGGTCTACTCCTCTCTGATGACTATCTTTGCAGATATGGAGCTCTTAGTTGCTGAGAGCTCCCCCTCTTCTTCACAGACTGTCCTCGCATCCTACGGGTCCTGATGCACACATTCTCTTTCAGACGGGAAACCTGAGTCTTAAAAGACTCGGATAGCCACATGATGGCCCAGTCAGTGGGTTCAGGTACTTTTACACCACGGTGCTGATCAGGTCCCCTCATGCTCCAACTCTAGTGAGGCCAACTCCTCCCACCTTCAGTTGACCTCCCAGTGACCTTACGTTTCATCACTGGGAGGGAGGTAGGTGTTACATGTGTCTAGTTGTTTCAAGAGTGAAGGTGGGTTTAGCTGTAAAAATGGCACTTGTTAAATAATGAGCAACCAGGGGGAGCATGCAACTACCTTAATCTGCCCCTATATTCAAATATTGCATTTATTAAAAACTGGATGACTACAGGATAAAACTGTTTATCTTCGCACATTAGCTTGATGAAATCCTCAGTACTGTGACTTGTGATATTTCTCTTTCGGGGAGATTTTGCACTATCATGTTTGGATACATGTTAAATAGATATTCCATTTATGATATAATTGTTCTGACTGCCTCTTTAATATATTCCTTGTAATGCTCTCTTGTGACTTATGACATTATGCTCTCAATTTTAGACCTTAGGGCCCAATGTCTCATGTGCCCCATGTCCCCAAAATTCTTAATTCAGCTCTGACCAGGAGTTATAGAGAAAAGCAGGAGAGAGAAAACTGTGTCAGTTCTGGTGAATATGAAACCCCTGCATGGAATAAAAGAAGTATTCCACTATCTCTCCCCCTTACTTTCCAGACTCTATCTCTGTTTATTTAATGTGCTTTTCTGTGTTATATAGCTAACATTAGAGATGTATATTTATGGCTGAAGAAGTTAAAGAACTTAGGTAGCTCAAGGTGTCCTACAACAGAATGTGGGTTTATGTTTACAGTTATTTGAGTGGCATGTCAATTATAGGCATGGTTTTATACCGACACTATAATTTAGAAACTATTTTTATATCAGAAATAAACATAGGCATGCACACCACCCTTCATTAGGGTATGCACCCAGGAAATATTAAAGGCGTCCATCAATCCTTAACCCCTCATACTCCATCATTAGCCCTTTATCTTCGGTCATTAACCCCTCATCCGCGATGATTAATCTTCATTCATTATCATCATTCTCCATAAACCCTATTTCCTCATCAATCTCCATTAACCCTCTTATCCTCCTAATATCATTCACATTACCACTCCTCTTCACTTACCCAGGTCACCATGCTACACCAGAGCAGTTGGCCATACATCAGTCACCATTTGAGTACTTTCATGATGAACCCTGTGGCGGCTGCTGCTTGATCAGAGGGGAAGGGATCAGTTCCCTTCTGAGATTTAAATTTGGCACTCCAAGAAGCCGGGCCACAGACACAATTTGATGCTGGTGTCCACTGTCAGAGCTCATTATAATCTCTCTGTTCCGACAATGTTTGTTTAAATAAAAAGGACTTGATTGTATAGTCTCTGGGCACGTTCTATGCACACACCCATGGAAGTAAATTATTACTGAAAAATATTATTTAATTAATTACTTTCCCTCTCAATTAAAGTATTTGCAGTGTAAGAGCAGATACTGTGAATTTATGGTTGCCATCTGTCCTTAATTTTGATGGACATTCCCAGGGTTTAATGATTTTTTTCCCCTCAAAATTTCCATATTTTTTGATAATGACCAACAGCACAATAAAATTTCTTGTTTTTTTTTTTAATATACTGAACTGACATTTTGTCAGAGCATTCCTTACCTTAATGATTCTTATATTATGTATTCAATTGTTGTGAGTGCTTGCACTATAATACTCTCAACATGAGTGCAATGTAATCCTCTCTGCATGATACACTGTAACTCTGTCTATATAAGTGCACGGTAACCCTCTCTACATGAGTACAAAGTGACCCTTTGTACATCATACACTGTAACTCTGTCTTTGAGTGCACTATTACCCTCTCTACATGAGTGAACTCTAGCCCTCTCTACATGATGCACTGTAACCCCCTCTACATGAGTGCACTGTAACCGTCTCTACGTGAGTGTACTGTAGCCCTCTTAAAATGAGTGCACTGTAACCCTCTCAACATTAGGTAAATAAATATATCAACTGCAACTATTGAATTGCATCTAATAGGCAGAAAATTAGGATTTTGTTGTGCCGGTGAGAGTGTAATTACATTCAGGAGCTAACCACTTGGGTGCATACCATAAAGAAAGTACTGAACACACTAAAGTCAGAATGGACACATTTACAGGACTTTTCATGCCAATATTACCCTATGCCAGTATTGGCTAACCTGTGACACTCCAGGTATTGCAAAACTACAAGTCCCAGCATGCTTTGCCAATATACAGCAGCTTATTGCAGGAAGTGTATGCTGGGACTTGTAGTTTCATAACACCTGGAGTGTCACAGGTTAGCAAACACTGCCCTATGCAAAAATCTATTCAATTCATTGCATGCAAAAAGATTCAGGGACAGTGGGATTCAAGCACAAATGAACTTCAATCCCACAGTAAAAATGACATTAAATGAATTTAATTATTTAATTAGGTAACAAAACCTTTAATATTCCATCCAACACCTGAACACAGAGACTAAACGGGCTAGCTTTCTGCTATGAAAATGATTTTCTACTGAATTTCCCCCTATTTTAGCGGTTCCAGTTTGGTCATCGGAGGGCTAGAGACTTTCAAGGGGGACAAGTGTGGGGGTGAGTGCAAAAACTATAGTGTGCCCCCATTCTCCTTGCTCTGAGAGTCATTTGGGTTCTTTCAGGCACTCTTAGGCTGGGTAGCAAGGGCAATGAAAAGGTCGAGACACCTGGGTTCCCAATGTTATGGTAAGGGACCCCTAAAATAGTTTAAGTTAAAAAAAAACTCACACATATTTTTAAAATACCTTGTTCACCAATTTTTTATGTAAGAAAAATCTTTCTTTCAGTCATGGTCCAATGGAACCTTCTTTTTTTTTATAATCCAATAAGAAACGCAAAGAAATATAACAAGTGATGCTAGACTGTTTTCTGAGAACCCTGGTGCCTAATGACCGAATATTATGTCATGTTTAACCTGTAGAGAATACAGCTCAGAGAGATTGTGATGGAGGCACGGCCAAGCCATTTGATGGAACTTCAATCAACATGTTACACCCAGAGGACATTTACACAGTTGGACCAATATTCGTATCATCATTCTGACAAAAAAAAATTGTAGCTGTGCTGTTACTTTAAAGAACTTTCTTTTGTCATCAGCTCCTCCATCACAAACTGGATATATTACAAGAGAAGCCTCCTTGCTCCAGCTTATTAGAAAGCTTTCATTCAATTCCATTAGTTTATACTCTTCGCAGACAGCCAGCTTTAGCCTTTAATAATATCAGAGTTACTATCTTTATTTTTCATTATGCATTCTCTTGGGTAAATTCCAGTTTAAATATCATTATTCATTAAAGCAGTAACATCTTAAGAGTGTACAGGTTTTGTTTTGAATGCATTCAATAAATATGTCTGTGTTTTTTTTTATTATAATTTATTGCACTTAAAATATCTAACCATGTGTTTGATATAGGAGCTTATTTTTTGATTATCGCAGTACTATTCATCATATCAAATGGAATAGTAAAACCAGAGTATTACAGCTGAGGATTTGACTGATAGATTATTCATAAAAAAGCCAAGAAATACACGGTTCTGTAGAGAATATATTACAATGAGAAAAGCTCTGGAGAATGTCAATGATTTCACATTGGAAACATATTTTAGGCAAGAATATGTTCAAAAAATAGTCAAAGAGAATACAACTCTTTGCTGCATATTGTTCCAGTAATGTGATTTTCTATAATAGTGGTTATATAAAACAGAGGTTATTTTCTTTTACCTGATTATCTAGATTGACATATATTCTTCTATATTTGAGCATGTTACATTCATGAGGAAACTTGTTACAGCAAAATGACATACAATGGATGTACAATAAATTTTCATGGTCTATCATTGTCATGATGGGCTGGAATAAGATACATGAAGAAACAAAATGATTTCCACTTCAGAAATGAACACATAATATAGCAAATTACATGGTCCAACTGTTTTTTCTATGCTAAATTCAATGTTTCCATGTTACAGCAAACTCCCAAATAGCACAGGCATTCCAAGATATAATAGCTCTGCATAACTGCCTTGTACTTATCTGTTGTAACGTTGTAATGAGGGCCAGGTTTCCTTGGTTACTATGTGTAACATTATCTTAGATAAACTGTGTACATTAGTCATTTTAATGGAATGTTCCCAGGACTAAAATTGTATTGGAAGTTACAAGTACATGTCGAGTAGATATGGACTGTACTGTATGAACTTACAGATGTCAAAGTTTAAATGCATTTAAAGATAATTATGGACCTCTGTGTAGAGATATAAAAAGATAAAGAGAAAGAGGTGATAATGTTACCAGTATGTGTTTATGCAGTAAAACATAATATCGGTGCACATCCATAGGCATTCTATAGTACCTGACAGATTAGGTTTCTCCCAAACCAGGATGAACACGGGGCAAACGAAGCATGGAGGTGCTGTAGACAGGGCCGGTACTAGGGTCCACGGCGCCCTAGGCATTTTTAAAAAAGTGGGCCCCCCCCCCCCCCTGCAAAAATCGCCCCCCCCGCAAAAATTGCCGCCCTCCTCCCTCCTCTCCTTACCTTGTCTCACCACCGCCGCCTCTCTGCTCCGTCTCCTCCCCTCCACTCACTGACACTAGTAAGTGGAGGGGAGGAGACGGAGCAGAGAGGCGGCGGTGGTGACAAAATAGCCTCTTCCCCCCCTCCCCGTCCATCTGAATGCTGTGCGGCGGCCGTGACAGGTGTGGTCAGCGGTCGCCGCACAGTTTTAAAGTATTTTAGAATTCTGTGGCGCCCTCCAGAGCCCGGCGCCCTAGGCAAGTGCCTAACGTTGCCTAATGGGAACGCCGGGCCTTGCTGTAGAGCACCAGGGTCCATCTGTCTTGCATTACTTTTGTCACCTTTGGTAAGATGCCTGTCTGTACGAGATGCGCTCAATTGTGATAGGTAATGGAGAAACAGTGCTAGAGGGGAAAAGATAGAGCTAGATGTAGAAATGAGGAGGCTTCAGTGAGAAATGATAGAGCTGAGGGGAAAAGAGAGTTGAGAGAAAAAAAGAAATGTGTACTTCATGAGGTGGGTGGGTGCCAAATTAAATGTGCTATTGGAGTGACCTTGAGATTGTAGAATTTTCTTAGACATTGCTTTGTAAGGATTAGACCCCATTTTGCCTTATTATACTGCTGTATAAAATACAAATTAAGCCTTTATTGATATTTTATAAATGAAATTGTATTCTGAAGCATGCACCCCCATAAAATTGTTAGCAAAGGACTACTGTCTATCTGACCTATTCTCTCTCTGACCCTTCAAACTTTATGCATGTTTTTTGTACCGGTGTTGGCATAGTTAAATGTGGCATTGAGTTTTGCTGGCATAGGACTGTATATAGTAGCATGGATCTGTTATACTGAGCATATACTTGTATATTGTGGATATTGGGATTTAATATGGAGGGTACTGTATGTATTGGACTCTATGCTGTAAACTATGGACATGGACTGTGTACTATTATTGACAGTTGATGAATAAAGCTAATAAATGACAGTGATTGACTACTTGAGTCCTACTTCTAGTTATTACTCATCATTAGCAGCAGCCCCAGAATTTGCTGTGTACCAGTGCACCAGTTACATATCTTATCTAACAAAAAACAATCATGAGTTAGTCAATGAGGGGAGGGCATATTTCTTCAGTCAGACAGACCTGGTTCATTTAGTGTGTATTCTCTGTAATGTCTATTATGTATTATAAGTCGAAAAAATACATAGATTGAATGGTGCTTTTTTACAACACACAGACACAGCACAAAAAAATTGTCTTGATTTGCATTCTTGTATTTATTTTTGTTCTTTGTCTACACCTACAAAGTGCAAAGATTTGTCTCTGCTTTTTGTCCTTTTGAGACAGGAATGAAAGTTCCGAGTCCTACCTGTGCTACTCCTGCACACTAGGTGCAAAGCTACATCACACAAGTGCTGTAATTATCAGTTTGGCCCTTGTATTAAATGTGCTATTCATATTCATCAAGTGAATCTTGACATTTTCTTTATTTGCTTCCCAATGCCCAAAATTGCAAACAAAGCATTTGTTGCGAGTCTAGGTGCCCACATTTCCTTGGACTTGCTCTGTCTCTGAAATAACTCTTACCTCTGTAGACATGAAGGACTCCATGTGTGCCCCTTTGCTTATTTTAATAGTGTTAGGAACCCCGACAGCCAGTAACACAAAACCCGGAGTCTACTCAGGAGTCTGGTTTTCGCTGGAGCCCCTAGTTGTGGGGACAGATTTGGCCGCAGACAGCTAAAGGGGTCGTGAATTGTGCACTGACTGGGGAGATCCCAGCGATAGCGTAGGAGTAAATAGCAGCGAAAAATCCAGGCAAGGTTCGAGGGCCGCCAGCAAACAGAATATCCAGAAAACAGATCCGAGGTCAGAGGGCACAGGCAAATCAGCAATGTATGAGTCCAGGAAAAAGGGTCTAGGGGCACAGGCAATCAAACAATGTCAGGAACAGGCAAAGGTCGGCAGCAACAAGTCAAATCTAATAGTAGCAGAGCAGGAACAAAAGCAGGCTAGTGGCAGTACACTGGAACTATAACCGGCAGGAAGGGCTTGTAAACCTGCAGAGGGAACACTTTAGCCCGACTGGGCTATAATTACTCTGGCGCATGCGCACGCGCCCGGCTGTCCTAGATGCTGGGACGCGGCGCTGATCACTGTTTGGCGTCCGGCAGGGAGGAAATGACTCCCGGTCGTCATGATGATGGCCGGGACTTGGAAACAGGAAGCGAGTCGCGGCGGTGCCCAGAGCCGCCGCGGCTCGTAACAAATAGTATACTTGCAAATCAATTTTAAGTGAATTTTTACTCTTCACTAAAAAAAGAATATTTTTACGTAGGTATATCTACAGCTACCACTCATCTGCCTTTTATCAATCTGAATTCTGTGTTATTGCCATCTACTTGGACGCAGATGATATTTTGGTGCTTATAACACAAAATATAAATTCAGGGTCAATGACATTACAAACAGCCAAACTCTGGCTTTTGCCCTCAATATCTTTTAATTTTCATGGGGCAATTAATCATGGGACAGACAGGTTTTAAGCATGCAAACAGCTAGGCTTTATTTTGCACTTGTCAGGCAATTATATGTTGGGAGGTCTTGGAACTTAATTTCATGATTGCTACCCAGGAGCACTGCTGCCCTCTGACTTTTGCAGTCAGACTGGTTTGACAGATTATCCCCTAGGGAAAGTAGATCTCCTGGTTATGAATCTGTGTAAATTATAACCGTATAATTGGGGAGTTCTGATTCCTCCACTGTTTGTTAGGATCATATATGTATTATGAGTATTAACATATTTATTGCTGATGATAATATAGATAAGATGATAAGAAAGAAGCATGTTGTAGTCTGCCCTGTATAAAAGCAGTTGGCATGTAGCATTGTGCCTTTATACGGTTACCAAACTACAGGGTAACTTATTATAATAACCTTATAATATATATTCCTGAATGCTGAAAAAGCAGATTTAGATTAAATAACAAAGGATATATAATTTATCTTTAAATGTTTGAACTATTAACACTAATTGCCAATTACTGTTAATAATGTTACATTTCTGTATATCTGTTCTTGCTAGGCTGGTTTGGTACCATATGGGGAAAACAAAACAAGCTGCAGGTGAGCTCCTAACCTTTATAGCAAAAGAACAGTATCTTATAATAAGAACTGAATTTTGATTTTAAATATCCTCATCCTCTTATTCTTAAGAAACAAACATGATATTGATAAACAGGATATGCTACCACTAAATCATTTAGTTTGTAAAATGATATCTGTTCAGCTGGCAAAAGACAGGTGTACACAGGACAAACACCATCATTTATATTGGCATTCTGGTTCATCATCAGGAAAGGAGCCAGTGTTTAAATGGGCAAGGTAACAAGATTAAATCTTTATCCACACAGTCATTAGTCACAGTAACAATCTTAAATTAATTAAAGAATCCAATGCTGTTGATATACAGCAGATTATTTTTTTTATTTTGTGCAAATTATTGTTTGGTCCCAATCCACTTAATGCAACATTATGCAAGATTGTGAATTCTCATAGAGAGGCACATGCTGGCAAATTAAAAACATCACTTCTACGTATTGCATGCTATCACCTTTGGATCACCCACTTGCTGGTACTGGGTAAGAGACCAAGATCCATACAATGTTGGTCTCCTGCTACTCTGATTGGTGGATAACGCTGGCCATTCACTAAAGTGCCAGATACTCAATGGACAGTCTCTGCAAGCAGGAAATAAATTAACTGAGCTGAGGTGGCATATCAAGAATCTTACCTGTACCAGTGCAGGTGGGGTCAGATTATGCTGGGTGAATAAAGTGCTTTACACAAGTTTACACAACAGGTATTGTAATCACAGGAGAATGTCCATGATCTAAGTCAGGAGCAGGGTAAAAAAATAGAAATATACATACAAGATGGATAGTAGAACCAGACAAAACAAGTCAGACAGATCTTCACAGATCAGATCAGCATGGTACACAAAAAAATCAAACAACATTGGTGCATTTGCTAAGTGCTATATCCTTCCTTATATAGGGCTTGAATGAGATGCATGTAGTTCATAAACGTCTACAAACAAAATTGCCATGTAACTCAAGAATCATGATGTCACTTTCCAGCTCAGTGGAGATGGGTTGGGTATCCCGATTCTTGGGATACCAACACCGACTATACCTGCAACAGTCAAATCACAACATAATTCTAATATATAATATATACTTACCTTAATACCGACAGTAGACATTTCCGAACTAAGTGCTATGCGACTGTTACACAATCTAAAGTTTCAATTTTTGCAGATGACATTAAACTCTGTAAGATAATAAAATCAGAGCAAGATGTAGCTTCTCTGCAGAGGGACTTAAATAAACTGGAGGATTGGGCAGCCAAATGGAAAATGAAGTTTAATATAGATAAATGTAAGGTTATGCATTTAGGGATCAAAAATAGCACACAAGCTATAAATTAAATGTGATAACTTTAGGGGAGGAAATAACAACTAAAAAACAAAACAACCCCTGATATGGCGCCAATGCAATAATATCAGCTAGTATAATAACCAACAGCAATGTGATGCTGTACTATAAATAAAAATAGTAAGTATAAATAATGGTGTAAAACAGGAGGTCAAGCTGCTGCAAAAACCGAGGTGGCTGCACCCACCAGCAAACAAACAGTAAACACAAATAAGTATGCAGCGCTGGAGACCTAACTGTCTCAAAAAATGTAACTTAATATACTCTATAATTAGAGCACAGATGATATAAAGCTGAAGCTCGAGCTTCTTTAATAATATGTGTTCAAAAACATACTAAAGTTCCAATCCATACCCCATGTTGTATAAAAGACAGCCCAAACGTGAGCAATCGATGTTATATATACTCACTGTCTCTGGCCATGATGTAATGAGAAAATGTCACAACGCCAGCTCTATTGATCTAGTTCACCGCTCGCACACAAACAAGTTACTACTCCGCTAAAGTCCGAGAAACTGCAGATATCACCTGCAATAGTTGCGTGTCTGTGACACGAAGGATTCTCACTATTACTACTGGATAATCAGCGAGATTTAGGAGAAGAGTCTCTATTGGAGCTACACCTGATGCCGGTATGTGGAGCGGTTTGTGACATTTTCTCATTACATCACGGCCAGAGACAGTGAGTATATATAACATCGATTGCTCACGTTTGGGCTGTCTTTTATACAACATGGGGTATGGATTGGAACTTTAGTATGTTTTTGAACACATATTATTAAAGAAGCTCGAGCTTCAGCTTTATATCATCTGTGCTCTAATTATAGATCCACATAGAGCTTTATATGGATACCAAGACATCACCATACACCTAGATGTGATTCACTACTATTTGTCGATTGACAGTTGTGGCAATTATTAGCATTTTTCCTGTGGAAATACTCTGAAGGCTCTATATATATATATGTTTTACCATCACAGCATTGGCTACATTGGGACAGCTGTCACATTCATCTATTTAGTAGCGCTGTTTTCCATCAACAACTCATGAGCAACCTTATTTTTATATATGTACACTACATCACAGTGCACTGTGATTTAATTCATGTGGAGTATTTTCCTTTAAAGCATTGTTATCTACAGCACTAATAGGTATTTTATATGTTTTTTTATTATCATATTGTAATAAATTTGTACATTTGATGATTCGTGACCCAGAATTTATTTGTCAAGTTACATTTTATGAGACAGTTAGGTGTCCAGCGCTGCATGCTTATTTATGGTAACTTTAGGGGAATCTAAAATGGAAAAGGATTAAGGAGTTGTCGTAGACAGTAGACCTAGTAGACCTAGCAATTGTCACACAACGGGCGATCGCGCTGCACACCCGATCCCCGGCAATCTTACCTGCTTCAGCCGACCGCTCTCTTCGTCCTGGGCGCTGCCATCTTCGCTCCGGGTCTGCACACGCACAGAGAAATAAAAGAAGACAGTCAGCATGTAGTATAAATAAACCGCGGATAGGTGATGAACATCGTCACAGATGGTAAGTATAAACAGGTAGGAGTCCTTTCAATAAGATGACACACAAAACACTAACGCATTTCGATCCTCAGCTTTTAGATCTTTTTCAAGCTTGACCGTCTTCTTTTATCTGGTAGGAGTACCCATGTTATGTGTTTATTAAATAAAAGTTTTAACCTACTACCTTAGAGATGATTGTTACACCTGGTGGAGGGCCATCATAATACGCATATTTTATACTTATCCTGGGTACACACCAGGCTGGTGAAGGTTCTATTTGAAATACACTTTCTCCTCACCCCAGTGGGTGTTTTCATTATATTTGATTGTATAGAGAGTATTTTAACCATATAGGATTACACTATTGTTTTTTTTTCTTTTTTCTCTTCTATTCGGAGATAAAACAAGAAGAAGCTGTATGAACCAACATAAATGAATATAAGTACAATTTTTTACTTTATTTAACCTTATCTTTATATTTACAGATATCAGTTATACCCCAGCGCAGAAATATTGACCTATTTGTAAATTTATCTGTGTTATTTTTGACTTGGGTGTTTGGTCTGTGCTTTAATACATCTGCAGCAGTGGTTTGTGAAGCTCTGTAGGGGATTTGTCACTTTATTCTGATAAAAAGGAAAATAGATGCAAGGGAAGACGGTTTCATTTTGCCACTATATAAATCATTGGAGACCTAATCTTGAATACGGAGTACAGTTCTGGCCACCACTCCATAAAAAAGACATTTTGGAACTAGAAAGGGTTTCGAAAAGGGCAACAAAATTAATAAAGGGTACGGAGTCATTAAGTTATTAAAAAGGTTAGCCAGTTTAGGCATGTTTACTTTAGAAAAAAGGCGTCTAGGAGGGGACATGATCACTATGTACAAATACATTAAGGGTCAAGATAGAGAACTTTCATGGGAACCTTTTACGCCAATGACTACACAGGACACGCGGTCACCCCCTAAGTTAAGAAGAGAGTATTTTTCACAACCAGCAAAGGAAATGGTCTTTTACAGTAAGGGCAGTCAAGATATGGAATTCACTGCCAGGGAAGGCTGTGATGGCAGATTCAATTGATATGTTTAAGAATGGGTTAGACACATTTTTAGCTGACAAAGGTATTCAGGTTTATGACTGTTAATTAAAATGAAGGATAGTAGTAGATCCAAGGAGAAACAGGCCTGCAATTTTGGGTCAGGGGGGATTTTTCCAGATTGAAACAGATTGGCGGTTGCTTTATCAGGATCAATTTCAAATATAAGAGAGAGATTGCAGGAGATCCAAATAGGTTTAACTTGATGGACTGGTATCTTTCTTCAACCTCATCGACTATGTTACTATGTTACAATTACCAGTTTTTAAGTCAATCCCTGGGTTATCCTGCTTGAACCTGCTTGCATTTGGCAGGCACACTCTGTCACTCTGTCACAAACTGCAGAGTTTGGGTTGGAAAGAAGACTATGTCTGGTTTCACATTCCTTCTTTAGAGCCTCCAATCCTTTGCAGTCCAGCAGGAGCCAGAACCCCTAGTCAGTCCTGTCTTCTAATCCGCCCAAGATCTCCAGTGCTTAAGATTCCTTGAATCTGCTTCTGGTTTCTGGGCATGGCTCATTATTCTTGCTCTAGTTCCCACCGATATGGCTTCATGGTACCGGGAAGAACTCTAGTTTCTGGCTACCCGAGTGGCATCATTATCTCCCAAGGCTGGATAGGGATCATGGCTCGTCGTTCTCTCTCCTGGAATCCTACTGAATGTGGCTTCACAGAGTCTGCTGATAACAGTCACACACAATAGTTTCCCACAAGGGACTTAATCTCTGTTGATGACATTAGCTGTGGTAGCATGCTTGAATTAACCCCTTGCAGTCTTTTCATGAGATCCAAAGCTCCAGACTCACAGCCAGAAATCATGGGGAGTGCCAGGAGCTGGATGCTCTTCAGGCAATATTTGTTAGATCAGCTTCCCTGGGTTGGCTACAGCTCTTCAGTGACAATGTCATACATTACTGTAATAATTAATACTGTAAAAATACATAGTTGAGGGGAAAAAATGAGTATGGCAACCATTAGGAAAGCAGGTTCCAGGTGGGCTTAACCTTTATTGGACATGTCTGTGCAATGGCTACCATTGGTCACCAGATAAATCTTTATAACAAGGTATGAGAGAGAGTTTGTCACCTAAAGCTGCCGCTTTTCCCATAGAGAGCAATATTCTCACAGGTACTCGGATTCCCTGAGGACTTAGACTCAGCATAGTAAAGATTTATGTTTGTCGCCAGGACACTAAGAGGTGTAGAAACTGGTAGTAACCGATGGACCTGGTAATAGAAAACCCGATGAGGAAGCAAATTGTCAAGGCATGCAGTGAGCAGGGATAACCGTAGACAAGCCAGGAGGCAAAAACGGACAGCAAACAGAATATCCAGGAGATAGGCAGAAAGTCAGGCCACAGGCAATCAATCAGCAAGGGTATACAGCAAACTGCAGATAATGAGGTGCAGGCACAACACTATAATCTGCAATTTAAAGTACTGTTGGTCAATCATCAGGGCTGCTCAAAACATGCCCCTCTGCAGTAACCCAACTGACTACTTGAGCAGCCGGAAGAAGATTCCCAGCTGCTTAGCAACCAGCGGGACACACACATAGCAGGAGCCAGTGAAACAGTGTCCTAGCTGCTTAGCAACTGACAGGATGGAAGGCACAAAGTGAGCCATCACGAGTGGTATAGATTCCTAGTGTGAAAACCACAGACAATAGTTGTAAATGCAAACAGAGTGGCTTTATTTAGAACACCAAGCAGACAGGTTATAACCAAATGCAGTCAATGTTATTACAGCTATCACAAATCCATTGGTACAACAGGTAATGCTGGTAAGATATATTTGACGACAGGAACAAAGCACTTGATAGCACTGGAAAAATATATTGCAGACAGGAACAAAGTACTTGATAATGCTGTTTAAATATATTGCACACAAAAACAACAATACTTAATGCTGATTACAAGGATAAGCAGATGAGAGGGAAACCAGGCACAGTAGGTGATGTGCAGCCACCAGGAGACTGGATTACCAGGTTAGCCAGAAAGCGCGAGGCGCTAGGTGATCCACAGGAGAAATGGGCAAAAGGAGGGTAAGACAAGTCAGACGTCAGAAGCCGGAAGATCCACAATATGGCAGGGAGTAAGGAAGAGCAAGGTCAGAAGAATCCAGGGTCTGGGTCACAAGTGGAGGTGCAAAACTTAGAAACCAAGCGGGTGTCAAATGCCAGGGAGAAAGTCAGGATCCAAACAGGAGTATCACAGAAACCAGCAGCAGGAAAGATAAATGAACTCCCACTGTTGGAAAAGGCAATCTTAAAAAGGCCAGCCACAGGTGATCATGATCCTGATCAGATGATAATGGTTTATTCCCTTACAGGCAAGTAATAACTGTCTAGGTATAACAAAAGCACCTCTGGTGGCACAGAGGTACTGCAGGGCAAATTCAGAATAAGGACAGGGTCCTAACTGTGAGTAGCACTACAGTTCGTAACAGCCTGGCACCAATCTCTTTTTGTTGATAAGGATACTGGGAAACTAATGGGTACAATGTATACCAGCCACAGTCCATTCACCGTTGTAAATGAGGCACATTGACTATAAAGCAGATTTAACCCCTTGTTTTGCCACAGCTTCATTGTATGTCCCCACAATCTCTTAAACCTTTGTTTCATGGTTAGCTGTGTTTTCCCTTATCTCTGATGTGTGCTCTGTTCTTTATAAAGATTGATATAAAATCAGTTTATATTCCTCCTTGGACTTACTTCATACACAAACAGGCCAAGATCTAAACCAGCTATGAATGTAAAAAAAAAGTTTTGAAAACTATTTAATGTTCATAACAACTTATTGAAAACTGGTCAATATGAGGAACAATGTGATGCATTAACATTTGGGAAAAGAGAAAACCTATCTCTAAGAAGGGTATTCAATTGTTCCTCCGGGCGCCGCCGGAACGAGCGCGTTAAAACTATTACCGTTTATACGGTAAACTTGCGCGTAAAAACCGTTAATACGGTAGTTTACTCGCTGAATTTCATCTCGCAGCTCAGGGAGCTGCAAGATGAAATTCAGCGAGTAATTACCGTATAAACGGTAATAGTTTTAATGCGCTCGTTCCGGCGGCGCCCGGAGGAACAATTGAATACCCCCTTAAAGGTCCAGACCTCCTCCATTATGCCACACCTGTATAACTTATTGCTCACATTTGACTGGGCTATAAAATAATGTTTGCTGTTTAACTGATCTGGTTTTTAGAACCGTTTATTTAAATTTTATTTAAGTTTTATTAAGTTTTTATTAAGTTATTTGAGTTCAATGTTAATTCACTTGTTATGTGAATTCATTTATATGTTGTTTCTGAGTACAGAGGTGAGTAAACCAATAGTGATTTGAGGATTGGTTATTTGTGAATCTTTGTGTTACTTAAAACAATTAAGGTCTGGGTAGAGATAAATTAAATGAAATTCTGGGCAGTATAGGCCTTTTAACATGGATACTATGTTCTGGTGAGACAATGTTAGAGTTCTGCTAGTGCATTACGATTCCACTTTTCTCATTTCATGGAGCTTCGTGTCAATGCATTCAGCTCGGGGGTGTAGTTGGAATCCTGAAAACTAAATAAATTATAGGTGGAATACTACCAGGAACACTTAAAGACAAACTCTGCTGGAGACATATGCAAAGTTCTTCAGCCAAATGCAGATTACAAAATGTCACTAATTTTGGATTTAGCAAATAAACAAAATTAACAAATAAACTTACTTAAAACTCATTTTCCAGACTCCTCTGGTAATTATAAATAGAGTTGGTGTAAGTTTCTCTCTTACCTCTGTTATTCAGAGCAGTGCCTAAATCCAAATTTTGACACGTGGCTTCACTTCTGGTGAGTGTCCAGCACCACAAGCAACAAAGGGAGACATGAAAATACATTATCGGGACACAAGAATGTTGTAGAAGCTACCTTTATTAGATAAAGATTTGGGCAGAAACCACTTTTCTAGGTTTTATAGCAAAAATATACTTTTGACATGAAATAATGAAAGCACCCAAAACAACTCAACATACAACATTAAAGGTAACAATTATTTGAACGTTAGAAATCTAACAATTTGCATAGCAACCCAGAAATTTCCCTTGCACTATTACCCTTACCTCTCACTTAGTGCCTCTAGATGAGGTACCACTGGTCTAATCGGTTTGTTTGTACAACAGATACTCAAACTGGAGCCTAAATATTAGACTCTGCCCAGGATTATATTACATTTCACTATGAATAGCAAGAACATGTATGAAATGTTAAAACCCATAGATTGACAGCTTGCGAGCAGGGCCTTTCTACCTCTTTGTCTATATTACCCAGTATTGTATATTATTGTTTGTCCCTAATTGTAAAGCACTATGGAATTTGCCTGCGCTATAAAAATAAATGTTGATGATGATGATACCCTCTTCCTGCTGAAGTATATCCCTTTGCAGTTTAACTCTTTACACAGGGTATGCAATAATATGACAGTATTGTACACGGTTCTCATCACATTGTACAACATCCAAACTCTGTAAATACACAGTAATTCTGTTAGTTCTCTTGTTGGTGCGTCCTGATGACCTTTGACCCTTCACAGTCTATACATACGCCTAACTAGGCAAATAATACTTGAGTTGGATACAGTACTTTAGACAGGTGCCTTTGAATAGAGATTTTTACATCCCTGATGATCCAGTTATCACCCTTTCCTAGAAACAATAGCACAGTTGAACACTCTTGCTCTATGCAGATGAGCAACATGAATTTGAGTCATTTGAATAAGTGATGTGTAATCACACACAGCAGGTAACATGATAAATCACTTGACTCATGAATAAATGTAGCTACAGGTTTCCATAGCAAGTAGCACAACATTCTCTATAATCTCAAAATGGCTGTTCCTCATGGACTAAATTGTATTCATACAAAATGGTTGGGAGCAAGCTCAATTCTCTCTTTTTAGCAGATTTAATTCTCTTGTAATCACACAATTTCTGACAGCAGTAGCAAATTGTTATCTTAGCAAACTTCTACGGACTCTGACTCTGTCCCCCTGTTTTTATCTCTCATTGAGCAGGCATATACAATAGGGGTGAGCGGGTTCAGATTCTTGAAATCCGAACACCCCCGAACAGTGCCGATCCGAGCCCGGATCCGAGCACAGTTCGGGGATTCCCGCCCGACGCAGAACTCAGAACGAGGCAAAACGTCATCATCCCGCCATCGGATCTCGCGAGATCCGGATTAGTTTATGGGAAGATGTGAATTGTTTATGAATGGAAGCCAGGCTGATCAGGGGGAGTACACGATGATTGCTCAACTTCAAAATTTTACCACCAAAAAACAAAAAAGGTTCAGCTCAACATATACGGTAAGAACTAACCATGATCCATAATGTAATAATTTCCTCTGTTATGTTCAATTTAATAGTGAACATAATACTTTGAGCAGGAAACTGATCAACAGTGCAAAAAAATGTAACATAAAATTGTTTAAACAATGTAATGCAGATAATAGTTTCCTACACTAAGGAAAATATATATGTAAATGTTAGGAATAAAGGTTTACTATTGTGTGAGCTTGTAGGCATTAAGCAGTATGTATTTACTGTGTGACACAACTAGTTGCCTGCTTTGTCTTAGATTGGAAAGAAGAGGAGACAAAGGTGTAAGAGAAATATATAGCAGATACAATGATGATCAGAAATACAATGAAGGGGAGGCAGGAAAACAGAGGAAATGGATTTAAAAAGAAGTTTAGGAAAATTAGAGAAAGGTAAGTAGATGAAAATGTAATTAGCACAGATTGCTAAAGGAAGAAAGATATAGGGAACAATATTCATAGAAGAGGTAGAAGTTAATTGATCAAAAAAGGAAAAAAGGAGAAAAATGAATTCACTACAAAAGTAAAGGATATCTTAAAGAGAAAAATAAATTGAGAAGTTTTGAAAATAGCAAAATTAATTTAGATTATGTTGAGATATTATAAGATGTGTAAAAGGAAAAGGAAGTAATAATGTAAATAGAGGAGAAAGAGAGCAATACAGAAAACAAAAGTAAGGCAGTAACAGCCCTGAAAAGGCTTCTAGCAGATGTATTAGGAATGATTGCACCATGTGGGTTAATGTACGTGACAAACACAAATCTGCTTTAAGGGTGGCTAGCTCGATTACATCTGTCCTGACAACTTCCCCATCTCCTAGTCATACAGAAGTGAGTAAGCCCTGCATACAATAGTTTTGTATGACAGGGGTGGAACGTTCCCCCTTCACTTCAACTTGTGACCACGGTAACAATTATGCACTATGTATGTGAGATCTCACTTTACTTGACAGAACAGTGGTAGCATTCAAAGTATACATCTGGCACCACCCTAAAGCAAATATAAAATATACTATACAACAATGTCCTCTGTTCTGCTCAGTCCAGTGGTGCTGTCCGGTGCTCTGTCCTACTCAGTCCAGTGGTGCTGTCCTGTGCTCTGTCCTGCTCAGTCCAGTGGTGGTGCTGCCATAATTCCAGTGGTGCTGTCCTGTGTTGTCCTGTGCTGCTTAAGTCCAGTCCAGTTGCACTGCCATATAAGTCCAGTCCAGTGGTGCTGTCCTGTGTCCAGTCCAGTGGTACAGCCATTTAAATCCAGTGGTGCTGTCCTGTGCTGCTTAAGTCAAGTCCAGTGGTACTGCCGTATAAGTCCACTGATCCTGCCGTATAAGTCCAGTGGTACTGCTGTATAAGTCCAGTGGTACTGCTGTATAAGTCCACTGATCCTGCCGTATAAGTCCAGTGGTACAGCCGTATAACTCCAGTCCAGTGGTACTCTCCTGTGCCGCATATAATTATTAAAGGCTTTGCCGAGTGTGTGTGGTTTAATGGTACGCTCTCTTGTGCTGCATATAATGGAGAACAAAAATTTGGAGGATAAAGTAGGGAAAGATCAAGAACCAATTCCTTCTAATGCTGAAGCTGCTGTCACTAGTCATGACATAGACGATTAAATGCCATCAACGTGGCCATCCCCAACATAAGGGTGGGTGGGAGGGCCCAAGGACAATTCCATCTTGCACCTCTTTTTTTGGCATTATGTGCTCTTTGGGACCTAGCTTTTCAAACTGCCATCCTGTCTGCCACTGCAATGCCACTCCTAGATGGGCCACGTGTTTGTGCCGCTCACTTCTGTTGCTTAGCTTAGTCATTGTCACGATCTGCCCTCAGCCTATGCGCTACATGCTGCCCTCAGCGCTATGCGCTCCTGCCTTTTTGTATTATTGTATTGTATTGGTAGTACCTCCACTCACCAGAGGTGCTGCTATTGTGTGCATTAGGGGTTAACCTTTCTGTTCACCAATCATTCTATGCACCTGGGTGTGGTCCATTTAAACCTGTTTCCCCCAGCTCACATGGCTGGTTATTGTTGTCCCATCATGTGATGTCCTTTCCTGTTGTCCAATCCTGATGTAATTTCCTGTTGTCCTTACCTGATTGTTTCTGGACATTCATGCTACTTTCTGCATCAGCTGGAACCTGGTATTTTTCACTGCTCCTTATTACCTGTTGTTAATACCTACCCTCTGCTACCCTGCATTACCGTTTACCTGGTTGTTTCTGGACATTCATGCTACTTTCTGCATCAGCTGGAACCTGGTATTTATCACTGCTCCTTATTACCTGTTGTTAATACCTCTCTGCAAATAAACACAGAGTGTTTTCACCAAATTCGTGACTCCTAGCTGTACTTCTGTTTGAGATCCGTGACAGTCATCCAGCTACCTCGGTGCAACCTTTTGGCCTAAAAACAATATTGTGAAGTGTGAGGTGTTCAGAATAGACTGGAAATGAGTGGAAATGAATGTTATTGAGGTTAATAATAGCGTAGGAGTGAAAAAAAACAAAAATCTGGATTTTAACAGTTTTTATGCTTTTTAAAAAAAAATTCAGAACCCAAAACCCAAAACCTTGAGGGAGGTGTTTTGGCAAAACCCATTAGAACCCAAAACTTGAAGGTAATCAGAACCCAAAACGCGAAAAGTGGCCGGTGCACATCCCTAATATACAATAGGTTGGCTTAATTCCTCCTCTAGCATCTCCTAAGCATCAGTAGAGCTTGCTGGGAGATGTAGTTTTTCTCCTATGCTGGCGCATGCGCTGTTGCACAGCTGCACCGGCCTCACAGTTATTACTTTTATCAGCTAAGAAAGTTTACTCCAAGTATTTTTATTGTTGATTTATAAAGTACAACCATCACCTGAAGCACTGTACAAAGTATGTAGTACAAGCAAGGTATTATAACAATTATATAATATTGATTTGTGTATAAAGAGGAGAACATAGGTGAGAGCTTTATAGGTTAAGATGAGAAACCATCCAAGATGGTTTTAAAATTATAGGCTTTTTGCAGATTAGGGAACATCTTCCTGTCTGCAGTGTCTGTAATCTTCTCCTCTTATATCTTGTTTTAATAGTATGAAATGTAATTTTGCAGTTTAGAGGTACATTGTGGTCTATTATTGCAGCTAAATTGTTATGTGCAAGCAAAGTCATTTTATGCTCTGATCTGTATATTATCTAAAGGCACCAAATTGCTGTGCAGATCAGTGTGTTAAGGTGTAGAAACTTTAGATGTCATTACAATGGAAAAACTACGCCACCAGGTCGTAAATGACCACCTTGTCTTTGTGTTTTCAGTTTGTCTCTAACTCCTTTTTTTGTTTATTTTCTTCCAATCTACACTTTTACCTCTTTTGAATAGTTCAGCCACCCTGTCTAGTCTCTCCTTTGTTATACATTATACAGTATAGTCCTACAGGTACTCCTTAAAATAGAGATGTACACTGACCCCCATGTTCTGGTTTTGGTTTTGCTAAAATCACATATTTTTGCTTTCCACCCCCCCCCCCCCCCCCTCCCTACATTATTATTAACCTCAATAACACTAATTTTAAGTCATTTGCAGTCAATTTTGACAATATTTTCATTCACCTGGTTGGATGCTAAGCAACAGAGCAATGACTCAAACACACAGCAGTTCATAACACATCTAGGAAACATTGCCACACAGCAGTGGCAGAAAAGAAAAGTGGTGCAAGATGTAATTGTCCTTGGATCATGAAATCAGTTATGGTTCACTTGATAGCTCCACCCAATACTTGGATAACTGTGGTAATTCTACAGCTAATACATGGCGACGAGCGCTGACCCCCCCCTAGGATGCGTGCTTTTATCAGACCCAGACCAATACAGGGTGCCAGACAATGCACTAAAAAGAGCCATTGTAATTCACAGCAAAAAGCAAGTTCATCACTGAGCTTCGAATCGGGCCCAATTCCCAAATAATTATAATGTAGTTGGGTACCTTTGACATAAAGTGCAGATTACAGACACTTTGTGCAATACTGATGAAACAACAGCAGAGTGGTAGGTAATACATATACACGTCTACTTAGACATCCATGCTTACATTACTTCTGCAAGCAACGTTGTTCTTTGTTAATATAACTGTTGTCTTTATACCATTCAAAATAATCCTCCACCATTCTTTGGATGTTGATAGTTACAGGTCTTTTTTTCTTGACCAAGATGAAAGGTGTTTTATTACATTTTTGTTTCCCTGACTTAAAAACACTATGCACTTGAACATAGGCTTTAGCAGATGACGTAGAGAGATTACTATCATCATGACTGGTGCCAGCAGCTTCTTGGTGCTCCTGGTCTTCTGTGTACTGCTGTGAATCCATTTTAATAACATAGTACAATATGACTGCAATTTAAGAACGACACTGCCAGCCCCATTATTTCTATTTCAGCAATGACAATTAGCAATGGATCAATACAACTCTCCTCTTTGTGTTTTACCTATGTAACACAGTACAATTTGACTGCAGATTTAGAAGACCAAGCCTGCCAGCCCTATTATTTCTATTTCAGCAATGACAATTAGTAATGGAACAATAGAGCTCTCCTCTTTGTGTTTTATCTATATAACACAGTACAATGTGACTGCAGATTTAGAAGACCAAGCCTGCCAGCCCTATTATTTCTATTTCAGCAATGACAATTAGTAATGGAACAATGGAGCTCTTCTCTTTGTGTTTTACTTATATAACACAGTACAACATGACTGCAGATTTAGAAGACCAAACCTGCCAGACCTATTATTTCTATTTCAACGAAGGCAATTAGCAAGGGAGCAATGGAGCTCTCCTGAATGTCGATAACGTAACAATGACGTTTTGCCTCGTTTTCAGTTACGAGGGTGCGCGAAAGTACCGAGCCGGCTTAGCTTAGTACTCGAATCTGCTAAGTTCGGGTGCGTTCGGTTCTTGGGGAACCGAGTCTGAGCATCTCTACCTTAAAATGTCATGCAGCTTGCTGTTATATAGGCTATGATTGCATATATATTCTTTTCTTGTTAATAACATATGAATACTAAATTATTCTTTGGTACGTGTCATAGAGGACTATTACAATAAAATAAATAATTCAATTAAAATTAATCATACATAGAGAACTGCAGGTGGTGATGTTGACAAGTTGCAAGTCATTATATGAACCCTGAATAAGTGACAGCTAAGAAAATGTCAAGTCTATGTAAAGTAAAAGAAAAAACTTTCATTCTTTTTAGTAAGGAATGCATCTTGTAATATCACTCAACTTGACTGACAGCAGCACTGTCAAAAAATGTATGCTGTAATATTGAATAAAACATCACGTTTATGAATGCAAAGGGTGTTTATGTTTATTTAGTGATGCCTTTATTTAAGTTAAAAATCAGTGCACTGAAAATATATTGCATAACAAAAATGACCACATTGAGAGCGGAATAGCAGACAAAATTGGTGTGTGGTCATGTTACAAGGGGTGTGTGGCCGTGTCACATTGTGGTGTGTCATGTCCCCCGGCGGTGTGCCTGGTGCCTCTGAAGTACAAAATCTGACCCCAAACTTACACATGTCACTAAATATTGCAGCAGTAAACTAAGGGTAACTTTCATCAGGGCCATGTGCTTGTGGTTCTGAACTAAGCTGGCTTTATTGTCTCTGACCTAGCTTTATTTCTCATGTTTGCTTTTTGCCTTAAACTTGTATTGTCCCTTGTTCCTGAACTTATTCTATCTGCCTTGACCTAATGCTATATTCCATTCCTTATCTGCATCTTGCTTTAACAGCGGCTAGACTGAGCGTCCCTGCCCCCCGGCCCAGCCCGCCCTGGTCAGAGGTTTAATTAACATGGTGTATCGTTTTCTTTTTATATGTACAGATCTTAACAATCAGCTGATGGTTATAATTGGCAAACACCTGCAGCCTATTAGCTCTGGGTCAGCCCAATATAAACTGCTTTCTGGACACTAGCAAATGCCAGTTAATGGAACTAGTTTCCTTGGTCTTGAGCTCTTGATATTTTACTCTCATGATTGTTATCTATGGATTGACCTCAGTTTGTATAACTTCTGGCGCCTCATCCTTCTGGTTCTGGGAAATGACCTTGGTAATTTCATTTACCGTTGGCTTTTCTGTGGATTTATTTATTCTGTTCTACCACTGTGGAGATTACAGTACCAAAGGTACAATACTTTATAATTATTTTCTGCATCAATTTACCCTGTTGAGACAGAATTATGTGATCTGAAGTATTTTCAGTAAAGAATTTTTCCCATTCCTATTGGACTATGCTTTATAGAATTTATTTGCATTCCTCTGTATAAATTGGTATTCTTCAATCCAAACAATGTAATACCACTTTCTTCACGAGCAAGGAACGGTACTGTAGTGCATAGTGATTACTTGTATGTGCCTCTCTTACTCACTGTTCTCCAGATGTGGTTCCCCCACCCAAAAGGTCTTCAGCAGTTCTGCGGTGATGTAGATGAGGACCTCCAGGGGGGACTTGGGAGACCACTTGTACCAACACAGACCAATACACATAGCTCTGAGAACACACAAGTTTGCTACAGAAACAACCCCTGTGTATTTATTAAATGGCAAATATGACAAACATTAGTAATTACATATGGCAGATATGATAAACTGCAGTTATTACAAATAAATATACAGATATTTGTAATCAATGGCTAGTAAGGGGCAACATAAAACTGATAGCAAATAAATAGTTTGAATACAGTTAAATAGCTATGTAAATACAGTTCAACATATCAGTCATGCAATCTCAGTCAGACTTTGCTAAACCGAACCTACTATAGATAAATGTCCTATCCTAAGCAATACTGCATATATATCTTTAGAGTTTACGTTGGTGTACTTGTAATGTCCCTATGGAAATGGCACAGATGCACACAGCTGTCCTACCTTCCTTGCAGAAACCACCTCAGTACGCGCGTCACCACTCCTACCGCTCTCCACCTCCGCTTGCATGTGTTGGTGTGGTCTGGCTCATAGGTCCTACAGCAAGGAACACTGCAGGGGATGGACAGATGGTACAGAAACCAATAACAATGTACAGTTAGTAGGGTATGTACCAGTGACCAACCCACAAATGGGCACCGATCCACATCACCGTTAATAGCGCACATCAATAGATATCTTGCTACGCTGACTCACGAGCCTACACCGCAGGCCTCCACCCGCTGCCTGGAACCCTGGCCTCTAGGCCTGTTATTTAGGAACACAGGACTTCCGTGCCTAATGACAGTCTCATGCCTTCGCACTCACCCAAGACCTTTGCCGGGGTACTGCTAACAACTATAATACCTAGTGTCATCCTAACTTTGAGAGCCTAATGCTCTCATAGCCACGAGAGTCTAATGCTCTCCTAACTGCAAAAGCCTAATGCTTTCCTACCAATTAGGGCCTAATGCTCTTCTACCAACTCGCCCTGCAAAATAGGCCTCTTACCCAACTGAACTACCGAGCCTAGTGCCTATTACTCCAACAGGCATAGTGCCCACTCCTCCAACAGACCTTGCGCCCAGCTACATATGGGTTATACGCCCAGCTTAATATGGACCTTTGTGCCCAGCTAACGGTGGACTTCGCGTCCAGCTAACTGTGGGCCTCGCGCCCAGCTAACTGTGGGCCTTGTGCACTGCCTAGTTATGGGTAGGGCTGCCAAGAGGAATTCAGGGCCCCGATACAACTACTTCATGGGGCCCCCTTTATAGTTGAGCATGTAAAAAAGAGGTAGTGTGTGTGTTTATAAAATTGGGGACGTGGCTAGCAGGTGAAAAGTGCAAGGCCACCCTCCTACAGAAAAAACTGCATTGTTGTGTACACCATTGCCACAAGGGTGCAGTGCCACTCGCCGAAGCGTGGCATATGTCCCAGCACTCCTGACTTTCAGGACATCAAGCACCATAGTGCAGTATATGAAGAATGCAGTGTGTACATAAAGAGTTCACAGTCTGCCTGCCTCTAACATTGGGCAGAATACTCACCATAAATTGGCATTGTCCCACTAGAATCATCGTCATCTCCATTTATTTATATAGCGCCACTAATTCGGCAGCGCTGTACAGAGAACTTATTCACATCAGTCCCTGTCCCATTGGAGCTTACAGTCTAAATTTCCAAACACACACATAGACATAGAGAGAGAGACTAGGGTCGATTTGATAGCAGCCATTTAACCTACTAGTACGTTTTTGGAGTGTGGGAGGAAACCCACGGAAACACAGGGAGAACATACAAACTCCGCACAGATAAGGCCCTGGTCTGGAATGGAACTAATGACCTCAGTGCTGTGAGGCAGAAGTGCCTTGCCACCATGCTGCACAATCATAACGTTTCACAGACTGTTCTGCTCTCACCATCATGTTCTTGTCACTTTCACCACCTGGGGCTGAAGGTTTCTTTAGTTACGGTTTGTCTGGATCCTGGTATGTTGGGGGCCCTATTTGAAAAGAAAAATGGGTACATTTAGAAGATTCCAATCAGCCCCGGCATTAAATCGATAGCATCGATAATTAGACTTTCCTCCAGCCCCAACATGAAAATAGTATTCCCATTTAATAAATAAACCTATTTCCCTCCCTGAAACAGCCCCAGCAATAAATAAATAGTATTTACATTTCATAAATATATCTGTTTCCCGCAACCATCACTGCCATTAAATAATTCAAAGTCACATTTAATAAAGAGATCTTATTCTGACCAAACTCACCCCACATTCAATAGCCCCCAAACCACTCCATCTTATATTAATAGTCTCCACTATTAAATTGCCCCACCATCACCCCACAAACAAAATTGCACCCATTAATTAGCCACCACATACCTCACACTAAGTTGCCATAAGTCCCCTGTGCATCACACATGCATTACCACAAGCCCCCTGTGCTATCACACACACACATACATTACTGTGCCCCTTCATCAACACCATGCTGTGCCCCCTTATGATTAAATGCACCCTCCATGCTGCTTTTCCCCCCTTCACCTGGCCTCCCTTCATCACACTATGCCATGCTGCTCCCCCCTTCAGCACAATGTGCCATCATGCCCCCCCTCTTTCATCACTGTGCCATGCTGCTTCCCCCCTTCATCACTGTGCCAGCCTGTCCCCTCTTCTTCATCACTGTGCCATCCTGCCCCCCATCTCCCTCATCACTGTGCCATCCTGCTCCCCCCTTTCATTACACTGTGCCATCCTGCCCCCCCTCTCCTTCATCACTGTGCCATCCTGCCCCCCTCTCCTTCATCACTATGCCATCCTGTCCCCCCTCTCCTTCATCACTGTGCCATCCTGCCCTTCTCTCCTTTATCATTGTGCCATCCTGCTACCCTTCTTCATCACACTGTGCCATGCTGCCCCCTCTCCTTCATCACTGTGCCATCCTGCTCCCCCCTTTCATTACACTGTGCCATCCTGCCCCCCCTCTCCTTCATCACTGTGCCATCCTGCCACCCTCTCCTTCATCACTATGCCATCCTGCCCCCCTCTCCTTCATCACTATGCCATCCTGTCCCCACTCTCCTTCATCACTGTGCCATCCTGCCCTCCTCTCCTTTATCACTGTGCCATCCTGCTACCCCTCTTCATCACACTGTGCCATGCTGCCCCCTCTTCTTCATCACTGTGCCATGCTGCCCCCCTCTCCATCACTGAGCCATGCTGCTCCCCCCCTTCATTTCACTGTGCCATTCTGCCTCCCCTTCTCCTTCATCTCTGTGCTATCCTGCCCCCTTCTCTTTCATCACTGTGCCACCCTGCCTCCTCCCTGTCCTTCATCACTGTGCCATCCTGCCTCCCCCCTTATTAAAGTGGGCTTTGTGCCCACTTTAACTATGGACCTCGGTGCCCAGCTACCTAATGTCCCAAAAAACCCTACATATCCCTTAACTGAGACGGGCCTTGGGCCCCCTGTTTGTCCATGGACTTAATGCCCAAACTGTACCAGAGCCTTGAGCCCTATGTGGGAAAGATGTTGAAGATAGAAGAAAGGGGTAGGGAGGAGTATAATGGGGAAAGATGACGCCCACAAGGGCCTTACCTGTTCTTAGTGTCTTCAGGGTCTTCTCCTTGCTCCCTCTCCTCCTTTGCTGTCTCCAACGCTCCACTGTGGGTGTCTGCTGATGTTGATCCTGGCAAGTCTTCATGGGGTAGAGTAGCTCTCAGCCATGACGTTGGTCTTCTCAACGGCTTCTGTGTTCTTTGTTTGACTGCAACGTCTTCTTCTTTCTCCAACATCTTCTTTCTTCTTTACTTGTAAAATGTCAGTGGTAGCAGAGTGATAAGTAAGAAATAACTAATAATGTCTCTAATCTTTATTCAGAGATGAGTCGTTAAACAAAAGTATGGGTATATATCACTCAAAACAGATATAGCAATACAGCACTAATCTCTTGTACACAAAGAAACACGGCTAATACATATATCTTCAAAATGAAAAAATAAAAAATTGACATATCTGTATGGTGATCTCAATCAGTCACTCTATGTGCAATCTCCAATCTTCAAAGTCCATAGATATATAAAATATCATATATTGATCTTTACAGCTAATATTCAAGGGCATACATGGATATCCTCAAAATAAAAGAAAACAACAATAGGGTATTACGTTCAGGAATACATACACATCCTGCGTAGATAATGCTTCCACACTCCCAATATCGGAAATATTGAGTAATATCACAGTCCTGAAGCCAATATAGTACAAAACAGAGTGGGAGATTTGCAAGTGGAAAATAATCAAGGTGCATTAATAAAGAGTGGAATTGCTTCATCTGGAATATGGATTCCCTCTCGTGAATAAACTTATACAAATGAATGTAAATAGAGGCTTCAGGATAAACAGACACTTGGGTTTCACACAGGATGTATGGAGAACAAGGCCACAGTATGTGCCTGATTCAAGTCCGAAGGCAACTTGCACGCAAGATGTGTTTTATAAAAAGAGCACAGAACTTGAGCGTAGTTCTGACTGTATTCAAATCAAAGTGTATCTCAAAATGTGTTTCCATTTGAATCTGGATGTAATACACTCTGCCCAAACGTTACCTGCAGTATGTAGACAGACAGAACAGACTGCAGAGTATGCACATGTGTATGTGTAATATAAGGTTACATCAGAGCACATACTTTTGTTTAATATTCTAAAATAAATGAACAACTCTGAGTATAATCAATGATAAAAATATGTATCTTTTTTTTTTTTTTTTACCATTAAATACATAACTAATCATGCTTTAAATGTGTACTCTACATACAATGCGTTTTTATAGCCTATGTTACTTTCATACACATGTTCTGTGATAGCTAGTGGCAGGTATACGTGTAGTTTTTTAAAAAAAAGACTATGCTGTGTCACTCATCCTTATCAGTCAGTACTTACACCTGCCCTGTAGCTAGTGCAAACGATACAGTGAAGATAAACATATTTATGACAAACACAGGACTTGAATCAGCCTCATCTGCTTCTCACTTCCTCAGGGGCACACCCTTACTGTACATTACCTATGTCAGTCTACCCCTTTCCTCCCCCATTGCTCCTCTCAAGTTGTAGGTAGTTGTATATGTCATTTGCATTTGGACATGAATTGCCAGCAATTGTGTACATTGGTGTAAGGTCCATCTCTGAGCATGAACATAGCAGTTTCATGCAAGATATCCTACACAAATGGATGAACATGAATCCAACCCTATAAAGTTAAGTTTCAGTATCTGTGTCCTAATGACAGGAATGGAGTGTACAAACAATACCTAGCTGGTCAAATGTCTCTCAGTGTATCAGGGCTAATCTGAGAATGCCAAGTCTAACAGCTTGTCACGAGGTGCTGCCATAATCCTCTTCTCATCAATCTTTGCCTCTTCATGAGCTAAATATTTGATAAAATACTGTTTACTTACATATATCTGAAATACCTTGTCATAGTCTCACAACATATGACAATGTGGCTCCTCTATTCACTGGATGCCTAATGTAATACATCTGTTCTCACTGCATCCATTGCCACATTCCTTGTACATCCTCAGTGTCACAAATCGGGATCTTAGCCGCACTTACCTCATCCGCCGCTGTCATATCACGGCTACCTGGGTCCCTTCTGGCCGTCTGCAGCATTCCCATCCTCCACACCTCCGTTTGTAAACAAACACATACTGTTTGTTCTGCTGCATGGGCGCGGCCATCTTGGATGCAGTCAGGTGATCATTCCAGACCAACCAGATTCTGCAGCTGTGATCACATGAACTGATCAGCCAATAGTTGTTTGGGACACCCTATTTAAACCTGCTGCTGTGATCTGTTCATTGCCAGAACAACACACTTCTCTCCAGAGGATAGTTCTTGGCTCCAGTGTTCCTGTCTGCATTCCTAAGTGCAGTGTTCCTGACTGCATTACAAGTGCAGTGTTCCTGACTGCATTACAAGTGCAGTGTTCCTGACTGCATTACAAGTGCAGTGTTCCTGTCTACATTTCCAGACTGCTAATTCCCCTGCTATATTCTACAATCAGCAAGAACATGAGCAAGAAGTTCATCCAGGCTGCTAAGTTCTGTTTCACTCCTGCTCCAGCTAGTCCCAAGGGTCCCGAATCGGATCAAGAAATTCAGACGACCGTGACAGTTTGTTCTGGCCCAATGGATCCGCTAGGGGAACATACCCCGAGGGAGGACTCTGTCCAAATATTAGCTGGACGCATTGAGAGACAAGAAACTAACCAGGGGCAAATTTTGAGATTGCTGCAGGATGTTTCTACACGTATGGATACCTTGCAGTTATTCCGCAGTCAACCATCCCATACTCCGCCTGAGCCAGTAACACCTGCTTCACTACCCACTTCATCCGGACTCCATCTTCCCACGCCAGCTAAATACAATGGCGATCCGAAGAATTGCCGCGGGTTTCTCAACCAGTGTAGTATACACTTTGAATTACAACCCGGGAATTTCCCTACTGCACGTACCAAAACTGCTTATATTGTTTCGCTACTATCAGGGCAAGCTCTGGCATGGGCATCACCGCTCTGGGAAAAATCTGACCCAATTTTATCTGATATTGATAGCTTCCTGTCTACCTTCCGCAGAATATTCGACGAGCCTGGAAGAACAGCGTCAGCCGCTTTAGATATTCTGCGGCTTCGGCAAGGGCAGCAGACCGTGGGCCAGTATGCCGTTCAATTTCAAACACTTTCCTCTGAGCTGTCTTGGAATAACGATGCTCTTGTTGCGGTCTTCTGGCAGGGCCTGTCTGACCACATTAAAGATGTATTAGCATCTCGGGATTTACCTACAACGCTAGACCAATTGATTACCATCTGCAATCGGGTTGATATTCGGTTCAGAGAGAGAGCTCTAGAAAAGAGGAGGCTGAAACACCCCAAGTTCCTCCCTATTCAACGGGTCTGCGCATTGTCTCCTTTCCCTGAAGGACCCATGCAACTAGGCAAAGCACGTCTTTCACCCACCGAGCGACAACGGCGAGTTAGAGAGAAACTTTGCTTATACTGTGCCAGTTCCGGACATCTGCTACATTATTGTCCTCGCAAACCGGGTAAACATACCCTCCTAGCTGACTATGAGGAGGTGAGCCTAGGAGTGGCCCTTCGCTCCCCACAAGGCAAGGACTGTATTATCCCAGTCACCCTGAAACATGCTCAAGACTCCCAATACATTTCAGCCCTGCTGGATTCAGGAGCAGCTGGGAATTTCATGTCTGCCAAATTAGCTGCTGAACTAGCCATTCCACTAGTGAAAATTCCAGTGACCATCTTTCTCTCTGCGGTTGATGGTAGCCGTATTCCAGGGGGTACCATTACGCATCAGACTTCTCCAGTGTGTCACTCACCGGACTGTGAGTGCTTCTTCCCGGACTATTAGGAACCGTGGACGTCCTCTATCCTGAGGGACTGCGCATGCGCAGCCCTTTCCAAACCTTCAGTGTATGTTCCTTTAACTTAATTGGCAGATCAGGCAACCTCCCTATATTAAGCACCTGTGGTCAACACCACGTTGCCTGATCTTGGAGTCTCATTCCCCATGAGTCTCTGAAGGTGTTCCTGTGTTTCCTTGTTTATTCAGCCCTGCTGATTCCTGTGGTTTCCAAACCACTTCTACCTCTGTGGTTTCCAAACCACTTCTGCTACTGTGGTTCCCATACCACTTCTACCATCTACTGTATCATCGTGACTGTGAGCTGATTCCTATCCGCTGCCTCCGTGCACTACAGCCTTCTAATCATTTCAACTCTACCATGTATCATTGGGACTGTTAGCTGATGCCTATCCGCTGCCTCCGTGCATTACAGGCTTCAACCACATCCACTCACCTGTTCATGATTGTGACTGCCAGCTGATTCCTATCCGCTGCCTCCGTGCACTACAGGCTTCAACCTGCAACTCGTCTGTGTTTCCTCATCGTGACTGTTTGGCTGATGCCTACCCGCTGCCTCCGTGCACTACAGTCTTCAACCTGCAACCCGTCTGTGTTTCATCGTGACTGTTTAGCTGATTCCTATCCGCTGCCTCTGTGCGCTTCAGTCTTCAGTCCTTGTCTACTCTACCGTGTTTCCTTGAGTCTGCCGCCACTATTGCTACCCGCTACTCTCCGTGATCATCTGTTCCAGTTCAACTCTGCTCCGGTGTCCCATCGTTACTGCACCTGCTGGTTGCTATTGGTTACCTCCGTGTTCCCGCAGAGACCCGCTGCTGTTACTTCTCAGCGCTACTCATCCATCTACTGCTGATCCGCTCTCCACGCCTTCCTGTGTTCCCTGCTGGTCTACCTACCTGTGCGCTGCACCTGCTAGACTCCTGCTTCACCCATCCAGGGACTTGTATCCTGCTGGCCTCCTGCCCTTCAGGTATCTCTGCACTCCTGTCTGACTGCCTTCTCCTGAACCACGGTATGCATACTTCCCATTGACTGTGCTGTGTATTGCATACCTTGCTGGACTGTGTTGGTTCTCCTCTGGAGTGTACTATCTGCTGACTCTACTGCCACCATTGACTGTGTTATCTCATGCCGGATTACTTCAAGAGACTTTCTATATTGGCAGTGTTGTTCAGTCATTTATACATTTATATTGTGCATATTACTGTGGATCAAAGTCAAGGTGCCCGTGTATATATTGTGTTGCAGTCTCTCCCCGTGCACCTCCTCACATATATATTCAGTAGTACAACTTGCTAGTGGCAGACCACTGACTCCTGTTTACAGTTTCACCTGTTCCAGTATCCTCTCACATAGCAGTGGTACAACTTGCTAACGCAGACCACTGACTCCCCGGATACCTCCACTTGGATTCCATTCCTTCACTCAGACAGCGGTACAACTTGCTATCCGCAGACCGCTGACTCTCATCACCTCCTCGTTTCTGTTGGACATTCCTCCTCACTATAGCAGTGGTACAACTTGCTACCGCAGACCACTGACTACCTTCACGTGTCCTTTGTCCATACAGTTCCTCGTGTATTACTACCTCCATATTGCCAGTGCTGCTAGTCATAGACTTTCCTGAGCATCTCATCATCTGCTATTTCCTGTTCCGTGATCACCCTGCTACCAGAGTACCATATTACCACCTATACTGCTCTGGTAAGCCTATCACCTGGTGATCCCTGGGTAAAGACTCCTAGTGCCCGTGACAGTAAGATCAGGCCATGACAGACCCAGATACGGAACCTACTGCTAAAGAGATGCTGCAGCATCTGGTCAGCCGTGTGGAGCAACAGGATGCTCGCCAACAGCTGTTACTTCAATGTTACCAATCGTTAACCTCCCAAGGAACATCTGGACAGACTGTTACAGCTAGTATTGAAGCTCCTGTGCTTTCCTCCGTTTCCCCAGTGCCATCCCAGGTGTCTACAGCTCCTACGCTTCACCTGCCTACTCCGTCAAAATATGACGGGGACCCCAAAACTTGTAGAGGTTTCCTTAACCAATGTTCAGTCCATTTTGAACTCCAACCTCAAAATTTTTCTACCCATCGTTCCAGAGTGGCCTATCTTATCTCATTGTTTTCTGGACAAGCCCTGGCTTGGGCCTCCCCTCTGTGGGAAAGAAACGATCCAATTCTACAAGATAGTGCCAAATTCATTTCCACGTTCCGAAGTGTGTTCGATGAACCAGGTCGTGTGACCTCCGCTGCTTCCAGCATTCTTCGTTTGCGACAAGGCTCCCATACAGTAGGACAGTATGTCATTCAATTTAGGATCTTAGCCTCTGAACTTCAGTGGAACACTGAAGCATTAGTTGCCGCCTTCTGGCAGGGGCTCTCCGATAAAATTAAAGATGCACTGACTACCCAAGAGCTTCCTTCGTCACTAGAAGATTTGATCTCTCTTTGCCATCGTGTAGACATGAGATTTCGTGAAAGAGAATCTGAGAAAACAACTTCTGCTAAAGCACCTCTTCGTTTAAACCCTCAATTTCGTCCAGTGTCACCTTCTGTGATTCCCATGGAGATAGGACGTTCCAAATTATCTTTAGAAGAGAGGAAACGAAGAGTAAAGAATAGACTCTGTATCTATTGTGCTGATTCCACACATATGCTCAGTTCTTGCCCTAAGAAATCGGGAAATGCCAGGCCCTAACTAGTTCTGGAGAGGTGAAGTTAGGGTCCCTGGAGTCCTCTCCATTGTCTATGAAATCTAAAGTCTGCGCTTTCGATGTTACGATTTCCTTTGCTACCAAATCCTTTGAGTCACAGGCATTGATTGATTCCGGAGCAGCAGGAAATTTCATTTCTAAATCACTAGTGAATCAATGGTCCCTACCAGTGATCACTTTAAAAACACCCATTACTGTGACGGCTATAGATGGATCACGTCTCATCAATGGTCTCATCACCCAGAGTACGTCTCCAGTAACCCTTCAGATTGGTGTACTACACCATGAAGAAATTTCGTTTTTAATTCTTCCTGTTACGACAAGTCCGATTGTCTTAGGCCTTCCATGGCTTCAATGTCACTCTCCCCAGATTGACTGGCGCACCCCTCAAGTTACGTCTTGGGGGCCTGAATGTCACCATCGTTGTCTCTCTCAAGTTATTCCTCTTAAAGTACAGCAATCTTCCATCTCATCTTCCTCCCCGGGACTCCCTCCTCAGTATGCTTCATTTGCCGATGTGTTTGATAAAGCTCAGTCTGAACGTCTTCCTCCTCATCGTTCTTGGGATTGTCCGATCGACCTTCTACCTGGCAAGACTCCTCCCAGGGGTCGGGTCTATCCTCTCTCGTTACCTGAAACTCAAGCCACATCTGAGTACATACAGGAGAATCTCCAGCGTGGGTTCATTCGACCTTCCACCTCTCCCGCTGGAGCTGGGTTCTTCTTCGTCAAAAAGAAGGATGGATCATTACGCCCTTGTATAGATTTTCGTGGACTCAACGCCATTACTATCAAGAATCGGTATCCCATTCCGCTGATCACTGAGCTATTTGATCGCATCAAGGGAGCTCGGATATTTACTAAGTTGGATCTTCGTGGTGCCTACAATTTAATTAGAATCCGTTCCGGTGACGAATGGAAGACCGCGTTTAACACCAGAGATGGGCATTACGAATATTTAGTAATGCCCTTCGGGCTGTGTAATGCCCCCGCGGTTTTCCAGGGTTTCATCAATGAGATCTTTCGGGACTTATTATATGTATGTGTCGTTGTCTACCTGGACGACATATTGATCTTCTCACAGGACCTGCCTTCTCATCACCAACATGTGGCAGAGGTCCTCTCCAGACTACGGAAAAACTCATTGTTCTGTAAATTGGAAAAATGTTCATTCGAGTTACCCCAGATTCCATTCTTGGGGTATATAGTTTCCGGAGTTGGCCTGAAGATGGATCCAGACAAAGTAAATGCTGTACTACATTGGCCTCAGCCAACTACTCTTCGTGCCATCCAGCGTTTTTTAGGTTTTGCCAATTACTATAGACGCTTCATTCAAGACTTCTCATCCATTGCATCTCCCATTGTGGCCTTAACTCGGAAAGGGGCTAATACTAAGCAATGGTCATCTGAGGCTCTCCAAGCCTTTCAAATCCTCAAAGAGTCCTTCTCGTCTGCTCCTATTCTGCGACAACCTGATGTGACACTCCCCTTCTTCCTAGAAGTAGATGCCTCTAATGTGGGCTTAGGAGCTATTCTCTCCCAACGCTCGGAGCAACAAAAATTACATCCTTGTGCCTTCTACTCTCGGGGTCTTCTGCCCGCAGAGAAAAACTATACTATCGGGGACAAGGAGTTGCTGGCCATCAAAGCTGCATTAGAGGAATGGAGATACTTGTTGGAAGGAGCTCGCCATCCGGTGACGATCTTCACGGATCATAAGAACTTGTCATATTTGCAATCTGCTCAATGCTTGAACCCTCGTCAAGCAAGATGGTCTCTTTTCTTTTCCCGTTTTGAATTAATTATAACCTTCAAACCAGCTGCTAAGAACAAGAAAGCTGACGCTCTATCTCGAGCTTTTGTGACGTCCTCTGATGTAGAAGAGGTTCCCAACCATGCTATTCTAGACCCCAAATGTATTTCTCTGGCTGCTTCATCCACCAAAATGCTACCATTTGGGAAGACCCTCGTGCCTCCTACTCTGAGGAAGAAAATCCTTTCGTGGTTCCATGCCTCTCGTTTTTCTGGACACGCCGGTGAACATAAGACCTTTGAGATTCTCTCTCGTAGTTACTGGTGGCCTTCAATGAGGAGAGACGTCAAAGAGTTTATTGCTTCCTGTGATTTATGTTCTCAGTTCAAATCCTCCCGCAGAACTCCAGCAGGGTTGCTGCGACCACTACCCATTCCGTCCAAGCCTTGGACCCATATTAGTATGGATTTCGTTACTGATTTGCCACCAAGTAAGAATCACAATACTATTTGGGTAGTGGTAGACAGATTTTCGAAGATGGCTCATTTCGTCCCTCTGTCCGGTTTACCTTCCTCGTCTACTCTGGCTGAACATTTCATTAAAGAAATCTTCCGCATCCATGGATGTCCGTCTGAGATTGTGTCAGATAGAGGAGTACAATTCGTTTCCAGATTCTGGCGGGCCCTTTGTAAAACCTTGGGCATACGATTAGCACTCTCATCGTCTTACCATCCGCAATCTAACGGACAAACGGAACGAGTCAATCAAGATCTTGAGACTTTTATTAGGATGTTCTCTTCAGCCAACCAAGACAACTGGGTAGAATTGCTCCCTTGGGCTGAATTCGCCCATAACAACATGTACCATGAGTCATCATCCAAAACTCCATTCTTTGTGGTCTACGGTCACCATCCGTCTTTTCCGGAATTTCCTGCCCTCCCGCCCACCCAAGTTCCTGCTGTGGAGACTGCTTGTCAGACCTTCAAAAATATCTGGTCTCAGGTCAAAACCTGTTTAAAGAAGACATCTAACAAATATAAGTCTTTCGCAGATAAGAAGAGGCGGGCTATTCCACCACTAAAAATTGGAGATCGTGTCTGGTTATCTACCAAAAATATTCGTTTGAAGGTTCCATCTATGAAATTCGCCCCTCGTTTTATTGGTCCATATAGGATCATTCAAGTTATCAATCCAGTATGTGTTAAACTTCTTCTTCCTAAGAATCTTCGGATCTCCAATGCCTTCCATGTGTCCTTGCTCAAACCTCTCATCATCAACCGTTTCTCGACTCCTTCCTCAGCACCGCAGCCAGTTCAAGTTCATCAGGAGGAGGATTTCGAGATTACTGAGGTATTGGATGCAAAAATTTCGCGAGGAGTCCTCCGTTTCCTCGTTCATTGGAAGGGCTTTGGTCCTGAAGAGCGTTCATGGATCAAAGCTGAAGATCTTAATGCTCCTGCCCTTCTGAAGAAGTTTTATTCCAAAAATCCGGACAAGCCCGGTTCCAGGCGTTCTGTGCCCACCTTTAAAAGGGGGGGTACTGTCACTCACCGGACTGTGAGTGCTTCTTCCCGGACTATTAGGAACCGTGGACGTCCTCTATCCTGAGGGACTGCGCATGCGCAGCCCTTTCCAAACCTTCAGTGTATGTTCCTTTAACTTAATTGGCAGATCAGGCAACCTCCCTATATTAAGCACCTGTGGTCAACACCACGTTGCCTGATCTTGGAGTCTCATTCCCCATGAGTCTCTGAAGGTGTTCCTGTGTTTCCTTGTTTATTCAGCCCTGCTGATTCCTGTGGTTTCCAAACCACTTCTACCTCTGTGGTTTCCAAACCACTTCTGCTACTGTGGTTCCCATACCACTTCTACCATCTACTGTATCATCGTGACTGTGAGCTGATTCCTATCCGCTGCCTCCGTGCACTACAGCCTTCTAATCATTTCAACTCTACCATGTATCATTGGGACTGTTAGCTGATGCCTATCCGCTGCCTCCGTGCATTACAGGCTTCAACCACATCCACTCACCTGTTCATGATTGTGACTGCCAGCTGATTCCTATCCGCTGCCTCCGTGCACTACAGGCTTCAACCTGCAACTCGTCTGTGTTTCATCATCGTGACTGTTTGGCTGATGCCTACCCGCTGCCTCCGTGCACTACAGTCTTCAACCTGCAACCCGTCTGTGTTTCATCGTGACTGTTTAGCTGATTCCTATCCGCTGCCTCTGTGCGCTTCAGTCTTCAGTCCTTGTCTACTCTACCGTGTTTCCTTGAGTCTGCCGCCACTATTGCTACCCGCTACTCTCCGTGATCATCTGTTCCAGTTCAACTCTGCTCCGGTGTCCCATCGTTACTGCACCTGCTGGTTGCTATTGGTTACCTCCGTGTTCCCGCAGAGACCCGCTGCTGTTACTTCTCAGCGCTACTCATCCATCTACTGCTGATCCGCTCTCCACGCCTTCCTGTGTTCCCTGCTGGTCTACCTACCTGTGCGCTGCACCTGCTAGACTCCTGCTTCACCCATCCAGGGACTTGTATCCTGCTGGCCTCCTGCCCTTCAGGTATCTCTGCACTCCTGTCTGACTGCCTTCTCCTGAACCACGGTATGCATACTTCCCATTGACTGTGCTGTGTATTGCATACCTTGCTGGACTGTGTTGGTTCTCCTCTGGAGTGTACTATCTGCTGACTCTACTGCCACCATTGACTGTGTTATCTCATGCCGGATTACTTCAAGAGACTTTCTATATTGGCAGTGTTGTTCAGTCATTTATACATTTATATTGTGCATATTACTGTGGATCAAAGTCAAGGTGCCCGTGTATATATTGTGTTGCAGTCTCTCCCCGTGCACCTCCTCACATATATATTCAGTAGTACAACTTGCTAGTGGCAGACCACTGACTCCTGTTTACAGTTTCACCTGTTCCAGTATCCTCTCACATAGCAGTGGTACAACTTGCTAACGCAGACCACTGACTCCCCGGATACCTCCACTTGGATTCCATTCCTTCACTCAGACAGCGGTACAACTTGCTATCCGCAGACCGCTGACTCTCATCACCTCCTCGTTTCTGTTGGACATTCCTCCTCACTATAGCAGTGGTACAACTTGCTACCGCAGACCACTGACTACCTTCACGTGTCCTTTGTCCATACAGTTCCTCGTGTATTACTACCTCCATATTGCCAGTGCTGCTAGTCATAGACTTTCCTGAGCATCTCATCATCTGCTATTTCCTGTTCCGTGATCACCCTGCTACCAGAGTACCATATTACCACCTATACTGCTCTGGTAAGCCTATCACCTGGTGATCCCTGGGTAAAGACTCCTAGTGCCCGTGACACAGTGACTCTCCAAATAGGAGTTCTGCATTCTGAATCCCTTACCTTTTTGGTCATCCCAGAAGCCACTAGTCCTGTGGTTCTCGGGTTTCCATGGCTTCAATTGCATAACCCCCATATCGACTGGTCGACTACAAATCTTGGCGTGGGCTCCAACTTGTTTCGAGTCCTGTTTACAACGTGTTCTTCCACATTGCTCCACCTCTGATAAAGAAGTTTTGACAGTTCCTTCTGCCTACCAAGAGTTCACAGACGTTTTCAGTAAGCAGGCTGCTGAAACTCTACCACCTCATCGGGATTGGGACTGTCCCATTGATCTAGTTCCAGGTAAAACCGCACCAGGTGGCAGAGTCTACCCTCTTTCTATCCCTGAGACAAACTCTATGTCTGAATATATAAAAGAGAACTTGAAAAGGGGTTTCATTCGTCCATCCTCTTCACCAGCAGGAGCCGGGTTCTTTTTTGTAAAGAAAAAGGATGGTGGATTACGTCCCTGCATCGATTACAGAGGTCTCAATGACATTACCATCAAGAAACGGTATCCTCTGCCCCTATTCACAGAGTTATTTGACAGAGTCAAAGGTGCCCAAATATTCACAAAGTTGGATCTCCGCGGGGCCTACAATTTGATTCGCATTAGGCGTGGCGACGAATGGAAAACCGCCTTTAACACCAGGGATGGGCACTACGAATATCTAGTCATGCCATTCGGTCTGAGCAATGCCCCAGCAGTTTTTCAGAATTTCATAAATGAAATCTTTCGGGACTTACTGTACCATACTATTGTGGTATATTTGGACTATATCCTCGTTTTCTCCTCTGATATCCAGTCCCATCGCAGACATGTTAAAGAGGTCCTCAGCCGTCTCAGAAGGAATAAGCTGTATTGCAAGCTTGAAAAATGCACCTTCGAAGTTAAATCCATCCCATTCTTGGGGTATATCATCTCAGGTACTGGTCTCCGTATGGACCCAGAGAAGGTGCAAGCTATTCTTAACTGGCCTCAACCATCTACACTAAAGGCAGTACAGCGATTTCTGGGATTCGCGAACTATTATCGAAAATTTATTCGTGGCTACTCTACTGTAGTAGCACCAATCACCGCCCTCACCAGAAAAGGAGCTAATCCTGCCAAGTGGTCTGAAGAAGCCCAAACAGCTTTTCAACTTCTGAAACAAGCATTTATTTCTGCTCCCATACTCAGGCAACCAGATTTAACCTGTCCATTCTACTTGGAAGTTGATGCCTCATCTGTCGGAGTAGGGGCAGTTCTTTCCCAAAAACCAGCTGATGAGCAATGGCATCCCTGCGGGTTCTTCTCCAGGAAATTTTTACCAGCTGAACGAAATTATGCCATAGGGGACAAAGAACTGCTTGCCATCAAATTGGCGCTTGAAGAGTGGAGGCATTTACTTGAGGGAGCTCGTTACCCTGTCACAATATACACGGATCACAAGAATCTGCTCTACCTTAAAACTGCACAGTGCATGAATCCACGACAGGCCCGATGGGCACTATTCTTTTCTCGATTTGATATCCATGTCACCTTCCGTCCCGGTTCCAAAAATCGCAAGGCCGATGCTCTGTCACGTTCTATGGTGAAAGAGGAAGATTCCATCACTGTGGATCCACGGCCTATTATCAGCCCACTCAGCATTGCAGTCAGTAGACCGACAATACACCTCCCCAGGGAAAAACTTTTGTTTCTGAGAATCTGCGTAAAAAATTGCTCCAATGGGCACATTGTTCTAGATTTGCCGGTCATGCGGGCATCCGCAAAACTCAATCCTTCATATCGAGAAGCTACTGGTGGCCTACTCTTCATCAGGATGTTCAGCAATTTGTTTCCGCATGTGGCAGCTGTGCCCAACATAAAAGTTCAAGACAATCTTCAGCTGGTCAACTTTTGCCTCTGCCTATTCCCACCAAACCCTGGACCCATATTTCTATGGACTTTGTTTCTGATTTGCCAAATTCTAATAATTTCAATACCATCTGGGTCATCGTTGACCGATTCTCTAAAATGGCGCATTTTGTTCCTCTCCGTGGCCTCCCATCAGCACCTATACTGGCTCAGCAATTTATAAAGGAGATCTTCCGTTTGCATGGGTGTCCTGAAGAAATCGTCTCAGATAGAGGAGTTCAGTTTGTGGCAAAATTCTGGAGATCCTTATGCCAAGCACTACAGATCAAACTAAACTTCTCTTTGGCCTATCATCCACAGTCCAACGGGCAAACGGAAAGAGTCAATCAGGACCTAGAAACATTTCTCCGTTTGTACATATCTTCTTCTCAAGACGACTGGGTAGATCTGCTTCCTTGGGCAGAATTTGCTCATAATAATCATTATCACAAATCTTCTGCTTCCACTCCATTTCATACGGTCTATGGCCTACACCCCAGGGTACCCTTGTTTACTCCACTTCCTACAGCCTCAGTACCTGCCTCTGAAGTTTTCCTAAAGAATTTTGCAGGCCACTGGCGCCAAGTACGGGAATCTCTACTTAAAGCGTCCCAACGCTACAAAATTCAGGCCGACAAAAAGCGACGAGCCATTCCAAAAAATTGGAACAAATCGTAATCAAGCCCGCTGACAAAGGGGGGGGGGGGGCATTGTCCTTTTGAACAGGGTAGACTACATAAACGAAATCAATAGGCTTCTATCTGATTGTAAAACTTACCAAAAATTGGATCAGAACCCCACTGATGTATATGCACAAGAATTGATATCCATCCTCAAACATGGACTGGAATTGGGCATCATTAATCTAAAGGAATACCAATACATACACAACCCACATCCAATAATCCCAGTAATATATTACCTTCCAAAAATTCATAAAAACATTACTAATCCACCTGGCAGACCAATCATTTCAGGCATAGGCTCTATCTCAGCCAATTTATCCCATTATATAGATACATTTCTTCAACCCTATGTTGGGAAACAGAAAGCATATTTGAAAGACACCACCCATGTATTGCAGCTTTTGAAAGACATCACATGGACACCTGAGTATTGGTTAGTGACGTGCAACGTATCATCATTATATACAGTAATCAAACACAACCTGGGACTTTCCAGCATCAGACACTTTCTAGAACATGACCCTTCCCTTAACAAGAACCAAATTGAATTCATTCTCACTAATATTCATTTCATTCTTACTCATAATTATTTTTGGTTTCACAATCAATACTACCTTCAGCTAGAAGGGACAGCAATGGGCACCAGGTTCGTGCCCAGCTATGCAAATCTATATATGAGTTATTGGGAGGACCGTAATATATGGTCCAACAACGACTGGGCGGCGAACCTGGTGCTATGGAAAAGATATATTGATGACGTACTTTTTATTTGGAAGGGTCCCGAACAAGATTTAGTCCAATTTCTTAGCAAGATCAACAATAACGAATATGGCCTCCAGTTTACAGCCCATTACAGTCAACTATCAATCGAATTTCTAGATCTCGAAATATTCATCCGGAATGGCCAATTAACCACCCGTACATTCAGAAAATCAGTTAATGTAAACAGTTTTATTCTTTCCAACAGTAATCATCATCCCAACTGGCTGAAAAGTATCCCCTTCAGCCAGTTCACACGCATACGTCGGAATTGTACAAATATGAGTGATTACATCACACAGGGCAATATTATGAAACAACAGTTCGTTGAACAACAATATAACGGCCAATTAGTTGAGGAAGCTTATCTGAAAGTGAAAGATAGAGATAGGGACACCCTCTTGAAGAACAAGAATATACCAGATTTAGAGGATCAAAGATCCTTACACACCAATTCCCAAACACCTATATACTTTGTATCCAACTATTCAGTAGATGCCATTCATATACGGAAAATTCTGAAAAAACATTGGCACATCTTGAAACAGGATACAATATTAGGGCCAATACTTCCGAATCACCCACATCTGGTTTTTAAAAAAGCCCCGGACATCAGAAAATCGGTGACATCCAACTTTGTCCCCGTTAATGTCAATCCTACAGATTCCAACTGGCTCAGTAATAAAACTCCAACAAGAGGTTTCTATTATTGTGGTACATGCTCTAACTGCAGAAGTTTAAAATGTAGGAGCACTAAACCCATTCTTAACTACTTGTCCACCTCCAATGAGAAAACCTTTGAAATCAAAGAATTCATCACTTGCAATAGCATCAATGTTGTTTATCTGCTACAATGCCAATGCGGCAAACAATATATTGGTAGAACCATCAGAACACTGAAAACTAGAATCAGAGAGCATCTAAGAAATATCAAGATAGGATTTGAAAACCATCACCTTTCTAGTCATTATAAATATATTCACAACTGCAACCACTTAGGCACCATTTTTTTCGGTATCAAGAAAGTAACTAGGAATTGGAGAGGAGGAAATATAATAACAAAACTGAACAAGGAAGATTCCAAAGCTATTTATTACCACAAAACTCTGACTCCCAATGGACTTAATGTAGAACTAGATCTTACCTTGCATTGAGACCTGAGTCCGTATTAATTTCCGAATATTGGTGTCTTTTGGGTGCCACCTTGCCGATGGCCTGGAGCGGTTACATTTGGAGATATATGAAGGCTTGAGACCTATGGCCATACCACCCTGGCCATGCCCAAATCCATCCGAACTTGGAAGCCAAGCAAGGCGGAGCTAGGTAAGTAACGGGATAGGAGACTACCCGAGAACACCTAGTACAGTAGGACTCGCCCTCTTTATTTTTCTCCCATTTGCCCGCTCTGGTCCCATTGGTTGGGTGGCTACAGAATTAATCACCAATCAGCATGACAAGGATATGGATGCCACCATATGTAATATATCAGGACAAATTACGAAATACTCACCAGGTCGTGCTATATATAGCAAATAGCCATCTTTTATTCTGTGCACTTAATTATACATCCATCTTGGCTTACCACCGTTTTCTTGCACTCATCATTAATACACACCTGAATTGATAACCTGCAATTCTTTTTGGATGCATGCATGCATATATATGTGTTATCAATACGTGTATATATGTGTTAAATATGTGTTATTAATAATTTTGGAATCATTACTTTTCCAATCATTTAATAGATATTCACAAAATGTACTTACTACCTTTAATCATATTGTGCTATTAATATATACATCAAACTAACATTTATGCATTCTATTTCACTAAGATATGTATGCTTAGAAAAATCTTATGAATCTATGTTACTATTTCTGCACCATGGCTCCAAAGATTAAGTGAAAAGCGGGTTACCGCAGATAGTGCATCAGCACACTCCATGCAACTTATAGATTGACAATACGGTCAGCCAATCAGTGACAAGTAAACGACTGAGAGCCGTATAAATAAACATCCACTACCCTTGGAATCATCTCCCTTGAAAAAGTCTATCAGACGAAACGCGTTGGGACTCCTCCTACACCAATCTATTGGCCAATTGGACATTCTGGATGTGACCTCACACCCGGAAGTTAGAACTGGAGGCGTGTTCCACGCTTGTTTTCTGTCACCACCTCTTATCAATAGCGTGACTGATCACCCGCTATTGTGAGCGATTTAACATCTGAACACTGCCAACTCCTACAATCACGCAGCGAGAAACTTTGGGACTGATCTAATACTGAACACTGCACAGCAAAACGCAAGTATCGGTATCACTTCCATGTGGAGCCAGTCGGATACATGTACTGTCAGTTCACTCAGCTGTGTGTCTGAAACAATTCTCCAACTATTATAATACTGGGACTGCCATATGTATATTCATTAATTGCATTTTTATCATTCTGTCAGCCAACTCAAGTCTTTATTATATATTCTTTCATGGAAATATCTGGTTCATCAATGATTGTTGAGCCAGCTTCTTTTAAACAATATATACTTGTCAGGATTACATGTATATTTACCAGTGTTTTTAATGTTTTATAATTTAATAATATTGTATCAATATCCATAGGGTGTTTTATTCACAGGTATTTACATGTTAGTTACCATTATAGGGAATATCAATAAAAATTGTTACATCTAACCAGCATTGATATAAATATATTCACCAGATCCCACATATTTATACAGTTTATTATTTCAGATATCTTTAGTCAGTGAGCGCATAAGGTTTTGCATTGTTTAAGCACTACAGATCAAACTAAACTTCTCTTTGGCCTATCATCCACAGTCCAACGGGCAAACGGAAAGAGTCAATCAGGACCTAGAAACATTTCTCCGTTTGTACATATCTTCTTCTCAAGACGACTGGGTAGATCTGCTTCCTTGGGCAGAATTTGCTCATAATAATCATTATCACGAATCTTCTGCTTCCACTCCATTTCATACGGTCTATGGCCTACACCCCAGGGTACCCTTGTTTACTCCACTTCCTACAGCCTCAGTACCTGCCTCTGAAGTTTTCCTAAAGAATTTTGCAGGCCACTGGCGCCAAGTACGGGAATCTCTACTTAAAGCGTCCCAACGCTACAAAATTCAGGCCGACAAAAAGCGACGAGCCATTCCAAGCTTGAAACCGGGAGACAGAGTATGGCTGTCTACTCGCAATCTACGTGTCACTCACCGGACTGTGAGTGCTTCTTCCCGGACATTTAGGAACCGTGGCCGTCCGCCATCCTGAGGGTCTGCGCATGTGCAGCCCTTTCTAACCCTTCAGTGTATGTTCCTTTAACTTAATTGGCAGATCAGGCAACACTCCCTATATTAAGCACCTGTGGTCAATACCACGTTGCCTGATCTTGGAGTCTCATTCCCCATGAGCCTCTGAAGGTGTTCCTGTGTTTCCTCGTGTATTCAGCGCTGCTGATTCCTGTGGTTTCCAAACCACTTCTACCTACTGTGGTTTCCAAACCACTTCCACTACTGTGGTTCCCATACCACTTCTACCTTCCTGTGTATCATCATGACTGTTAGCTGATTCCTATCCGCTGCCTCCGTGCACTACAGTCTTCAAGCCACTTCAACTCTATCATATATCATCGTGACTGTTAGCTGATTCCTATCCGCTGCCTCCGTGCACTACAGTCTTCAATCTACATCTACTCACCTGTGCATCATCGTGACTGTTAGCTGATTCCTATCCGCTGCCTCCGTGCACTACAGTCTTCAACCTGCAACTCGTCTGTGTTCCATCATGACTGTTAGCTGATTCCTATTCCGCTGCCTCCGTGCACTACAGTCTGCAACCTGCAACTCGTCTGTGTTTCATCGTGACTGTTGGCTGATTCCTATCCGCTGCCTCTGTGCGCTTCAGTCTTCAGCTCATCTCAACTCTCCCGTGTTTCCTCGAGACTGCCACTACTATTGCTATCCGCTACTCTCCTTGATCATCAGTACCAGCTCAACTCTGCTCTCCCGTGTGCCATCGTTACTGCACCTGCTGGTTGCTATTGGCTACCTCCGTGTGTCCGCAGAGCTCTGCTGCCGCTTCTCCTCATCTCTACTCGTCCTTCAACTGCTGATCCACTCTCCATGCTTTCCTGTGTTCCCGCTGGTCTCTACCCGCCTGTCAGCATTGGATTCGTGTCTCACTACTTACCTCCCCGCTAGACCATCGCTACTCTTCAGGGTCCTCCAGGAGTCCAGTTCCACACTCTACTGATTCCTGTGTATTAGTTTCCCTGCTGGTCTACCTACCTGTGCGCTGCACCTACTTGACTACCGCTTCACCCATCCAGGGACTTCGCTTCCTGCCGGCCTCCTGCCGTTCAGGTATCTCTGCACTCCTGGCTGACAGCCTGCTTCTGAACCACGGTATGCATACTTCTCATTGACTGTGCTGGTGTATTGCATATTTTGCTGGACTGTGTTGGTTCTTCTCTGGAGTTTGCTATCCGCTGAGTCTACTGCCATCATTGACTGTGTTATCTTGTGCCGGATTACCTCAAGAGACTTTCTATTATTACAGTGCTGTTCAGTCATTTATATATTGTGCATATTATTGTGGATCAAGTTTAAGGTGCCCGTGTATCTCCTGTGTTGCAGTCTCTCTCCGTGCTCCTCCTCACATATATATTCAGTGGTACAACTTGCTAGAGGCAGACCACTGATCCCTGTTCCCTGTGTCACTTGTTCCAGTATCCTTTCACATAGCAGTGGTACAACTTGCTAACGCAGACCACTGACTCCCCGGATACCTTCACTTGGATTCCATTCCTTCACTCAAGACAGCGGTACAACTTGCTATCCGCAGACCGCTGACTCTCATCACCTCCTCGTTTCTGTTGGACATTCCTCCTCACTATAGCAGTGGTACAACTTGCTACCGCAGACCACTGACTACCTTCACGTGTCCTTTGTCCATACAGTTCCTCGTGTATTATTACCTCCATATTGCCAGTGCTGCTAGTCATAGACTTTCCTGAGCATCTCATCATCTGCTATTTCCTGTTCCGTGATCACCCTGCTACCAGAGTACCATAATACCACCTATATTGCTCTGGTAAGCCTATCACCTGGTGATCCCTGGGTAAAGACTCCTAGTGCCCGTGACACTACGCCTCAGAGTTCCATCTATGAAATTCGCTCCCCGCTTTATTGGACCGTTTAACATCTCCCGGGTCATCAATCCAGTGTCCTACAAATTACATTTACCATCTTACCTCAAGGTACCCAACTCCTTCCATATTTCTCTCTTAAAACCACTGGTGCTAAATCGGTTTTATACACCCAAACTGGTTTCTCCTGAAGTGCAGACTGAACATGGTGATGAATATGAAATTAAAGAGATCTTGGACTCTCGGTTTCGACATAAGACCTTACAATATCTAGTCGACTGGAAGGGCTATGGTCCAGAAGAGAGAGCCTGGATCAAAGCTTCTGATGTCCATGCTCCATCTCTCATCAGAAAATTTCACCGCAAGTTTCCAACTAAACCCCAATCTAAGTGTCCAGTGGCCACTCGTAAGGGAGGGGGTACTGTCACAAATCGGGATCTTAGCCGCACTTACCTCATCCGCCGCTGTCATATCACGGCTACCTGGGTCCCTTCTGGCCGTCTGCAGCATTCCCATCCTCCACACCTCCGTTTGTAAACAAACACATACTGTTTGTTCTGCTGCATGGGCGCGGCCATCTTGGATGCAGTCAGGTGATCATTCCAGACCAACCAGATTCTGCAGCTGTGATCACATGAACTGATCAGCCAATAGTTGTTTGGGACACCCTATTTAAACCTGCTGCTGTGATCTGTTCATTGCCAGAACAACACACTTCTCTCCAGAGGATAGTTCTTGGCTCCAGTGTTCCTGTCTGCATTCCTAAGTGCAGTGTTCCTGACTGCATTACAAGTGCAGTGTTCCTGACTGCATTACAAGTGCAGTGTTCCTGACTGCATTACAAGTGCAGTGTTCCTGTCTACATTTCCAGACTGCTAATTCCCCTGCTATATTCTACAATCAGCAAGAACATGAGCAAGAAGTTCATCCAGGCTGCTAAGTTCTGTTTCACTCCTGCTCCAGCTAGTCCCAAGGGTCCCGAATCGGATCAAGAAATTCAGACGACCGTGACACTCAGATCTGCCAGTCTGTATCTTTCTCTCACTTTATATTGAACCAGATATTGACTAGAGGGCAACAACAACAATAAACAAGAATGTACTTATGTAGCATTCCTCCAATCAGACATAACATGCCTTCCAACATTTATACATGAAAATTTGGGACAAAATAAACCCCGACTCCAAACCCCACCCCAATTCACACAAAATTAAATTTTTTGTGTGACACTTTGCCCTTTTCTGTGTAAGCCCCACAATTGTGGACTGTCAACCTGAAATCGGGACAGTTGTGGTATATGAGAAGGTGTAAGTTGCTGGCAATATTCCTTTGCTTGTGTCACTGTCTATTAAATACCAGATGCCGAGGACTATAGGTGAAGTACTGGTGGGATGTATGTGACCACCCACTGGGCACCATTGCTATAGACTTATGTTATGCAAAATCTATTATCCAACAGGACATAGATCAAAGTCCCATTAATTTGGTGAGCATTTTCCCTCTGAATGTCTGGCACCTTCCAAGCAGTGCCTTGGAACACCTTGCTTCTAAAATGATCAGAGCTTGTATAAAGTACACATATTTGAAAACCAAATGCTTAAGAAAACAGGCTAATGAAATTTTGAGGTAGCGGTGCTCTAATTGCATGAGTGTGGGAAGAATCCTAGAATATAATTCATTTATCCCATCCCCCCATTTTGTGTGTGTTTTTTTTTTTACAATATAATATGTACAGACGAGACCCCTCCTTATTGCAGGTCTATTAAATTAGAGTGTTTACCGGACATTGACTGGAGCTCCTTGGGAGCAGTCCACTTAGTCTCTGTGTTTTTTTTCTCCCTATTGATTACACTGGATGAAGAAGAGATTGTAGTTAGGCATTTATTTATAACACTGTACTACAGAAGAAAATAATTATCTATTAAGTATGAATGCGATACAATTATTTAATATATACTTCAAAGGGGAAACAGTATTTTTTCATATATACTACAAAGGGGGCACTGAAAGGGACACAATTTTTTAATATATAATATAAAGGGAGTACAGTACTTTAGTTTATATTATAAAAGGGGCATAACATTTATTTCATTTTCACGGTACCCAACAACCAGGGGTACCAGGAGGGACCTAATGATACTTAGAATTCAGCCAGGCATTTATTTCATTTTTACTATTGAGAGGCAAGATAGTTCAAATCGCATGTGGTTTGTGCTATCTCGTCTCTCTTCTGATATTGCACATGTTCAACCATATACAGGTAGAGGAAGAGAGGATAGAGAGAAAATGTGTATTCGAAGGCACTCCGCGATGTCAATAATATATTATTGACATCGCGGAGTGCCTTCGAATACACATTTTCTCTCTATCCTCTCTTCCTCTACCTGTATATTAGTTACACGTGTAGAAGTGCACCATCCAGTAACCATATTATCTAACCATATATAAACTGACAAGTATTATGATACTGGAATAGCGATACCTAGTGCAGTGGTATTTTCTTTAGCACATGTTCAACCATGTAGACTGTGCCACATGCATACATGTGCCATATGCATTATCTTTTATTGGAAATATTGAATATTAGCTTTGTTGTGTGTCCTCTGTAGGCTCCCCCTCCTCTTCGTATTCCAATACCTCCTCAAAAACGTCCACCTCCAGCTTCAGGCGGCTCCTGCTTCTCCTGAAACACAATAAGAAAATGTAAATATTTCCTGTGATATGTGTTAGAATTTATCTATTTAGGTGACATCCTGTATGTGTGATAAGAATACATGGAGCACACTTTACACACTAGCACAATAATAATTACAATTTGTGTGTTAAACTCTGGAATAATGCTATTTAATTTTGGACATCAACATGAGCATTTTAGTGGTAGTTTGGATTTGAAACATCTAGCACCACAAGGTAGTAGATAGTGCAGCTCTCAATTTAGATCAATAGCTACACTACCCGTGTTTGTAAAAATGATTTGCTATTGCAGGAAGCCATTTGAATGAATTTTTCCAGTATTTTCTAAAAGCATCACAGTAGTAATGCTTCTTTTTATATCTTTGCTAATTAGTGGTGAGGGATCTTCTTTTTTTTTTTTTTAACAACTGCCTATATGTGCATTGTGTACTCTTTTGGTTAATTCATGTTGTGTTAAGCATAACAAATGTTTGCTTCAATAATTTAAATAGACATGATTATTTAATTATATAAACCATTGGGTATGATTACAGGTCTAGGGTTAATTTGTTGAAATAACAAGTGGTCAAATGTGTGGTATCCTTTAAAGGCTGATAGGACAAGCTTTTAATAAAGGAAACTGAAGTAGCAAAGCATAGTATTTGTAGGCAGCACTCATTACATAGGTTATATGTATTTTTATTGATATGTCTTACCATTGCATTGCTTCATATTATAACATGGTCTCAGCAGTAAGATGACTTTGATATAAAATAGTAAGTGTCACAGGTGGCAGCTCCCCACCGCTTTCTTCTACCTGTGTCCCAGCTGTCATGACAACAGCCGGGACGTCACTTCCGGATCTTTTGTCTCGTAACGGTAGGGACGCTCTTCTGGTCAATGCCGCGTCCCGGCAACACTGGGCAATAAATGTTTGTGGCCAAGGGCTAATTAATGAAGCAATCAATATAATTATGCAGTTTCTAGGGGCTCATCTAAGTCCACCTCTCCTATCTTTCTATTGGTTTCCTTGTGTATTTAAGGCAAGGAGGGCTTGGCCTCCCTGCTGGTTATAGCATTCCTGTTAGCTTGTCTGCTCCTGTTTGTGTTGCAGAAACCTTGGATTTATTATCTGTGTAAGACCCTCTGCTTGTTTCCTGGACTTTGATTGCTTGCTTATTGCCCTGACCTCTGCTTTGTTACCCAGACTTCCTATGACTGCTGCCGGCCCTGATAACTTGCCTGTTCCTGACCACAATCCCTACTTCGGACCCTGTGAGTGTAACAAGTTCTACGGGAAAGGCAGCTGCTATAGGTGAAACTGTACATATGGTTCTACAAGTTCATGATAGTAACCGTTAGCCTTAACAGTAAGAACACCTATATTATATGTAATTTTCTGGGTACTTAAAACAGAAGTATTGTCAAATAACATGATCCCTCATCCTTGTTCTTCTTCCATGGGCAAAGATTCAGGATCTTAATCCAATAGTTCCTCCACCAAAATAGCCTCCCCTTCCTCAATATCATCATCATCAACATTTATTTATATAGCGCCAGCAAATTCCGTAATGCTTTACAATTGGGAACAAACATTAATAAAACAATACTGGGTAATACATACAGACAGAGAGGTAAGAGAGCACTGCTCGCAAGCTTATGTCGAAGTCAGCAAATTGGATAAAGTCATTTCAATTAAAGTCGAGCAAACTTGGTTGTCTTTGTCTGAAAAGATGCGTACGGTACGCTATGACGTACATGGGCACGCTACGGCGTGAAAGGGCGTACGCATCCACTACACGTGGCAACAACAGTAATTGGTCTTTTACCATACATTCGCACAAACACGCATACTTATAAAATAGTACACATTAATGGTAGTTGCAACACATAGTCAGTTATGTCGAAATATAGTAGTATTTATATGTTATTATCAGAGTTACATGCATATTAGTGAAATACACGGAACAGGTTGAAGGAATCACATCATGAGTGGTATCATAATGAACCTCGTTACATATCCTACTGTTTGGTTCACTCTGCGAGGGAATCGCAGAGTGCACACACAAGTTATGAATAATAGGGAATTATGAACTACTTAAGACTAAGGAATCTTGGCGGGAAGAGCCGAGCATACCCCCTGGAGAGGTGACCCCCTCCTTTGGATTCCTTAGGATGAACTAGCCAATGATTGACAACCCCTTGGACCTTCCTGAGACCTGGACCAATAGATGCAAGCTATACCATCTTCATTGTATTACTGTATTTCATTGTGTATATAAGCAGCAGCTTCACATCCAATGTTCAGACATCTTGTCCCCAGACTTCAGGATTGAATGACTGCACTGGATCCAGAGCGCCTGCAATAAGTAACGGCTGTATTTATTATTACTTCATTTGAGCATATTATTCTACTTATTGCGAATAAATCTTTGTGCGTTGGAAACACAAATCGAGGTTCGACAATCGTTATTGGTTTGCGACAATACGCACATAACAATTTGGGGGCTCGTGAGCTTTGGAGGTTTCGTTGCTGATGATACGCAAGACCAACGGATTTCGGTTCCGCAACAAAGGGTGGAGACGCGTCATATACGGGTAAGAATGTATTGTGTTCAAAACCTGAATTTTACTCTGTGTTGTGAAACCGAATGTCCGTTTTGCATTATCTAGGGCACGCTAACTAGAACCTAGGGACAAAAGAGAAAACTGTTTCTTTTTTCTGTCATTGTGCGTTTTAACTGTATTGCATTGCTTAACGAATGTGTATTTCCTGCTGTGCGTACGCGAACTTCCGGTAGATTTGCCACGTGGTTAAACAATCATTTTGATAGTTATTATCCATGCATAGTATAATTACTTGTGAAAGCCTCTGAGATATTATTACTGTTATTGGGAACTTTTGATTTTCTGCGCAGAAAAGGTGTATAGTGTGTGATTTTGTAAAGTAGATACACTGTTTATTATTCATTGTGCTCAGTTGCTGTCTGACGAGGCGGATTGCCCAACTGAAGGATGGTATACAGAGCAGGTATACCGAATGCGAAAACAGAGTTTTCGCAAAGCACTACCAATAGATCGCAAGGTTTGCTAATAATTAGTATTGGTAGGCAGTGCGATCTAACCGCACCATTAGTGCGAATTGGTGAAGCAGCTAGGAGGAATTATAATGGAAAGGCTGGTTGATTGTATCGACTTTGTTCTCCCAGTTATAATAAACTCAACAGATTTTGTGGTTTAGCCAGGGTATCGAGGAGCTGATAGCCCTTGGGTCCCACAGTGATATTGTCTGTGTTAGGGGTCCTTGTTTAATACAAGAGGAAGTGAGTGGACGCGGCTTGAGCAAATACGTCCACGGCCAGTAAGAGATCTCTAACGGTAGAGTGTTTGTAGCAAATTGTTGAAAGCGTTCTGCATAGATTGGTATTGTTCAACATGGGTGCTAAGCATACGCTAGAGATGGTCAGTGTACTGCCTAAGGAAGGTCCTATTGGTTCAGCGAGGTTTCTCATGTGTAAGAAATATGGTGCATACGCAACTGTGTATTGTGACACGTGGGTTAAGATGACCAAAGATTGTGATAGGCCTTTCCCAACAATAGGAAGTTTTAATGCAGAGGTACTAAATACTGTAAAGGATAAAGTATGGTTGATCAAGTCAACGAAAAAGATAAATAGACATAATGATTGTTTAAAATTGTGGCAAATGGAAGGTAACACGTGGCAGAGCAGCGAATGCAAACCGGAAGTAGGCGTGGCTAAAAGCGCGCACACAACGGAAGTAGCCGTTGAGAAGCGTGGCGAACTCAGCGCAAGCGCGCCCCCGCCACCTTATGTGGCGGGAGCGGTAAGTACAGCCGGTATTAAAACTGAAAAAAGAAAAATTGCTAAGTTGTATCCTGTTTTAAGCCAGTTTAAATCAAGTGTATCTGAAGATGAAGATGAACCCACTGTGATTTCGGCCATTGCCCATGCTGTTAGTGTACTAGAGGCTCAGCGCAAGTATGAGAAAATGGCTGAGATAGGTGAGAGTAGCTTGATAACTAGGAGTGAAAGCGTTCTAAATCTTGAACCAGCAAATCCTGTAGTGTCCCCTGAAGTCAGTGAACCAGAGGGTGCGTACCCAGTCCGCACAATATCAGTTCCCAATGGGAAACCGGACAAGGATGGTGTAGTTCCTTTAAGAAATGTTACAATGCATTGTCCCTGGACTAGATCAGAATTACGTTCCATTATGACTGAATTCCCAGATCCTAGAAAGGAGTTAGCTAAATGTCAGAAATTTGTTAAAGACTTAGGAAATGCCCACGAACCAACCAATAAGGATTGGCGTGTAGTGTTGAGGGCGTGTCTTCCTCCCAATACTAACATACAAAAATTTATTGAAGATTGTTTGTTGGAGGAAGATGACACCTTGACTGATGAGATTAACCAAAAGAATATAGAACAAATTGTCAAACACTTAGCCATCTATTTTCCAGTAGTAGTAAATTGGAGTAAGATTTTCACCATTAAACAAAAGGATAGTGAAACAGCAGCAGATTACTTCATTAGAGCTATAGCAGCGATAACACGGTTTGCTGGGATATCCAACATAGGGGAGGACCCACATCATAGGGAAGTAGCTGTAGGAGTATTAATGGATGGCCTTAGAGAAAATTTAAAAACCAGAGTACAAACCACATTACCTAATTGGAGAGGCATCACAGTAGATTCTCTCAGGGAGTCTGCTGTGGAGCATGACAAAAACCTTTTTAGACAAAAGGAGGAGAAAGGTGATAGGTTAATGACGGTGAGTATACAGGCTTTAGAGGGGATGCATACACGACCACCAGCATACAACCCACATAATAAGAAGCATAGAGTGATCAGATGTTTCAATTGTAATGAAGAATGACACATGAGGAGGGATTGTAAAAAAGACAGATACAGCCCTAGAGGTGGGACACATAGATATCCTCCAAGGAAAAATTCACATAGAATCGAAGACTCACATCTACCCGCGCATATTACAGCAGCAAATGCTGCGCGGGAAATCAATAGTCAGCGCTAGGGGTCAGGTCATACCTGTAGTCTACAGCCAGTGAGGTTAACTGAGAGTCAGAGTGAAGAACCAAAAATGATAGTTGACATAGCTGGTAGGAAACAAACTTTTCTTGTAGATACAGGGGCGGCCCGATCTGTGATAACCTCTCCTTTCAATCTACAGGTGACCAGTAAAACTATTCCAGCTATGGGGGTAACGGGAAAAGTGTTACATTATCCTCTAACTAAACCCGCAGAAGTTACTATCGGGCCTCTGCATACTAAGCATTCGTTTCTCTTGGCTGCAGCGGCTCCTACTAACTTGCTAGGGAGAGACTTGCTATGTAAAATGGGAGGTGTCATATACTGTACTTCAGATGGTGTGTTCCTAGATATACCCGAGAAGGTCGCACATGAGGTACAGGATATATTGGACACCCCTCAAAGGTTAATGTTACACTCTACTGTTATAGAACACAGTCCATCTCAAGTAAAGGGGATGTTGCTGGAAATACCAAGTTCCCTATGGACCAGAGATGGACAGGACACTGGACTGATGGCAAACGTAGCCCCTGTCATGGTCAATCTAAAAAGTGGTAGGATAGCTCCAAAAATCCCACAATATCCATTAAAACCGGAGGTGGAACTAGGGGTATATCCTGTTATTGAGAGGCTGTTACAACAAGGGATTTTAATTCGTACAGCCAGTACAGCAAATACTCCCATTTTCCCTGTGAAGAAGAATGGGGAAAGGGGCTATAGCATAGTCCAGGACTTAAGGGGAATTAATAAAGTTGTTGAGAGCCAATTCCCCGTAGTGCCGAATCCAGCTGTCATCCTCATGCAGATTCCACCGTCTGCCAGTCATTTTACTGTCATTGATCTATGTTCTGCTTTCTTCTCAGTCCCTCTTCACCCTGACTGCCAATACCTTTTTGCATTCTCCTACAGGGGAGTGCAATACACATGGACCAGACTACCCCAGGGGTTCATTGACAGCCCCAGTATTTTCTCCCAAGCCTTACATGACTGTTTGCAATCCTTTCAACCCCACAATGGGTCTGTTCTAGTTCAATATGTGGACGATTTGTTGTTGTGCTCTGATTCTTTTATGTCATGTTTACATGATACTAAATTGTTGTTGCTTCATCTTTCACAAACAGGGCACAAGGTGGCAAAGGATAAATTACAGCCATGTCAGACTAAGGTGGATACTGTAGATCCTGGATCCCAGGTTTTTCTATTCTGGCATTACCATTGCAGGAGCTAGTCTCTTCCTCAAAACCAGAACGTGTTGTACACACAGAAGAGTCAGAGCAAGCGTTCTTTAATCTTAAAGACAGTCTGACTAGAGCACCTGCATTGGGAATACCTGATTATGAAAAGCCTTTTGAGCTATTTTGTACAGAAGCTGATGGTTGTGCAGCAGGTGTCCTCGCACATAAACATGGTGACGCTAGCAGACCGGTAGCATACTACAGTGCACAATTAGACAATGTGGCAAGATCACTCCCAACATGTCTCAGAAGTGTAGCAGCAACGGCTCTTCTGGTAAGTAAGAGCGAGGACATAGTATTAGGACATAATTCAACTATCTATACACCCCATGCTGTATCAGCTTTGTTAAATTCAGCCCAAACCAGACATGTTTCTTCAGCTAGATTCACAAAGTGGGAACTAGCCCTGATGGTACCCTCAAACATCACCATCAAACGATGTAGCACCTTAAATCCAGCTACATACCTTCCGTATGTGTCTCTAGAAGCACAAAGGGTGGGAGGTGAGGAGACCCTGGTTGATGATGAGTTAGGCAAGAATACTGACACGCATGACTGTATGGAACACCTGAATCAGACCTTTACTGCAAGGCCCGACATACGTGACACCCCCTTAGAAAATGTAGATTTTACGTTTTATACAGACGGAAGTTGTCATAGACAGACAGAGACAGGAGAGCTATGTACTGGTTACGCTGTGGTAGACGATCAGGCAGTGGTAGAAGCTGAACCCCTTGGCCCACCTCACTCAGCCCAGGTGGCGGAACTAGTAGCACTAAGGAGAGCGTGTGAATTAGCAGAGGGTAAATCAGCTAATATATATACTGACTCTAGGTACGCCTTCGGGGTAGTGCACGATTTTGGGGCCCTTTGGCGTCTTAGAAACTTTACGACAGCAGCAGGTACGCCAGTGGCACACTCACAACACATAAAAGGACTTCTGACAGCGATACAGTTACCCAGAACAGTAGCCGTCATAAAGTGCAAAGCCCATACCTTTGAAGAAGACCTAGTGTCATTGGGCAACAACAGGGCAGACAAAGCTGCTAAATGGGCAGCAGAGCAACCTATGACTGTATCGACCGAGACTATGATGGTTTTTCAGACATTAGACATGCAGAAATTAATTGAAATGCAAGATTTGTGTTCCCTGCAGGAAAAGGCGGTCTGGAAGGCGAAGGGATGTGGCCAAGAGTCCTCAGGACTCTGGAGGGATGGACAAGGTAAGCCTGTAGCTCCCCGAACATACTATCCAAGCCTGGCTGAAGCAGCACACGGTCTGACTCACCTGGGTAAAGAAGGTATGTGCAAACTGGTGAGAGCATACTGGTGTGCTCCCAGATTTTCCTCTCAGGCTGGTAAGAAAGCAATGTCATGTCTTACTTGTTTGAGGAAAAATGTTGGGAAAACTATTCCAACTGAGCCATCCCACATCCCTCCTACAGACGGACCTTTTCAGGTAATACAAATTGACTATATCCAATTACCACCGTGCAGGAATCTAAAGTATGTGTTAGTGTGTATTGATGTGTTTTCCGGTTGGGTAGAAGCATATCCGGCAGCCACTAATACTGCTGTGTTCACTGCAAAGAAAATTGTACAAGAATTTGTGTGTAGGTTCGGTATCCCTAGAATCATTGAAAGTGATAGGGGTACCCATTTTACTGGTGATATCTTCCAAAATATGTGTAAACTCATGGGAATCAGTAGCTGACTTCACACTCCTTACTGACCACAAGCCAGTGGTAAGGTGGAGAGAGTAAACGGTACTATAAAGAACAAGCTTGGTAAGATAATGGCTGAAACTGGGTTGGCATGGCCTGAGGCTCTACCATTGGTCTTCCATAGCATTCGAATCACTCCTAGACCTCCTCTTAATCTGTCCCCCTTTGAGATACTGTTCGGACAACAGCCTCATTTGATTGTGAGTCCACAAGACGACTTGAAGTGTAATAATGAAGTGACTGTACAATATCCTATAAGAATGAGTAGACAGCTAAAGCAACAACAACAAAAACTAAAAATGCTGTCACCTGGCATGCCAGAAACGAACTGTCATGATGTTGAACCTGGAGACTATGTTATGATCCGCAATTTCTTACGTTCAGGTTGTTTAACAGACCGTTGGGAAGGCCCGTACCAAGTGCTGCTGACCAGTACTACATCACTGAAGGTTGCAGAGAGAGACACTTGGGTCCATTCCACCCACTGCAGGAGAGTCCATAATCCGGAGAAAGTGCAAGATAAAGCTAAGACCAATGACATAGATCTGTCACTCGTGAGTCTGTTCCGGGAGACCTAAAGCCTGCAGTCGAGACACCTGAACCAGAGACGTTGCCTCAGAACTATCTTTCCAGCGATGGAGTGGCGGTTTTTGTTTTTCTTTTGTTCCAGGATTTTCCTTGTTTTTACTCTTTCTAGGACATTCTATTTTTGTGAAGGAGGATGGAGGACGGAGGAGAGTTCTGGGACTGATACGGATGAAATGGAGGCAGAAGAAAAGTTATTAGGATACTCAGAGCAGCCCATTATTAAACTTGGTCCGGGGGTTTTGAAAAGGTCTGCTAGCTCAGGAACTCGGAGGCAGTGTGAGGGGCTATTGTCTGATGAGTATTGTATCTGCAAGTTCTGCGACTCCCTAGTTGAAGAGAGATGCATCCAACGATGCCAGTCCCCCAGTACTCTGAATATAGGCGGGCATCCTTTGGAGGATTATCACTCCCTGGTGGGTAAGGTACTAAACCAAACCGAGTGTTGGGTGTGCTCTCACGTGCCGCAAGGGCAGCATAATATAGGACTAGTGCCATTCCCTCTAAACATATCGGAAGTACTCGAATTGAGGGGTGGGAGGCCCATAGACGGGAGGTACAATAACACTAGGTCCCCTAGTCTGACGCTTCGACAATACTCCATAGGCAGATCTTTGCTGTGCCTAAATATATTTCATGCAAAGCGCCTGGAGAATTGGGAGGCTGACCTATCAGATCAGACAATGGCTCGCCACACTCATTTTAGAGGGAGACTCACAAGGTCACTACTAGGCAGGAATGTTGATGGAAGTCACAAATTAGGGCGTATAACCAAACATAAGAAGGCATCCATTGGAAAAGTCTCTACAGATAAATGTAAAAATGTCATTAATGCTGACACGTGTCTAGAGCAAATGGAGACACTAGGCATGGGTAGTTTTATCAAAACTCTGTGTGATATAATTTATGGGCATACTGTTCCTTATGTTCTCACTGATGATGTGTATTTTGTTTGTGGGAGGAAAGCTTATTCCTGGGTGACTCCGAGTTCCAAGGGCTTGTGTTTCTTAGCTAAACTGGTTCCTGAAATCATGACTATTACTCATGAAGAAATGGTTGGTATTCACAAGACTACATCACCACCATACACACACACACAGTATGAACACCGTGGGAAGAGAAATATGATTCCTGGTGAGGAACCCATAGCTACAAAATTGATTAGTGAAACTGCTGGTTTCCAAGTTATGGTTGCTCTAGATCTCACCAGGACCGCTCGGGGAACATTAAACTTTAAATATATCCAAGACCTAGCTAAATTTATAGATAATATCACCGAGATGTATGATGACACTTTCAGGTATACTGGAAGGGAGCTACAAGCGTACAAGAAGGAGTTGGTACAACATAGACTGGTACTAAATTATCTCACCTCTATTACTGGTGGGTACTGTGTGACACTGGCCACCCAGTTCGGTGTCAAATGTTGCACGTACATTACTAATAATACGGATGACCCTAAAGAGGTTATAGACAGGAAGATGGATGAAATTTTGCAGCTGAAATGGGAATTTCGAACGAGCCATAATTCTTCGTTATATGAGGTCGGGGAAAAGGTGGCGGGTTGGTTCTCGTGGTTGAACCCTGTGAAATGGTTCTCCGGTCTGGGGGAGTGGGTACAGGAAATGGTTGCTAGTGTAGGTAAGCTCCTTCTCCTTATACTGGGTGTCATCTTAGCAATTGGTTTAGTTGTCAAATGTGTTCCTACTGTGTTGAAGTGTGGAAAGCGGTCTCATAGGAGTAACACTGAGAAAGAGACTGAAAGAGTGGTACCAGATACCGAGATCATGGTCTGTGAAGAAGTATTGTATAAGCCTGAACTTGAAACAGTGATTGGGTGATAGTTTAGTACACTATCAAAGGGTGGAGCTGTCGAAGTCAGCAAATTGGATAAAGTCATTTCAATTAAAGTCGAGCAAACTTGGTTGTCTTTGTCTGTAAAGATGCGTACGGTACGCTACGACGTACATGGGCACGCTACGGCGTGAAAGGGCGTACGCATCCACTACACGTGGCAGCAACAGTAATTGGTCTTTTACCATACATTCGCACAAACACGCATACTTATAAAATAGTACACATTAATGGTAGTTGCAACACATAGTCAGTTATGTCGAAATATAGTAGTATTTATATGTTATTATCAGAGTTACATGCATATTAGTGAAATACACGGAACAGGTTGAAGGAATCACATCATGAGTGGTATCATAATGAACCTTGTTACATATCCTACTGTTTGGTTCACTCTGCGAGGGAATCGCAGAGTGCACACACAAGTTATGAATAATAGGGAATTATGAACTACTTAAGACTAAGGAATCTTGGCGGGAAGAGCCGAGCATACCCCCTGGAGAGGTGATCCCCTCCTTTGGATTCCTTAGGATGAACTAACCAATGATTGACAACCCCTTGGACCTTCCTGAGACCTGGACCAATAGATGCAAGCTATACCATCTTCATTGTATTACTGTATATCATTGTGTATATAAGCAGCAGCTTCACATCCAGTGTTCAGACATCTTGTCCCCAGACTTCAGGATTGAATGATTGCACTGGATCCAGAGCGCCTGCGATAAGTAACGGCTGTATTTATTATTACTTCGCTTGAGCATATTATTATACTTATTGCGAATAAATCTTTGTGCGTTGGAAACATAAATCGAGGTTCGACAATCGTTATTGGTTAGCGACAATACGCACATAACACTTACAATCTATGGTACAATGGAAGTTTGAAACACAAGGGCATGTGCTACATCATATTGCACACTGGACCAGCTAGTATGCAAAGGTAAAAAGTACTGAGTGGGCTGTGTGATCAGTCACTCAGCAATGTTGGTAAGAGGGTTGTTGTCTTGTGTTAGCTGTGTAGAGGGTGGTAATAGGGTAGCCTAGGGAGATTGAGATGGTGGTTGAGGAATATCATAAGCTTGCCTGAAGAGGTGGATTTTCAGAGAACGCTTGAAGGTTTGAAGACTAGAGTAAAGTCTTACTGTGCGGGGGAGGGAATTCCACAAAGTGGGTGCAGCCCGAAAAAGTCCTGTAACCAGGAATGGGAGGATGTGATGAGAGTGGAAGAGAGACGCAGATCTTGTGCAGAATGGAGGTGTCGAGTTGGGAGATATTTTGAGACAAGTGAGGAAATGTATGTTGGTGCAGTTTTGTTGACGGCCTTGTATGTTAGTAGAAGAATTTTATATTGGGTTAGTTGAAATACAGGCAACTAATGTAGAGACTGACAGAGTGGCTCAGCAGAGGAAGAACAGTTTGCAACGAAAATCAATATAGCCGTTGCTTTCAAAATAGATTGTAGGGGTTCAAGTCTGACTTTGGGAAGACCAGTAAGGAGGGAATTGCAATAGTCGATGCGGGAGATAATGAGTGCATGAATTAAGGTTTTTGATGTGTCTTGTGTGAGATATGTGCGTATTCTGGAAATGTTCTTTAGTTGTATGTAACATGATTTAGATATAGAGTGGATGTGGGGAATAAATGATAATTGTGAGTCGAGGATTACACCTAGGCAGCGAGCTTGCGAGGTGGGATTTATGGTCATGTTATCAACAAAAATAGAAATGTCAGGCAGGAAGCTTCTGTTTTTGGGTGGGGATATTATAAATTCAGTTATTAAAAGATTGAGTTTGATTTGGCGAGAAGACATCCAAGATGAAATGGCAGAAAGACAGTTAGTAACGCGAGACAACACAGATGGTGAAAGATCAGGAGAGGATAGATAGATTTGTGTATCATCACCAAGAGAAGTGGTGTAGATAGAGAATAGCAAAGGACCTAGGACTGAGCCTTGTGGTACTCTAACTGATAAAGAGGTGGATCCAGAGAAATTAACACTGAAAGAGCGATTAGATAGGTAGGATGAGAACCAGTATAGGATAGTGCCTTCAAGACCTAGGGATTGTAGCGTTTGAATGAGGAGAGTGTTCAACATTGTCAAATGTAGCAGAGAGATCCAGGAGAATTAGAAGAGAGTAATGGTTTTTACTTTTTGCTGTGATCAAATCATTGACAACCTTGGTCAGCGCAGTCTCTGTGTAGTATTGAGAACGCAAGCCTGACTGAAGAGAATCCAGTAGGTTGTTTGCTGTAAGGAAGTGTGTGAGGCACTGCATTCTAGTAATATAGTGGAAAATGGCACACAGAAGAATGATGTAGCACACACCTTTTAGCACATACATGTAGGCTCCTCCAGACCAATCAAGGCACTGAAAATGGGCTTTTAAGCCGACCAAGGGGGGAGAATTACTGAGAGGCGTTTTGTATGTGGCTTGCAAACTGCCACACATTGCATGCTATTTTCATAGTCAAATCATCATGACCACAAAAGTAATCCTTACTCATGCTGTATCTTTACATTTACAGGACCATTATGGCAACAGGTAGTAGAAAAAGAACAGCAGTCACATTTGGAACAATATGTCACCATACAGATCAAGGGAGATCAATACACAATCTTTGCCATCCATGGTCATCCCGGATTCTGCACCGTCAGCTGGTGCTGCTGAAAGTGAGCCACTTGAGCAGGCTCGGCATGAATCCACCCCCCATCCTCCAGAAAACCAAGTTATTGATGTGATAGCTGCTATGGATAATTTCCGCCAAAAAATCTCCCTGCTTGCCCAAATCCATCAAATGTACCAAATAAATATCCACTTATAAACGGGGCTTAAGATACCAGATCATTTAAAATAATGCCCAAAATCATATACCATGCTTTGGAGAGAATCAATGCCAATATAGAAATAATGACTGTTGCATTACTGGGCTTAACTGGGTCTGTCACAGAGCTGCATGCAAATTCTAAAGCTTTTAAGTATTTCCCAGTTACACCATGATTTGTTGGCACACCTACCTCTTGTGTCTATTTCAACTGCAGTCACAACTACTCCACCAAGATGAAGTGTCTGCACCAGGGGTGGTAGAGGTAGAGGACGATGTAGGGACAAGCCTAGTGAACTATCCTCTAAACTAAAACTAGTTTGGTATGTCAGAAAACAAAATATTGTATTTTTGTGTTTCATTTTACAGCACTGTTAAGAAGTAAACAGACTATTGAGTCACAAAGGTGGGTGCCTTGATTAGGTTCCTTTGTATGGAAGAGAAAGGACTGATTCAGATAGTGGTTGCTGTGAGTTCAGGAAACTAGAGAATATGAATGGCACTGGAGACTGGCAAGTAGTGAAGAATAGCAAGACGGTGGTAAGACATGGCAAAGGAGAACAAACTGAAACCGGATTGCTGGACCGGACTGGAACCGGATTGCTGGACCAGAATGTAGACTGCACTGTCTGAGCGGGTTTTGCCTTACTTACTTTTGCTTAACTTTCCTTAATGAATCAGGCCCATAGTGCTTATATGTGCCTGTGGCTGGAGAATCATCAAATGGGTTAAACCTTAGCAGAAAAGGATTAAAAATGTATTAAAGGATATATTCATTAATTTAAATGTACATATTTAATGTATGAGCACTGTGGTTCTGGTTAATAACCGTCACACAGCGCCAGAAAGGGCTTAGTCCCTGAGCTGGGCGCTGGGAGTATAAATGTATTAATTTTTATATATTGATTTCTAATGCAATAGCCTTGTGTGTGTATAGGAAATGTATTTCAATTAGTGGTGCAGGCATCAATGTATATAATTGTAAATGCACTTATCATGTTACATTGGTATGTGTTTTGTATGGAAATGTCTTGTTTGTGGTTGTAACTTTTCTTTGGGGATTCCCAAGTTAACAATAGAATGGAGGGTAAACTAATGCTAATTAGCCCTGTTCATCTCAGTGGCCAACACGTTTGTTTAGCCTGTATACGCAACAAGCTCCCGCTGCCTTCCTGTCTGATCTGGCTGCATCTCAGATAATGCAAGTAGCAGGTTTAAGGATATAACATAGTAGTGTAAATATTGTTAACATTGCATTGCATGTAAATCCATGTTTGGGAAAGCATATTGTATCCTGATACTAAATATAACTCAGACATATTGGGGCTGGGGAGGATCAGGGGGCGGCTTTACCCCCTGCCAGGAGTTATGACAGAACTGTATAAAAAGTGGGCTGTTTGAGTATGTACTGTATCATAACATCTGTACCTTTCTGGATGTCACTAGTACCCTCAACTAGTGACTGTACCTGTCCTTATTAGAACACTGGAGCTAATAAAACATAATTTTGCTTCAAGAACCTGCTTTGACGACTACTTTCCCTGCTGTAAATTCCTGAGACCTACTTATTAGACCCAAATCTAATCCGTTCTCCGGTTGTTCTGATGTGGTACCAGCATTCCAGTACCAACATTTTGCTCGCGACCTGCAGCCCTGGCTAGTGAGATAGGGGAAAACCATCCACAGCAACCCTGATCTGAAAGCAAGTGGTCAGGTATACCAGTCCAGGTGTACCAGCAATGTGGTAGCGTAGCAGCGAGAGTTACCCAGAAGGAAGCGGTTCTAGGTGCCGGTGAAGGATCCTAGTGGTAGCAGCAGGCTCCTCCTATTGGACAGAAGGGGGGGGATTCGGGATAAAGAAGGGGGATGGTGACAGAGTAAGCCCAGCTGGTCCCCAGCAACAACAGATAGGGTGGTATAGGCGGTCCATTCTCTCACAGTAAATGTGTGCTGGTCAGGAGAGTGTGGTCTCAATCGAGGTGTAACTAGCCAGGGTTGATAAACACATTACATAATTTGACATGCACAATACATATTACATTTTATGAACATATTTTGCAGTTAGCCCATGTAAACCATATAAAAAAACATCTTGAAAGTAATGATTGTTATGACATACCCAGTAGCTATACCTTGGGCATTTCTTCTGTCTTAAACCTGTGTTAGAGGGATGACTGGCACAGGATATAGAAGTCCGGACATGAACCAAGTTAGCCTCTAATTACACTCACGATGGGCATGTTTGTATGACAGATCACCTGCACATTGATATAGTGATAATGATGGCTATTGATCTATATCTCTGCTCTCTGGGGAGGTGGGTGAGTAGTGGACTACCATGGGCCTGATTCAGAGTGGACTGCAAAGGTAAGTGTAACTTGTGATAAAGTTGCATGCAAGTGTATGCCTATGTAAGCTATTTTCAGAGTTGAAGATGCATCCAGGTCTGATAGAGTAGCAGATGCGTCCACTTGACAACATTCACTCCCCTCAGACACTTACATCCAACTTTGTTAAACTGTACAAAAACCTTTTATTTTGTGTGTTACAAATGCAATTTGAATAACCTAGCTAATACAGCAGGAACAACTTCCCAACATGCATACAACAAAAGAAAATTGTATCTTTGCTGCAACAATCCATACATGATTGCTCGAATATGCCCTTACTGTACAGTGACTACATTAGAACACTCCTTTTCTCCCCTATCATGCCTTTTCAGGCATTAGGAGTCATAAGTGCGAAAAAGTTGCAGGTCTGAATAGCCGCAATTGCGTAGGTGCACAGTGAGAAAAAACAAAGATACGCTACAAAAACACAGTATACATCTCTGAATGAGGCCCCATATGTGCAATCTATAACTCCCAAGACACTAGTGAGTCCTGAGATATTATAGAAAGCTAACTTTAGTTTATGACATTGTGTCTCCTGGCTAGTGAAGCAGATATATGCATGTGACTTGCCTTTAAAATGTTGCCTGTGCAATGCTTAACACTTGGGAACACACATATTGAAATGTTACTGTTGCCATATTGTTAAACATGTAATAATTTGTGAAGGGCAGAAATTTAATTGGATCATGCAGTGAAATGCTCCAAATCATTCCTCACCTGCTGATAAAGAGTCAAGAGGTTCCTGTAAGTCAGTATAAATATTTGAATGACATCTTGGTCTGAGAGGGATACCAGGGCCAACCTTGGTCTAAATTGTCTTGCTCGGTGGAAACTCCATAGCACACAATAATGCTGTTCCTCCTCCCGCCTTCAAATGCCTTCCTCACATATTGCAGAGCAATTAAGCAAAGTTCACCAAACATTTCACCAATAATCATTATTTTGAATTTTCCTCAGTAGCAGAACAGTTTTGGGGCCTTTTTATGCACAGCATATTGAAAAATGTGGCTTTTTTTTCTGGCAGTTTGATGTGTGAACTGCACCTTCATTTTCAGATTTCTTTTTTTCGATATGAAAAAAATAGGATGGTGATTTCAGATCTGATGATTTGGTGGGTAAGTGTTGTCTCCTGCAAAAACATCAAACCCATGTTCAAAAAAATAACCCATGTGTGGGTATGTCCTATCCAAACTAAGATCATTTCCATTCTCTGTAATGGTTGGCTATTATAAGTATCACAAAATGTAATGTAATGGTTTTTACTCAAGGTTGTAACCTGCAATTCTGAAGGGAATAAAAAGTTGCTTTAGGATCAATATTTTTTGTAAGATTTGTTAAAGTGGGTTTCAATCTAAGTAGCATTTAAACAAATAAATAATACTCTCAAGAACATCATTGGTTGAGTTACATTATCCATTCACCAAATAGCCACTTGTGATCACTTTGCCTCTCAGATCTTTGCCAGATCCCTGATACTATCATTATACAGGCATATTGTGTATACCCCAAAAAATTGTCAAACCAGGCTATGAGGAGGAGAGATATATCACATATAATCAGTACATTTAATGATTAGCTATCTTTTCAGTTACAAAACATTAATTCATTTCATACCAAGGGTACATGGGCTATATATAAACTTTCCATTGACATACAGAAAATTAGCCAAGTTTTATCAATGCTCTTTAATCTGCAAAAGAGAGTCATCAACCTATGGCAAATTAATACATTGGTTGTGTGTCAGTAATGCCCATATGACCTGTTTCAGTAGTTGACTAAAAGCAACTATCCCTGCTGCCACAGACAATGTGGTTGAAATGAAACTTAGGCAAAAATTTAGTGAGCACTGGTATTGATATGTTGATGCCTATCAGAGATTTAAGATCATGCTGCACAATCTTCAGAGTTTTCATGATGAACGGAGGCGAGAACTTGCTTCTCCCCTCTGTGTCAGGCATACCAAAAATACTTTCTTATGACCTGTAGAAGTGGTCCTAGCAACTGGATCTTTGCTGCTGGCTCTACTATTACCAAATGGAGGCAGCAGTTGGTACCAAATAAATCTATATGAAAAAAAGAACACAAACAGGGATTATTTTTATGAATAGTGAAAAAAAGTTAGAAAGTTAGAAAGACAGACTCCACATTCGTTTTTCACATTAAGTAATGTGTTTGTAGGCAAATGCATGTAAACAGTTAAGACATATTTTTATGACATCTCTGTGACATGTATGATAGATGTGGGTAAAAGAAACGCCTTATGTTTCCAGTGTAAATAACCTATTCTAAAGAATAAAGTATATAATATCACTTTGCTCTTTTCTAATGTAACTGCTTTAATAAACAGCAAAAAATATATTACAAGATGCAGTCCATACATAGGGGCATATTCAATTATCGGCGTAAACGCCGAAAATCCCACGGTCCACGCACGATTACCGTTATTACGGTAATCGTGCGCAGACAAACAGTTAATACGGTAATTTACTTGCTGGATTTCAGCTCGCAGCTCCCTGAGCCGCAAGCTGAAATCCAGCTACAAATTACCATATTTACTGTAATAGTTTTAACGCCGCGGGACTTCTAAAGAATTGAATATGCCCCATAGTGTTGTCCATTTTCTCCCAAAAAATGTCACTGTCATTTTTTTTTCAATATGAATTACACAAGAGTGTGTAGCCTGCACAATTAGTGTGATGGAACATGGAGCTGTCTGAGTCACAGTGGATCAACCACCATGCGACACTGTTATATACATATGGAACACTATTATTTTAGATGTGTGGGGGTGTCTCCGGTGAAGACCCCCGCCAGCGCTGTGTCCCTGGAGGGACAGAAGATGCTGGAGCCGGTGCCCGTGAAGAGGGCGAAGATGTCCGCCAGCGCTGTGCCCCTGGAGGGGCTGAAGAGGTCCCCGATGGTGCCCAGCAGGAAGAAAGAAGAGGAGAAGTACTCACCCATCCAGCGATCCAGCGGTGAGTATCGTGGCTTCTTTCCTGCAGGTCTTGTGCGCGGGGGAAGGATGAGCCAATCGGGGCTCATCTTTCCCCGCTGGCCAATCAGCGGCCGGGTGCGCGAGCCAATCGCGGCTCACGCCCGGCCATTCAAAAGATTGGCGCCAACGCGAGCCAATCAGCCCTCGCGCCGGCTGATGACGTCACGCCGGTGACTATATAAGTCGCCGGGTGGCGCCATTTTGTCAGAAGAGAGTCGGCGGCGGCGGAGGGAGAAGGACGTCGTGGGACGTCCGGAGCAGAAGAAGGCCAGAAGCGGCGGAGATCGTCGGCGGGGAGCCCTTGTAAGGGCTGAGAGCGCCCCCGCCCCTGCAGCAACAGGAGATCCAGCGCCGAAGAGGAGAAGAGGCGCCGCCGGCTGGAGGGTCTGGAAGACCCGGAGAAAGAAGCGGAAGACGGCGTGGCAAGTTGAGTATCCTGCGCAGAGCAGGTAAGTATATTCAACGTTAAATTCGGGCACTAGGCCCGGGGCCACGGTCGGGCACAAGGCCCGTTGGCACAGTGAATTAGGGGCACAAGGCCCAGGGACCTGGGCACTAGGCCCCGATAAAGTTAGTGGGCCAGTAGGCCATATTACTTTGATAAAGGGGACAAGCCCCTGTTAGTTAGACAGGGGGCGTGAGAGCCCAGGTGTACAAGGGCACAAGGCCCTTAGGTAGTTAGTGGCCTAGAGGCCATAGGAAGGCCAGAGGGCCTGGTTAGGGGCTGGTAGCCCGTAGGCTATTAAGGGCACAAGGCCCTCAGTCAGTCAGAGCCCTGAGGTAGAGAGGGGGCTGAGGCCCTTTAATCAGAGCACAAGGCTCTGTATGTATCTGGGCAGAGGCCCATGGTGTGAAGGGCAGAAGGCCCTGGTGGTGATGAGGTAGAGGCGTGGGAGCCTCGTGAGTGTAGGCGCGGTCCTGTGAGAGGTGAGCACACGTGGTTAGGAGGTACAGTAGAGCGGAGGCTCCTGTGGTGCTGTAGCAACCGGCTGGTTGGCTAACATCGGTGTGCTCTGGTAAGTAGCTTACAAAGTACTGTATATTGTATTCTGTCTGTGCGGCGGGTATTGTTGAATTACAGTATTTTGGGTGTGCTACGTAGTTGTTTCCAGTGATCAAGACGTCAGGCCCCCATTAAAGGTAGGCTCTTGTTCCTGTGGTTTCCTGTGCTAACCCGTGCTGTGGGGACAAGTGTAGTTACCAGCATACACATAGTCAGGGGAGAACACACGTAGTTTTCCTGTCCCTTAGGTCCCCGGGGTCACACTGGTACCCAGAGGGGGTGGCTGAGTGAGTTGGTGGCAGTGCAGCACACCTTGAGGCAGTTCCAGGGGCGGCCGTGGTTCTGATCAAGGGTCCTCAAGGCCGGTTCCGTGCAGGTGGACCTGTGGTTCCGGACGTAGGGACACGTGTGAGATACCCGAGTACAGGCAGTCGGGCGGTTCAGTTCGATCGGCTGTTCCGGGCGGCAGTCGGCCCGCGGGTTAGTGTGCTGTTCTACTGAGCCTCAGCCGGGCTTAAAGAACCGGTCCTTAGGGTCTGTGGGTGACCCCATAGCAAGAAGGCAGCTTCTTGGTACGACCTGGGTGAGGGGGTTAGGAACCGCCCTCCGGTTTAGTCCGTGAACACCGGCTGGTGTTCCCCGTAGTGTGTAAGTGAGCAGTTCCGTTAGTGCACCACACCTAGTTAGTCATAGTGGTTTGACTTAGTTGCGTTGCCGACCATTCGAACGTTGTTAGGGTCGGGTCGCTGTTGTAGTCAGTCCAGTTCTGTGGGTGCCATCTTAGTCTCACTGAGAGCGTAGAGGGAGGCTGTGTGTCCTTGTCATCCGCAGGTATCGGGGAGGTGCAGGAGAACCGGATCGGAAGTGGGAGTGTCCCGGTGAGTATTACGCTTGATTCCCCCTTTCGGTTAGGCCCTCACCGGCAGGTGTGTGAGGTACTTGAGGCGGGATTAGTCCTCGGACTAGTCTTGGTCTTAAGTGCCTGTAGTCCCCCGCGTCTTGGCAAGAACAAAGTGAGGAGGCGGCAAGTGAGCTTGGACTGACCGTGTCCTCGTTCTTTGCCGTAGTCTCGGACAGCCCTTACCTGGTAGGCACGGCCGTAATCTCTGTCTCTTCCGTAGAGGGACGTGATTGGAGGTGACGGGTTTCGGCTGCAGATCTGCTGGGATTGGATCGCAGCTGGGATATCGGAGGCGGACTGGAGGTGACCATCGTTTACAAGGTAAGTTCTTTTGTGTTGCGTCTGTCCCTGTCTTTCCCCGCAGGGGGCGTTACATTTTGGCGTAGTCGGCAGGATCAACGATGGCTCATCGGGGAATCATTCCGCTGTACGAGGGATACAGCTGTGTCATCTCTCGTGACGAAGTGGCAGCGTTCACGAAGCAAATCCTGGAACGTTGTGAGACAAGGAAGAAGAAGAACAGAGGTACTAAACGGCAACAGGTGGAAGAAATGCTGTGCTGGAAGTGTGGGTTGCCTGGACACTTCGCATACCACTGCCCAGTTGCAGAGGAGCTCTTTGGTGAATGGGAGGACGACAAAGTCTCCGATGAATGGGAAGACGAAGAAGTCTTCGAGTAGAAGGACGAGGAAGCCTTCCATCAATGGTCTCAAAAGAAGTCGGAGTCTGGAGGGAAGGATCGGCAGAGCCTGCTGACTGTTGGATCGCAGGTGATCGTCTCGTCCAAGCAAGATTCGCGACAGGAATACCCGCGTCAGCCGGATGCTGGAGCCGGGGTATTGGAGACGTCGGATACGTCAGACGACTCGTCCGTGGCTGTGGAATAGTTGGTCCCTGAAGACGAAGGGAGAACTGCGCAGACCCTCCACGGGGAAGCGTTGTATCCGGAGACATGTGAAGATGTCTGCCCGGTGGTACCTGAGAGGATGGAAGCCATCAGTACCCCGGAAGAGAGAGCTGCTGAAGAAGTACTGCCTGAAGAAGAGTGTACTTTAGAGAGCGCAGCTGGAGATTGGTGGATGTTGTCACCTTCTGAAGAGGCTTCCCGCACAACCGAGGAGGTATCGGACGGATGGGAGGTTCCGGCAGGTGCCGAGGAAGAGACTCCCTGGATACCGACTTCGGGCGAGGAGGTTGCCAGGATGGTGTGGATCCTGCGCGAGAGGACCTTACCGCAGAGGATCCGATGGACGCGAGTCAGGGATGCCAGTAAGCGACCCTTGGAGGTGGGCGTAGAGGAGAAGACGTCGATTGTGGGGACCACAATGGAAAAAGGCGGCGGAAATGTGGGGGTGTCTCCGGTGAAGACCCCCGCCAGCGCTGTGTCCCTGGAGGGACAGAAGATGCTGGAGCCGGTGCCCGTGAAGAGGGCGAAGATGTCCGCCAGCGCTGTGCCCCTGGAGGGGCTGAAGAGGTCCCCGATGGTGCCCAGCAGGAAGAAAGAAGAGGAGAAGTACTCACCCGTCCAGCGATCCAGCGGTGAGTATCGTGGCTTCTTTCCTGCAGGTCTTGTGCGCGGGGGAAGGATGAGCCAATCGGGGCTCATCTTTCCCCGCTGGCCAATCAGCGGCCGGGTGCGCGAGCCAATCGCGGCTCACGCCCGGCCATTCAAAAGATTGGCGCCAACGCGAGCCAATCAGCCCTCGCGCCGGCTGATGACGTCACGCCGGTGACTATATAAGTCGCCGGGTGGCGCCATTTTGTCAGAAGAGAGTCGGCGGCGGCGGAGGGAGAAGGACGTCGTGGGACGTCCGGAGCAGAAGAAGGCCAGAAGCGGCGGAGATCGTCGGCGGGGAGCCCTTGTAAGGGCTGAGAGCGCCCCCGCCCCTGCAGCAACAGGAGATCCAGAGCCGAAGAGGAGAAGAGGCGCCGCCGGCTGGAGGGTCTGGAAGACCCGGAGAAAGAAGCGGAAGACGGCGTGGCAAGTTGAGTATCCTGCGCAGAGCAGGTAAGTATATTCAACGTTAAATTCGGGCACTAGGCCCGGGGCCACGGTCGGGCACAAGGCCCGTTGGCACAGTGAATTAGGGGCACAAGGCCCAGGGACCTGGGCACTAGGCCCCGATAAAGTTAGTGGGCCAGTAGGCCATATTACTTTGATAAAGGGGACAAGCCCCTGTTAGTTAGACAGGGGGCGTGAGAGCCCAGGTGTACAAGGGCACAAGGCCCTTAGGTAGTTAGTGGCCTAGAGGCCATAGGAAGGCCAGAGGGCCTGGTTAGGGGCTGGTAGCCCGTAGGCTATTATGGGCACAAGGCCCTCAGTCAGTCAGAGCCCTGAGGTAGAGAGGGGCTGAGGCCCTTTAATCAGAGCATAAGGCTCTGTGTGTATCTGGGCAGAGGCCTATGGTGTGAAGGGCAGAAGGCCCTGGTGGTGATGAGGTAGAGGTGTGGGAGCCTCGTGAGTGTAGGTGCGGTCCTGTGAGAGGTGAGCACACGTGGTTAGGAGGTACAGTAGAGCGGAGGCTCCTGTGGTGCTGTAGCAACCGGCTGGTTGGCTAACATCGGTGTGCTCTGGTAAGTAGCTTACAAAGTACTGTATATTGTATTCTGTCTGTGCGGCGGGTATTGTTGAATTACAGTATTTTGGGTGTGCTACGTAGTTGTTTCCAGTGATCAAGACGTCAGGCCCCCATTAAAGGTAGGCTCTTGTTCCTGTGGTTTCCTGTGCTAACCCGTGCTGTGGGGACAAGTGTAGTTACCAGCATACACATAGTCAGGGGAGAACACACGTAGTTTTCCTGTCCCTTAGGTCCCCGGGGTCACACTGGTACCCAGAGGGGGTTACTGAGTGAGTTGGTGGCAGTGCAGCACACCTTGAGGCAGTTCCAGGGGCGGCCGTGGTTCTGATCAAGGGTCCTCAAGGCCGGTTCCGTGCAGGTGGACCTGTGGTTCCGGACGTAGGGACACGTGTGAGATACCCGAGTACAGGCAGTTGGGCGGTTCAGTTCGATCGGCTGTTCCGGGCGGCAGTCGGCCCGCGGGTTAGTGTGCTGTTCTACTGAGCCTCAGCCGGGCTTAAAGAACCGGTCCTTAGGGTCTGTGGGTGACCCCATAGCAAGAAGGCAGCTTCTTGGTACGACCTGGGTGAGGGGGTTAGGAACCGCCCTCCGGTTTAGTCCGTGAACACGGCTGGTGTTCCCCGTAGTGTGTAAGTGAGCAGTTCCGTTAGTGCACCACACCTAGTTAGTCATAGTGGTTTGACTTAGTTGCGTTGCCGACCATTAGAACGTTGTTAGGGTCGGGTCGCTGTTGTAGTCAGTCCAGTTCTGTGGGTGCCATCTTAGTCTCACTGAGAGCGTAGAGGGAGGCTGTGTGTCCTTGTCATCCGCAGGTATCGGGGAGGTGCAGGAGAACCGGATCGGAAGTGGGAGTGTCCCGGTGAGTATTACGCTTGATTCCCCCTTTCGGTTAGGCCCTCACCGGCAGGTGTGTGAGGTACTTGAGGCGGGATTAGTCCTCGGACTAGTCTTGGTCTTAAGTGCCTGTAGTCCCCCGCGTCTTGGCAAGAACAAAGTGAGGAGGCGGCAAGTGAGCTTGGACTGACCGTGTCCTCGTTCTTTGCCGTAGTCTCGGACAGCCCTTACCTGGTAGGCACGGCCGTAATCTCTGTCTCTTCCGTAGAGGGACGTGATTGGAGGTGACGGGTTGCGGCTGCGGATCTGCTGGGATTGGATCGCAGCTGGGATATCGGAGGCGGACTGGAGGTGACCATCGTTTACAAGGCAAGTTCTTTTGTGTTGCGTCTGTCCCTGTCTTTCCCCGCAGGGGGCGTTACAGATGGATGAAATGATCCAGCACTTGTTTCTTGGCACACTGATCACACAACCCATTTGACTGTGCAACCCTAGCATTGTAGCACAAGGGAGCTGGCAGGTTCTTATTTTGCAAGGCTCCAGATCAAGCCATGCACATAGATTTTAAAATGCGCAAGTACTTCCTGCTTTCTTTAAACTGCACCTAATTTTAAAGATGCACCTTAAAATTTGCATGGTGAAACATGCCTATAAATTCCAATCAACTAATATTTTATGCCTATTCCCTTCAATTATTTAATCTTTTCTAATAAATTACTGCTATATTTAAGCTCATTTATGTTTGAAATGAATCAAACAAGTGGTTGTAATATGTGTTACGTCATGTAGTAAGATCCTACTTGCCAACTCTCCTGGAATGTTCGGGAGACTTGTGAATCACGGATAGGACAACCTCCTGCATCTGCCTATTTCCTATTGAAGTGAGCAGAATTAGAGCCACAATGACTCGATTCTCGAGGAATCACATCATTTTGGCCCAGTCCCCACTGTAAAATGATGCGTATGATTCATTATGTCACGGAGCGGGGCCAAAATTATGTGATTCATCAAGCCCCACCCCCTCCACCCAAACCCCCTTTGGGAACTCCCGGAAGGAGACTTCAGAATGTAAGCAAGTATGAGAAAGGTGATCATTTTGTTACTTTGGGTATTGGGTACTTTATGGTGGATATCACAGGCAGGAGAATGCAAGTGGTTGCTTTGGATAAGTCATAGACAGGAAGGAGATATTTGTGGGTGGAAACATTGCTACTTGGAGGTTCCTCCTAACTGGAGGATGAGGGTATAGGTGTTTGTTATGATGGTGCAAGTGCACATAGATTTTACATGTGAATAAACTGTGGGAGAGCAGAGGTAGAGCTAAATCAGAACAGGTATGTTTTCTCAAAAAAAGATTCAGCAGTTGCTTAGCATGCACTGCCATATTTTATATGAATCTGTGAATACATATGGCAAGTCACTCACATAAGAACCACATATTATACACAGCAATTATGTCTGCTGTCTGCTATGTGCAGGAAATTAAGTTGTATAAATGTTGCTCTCCTTTCATTGTTGTCGTAGATTTCATATATCATATTCTTGCATGTATACCTAGAACTCAGACTACTATCTGAAATAACAGAAAATGTGACGCTATCCATCAATCAGGTATTACATTGTCCCCAGCTGCACTTTATAATGCAACTTACATCATTATAACTCATTTAGATGCTATTCGTTTATCTGCAAGTTTTTAGTTGAAAAGTAAAATTTAAACAAAGTATTCATAGCAAATGTAGTTTACAAAATGGAACAAAATCAGACCCACTCTGTAAATGTCATTTCCTTATGCCATACTTCTAGTTATTATTAAATGTACCTGCTTTAAAGTGCATAGTTTAGTGCCTTACAATGTTGTTGTCTGCAAAATGGAAAAAATTCAGGCCCACTGTAAATGTCATTTCCTTATGCCATGCTTCTAGTTTTGATAAAATGTAAATGTTTTAAAGTGCAGAGTTTAGTGCCTCACAATGGTGTTGTCTGCAAAATGGAAAAAATTCAGGCCCACTCTGTAAATGTCATGTCCTTATGCCATGCTTCTATTTTTGATCAAATGTACCTGCTTTAAAGTGCCTAGTTTAGTGCCTCACAATGGTGTTGTCTGCAGGGAGTGCAAAAGTTTGAATATTCTGTTGGGAGGAGGAGCAGAGAAAACACATTTACAAGGATGTTTCTGGGTAACAGAACCAGATGGTCACAGTTCTACCCCCACCCCTCAAAAGGACTTGTTTTCCATATGTGCTCCTAGGAGGCTCTGACCTCTAATTTCAATGGGACACATCTTCCCTCGTGTCTCCATACCTATTCTTCTGCTCTGTCCTTACTCCATATGGCTGTCCTGGAGTTACTGAAGCATTGGTACTTTGTGTTTATCGTTCTGTACTGTTCAACCCTGTATGGTCTACTGTTTGTACTATGTACGGCGCTGCGGAAACCTTGTGGCGCCCAACAAATAAATGATAATAATAATAATTTTGCAACTTACATGTATAGGCAATTCTAACAATGCAATACAAACTTTAAATGTATAGTAATTACACTTGTAATATAAACAGTCTAGATGTCCCCTCACTTTCATGGGTTATTTAAGATGTACATGATAATTGACCAACCATTATTTGTTAAGAAAAAAACAATATTTACAATTAATGAAGGATGTGGTGCTGAAGTGACTGTAGGCAGAGCTTGACGAGATGTTTACTCTTTACACATGTACATTTCCATGTGGACCAACAGTCTCACAAAAGATTGCTCAGGGCATTTTTACATGGGCGGTTCCCAAAAACAGAATAGCACCAGTATTTATATGTGTGCTAGGGCCTTTATTTTTCCAGTTTATAAATGATAAGCTCCATTCACCTTAATATTTGTATGCATATATATGCACACTTAATGTCAAGTCCTATTGTGGAGTCAAAATGGGAGTGCACCCCTCTGTGTAGCAAGGAACACCTAAAAATGTAGCCTCTCCTCTTTTTTTTTCAAATTCCATTAATCTTGCTTTGTAAATTGAATCTAATTTTGGCATTGCTCATCAAAACTAGGAGAGCTTGTGCACCCACACAGTAAATGTCCTTGCTCTGCCCAACTCCTTCCATCGGCTGGAGCAAGCTTTTACTCCACTGCAAACAAACCCATCTTGTTTCATAAACTTATGCTCTTTGGTAGAAATCTACACTTGTACAAATTGAGATACACCTCACTGGAGGTTTTCGTTCTTTGCCTTGGCCCTTTTGCACTTGAAATGAGGCCCACTGTGTGTAAGTGATAGATTATCTTATATGAAAGTGTTTTCATTAATGACAGTCACCAACAGGGCCGTCTTTCCCATTGGGCACAATGGGCAGGTGCCCGGGGGCCCTGCAGCCCAGGGGGTCCCGTCGGAGGCAGGAAAAAAAAACAAACCTGAAAAAACAGAAGAAAATACTTACCGTGCTGTCAGCTGGCGATCCGGCTCCCTCCATGGTCTCCTCCTCCGTGCGGCGCTCGCAATGCATGTCGGGCGTGACGTCATCACGCTCGCCCGACATCCATTGCGGAGCGCTACGGAGGAGAAGACCATGGAGGGAGCCGGATCGCCAGCTGACAGCACGGTAAGTATTTTCTTCTTTTTCATCAGGTTTTTTTTTTTTCCTGCCTCCAACGGGCCCCCCTGGGCTGCAGGGCCCATATATATTATCATTTTATTTTTTTGTATATATAGGGGCCCCAGTGCACTGCTGTGCCTGGGGGCCCAAGATGTTCTTAAAAGGGCCCTGGTCACCAATTCACCTATCCTGACATATGAAAACCATTTGCCTGGATGATTACAAGGGCTTGCTCCCACTTGCTGTTTTTGTATATTTTCAAGACACATGAAAACAAAATATAAATAATCAAAGGTTAGAGTGGACCATAATAGAAATATACTTAAAATATAAAGAAAAAGATATGTTTCTCTAAAAGAATTGGATATACATGCAAAAAGATGAAAAGTAAACAAAAGCTTTTTTGTGCATTTATGTTCATTTTTTTCCCATACCTCAACTTCGCTCTAAATGTATACATAATATTGAGATACACAAACCCACAAAAAAATATTTTTAAAATATGCAGCCTGGAAAGATATAGAGATGTTTTATCATCTGCTAATCTCTAATGGAATTTTTGGCTAGCTATCAAGGTCAGTTATGCTTTGCAATGCAGTTAACAATAACACATAGTTTATTCTAATTCAGAACATGAATCTATTAGAGAATCATATGCATTTGTTTACACATCCTTCTAATAGGGACAGGACACAATAGAAATCAGGGTAGGAGCTTGGTGTGGTACCACATTATCCTTCACCGGGCATTCATGTCATTCCTTTATTGATGCAGCACAATCCTGAGCCAGCATCTGGCTGGCAGTATAAACCTTCCAGACTAATGATCTACATCAAATGTAACAACTTTGATAAACAAGTTCTCTGGAATCAAGTCACAAATCTTGTCAGGACCCATCATGCCAATAAATTTCACTTTGTGAGATGACCTGGTCTGATGCCAAGATGAGTTTTTAAAGCCAGATTCTACGTCTAGCAGTAAAGGGACCAGAGCAGATAAGTAAAATGTCCTTTAAAAAAATCCCTAGCCAAAAACTCAATGTTAATGTAAACATATATATATATTTCTAGCACAGTGCTGCTTTATGAAGAGACACTGAGACTGAAAGGAACAGCACTTTATTTATTTTTCAGTTTTATAATATTTTTTAAATTGAAGATTATACAGAGATACTGAAATTATATATACAAATATTGCTAAAAACGAAGGAATAATCTTCACATTTTCTGAAAACTTTCACAGTTGGGTAAATGAACTGGTGAAGCATAGGAAGGGGAGGAGAAGAAAGGTGTCCTCAGGGTTTTGAGCATAAAAGAATAACGTGTCCACAAAATTGTCAAGACATTTATTTTAGTAAACAATGACCGTCCAAAGCTAATTAACCACCTAGAATGGTTACCAAATCTTCCCAGGATCGTGAGAAGTACTCATCTCTTTAAATTCTAACCACCTAAACTGAAATGCTGTAAGAGCTTTAAAACAGCCTGAACTAGACATAGAAATATTATCCAAGGTTATGTTAAAATCTTTTCTGGCCAGACACTCCTTCAGGGTAGGAGAGAAGGGGACTTCCAATGAAACAAGAATAATCACTTTGGCAGCATTATTTAAATCTCTAATGAGGGATTTCTTATAATGAGAGATCAACATACTCGTGAGGTTCAACAGCCAGAAGCCAGGTCCAAGAGGTACAGGAAAACCCAGAATATTTGCTGAAAGCTCCTTAATCTTAAGACAGAAGGAGACTAGTCTAGGGCAGTACTACCAAATGTGTAGAAGCATCCCTAACACTGAGCTGCACCTTCAGCAGAGCTCTGAGACCCAGGCAAAGTTCAGAAGAGGATCTGTACCAACAAGAGTGGACCTTGAACTTTGTTCACAGTACAGATAGGCTAGAAGTACTTACTTGGGTATACTGGAATTTTGTGGGCCAGATCTAGTCAGTGTCTGACCTGTCTAAATCTCATTACCATAAATTGGGATCGAGTGAGAGTTCTAGAGATTTTCCATTAGCATTTTATAAATAGCAGAGATGGGGGTAAATGTATCAAGCTGCGATTTGGCATTTTGGCAATTTTCTCGGGTGAGTTTAAATTTGGCAATGTATTAAAGAGCGAGTTGATAGAAAATCACCAATAAAGTGTTTGTTTCAAAAATGCTATAAATAGCGGTTCTGACATTTTGCCTCTCTAGCAATACAAGTCGCCAAATGTATGAAGCTGCGATTTTGCAAACTCACCCTAGTTTGAATTGAAATCTCCAGAATCAACACACCGCTTTCTATTAACATACACATCACTTTTACACTGCTGGGCAATGGTAATATCACAGGAGGCACAATGCAAGTTTAACTTAATCATGGTTTCTTGTTTAGAGGGGCAAAAATGATTATTCATTTTCTTATGGTGGAGGAGCAAATTATTTTAAGAATTAATCAGTGGGCCAAATATCCTTACTGATTATATGTCTGGGATTTTTTATTTTATTTTATTATATTACAGTGACTTATTATTTCATTACCAGTGGGGCAATAATTATGTTTTTCTGGTGTGGCAACAAGTAATATTTCTGGATGGGGACTCCATTTAAAGTACAGTAGTTGTAGTTGTAGCACTACAAGTGGCTGCATGCACTTTTATGCCATATTGCCATTTCTCCTACTTCTCATAGCATTTTTAATGCTGCCACTTTAAATTTCCACTTTAAACACTGTATATATGTGTATATAAACATCTATATAGGTGTGTATAGATAGATAGATAGATAGATAGATAGATAGATAGATAGATACATCTCAGCTGGGGTGGGGTACCGCTGCAAATTTTTTTTAAAGAGACTTCCCGTGGTGAAGCTATAGATGGGGGTGACAGGCAAAGACTTTCACCAGTGATAGTTTTTGCAGATTTCTGGGCTCTGTATCTCATTTTCACCAGATTTAGGGCTCTTCTACCCACGATAAATAGACCCCTAAGAAGCCTAGTTATTAAAAATCTTCTTGTTGCAGCGATTACAGTTATCTAAGAAATGGAACTCACCCCCAACTAACTCTGTTGCGTTAAGCACCTGAAACAGTTGTACTGGAAGTTCAGAGTATAACGTGTTTCTGTGTTTTAATTGCATTAATTTAGAGGAATAGGAGTCAGTTTATGTTTCATGTTATCATATATAGTTGCATCCAATAGAAGATGCAGTAATGTTTTGGAGGGATAAAATATTTCCTATCTGTGGCATGTTGGCTGCACTGGAGAAATGTCTGTCATAGACAGGAACTGTATCGGGAATAGTAACAAAAATAAAAAAGCAAACAAATTAATGCTGGGCAGGAAGGAGTTCAACCCCTGCCCACAAGATCATGTGATTCAAGCAAGTAGGGGGGTTTCTTTCTTATAACTCTAAATGGTTTAACCCTATGAACACCAGAGGTTTGGGAAAATATTCTCACTAACAATGTCAGGCAATTTTGCAAGATTTTGATATACATCAATTTAGGTAACATTCCTCTTAATATTTGCTAGTCAAACATGCGGAAGTGGAAGAGGCATGGGAAGTCTGCATGTTTTATCTAAATAAACAATATAGGCTTCAAATAACATCTAAATTATTATAGACCAGTAACTTTGTAAATACTCATTATGAGTGATTTGTGTTAGTTCTAATACATAATATTTCTCCGATACATAACTAAAAAGACATACATCTACCTCTCCACAATGCAGAAAAAAACTGTTGGGAAAAAAATTGTCCTGATCTGCTCAGTCATGCTCATGACCCACCAACCACACCCCAATACAATCCGCAACACCCAGTTTTGCAGAGGCTGCAATGTAGGAAGGTCTACACTCTGTTAGAATCGTCATTTTTATGTAGTAAACTAAAATTGGTCACAAGTGCCAATATTTGGGATTAGTTTTTGGCCAATTAGCCCACAGATATTGTCTATTGATGGTAATTCAAAATTACTTTATCCCTGTGTGTGGCCAGCATAAAATTAAATTGTGGGAAATGCTAAATGAAGCATTGGTCAAGCCATGCTATAATGTATTGTAGATATATTACAATTTCTTCCTTTATGCAATGAAATCTATATTAAAATATTGTTGGGGAACAAAGTTGACCAAACGTCCTTGTACTGTAGCATTTCAGAGTTATTTAGTAATAAAGCCTGTCTCTTATCCTATCTGAAAATGTTTTTCAATGCAAAGGGCCCTGAACAACATACAGTAAATGACAGCTTGATATTCATCAGGTAAGCTGATGAATTGATGTGGATGAAAACTGTCCCTGGAACAACATCACCATCTATTTATAAGTAACATAAAAATGTGAGACTATTTCTAAAATCAGTGACATTTTCAGTACTTCCTTGGACTCAAATGTAATACTGTAATCATGTTGTCTTACGCGATGAAACATATGTAATCACTGAATCAATATTCATGTATATTCATGTATAAGACTCAAGAAAAAGGACTAACTGAATGGCTAAGTGCACATGTAACAATATTGCTAAGAGATTCACAGACTTATTCTTATTTCATAGCCAATTCCTGGGGCAAGTCATTTTCTCTTCATATCAGAGGAGAAGTGGAATGTCAGCTGAACTGCGCATCCAAAAAACCCATTTAAAACCATTAAATATAATATGCAGTCTTTGTGATAAAAATGTAAAATCCATTAAATTACATTTTAAATAAAGAATACTAAAAATGGTATCTATTTCTATAGTATAGTTCTAAATCTTTTCATAATTTGTAATGTTACAGCAAGAGTCATTTTATCAACGCTTCTACAGATAAACAGGAAATATTTTTTTTCTAAGCAAGTACTTATGTTTACCTATACTGATGTGTTGACATGTTAGAGCAGAAGTTGCTCTTGATAGATCTGTGTAATTAATGTATCCTATTTGTCATGTACATTTTTACATTTCTATTACTTGCCTTAGTTCTTGACATTACTTAGCCCAATGGGTGCGGAATCAGACTTAGTTTCATTGACAGCTAATGTCATTTCCACATTGGAGTTACAAAAGGATTTGTGCTTGTGGGATGAGTGAGTATGTGGAACCTGTGTAATATGTCATGTGTCAGAATTGCTCACACTGAATTTTCCATCGTTATAAGCCAACAACATTTTAAAATGGACCTGCGGTTAATGGATAAATGATGTGCTGCAACATTCACAAAGTTACAGCACAGCCTCAATAAAACATTTTGAAAAACATGGTCACCTGCAACTTGTCCCCATTTTACTTTATATTTTAACTATATTTTGTTATTTTTGCCTTACATACAACCAGGTAGCAATAATCACAGTGTGAAACAAATGTTTCCAAAACTACTTAGGAAAGAAAAGTTTTAAAGACAAAAGTATTGACATATTCAACAATGAGCTGTTGCTTTCATTAAAAAAATAAAAATAAAAAATAAATAAATAAATCACATTTTTCTTTCTTCATTCTACTGTATTTTTTCTCCAGAAGCTGAATGGTGCAACATTATTAGTCCAAAATGTTTCTAGCTCGTTCATGGATGAATAAAATGAATAATATAGATGTCACATTAACATATGCATTAATACAGCAAATATCAATTATACTTGAATCAACAGTACTTAGTGATGGCGTAACATAATATGGCATTTAAAGGATAACTCTAGAAGAATGTGTTTATGCTAATGAACTAACAGACCTACAGGGTCCATGGCCATGGAATGTTGGAAGTTTCTCAATACAGGTGCTTTACTGCTTGTTTCATGTTTTTATATGTAATTTGTTTGTCATACTCCCATCAATGTTCAGTGATGCATAATATGTCAGCTCTTTGTAAATAAAAGATAATAATAATTATAACTAAAAACCCTACTGAGTTTCACTACTATTGATAACAATTAGTATAGTACTGACAAAAAAGGATTGATATAATGCACACAGAATAAACATTGTTGCATGCAATGTTTATTCACAAAACTGGTACCAGGAGTAGTGTTTTCCAGACAATATCACAGGAAATCATGGCAGCAAATGGTAAATACATTGCACCACTAAAAGTAGACAAAGTAAGCAATTCATAAAACTGAGCAAAATGGAAGCAACTACTGCTGCAGCAGCTGGTATTTGTAGGTGCTAATGCAGACAAACGTACTGCACAGTCAAAAGGCAGCACACATGCTCATATAAACATGGCAAAAATGGCTATATATATATATATATATATATATATATATATATATATAATCAATCAAAATTTAAATTGATGGCTCTATACACCTAAAAGTCAGTCACAATCCCTACAAATAGATTTTCAGTGATCTTCAACAGCACTCCCTTATGATCACAGGGGGTTGGCACTTCCATATACCCTGTTGTGAATCAGAGATAACCTAATTAGTGAGAAGAATAGAATGGCGCCTTCTACTGCAGTAGGTTTTCAGTTCTCAATAAATTAATAAATGTAACTTATGTGCAAATTGGGCATGTAGGAATGTGATGAATGATGATGAAAGCTTATCCGATCAAAAGTTGGACAACACCTCCTTGGTCCGCAATGAAATTTCCTGTTGTCTTCAAACAACATTTTTTTGGTACATTCCAAACATAACATTTAATGAATGAAGTAATACATGTACATATAAGTAAAAAAAAACCAGGTTATCTGAAAGCAGGGGAGAGCTGGCAAATTTTAGCCTGGGGGCAAAACTTGACTCAGCCTATTAGGAATATTTTAAAGGAAAAAAAAGCAGATAGCCCAGTGGCCCAGCCCAAAGTAGCCCACAATGGGAACGGTCCGGTGGGCAGCTGCCCCCCTGCTCCTCAGCCCAGGCTGGCCATGTCTGAAAGGGATCTCTCACTCAATTCAGGATGCACAGTTCAATCCAGGAAGGGATCTCTTTAAATCCTTATAGATGAAGTGACCAACTACAGGCAAAAGTAATCAGGGTTTGGAATGCCTATTTAACAATATTCATATTTTTGTCTTATCAAGTAACATCTGTTATCACAGCTAATCACAGCAATGACAGATGAATTAACAAAGCATCAGAATGGGGTAAAAGTGTGATCCAAGTGAGTTAGTGGTCAGAAAAGAATGGCCTGACTTGTTCAAGCTGACAGTTAGGCAAGAGTAACTCAAATAACCAAGAGTTACGATAGTGGTATGCAGAAGAGCATCTCTGAACACACAACACATCAAGCCTTAAAGTGAATGTACTACAGCAGCAGAAAACAAACTGGAATAAACTCCTCTCATCTAAGAACCGGAAACTGAGTCAGCAGGATAACGTGACATGTAACAAAGCACATGCCATCTTAAGCTGGCTTCATAGTTCAATGTACTCCATGGCCTCACCATTGGGATGTGATGGAACAGGAGTTTGGCAGCAAGAATGTGCAGCTGACAAATCTGCAGCTACTGCGTGATGCTATCATGTCAACATCTACTAGAATCTTTAAAAAATGTTTTCCTCAACTTGTTGAATCCATGAAGAAAGGAGGCTGTTCTAGGGGCAAAGGGAGTACTAAAAAGTGTTCCTATTACATTGGCCACTGAGTGCATACATTGTAACAATATTGGACAGGGAAGTAACCCAGCAGCATTAGTTAGTGGTGCAGTGTTTGCGTGCCAGTTAAGGGTCGCCAGCCAGCAAACTTCAACATAAAAGTCCTTTAATACACAGAAAATTACAAATTGAAAATAAAAAATACCTATCCTCATTCAGGGCACTGCCTCACAAGGGCAGGGGGGCATCTGTCCTCCATTCTGGTCCCATAGTGGGCTACTTTGGGCTGGGTCAATGGGCCACCTGCATTTTTTTCCTTTGAAATGTTCCTAATAGGCTGCTGAATTGAGTCTTGCCCCCCAGGCTAAAATTTGCCAGCCCTCCCCTGCTTTCTTACATACTCTTACTAATTTATCATTATATCCTTATATAGCTCTCTTCGGTTTATGCAGATTGTTAGGGTATGTTTTTCTCCACTGGTACTATTTATAACTCGCCTACTATGAAGGGTCTGTGACCTTCACCATTTCCAAGTCATGTCACATACACCTGTACAGCATCTCCATAAACCACCTACACCTGCACAACATTTCCTCACAAACCATGTTACTAATGTCCTCACAAATTTCTGCCTTGACTATTGCAACCTCCTTCGATCTGACCTGTCAGGTACATAGCTAAATCCCAGAAACCAATCATGAATGCAGCTGCAAGACTCATTTACATTCCTCCTCCTTCCATATCTATTGCTTCTCTCTGTCAGTTCCTTAATAGGGTTTTCATAAACGTAAAAATATAATTGAGAGCTCTGCCTACAAGTTTCTCCAGGGGGTAAATGCATCAAGCTGTGATTTTTTTTCTGCAATTTAAAATCTCCACAAATTGGGAGAGATCACCGGTGATTCGAACCACCAAATCATCATATGTATTAACTAGTGATTTTAAGTCCCAAATAAGAAATCACTGTCAATCTTGAGCAATTTGCAATGATTTTAAGTCACCTGTGTTTAGCTGTAATATCGCCATTTTCAAACCAATACTCATTTCTGATTGGTTGGAAGTTTTACATGCAAAACTTGCGCGATTTTGACCTCACTAACATTATAAAAAGCAGGCTATGTCCTTATTTGAGTTGATAGGGGTTTCAGGAGCATAGAGACAGAGGTGTCATAAACCAGGATTGACAACCATATCACAATTCACCTTGAATGGAACATAAATACATTTAGATGATTTAAACTTAAAAACACCCCCCCTTCCCCAAATAAAAACCCATATTGCCTGCACAGCCTAAGATGAGCCTGGTGTTGGCAGGGCCTGATCAATTAATAGGCTGATAAGGCTGCAGCCTTGGGTGCTGGGACCCGAGGGGGTGCAACGCCCGCAGCATTTAAGAGTTTATTTTAACTTTTTTTTTTTTTTTACTATTACTCTCCTCCCTCCTCACTGGCTGTTGGGCATGATGTCATTATAACGTCCAGACTGTGCCAGTGAGGAGCTGCAGTGAGAGGAGCTGAATGCTGGCGGAAGAGAAGAAGACACATAAGTAGATTTGTGTTTCTAAAGGGAGGCAGAGTGTGTGCAGAAAGGGGGGCAGAGTGTATGCAGAAAGGGGGACAGAGTGTGTGTTTGAAGATGGACAGAGTGTGTGTGCAGAAATGGAGGTAGAGTGTGTGCAGAAAGGGGGCCAGAGTGTGTGCAGACTCCAGTAGAGAATGACAACTCAAAACCAGATCTTGCCCCTTCCATGAATGAAATATCAGAATGAACACCCTCTCCCCCCTGGAGTGGCTCCTTGTATCTAGGGTCAAATATCCACAGCGCTTTCCCTTCCCTGGGCCTCTCCTTGTTAAACATTGGTGAGTCCTGGGTTGGGGGGGTTGGAGAGGGAAATGGAGATGAGCTGTACTTCCACAGAAGCTTCATGGGACGCAGACAAAAACGTTTGGACTAGTCCTATGGAGAACCATTGATACTAATTGGCTTCCCCACCTCCAAAGTTAAGGTAGCAGTCAGCCCCTCCTAATATTAACCCATTACACTACTTTGTGATGTCACAGGGTCCCCAGCTATTCCATGTTTCCTGTAGAAAATGAATACAGCTCCATTCCCCTCACCTGTATACTGGACACCACCTGATCTTCACCCATAACCTACCTGGCTTCACTTTAAAGACAATGAATAACAACCTCACTGCCACATAAAGAATGTCACGACTGAGTATAGCGTACCTGCTATCGTTGGCACTACTCGAAGGAAGGTGCGGAATCTAACGTGCCCCTGGTGTTCACCAGGGACCCCCGCAAGGAAGTTTGGACTCAGCTGCAGGAAACACGCAGGTCGCGGTCCTTCCACGAGTCAGATAGCGACGCACGAGAAGAATTGTCAGACAGGCCAGCAACAGTGCGGGCAAGGCAGGTACACAAGGAGAATCCGAAGGGATGGTGAATCAAGCCGAGTCGGTAGTGTACTGGCAGCGCGGTACAAAGGAAGATCCAAAGGGTTAGTCAAGGCAATCCGGGTCACAAGGGTCACAGGCAATACAGCAATAATCAGGAGACAGGCAAAAAGTCAGGAGACAGGCAAATAACAGGAACACTGAGGGAAAATGCTGGAGACAGGAATGGACCTGAAACTCTGGCACTGGAGGTGGGACTAAGAGAGGCTTAAATATATCCACTAGCCAATGAGGCTCAGTGCCGCAGTGCTGTCATAATTTTAGCACCATAGCGCTTCCTCAATGTAGCGTCCCATTGCCTAGCAACCGGAACGCAAACTGAATCTGTAGCCGGGCGGCCGAGCGGGGCGGATGTGATGCGTCTGGTTGCTAGGCAACCAGACGCGCCGAGCGGCACAGCGGGACACCCGTCCGGATATATTACAGGCGGCGCCTGACAAACAATATACAATAAACAATATACATATTTACAATGAGCTACAATGTTCCCTTATCCACATGTAATTAGACACTGCAGTGGTATTCTGTTGGGCTGGGGAACAAAAGCAAGGGCTATAAAAAGTACATACCATAATTCATATTTTGTGAGAAACGAGTGACAGACTTATTAGGGTGATATTAATACCTCGTTTCACCACATCTACCAATAAACTTAACAGTGGCAGCGACTAACTTTCTGTCCCAGCTGCACTTGTTGCATCTTCCTTTGCTGCACGGTCACATGACTACAACTGTAAGAGGTTGGATGGGAGACATGATATACAAAGACTATTCCTTACTTTCCCTATTTATTAGGCATAAAGTCCCACAACTCTAAGCAGCTTATAACATTCTCCAAGCCTGCTGTTTGTGTCTGTATCCTGAAGCTTGCTATTATAATGTTGTTGGATTGCTGCCTGGATTGATCTTTTGCCTGTTACTGAACTTTTCTTTTGGATTGCTGCCTTGATTGAACTCTGCCTGTTTACCAGGCTCTACTCTTTGACATATCCTGCCTATGAACCCTTACTGACTTCTGCCAGATCTCTACTCTTGTTGTGGTGCTGTGCCTTCCAGTCCTGTAATTCCATACCAAGTCAGTTACTATATTGACACAGACATTCCCAATCTCTATATATCGGTTGCACTTAGTACTGGGATAAATCACTACTACTTTGAGTTGAAGACCTGGGTACAAACAAGTACCATGGACCCCATTACATTCTAGTTAACTGGGGGAAGGTGTTCTTTTTCATTTTGCTTTCTGTAAACATAGGGAAGTAAGTGTACACTTTGTTTGTGGGAAAGTGCAGTACTAGATTGTGTATTTCACGCTATGCAAACGGGTGTACATCCAAGTCAGAATAAGCCCCATAATCTCTTCTTTAATTCCACCATGTATTGTGATAATGAGACCTAAGGAATACTAAAATATTGTTGCCCAGACATAACATATCTTCAGTTTGTACAAGACACTCAATATTGTATGCTTGTTATTTGTTTGATCTGTAAACAGTGGTTTGGCAATAGCAGCTCTCCTATAAATTTTGACTCTATAAAGCTCTTATTGAACTGTTTTGCTTGAAAATGTATTTTACAGATAAGTATTGGTTTCTGCAGTTATCTGAGATGCAGTAGCGTTAGGATTTTTGACCCATTGCTTTGCAATGTCCATCTGTCCAATTACTGTAACTTTTTTTCAGCCACAATTTTTCATTCTAGCAAATACTGTCTTCCCATTCTTTATGAATACTGACATAACTTTGGACATAGTTTCTCTGGACACATCAAACAAAGTAACAATTTCCATTGCAGACACTTCTTGATAGATGTAATGTTGAGAAAACACAGCATTGAGTTAAACTTCTATATAAGAATATAGCTGTGTAATAATAATACACCAAAAATATATGAGGGGAGGTGCTCCCACACAAATATAAACATATAATAGTAGCGAAGCAGGGGAAAGAGGGAGTAGAAATTTTGTCTCTGGGGCACTCAATTAACAAGTATCAGTGATGTAATAAAATAATTATTCTTTATTGATAAATATTAAAACAATGTGGCAAAATATTAAAAAAGGAAGTTGAATAATTGATTGAGAAGATAATTATTATTCTGTTAAAATGGTAGATACACTACCCTGCTGGCTAGCTGTCTTTGTTATGATATATATCAACACAAGATGTGAACAAAATCAATGCCTATATAAGCACTCTATAACAGGTATTTGAGGTTTCAATCATAATTTACCTTAAATAGGCTAATGCTATAAATTGTAACAAACTTAATCTGTATAATTAGGGGATCACCCTACAAAAAGAGTCGACATTTATCACCTTAATTGGAGTTCTTAAGACAGATATATTAAGGTACCGATATGAACCATATGTCCTAAATGAAGAGCAAGATGCAGCTAATAACCCGACACTCTATACGGCATATCTAATCTGCTTAAGAATTGTTCGACGACTGTTCCTGGCTCCAGGGAACACAGTATAGGTATCAGTTATACTTTGTAACATTCTTATTGTATTTTGCGGCTTATTGCTATTAAATCGCTTTTGTGCTTTGGAACCACATCGGACAATCGTTATTGGTGACATTAGACACAGACATAATATTTGCCACTACAAAGAAAGAATACATGTATAGACTCTGTCACGACCTTTGGAACTACATCGGACAATCGTTATTGGTGACATTAGACACAGACATAATATTTGCCACTACACAGACAGAATACATGTATAGACTCTGTCTCTGCCTACTCCCAACCTCCCAAAAAAACAAAAAATAAAATTACGATCACATAACTCCTTAATATTTACACCAATAATGCACATTATCAAATACATAATGCAGCATTATTTTGCCATAAAATATTCACAGAATATCAGAAGGTATTGTCCACATCCAAATGTACCTCATAATTGCCTTAGTTATTTTTTCCCTCACATTAAGCCCAGGGACAAGGAAAATGAAGTACCACTCATTACCCATGCCTCTATATGACAAATACAGAATTACAGGTATTTTTTTTCTAAGAATACTATTCAAGAGTCAGGAAAAGCATTTCTGGGGCATCACTGGAGCAGATGTGAATTGTCAAACCGCTTTAAATATGTCGAAAAAACGCAACCTGATTACTTTAAATTTGGTTTATTTGACCACTTTACAATTAATTAAGCAACCATGTAGTATTTATCTCAGCTTAAAACTAAGCATTCTAATAGTACTCATGGTGCTCCTGGCAGCTGCTGAATAGTCAGAATATTATTTTACTAGAAACCACTGATATTATTATTATTTTTATTATTATTATTAATTTTTATTTATAGGGCGCCACTATGTATCCGTAGCGCCGTACAGGGATAGACAGAAACACGATACAGGGTGAGACAGCACGGTACAGTTAACAAAAAGCACAGTAACTCAGAAGCTCAATGTACAGCTAGATGAGAGGTGAGAGCCCCCAGCGGGGTAGAGAGGGGGGTAGAAGGGCAGGAGGACCTCACGGAAGAGACGTGGAGCTGGAGAGCAGAGTTAAGATGGTGGAGAACAGAAGGAGAGGAGGCCCTGCTCGAAGGAGCGTACAATCTAAGGGGGATATAACTCCTATCTTATATATAAGTGTCAGTAATGTACATTCTCTAGCAGATCCTATATATATATATATATATATATATATATAAATATATGTATATATGGCCCCTCAGAGGAACATCAAAAACTTGTATTGCACTGAATAACATGAATAGCTTTTCAAGCAGATGACATAGTGAGGAACAGTCATAGACTAAGGACTGCAGATGCCTAGCACCCACTATATTTTATATCTGCAGTAAAAAAAGTTACAGGTTAGATATACTCTGCTACTCATTTTGATGTAAGATATTAAGTGTATTTAGGCCTGGTTTGCATATTTAACCCCAAAATAAAAAGTCTGCAAAGGTAAACTCTTCCTTTAAGAACAAAAGCTTTGTGAATGTCAGTATTAACACGTATATGCTATTTTTTTTCGATTTCAGAAACATTTTTCACTTTGTTCTGGCAACATTCTTGTGTGTTGTCAGTTGGGTGGCAGATTCTGCTCTGGTAATTCTTTAGAGGTTTCAGAATACTCATTATTTGTGTAAACTCAGAAGAACTTACTTGTCATTCTACAGAGTTCAACTTAACAGTTTTCAGATTTCTTTGCAAACAGCTTTGTCATTACCTGACAACCATGTGATGTGTAGCCAATTAGGCATAAAAAAACCAGTTGTTCACTTTGCATAAGAATAGAATGTGATTAAGTGTCTCCAGATAACTGTTGATTGACACAATGTAAAATAACTTGTGTCGTCCTGCAGTTACTTCAGAAGGTAAATATGTATGCCAATTTAGAAATGGGAATACTGATTGTTTAGAAACGCAAATTATGGAATATTTTTGGATACTTACTTGAAGCTTACTGACACAATGGATCTGCTCCTCTACATTTTCCATAAACTATATTGTTTGATGTGCTGTGTGTAGCAGCGATTTAGCGATATTTAAATGGTCTTAGTAAATATTCTGAAAATAGCTTGAGGTAAGTGTGGGCAAATTGTCAGTAGCTTGGTCGAACAGGCAGGAAGTGGGCTGCCAGTGTGGGTACCGCCATGCAGCTTCATGTGGAAGTAACCAGCACAAAAGGGGTGTAGCTATTGCTTCAGACATTGTTAGGCCATTCTCCATTCACTTCCCCCTTCAAACATACTGACAACATTCTTAGGTGCGTCTGGCTACCCTTAAAGTAGACTAGCATGAAGAAAGACTTTTTTTTATAGTCAGGATAAAGTCCTGAGTGCGCAAGATAGTCCCATCACAATTGGGATTGTTCTCCTCCCTGTTATTGCAGATTTCACTACTTGCTTAAGCTCAGCTGCTGCTTAGCTGGATTTTGAAATCTTGTGGTGCTGTTTGGTGAAGGGACAGATACTATTTACTCTTAGAAAGTCAACCATCTAATAAATACTATAGACCCCCAACAAACTCCACTAATGATACTCAACATTACATTATTAGCCCTCCCATTACATCAATAAATACCTCCACATGTCCTCATAGGGCCCTAGGCAAAATACTGTTTTGGGGCCAACAATCCATAGCACTACTTTTTTTTTTTTTTTTTTAATGCATAGATTATATTAATTTTTAAATCCTACTAGAAAAGATAGTGGAAACAATGTTATACAAAAAAATATTAACTTTTAATTAAATCCTTACATAAAACAGAGTGCAAATAATGTTGTACAAAAATATTTCATAGCTTTAAATACTAAGAAGTTGTTAACCTAAACTGTTTTTGTAACTTAATATTTGACATAAGACACACAAACAATCCTTATACACACTTAACCAAATCATTTTCATATGAATGTAAATATAATTTACTAATTCACACACTCCCAGAGAAGACATGCTCCCCCCATGATTTCTCACTGTTTCAAGACTGGAGAGTGGAAATTATTACAACAGAGATAATTACATTTTAATAATAGGAGTTTTTTCAATAGTCTTTTATAATGATTACTTTTCATTACTCACATTTGCTGTTTTAAAAAATAGGTTATTTCACTCCCTGCTGGTTTCTATTATTGGCCCCAACTCTGCTCAGTCTACCTCGATCCTCCGTATGATGTCACTTCATTCCCTGCATGCCCAGTCCAAGCACAGGCCTGCTCAAGCTCTCACAGCTCCCCTTTACAAAAAATGTATTTTGACAAATTAGTTGGAGAAGTATGAAAGAGAAAAAATGTCCCCATTGTCACACGACGCTTATTCGGCTTCCATAAACAAAGACTAAGACACTCACCTGTGCCTCATTAGCAGACCCTTAGTCTTGATCTGCACATGTGCAGACTGATTACCTGTCTGTTGCTGGCAAGATTCCTATTGGTTCCTGGTTCTGGCTCTAAACTTGAAAAGGCACCTCCTCCCTTTCCTCTGGGCCTGTTGATCAAGTTACCTGTCTGATTAGGATCTTGCTTACTCCTTGTGCATCCACCTGGATCGTCAGTGTCTCTGCTGTGTTGCTGTTTCACGGGCTATACTGCTCAAGCTGCACCTGCCTCTGCTGTGTTGCTGTTCCACGGGCTATACTGCTCAAGCTGCACCTGTCTCTGTTGTGTTGCTGTTCCACGGGCTATACTGCTCAAGCTGCACCTGTCTCCGCTGTGTTGCTGTTCCACAGGTTATACTGCTCAGGCTGCACCTGTCTCTGCTGTGTTGCTGTTCCACAGGCTACACTATTCAAGCTGCACCTGCCTCTGCTGTATTGCTGTTCCACAGGCTGGATCGCTTAAGCTACACTTATCTTCATTGTGCTGCTACTACACGGGCCGTGCTGCTCAAGTTACAGCTAACTCTACTATGTTACCCCTCCACGGACTGCACCACTCAAGATCATCTACTCCGCATTTGTCTCGGTGGCTCAGTGGCATTACAGGTCGTATCCTCTAAGCTGCTTTTTCTTATCTACTCCTGCTGGCTGAACTGTTCCTATCTCATCTATGCATATAATGGCATAACGGGGTATTCCACTCTGGCTGCATCTACTGTGATTACCTTGCTGGCTGGACTGTTACTTGTACCTCCTGTATCGTGCTGCCTTATTGTGGTCTCATATACCTGCTGCATTATCATCTCCACTTTGTTGCTGGACTGTTCATGCTATTGCTATATTTGAATACACTGATTAAACCGCTATATTGTATTCACTCATACTACATTGCCGGTGGCACTGCTCACCCTGTTCCTATATTCCTTGTGCTAATATACCAAGACTGTTCTGTGATCATCCAATCATTATTAAATCGCTGATTGTACTTTTATCCTGCATCTGTTGTCTATTCGCTGTCTGGGTATAGAACTGAAATTACCAGTGTGCCTACCACACACCAGTTACTATCACACCCCGAGTACTCTGCCCAACACCCCTGGTAGGGACCACGACCTACGGGCGAACGCCGCTAAACCCAAGTCACCTTGCAGTGACCGCTGGTGAAAAACATTCGCCCGTTAGACTCCGCGCCCTACTAGGTGTAACATCTGTTGGTTGGAGCCAAGAGTCCAGAATACCAAACCGTGACACCCACCTTCATCAAGTTGTGCCCTACTTCATCATCACTTTTATCACTTTTGCTCCTCCTTCACACTGTTTCCCCTTTAGTACACTGTACCCCCTTCATCATCACACTGTGCCCTCCAACATGCTTTTGCCCTTTTATCATCACACTCTACCCTCTTCACCATCACACTGTGCCCTCCATAATTATTTTGCTCCCCTTGTTTATTTCCCCTCACACTGTGCCCTCCATATTTTTGCTCACCGTGTTTATTTCCCCTCACACTGTGCCCTTTTATTTTGTTCCCCATTGTTTATTTCCCTCACACTGTGCCCTCCATCCTTTTGTTCCTCCTCCTCCTTTTATTTCCCTCACCCTATGTGCCCTCCATGCTTTTATTCCACATGTCTCTTATTTCCCTCACCCTATCTGCCCTCCATGCTTGTTCCACATTTCTCTCATTTTCCTTACCCTATGTGCCCCCGTTATTTTGCTTACCTTTCTATTGCCTGTTTCTCTTCTTTTATTCTTCTTTTTTGTTCTTTTTGCCTTGCTTTCTTCTTTCTTCTATGTCACGCTGCCGCTGCTCCTCTCTGCTCCTCGCCAAATCCTCACTGAAAATGTCGTCGGGCTTGATGACGTCATGCCCGACATTCAATGGGAGAGAGGAGGAGACTGCCAGGGTGACTGATTTTTTTTCTCTTAATTCAGTTTTCTGCCATAATTTTATTTACAGAGGGTGGTGGCAGGCGGAGGGGAGTGCCCCACCGCCTTTTCTACCCTGCTTACCGTAGGCTCTGGGGGGGACCTCTGGGGACCGCTGGGCCCTAGGCAGTTGCCTAGGTTACATAGCGGTAAATCTGGCCCTGAGTCTAGACAAGGAACTGTTGCACCAGTTATTTCAATTTGTATTTGCAAGTTCCAGCTTGGTTGTGGTCCTGGAGACACAGCTCAAGATAACAATCAGATGGTATAGAGATCTGAGTGTCATCAAAAGACTGATGCCTGGCATCTCAGGGGGTAAATGTATCAAGTTGTAAGTTTCCAGCGGGTTTGCAAAGTGGAGATGTTGCCTATAGCAACCAATCAGATTCTAGTTATCATTTATTTAGTACATTCTATAAAATGATAGCTAAAATCTGATTGATTGCTATAGACAACATTTCCACTTTTCAAACCCGCCAGAAAATCTCAGCTTTATACATTTCACCGGAAATCTGTTTTGGAGATGTAACCAGGCTCATGGTACCCCACTTCATATCTGGATTTACTGGTTTAAGTTGGCAAATTAATGGCAAAAGTTGAGGCATATCTCTGAGGAAATAATGAGTGTCTCAACCCCCTTCATAACTGATTTCTGACTTTTGAACTTAATGGATATGCTTATGTCTAACTTCCAAAAATCTACTTATTAACAGAGTCAAAGTTATTTTCTGCTGCAACAGGAAATCTACCTCCCCCCTGCACACACACTCCAAACATTTCTCAGTGATTTAAGATAATTGATCTTTACTTAGACATGGAAAACTTAACAACCTTGGTCCCTGGTAGGAATTCTGAATTCACGGCTTCATGACACAATTAGATACGATATAAAGAGTCTGATAAGGAGCACCCAGTGCAGTCCCCTGGGGATCAAATCCATCAACAACCACCTGTAAGCCATTATTTTGTGAGATTTCAATATTTCCTTAAACACTCCTATAATTCTGGTGTAGTCCTATCCTTGCACAAAAACATAATCAGGTAGACTCTTCCCTTATTTCCTGAACACCTTTTGGCAGGTCAAGTGAAGCCCTAGATTTTCTGTTCTACATCACTTTTTGTTTTGCCCCCTTTCTCTCTCCCCATTTCCCCACTCCCCAGTTGTTAAGTTTTCCTGATTTAATTTGTTCTTTTTGGGTTTCAGAGTCTATATTGGTATATGATGCTTGAACGTGATCTCCTCACATTAGGCCTGATTGAAGTCCGGACGCAACCTGCACGTAAGAGACATTGTTCTCTTGATTGGCTGTATGCATGCTCCTGAGACTGTGCTGCAGTGCACACCAGGGGGTAAATGTAGTACTGGGTAAGTAATTAACTTCATTATATAAAACGTGCACTTTGGTTATTACATAATTCATGTCCCTGAAGAAAGTTATATTTGCGTAACTAAAACGTCCGAATTTTACAATAAACATCTATTGCTAGAAATAATGTTTAAGAAAATCCTTGAGTGCCACCTCCTTGAGTGAACTTTTTAAAATAGCCTTCCTATTGGATTAGGAGTGCAGAGGAATGCATCCTGGTATATATTTGATATATATATATATATATATATATATATATATATATATATTGTTGCTAGAGCATATTGGGGTTATCGTCTTCTGTGATAGGCGGCTGCACTTCATACACATCGGCCAAGGATATCACACCAGTCCATTACTTTAGTTTAAGTAGATGTAGCTAGTTTTGTTCACCAGCAACAAAGTAAAACAAAACATAAACAAAAGACCTAGCCTGTCTGGTTAATACCCAGGACCACCCTCTCTGAGGTGAAGGACCTAGTGTCCCACACGCACACACATTCAAAACAACCGCACTTACTGTTCAAAAATTTCAGTGTCTTTCAGCAGGCATATCCCCAGATTGTGAGAGACTGAATTAATTGCCTAGAAGACTTTTAACAGCAGCTCATCAGGTACAACTGATTAGCCAGCAACTTGCTAGCTCTATGGAAGACCCAAAATGGGCCTGATGAATGGAGCCTGTCCTCTCTCTCCATTCATAACCCCACAGACCGTTGCCAGGTTTAGACAGGTTTTAGTAATGGTGACGGCCAGCAGTTAATTGGAAGCAAAGAGTCCGTTTGATCTAAGTTTGGTTAAATATTCAAATAAATATCTATCAGACAGTTTTAAATTACATACAAAACCCCTTCAATATACAACTTAGACACATAATAAATTGCACATAGTAATCTAAAATACAAGGGGTATAGGATCATCTGCACATTGACAAAAGAATCCCCTGGTATGAAAGGTGGTAAAGTAACAAGAAGTTGTAAAATGTTAATCCAGAGACAAATCAGGTACTGTTGTTATTGTCCCATTCTGGTAGTGCTTAAAACCAACATATACTTCAGCATAGAGATGGTTAAATTCAACTCTCCAATTTAAGACAGAAGTATGTTCGATAGTTAAGTGTTATTAGTTTACCGCTTTATTTCAACTAGTCAGCATCTGTGCTGCAATAGCCAAAATTCAAACAGTCTGTGTGTGCCATGATGAAGATAAGCAACTCAATAAAAGTGAAAATGATTCCTCTTAGCTAGGCAGCTAATTAGCATCCTTGGTAAATGAATACCATATGTCTGTTGATAATATTACCATCCAAACCATATAAATGGAGATTGTAACAACCGCTGCATGGGAGAAAAATGACTCAATGACACTGTAGCTCAGTTCGGCACTGTCTTAATGACTCTGTGAATACCCTAGTCCCAGTGTAACATCTACCACCTTTTCAAAACGTTGCAAAAAAAAAAAAGAAGCTCCTAACAAAAGGTGGTACAAAAGACATTTAAAAAGTCTCTTCAGTGTGCTGCTCTTCAAAGTGTAGATGTGTTTAACAATGAATGTGTTACTTCCATTATAATGTTCACAATAATCAATGACAAATGTATATTTGTTTTGTCAAACACCTCTACCAGAACATTCTTGATAATTAACCTGAACATTTTTTTAATCCAGGATTAGGCAAATTTAATAAATTCCAGATGCAGGAGGTTCCATGTATAGTTGGCATAAACTTAACGAGTCAAGTAAGAAACCTTTATTTTATAGGTGGGAGGAGGGTATGTATCCAAAAACATACTGATTTGATTAATGACTTCTGATTAAATTAACTTGCGTGTGTGTGGTAGGGAATATAGATTTTAAATTCCACTGGGACATGGACTTATGAGAATGATTAATATTCTCTGTAAAGCTCTATGTAATATCTAGGCAGTGTAAAATAAGTGTTACTAAATAATAATTACACCAGACAGCCCGGGTGTCATTTTTATTATTACTACAGTGATTAGTGGGGAAGAAAGTTGTGTTTAATAATGTCACTAGAGGTCTGTGGTATAATTTTTATCACCAAAAGAGATTTGGGTGGGAAATGAGTATCAGTGGTGGTATGGAAATTTAGAAGGCTTGGTATGGAAAATGTAAATGAATGGAATTTGATAGTTTTACAATGAAGGTAGTAGGAGAAGTGATAGAATGGCATACCACCATATATCAGGCTACTTCCACCACTGCTAGGCATTATAAAGTCTCCTAAGATCTGGGGTCTGCTTTCAGCCCTAATCTGTTTCCTCTCACTGAGGTCATCCATATTAAATGAGTACAATGTTTTTGTCATCTATACATTACTTTTATATAAACAATAACTAGAGATGGGCGGGTCCGGTTCCCCGAGAACCGAACCCACCCGAACTTTGGGTATCCGAGTACCGACCTCAGTAGCTCGGTACTCTCCCGCCCGCTCCGAATCCAAATCGCTAGAGAAGAGAGGAGGATAGAGTTTTTTTTGGGTTTTTTTTTATTTGGCACTCCCCAGTGCTTTTGGGGTGTCCCCCATAATTGTGCATAAATATTTCTGGCTGTCACAATTACTATCTGTCAGCAGTATCTACCAAATAATTTTTAGCACTCCTCAGTGCTTTTGGGGTGTCCCCCATAATTGTGCATAAATATTTCTGGCTGTCAAAAATCATATCTGTCAGCAGTATCTACCAAATAATTTTTAGCACTCCCCAGTGCTTTTGGGGTGTCCCCCATAATTGTGCATAAATATTTCTGGCTGTCAAAAGTCATATTTGTCAGCAGTATCTTACTAAATAATTTTTACCACTACAAGTGCTTTGCGCTCAGAATGGATTCAAAGCAGTCCACATGATCAGAATGAGCAACCAGGTTCTGTCACCAGTCCTGATGTTAGTGTTCCCAGTACGTCATCTGGACAAGGCAATGTCAAACTACAGAGTGTTTCGAAATCAGTCCAAAAAACTAAATAAATTTTTTTTTTTACTGTGTTGAAGCGAAAAAGAAGTGTTACTGAGCAAAAGTTAAGTGCCGATAAAAAAATTGCCAACATGCCATTCTACACACTCAGTGGCAAAGAGAGAATGAGGCCTTCATCTTTGGCTATTAGTGGCAGATCCCATTCTATTTTACTACAAGTGGATGGGGGGGGGGGGGGTCTGATGCAGACAGATACCAAACTGCCTTTGTCCATTTCTTTGTTAATTCAAATTTCTAGTTCTACAGTCTATGCAGGCTGCTTTTTTTCTATTTTACTACAAGTGGATGGGGGGGGGGGGGGTCTGATGCAGACAGATACCAAACTTCCTTTGTCCATTTCTTTGTATATTCGAATTTCTAGTTCCACAGTCTGTGCAGGCTGCTTTTTTTTATATTCAACTATAAGTGGAGGGCAGGGGGGGGGGGGGGCATAGATAGCCACCAAACTACTGTGGTCCATTTAATTTTACTTCCTAGTTCCACAGTCTGTGCAGGCTGCTTTTTTTAAAATTCAACTACAAGTGTAGGGTGTAATATACACCCAAAGACGATGGCTACATTGCCAATAATCAAAGATTGAGGAGGTAGACAACCAGGTTTGTCTGTATAATTTGCAGACAAGTGTTCGAATTAAGGACGGCCTACCAGGGATTAAACTGTTTTTTTCATAATTTATTAGCTTTAGAATTACCTCACTTATCTAAGAAACTGGTGAAGCACTAAATTAGGTTATTTTAGACCAAAAAAATTGTATTTTTTTCAAAAATAGCAAAGCAAAACCAAACAAAACCAAAACCAAAACACGCAAGGGCGGTTTTTGCAAAACCAAAACCAAAACACTAAGGTAATCCAGATCCAAAACCGAATACAAAACCAAAACACGGGGGTCAGTGACCATCTCCAACTATAACCCAGTGTATACAAACTGAATCGAGACAACGTTATGCATTTCATGATCAATGAGAACATCAACCGCATAATAGAATCAGCGTCAGAAAGTTTTGTATTCTACCGAACAAGTTTTATTAGCAGGATTAAGCCATTTGGTTTTGTCTAGAGAATACTTAAAGAATTGATGTTTAAATAAAAATGTCTCCCTAATGATTTATATGAGGATTGCAGTATAGGCTTATTACTAGCATATCACACTAGAATTTTTCCCTTATTGTAAATTGGCCATTTGAATACTCCCTGTATTATCTAGTCACTAAAATGCTGTATTTATTGTATATATCAGTAGAATGATATCTATTGTATTGTATTAGAATTTTCCCTTTATTGAATATTGATCGCTAAAATGATCCTTTTATTGTATATTGATCGATAGATTGCTCTGTGTGCTGTATAGAAGTTTATGTAATGCTTTCTGTATTGTACAGATGTTATTAAAATAGTCTGTTTTGTCAGATTGGCCTGATAGGTGTTGTATTTGATTATAGCCCTTTCACATAGTAATTGTTTATATATTTCATTTACTATATAAACCACAGCCACGTTAGATAAATCACGGTTGCACAGTTTTTGTACGCCCCATTTCCAGCTTGTGTTTACCCCCCCAAGATAAAAGTTGCTAGCCAACCTCTGACTCTTGTGCAGGAGCTAGTTCTGAAAGATGCCCGCTCCAATCGCTTGCGTTTACACATGGGTAAAGCTTAAGCAACCTCCAGTGGTTTCCAAAACCCTAATAAAATCACACTTAATACAACTAAATACTTTTGTCACTGGCATTTGCAATTGATTTTTTAGTACCAAACAAACGTCAGTGGGTATGAGACCTAATTTAATATGTCTAAAATAGTCTCTTTCAGTACTTTGTTGCAGGTTGCCGTATTAGAAGTCTGAAGTTGCAGCTGTCTACAACGAACTTAGGAGCTAATATTTTATTTGTCAAGTGACAGCTGAACAATGTATTTTCATTCCGTACTTCATATCTGAAAATTTAAATTTTGTAGAATAGTACTGCTCTAACTAACTGTATAAATGTCTGCGCTGTGTTTTTTTTCATTTTGTCTTCTGTTTTTCACATGGTCATAAGATATCTGCTACCTAACCTGGTCCTTGTGAATAAATGTTCACTTTGTATGACCAAATTCTGAACCTAAAACTGTTTCAGATGCTGTTGTATGCTTTGAATTGCTAAGTAAATTAATACATAGTCTTAAGTTACAAATAATAATAATAATACAAGATTCTTCTTTTGCTTAGTATCTTTTAATGTGAAAATTCACTATGAACTAAAGTTGCAAGTACAATACTACTCGTATTGTACTTGCAATTTGATTATTTTCATTGGTAAATAATTACTTTTTAACATTGTACACTTTGAGCCCTGAATCCCATTAGCACTAATAAAGTAAGCAGCTAAAGCATTTGTGATTTTATGGTTGCTTCACATGGACTATGCTGAAAGTTAGATAATGATCTTATTTTCACCCATTCTAAATAAAGATTTTCTAAATCACTCTGCTTTGTTTCCGGTAAGTACTGTTTGCAACAATTAAGCTGTAACTTTAATTAGCAAACATTAGATTTAACCTGATTTTTTTTTTACAACAGTAAAGGAAACTGGGGTGAAATATATCAATCTTTTTTAATGAGCACAGAAAATAAACAAGTTGAGAAATAACTACTTTCTGACACAGCAGGTAGTCAAAAGTGACTTAGACCTCATTTAAATATTTCTTTGTTGAAAGCTGCGCAGTAGGTAGTGCTGTTTTAAGTACTCAATTTCTGATGGCATGGTACAGCATACATTTGTTCACCTAGTGACATTAATTTGTACTCACATCAGTTAGAAGCACTAAAATCGAAATTTAGCTCATTATAAAATAAATATGTAAAAGTCTAAAACATTTTACAGCGCTGTTGAGACTGCATGTGTACTTGAAACAATCAGGAATATCTTTTGTAGAGCTTGCAGTGTAATCAGTCAAACATTAGTATGATGTGCATGATTTAATAAAGTATAAATACTTGCATAAGTGTGCTTCTTAATAACAAAGGCAGTTATTTAGAGTTGGATGGAAGTGCATTTGTGGGGCTTTCACATGCAAGTGCATTCCAGTAAGGATGTGCAGATACACATTGAGCACGTATCTTTGCCTCACTTGGGTTTCACATACCTGTGAAGTATGTTACTTATCAAAGATAATTTTTGCACTTACACAAGATTGTTGCAATTTTCGAATTGGTGTTGATTAATTTTTGCTCCGAAAACATCCATATGCTGAGTTATATACACTGATCAGCCGTAACATTAAAACCACTGTGAAGTGAAATTAATAACATTGATTATCTTGTTACAATGGCACATGTCAAGTGGTTGATATTAGGCAGAAAGTGAACAGTTAGTTCTTTAAGTTGATGTGTTGGAACATAAAAAATAGGCAAGAGTAAGGATCTGAGTGACTTTGACAAGGGCCAAATTCTGATGGCTAGAAAACTGGGTCAGGACATCTCCAAAAAAGCAGGTCGTATGGGTTTTCCTGGTATGCAGTGCTTATGGTCATGGCACCCATGGCTCATTGATGCATGTGGGGAGTGAAGGTCCCATCCCACAGAAGAGCTACAATTTGCTGAAAAAGTTAATGCTGGCTATGATAGAAAGGTGTCAGAACACACAGTGCATTTCAGTTTGCTGCTTATGGAGCTGTATTGGCACACACCAGTCAGAGTGCCCATGCTGACCCCTGTACACCGCCCAAAGAACCAACAATAGGCAGGTGAGTGCCAAAACGGGATTTTGGAGCAATGGAAGACTGTTGACTGGTCTGAGGAATCAATCAATCATTTTCTTTATTAGGTCTCCGCTACTCCAGCGCTCTCCTTATGTTATTGCCTATTTGGTTCTGACCCAGCTTGTCTTACCAATCCTTTTGGTTTCTGTTCCTGTTCCTGCTCATTCCTGGTTTCTACCCTGCATTGTCTGAACTCACATTTGGATTCCGATTTGGCTCTATTCTGATCCGATGGTTTGACTTTGGACTGTCTGACTATCCTTGGTTCGGATTTGGCACTGCATCCTCCGGCTGGTATCAACCCAGGTTCATGTGACTACTTTCATATTTCACCAATGTTTCGCTGGTGACTGACTTGGTCAGTACTGTGACACTGGACTTGGATGTTGGTGACGTCTGGCTCTGACTACTAGCTTTGGATATTGGTGACTACTGGCTCTGACAGTTGGCTTTGGATTTTGACAATTTCTGACTCTGTTTAGATGGGTTGTATGCGGACTACACTTTCTCTTCATCAAGTTACATGTAGTCTTACCATCACTGTACTGTGTGCTTACTAGCAGTGCAGGACTCACCTGCTTTATACTGAAGAGCTTTGGGCCTGTCTTAGGAGTGACCACTAGCTGGTATTGTATTGTGAATACTGAACTTTCCTGGCTGGGCTCCGTCCTTAAAAAATGGACTGTATTATCACTGTATTACTTGCATACCAGCTTACTGTGCCATTCATCACCTGTGCCAAGTGTGTTCTGCCATACTGCGCAATTCTCCATCTCTGTCAGTGACTTCATCCTGCTTTTGTAATATTTACATTGATTGTATGTACATATTGAACAGCTTCAATACAGCTATGGTTTAGTTCACAACTACCTCATATCTCCTTCCTGCAACGACCTAACATTGTGGAGACACAAGTGGGCACATGCATATTTCAAAGTTGGCAACTTTACATTTTTTACCTCCAGGAGATCCCAGAGGAGGGGCATGGCTGGAGGGTGGAAGGGGGTGGGATGGGTCGATCGTATCATTTGGTCATGGGGCGGGGCCAAAATTACATGATTCCCCGTGAATTGCGTAATTGAGGCTCACATCCTGCCCACTTTACTAGGTAGTGGGCAGGGTGTGGGAGAATTGCCTTCTCTCCCAGGAGTCCGGGAGAACTACCCAGGCTTCGGGAGTAGGCAACTATGGCATATTTGTAAGTATTCAAACAGGCAACTGTTATGTTCAACTCAAAATCACCCCCAAAGTTTCTGGAGGCAAAACAGACCTAGGTATGATGATTACCTTATATAACTAATTGTAATGTTATTTTTTTTAGTTTTGAAATAACACTCCCTTTAAAGCTGCACTATCACCTACATAAATGATTTTACCAAGGTGTTTCTTCTCCCTGCCTGAGCCCAGGGGCTACTACATACATCCAATTTTTCCAGCACTTCTCCATTCCTCTTATAGCCAAGGCCATAAACTGGAGAAGATTTGTCGCAATTTTAAGTTGGTTACCTAAATTGATTTGACTAAAATATTTTAAAGTATATAACAATGCTGCTTTAAACAAGGGCTCTACTGAAAACTGTTCAGTTGTCTTGGCTGCAACTGTAAGTACTATGTGCATATTTTGAACATCAACCTTATCCTAATCCACAGCTTCCTATAATGCTTGCCTTTAAATTAAATCAAGTGTGTAATATGCTGGAAGGAGTACAATTACCTATATCATGCTGTATTTATATTGTTTGCTACACAAGAAAGAGATAATTATCTCAATACTACAATGTGCAAGCCATCGTTCTGTGGTCATATCAAGTGAAACTAAGAATGAATATTTTATGAAGTGTGCTGCGATCAGCACTATCTCCTGAAGGATAGATACATTGCACCACAAAGCACCAAGTAAATGTTCTTTGTTTTCATTTGCATAACACTAATAACTTGCTATTTTTAAAGGAAAATAATCAAATTCAAGTACGGAGGAGTTGGGAATCTTTATCTTAATGACCAAGCAAATGTTCATAGTTTTTCATGTGTCAGTTAAAATGTCTTATTTTCTTAGTGTACACAAGTAAACTATATATTGTTTTTAATTTCAGTATATACTTTTTTAGCATCATAGTGTAGTGCAGATAGTGGTATTTTACATTTATCATGTACAAAAATCTAAACCATTTTGCTTTAGTTTTATGATAATTTCTTGCAAACCATTGTGTGCACCTTATTTGAGTATGAGTACTTGCTGAATGAGTAAATGCTTGAAACTGTTGTACCCTATTAATCTCCATAGCTGACGCTGGGTCTGAATTATTAAGGATACGTGTTGTATTTTACTTAAAAACGCTCTGCACAAGCCCAGACCTGGACCATACACCAGTGAACGCAGCAACTTCCAATTCATCTTCAAGCACAAAGGGCGCTTACTACAGCCTAGGGCAGGGGTAACTGCCGAGTGATAGTGATGATGGATGTATATGCATGCTATGACATGTGTTTACATAACCCCCAGATTAAAACAGTGGATGGAAGTCACATCTCCGATCGTATTGTCTCCCACCAGACTCACCCTCTCGTTCTTAGAGTGTGGGCTGTGCACTCAGAATTGCTAGAGCTTCTCATCATTTCCAAAGCTTCACATTCCTTAGTTCTAGGTTTACCTGAGCTCTGGTTACATAACACCCAGATTAATTGGACTATGTCTCAGATTACATCCTGGTATGCATCTTTTAAGGACTCCTGCCTTCAGCATGTTATACCACTTTGGACCACAGTCTTCTCTGATCAAGAGCTTCCACTCTTATCTTACAGGGACTTCTCCGATGGCTCATCAAAGATACGACAGTAGCCCGCTATGAATCCAGAACATGAAGAAAGCAGGGGATCTGCTCTTTCCCATAATGAAGATGCCCAAACTAATGCATGTGCCGATAGGAGGGAGAAAATGTACACAAATTTTTCTTTCTACTTAGGGAAATTACATGGCTGTAGCTCAAAGTGGATTTTACACTGATTCAGAAACCCTCTGAACAATTTTGGATCTCCATTGAACTTGGCAGGAGTTGGCAGATGAAGACGAGGAGCCTTGAATGGAACTTGAACAGCTGGAGATTGTGCAGGAACTGAAGAGTCACCTGAACCACTGTGAGAAGTTTGAATGCTATCCAGGTGGGAGGATAACTCTTAAAGGAACTGCATAATTTGTATCTGTGCAAGAAGTCAAGAATATCAAGACAGTGATCAGGAGAGACCAGGCTGGAACCAGAGTGCTGGACTGGACTGGGACTGGAGTGCTGGACGGACTGGGACTGAAGTGCTGGACCGGACTGGGACTGGAGTGCTGGACCGAACTGGGACCGGAATACTGGATCGGACTAGGACAGGAAAGCTGGACTGGAATGCCTTTTGTGCTGTCTGGGCAAAGGCAACTTATAGATTGCAGAGTGCTAGAGATCAGGTTGGCGTCTAAGAAATTAACGTTGCACTGGCAACAGGTTAGGGCTCCAGGAAGTCCTTTTATTGTAACTGCTATCCCTTGATTGGAGGCTTGTGGTCATCAGAGCTGAAGCAACCCTCTGACTGGCTGAGAGGGATCAGGTGACTGGATCCAAGATGGCACTGCCCAGGCACTGAGTTTGGAGTGATCTCTGGAGTGGAGACTGCTATCTCCTGATTGGAAGCAGCGGTCAGCTGAGCTAAAGCAGCACTCTGACTGGCTGAGAGATCACTGGAGTGGAGGCCGACTGGGCAGCGTCCTGCAGAGAGATCAGAGACCAGCAGAGTCTGTGGACTGCAGGGACAGCCGACCACGAGCTCTACAGAGTCAGCCGGCTCAGTGGTCACAGTCTGATGAGACAGATTGCAGGTTCTGTCTTTTAGAGGTCCAGTAAGACAACTGTTCTTTTCCTACAAAGCTGGGACAGAACCTGGGGACATTTATATTCATCTGCGTTGAGCATTCTTTGATCATTATACCATTGCTCTTTATACTTTATGCAGTGTGACTATATAACATGTTTTGTGGATTTTTATATAATAGCTAATAACAATTGGATATAACAAAAATATTAAAGTAACATATTCCAGAGAGAGAGATACATATTCTCATATCCATCTACTTGATGTGTGTTGCATGCAAAACTATTTCTACATTCCTAGACAGAGTGGTTGTTTTTCTCATTTATCTACAGCACTTGTATGTTTTGTGGAAGTCAAATAATTGGATGAAGTAAGCTAAATTGATTATTATTTTTTTACTGTGCGATTGCGATTAATACGCCACGTGTAATGACGCAATCGCACGGATTAATAACACACACATTTACATTCACACTTACACTTGTAAATAGTACACATTTATTACGTTTCTAATCCACATTTATTTATTAGTATAATGTATTAGAGATTATTTATACATAGATGAAACTACATTAAAGGTGTTACGAGTCGCCGCAGCTCCGGGCACCGCCGCGACTCGCTTCCTGTCTTGTCTGAGTCCCGGCCGTCATCATGACGACCGGGACAACATTTCCTCCTGGCCGTTGCCTAGGCAACTGTCCGGACACCAGCAGTAATCAGCGCCGCGTCCCGGCATCTAGGACAGCCGGACGTGTGCGCATGTGCAAAAATAATCATAGCGCAGCTGGGCTAAGTATTCCCTGTTGTGCAGGGCACTGTTCGTTGGCCCCTGCATGTTTATAACAAGCCCTTCCTGCCGGTTATAGTTCCTGCTTGCTCATACTAAGCCTGCTGTGTTCCTTTGCTCTCTGATTATTCTGACTATTGTTGCCGACCCTTGCCTTGTTTACTGACTACGATTGATCGCCTGTGCCCCCTGACCTATTGTTTGGACTCTTAGGCTGCTGTTTTGCCTGTGACCTCTGACCTCGGCTTGTCTACTGGATACTCTGTCTGCTGCCGGCCCATGACACTTGCCTGGACTTCACTCCGCTGTGTGCTCCTATACTCTATCGATGGGTTCTCCCCAGTCAGTGCACAACTCACGACCCTTTGTTGTCTGCGGGCCAGTCTGTCCCCACCACTAGGGGCTCCAGTGAACACCAGACTTGAGAGCAGACTCCGGGTTTTGTGGTGCTGGCTGTTGGGGTTCCTAACAAAAGGTATCTAAGGCTCAGGATATAGGAAATGTATCATGTTTAATGTCATTTTAATCTGCACATCAGGAATCCACTACTATTGGTGAAGTTATCACTTCCTGTGATCGCTAGTTATGAAAGATAAAGGATTAATGTTCAAAATGATACTGTGGAATGCAGAAAGGTTGGTTTAATCTGGATAAGGTTGGTTCCCTTAGGCAGATGTGCTCAGCTATTGGAGTGAGCTGGCCCCCACCTTATCATAGGAATCCTTTGATCTGACCTATGATTTGCATTTTACTGGACTGACCTGATCTATCTTTGTGTACATTGTGACATCATCACTATTTTTTTTGTTAACTAAAACCACATATAAGCATGCCCTGGGCCAGTGTTAAACTTCTCTCTTCCTACTTCAGGCTACAATGCTGAACATGGACCTGGGCCCAGGATGCACTTGCATAATGTATTCGTTTTTTATTTTCCTGTTAATTGTTAAACCTTTTATGCTTAATCATGACTTGCAGTAAATCCTTCTACTGTATATTTTGCTATTAAATCTCTTTGTGCATTGGAACCACAATAATCACATTGGCCAATAATCGCATTGGTAGCGACAAAACGAACATTACAATTTGGGGGCTCATCGAGTGACACCACATTGCTCAGGAATTCGCAAAACCTACGGATTTAGGTTTACCAACAAAGGGTGGGAAAGGCGTCATATACAGGTAAGAACACAAATAGTTCTATGCCTTTATATCATCCCATGTTGCCAAACTGAATATCCGCTTTGTGTAATCTAAGAGGTGCTGGTGAGGACTTAGGGACAAGCAAGAAAAATTGAATCTTTTTCATGTCATTTTGCGATTTAAACGTGGTTTGTTTGCATAGCATATGCATATGTTTCCTGTATTGCCACATGTTTAAACGGTTGTATTGATAGATAGTCCTGTTGTATTTTATAGTGAAATGAATTGTTAAAACCTCTGAGAAGTTATTACCTACATTTGAGAAAATAATGTTTCTGTTCAGAAAACAAAGGTGTATGTGAAATTGTGAATTGTGTGATTGTGAAGATAAAGTGCCGATTAAGAATAAAGGTAGTATATGGTGGATAAAGGCAGTATACCGTGAAATAAATGTAGTATACGGTGAAAAAAGGTAGTATACGGTTAAATAAATGTAGTATATGATGAATAAAGGTAGTATACGGTGAATAAAGGTAGTATACAAGGTATACAGTAAAAATAGGTAGTCCCAATTGCAATCATAGAGCCTACAGATAGCTTAGTATCAGTAGGCTGTGCGATCAAACTGATTGTGCCAATTGAGGAGTTGAGGAGTCCGCTTCCAAATGGGCGCCAAACAAATGCATGAGATTACTTACGTGACCGAGACTCAGGTCAAAGGTGCCCCGGCAGCGTCATTTATGTTGTAGTGAAAAATGTGGTGTGTACGCAACTGAGTATGTTGCTAACTGAGGTACATGTTATGTAAGAATCTTTGAGGGTCATGAAGTGTAAGGTAAGTATGCAATGGCGTACTATGAAGATAAGTATGCAATCGCGTACTGTGAAGTGGGTCAAAATGACCGTTGAATGTGTGAAGATTTATTCCAAAACTCAGTGGTTTTCATCCAGAGGTATTGAGTACGGTTAGAGAAAAAAAATGTTTGTGAAAACTGAGAATTAAACACACTGACTGTTAAAACTGTTGCAACAGGAAGGGAGCATGTGGCAGGATAGCGCATGTGCAGCGGAAAGTAGCATTGCGAAGCAAAGAGAAGCGAGCGCAAGTGTGTGGGGAAAGTATAAACCGATACAAGATAGAAAACATAAAAATAAGAAATGTAAATATACTTATATTCAGTAATGAGTATGTAACTTTTCAGAGGAAGGTGAGTAACCAATATATCTTTCTTTTGTGTCTTGTCTCTACTTGTTAGTTTGTGTTTTGTTCCAAAGCCCTGCAATAAAAGTACAGTAAGTGCAACATAGGCAAGACAAAGGGCAGTAATTGAATATAGTGAGACCAGTTTTTCAAACAGTCTGGAGAGAGGCTTCTTTTCCATTCTTTGACAAGTTCAATATGTAAAATCATAATAGTAAAAGTGACATTCCCTACCTTATGTGGATAATAACTAAAGTGCAGCCACGGAAATTATTGATATTATTGAAAAAAGTTTGCTGTAGTCCCTGTAATGGCTTAGTTTCAGAAATCCTAAAGGAAAAATAAGGTTTCACATGTACTTACTATTAGTAAGTAAGAGATATCCATTGTGTAGAGACAATGGTTATAGCTAATTGACCCTGGTTGCAATGTGGCTATAGAGTTAGAACAATACAAAAGACTACAGATAACTGTTGCTAGGGATAGATTTACATAAGAAACATTTGCTGCCAATGAATGGATACAGTCTAAGTTATTTTTTTGTTGCTGATTGATGATAAGGACTGAAAGTAAAGAAATGAAAATCAGTTGTTTGTTTTCTGATACTAATTAAGCTTTGTTTCTTTCTCTTCTTTAGACAAGGACAGCCAGCAAGAAATATATTTATTAATTATGGGGCTTGCAGGAAAAAAGTTTTCCCTTAAAGACAGAAGTTAACATTGGGTCATTCTAACACTCTTTCTTCTATTTGCGGTGGCTCATGAAAACTTATTTGGCTGAGATTTATTATTTAAAATGAAGTGTGTAATATACTCTGCTTCTGATGGTGTTTTTTACGTATTCCAGGAAGACACATATGGGAGATACAGAATATGCATCACAAGGGTTAATTCTGCATTTCCCTGTTATAGCCACAAGTCCATCACAGGTTCTAGAACTATTGTGATCAGAGATACTGGGTTCCTTATGAACTAAAGGTGGACAGGACACTGGATTAGATGGGTAAGGTAACTCCCTGTTAGGTTTAAAAAGAATGGGGGAGGGGTCATAGATTAGTTAAGATTTAAGGGGATTAACAAAATAGTTGAGAGCCAATTCCCCGTAGTGTCCAATCCAGCTGTCATCTTGATGTATATCTCCTTTCCTCCTTTCCTGTTTTTCTGCAAATCATTTCATTATTATTATTCTTTGCTGTTTAATTTCCCGTTCTTACACTTATGACTGTCAGTATCTCATTCTTTTCTTATATAGAGGTACGAAACACGTAGAATCTGTCCCAAAGGTTTAAAGGCAACCTCAATATCTGGCGTGACTGGTTTCAATATTTCTAACCAAATAAGGAGTGCAGTATGAAAAATAGTATTGCTGTGTCCTGATTTGCTTATATAATCAGTGTTTGAAACTAAATACTTGTTTATTAATTTCTCAGGACATGAAGTTACAAAGGGATGGATTACAGCCATGCCAGACAAAGGTCCAATATTTGAGATATTGTCTCACCAAAGAGGCTAAGACATTTTTGATAATGGACAGAGTTAAGGGTACACACACTACACTGACATAACCACAAAGGTAGCTAAAGGTTGTATTTGTATGCTTACAGGAGCTGCTGATTTTTAACCAGGAGTTTTGTTGTGGAAATATGAGTCAAATGTTTATACGTTGCATGCAGTATCTGCCCACCTAAGTCCTGCCTAAATTACATATGTGTGTTGAACAAGGTGTACAAAGTGTGCCTCCAGATGCACAAAGGGAGGACGGAGAAGAGGAGACTCGCTGAAGGTGAATTAGGCAGACATACAGATATGCATGACTGCTTGGAACATTTGATTTAGACTTTTGTCACAAGACCTGACATAAGTGACACCCCTTTAGAAAATGTAAAATTTTCATGTTTTATATTTGTCATAGTCAGAATGGCATGTACTGGATATTGTTATGATGAAGGTGCTATAAAAACTGCCCCCTTTGTCCTCCTCATTATCCAAGTAGCTGAACTTGTGGGATTGAGAATGGCATGTGAGTTTTTATACACTGGTTTTAAGTACGCTTCTGGGATAGTGGGTGATGTTGAGGCGACAGAGGAACTTAGCAGGACATGAGTAGTGCACTCCTATTTTATAAAGGACTTTGACAGTGATAAAAGATTCAATATTATTGGGCAATAACAGGACGGATGAAGCTGTCAAGTGGGCAGCAGGTTTAAGTATGACAACTGACAAAACAATATTTTTTTTAAAATTGTAAACACACAAGAATTAAGTAATATGCAAGATTTGTGTTCCCTGCAGGAAAAAGGCAGTCTGGAAGGAGAAGGGATTTGGTTAGGAGTCCTCTGGACTCTGGAGAGATGGATGAGCTAAGCCCATTGCTCCCAGAACGTATCTTACAGGCCTAGCTGAGGCAGCACCTGGTCTGACTCATCTGGGCAGAGAAAGTATATGCAAGCTGATAAGAGCATAATGGTATGCACCAAACTTTTCTTCTCAAGCTAGGGGAAATAGAGTAAATGGTACTATCTAAAATGAATTGAATAGAGTGAAAATTGAAGCGAGTTCGGAGTGACAGGAAGCTTTTGCCACTAGTCCTCCCCACTATCAGAATCACTCCTAAACTGCCTTTTAACCTGTCACCTATTGAAATACTTTTGACGAGCAACCTCACTTAATGGTAGATTCTGGAGATTGAGTAGTGAGACGGCAACAAAGGATGTTTGAAACACTGTCTCCTGATATGTTAATCTAACTGTCAAGATGTTGGACTGAGAGAGTATGTTATGGACTGTAATTTCTTACGCTCAAGTTTTTTGACAGACAGTTACCAAGTGTTGACGACCAGCATCACATCCCTGGGAATAGCAGACAGAGATACTTGGACCCATTCCACCCATTACAGAGGAGTCAACAACCCGGGGGAAAATCCAAATTACAGCCGAGGATGACAATCGTCAATCTGTGCTGGGAGACCTAAGATCTCAGTTAATAACAATTGAGCCAAAGGACTTTGCAAAGACCCATCATCATGGAGCAGCAGTTTTCCTGTTTTACCGTTTCCAGTGTTTTTCTCATCCTTGTTCTATTGAGACTGGTTCAGGTAGTGATACTGAAAATGTAGGGATGAAGGAGAAGTTGTTAGTACAATCGGTCTAGCCAATTACACAATTCAATTCAGGGCGGAAGGAGGTAAAAGAAAATTTCTGCTAACCTTGGAGCTCGGAGACAGTGTGAGGGGCTATTGTCTGAAGAATATTGTGTCTTAAAGTACTTTTGACCTCATAGTTGAAGAGAGGTGCATCCAGCGATGCCAGTCCAGTAATAATTTGGACTTGAGCGGGCATCCATGAGAAGGATTATCATTCTTTGGTAGCTATGACGACCGGGACATCACTTCCGGAAATTCGGCCCGACCGTTGCCAATTAAACCGTTCCTTCTTTTTCCACTAAATATTTCTGAGGTACTCGAATTATGGGGTGGGAGGTCAGTAACATAATAACATAGTAACATAGTTGAAGAGGTTGAAAAAAGACACCAGTCCATCAAGTTCAACCTATTTTGGATCTCCTGCGATCCTGCACTTATATTTGAAATTAATCCAGAGTAAGCAACTGCCAATCTGTTTCAATTGTGAAAAATCCCCCCAGACTCAATATTGCAGTCCTATTTTTACCCTATATCCACTACTATCCTTCATTTTAATTAACGGTCGTATCCCTGGATACACCTTTCCGCTAAAAATTTGTCTAACCCTTTCTTAAACATATCTATTGAATCTGCCATCACAACCTTCCCTGGCAAGGAATTCCATATCTTGACTGCCCTTAATGTAAAGAACCCCTTCCTTTGCTGGTTGTGAAATTTCCTCTCCTCTAAACTTAGGGGATGACCACGTGTCCTGTGTATGGTCCTTGGGGTAAAAAGTTCCCATGAAAGCTCTCTGTATTGATCCCTAATGTATTTGTACATAGTAATCATATCTCCCCTTAGACGCCTCTTTTCTAAAGTAAACATGCCTAAACTGGCTAACCTTTCCTCAGAACTTAATGACTCCATACCCTTTATCAATTTTGTCGCCCTTCTCTGAACCCTTTCTAGTTCCAAATTATCATTTTTATAGAGTGGTGCCCAGAACTGTACTGCATATTCAAGATGAGGTCTTACCAATGATTTATACAGTGGCAAAATTACACTATCTTCCCTTGCATCTATGCCCCTTTTTATGCATGCCAATACTTTGTTTACCCTTGCAGCTGCTGCTTGACATTGAGCACTATTGCTAAGTCTACTGTCTACGAGCACTCCCAAATCCTTTTCCATTATAGATTATCCTAAATTAATTCCATTTAATTTATAGATTGCGTTCTTGTTTTTGATCCCTGAATGCATAACCTTACATTTATCTGTGTTAAACCTCATATTCCATTTGGCCGCCCAATCTTCCAGTTTATTTAAGTCCCTCTGTAGAGAAGCTACATCTTGCTCTGATTTTATTACCTTACAGAGTTTAGTGTCATCTGCAAAAATAGAAACTTTACTCTCTAAACCATCACCAAGGTCATTAATAAATATATTAAAAAGGAGTGGGAAGGTAATACATCTAGATCCCTTAGTCTGAAGTTTCACAATACTCCGTAGACCAGTGGTTCCCAAACTTTTGTAGTTCGCGGCACCCTTAGAGTCTCAAAATTTTTTCAAGGCACCCATCCAAAATAATTATTGAGCAGTCCTGTTTTAGAAGTAGTTGGGTCAAAAAATTGTAATAAGTATTTAGGTCAGGACAGAAATACTTATTTAGTTATATGCAAAAATGCCCCCTCTGCATCCAGACACACTGCCCTCTGTCACACTGTGTCCTCCAGCACTGCCCCTGTCACGCTGTGTCCCCCCAGAACTGCCCCTGTCACGCTGTGTCCCCCCAGTACTCCCCCTGTCATGCTGTGTCCCCCCAGCACTCCCCCTGTCACGCTGTGTCCCCCCAGCACTGCCCCTGTCACGCTGTGTCCCCCCAGCACTGCCCCTGTCACGCTGTGTCCCCCCAGCACTGCCCCTGTCACGCTGTGTCCCTCCAGCACTGCCCCTGTCATGCTGTGTCCCCCCAGCATGCCCCTGTCATGCTGTGCCCCCCCAGCATGCCCCTGTCACGATGTGTCCCCCCAGCACTGCCCTTGTCACGCTGTGTCCCCCCAGCACTGCCCCTGTCACGCTGTGTCCCCCCAGCCCTGCCCCCTGTCACGCTGTGTCCCCCCAGCACTGCCCCATCACGTTGTGTCCCCCCAGCACTGCCCCTGTCACGCTGTGTCCCCCAGCACTGCCCCTGTCATGATCCCTCTCACTCCTCTTCCGTGGGCCAGACATAGCAAAAAGAAAGAACACAAAAACTTACCAATCCGCCGGGCGCCGGGACCCAGCAGCCTCCTCTCTCCCGCTGTCACTGAATATCGACGTCAGTGATCTCCTTTAAGAGATCTCTCTTAAAGGAGATCTTCTAGATATAAAGAAAAATATTAAATAGTATTACTTTTCACAGTGTCAGAAAACGCATAGGAACTGGCTCAGTATCATTGAACAATGTATGCAGTATATATTTTCTAATAAAAAAAACTTCAAAAAGATCTACATATTTCCTTTCCATCTATAAAAATATATCATTTAATATACTCTACATTGATCATTTATATATTGTGACAGAAGCATTGGGAAAGTGGTAAATGTATGGCAGATATGTATCCTGAATTTCTGTCATTTGTGTTTTAAAACCCCAGGGAGATTGTTTGCGTTGGGAAGGAGCTTCCCAAAGAGTGTTTTCGGCAGTAGGAAAAGACAGTATAAGAGTTCCTGGGGTTATGAATGAAGAGAGAGGTGGGTTCCATTCATAAGGCCCATTTTGGGTCTTCCAACATGCTTGCAAGCTGCTTGGTAATTAGGAATACCTGTAATGTGCTGATAAAAAGTTGATAGGCAGTTCCCTCACTCACTCTCACTGCCAGGTCAGATGCCTGTAGAGAGACACTGCAATTTGTTACCTATAAGTGCTGTTAATAAGTGTGGGGGATCAGGTCCTTCACTTTAGAGAGGGTATTCCTTGTGTAGTAGTTAGAAACCAGATAGGCTAGGATTTTGTTCATGTTTTGTTTATTTTAAATGCTGATGAATAAAACTAGCTGAGGATATTTGAACCAAGGCAGTGGACTGGTGTGATATCTTTGGCTGATTTGTCTGAAGTGCTGCCGCAAGAGACGGTAACCCTAAACCGATATTGCAAATTTATATCTTTCAATTAAAAGTAACTGTTATAAAGGACCTAATAGTATAACTCTCTATGACCTAGTGATCAGTTAATGGCCATATAAACAGATTTACCGTTACAAATATGTAAATTGTCAAAATACTCATAACTCAGTATAGCTGTTAAGCTGTTAATACAGTATTAACATACAAAGGAGCTCAATCCCGTTGTATACTGGCCTTAAATTTAAGCCATACTATATGTTAGTAGCAAAGCAATAGCTTATATTTGAAACCCTTATTCAATTAACTGAAAGATGTGAATGAAATATATAGACCTTTTTTGAGATTTTTTTAATTAGTAAATAAATATAACGTTGTTCACTAAGCCAGTTCCTATTCTATTTCTGACATTGTAGAATGTAATTGTATTTAATAGTACAAAAAATAAGTAGTAATTATGCAGTATGAAACTATAAATAAAGTACGTAACATCAGGCACTCCCTCATCTAACTTCATTGTAACACCTGCAGGAAACATTCATTCGTTTTAATCTGCTGCCAGAAGTCCTGCCCACTCTTCGGGATGTCCGGGAGAGCAGACCATTCTCTGGCATCCTGCCCACATCCTAGTGAAGAGGGCAGCATGGAAGCCTCCAAGATGTGATTCGCGGAGCATCGTGCCATTTTGACCCCGCCCCCACTGTACAATACTGCATTTGTGCCATTGCGCTGTGGGGGCAGGATTTCCCAGAGGCCAATTATGAAAGGTTTGTAAGTATGCACTAACTTCTTCCTGTCTTCAGCTTCTTCTTTTGTGGTTTGGGGCAGTGTGGGCAGGGGGCGGGTCTATGCTCCAATTTTCTGAGTGACTGTTTGAAGTTCCTCAAACAATCAGATCACAGTAGAGGCTGCTGAGGAGTTCGTGTCTGAGCAGGAAACTCCTCAGTACTAGGGAAATGGAGGCTGCTATTCCACTTGGCACAGGCCCGGGGTGCATGGTTTTAGCCCCGGAAATGGGGCATTGCCATCTGGCAATGGGGGCCCCATGGGGAATTCCCCGTTACCCTGGTGGACCAGTCTGACCCTGAACCTCTCTACCTATTGTCTCTTGTCTGTCTTCCTCATATGTCCCAGTCATGTCTTTTGCTGCATTCTGCGTGAGTCCCTACTTTTTGTTTTGATTTACGCACACTAATTTATTTTATCTAGGTGTAAATATTTTCCTGTATTTGTGATTTAGCTTACTGTACTATTTATGTCTTATCTGTAATTGTATGATTGTTAGAAAGCTACGGAACTTGTGGTGTCCTATAAATAACTAAACAATAATAATTGTAACCCTATTCTAATTTGCCATGACAGTGGAAAAATTTATGTAGAAATTGTAAGGCAGTGTGTTTTCGTGAAATGAAATGTCCCTCTTTGGAATATTGAGCGGTGTGCCCATGAACAAAGAAAAGTAGTTCCAAAGTTAGGAGATACAATGCAAAAATATGTGCCTTAAAACAATTGCTACACGCTATTGCCAGTTATTATGTAATATTCTTGTTATGTGTGTTTGTTATACCCATCCTCCTGTTAGCATGTATATTTATCATGTTCCATCACTCGTTTGTCATGGAAGAAAACATATATTAATTTATATTGTGAAAATGGAAATTAATGCTTTAAACTTAGTTTGGGGCCTATGCCTTAGGTTATGCAGTTTTCTTGCAATATTTCATTTAAGAGTGATCTTCATGAAAGATATGAAAAGTCAGACAGGCTAGTAGCACATGGAATCATTGTTATGTAGAGCAACTGTCCATTACCTTCTATGTGCAGATAAATACAGTAGTTAAGCTATAGATTCTCAAGGCTAATTCATGTGGGCACCAAAGATGTTTCTTGCTGCTAACCTCCGTTTAGAATTTATATTTCAAAATTGCAGGTGGACTGACAAATAAGTTGAAAGATTTAAGGTTGCAAATATTTGTGCGACATTCGTTTTTGAGGACAGAAACTTCCTGTAATTGACTATATTAAAGTGTCATGTTATCAAAGCATGTACAGGACAATGCTTTTAGCATGACATTCTTTACCATGTTCCCATTGATTTGTCTGCATAACTAAACTAGCTGGCCAGAGTAATTATACATAAAAGTAAATCTGTCAAAGAAAAAGTGACAAAAAATTCTAATGGAGTTATTATAGTTCCTGTCATCTATGCAAAGTTATTGTTCCATTGTTTTAGTAAATAAAAAACAGTCCATAGAACTAACCAACCAAATACCAGAGAGCACACTGGAATTTCCATTTTCATTTAGCATTCATATCATTACAATTGTGACAGTCTTTATTTTTATGCTCAGGCCGGTGGTGCACCAGGACCCATGGAGATAATGGGACCCACAGCTCGCTAGTTCTGTCTCTGCTAGGGGCACATAATGCATCCGACTGTAAATGAGTCCCAACATGACTCTGAGCCCTTCCACGCATGCATTAACACATACAGAACACATAAGTTATAAGTAATGCGCAACTGTCAATGCAAAGCCATAAAAGTAGATTTTTGGTACTTGCCAATCTGGCATTAAATAATGCACATATTTATTTTATTTCTAGTGCAAATGGCTAATTTTTGGGCAACATGCTATTGCTGAGAAATTGTCTGCATTGTCTAGCCTCTGTCTGGGCTGCTGCAATTTCAGTTTATGGGCTTAGTTCTGATTTGGCTGCAAATTGGGTGTAAGTTGCTCATGAAAAAGCCACCAGTAAAAAAAACGTAGTTACGCCCATATGTTGAGTACCTAGGTTTGCAGATATAGCATATACGCTCAAATCACACCAGGCATACATACACCCACATATGCACATACGCAACCAGGTCATAAGAACAAGAAAAGTTTGTTAACAATTTGTTGTCAAACAACACATTCAGTATTAGGTTTGATATAATACAGTAGATATAATATTCCTTTTCTCATACGAATGAAAGTTTTTTCTAAATACATCCACAGAGTCCAATAATATGTGCACAATCAATGAAGAGAGCACCTGTCAGCTTTGGAAGTGAATTCACAATCAACCAATCAGAAGCGGCCATCATCATCAGCATGTATTTGCACCTGTCCCCTAGCTGGTGCAAAAGATATTGCTCCTGACAGGCTTATATGTTTCTTTGCTATGGTCTGCCTCAGCCCCATTTGCATGAACACACCTTAACTCAGCCTACATTAGACCACCACTTTTCTGTCCTATTCCACCTCTCCAGTCATAAAGAGGCATAAGTGTCAGATGCAACCAACTCTGCATCAGTGCATATGCATGCGCTCTCTTTGTGTGCGCAAATATGCAAAATTTACGCTGCACAAACTGGCATAAGATAAACTCTGCATCAGGCCCTGTAATATAAAAGTAGGTTTTCTTAACAATTTCTAAAATTGACATTTTTTTATTGTGCTTTTAGACTGCTCTAGGATGTATTCTGCTGTACTGTTTTTCTCCTAATCGTTGGTGGCAATAAGTGTAACTGGTTTCAAATTTCACAAATAAGCATCAGCAAGCAAACATTCGGTGACAATAACAGAGAACTTACAGTTTGCACTTCACAATTGTCATCTGGTGCAGTTTAACACCCATCATCATGCACATCATCATCTCCCTCATCACAATCAGCAAGTACAACAAAGCTAGATGTAATTACTATCTTTTTTTATGTTTGGAACCGCCATCTGATTTGACAAGTTTTGTTTTATTTCTCCTCATGATATTTGTATTGCAATGGTAATTGGTCTTTTATGTAACTTACATTTTTTTATTTCTGTAACTTGAGAATGTCCTTGGTTCTTAATAATATATGATAAATAAATGAAACAAATTCAGTGTGTCCTGCTCTACTTATTCTCTCATCATCGCCCTAGTCATCATCAGCAAGAACAATTCTAGATGCACAGTTAAAAATGGGAACTGTCATCATGTCTTCTGTAGTTCTACCAAAGTAGACTATGATATATTTCCATGTGTTGGATCATTGACGTTCTAATTTCTATTCCTTGGCAACTTCAAATGACCCTTTGTTACATATTACACACTTGACCATTGCGTGGTATCCATGCCACACTGAAATAATGTGTAAATCAACGGTTTTTGGCTTGCAACAGTGACTAGCCTTTTTGATACTATATAGTTTTTATTTCTAGAACTTTTATAGCACTTGTTTAGAAGATTGTAGATGATGTAGTATTAGCAACAATGAGACTGTCCGGTATTGTGTTATTGGTTTCATTATTTTAAATTTCAGTCATTGTATACTTTTTATTGAAGGTGGGATTGAGGCAGTTGTGCGTCTCAGATTTGGTGAGCGGGGCAGGCAATTTATTTTGTCTTTTAATCATGTTCCTACTGAATGGCAGCTGCATCTAATAACATGACTGTTTCCTCAATCACTATTTCCATAATCACTGCGTCATACAACCTTTCAATAGATTATGTCAAATGTAATTTAATTTTGTGAGGTCATGTCATCAGCCTATGCAAACAAAGTGCACAAAATCCTGACAAAAATGTTTGCCACATATTTATTTGTCTTAATTTTAAATAAATTGGAAGTAGATGCACCAGCATTACTTTTCTTTGCTTTATTATCACTTCTGGCATTGAAGAAAACCACATACCACATTGTTTTGTTTCTTGATGCAATGTACTTAGCAATGTGGGTTTTTCTGTGGCAAATTTTGGGTTATCAACAGGTGCTAAACTTTCATCCTCATCTGACCACCTTTGAGCATGAAACAAGAGTAACTAATCATACTCATCATTCGTCTGAGAACTCAGAACTACTGTCTCATCATGATCATCTTCCAACTGCTGCAAAGTCACTGGTACTTATTTGCAATTTCAGACTTTATTTTCACCTACCCTGACCTGATGTGTCCTCAAAGTCTACAATGGTGTAACTACATAAAGATTTAAAGGAGGGATGGTAAAGATTCACAACTTTCATTATTGTATGAACTGCAAACATGGGCTAGCCATTTAATATTTTCAGATGTCTGCTTAATATTAAAAAAAGAACCACTTAGTCTTCCGTGAAGATTGACACATTGTTTGAGGTGTACTTTTCCTTCTTCATTCAATATAAACTAACTGTCAGTCAATAAAATCTACTTGATATCAGGCCTATTAATACAATAAAGGCTTCAATCAAAAGGGATGGGCAAACTGAAAATATAGGATTTTTGCACCAGTTATTTCTTGGTAAGTACAAAACCAAATGCTTACTTCTCCTATTCCTGCATCAGGCTTCTTTTCACCACTGATATTATGTTGGCTGACATATACCCTGGTTACTTTGTAGGAATACCTGTGGACTAATCTGCAGCATGCCCCAGCATTCTATTTGCAGTATGAAACCATCAAGAACAGAATACTGATAGATGCCAAAGTGAGGTAAAAAATTTTCAGGTTACTGCATAGTAGGCCATGACAGACTCACAATGGCAAAGACGAGCTGGGATGCTGTGGGAGGACACATTAGTTAGCAAAAAAAACCATTAAGGGGGAAGGTCATGTGTACGTCTATGTGCTTTATTTATACTTTTCTGTTCTCTCCATTCGTCCATGATCTGCAACAGTTGGGGACAGTTCCCCAATACAGAATGCAGTGCAGTGAACCAAAATGCCTCCAGATCCAAGAGTGAAGTATGTGCCATGTTTTCTGTAGAACCTCATTTTCCTCTTGTTCAGTGGGCTCTGATTGGCTGTACAAGTCCACTGAGAGTAAACTGTGCACAAACCAGCAATGACTGTAGGTTTCTATCAATGTACTCACGCACTTCAACTGTCTTAGCAGTATTTGTGGGATATGAGGAGGGAACTAAAACATACACTGGGGGAGAATTGCAGGCAGATAAAACATTAATAAAAAAAACGCTCTTCCCCCATCTGAAAGTACCATGGTACTCACACACTTTATGCCTTATTCATAGCCATGGTATTTTCAGTGGTTGTGTCTCCAAGCGTAAGAGTCTGGAGAAGTTTAAAGTACACATTGAATATCATTAGTGCACATAATAGGACGACCACTGTTGTATCAATAAGGTCCAATGTGAGTCTACTGGTTGGGATGAGGTTGTTTATTAATAAAATATTTTGTTTTAATTGTCATTTTTATTAAATCAGGCACTAATCCCTACCATCAGGGGTCTGCATTTGTCCTTTATGTGTAAGAATTTTGCTGTGCACATAATACTTATCTTAAACCATCATTGTTATGGATTAATACATGATGTATTTTTGACCTTGTTGTTTTTGACCTTGCTTATACATTATTGTCGAGTAAGTTATTTAAGGAAAGCTTTAAAAATTTCTGCTTGACACTTTAAGGTATACAAGCAATGCATAGTTGTTCTGTTAATATCTCACATGAATATTGGAACATTTGAATCTATTGTAATGAATAACAAATACCTCAGACTGTTTATTGATGCGGTGTACAAAACACTGTAAACGCCAGGTGAGTTGATGAATAGCTCTGGCAATCACAAACAACTTTAGGAACAGTTAGATGACCTATGGAAGGGAAGAACAATAGTTTCTTCTTTGTAGTAGACCTTTGAGGAAAAATCTGCCATATTCACTGAAAGTTCTGGATACTTAAAATTAACCTGAATCAGGGCCTTTGTTAATTGCATAGGGATTGTAAATAGTTAGCTTTATTTCAGTGTTCACTGATGCTTAACAAAGATAACAGCTAATCAAAATATCCTCCCCTAGGCAAGATATGAGCTCAAAATGCTTGCTCAGTGGCTGCTGTTAGAATTCGCTGCTAACATAGTGGTAACATGTAAGTTAAGTATCATTAACCCCTCCTGTAAGAGTAGAACAAAATATTGCTAACAATTTGCTTTTTTAGGTTTATACAAGGAACGTTACCCAAATAAAGCTCTCTACTGCATGTTACTGAAAAAGATAACTTTCTGCCAAGACTTTCCTTATTACATACATTTAATTAACTAATAAAATGTAAACTTTAACTTTTAGTAGGAGACTTGAAATTGGGGAGATGTACTTTATTATCTTGTCATTCATTGAATGTCAGAACAACTCGGTTCACTCAGAAAATTATTCAGAAGTTGTTATCTGTCTGCTGCTATAATTCTTCCTACATTCCAAGTCATAAAATTATTTTTTTAAATACATGTCCATGTTGAACACCAATATATATGACAGCAGACTTGTTCTATTTCCTTTGTCTGCTTATATATCATGCTGTTTAAAAATAGAAAAGCAAGACAGAGCACTTCCTTTTCATTTTTAAAATACATAATTATTGCAGCTCTCAGTCAGCAAAACTTGAATATGTAGAACTGATGCAAGTCAATGTAAAAAACACAATTAAATGCCCATTTAACTTTATCAATAGATCCTTCTTTCATGGAATTTTAAAATAAGTTTCTTGATTTAAGTTTTTAGTCCTACCTTAAATGAGCTATTCACTAATAAATATTACTTTTAATTCTATCAACATCTATCTTATAATTTATATTAATATCTCACCACTCATTTATGACCACTGTATAATAAACTTTTCTATCCATTGATTCCAGGGCTGATTTTGCTGTGTCTTAGCTGGGACCCAGCTGCCAAGAGATTTCCCGGGCCACTGATGTGCGCACGGCTTAGAGGGGTAAAACTGTGTAGATCAATATGAAGATGTTGGTCAACATGATCACTCTCCCTGAACACAAGGCAGGTCCACTGATGCCAAGGATGGGGCCAATACCCAATGTGCCCCCACTTAATCACCACGGCTAGCCCCATACTCTCCCCCTCTAAGCAACCCTGGCTGCCACAGCTTACACTTAAAGGGGTTCTCCTTCCATATTGATAAATACATAGAAATGAATAAAGCTCACTGGCCCCATCTGTTCATCATATCTTTCATATCACATAATCAGGAGCTTTGAAAACAATATATTAATGTGGCCCTAATCCTTCCCAGGATATGAATTGTTTTAATCTATGAACTCACTGTGTACAAGTAAACCAGGGGTTAAAGGATACTGAATCTTAAGGCCTATGTTGTGTCACCTAGTTGAAATTGTTTATGCAAAGATGTCTGAGGCCCAGCCAAAATATAAAATCCGAATCCCAGTGAATTATATTTCCCGTGGGAAAAAAAAAAAGATCAAAATAATGCTTTTCATAATACATGTTTGCTTGAACTTTGTACAGTTCTATAAGCTCTAGCCCCATAGGGATGACAAAGATATAACATATCTTCTTAAAGAATATATATAACATTCATGTTTCATATGCATATGTGCTAAATGTCATAGCCTCTGTGAGAGATGTAATATAATATTTCAGTTATTTTCCTGAAAAAAGGTATTCTAATTATAGAATTCATGACTAAAAGTGTTTGAACAAAAAGGGCAATAACACCACTTTTAAAACAGATTAACATGCCGACACATCTCCTGCCTGAAGTCACAAGTAAAGGGAGGGCAAATCAGAGAACGTTCAAAATGTAGTGAACAATTGTTAAAAAATGTCAGTTCCTATGGCTCAGTCTTTTCTACTGATGAATTATCCAGACTATGCAGAAGATAACGTGAGTGTTCTGTGAGTATTCCTGTTTTAGTTTTAAGAAATTTGCCTTGGTTTTATATTTGCTGAATGTCAATTTGTTGTCCTTTTTTATACAATAAGCATTGTGACTTTTCTGTCTTTAAACCTCACTTAATTGTGTTATATCTTTGTGTTCCTAAAAACAATCACGTATTAGATTGGTTTGGTTTTTATAATGCTACATCAAAGACAGATGTTTGGTTGACTTTAATAACCAATTAGATTAAATTGATTCTATTTTGGGATAGGTCATTGAGTAACTGAAGACTTATTTAGAGTGTCAGCTCTTGAACTAAATCATAGTTGTGGCAAAACTGGGTGTTTAATAGTGAGTGTGGATATAATCTTGAGGGATTTTAATAATTTTTAGACAGACTAGGTAGTTTTGTTTTGATTAACTCTTTCACACTGAGACATCAAAATGCCAACACATCAAACATAAATATAGATTTTTTTTTTATCAAATGATGTTCAGGTGCTGAACAATTGTTATTTCCCTGCTTCAATACTACATAGCAGTGATTTGACATGTGTATAGATTCCCATTTCCAATTAGCTACCTTGCCTTTATGATGCACTATTATGTGATATATATGATAGTACTTTATTGTGAAATCAAGCACAATCAGATATAGCACACTACGGTGTAGCAGGAAGGCAGGAGAGCTGCATAGACATACATGTCAACCAACCTATCAAATGGCTTGCATGTAACAAAGAAGCAGACAGATTATAGTTGTCCATTGTCTATTCACAGCTTGATCAGGGCTGGATTTGCGGAAGGGGTAATTGTAGGCTAGGGAGATTTATTTATTTGGGTAAAGAACCCCTCTAAATTTAAGTATATTTCTAAAACGGATGAAGAGATCGCCCCCTCTTTATTTAGCGAACCAGTATTTGTGGTTTAGAAATATGACCTGCACAGGCATTTTTAATTAACATCTCTTAAGACAGATTTAAATTAGGGGTGTGCACCGGCCACTTTTAGTGTTTTGTGTTTTGTGTTTTGGGTTCTGATTAGCTTGAGGTTTTGGGTTCTGATTTGTTTTGCCAAAACACCCGACGAAAGGTTTTGGTTCTGATTTAGGGTTTTGTGTTCTGATTTATTTTTAAAAAAGCATAAAAAGTGCTAAAATCCCGGTTTTTTTTGTTTTTTTTTACTCCTACGCTATTATTAACCTCAATAACATTCAATAAGAATCATTTCCACTAATTTCCAGTCTATTCTGAACACCTCACAGCTATCTGGACTGCGTAGTGGAGTGGCCCCGGTACCCAATTTGGTACCGGGGCCACAATACCTCCTCCAACTGGTCTGAATTCCACTGCACAGATGGCTGCTCCTACATCCTCTGCAGCATATAGAGGGTGTAGTTCGAGCGCGTCACTACCTCTTGTTTTCGACGATGACAGGTCATTTTCATTAATTTTTGATTTGGCAGCAACAGTCAACGTATTTTAATATCTGATACGCATCTATCTGGACTGCGTAGTGGAGTGACCCCGGTACCCAATTTGGTAACGGGGCCACAATACCTCCTCCAACTGGTCTGAATTTCACTGCACAGATGGCTGCTCCTACATCCTCCAACTGGTCTGAATTCCACTGCACAGATGGCGGACACTGGATGCACGTCTAACACCAACATAGCTGTTAAGGCCGCAGTTATTTTTGGGTACAGCAGCAACAGTGAACATAGTTTGACCTTTAAATAGCAGTACCTAGTATTTTTGGGCAACAGAGAACGTAGTTTGACTTTTAAATAGCAGTACCTAGTTTTTTTTGGTACAGCAGCAACAGTGAACGTAGTTTGACTTTGAAATAGCAGTACCTAGTATTTTTTGGTATGGCAGCAACAGTGAACGTAGTTTGACTTTTAAATAGCAGTACCTATTATTTTTGGGTACAGCAGCAACAGTGAACGTAGTTTGACTTTTAAATAGCAGTACCTAGTATTTTTGAGTACAGCAGCAACAGAGAACGTAGTTTGACTTTTAAATAGCAGTACCTAGTATTTTTGGGTACAGCAGCAACAGTGAACGTAGTTTGACTTTTAAATAGCAGTACCTATTATTTTTGGGTACAGCAGCAACAGTGAACGTAGTTTGACTTTTAAATAGCAGTACCTAGTATTTTTGGGTACAGCAGCAACAGAGAACGTAGTTTGACATTTAAATAGCAGTACCTAGTATTTTTGGGTACAGCAGCAACAGAGAACGTAGTTTGACTTTTAAATAGCAGTACCTAGTATTTTTGGGTACGGCAGCAACAGAGAACGTTGTTTGACTTTTACATAGCTGTACCTATTTATTTTGGGTACAGCAGCAACATTGAACGTAGTTTGACTTTTAAATAGCAGTACCTAGTATTTTTGGGTACAGCAGCAACAGAGAACGTAGTTTGACTTTTAAATAGCAGTACCTATTATTTTTTGGTACAGCAGCAACAGTGAACGTAGTTTGACTTTTAAATAGCAGTACCTAGTATTTTTTAACTAATTTTTTTATATTTTTTTTCAATTATTTTTGTATAATTTTGAAATAACAATGCCCTTAGCAGAACAGAGCACAGGACACAGGCAGCACCACTGGACTCAGCAGGACAGAGCACTGGACAAAGCACCACTTGACTCAGCAGGACAGAGCACTGGACAAAGCACAAAGAACCACTAAACTGATCAGGAGCTCCCTAACTACAACCTCCCTCACGAGTGATCACAGCCAGAATGAAGATGGCGCCCGCAAGGTGAGTATTTATGACATCCGAGTCTTGGATGTCATAGCCTCGGTTTGGCTCCGTTTGGCGCCCGGAAGTTCCCGAACAGTGCTCGGATCCCGTCGGATCCGCACTGTTCGGGTGGGCTCGGATTTGCAGAATCCGAGCCCGCTCATCCTTAATTTAAATAGACTTTTAGTGGTCTATTCATTCACTAGCTGGACACATAGACACTCACAAACTCTCTCTATCAATGGAGCTCTCAATCCCCATCATTGAACAGGAGAGAGGAGGACGTTTTCATGAACCATTCTGGCCTATGGTAAAATTTGATCATGATAGGACATAGAATGGTTAAATAAGTTTAATATATTCAGTGTTTAGTTGTAAGAGTTTTTAGAAATAGGAGTTGTAGAATGTTTGTTTAAGTTAAGTAAATGAATGGATAGTAACTTCAATGTTTAGAAAGTGAAATAATTATGGAAAAGATAAGTGGCTTACATCTTATGAGATAAATAAAATCTGTGATTTAACGGTAAAACTTTTCATGTGAAATAGGTATAGTGTGGACAATGTGTAATGGCTGCTAGACAAATATGTTTGAGGTAGACGTGTAAGTACTACATTGTTGCTTTTGGACTTTATTATTACTGCAAAAATAAAATACTGTATACTAAATCCACATACCTTGAGCGGTATAGCACAGGCAATTAGGATTGAATGGTATATGCAGACAACAGGCAAGATGTCTACAAGTGGGCCATGGGATGTTAAAGATGGCTATGTTGTCTTTGTCCTCACAGAATTATAAATACATATGCACATATAGTACTTCCATATTATCTTAGTACCAGAATGAAATAAGACACATTTACACATCAATAAAACAGTTTTATATCTGTCATATCACAATACAATGCAATGTATTTGATGTAAATTATATTATGCTTTTACACTGTGTTATTATATGTGTAAAGACTGTTACTGAAAATACCTATTGCTAATAAGAATACAATATATCTTAAAAGAGATTTTGTGGTAAATATTTCTTGATATGATTATCATTATTCCCTGTATTATACTGAGTGTATCAGAGTAAATTGAGCAGATATTGAAATAGAGCTTAGTTTAATCTAGAACCTACCCTTTGTGAGTGGTATATTAAGATAGGTATTAAATGGTCATTAGCATATTAGCATACTTACCTCACTATTGGACCCACAGTGCTGCCAGAAAGCAATAACTGACTCTCAAGAAATAGCATGGTTTTTCATACCCTTTTGCAAAAACACATAAAAATTTACTAATGAGAAAAGCAGCAAAATAATGTCAAGACATAATATACTCTATTGTAGCTTTCTAATATATATCATAGGTATATTGTTCTAAATTACCAGAAAATTTAATTACTTACCTTATATATGAATCCATTAAATTTCCATTAAATTTGTTTTAAAAAATCTCTGTTATTCAGCATGTACCCAATGTACCCAAACAAATGTCCACAATTACCTGTATGAAACAAGTCTGCCTTGTAATCTTTTGCTGCATAAGTAACATATTGTACAAGCACATTGTTTCATGTTTGGTTACTTACTGCAACTTTTATACAGCATGAAACTTACTAGCAAAATACCCATTTACATCAACTCTACAAATGACATTGTTAAATCCTTACAAAATGCCAACAAAGAGATTTGCATGGTGCCAAGGGAAATGGCTTGTTGTATTTGTTATGTGTTTTTCATCTGGGTTTAATGCATTAAAATACACAAAATCTTATAAAATCAATGCAATCTTCAAAAAGCACAGCATATTTCAAGAAATGAGTGTGGATCTTGTGGGAGGCAATGTCCTTACCACTATTGAGATTGTGTAAGTAATTGCAGCACTTAATCTGATGGCTGTGGTGTCATGTTGTGAGAATGGGAATGGAGGCAAGCAGGAAGCCACTGATGAAGTGGAAGAAGCAGGGCTCACCAACAGTACAGGGTATTGATGAGAGGCTCCTGTGAAATTGATGTAGGTCAATTATGTCAATAGCAAGTGAATTGAGCTGAGTGTTTTTACAGAACAAGTTTAGGAATATTCACTACATTCACTGACTATGATGCATATGTCTGTAGATTCAAAAACATTTGAAATATTTTATCACCAGTAATAAATATAATACATATAAGCCTAATCCTTTTCTGCTGCCCACTAGATGGCAATGTGTTGCTGTAACACTTCTATATAGGAATTTTCTCTTTGTGTACATTTCCATGTTATGTAGAAAGCCTGGAAGACATAAGATTTCTTGCATAATATGATATAAATATATGAACATACAGGAATATACTGTATCTTCAGAATGTGTATTGTCAATTAGATAACAAGCCTGTACATATGAGATATAGGGAATGCCATGCAATTATAAAGACAGGCAATAGCACCAATGATTATATATAAACATATTAAAAGTAAAAGCAATTTTCTGATGGAACAGAGAGGGAATTGTTAAGATCATTTTCACACTGAATGGTTCAGTCTGTAATAGAGGACTATAGCATTAACAATTTGAGCACTAACCTAAATAAACTAACCTATTTTCTTCTAAGTGGGTTGAGAATTTTAAAGTGAATCAAACTTACAGTACTTTTATTTCCAAAGCCACAACAACAATTTTATAATGAACAGTGTTTGCCTGTTGGTTGCACATTGTGTGGTCCAGTACACAATGTTGTAAAACATAGAATTGTAATATACATTCAAATCTAGGCATTTCATTTAAAGCATAAATAATGGAAACATTGTCTATACATTAATTTATTTAGACAAGGATGGAGTCAGGAAAACATATATTTTTATAGTGATGTACTTGTATTTCTTGCCTTTTTAATTACACGCTCTAAAGTGGATGGGGCTAAAACTGACCTGCAGCCAATCAATATGTTAGAATGTTCACACAGCAAGACTAATCTGTAACTATTCAGATCATTAGAATATTCACATCTCTAAAGTATTATTTGAGCTATCTCTTAGCTGTAATTGAAATATCAGGAAAAATACATGTAATATGAGCCTCTGAATGTAGCAAACTTCATACAATACATCCAACTTGTTTGTTTAATGGATGTCTAAGAGAACTGCTATTTTGGTGGGTCATAGAAGAATTTAAAAAACAATACATTTTAATAACTTAGTATTCCAGTTGTTTGAAATATATAATTGTACTACTATAAGAGGTATATAATATATCCTGGTTGCATAGGATTATTTGAAGTCAGAGAGGAGTTCCATGATCAATATAAAAGAACTTGACCTGTGGCCTTGTGAGTTTTCTAAGGTAGTGGAATTCCATCTTTACTCCTAATATCCTTACAATTTATAGTACACGATACATTGTCCTTTATCCATTTGATCTTGTATCACACAATGAAGAGATGCATTATAAACGTTTCAATGCAACAATGACATCTGTTACAAAGCCATTCTATAGATATCCCCTCTGACATCTGGCTTTTGTAGCTGTTCAGCGTGGAATTGAAGGCCAAGTTTAGGAGTACTACTGTGGTAGGATAAAATATTGTGTTAGGAGTAGAACATGCAATTAGTGATGCTGTAAAAAATTGTAATAAGTGACATTTTTTCAAAAAAAAGTTTTCATAAATTGTAGCTTTTTTATCATGACCTGGGAAATTAAAGTTTAATTTATTGAACTGGGGGCAGATGTGAACCTATCTCCATTAATTTAACATAACATATGCTTGTCCAACTGCTTATGTGCACGAAAAAATTCTTACACATATGATGCATCTTACACTTGCGATTCCTTCCACTTAGAGAGGCAGGAGGAGGGAGGGAAGGTGTGTGCAATTGTAAGCCGAATACAGTAAAGACGTGTTCATGTAAATACGACTGAGTCAGATCTGGACACAGCCGCATATACGGCTGTCAGGAGTCATATCTGTTGTGACTGCTGGATGACTGGTACAATAATTTATTTCAGTAAGAAGGTTTTAATGCAGTGAATAAAACAATACTTGGTAATATAGACAAAGAGGTAAGAGAGCACTGATCCTGGACGCAGGAACAGGGTGGACCTGAATCCACGAACAGAGACTCAAAGAAGTCAGAAACTCAAACAAATATAGTACCACAACTGGGACTGGGAAGAATCAGAACTCAGGCAGAGAATATACAGAGGTGGCAACCTCCTGAACAGAATAAGCCTGGAACTGGCCTTGGACAACTCAGAACTCAGAACCTGGGTTAGGCCTGCAACTGGAAGTCGGTACTCCGAGACAGAGAGATGGCTTCAGAAAGTGGTGTACTCAGAACAACCAATTACCCCAAATAGCCAGTAGAAGAGACAGGAATAGATTGATGAGAGAAGGACCCATGTAGAAAGTAACAGCTGCAATCTGTACATGAGCAGTTAGAATGAAGGTGAATCCTCACGAGGAGCCAAAGTCTTTATTTCAGCAGGCAGAATGAATCTGAATTCACACAAAGGGTTAATGGTTAAAGTTTGTATCACTGCAAGCAGAGTGAAGCTGAATTAACACAAAGGGTTAATGGTTGAAGTCCATATAACAGCAAACAGGTTGAAGCTTAACTCACTCAGAGAGTAAATGGTGAAAGTCCATATAACAGCAAACAGCATGACTCTGAACTCACTCAGAGGGTAAATGGTTAAAGTCCGTATAAAGGCAAACAGGATGAAGCTGAATTCACACGAAAGGTTGATTGTTGAAATCTGTATACAGCAAGCAAAATGAAGCAGCAAACAAACAGCAACTGTGGTAAGCTTTAACTAGGAAGTGTTGCACAGGCAATTAGCTGAATGTAGGAGGTAACTTTTATAGTCAGCAGAGGAAACTAATTGGTGAATGAAGTCAAGTGCTCAGAGTAAGCAGGATGTAGCAAAATGTCTCCCCTAAGATGGCAGCCTCCAGTCCTGCAGAGAGAAGTCATGCTTGTCCCAGGATAGAATGCTGCATTTGACCAGGAGGGAGATGTACAGTGATATGGTACCGCTGAGTGGAGTAAACAGGTCTAAGACCCCTATTTGTGACAGCCTGAAGAGGTACGTTTTCAGAGAACATTTAAAGGTTTATATATGAGAGGAAATTCTTAAAAGTTCTGTAAGCGGGAATGGGATCAGGTAATGAGTGTGGATGAGATATGCAGATATTGTGTAGAATGGAGGTGTTGAATTAGGAGATATATCACCTGCTCAAAATCCTGGTTTTGGGTTGTACCTCTGTGGAAATCCCTCCCTTGCACAAGAAGACTTTCCCTTAGCCTTCAAACCTTCAACCTGAAAACTTAAGTCTTTAGATAAGCTTATCAAATTCTCAAACTACTCAACCTCTTTGGCTACTCTACTCAGTTACCACCCTTATACGCATTTAACACAAACCTTACATATATTCTTTTTCTATACTTAAATAACCCTCTGAACCCAAACCAACATTACTGTGCGACTGGATCACTGTGCACCACAAAACACTTTTTCCCCTTGCAATTCCTATTATCCTATAGCTTGTAAACTTGCAAACAGAGCCCAATTACTTCTTTGCTTATCTTTTAATGCCCAGACTTGTTTTATTACTGTGTTTATTCACAATTATAAAGTGCAATGAAACATAGTGGCGCTATATAAATAGATGGGAATAATAATAGTAGTATTAATAATAATAATAATGATAATTGCCAAGTTCCCAGGTAAAAAATTGCTAAAACAATATTTGATATAATATTAGAGTTTTGAATGATATGAAGTTGTAATGATTGTAATATTACATATGAAACCATCAGTCACCAGAAAGAACAAATGTAATTTAGGTAAGGATGAGCGGACTCGGATTCCTGGAATCCGAGCCCCCCCGAACAGTGCGGATCCGAGTCAGATCCGAGCACTGTCCGCGTATTCCCGCCGATTCCGAAACTTAAAACGAGGCTCTGAGTCATAATCCCGCTGTCGGATCTCGCGATACTCGGAACCTTTAAATTCCCCGCTTGCCGCTGCCATCTTCACTCGGACATTGATCAGGGAAGAGGGAGGGTGTGTTAGGTGGTCCTCTGTCCTGCTATTTCTTGTGCTGTGCTGTGCTGAACTCTGTCCTGCTGAGTCCAGTGGTGCTTTTGCCAGTGCTCTGTCCTGCTGAGTCCAGTGGTGCTTTTGTCCTGTGCTCTGTCCTGCTGAGTCCCGTGGTGCTTTGGCCAGTGCTCTGTCGTGCTGAGTCCAGTGGTGCATCAGTCCAGTGCTCTGTCCTTGCTGAGTCCAGCGGTGCTTTTGTCCTGTGCTCTGTTCTGCTAAGTGCATATTTATTTTAAAAGTATTAAAAATTCTTCCATAAAAAGAAAAAAAAAAAAGAAAAATTCTACAAAAATCCTTTAAAAAAAATATAAAAAAAAAAAATCAAAAAAGTCATTGCTGAGTCCAGTGGTGCATCAGTCCAGTGCTCTGTCCTTGCTGAGTCCAGTGGTGCATCAGTCCAGAAACTGAGGGAAATAATCTCTCAGTGGCTTAACCCACTTAGACTCTCCTGGGGATTTGTGGTGTCAGACAACGCCAGTAACATTGTGCGGGCATTACATATGTGCAATTTCCTTTGTGGCTCCATTATCCCAATTAAAAGGATTTTTACCTGTTGGTGTAATGATGTTATAAACACTACACTTGAAAGCTTGAGCCTTTAAATGAAAAAGTCACTCTTCATTGCGCGAAGATTTGCAACAGGGACAGGTTTTTTGTTCACAAAGTCAACAAATAACACTTCGACGCTGTCTGTCTTTGACATACTTGATGGGATCTCAATGATGAATGCTCTGTACCATGGTCGTCAAAAACAAGAGGTAGTGACGCGCTCGAACTACACCCTCTATATGCTGCAGAGGATGTAGGAGCAGCCATATGTGCAGTGGAATTCAGACCAGTTGAGAGTGATATATTGTGGCCCCGGTACCAAATTGGGTACCGGGGCCACTCCACTACGCAGTCCACATAGATGTGTATCAGATATTAAACTACATTCACTGTTGCTGCTGTACCCAAAAATAGGTACTGCAATTCCAAACTACGTTCACTGTTGCTGCTGTACCAAAAAATAGGTACTGCTATTTCAAAATACGTTCACTGTTGCTGCTGTACCAAAAAATCAAATATTGTACCTAAAATCAATATTGTGAGGTGTGAGGTGTTCCGAATAGACTGGAAATTAGTGGAAATGATTGTTATTGAATGTTATTGAGGTTAATAATAGCGTAGGAGTGAAAAATAAACAAAAAACTTGATTTTAACCCTTTTTATGCTTTTTTAAAAATAAATCAGAACCCAAAACCCTAAATCAGAACCAAAATCTTTCGTCAGGTGTTTTGGCAAAACAAATCAGAACCCAAAACCTCAAGCTAATCAGAACCCAAAACCCAAAACACTAAAAGTGGCCGGTGCACACCCTTAAATTTAGGATTATATTTTCAATGTTACATTGGACAACTAATCCAGCTAAATTTTTCTTATAAATTTATGTTATAGCTGAGTTTTAGAGCAAGGTGAATGAAGCCAATTAAGGATTTTTTGGGCAAGATCACATTGTTGACATTTAACAACTGCTTTCTTATATTTTGTTTAGCTGGGTTTTCTCTGGCTATATTTCTAACATGCGTTAATCATAGTATAATTAGAAGCTATAGAGCTGATCAAGGCCGGATTTACTGCCAAGCAACCTAGGCACCTGCCTAGGGCCCAGCAGTTCCCAGCCCCGCCCCCAATGCCGGCGGCAAGGCAGGGGGAGCGTCAAGCCTGAGAAGAACTCCCATCTGCCTGCCATCTCCCACTGCTGCTTCTCAGTCAGAAACAAAAAATTAAGGGTGAGGGAAAAGAAAAATCACTTGTTTGGGATCATTGTGGTTGTACCTGACAGCCACCTCTCGTCCCCTTTGCTCTGTTGCGTTCCACTGAATGTCGGGCGTGATGATGTCACGCCCGATGACATATTCAGTGACAGGCTGCAAGTGTGAAAGAAGACAGTCACAGAACAGAGGACCAAAAAAACAGAAGAAAGAAAAGAAGAAAACAAGAGAAGCAAGCATTAAAAATGTAAGAAAACTAACAGAGGGAGGCACAACAATGTCACACTATGATAAAGGGGACAGAACAGAAGGGGAGCACAATAATGGAGGACACAGTGTGTGTGTGTGATTGGAAACAAGGGAAGCAAAATAATTGAGGGCACTGTGTGTGTGAGAGGGAAAACAGTAGGGGAGCACAATAATAGAGGGCACAGTGTGTGTGTCAGGGAAACAAGAGGAGAAAAGCAAAATTATGGCTGACACAGTGTGATTATGATGGGACACAGTGTAATGAGGAAGGGGAGCACAGTGTGATGAGAGGGACAGAAATGAGGGACACAGTTTGATGCAGGGGCCGCAGTGAGGAAGGGGGAGCAGTGTGATGTACATGTTGCTTGAAACATGAGTTCTGGGTAAGAATTTCTTTAAAGGCAATTCTCTTTTAAATAATTTATGCAAGGTCCAAGACAGTAGTATTGTAATTTCACTTGGAAATATGATTTACTTACAAATACAGACAATAGTAATAAAACAACAGGCTCTTCTACAAGATTTAGCTACAGCACAAAAGAAATATTTGCAAAAACATAAAATAATTGAAATGACATATCATCCACTAAAAAATGCTGCTTTTAGATCACTTTCCCGTCGTCCTGAAAGTCAGGACTGCTAGGATATATGTCATGCTGCGGCCACAGGACGCTGCACACTTCTGACAATAGTGTATGCAGCAATGCCGGGTTTTTTCTGTAGGAGAGTGGCCTAGCTCTTTTCACCTGCTAGGCACAACTCCAACTATGCAAGCCAAGCCCCTTTGATGGCACATAGCTGCCAATTACACATATACAAAATCCATTATTTATCTAGTCAATTATAGCACCAATAGAATATAATGTATGAGTGTAGTAGTTGGGCTTTAGATATATAAGAGATAGGCACACCTAGATCAAATTAATATATCTTAAAAATCATTGTTGTTACTCCTGGATGTGCTAATCAGATGCGTACGGCATCAATCACAAATATCGGGTTAATAGAATGCTGGGCGCGGGGTGTTTATCTATATCACTTACCCGGCACTTACAATAAATCTTGCATTTCGATAGCCGGGTTTGGTATGCCCTGTAGATCATGGCTGGGAATTACTAACAGGGTCCGGACAATAAACATTATTCCTGTGACACTCGTGATAACATATACTTAGTATCAGAGTACTCAGCCAATATTATAAGATCGAATATAGACAGGAGCCACCTTTAACTGATTAGATCCTTTATTAACTCATAAATGTCTTACTTATGTACCTGAGTCTGTTCCAGACTCCTTAGATTTTGTAATATTTTGCTTTTTTATTATATTTTTAATGGACATTAATAAAATATTTTTTGTTTTTATGTGTGGTGTCAATTTATTTTCTATCCATCTCTAGACTTACATGAACTTATGAAGAGGGTCCTCTCTTTGTATATAATTTTATCTTGCCAAAATGCATAAAGTTGCATTTGAGTTTATAGGTTTGTTTGACTAGAATTAGATCACCTGTTGAAGTAATTCTTCAAAGCTGGATATACACATATAAGCACAGCATGAAGTGAGCATATCTAAAATATCATGGGCCAGATTCATTAAGGAACATAAATGGCGATATGTGCTGTATTTTGCATAAAATCCCACTGCGTATGCTCAGAACCAGACCATATGCCAGTGAATGCATAGTCAATATACAGTAAGGGTGTGCCAAGCTCAAGCGCATGCAACGAAGGTCAGACTTACGATTTGGCCATCTCAAAGGTACGTGTTTTTCTATTGTATCCCTTACTCTAGCTACAGGGCAGATGTAAGTGTCGATAAATAGTGCAGACAGATGTACATGCTAGAACATGTGTTTTTAATAAGGATCAACTGTACAAATGCATTTTATGTTCAGTATACAGGAATAACACCATAATAATTGTATTTTATGGGAGAAAAATTAAGGATTTTATTTTAATGTTTTGTCATGTGTTATTAGCAGGTGACATTAATGGAATTTTATTTTCTGTGTCTTTCTTTTGGGATTTTATATTCCACTTATGTATAGGACGTATCCTGCAGTGTATTGTCTGTTAGAGCAGAGCGCACCTAAACCTGTAACTTTACATTCACCCCTTATTGAATACGTACGTGCGTATCACGGATTTACATGCGGTTTAAGAAAACAAACACACAATTTACATTTGTTTTGCATTTCATAATGAATCAGGCTTTAGGTAACCTATCTTAGCATTAGAAAGCTAACAACAGCTCAGAAAAATGTAACTTTGTCAATTCCTGCATCCCATGAATAAACAAGTTTGAAATTGGAAGGGCCAAGCCAACATAAAACCAATCTGAGCATCTCATAACATGTTAAAATCACAGAGGAGTGAAATACACCTGTACATGGACCAATTAGTACATCCAACCTTTTAATGTCTTTTGGTGCAATGCAATGTATTGTGACTGTTTTTATGTAGCTCTCCAATTTTGCACAATGAAACCAAATCATGTCTTTGCTGCTACACCATAATTCTTGAAGTACTGTCCATAATCCTCTGGTATTGACTAGTTCATAATTTTACAAATGCAGGAGACAAGAGTGCTGGTCATCTATAATGTATTCACTTTTCAGATTTAAATCTTATCTTATCTTATCTATTAGTTATTTAGATGTTACTGAAGTAAAATTTGCATAGTCTTCCTCTACAGAAGATGTTGGTTGATCACTTGACATCATAGAGTTCTAGTAGTTATATTTCAAGTTTGGTTGGGTTGCTGAAAAGAGCCTATCTCTACCACAGCAATATAAATTAGAAATAAAAATAAAATTATCTAAATATATTACATACAATGACTAAGCTATAATAAAAAGTAAGAAGTTCTGTGTCGCCTATGGTAATTATCATGCTTTATATTAAAAGTAATTTCCTATTATTCAGTGTACTAATGTACAGACTGTTCTGCAAAAATATTCTTTGTGCCAACTACTAGATTTTTTATGATCTTTAATTAATTCTAGACATAAGGGGGTGATTATACATGATTTTCATTTTCACACCTCTAAAGATTTTGTATTTTCATGTAATAGTGCTGTTTCTAACTGTTTCATTATAAATGAGTGATACATTATTTTATCACATTTCTTATTTCCTTTTATTTAATATATTTTATGATCTCCTTTTAAATCAGAAAAGTATGGCTCTCTTTACCACACATGAAATGGAAACATTTATAGAAGACCTAAATGTTTAAGAGATTTTATTTGCTGGTTCCAAGCTTCTATCAGTGGCAGCTAAAATGTATATCTCATAGATCTTATCATACGGTTTTGCAAGTAAACCATTAAAAATGTGAAACTTTACTGCTACAACTTGAATTAAACAGCAATTCTGTCCTCTGGATGTTATCCCTATGAGTTTATTTTGTATATATGTTTACAGTATTGCTGCTCATTCTACATAGCCTTAAAGGAAAACCATTTATAGGATATAAAGGCTAGATTAGTATACTTTATGTGTCTCTGCATTAACAGCAACGTTTACAAAAGATTCTTTGTACTTTTTATTGTTTCCATAATCCTTTAAACCTGGTACCAATTCACTAGTAGCAAATATGTATGAGTGCACTATAAACATGTGATTAATATTGATGACTTACAACTGTGTGGTGTCTAGTCTGAATGCTTTTTGCTTTTCCTGTCTCAAATTGCTTATTAATAAATTATATGGTTTTGTTTTGTTTCTTTGCATTCGAATCACTTATCTTTCTTCATATTACAGTTTCCTATTTTTTCTGTATTTTAAAGCTGCTTGTGGTTAATAAATGATGCCAAAAATACAGTATCGGTCAATTAAAGATCTGTCATTTTATTGGTTGTTGAAGATGATAGCACACAATAATATACCAGAGTCACAAACAAATTGGAAAACCTGCACAGGTGCTCTGCATATTGTTTTGTGCAGATGTGTCTACTTGTTCACCTCGAGCACACCTTCAGTCTGTATTTGATGCAAATGCCTTGAACAACTATTCAACTGCGGTTGACGCAGCCTGAAATAACAGTAATGCACATAGGAACATTAGGCAGCTGCTGCTATTACTTTGTTTACTGTTTTCTTCCATTCTACTTAGGCCCTGGTCTCCATCTTTGCACTATTTTTAGATCAATATACCTTTGTTCTATCCCAAAAATGAAGCATTATCTGATGTTTCCTTCTCTACTATGAGCGCATTATTAATGTTTTATTCTTTTACATTTTAAATCAAGAAGTGACTGCAGTGCATTGCTGAACTAGGTCATTCTTTGAAAAACATCAGTGAACACATTTATCAAAAGGTTGGAACACATATTTTGAATGTATTGTGTGTTCAGTCACTGCAGTATAACTACTTGTTGAATCTATTTAAAGTAATAGAGTTTGTGTGAACATGTCTTGGTTTTATGTTTTATTTTGAGGTTTGTGACGGCCTCAATGTGACCCAGTACCTCAGCACCAGTGCGTTTTAATTAGCATATCATATAGTCAGGTCTATGGCTACATTATTTGCAATCTGCCAAAGCAAGCCAATGGTAAAAATATATGAAATAACTCGGAAGTTGATATCTTTAAATGTTAGCATAGGGTCAGCAATATATTTTATAAAGGCTTTAATATTTAATTAAATTGTTAGCTAATAACCTAATATTTTTCAATTACATAGTTTAGCAAAATTATAACACTTCTGCAGTTTTTTGTTTTAGCTTATTTGTATGTTCTTGGTTATTTCAGGTGCATGCATACACTATTGCCTTATTTTCCCTCTCATTTCACCTGTTTTTATTCTCATTGTTATTCAGGTTTTTCTACTATATCTTTGTTTGATCTTTATTTGAGTATATATAGAATCGTACAGGCATATTTGTTTTCTTAGAGCCTAATTTGTGATTTTGATGCTTTTTATGCATCCACTTATTTAAAATGAAGTGGTGCCCAACTTTTTTCTCTTCTACTTGCAGGATTATTGTCCATCATAGTGTACTTTGCTCCCACCTGCATTCAATTTTGGGCTACCTTCTTAAATGATTACAACTTAATTTTTTTCTTATAAATACTTACATTTATGATTACTTCAGTCATGAACAAAAGGGGACATCACATGTCATATTTGCTCATCTTAATGTTTAATGTACATTGAATTATGTGTGCATACACTCTTTCCTATATAACATGCACCTGACTGGTTCACTGTCCCATAATAGCAGAAGGAATGCTTAATTTAAAAAGTTAACTTATCTTTACCTGTTTCCATCTTTACTGAATATTTGAAAGTTGTTTGTATTAATTGTAGTTTAAAATGATTATCACCCCTATCATTTATAAGAACAATCTGAAATTTATTAATAAATGACATATGAATTGAATCTTGTTCTAGAGAGTTGATGTCAATCATTGTACAATATCTGCGCCCTCGAATCCCTGATGCCACGGTTCAAATATATATTATGGGGGAAAATATACAGGTATATTGTAACGGATTAATTTAAATGGTGTCAGGATCTGCCCTCAGCTTATGCATTACATGCTGCTTTGCATGGCAGCTCCTGCCTTTTTGTCCTATTATTGTATTGTATTGGCAGTACCTCCACTCACCAGTGGTGCTGCTATTGTGTGCATTAGGGGTTAAACCTTCCTGTTCATCAATCATTCCATGCACCTGGGTGTGGTCCATTTAAACCTGTTCCCTATTGACCCTTGCGATATATTCACACGTTTAGTTAGCAGTGATTTACATTTAAAATGTTATCATTGTGGTGTCATCCATTTGATGTTCTGATTGGTGTCAACTAACCTGATGTCACCTATTATGATACCATTAGTGATGCCAGTTATTACCATATAACTCATTGAGATGTTAACAGAGATATTCTCTATTTTATTGTCATGAGCAAGTTACCATTGACTGTGTGCCATCCATTCCATACTTATTGTGATTTCAACACATTTGATGATTGATGATGTTAACACATGATGTGATTTAATCAGCGCTGTCATTGGTGATGTTACTATTTTGATGTAGTGAACTGTTGCCATTGTGATGTCACCAATTAGCCAATATTATGAATAGCCTCTAATGTGATCTTTTCACATGTGCATTTCATTGTTTATAATCCTATAAAAGAAGGTGCTCACTATTACACTCTTAGTAGTGTATTGGAGGGGTCATTTTTTTGCACATTTGAAAATGACCCTTAGTGAGTATAACCAAAACATGGTTTAACTCGTGACTATTTGGTAATTATGAAATATTTTAGCAGGCTTAGGAGGGATATAAATATAGTTAAGGGAAAGGGTTTATTCTATATGTATAATCTTGTTTAAAACAAATATTGTGGGAAGATATCACTGACCAAGGTCTCATACATAGGACTTTTGGGTACATATACATGGCAGCAAAGACACTGATAAAATACTAGCGGTGGTTTGCTGTAAGTCACCAAGCAAAACAGATTGTACTGAAGTTCACTAACAAGTGAAAGGACAGTTAAATCCTCATTTCTGGTGATTTTAATTTCCCAGGAATAAATTGTTTTATGTAATGTAATTGTTCTGCCTAGACAAACTTACTTTTTGACTACTTTAAAACACAAGTACCTTTCTGAAATGGAAAACTTTTGATTTGAAATAAGTACTGTTGCAGATAAATAACTCATTGTAACAAGAGTTGCAGAAATAAATATTTCTAGAGAGGTTTCAGAAATGAATCATGCAGACTAACAACCATCACAGTGAAAAATCCCTTAAATGATGGTTGTGAAAACATACGTAATCCAGTGAGAATGGACAGCCTTTTGTCAAATGTATACTCGCATACTCCTGGTCATAAAAATATTATTAGACACTTTTTATTGTACTTGAAATTGTTTGTAGCTTTTCATTAGGTCACCAATAAGATGCTATTAGAAACCCATTTCTGAACCCCCTCATGTTCTCTTATCTTTCTTATACACAGATGCTCAAATGGAACCCAATCTTCCAGTGATTTATTCAATGATAACATTATATTTGACCCTCTGTTATCAGTCACCAATCACTGTCTCCAGTCACTCATTCAATGTGATTTAAGATGATGATAAGCCCAGCTGGTTTACATAAGTAGGAAGGACTTCACAGTGTGGGTATCCAAAAAAGCATGCTAATCAACTCACTCTAGCTAGTACAGTAGCTAGTGGGATGATGCCCCATTTCACTGCGTTATGGAATGTATGAAGTGCTTTCTGACTTTTTTCCTTGTACATAGGAACCTCCCTGGCAGTCATGAAATCCATATCAGAGTTACTATGATGAGCCCCTAAGCTTTTCAGCACTGGAACTACATATATTTTGCAATGAAAAAGCACTATCTAGCATACATTGACTACTGTAGCTCAGGGTTCAGTTACTATGAGTAAGGGACAATACACCTTGTAGGACTTTCCGAATTAACCAATCCATATTGCATTGTTAAGGGTTTTTAATACATACGGCCTGATTCATCAAAGAATGAAAATCATATTGTTTGTGGACATACGCACGTCTATTCAGCAAGGAGCAGATGTAAAGATACGTCTGTTAATGAATACTTGTCTAGGTCCGCTCTGCTCTAACAGACAATACATTGCAGGATATGTCTAATACGTATGCAAAATATAAAGTCATAAAAGAATGCACAGAACAAAACAAAATGTTTAAATTAATGTTACCTGTTAATAAGAGTCATTAATGACAAAACATCCTTACAGTAAGTTGACTACGTGCATATGCCCATTCCCCTGCCTGTTCCTCCCCTGAAATTTTAGGCTGTACTAAGGGTTCCTTGCACTTGAAGATGAATTGGATGCACATATCGGCATTTATGTGTCTTAATGAATCCAAAATCTGTAAAGGGGAGATATGTGCTACTCATTTTTTAACTATCAAATGATCATGATATTGATCATGTTAATGAATCACCAGTGTCTATCTACATCTATTTTAACAAACAATTGATGTGTTACCTCTAAATGAAGCTAAGTTCATTCATCCAACTTGTTTTGTGCAGTTTTTGTAAATAAGGTGTAAAATTAGGCTCATGATATGCTGAAATATCCCAAACTTAGTTTGCTCAGGTCATTACAAAGATCCAGCAATACTTTTTATGATGATTGATGAGATTAAAAGAAATTATACATTTTATACAGTTTTAAAATTCACCTCGATATTATGTATCTTTTGATACTGGCTGTTACATATATATATATATATATATATATATATATATATATATATTCAATATAGACATAATCATGACAGCTGGTTAGCTGTCAGAAAAGAAAGGACAAATGATGCTGAACTTAGCAGGGATTTGGAGTGTGTGGTATAACACTGCACTATATCTGTTTCTCTTTTAGTTCTTTGAGAATGTTTCTTTTTCCACATTATATATGTACAGTATGCCTCTTTGAGTAAAATCTTCATTTCTGACTTTTCTGCCTTTACGCCATAGTATTGTGACACTCTTCATTATTTTTGTGTGAAATATTTGTGTGGGATATTTTTAGCAGACTGCCTTGAAAAAATTCTTGAAAGAAAAAAAAGAAAAAGAAAAGAGTTTTAATAATAAATGGGAGCCTCGAGATGCAGGCATTTTATCACTATTTGATATTCCACATAAACCAATTTATAAGATTTGCAGAGAGAGCACCTACCTCCTAATTAGCTCAAATCTTCAAGACACAGGAGATGAGGAAATGACGGACAATATTAGTCATCTTTCTTATCTCATGATTCTACTCTTCTAAAATGTTCCTTTTCTAATACAGATAAAATGTCCAGATCATATTTGAGATGTGGATAAAATAGTTGGAAATGTCATTTGAAGTTCATTAAGTTTTCTATGGTGCTATTTTTTTTTTAGCCAAATTGAAAAAAGATATTCATGACATTCATTGACTATAAAATGATTAACTTTCATAAGTATAAGTTGTCTGTTAATTGACAGTCTATTTCCAATTTGAATTGCTGCATACTAAATCACTAATATGCACTTTAGAATGGGTTCTGTGACAGTCACAAATATTTTATCTTATAGTTTGAAAAGTGTTTAACAACACTATAATGAAAGGACTACAGTGACATTTGTGAAGTAGACAAAAATACATTAATACATATATAAATAGCATTATTTTGACAACACATTAACTATTGTTAACAAAGTTTGGTGATTAAATATCCATCCATGACTCCTAATGCAGCTTTTTTTATATTTTAAAATATAAAGATTATGTATGTTATTAAATGTAGCGACGTCATATTTAGTCTTAGAGGAAGGAAGCACTCCAAACAACTCTGACAACTTCAGCTTATAGTTTACTAATTATGGATTAATGATTTGTGTTTTATTTTGGAGTAATTGCTTTTTTATTGTACTCACAAATATCCACAGTTCGCAAAGCAGACACAGATTGAATTTTTATTTTGTAACATGTTATAAATTTTGATTCAATTTTAAGTAAACATCACATTAAAAGGAAACTATGACAGCGTGGACCGCCTAAGCCACCCTGTCTGTTGTTGCTGGGAACCGGCTGGACTTACCATTTCGTTATTCCGAATATGCCCCTCCTGCCACAGTAGGAGGAGCCTGCTGCCACCACTGGGCTCCTTTATGGTGCCCAGAACCACATTCCTTCTGGGTAACTGTCACTGCTAGTGTACTCCTGTACTGGTACACTTGGGCTGGTAGCCCTGACCGCTTACTATGCATCAGGGTGCTGTGGATGGATTCCCCCCTGGCCAATCACACTGGCAAAAGCTGCTGGGTAGGGGCAGAGCGGTGGTACTGGAGAGCTGCGTCCAAACCTCAGAAACAGCCGGGAACGGATTAGATTTTGGGTCTAATCTGTAGGTCACAGGATTTTCAGCATGAAAGATATTTTCAAGCAGGGCTTTGAAGTAAATGATGTTTATTTGCAGTCACACCGATTGGAGGTACCAGTGCTAAGGTCAGATGAAATCAGAAGAACAACTTTTAATACAAAACAGTGCTGTTTTTATACACATTTGAACACAGCCTCACTGGGTAAGCCAGCCCTCTCGAGGTCTGAGCTATTTTTAGAATCAGGATGTAACCTGGATGCAATGCAAAGCTAACAATATTTACACTTATCTGTGATATCCTAAAAACCTTGCTGTGATTTCCTGCATCTTTTTTCAGAGGCAGGAAGTCTACTAGCAAGTCGAAGGGTCTAATTAACATGAAGCCTTTCTTCAGACAGTTGCAGAATACACATTACCCAAAGAAAGGTACAAACCCCAAACAAGCCATTTCCCCACATCACAATACACAAAAGACTTCCATCTACAAAGGCTTATTGTTTCAGGTAAATACCTCCAGAAATAATACATCTCCTGTAGCAAGGTTAAACAAGAAACAAATTTCTTCCCCTGGTCTCAGAAATCAGGAATTCCTATACCAAAATATACACAATATCAAAAATAAGTGCATAGGCAACGATATAAATAAGCGCCCTGCGCTATTTCCTTTAAATAAATTTATACCATAAGCTATTTATAAGTGATCCAGTCACTGAAAGTATAGTAGTGATCATGAATAGTGTAGTGCAGTGTAGCAATTCAATGTTTGAATGCAGAAAAGAATCAAATAGTCCAGTTAGTTCAATTAATTAATTCAGGTCTTCAACCCATTTTGTTCATGATTGCTGAGCCAGAGTCTCCGGTTTCCACATCCTGTAAGTTTAAGAAATTAGTAAACTTTATGATTTTATCACTCACATGTGATGTCGCACTTGAAGAAGAGGTAGCGTTGCAAGAAATGGGCATGGCTGAGACCAACTATGGGCAGATGAGATTGATTTACTGTAACATTTTCATACTTTCTTTCCTTTTGTCAAATAAATTAAATAGGGAAAGCTGAGTGTCAAAAATAAGCACCTCTAATACTCCCTGATTTAATATCATGTCCTATCTTCATCTAGTCAAACAATATATCACCTCTATTTTGTCAGGAAACCTCTCCTGACTATCTTCACCAGTCACAAAATGGACTCACAGGATTTCAGCCAAAACCTCATACTCCCCCTTCTCTTTTAGACTATATATTTGGCTGGTCCCTTTCCCAACACAGACACACGCTTCCACACTTCTCTACAACTGCTACCAGCTACGTTTAAGGCCTGTAGTGCACCTATGACTTAATCACCCAATTACACACGCTCTGTGCTCTGGTAACTAAAAAGTTAAAGTGTTCACACACTTGTATCTAAAGAGTTAACCGAGCCAAGCAATCTCTCTCTTCTAAACAGGCTGTGAATTCATTTAGAGCAAAAAGGACATCACTTATTAAGTTTTTAGTTTAATATACAAAAAGTACAAAGCTTACAGGTTATAAAAACAATTAATAAACAATTGACATACATGCACTAGCAAAACAGTTTTAAATAATGGGATTAAATTCAGAGTATAACTTACAGGTAAGTGGTATATTCTGTGTCAGGGGAAATTGGCTTGAAAATGAGCAGGTTATCAATGATGATTGATTTCCCAGAAGACTGACTCTTCGTTCCTTCACAACACAGGTTTTTAAGCAAAATCAAATGGGACAGCATTCACAGGGACAGTGTTAAGGTGGAAATGTCTCTTATGTGTCACCTCGGGTTTGTTGAAAACTATTCCTAAAGTTTTGACCTGTCTCAGCTTTTCTCAGATGTATCCCAGAAATAAAACTCCCTGTCAATAAGCCGGTCATAATCTCCCACACATTTAAATACTAAACATGATGGAATTATAACAATATGACATACATTTCCCAAAGACATGTGACTACAGCTGTTCCCTGTACCGCTAAGTAATTCACAACCTTGGTGTGGTTTTTTGCCCCTCAGTATGGAGTGTCACACAGATTTCCCAAAATATGAAATATGAAGGCATTTTCTTTGATGTTCATATTTCTATATACCTGCATAGATAGCCTTCATGTGTTGCCTTTGTTTACAAGAATCTCACCTAGGCTCATGGCTTTCCCTAATTCACGCCTAGTGGTTATTATGTGTTTACAATACCTATTGAAAGGATGACTCCTTTAATTAGGAAATTGAATACACAATCAAAGACAATGGACGCTTGTGATCTGCATATCTTAACGTGGTTTCCTCTCAGAGAGTCTGTTAACATAATTACCTCCCACTGGACTAATTGACCAAATGTTTTTAAAAGGAAACAAAACTTTTATCTGAGAGAAAATCACGGTCATTTTTATTTATCAATTTAATATTTTATTTGGGGCCCTCATTCATTCTGACACTGAGTATGAAATGCTGTGTATGAAAATGGTATATTTTAACTAGAGATGCTCAAGTTCAGTTCCCTGACAACCGAACACACCCGAATGTAGCAGATCTGAGTACCGAGCCAAGCCGGCTTGGTACTTTTGCGTACCCTTGGAATTAAAAACGAGGCAACATGTCATTGGTATGTCATCGGATATCGGATTTCGCAAGTTTTCGAATTTATAAGTACCGCCTTCCACGGCAATCCAGCGTCATTTCACAGAGGGACACAGAAGGGTTAGCACAATTCTTGACAGTTTCTAGTGCAGTTGGGCAGCGTCATAGGCAGAAAAGAAAGAGGAGGGGTAGCAGTGTTCTTCAAAGTCTCCAGTGACATTCAGGAGAGCTCCATTGCACCATTGCTAATTGTCATTGCTGAAATAGAAATAATAGGTCTGGCAGGCATGGTCTTCTAAATCTGCAGTCACATTGTACTGTGTTATATAGGTAAAACACAAAGAGGAGAGCTCCATTGCTTCATTGCTAATTGTCATTACTGAAATAGAAATAATAGGCTGGCAGTGTTGTTCTTAATCTGCAATCACATTGTACTGTGTTATCAAAATGTATTCACAGCAGTACACAGAAGACCAGGAGCACCAAGCAGCTGCTGGCACCAGTCATGATGATAGCAATGCCTCTACGTCATCTGTAAAAGCCTATTTTAAAGTGCATAGTGTTTTCAAGTCAGGGAAACAAAAATTTAAAATAAAGCTTTTTACCTTGGTCAAGAAAAAAGACCTGTACTCCAGGCAAAGTTATCTGCAGAAAAAAATAAAATTGCCAATATGTCATTCTATACACTTAGTGGCAAGAAAAGAATGAGGCCTTCACCTTTCACTATGAGTGCTAATTCTGCAACTGTCACTGAGACATCTTCTTGTAAGGTCAATTATGACCAAGCAAGACCTTGTCATTCAGACTCCAAAAGTGGTGTCCAAATACTTTTAAGTGTAAAAGCCGAGTTGTAAGAAAACAATATGGCATTAGAGGAAAATGTATGTTCAGATTCAGAAATCCCTGAGGAGAGTCTATCCACGAATGCTATGTGTAATCCTGCCCTGTCTGATAGTGTACCCATAAAGAAGGCCCCTTTCAGCATTTCTGCAGATGTGCGCATGTACAGCTCAAGTGTAGGCAGTGATATAGAAATTGAGGATGCCACTTTGGAATTGCAACAGGATGAGGGGGATATTTATGTAGCTGACGATAGCGCAAATGAAGATGTTGATGAGGATGACTGATTGAGTAAGAGCTGCACCAGTGGAAGCAGTTCTTGTACATGATAAGAAGAAAGCCATTGTCATGCCTGGGCATAAGACCAAAAAAAATCTACCTCTTATGTGTGGAATTATTTTACCCAAATCCTGACAACAGTTGCCTAGCCATTTGTAGCGTTTGTAAAGCCATAGTCAGTAGAGGTAGAGACCTTAACCATCTAGGAGCCTCATCCATGTTATGCCATTTGACGCAAGTTCATGGCAAGCTGTTGGGAAAATCAGAAATTTATGTTAAAAAAATAACAACAAGCAATCCATCATCAGCTAGATCCCTTTTCTCAGCTAGATCCCGACACCTGCAATCTACACCCACAACGCCGTCCTCATCAATATCCTCAGTAGCGATCGGAGTTAGTCCTACATCCAAGTTGCTAAGGCTTGATGACTCCTCCTCTATCCTGGATTCCCCAGAAGAATTCTTGAGCATTAGTCCTGCTGTTGCTGTTGCTGGGGGTGAATCTTCATCCTAGAAGCAGACTGTCACGGTTTGGTATTCTGGACTCTTGGATCCACCCAACAGATGTTACCCCTAGCAGGGCGCGGAGTCTAACGGGCGAATGGTTTTCACCAGCGGTCACCGCAAGGTGACTTGGGTTTAGCAGCATTCGCCCGCAGGTCGCGGTCCCTACCAGGGTGTTGGGCAGAATCCTGGGGGAGGGATAGTAACTGGTGTGGGGTAGGCACACTGGTAATGTCAGTTCTATACCCAGACAACGAATAGACAACAGATGCAGGATAAACATACAATCAGCGATTTAATGATGATTGGATGATCACAGAACAGTCTTGGTATATTGGCAAAAGGAACATAGGAACAGGGTGAGCAGTGCCACCGGCAATGTAGTATGAGTGAATACAATATAGCGGTATAATCAGTGTATTCAAATATAGGAATAGCATGAACAGTCCAGCAACAAAGTGGAGATGGTAATGCAGCAGGTATATGAGACCACAATGAGGCAGCACGATACAGGAGGTACAAGTAACAGTCCAGCTAGCAAGGTAATCACAGTCGATGCAGCCAGAGTGGAATACCCCGATTATGCTATTATATGCATAGATGAGATAGGAACAGTTCAGCCAGCAAGATAAGATAAGAACCAGCAGCTTTGATGATGCGACCTGTAACCACTGAGCCACCGAGACAAATGTGGAGTAGATGATCTTAAATGGTGCAGTCCGTGGAGGGTTAACACTGTAGAGTTAGATGTGACTTGAGCAGCACGGCCCGTGTAGTAGCAGCACAATGAAGATAAGTGTAGCTTAAGCACTCCAGCCCGTGGAACAGCAACACAGCAGAGACAGGTGCAGCTTGAGCAGTATAGCCCTTGAACAGCAACACAGCAGAGGCACTGCAGCTTGAGCAGTATAGCCCTTGAACAGCAACACAGCAGAGGTACTGCAGCTTGAGCAGTAAAGCCCTTGAACAGCTACACAGCAGAGGCACTGACGATCCAGGTGAGAGAACACAGGATAGGTAGGAACCTAATCAGACAGGTAACTTGATCAACAGGCCCAGAGGAATGGGAGGAGGTGCCTTTTCAAGTTTAGAGCCAGAACCAGGAACCAATAGGAATCTTGCCAGCAACAGACAGGTACTCAGTCTGCACATGTGCAGATCAAGAATAAGGGTTTAAGGGCTGCTAATGAGGCACAGGTGAGTGTCTTAGTCTTTGTTTATGGAAGCCGAATAAGCGCCGTGTGACACAGACTAGTAGTTTACAACAATTGACTGTTAAACAATCCTTTGCAAGAGGAAGCAAGTATGAAAGCTGTCACCCAGTCACAAAGTGGATCACAGACGCCATGGTGACTATGCTAGTATTAGATCTGCATCCAATATCCACTATTAATGCAGCTGGTTTTAGACAATTACTTGAGGTCTTGTGTCCCCGTTACCAAATTCCATCACAACACCATATTACTAGAAAAGCTATTCCTCACCTCTAGCAGAAGGTTCGTGAAAATTTAATTATTGGGCTACGAAATACCATTCTACCCATTGTACACTTAACCACTGATATGTGGACAAGTGGAACTGGGCAAACTAAAGATTATATGACTGTGACAGCCCACTGGGTTGGTGATTCGCTTTCACCTGCAGGAACAGCAGCAGCATGTACCCAAGTACGTCACATTTTTCAGAAGCAGGCTATACTGTATATCACCTACTTCACTAAGAGGCATACAACTTAAAATCTGTTACAAAAACTAAGGGATGTCATTGCAACATGGCTTATCCCACTTGGACTCTTCTCAAGATATGTGATTTCTGATAACGTCACCAATATTGTGAGAGCATTACAGCTGGGTGAATTTAATCACATTCCTTGTTTTGCTCACACAATGAACTTGGTGGTGAATTGAGTTCAGACACTGCTAGCTTGAGCCAAGAGATCCCCTTAATTAGACTTTTGGAAAAGCAGCTTGAGAAACTGAAGGAGGAGAATAAACAAAGCAATTACGCTAAATATGTCAGACTTGTAGATCAAGTACTTTATTCACTTCGCCAGGATCCAAGAGTTATCAAAATCTTGAAATCGGATCACTACATTTTGGCCACTGTGCTTGATCCTCGGTTTAAGAGCTATGTCTTCTCTTTGTTTCCAACTGACCCAGATCTGAAGAGATGCAAGGAGCTCCTGGTGAGCAAGATGACAGCTCAAGTGTTACGTGACAGGACGGCGTCTCCTCCTTCAGTTTCTCACTCAACTGCCGGTAGGAAAAAATTAGCTTTCCCAAGAGACCCAGGGATGATGCAGATGACTCTGCACCAATTTTTGACATCTGGTCTTATCTAAAAGAATTGACAAAAAACGTGAAACCTCTGCTGTAAGTCCACCTGATCCTACTATTAACATCCAAAGGATGGTGGAGGATTATTTTCACGACAGCACAGAAATAGACACATCAAACAGTCCCTTTACATACTGGGAGAAAAAAAGGGAATTTGGAGACCCATGTACCAACTCGCTTTGTACTGCCGAAGCTGCCCACCCTCCAGTGTGTACTTGGAAAGAGTTTTCAGCACAGCCAGGATCCTTGCCAACGATCAGCGTAGGAGGCTACTTCTTAAAACTGTGGAAAAGATGATGTTCATAAAAATTAACCTCAATTTCCACGAGGAAGGCTTTTTCCGCCAATTACATAAAAATGCTGAGATTTCTCTAACGGTTGATTCCAGTGGTGATGAATTAATAATGTGTGAGGATAATGTACAAACTGATGAGGGTGAGGATGAGTCTGAGGATGATGACAACAACATCTTGCCACAGTACAGTTCATTAACAGCACTGTTAGGGGCCTTAAGCCCATTGTTAGCTTGTTTTGTGGGGCAAAAACAAACCAAGCACATCAGCCTCACAAGTGCTTGGTGCTGAAGTGCTTGGTTTGTTAAAGTGTGCAAGTTCTTGTTCTTTTTAAGATCCAACATAAGGGTGGGTGGGAGGGCCCAAGGACAATTCCATCTTGCACCACTTTCCTTTCAGTTACCGCTGTGTGCCAATGTTACCTACATGTGCTATATACTGTTGTGTGCTTTGCAAAAATCTTAGACACCCATTCATGATGACTCAGCACAACATTTTGACATATAGTCTACTGTAAAAGAATTGATCAGAATTAGTGACACCTCTGCTGTAACTCCACCTGATCCTACTATCAACTATCAATATCCAAAGAATGGTGGAGGATTATTTTAATTTTTTTTGAATGGTATAAAGACAACAGTTTTATTAACAAAGAACAACGTTGCTTGCAGAAGTAATGTAAGCATGGATATTTAAATAGATGTGTATATGTATTACCTTCCACTTGGCTTCTGTTTCATCAGTATTGCACAAAGTGTTTGTAATCTGCACTTTACGTCAAAAGTAGCTAACTATATTATATTTTTTTTGTGAATTGGGGTTGATTCGAAGCTCAGTGATGAACTTGCTTTTTGCTGTGAATTACAATGGCTCTTTCTAGTGCATTGTCTTGCACCCTGGATTGGTCTGGCTCTGATAAAAGCATGCATATCGGAGAGGGGAGTCAGCGCTCGTCGCCATGTATTAGCTGTAGAATTACCACGTATTATCCAAGGAATGGGTGGAGCGATCAAATGAGCCATAACTGATTTCATGATCCAAGGACAATTCCATCTTGCACCACTTTTTTTTACTGACACTGCTGTGTGCCAATGTTTCCTAGATGTGCTAGGAACTGCCGTGTGTTTGAGTCATTGCTCTGTCACTTAGCATCCTGCCAGGTCGCTGCAGTCTTTGTTTGAAAGTGTATGCAAATAATATTGCGACCTGTGAGATGGTCCAAATTGACTGCAAATGACTTGAAATTAGTGTTATTGAGGTTACTAATAATGTAGGGGGGAAAAAAGCAAAATTATGTGATTTTAGCAAAAATAAAAAATAGGGATTTTTGAAAAAAATAAGGATTCAAAACCAAAACCAAAGCACGCAAGGGCGGTTTTGCCAAAACCAAAACACGAAATTAATCCAGATCCAAAACCAAAACCAGAACACGGGGATCAGTGAACGTGTCTAATTTTAACTATGCCCCCAATATTAGTTAACTAATATTGTCCAGATTTAAACTTCTGCTATCATATAACAATACTTTCCTGGTGTAAAAATTGATATCCGTTAAGTTTTCTGCATTTCCTTTATGGTGTTTCTTCAAGTTTTATAGGCAAGTGACTTTGATTAATAACAGACAAGAAACTGAAATTACATTTGAGGCACAAGAGAACCAAGAAAGGTGGAAGCAAAGTCAACACATTCTGTGTCTATTTGTGAAAGTACATAAAAGTGAACATAGATCACTTGAGAGAGAAAATAGGATATGGAAGATGTCACTGAAAAATGAACCAGGTAACACTGCTGTGCAGGACAGAGTGGACAACCAAGCTTTAATTTATCAATACATTGTTTCCTTGTTCTAAAAAAAATAAAATGTTTCTAAATAAACATATAATTAAATTCACATGTAACTGGTTAATCGTGATTTTTGTGAATTATACCCATTCTTCCAGATGGAATAAAATATCTTTGGCTAATGATCCAAAACAAAGCAAAAGTGAAAAGAAAAACAATGTTTTTTTACTGTCTTCTACCAGCTGTTGTAATGACTGTGATTTTTAACTTGAAGCCATTATATCCAGAATCCTTGTGTTGTTTTTCCTCCCAGCAACCATCTGTTTACATGAGATAATATTTATATAAAAAAATGTTTATGATGTCATTTAATGTTGAGATATAAAATTATGTAAATATGTTTGTTCACCTACAAGCTAATCTCCCGTCACAATTAACATAGGGAAATTTGATTTGTGTAAACCTGCAGCACGTTCACATAATTGTACTTGGAAAATAATAGCACATAGAAATAAAAGACATGATGGATTGAGTAATAAGCCACTGAATTCTCAGACGGATTTGATTAGCAATGTCCATGAGAGAACCAGATGGCGTGAGAATGTCAGAATGTGAAAAAGAAGACTGGCCCATTGGTTAGCACTTTGGTTCATTAAGAAAGTGAACCTGTTCAAGAGCCAGAGTTAACTTCTTTCAAAATGTTGGATAAGGCCTTGTCACACTGTGGTGAAGGTCGTTGTAATGATACAGCTTGACATGCAATGTGTCTCTATTCATGGACACTTCAAGAAATGTATCTATCTATCTATCTATCTATCTATCTATGGATTCTTGCTGTTTACGCTAAATTATGACCCTGCATGTTTCAGATTCGCCTGACCAGGAGAAGTTTTTTTCAGTCTCCCATCTGTCAAGTTTTGCTGAGCCTGTGCCCATTGTTCCTCTGCTGCTGTAGCCCACCCACTTTATGGTTTGATATGTTGGACATTCAAAGATGCTTTTCTGCATATCAATGTTGTAACACATGGTTATTTTAGTTACTGTTGTCTTCCTGCCAGCTAGAACCAGTCTGACACACCTCTGACCTGTCTCATTAACAAGGTGTTTTCACCCACAGAACTGCCACTAACTTTATGTTATTTGCTTCACGTACCATTCTCTGCAAACTCTAGATTGTTCTTTGTTTGCTTAACTCAGGAGATCAGCAGTTTCTGAGATACTCAAACCATCCTGTCTGGCACCAACACTCAAAGTCAAAAAGAGGACAGTTCTTCCCCATTTTCGTGTTTGGTCTGAAAAACAACTGAACCTCTTGAGCGTGTATGCATGCTTTTATGCATTGAGTGCTGCCACATGATTGGCTGATTACATATTTGCATCAATGAGCAGGTGTACCTAATAAGGAGGCCACTGTGTGTGTGTATATGTATGTGTGCATATATGTATATATATATATATATATATATATATATATATATATATATATATATATATACAGTTTCTTTCTATCTTGGAATATCCCAACTGTAAGATATAAGGAAATTAGAAGGCACCACCATAGGAGGAGTGCTTATAAATATACGGTCAAGGAATTTCCAGGTGAATTCTAATACTATTTCTATTATATAGTAAGGGGATACATAATTTCTCATAATATACAAGTGTGGGCCTCTTGTTGGATACTTTCTGTGACTGTCATTTCCATCTTTTGGAGAATGTCACCATCCTCAAAGCAGATAGAGGCAAGTCCCCAACCAGGCAAGACCCAATAAATATACACTTTTAAAGGGATGATATTTATTAGAAATAGTTAAGGAAAGGATGGGACTGGCATGGCTTAGGGATAAGCATGTTTGAGTAATGGGATACACTGTATAATGAATTATTAAAAAAAACAAACACTTATTTTCTTATCGTCTGCAGAGAATTTCTCTAAAGAGTTAGTAACATGAAAGTCCGTAAGCCTCACTTAGTAAAAATAGTTTTTAATGAAATACTTAGATTTTGCATGTTAAGCTGTACACCCCTTTTTTAAAGGCAAACTTTCAGTAATAGAGAATCAACTATTCGCTTAGTTCTATCTCTATCATAGTGAATCTGTTTTGAAATGAAAATGTTTAGCTTGCTTGGCCTTTCTTGACTGTTTCCAATAACTAATATCTGTGTATGTATATAAGTTCTTTTGTGTGTTCAGAGACAGTGTTTACATTCAGTGGTACCACTTATTTACTTCCAATTGTGATCAATTGCAGGGTGGCAGTGCAAGGTTCCTTTTTTATCTCTGGATTGTGGTCAATGCAGCCAATCGGAGTGTAATAGAACAGCCAGATTAATACTCCATAGAACCCCTGCTCCAATTGTTCCATACCACTCTCTTTACTTTCCCTTTATATGCTGATCATTATTCACAGTTCACTCTGGCATCCCGCTCCTAATAAACAGATCCCTGTAAACAGGTTACACTGGTATCACACACTTGATACACACTGAGCACTATATACAAGACACACTAATATCAAACTCCTAGTACACACTGATCATTATATACAGGTCATGCTGAAACAACACACCTGGTACACACAGACTTTTTCCCTGCCCCTTACCCACCAGTTTTTTTTCACTTGCCCCCTCTGACCACCAGCTTTCTCTCTCTTGCCTCCTGTTCAGAATATTTTCTATGACATGCCACCCCATGCTCACCAGATTTTCTCTTATTTGTCCTCTGCATGGTGCCATTATGATTACCTGATACCTGGATATCTGGGTTACACGATTTGCAGAGGTGTCAGGAGTAGGTGAAAAATATATCTGTTTATTGTAGTTGAACCACTCAGTTGCAAGAATTATGGAGCCCTGAGGCTAAAGATGGAACATGGCATTAACAAAAACAAGGTATTATAGAGAAGGGATGGTGATGGTGTGTGCTTATCTGGATGTGCACTTGCTTACCTGGATGGTGTGTTGCTCCTGAATAGTTTCTTGAAGTAGAGACTGATAATGGTTGTCTTACTAGGATGTTCATTTCGCTATGGGTCTTAGATTGGATTTTCTTTAGATGTCGGTCAGTATGTTCAGCCTTTAGGGTTGGGTGCTAGTAGAGTTTTGCAGAGAGAAGGGGGGAGAGAGGCTCACCTTTTTGAGGTCTGAGGCATTGTGCAACATTATCAGTTGTGAAGTTGTATAGCACTTTTCGTGTTTATAGCTCTATTGTGTGTTTTATATTGCTCACGTTGTTCATAGCTGAAAGTAAGTAGGTTTCAAATGTCTATAGCTTAGTGTTTGTGGCTCTCTTGTTGAATGTCTATAGTTCTGTGTGTTTATAGCTTGCGGTAATGCTCGTGGTGGGCAGATTGGTTAATGTTAAAGTTTAATAATTGGATGAAAATGATAATCAATAATTTCTGTATACCAATATTGATTGCAATGCGATTAGTAATATATAATGTAGGGAAGAAGGCAATTAATGTATCCAAAATGTTAATTATATCGAGTTTGGTTACATTCTGTTCTCAGTGAGAACTTTTCCATTTTTATGAAGTGTTCGCATGTAGCAAACACTAGGTATAACTAATATTACTTTTCATACACCAAATAGCGACTCCAGAGATGCCATAAAAGTTTATACAGGTCTTGAGGTGGAAGCCTGAGGAAGGACATCTGACCACACATGGAAAAATGACCCCGCCTCAAGAAACAATGGCCAGACCCATCGATCTATTGATCTATAGATGTGGACCTTAATACTGTATCTGTATATCTTTGTGATGCCACTGCTTTTTATGACTGTACAGGGTATAAAAATGGTTCATCTCTGGCTTTGGAAACCAGAGCATTCTTATAGAAGCTTGTTGTTGGTGCCGAAATCACAAGCATATGCATGCAATACTTTGCTTTGTAATATATTTTGCCAATAAAACTCTTGTGCTTTGGAACCACAGTGATCGCATCAGAAAGTCTTTATTTAATTTGTTACAATGGGCGTATCAATAATTTCCATGTTTATAGCTTGGCGTATGTTGCAGACAAAGTTTAAAGCCATCAGTGTTTTCTGCAGTGTTTTGCTTGTGGTGTACTGCTTTCAACATTCATAGTTTGTCTTGTTTATAGAATAATGTTTAAAGCTTAATTTCTGAAAAAGCTGTTAATTAGGATGTTTAAGGTTCTGGGTGCTTGTAACTTGTGTTGACTTTGTGAAGTGTGTGTCTGTTTTTAAGTTCAATGTTGGTTGCAAAATTTAGTGTGAAGTGTAACTTCCTGCTGTGTACTTTATGCAGATGGATGAGTGTGTGGTGTGGATGTGAATTATAGCGGTGTGTGTTGAATAGATAAATAAAATGGGAGGTATTTTAGCAAAAGTTCTTGTATTGCAGTATCTTTGTGTGGTTTTGTGTCTGACGTGAGTATGTAGTATCAAATCCAATCTAAGACTCACAGTGAAAAGAACATCCCAGACAGGAAACCACCATCAGTGTGTACTTCAAGAAACTTTTAAGAAGCAACACACCATACAGAAAAGCAGGTGTGCATCCAGGTAAGCACACACCATTTCCACCCCTTTTCCTTCTGCTGCAGGTACACAACACTGACACCTCCTAAAGCACTGTGTCACGGATATCTCCAACAAATTCACAACTCACAGGATCGGAACCACTAAAACCTCCGTCAGGCAACCACCACCACTACAGACTCACCCACAAGCACAGAACACTTACACTGCAGAGAGTAAACACAGGTGAATGCTGAGAACTAAATGCTGGAATATACAGTCAAGCTGTGAGTTTGAAATAATGATAACAGTATACACAGGACTGAAGTACTGGTATGCAGAATGTCCAAGGCAGATGGCATTGAATACAAACAATCAATGACCAACAAGATGCAAGTCAGTGATGCAGGTGCATGTGATCAATCCAGGGAACAAGGTTATCTTCTGCAGGTGAGTTAAAAATGTTTCCAAATGTTCACAGGAGCAGAACCTCTGGTAAAACATGGTTATTGTAGTGGTAATATAAAACAGCAGAGTCCTGACAGGTGCCCTAGTATAGTGGTAGGAGCGCACTTGAGGGGGGGGGGGCTTCCAGTTACCCAGAAACACCCCTTTCTCTAATCATGGAACCTCTCAGTTAGTAGTTATATTAAAGTTACTATAACACATTGTCTGAAGCCTAGGACACATTTCAATGGGCCTCTGCATATGTTTTCATTAACATTGGACACAACAAAAAGCTGTCATCACTTTTGCCAAATTATATCATTTTACAGTTTTATAGTTAGTGCTCTAATGTTTGTCTTACATAGAAAATACAGAGTAAATGACTCTAACACTAATGGCAATAGATTTTATTTTAATTGAGTTCGAGCGGAGATTAATATTAGTTTTGCAGAGTAATATTAATTTGGCTAGATGGTCATATTTATGTAAAGCAGTGTTCACATTAATGTACAGATAACTTTATGCCTCATTCTTTTTTTATGTCAATTTTTATTACATTTATGTACATTTTACATTTCTAATTCTAGTTTTCATATCTGACTAACCCACTAATTTCTGTTTTGTATGCAATTCTGAATTCTTTGCTATGCTGAATGTGTGGACACTGCACAGTACCACTTCTCTTTATGTCATTACATGCTATACATATATACACTGAACAGTACTACCATTTCTGTAATTTACATGTTATACATATAGAAACTGCACAGTACCATGACAACTTATGAAATTATTTTGTGGTACATATGGACACTGCACAGTGCTACTTCTCTTTTTAATTTTTCCTACTGTACATTTAGGAAAATCTCTCCTGCCCATAGACCGCCAAAAGTCTCGGAAGCCCGCCAGTGGCCATGGTTTTTTTTTTTAAAATTAAAGTTAAACTTAAAATATTAAAAGTTAGAATAACCGGGGTTTCACCAAAAATTCCTGATCAAGGTTAAATTTCCAAAAATCAAGGAATAAAACGACAAGTGGAAACAATGGAGCAAACGCCACTTAGTAGCTGCTTCTGCACCGATTGTTACTAGATTACATCTTATTCTCTGTGACTCAACCGAACATATTGTCATTTTGGGACGGCAGTAGCGGGATGCGGGAGATTTGCCAGCTCTCCCGGGAGTCCGTGAGACTGACCCGAATTTCGGACATTCCGGGAGAGGAACACACAGGATTCCAGCTTAAATATCATACTCACCTCTCCCTTAGACTAAAGATTTAGCTGGTCCCTTTCCCAACACAGACCCACACTTCCACGCCTCTCTGCAACTGCCTCCAGCTAAGTATAAGGACCGCAGCATACCTATGACTTTATTAACTAATTGTGTACCCTCTGTGTTCTGGTAACAGTTAACACTTCACACACTGCTCTCTAAAGGGTTAACACAACCAAGCAATCTATCTCTTCTAAACAGGCAGTGAATTCATTTAGAGCAGTAAGGACAGCACTTATGCCACTAATTCCGCAGCGCTGTACAGAGAACTCATTCACATCAGTCCCTGCCCCATTGGAGCTTACAGTCAAAATTTCCTAGCATACACACTCAGACAAACAGACAGAGACAGAGAGACTAGGGTCAACTTGATAGCAGCCAATTAACCTACTAGTATGTTTTTGGAGTGTGGGAGGAAACCAGAGTACCTGGAGGAAACCCACACAAACACGGGGAGAACATACAAGCTCCACACAGGTAAGGCCATGGTCGGGAATTGAACTCATGACCCCAGTGCTGTGTGGCAGAAGTGCTAACCACTGAGCCAACTGTGCTGCCCACAATCAGTTTCGGACTGGGGCATGAAAGGACCACTGGGGGATTGCAATAATAGGGGCCCATGAAATAGTGTGCGCGCCGTTGCAAAGCCTGAAGGGGTGTGGTCAGCCACCAGATGGGTGGAAGGATAGTAAAATACCTTCTCCAGTCACTTTACTTGAGTGATTCTTCTCCTTCTGGCACAATGTCAAAAAGCAAGAATCACAATATAAGTGATTCTTATTTACTTATTACGCATGGGACACATGGCAAGTTGTTGGAAGGCCGGTGGCAATTGCAAGATTTCTACAGGGGGGTTTCTATGCCATACAATGATAGTCGGCATGACCTAGCATCGCTGGCTATAATTTTAGCCAGTGTGCGGCTGCTTTGCAACCCCTTCCCATCCACTTCAAATACATCGGAAATGCTTCGTGCACTAATGCTAGGTGCACGCAGCTCACCTTTCAAAAGCAGAGTAGTGTGAAGCAGGACATACATTACAACTGTCCTTGCAGTGGGGACAAAGTCTTTTCTGACCATGACAGTCACCCGAAATGGGGACTGCCCCACCAGAATCAGGACAGTTAGCAGACTGACCTGCTCTCTCCTACCTGTTCTTGCAGGTTTTATTTCTTGCTGATGTCTTAAGCTCAGCTCCTGTTTGTCTGGATCCTGGAATGATGGGTTCCTGTTTGGAAAAAGGGAGAGGTACATGAAATATGGAAAGCCTAGCAATGGGTGAACCCACTAGCCCTTACTCACCCAAACCAGTCCCAACATTAAATCAAAAGCACCCAAGATTAATAATTAGGCCTGCCCACCTGCAACAAGCCCCAACATTAAATTAATAGCATTCACATTTAATAAATAGGCCTATTCCTCCCCCAGCCTGCCTGACATTAAATAATAAGTACACACATCTAATAAATAAAGCCACCCCCCAGCAAACCAATATTTAAATAACTAGTACTCTCATTAATTAAATAACCATAATTCTCCATAAAATTAGCCCAAAATTCAATTATTAGCCCTCAAACCACCCCAACATTAAATAGTCCCATCACCACAAATTAAATTAATAGGTACTACCGTTACCCCTCCTATTAAAAAGTCCCCACCATTACCCCACCAATAAATGAATATCTCATACTATCTAAGGACTAGCCCTCACATTAAATTAATAGCCCAAGCGCCCCCCCAGCCATATTACATAAAGAGCCCTCCTTCCCTCCACACTTACCTTCTTTACTACCCACCCCCATGTAAGTTTTCTCAACCTATAGACATTCTGGACTATAACACAGTTCATCTACTGTTCAAACTCTGAGATTTTTACCCAGGATTCAGAACAAGGGAAATGATACTTAGCACTCCATATGTACAGCACATACACAAAACAACGACATCTAACACACTGAAGAAGAAATGTGGTACCAAGCTCATTTGATAGGGTCACAATATTTCAGGGAGAGTTTAAAAAATGAGACGGTTGCTTTTAGTTACTATATCAGTGGCTCAACTACTATAGAGCGAATTACTAAAAGTGGAACCCTCAAATATACTTTGATTTACACTATTATAAGTAGAGATGCTCAGGCTCGGTTCTTCGAGAACTGAACACACCCGAACTTAGGGGATCCAAGTACCGAGCCGCTCCCTCGGAATTTAAAACGAGGCAAAACGTCATCGGATCTCGGATCTCGCAAGTTTTGAATTCCAACATAGTGAGGGGTGGGAGGGAGGGCAGACCCCTATTTTTCTTTTCTGCCACTGCTGTGTACCAATGTGTCCTAGATGTGGTAGGAACTTCCGTGTGTTTGTGTCATTGCTCTGTCGCTTACCATCCAGCCAGGTCGCTACAGTATTTGTCCGAAAGTATATGAAAATAATATTGTGACCTGTAAGGTGGTCTAAATTGACTGCAAATGACTTGAAATTAGTGTTATTGAGTTTGATAATAATAATGTAGGAAAAGAAAAGAGTACAATTATGTGATTTTAGCCAGGGCCGCTGAGAGGGGGAGGGGAGCGGGTACATTTTACCCGGGCCCGGACTTGCCAGGGGGCCCGGGCTGGGCCCTCGCTGCAAATATTTTAATTTTTCCTTTTTTTTTTTCCATCTTGCGTTTTTTTCATGTTTAATTTTTTTTTTCCTGCGAGGGAGAGAGGCACAGAGTAAAAAAGAAGGGGGGAAAGCAGCATGGAGGGCACAGTGTGAGCATAAGGGGGCACAGTGTAGTGATAAAGGGGCACAGTATTGTGTGTGTGATGGCACAGGGGGTTTGTTGCAATGTAGTGTGTGTGAGGTAGGTGGTGGCTAATTAATTGGTGCTATTTTGTTTGTAGGGTGATCAGGGCCGGATTAAGGGAATGGAGGCCCCTGGGCTAAGGGGCCCTCCATTCCCCGCGAGGCCCCCAATGTGAGCCGTCCGCCGCCACCCACCCCGCGCGAGGACCCCCCAAGCACTTACCTGTCAGTGCAGTCCTCGGTCCCGGCGCGCTGTAAGCTCCTTACTGAGGAGATCTCGCGAGAGTTCATGAACTCTCGCGAGATATCCTCAGTAAGCAGACTACAGCGCGCCGGGACGGAGGACTGCACTGACAGTACTCAGCAGCATTGATCGAGCCGGGGGGCGCCCCCGCCCCCGACCGATCAATAATGCTGCTGAGGAGTTTGAAGGGCCCCCTGGATGCCCGAGGCCCCTGGGCTATAGCCCAGTTAGACCTCTGGTTAATCCGGCCCTGAGGGTGATGGTGAGGCAATTTAATAGTGGGGACTATTAATTTAAGATGGGGTGGTTTGGGGGCTATTGAATATGGGGGTGAGTTTAGGGAGAATGAGATCTATTTATTAAATGTGACTATGAGTTATTTAATGGCAGTGATGATTGCGGGAAATAGGTATTGCTGTTTGCAGGAAGGGAATAGGTTTATTTATTAAATGTGAATACTATTATTTTAATGTTGGGGCTGGAGGAAGGCCTAATTATTAATCGTGGGTGCTATTGATTTAATGCTGGGGCTGGCTGTAATTTTCTAAATGTAGCCATTTTTTTTTCCAAATAGGCCCTTCAACATTGCAGGATCCGGACAAGCCGCAACTAAAGAAATCAGCAGCCACAGGTGGAGAAAGTGAGAAGAACAGGTAGGAGAGAGCAGCACAGTGTGTGAAATGTTGTGATTCTAGTAGGAATAATACCAATTTTTGGTGAGTGTTGTGCCCAATGTAAGGTGCAGGCCAAGACTGAACTGTTTGTGTACACACTGCATTCTTTGTATACTACACTGTGGTGCTAGATGTTCTGAAAGTCAGGAGTGCTTGGACATATGTGACGCTCCAGCACATTGAGAGCCTAGTGATTTTGATGTTAGCCACACCCCAATGGCTCATTTGCCACTCCGCCAAAGGCATGACCACACCCCCGAATTTTTTTTTGCATGCTCGACTATAAGGGGGGGGGGGGGGGGGGGGTGGGAAACCATGAATTTGTTGTACCGGGGCCCTGAATTCCTCTTGGCAGCCCTGATTTTAGCATATTTTAGGATGTTTTCTAAAAAATCCAAAACCATAACCGAAACACAAAACTAATTCAGATCCAAAATCAAAACCAGTTCACAGGGTCAGTGAGCATCTCTAATTATAAGCACAAAAACGCTACTTCACAATGTTTTAAGACAATACTAATATTATATACAGTATATATAACACGTTTAGAAATGCACTACTGTACATGTCTCTATCCTAATTCAAACATTGTATAGAAGTAAGTGAAAAAGTGGACACACAATTGATGGCGCAGTGTGGAATGTGGCCCTAACAATTGCAATCCCAAAATGCTTTTTATGACAGCCGTTTTGGGGGCAGCTGAAGTATGATTTTTCTGCTGAGCTTCCCAAAATATAGCTTTATATAGCTGACATCGAACTATTTTGAAAGAAAACTAATGCAGTTCAATAAGTCTCTAATTGCCTTTATGCAGTGTTCTTATTAATTTGTGACAGATTAATTAATCAGTATTAGAAGAATACAACAGGATAGGTTGCACTACAAAACAATCTTTTTTTTCCTCATCTAGTAAAGTAGTCTCTCTCTCTCTGTCTGTGTGTGTGAATGTGTGGTTTAGAAAATTTAGACTGTAAGCTCCAATGGTTCAGGGACTGATGTGAGTGAGTTCTCTGTACAGTGTTGTGGAACTAGTGGCGCTATATAAATAGCTGCTGCTGATGATCTAGTAAAGTACACATATGATGACCCCCCCCCCCCCCTCTCTCACTGCTCCTATACTATCAACGGTCTTGGACACCCTAGTTCTCTGCAACCCTCTCATTCCCAGTTATCACTACACTGCCACCCAACACCCTAGGGTCTCTCAAATTGCTGAGGTAGCATACTTACCTAGTATAGGAAGATAGATACACCGCACTGAGTGAATAGCAGCCCGTCTATTTGCGTACACTCAAATAATGCAATAACCTGATAATCTTGAGTGGCGGTGTACCCTCATAAAGTTATATTATTGAAGATCCAAAAAAAGAAAATAAATTGCGTATCAGGGGCACTCATATGTTATTATACAAAATTAGGCATAAATGCAAAGTATTCAATTATTGGGTATTATTGCCAATTATGCGGTTTCAATATTATTTCATTGCATATGCCTATATCTATGATTTGAAGGCATTAAAGTCAATTCTAAATTTCACAGTATTGTAATGCTGCTAAAATTTGCAGTCCTCGTATAGCACTTAGCAATCATTGCCAATACATACTTGTAGCTGATTGAACTGATGCTATATAACATCTGGTATTAATATATTATTTGCTACAGCAATCCAGGCTAATGTACAATATTTAATATAAAAGAGATTGTGAGCACTAGAGTTATATCTAATGATGGTATAGTGAAGTATTGGGAGGTTGTATAGTAACTAACCATATGCTGAACATAAATTGAAATGTTATGTAATACAAAGGTAAACAATGCTAAAAATTAATATAGTATGGTACTGTATAGTATGGTAAACATACATTTATTATATATGTAACCCCTGGGGATGCTGCAGTTGGACTTGAGCACCCAGGGGCTAATAATCACAATTGCATCAGTAAGAAAAGAGATGCATATAGCTATTTACCAGTCAAGGAGAAGGAACTACATCTCCCAGAAAGCTGTTATGAAGAGGGGGCGGAGCCTAAGAAGACTGAGAAACCAGAGGGCGGAGAGAGAGAGGGAGAGAGGAGCATCCTGGGAGAGACTGAGCTGTGTGACCAAGTCAGATAGGTGACCCTAGGCAGAAGGGCACTGGATGAGTGATCTGAGCAGAGAGAGCAGTCTGCAGAGATATCAAAGCTCGGTGCAGTTCTGAACAGAACCTGCTGGAAGCCACAGTTTGAAGCTGTAGGAGGAGGTTTGCATGCATCTCTGAAGAAGGACATTTTACAAGTCAGCCATTTTGGAGATAATCAAGTTCAGACCTGTGACACACTGGTGCAGATAATTTACTGGTTATTTTTATCTATCTGTTGTTGTTCAAGTGGGGTTTGGACTATATCTGGCCACAAGGGCTGAAGAGTTAGGGATAGATGGGTGGGCAGGTATAGTCCAAACCCCACTTGAACAACAACAGATAGATAAAAATAACCAGTAACTTATCTGCACCAGTGTGTCACAGGTCTGAACTTGATTATCTCCAAAATGGCTGACTTGTAAAATGTCCTTCTTCAGAGATGCATGCAAACCTCCTCCTACAGCTTCAAACTGTGGCTTCCAGCAGGTTCTGTTCAGAACTGCACCGAGCTTTGATATCTCTGCAGACTGCTCTCTCTGCTCAGATCACTCATCCAGTGCCCTTCTGCCTAGGGTCACCTATCTGACTTGGTCACACAGCTCAGTCTCTCCCAGGATGCTCCTCTCTCCCTCTCTCTCTCCGCCCTCTGGTTTCTCAGTCTTTTTAGGCTCCGCCCCCTCTTCATAACAGCTTTCTGGGAGATGTAGTTCCTTCTCCTTGACTGGTAAATAGCTATATGCATCTCTTTTCTTACTGATGCAATTGTGATTATTAGCCCCTGGGTGCTCAAGTCCAACTGCAGCATCCCCAGGGGTTACATATAATTAAAATATTTAAAATAATGAATACAGAATTGTTTAATGTTCAATATTATCTTTGTAAGTCTTGAACCCCATAGAGCTATAGCTGGATCTCAGTCCTATAATTCCCTGCATGTGGGCTGCCTAACAGAGGACTGCTGTTTGCTGCAGTAATTAAGGCTAATGTGCAATACTATCTTAATAAACCTTAAGCCCTGTAGAGGTATAGCTGGAGTAGACCTTCCTATCTCACTTACCTGTCAGCTTCATCTCTTCTCTCTTCCTCTGCTCCTGTCAGCTGATGCACATGTGAGCTATTGAATCACACTGCGGCGTTGTTGCGGTTACTATTCAGGTGCGTGGAGAAGTACACAGTCTGTTCCCCGCCCAACTAGGGTAGGTAAGAGACCCTTAGGCAGTTGGGCCCACCAGGGTACAGGGAAAAACCTCGGTGGGCCCAACTGCCTGAGGGTGGGTACAATGCCTACAGGTTACATAAACAATTAAGATGACATGACATACATAGGCAAAACATGTAAAATAAAGGGATACAATTCAGAGTATAATTTACAGACAAGTAATATAATCTGCTACAAGGGAATTTGACTTGGAAGATGGTCAGCTTATAAATGATGATTCATTTCCCAAAAGATTGACAATTTCTTTAAACTGGTCTCAGCTTTTTAAAAATACTTTAACACCTTTCCCCACCTCCAGGGGGTTGCGGTCTGGACACTGTTAACAACCACAATTTGCATGTTCCCCGATTTAGTACCCAATTCTATGATGTGACCTAACTTTCCTGTGGAGTGTCACACAGACCCAATTTTATTATTAATAAAATAAATATATAAATTTACGAATTTATACATATCAAACAGCATAGGTCCAGTGTGTCAGCTGAGCTGAAACTGATTCCCTCACCTTCTCTGCCTGACAGACAGCTTTATGTGACGTAGGGGCTGCCCTTCATCATGCTTTTTATGAATATGGGGTGATCACTAATTATATTGATTATAAGTTGCATTTTGGAAACTGAATTACATTTGTCTATGTAAGATACAGCAAGCCATCATCCTTGTGTAAGACCACAAGCTGTGAACGGCTCCCTAAAGTCTCTCTAGGTGCCACAAACCACTCCTTATGCCAGGGTATAGTTCACCCCATGAGGTCTTTGAAGCTGTTCACTCTCTAAAGGTGACAACTGTAATCTTGTTAGACAGGAGTGTGCAGAGCCACAGAACAAACACAGGCCATATGAGAGCAGAGCTCTGCTTTGAATCATTTGCATTTAACTTACAAAGAAAACAAATTATAAATGGCTACATTTGATACACAATATTTACAATGCAGTATGAGTAGGCTTTATTCCCCACAATTATAGGTTAATCCTAACTGCAATTGTACACTGTAATGTAAACTGTAATTCCTCTATGTTCACTACAGTTGTGAATGTCTACTGTATAAGTTGCTCCTGATTGCAAACACATGTTCTGGCATGCATACACTGCTGTCATCACTAGCAATCGACACTTAGACTAGACCTGTAGCTAGAGCAAAAAATAAGGCTGAAAAAGAAGTACCTGAAAGATGCCTAGTGCTTGAATCAGATGCTGCTGCTTGCACCCTTAGTTTGCAGGCCCTTACTGTACATGGACTACGGGCATACGCCCCATCCCCCTCCTGTTCCCTCCCTGAAATCGTAGGCTGTAGTAATTGTCCTTTGCACTCCAAGATGAATTGATCATTGCTGCACTCTGTGGCATATGGTCCAGTTCTGGACATGTGCAGATTAATTTTTCGGACTATACTCACAAAATCGCTGTTTACGTCCTTTAATGAATCAGGCCCATTATACTCATTTTGCATTCCTTAATAAATCAGATACTGAATGTGTTTATTATATCCTCTACAAAAGAGAGCGATATCACATAAGGGATAGTAGACAGTGGATAAAAAGATATCAACAGTATTATCCATTCTGAATACTCTGAATACTCTGATTACTTACAAAATGAGGGAAAATAATATATAGCTATTTACAAACTATTTAGAAAATAAATATAGCTATATGTTTGGTATGCAAACAGCCTATGATAACAAAGTGGTAATCTTGAAACAGTGAACAAAATAAAATTAATAAAGGTGATGCCAATTTTACATAAACTCTGCTACAAACAAAACGAAAGATTAAACGCAAGTGACATCATTATATAATACACTTATTAGTAATCTGATGCTGCTCCAGGAAGTGAGAAAATATAATAAAAAACATAACAATTTGGCAAAAATAAATTGACTGAATGGTACCAAATGGAATAATTAAGTAGCAGATAATACTCACATTGTTAAACACACAGCCGTTTTTCTTTTCACACATTTATGTTTTATATTTTAAAAATGTATCACCTTTTAAATGAGCTAGATACCCACCCAGGAATGTTAGGAAATAAGAAATAAATTCTATAAATGTTAATGATTTTCTTTTCTCTCAGTGCACCACTGGAAGATAACTATAATTTTTCTATTTTCTGTAAGTGTTGAAAATACCTGAAAACCACTAAAAAACAATATATATTCAGTAATAGAGAATGTAAGTCTGCCCTAGAAATTGATAATATAACAAATCAGTAAATAAATAGAATATCAAAAAGTCGTATTCCCAAGTATATAAAACATATAGCTGCATTTATTATTCATAGATCATCATCATCATTTATTTATATAGCGCCAACATATTCCGTAGCGCTTTACAATTGGGGACAAACACAGTAAACTAATAAACAAACTGGGTAAAACAGACAAAGAGGTGAGAAGGCCCTGCTCGCAAGCTTACAATCTATGGGACAATGGGAGCTTGATACATGAGGTTAAGTCTACATTTTGCATTTCGGTTCAGCCAGACTGCAAAGGTAAAAGTGACTCATAAGCTAAAAAAAAATAAAAAACATATAAACATTCAATGAAGAATATAATGACATTCAGAAAAACAAACCCAACAAATAGCATAAACTGGTCTAAATCCAATAATGCCAAATGAGATGTTAACATCTAGGATCCAGAGATTCCAATCTCTGGATCACCTATCAGTCCTCCCCTATCACCTCCTCTAGCTGTAGGGGGGACTGACTGCAAGCCAATTATTCTCAAACTTGCAGGGTTATTATTGTGACAAATGTCAAAATGACGAGGAGCGCTATGATCTTGTTGTAATTCTAAATAAATAACCTTCTGGTTCTTTAACCAGATACTCCTTTTCCTTCTGATGAAAGTGCTCGTTAGCACAGAAACGCGGAAAGGTTCTCAACAAGGTTCTTAACTATATTTGCTCTGAGCTTACAAATCATCTATTCTTTCCTATTTACAGCAGAATAACTTCTGCACAATCTACACAGGACTCTAACAGGTGGGAGTTACTACATCAGCCGAGGACTTGGGTAATTATCTCCCCTTCATCCGTCCTACTAGCAGAGCTAGCGCCCTTGTTAGTCAAATCAGAGGGCAGTTTTATCTGCACCAACCATTCTGACTGTGCTTCTAAATGCTCTCCTGTACTTCCATGCTGCCACACATCACGGTTGTCATATGATTTCTGCAGGCTCTATTTCACGAGAGGGCTACAAACCATAACCGACACATCTGTACAGTCCTCATCTCATCAGTTCATTCATTCACATAATTTCTATGCACTGCAGTGCTTTAATACGGATCTTCCAGCTTTTCATCTGATATCAGCAACCGTAAGTAGTCGTCTACACGCTAGTACAGTGACCTTTATATATCTACCAGTAGATGAATTCTACATTCAGAAGCATATTGTCTGGGTTCGTTTATCATTTGCAAGTGCTATAACAAGACCTTGTTTACTCATCTGCACATTCGAATCTCTGGATCTTAGATGTTAACATCTCATTTGGCATTATTGGATTTAGACCAGTTTATGCTATTTGTTGGGTTTATGTTTTTCTCAATGTCATTATATTTCTCATTGAATGTTTATATGTTTTTATTAAAAAAAAAATTCTATGAATAATAAATGTAGATATATGTTTTACATACTTGGGAATGCGACTTTTTGAGATTCTATTTATATATTGATATATAATCAATTTCTAGTGCAGACATACATTCTCTATTGCTCTTGACTTTTTATTGGGTACTCCCACTACCCTTTGTGACTGCAGATTATTATTATTATCTATTTGCACAATAACCAGTAGCGCCATTAGGGTTTGAGATTGAAGTGTTGACTTTGTGGATGCATTTCCTGGGTTTTGCTTTTACGGAGCGACACCCCTACTCATATCTACTATATAAATGCCTAGTGGTGTGTGTGAAAAAAAAAAAACAAGCTGCAGCGCCACCTGCTGGGCAGAGTTATACACTGACCTATATATTTCTTGAAGGAGAAGTGACAGTTGGGAGTGGTTGGTGGTTGCCGGGGGTGACAGTGGGGAGTTTTTAACACCTTAAGTAGCTTGATTTGACTAGAATGCATGAGTATCATGCACGGGTTAACTTGTATATATATATTTCTTTAATGTATATACAGTATATGGAAGAATACAGTTGTTTTATGATTAGATTACATGTGAAACAGTGGGAGTCATATGCTGCCTTACCTGTCCATGTAACCTTAAATATATTGGAATGACAAGTAGACCTCTCAAACTAAAGATTCTGGGAAATGTGGGCACTACCAGAAACGTGATCACAGACTCAACTACAATGATACCAATGACTACAGTGGCTAAACACTTTCTCAGATGTGAATCCAAGAGATTTAAGAGTCTTTGGAATAGGGAAGGTGCCAATGGACATCAGATGGGAAAAATTACCTAACAACTTTTGAGGAGAGAGAGTCAATACATTTTCCTTATGTATTAGCAAAAATACACACACACACTAGTACTGGGGGTAATTAGTGTAACAGCAGCTGAAATAAAGCATTTTGCTGGCCTTTAATAATAAAAATACTAAAAAGTATATCAGTGCCTGCATTCACTGTCTTACTGTATTAGCAACCATGAAGTGAGACCAAAGTGCCAGTCAGTGGGCAATGGTTGGAGGCAGCTCTGAATCACTGGGAGGAGCTCAGGCTGAGATTTCCAGGAAGACGATAAATGCTTAAAATGGTTGAAAGCAGCTGTATTCTGTCATGGGTTATTACTACTACAATGTTTCTTCAGGTCAAAAACCTCTCCTGTGATTACCTGGACAAAGCTGTACTATTCTATGTGGAACCGTGCAGGATCCTTAATAGACACTGGGTTCTGATAAACAGCTAAGTGCTATGTGATCATTTAAGATACCATGAAGTAGTGTTGGAAAAGCTTAATTCCATACCTACTGGATGGCCATTTAAATTTATGTGAATCTCTGGACTTTGCTAGTGCATCCTTTGTACTATCAATTGAGGAGCTGTCAGGATCTGTATCAGACATCATACTCCAGTTTATCTTCAAGGCTTGTTGCTTCCATCTGATATGCATCGTTATTTCTTTTGGGGTTAAAGTACTTCTTTGGGATTTCTGCTGTTTGATTGCAAGACTCACATTAGAGGTAAACATTATTACAATTTAGACATGACTTTTAAAACCAATATCAGCCGCTGCTTCTTAATCAGTGTACAATGAAAGGGAGTTGTGTGTTTTTTACATATACATATATTTTTAGTGATTTGCTGATTTCATATATAAGTATATGTCATTTACTGTGATATTGTTTATTGATTTTGTTTAAAATAAATTATTGTTATTCATATTGATATGCAGACTTAATAAGAAGCAGGCACTGATATACTTTTAGTGTTTCCTTATACATACTTTATTGGAGACAAGCATAAATGAAAATATTAGCTACACTTCTTGTTATAGAACACGGTCATAAGTCTAATTGGGTACAATAGAATAAATTATCAAATACAGCAGATTACAAAAATACTTATATCTATCATACCTAAATCAAATTATGGTACATTTAAATTTGTTTAATACACAAAAGGTTTGTATTTAATCTAATATCCTAGTCATCACTTTATATTTTCAACAAATATTTTATTATCACACAGACAGAAATATAATCAATGGACACAGTTATTATTAAAACAACTTTAATAAAGGGTATTACAATATTATCTGTAACATCTTAGTTATAGCAGCATTTTTTTATTCACAGTAACCAGTTTTAAATAAATATAATTTCACTGTAGAAAATAGAAAAGATGCAGATGCCTAATAGTGTAATAATACAGTATATCAAGTGCTTATGAAGTGCTAAGTAACCTCATCCCAAAGGTAATAGATATTCAGGCCTATCTGTATTTATTCCATTCCAAGGGTCAATAAAGTTTCTTCTTCCAAGATATTCATATGTTTTGGAATCTCATAAGATGATACATGAAGGAATTATATAATGTAGTAAAGCACAATGACTTTTAATACTAAAAAGACATAATTATATATACATCAAAGTAAATAAAAACACAGCTTATCAATACAGTCTCAGAAACTGATCAGACACATGATAGTGCGGTTATTTGCCAGATAGTGGCATCTTGAAAAAAAGCCCCATCCTCCTACATTAACCATGATTTGCACCCGTATCTGGCACCTATACCAAATGTAAAACACCCATGAACAGTCTAGGGAACTCCTCTATGTCCTTCCACAAGGTTTGGACTCCCTGGACCTCTCTCCACAATCAGCCCCTGCTTAACTTGTAAACCTGACCCCTTCCACGCTTGTCCTCGGGCAATTACATGCACTTACCACGTTGCATCATCAAGTTACCCACCTAAGCGAACCCCCAGCCCTATCATGCTGTTGCCATACCACAATTTGCCGTTGCCACATCCCTGTCCCTCTGTCGGAACTTTGAAGTTGGGAAGTACTGTATGTAATAGGCATCATCAGGCTGTACCTTACCATCTACAATGGTAGTATTATAGTTTAACATTTGGTTGTATTGCATATAAATAACATTGTTAAGTTGTTTTGTTCACTGTAGATATGTTTTCACACTACTTCAATATCTTTAATAAACAGCATGGAAAAAAACAAACAGTAAATTTTAAACAAGAGTGACATATGGTACACATATGTGTTAAAATACATACAGCCACTGCTCACGTGAACAAAATAGCATCTTTATTTTATGTAATGTTCTATTGCTATTTTATTTTTATATAATTATTTAATTTTGAGAAATCAAATAAATCATTTGGAAAGCTTAACTATGGAATACAGAATGTGTAGAGACATAGAGAGATAATATAAATCAAGATATATTCACAAAAATAATAACTATATTTTTGTGAAATACTTAAATAGAAATAATATTGCCAGTGATCTCTAATAACATCATCTGGGCTACATTTGATTGTTTGACAAACCTGACAATGATATTGGTAAATTCCCTTTTAAATTGCTGAACCCTGGACCGTCAGGGTTTACACCGGTGAACGGGCAGCAAGTGAAACGTAAGTTAGGTGGTGACAAGTTTAACTCAAATTAGGGTATTACATAGAACACAGTTCAGATTAAAATGTGAAATAGTGCATGTGAAAACCACAAGGGCATTATTAGTTAAAGAGTCATTCCGATTCCTGTTAACTCTTGAGTAGGGATTAGTAGAGACACCAGAAAGAAAGTACTAGCCGAAAACACTGATACAACAACAATAGGAGCTATAGCATGTTCACTAAAAGAATACTTTAGAACATTCATTAAAATATTTTTTAAAGCATAGTGGAGGGTAAGCTATAGTATGCTATGTGATAGAACTGCTCCATTTACTGCAAAATTATTTGAAATCTGCTGAATATATATATATATATATATATATATATATATATATATACATATATATATATATCACACACATACAGCGGTCAAAGTGGAAAGTTAGAGGTGATGGTATGTAAAATGTAGTGGGAATGGAGTTTGATAGGCAGTTGGAGAAAGGGCGGTATGCCAGGGACAAGGGCTGTACTTGCAATTACCAACTGCCAGGGCCTACAGCGCTGAGTAATATGTTGGCGTTTCATAAATAAAAGATAATACTGACTACAGAGGATGAGTGTACGCAGGGCTGCATTTGGTCCCTCTCCCACTGAAGAGAAAAATCATCAATCTATGGCTGGCTGCTAACTCCAGACACTAGGGGAGAATATATCAATTTGTAGTAAGGGATTATACTGTGCATTAATGTAAATATAAATATACAAAAGTCTCATTTTAATAAGTTTAATTTAAAATGATTTAACAGTATGTGTATATTAATTTCTTCTAAATTACTGTTTTAATTTATACTGCTGTCAGTGCTAAAATTGTCTCATTATTTAAAAATAGTGCTTTTACCTGTCATTTAATATAACATCTGGCATACACTATCCTATGAGATAAGAAAAACAAGCCTGCAATGCAGTATATGGCTGGTATTCTAATTGCAGAGAAGGAAAATCATTTGTATACTGGGAACAGTATAAAGTCATGTGGATAAGAAAATATATCTCATTTCAAATCTGTGTTTTTACATAGCAAGAAAAAATGAACAATCATCTAGTTCTCACCAAGTCCTAACATTTTGTAAATATAATATCATATGAAAAATAACACATAACATTTCACTCATTATTTACACTACAAGCAATGAGCCAACATGAAAAGTCACATGTGAAAAATTAAGTACACCCCAAGATTCAGTAGCTTTCAGAAACACCTTTAGCATTAATAACATGCAGTAATGATATTCTGTGAGTTTGTCAGTCTCTTTAATTGTATTTGAGGAATACATATATCCACTGAATGACAATCATACTGTGTTTCCAAATTTACATGTTGCAGAATTGTAATTTACATGTCACAGACCACCTACCCAACAAAGACACACGCTGGTGGTCAGTAAGGAAATAGAGTGTATTACCTGAGTGTCCTGCTGTACTAGCCTTTTCTGGTGTTTAACATATGTAATTTTACTACATATAATACTGAGATGGAAATGTATTTTAAACCATCACATCTTTGTTATGATGCCTTCTGGTCTCATAATATTTGACCTACCTACATATTATATTTTCGATGAATGAAACATTGCAATAATCTCAATTATCCGTAATTTCTACTTACTGCAAGATTGAGGGCTTGTATTTTTTTTTACTACCCTCTCCAGTAACCCCAGATGGTCTTGAAGGTGGAGTATATTTTCTTGCGTCTAATTGCTCTCATCCTCTAAAACATTAGTTGTATAATGTACAAATATAATGTATAAGTATAATATAAATGCTGTACAAAGCATAGCAAAGTAGCGTGAAATATGTTTTTGGTTGGAAAATATTTCTACTGATAATCCAAGAATGGGCAATAGAAAGGCAATTCTCAGTAGTGGATGGCTGCCAAGGGAATACACAAATTCTATGTGGCTCTACCCTGATGTAACAGATATAAAACCTGAAGACTTTGAAGCCCGAGCTACAACATGTGGCCAGTGATACATTTATACCCTAACAATTATATGACTTCCAGAGAGTACATTACATGTACATGGGAAGTCTTCACAGTTTCCATCATGCTCATTTTCAGGTTTATCAACAGATCCGGATGCAAACAGATTTACAGGGACATTTCCAGACACCAGAAAGTGGGTGTATACCTTGATATGTGCTAGATGGAGATGTGGATGCATTGCGGACATGAATAAGCATTGTCAGACACACTTTTTATTGTTTGTAAATGGCCATTGTTTTATCTTGTGTACTTTGCTAAAGGTGAGAGCTACATATTGTTTTCTCCTGATCTGTGTGTTTCCATATGTTCTCAGAGAGAAAGGCACACCCTCTTCTATAAAATTCTAAGCACAAGAGAGCTATATATAATGGACATATAAGAAATGATCTCTAGAAGGGGTTTATTTTTTAAGGGAAGCCTTATCTACCATAAAGCTTATACAAAAGCTTCATTGAGGCTAATGGACTTCCCATCTAAACCCACCAACATTTCCTAGACCCAAACCAACACATTATGACTTCAGCTATTGGAGACATCTTACACATGCAGATAACAGACCATGTCTGCTATCCTACCTCCCTAAACAGCCCCTCATAGTGCAGAGTTCTCAAGATCTTTACATTTGGTGTAATCATGTGATCCAAACGTAAAAGAGATGGACAATTCTAAAATCATCAACTAGTGATACTTCTAATTTAATTACTGGGGCCTCTCTTGGCTTGTACTATAGAAATATTTCCTCTAGAAGTACTGTACGTATATTTCTCACATGGTATTTATCTGTACCTGTTCAATACTAACAGTATTGTCCTCTTATGGTCCTTCTCTGTAACTTAATTCTCTGCAATCTTCAGGAGCAGACGCCTATTTTCCTGAGTCAGATGTTAATTCATATCTGTGATTTTTCCCATCAACTGCTGTTCCTAACAGAGAAAAAGAGCAGTAAGTTAGACTACATGGTGAAGAAACAGGATTTAGTAGAAGTGGACAGAGCACAAACCAGACTCACTGCTCTAACCCCTGACCATTTAGATGTCTACTAAGGCTGGATACACAGTACAGGTTTTTCAGTCAATTATCCGGCCAAATACCCAATAAACGATCGCTTGGCCTGATATCGTATTACTGTATATATTTACACGATGAACAACAGTCGTTCCAAAGCACCAGTTGTTCAGCAAAACTTAAAATCTCATTCCAACTGCCTTCCGATTCTGCAGCATTCTACCATGGAGTACCCCCATAATTTTTTTAATTTGTATTAATATTCCTTTCTATAAAAAAAAATTTTCTAGGTTTTATCTGTTACCATTTTTTCAGCTTATGTAACTCAAAATAGTTCTTCTTCAACCTTGTTTAGCATGTTGTCATCACATAGGCTAATTCCTTCTTCACCAGCTATAATTGTCCACCCAGCTAGTAAAGAAGAAATTAATAAAAGGCTTTATTGGGGTGATTCAATTAGATGTGAGTTGGCTCACACATTATTTTTCTGTGTGAAATGTACGGGAGTGCAATTCAATTTACAAGACCTACGGTCCTGAGCAAGTGTGAAAATAAGCTTAATTCACTTATGTCTGCTTGCACTTCTTCCATCTTTTAAAAATATGATCACATTGCAAGAAAATATAATTGTGTGTGTGGACACCTTTAGCTACCCTCAATATAGAATAACAGGAGGACAGCCGTGGGCGGACTGAACCCTCATTCCCATAGATCCTTTATATGTACCTGAGTTCCGCCTGCCACACGTGCTACGATCTTGGATCAGAGACGGACATATATACCTACATGTACAATTATGATCCCATAAATTCCAACTGATTATTGGGCATGGGTACCACACATGCTGTGATATCAAGCCAATTAACACATATCAATGCACATATTATCTAATATTAAACTAACATTAAACACTAAGTAGAAAAGATCATATTAATAAAAAAGTTTTCAATTAAAAATCCAATAAGTGTAATGGATCATGAGGAAATAGCCCCAACTCAAACATGTAAAATGTTACTGAAGTGCTGCACTACTATTGAGATAAACCTCACACTGGTGTTAGGATACAGAACACAATATTTTGGTCTGCAACTAATAAACTACTTCAAACTCGAACTGCAATATAGATTTGAGGGAGGTATCTGCAGACAATAGGAATACCTTCATATAAATCATGTTACATACATCTAAAGAACATTTCCTGAATTCGCACATATCTCACACAAGACACTGCTAAAACCTTAATTCAGGCACTTATCATCTCCCGCATTGACTATTGCAATTCCCTTCTTACTGGTCCTCCCCAAAACAGACTCAAAGCCCTACAATCTATTTTGCACGCTGCTGCAAGGTTGATTTTCCTTGCAAATTGTTATTCCTCTGTTGAATCACTCTGTATGTCTCTACATTGGCTGCCTATTTTCTACCAAATCCAATATAAAATACTTTTACTAACCTACAAGGCCATCAACAAAGCTGCACCAACATACATCTCCTCTCTTGTCTCAAAATATCTCCTAACTTGGCAACTCCGTTCTGCACAAGATATGCGTCTCTCATCCACCCTCATTACATCCTCCCATTCCCAGTTACAGGACTTTTTGTAGGCTGCACCCACTCTATGGAATTCTCTCCCTCACACAATAAGACTCTCCTCTGGTCTACAAACTTTCAAGCGTTCTCTGAAAACCTACCTCTTCAGACAAGCTTATAATATTCCTTAACCACCCTCTTACACAATTTCACACAAGACAACTACCCTCTGACCAACATTGTTGTGTGACAGGATCATTTAGCTTATGAGTAACTTTTACCTTTAGAGCCTGGCTGGGCTGAAATGCAAAATGTAGACTTAGCCTTAGCCCCATGTGTCAAACTCCCATTGTCCCATAGATTGTAAGCTTGCGAGCAGGGCCTTCTCACCTCTTTGTCTGTTTTACCCAGTTTGTTTATTAGTTTACTATGTTTGTCCCCAATTGTAAATCACTACGGAATATGTTGGCGCTATATAAATAAATGATGATGATGATAAGTCCATAGATATAACACAATTTAGTAGAAAAGAATCTAGAAAGAGAAAGTCACTGAATAATGAATCAGAAGAAAATAATACATTTTCTGCTTCAATTAGAGATCTGTCTATGCTTCAATAATGGTGATTGCTGCAGTACTCTCCCTCTGGTTCCTTACCATGTGCAAAATGTATCATGTGGATAAATAGGCTGTATACAGTGATTTAGAAGTCATGTATGGCAAATACTGAAGCTCTAAAGCAATTTCTCGCCCCACACTGAAGCATACAAGTGACACTCATCCCCCAGTCTTGGAAGGTTTCCCCCTAAGTAAGATGAACAATAATCCCCATAGTTTGCACACTTCCCAGGGAATCCTGTACCTTAATGTTCTTTTTCTCTGGCAGGAAATTTTGTTTTTTGATCTCCAGGTGTTTCTCCTGCTTATTTCTCAGCTCTTCCTCAGCTGCAGATGTTTCGCTCTCTGGAGAGGTCTTGGCGTAGCTGGTGAATCTCATCATACAGCTGTTGGATGTCTGAATCCACAACCAGATCCTGCCAAACACAAAGGGAAACCATAGTGAGATGATAAACAGTTGTTTAGCTTCTTGCTAATTCCTTTACATGGCAATATACCTTATTACCAAGCTGGATTTATTTTTTCACTTTAAGTTGCTGGGTGTAAATTCTGCTCAGAATATGTGTGTGCCTGTGCCAAACTGTTTGTTGTGCTAAAGAAAAATGTAGTACTTAAATCTTGAACCACAATACCCAGGATAGCCTGGCTGGTAACCTGTTGTGTACATGAATACAGTTATATTGTGTACTGAAGTGACTGACCTAAGATGACACCTCAACACCCATTGACATCTTGATGGAATGGAATTGATGTGCTTCACGTAGAACTGTGACTCTTTTAAAATTGAAGCTATGCAACTAAATAGTAATTTGTGACTGTAACTATATCAGAAATCTAAGCTTTGTACAGGAGTAGTATATGGAAATGTATTTGCAACCATATTTGTATTGCTTATTTAAGAATTGTGCTACAAGGAGAAGGCGTTTCGTATAAAAGAGTATATTTTTATAGAGATGGTCTGGCGCCCAAGTTTTTGAGATATCTGTTTGCACTGCACCCCTAAGTTACCACACCTGAGTCGCACCTTTATAGAAATATAGCTGAAAAGCATGCATGTGTGCAATAAGGTGCACTACCAAATCCATGCACCTCAACACCACACTCAGTGACAGACGTTACATAAAGAACAATACTCTCTCCATTTTTGCATCTTCGTTTAATCTTTCCTATGTACCCATTAAGAATATCTAAATACAGCATTTATGTAAATATAGAAAGCAAATCTGCTTCGTAAAAAACATTTACACATAAAAAAAAATAAAAAAATAGTTTATTAAAGTAGTAATATTCTAAGTAGAGTTTACTAATGAAAACCATTCTATAGATGATATTTAACCCCAGTCTCTTCTTAGCTGCAATGTCTGTCAGGTCTTTCTTGACACCTTATACGTATATATATGCCAAGAACGTCTACTCTGACACTGCCTTATATAATTATACTGTTTCTCAGTAGTAAGAAACTCCGGCAGCTGTCAAAATGTAAAAGAATAGATAAAAGTTTTAAAAAAAAAAGCGTGAGGTCCCCCCACTATTTATGCTTAACCCTAGTGCTGCCTGACTAGTGCTGGTCCCGTGAAAATCGGGGAAAATTTTTGCTTGGGGTCCCCCCGATTTTCACTTTACCAGCACTAGGCAAACCAGCCAGGGTTGGCGGCACTATAGCAGGGGGACACGCGGCAGGGGTCCCCCTGCCATAATGACTAACCAACCCTAGACTGTTCAGCGCTGGGCTGGATTCCCTAGGGAGTGGGGTCCGTCGAAAAAAATGAGCGGGCCCCCCCTAGAAAGTACCAGCCCAGTGCTGATAGCACTAGGGCTCTTCCTACTACCTCTGGGCTGTGGGTAGTAGGGTAATACGGCGAAAAAGTATGAAAAAAATAAACGGACGACATTTTTTTTAGTGGAACTACAAGTCCCAGCCAGCCAGGTTGCCAAAAACAGTGTGGCCATGCTGGTGCTTGTATAACTACAAGCACCAGCATACCCACAGCAGCCAGGGCATGTTGGCACTTTGAGAACCACAAGTGCCAACATGCCCTGACATCCCTGGCTTGCTGGGACCTGTAGTTCCACAAAGAAAAAAGTTAAGTAAACAACAACACCCTAGTACAAACCACACATATTTATTAAAAATAAAAACCCCACAATAAATACACTAACCACCCTCATTTAAACCACATCTATTTAATAAAAATAAAAAAAAACAAATACTCACCAAAGATGTCTTCTTTTTTCTTTCCAAGATCCATGCTTGCCCCAGTCCCAGCAAATTATACTTCCAAACGGGGTGGCTTGTAGAATATCTTCTTGGCTTCGGCCAGAAGGGCCCCATATTTGTAACATCCCGACTCTGTGTTCTTGATTGTAGTAAAATAAAAAAAACTTGAGGCGCCGCAAACACCTCCTACTAGGTAGGAGGTCCTAACTGCAATGAACTTACGTTCATTGCTCAAGCTATAACTACAGTATAATGTGATTTTCCCACGCTAGTGGGGGAATCACCTAATACTGTACCTAGAGCTTACGCAAGTAACGTAGCTCATTGTGCATGCGCTACGTTACTTGCGTAAGCTGTAATACAGTAAATACAGCTTATGCAAGTAACGTAGTGCATGCGCAAACAGGTGTTGCCTGATCAGCCAATTAAGTTAAAGGAACAGAACTGAAGGTTAAAAGGGACTGCACATGCGCAGTACCTCATATTAATGGACGGACACGGTTCCTAGCTACCTTAGTAGTAGCACTCACAGTCCGGTGAGTGACAGTACCCCCCCTTTTAAAGGTGGGCACAGAACACCTGGAACCGGGTTTGTCCGGAAATTTGGTATAGAACTTTTTCAAGAGAGCTGGAGCGTTGAGATCTTCAGCTTTGATCCATGAACGCTCCTCAGGACCAAAGCCTTTCCAATGCACGAGGAAACGAAGAACTCCTCGCGAAATTTTAGCATCCAAAACCTGAGTAATCTCAAAGTCCTGATGAACTTGAAGTGGCCGTGGTGCTGAAGGAGGGACCGAGAAACGGTTGATGATGAGAGGTTTGAGCAAGGAAACATGGAAGGCGTTGGAAATACGAAGACTCTTGGGAAGTAAAAGTTTGAAGCAAACTGGATTAATAACTTGAATGATCCTATATGGACCAATAAAACGGGGAGCAAATTTCATGGATGGAACCTTCAAGCGAATATTCTTAGTAGATAGCCACAACCGGTCTCCGACTTTCAATGGTGGAATAGCCCGTCTCTTTTTGTCCGCAAAAGACTTATATCTGGCAGATGTCTTCTTTAAACAGGTTTTTACCTGAGCCCAAATATTTTTGAAGGTTTGACACAAAGTCTCAACAGCAGGAACTTGGGTGGGCGGGAGGGCAGGAAATTCCGGGAAAGACGGATGGTGACCGTAAACCACAAAGAATGGAGTTTTAGATGATGACTCGTGGTACATGTTGTAATGAGCAAATTCAGCCCAAGGAAGTAATTCTACCCAGTTGTCTTGATTGGGTGACGAGAACATCCTTAAGAAAGTCTCAAGATCTTGGTTGACTCTTTCAGTTTGTCCGTTCGATTGGGGATGGTAGGAAGATGAGAGTGCCAACCGTATGCCCAAGGTCTTGCAAAGGGCCTGCCAGAATCTGGAAACGAATTGTACTCCTCTATCTGACACGATCTCGGACGGACATCCATGTATACGGAAAATTTCTCTAATGAAATGTTCAGCCAGGGTAGAAGAAGAAGGTAAGCCAGACAAGGGAACGAAATGCGCCATCTTCGAAAATCTATCCACCACTACCCAAACGGTGTTGCAATTCTTACTAGGAGGAAGCTCAGTAACAAAGTCCATACTAATATGGGTCCAAGGTTTAGATGGAATGGGTAGTGGCTGAAGCAACCCCGCTGGAGTTCTGCGGGGGGTTTTGAACTGGGAGCATAAATCGCATGCCGCGATAAACTCTTTGACATCTCTCCTCATAGAAGGCCACCAATAACTTCGAGAGAGGATTTCAAAGGTCTTGCGTTCACCAGCGTGTCCAGAGAAACGAGAAGAGTGAAACCATGAAAGGATTTTTTTCCTAAGAGCAGGAGGCACGAGGGTCTTCCCAAATGGTAGCACTTTAGTGGAAGAAGCAGCCAGAGAAACACATTTGGGGTCTAATATAAAGTGGTTAGGATTCTCTTCAACGTCTGAGGACGCCACGAAGGCTCGAGATAGAGTGTCTGCTTTTTTATTCTTTGCAGCTGGTTTGAAGGTTATGATTAGGTCAAAACGGGAAAAGAAAAGAGACCATCTTGCCTGACGAGGATTTAAACATTGAGCAGACTGTAGGTATGACAAATTTTTATGATCCGTAAAAATTGTCACCGGATGACGAGCTCCCTCTAACAAATATCTCCACTCCTCCAATGCTACTTTAATAGCCAGCAACTCCTTGTCCCCGATGGTGCAATTCTTCTCCGCAGGCAGAAGACCCCGAGAGTAAAAGGCACAAGGATGAAACTTTTGTTGCTCCGATTTCTGGGAGAGAATGGCTCCTAAACCAACATTAGAGGCGTCTACTTCTAGGAAGAAGGGAAGCATCATATCAGGCTGTCGAAGGATGGGAGCAGAGGAGAAGGACTCTATAAGAAATTGAAAGGCTTGGAGAGCCTCAGATGACCATTGCTTAGTATTGGCCCCTTTGCGAGTTAGAGCCACAATGGGAGATGCAATTGAAGAGAAGTCTTGAATGAAGCGTCTATAGTAGTTGGCGAAACCTAAAAAACGCTGAATGGCCCGAAGAGTAGTTGGCTGAGGCCAAAGTAACACAGCATTCACCTTTTCTGGATCCATTTGTAGACCAACTCCGGAAACAATATAACCCAAAAATGGAATCTGGGGCAACTCAAATGAACATTTTTCTAATTTACAGAATAATGAATTTTTCCGGAGTCTGGAAAGAACGTCGGCCACGTGTTGGTGATGTGAAGGCAGGTCTTGGGAAAAGATGAGTATGTCGTCCAGATATACTACGACACATACATATAACAAGTCCCGAAAGATCTCATTAATGAAGCCCTGGAAAACAGCAGGGGCATTACATAATCCGAAGGGCATTACTAAATATTCATAATGCCCATCTCTGGTGTTAAAAGCTGTTTTCCATTCGTCACCGGACCTGATTCTAATCAAATTGTAGGCACCACGAAGATCCAACTTAGTAAAAATCCGGGCTCCCTTGATCTGATCAAACAACTCAGTAATCAGAGGAATGGGGTACCGATTTTTGATAGTGATAGCATTAAGTCCACGAAAATCTATGCAGGGGCGTAATGATCCATCTTTCTTTTTCACGAAAAAGAACCCAGCTCCAGCGGGAGAAGTAGAAGGTCGAATAAATCCTCGCTGGAGATTCTCTTGGATGTATTCAGCAGTAGCCTGAGTCTCAGGTAATGAAAGTGGATAAACACGACCCCTAGGTGGAATCTTGCCAGGTAACAGGTCAATCGGACAATCCCATGAACGATGAGGGGGAAGACGTTCAGACTGAGCTTTATCAAAGACGTCGGCAAATGAAGCATACTGAGGAGGAAGTCCCGGTGAGGAAGGTGAAATGGAGGTTTGCTGTACTCTACGAGGAACAACACGAGAAAGACAATGTTGGTGACATTCAGGTCCCCAAGACGTAACTTGAGGAGTGCGCCAGTCAATCTGGGGAGAATGACATTGAAGCCATGGAAGGCCTAAAACAATCGGACTTGTAGTAACAGGAAGGATTAAAAACGAAATTTCTTCTCGGTGTAGAACACCAATCTGAAGGGTCACTGAAGACGTACTTTGGGTGATGAGACCGTTGATAATACGTGATCCATCGATAGCAGTCACCGTAACAGGAGTCTTCAGGGTAATCACTGGTAGGGACCATTGATTTACAAGGGATTCAGAAATGAAATTTCCCGCAGCTCCTGAATCAATTAGAGCTTGGGACTCAAAAGACTTAGTAGCAAATGAAATGGTAACGTCAAATGCACAGATTTTTGATTTCGTAGAAGATGGAGAGGACTCCAGGGACCCTAACTTCACCTCTCCAGAACTAGTTAGGGCCTGGCATTTCCCGATTTTTTTGGGGCATGCCTGGAGCATATTTGTGGCATCAGCACAATAGATACAAAGTCTATTCTTAATTCTTCGATTCCTCTCTGCAGAGGTTAGTTTGGAACGTCCAATCTCCATCGGTATTACCGGAGTTGAAGCAGGACGAATTTGAGAAGTGGGACGAAGAGATGTTTTAGCGGAAGTAGTTCTCTCAGAGTCCCTCTCACGAAATCTGAGATCCACACGATGACAAAGACAAATCAAATCTTCTAAAGACGTAGGGAGTTCTTGAGTAGTCAGTGCGTCTTTAATTTTGTCCGAGAGCCCCTGCCAGAAGGCGACAATTAACGCTTCAGTGTTCCACTAAAGCTCAGAGGCTAAGATCCTAAATTGAATGACGTACTGTCCTACTGTACGTGAACCCTGTCGTAAACGTAGAATGCTGGAGGCAGCGGAAATAACACGACCTGGTTCATCGAATACATTACGAAACATGGAAATAAATTTGGCACTATCCTGTAACAACGGATCATTTCTTTCCCACAGAGGGGAAGCCCATGCGAGAGCTTGTCCGGAGAATAATGAGATGAGATAGGCCACTCTGGAACGATGAGTCGAAAAGTTTTGAGGTTGGAGCTCAAAATGTACTGAGCATTGGTTGAGGAAACCTCTACATATTTTGGGATCTCCATCATACTTTGACGGAGTTGGCAGGTGAAGCATGGAAGCCGTAGACACCTGGGATGGCACTGGGGAAACGGAGGAAAGCACAGGAGCATCAACAGAAGGTGTAATATTCTGCCCAGACGTTCTTTGGGAGACTAACGTCTGGTAACATTGTAGTAATAGTTGTTGACGAACATCCTGTTGTTCCACACGGGTGACCAGATGCTGCAGCATCTCTTTAGCTGTGGGTTCCGAATCTGGGTCTGTCATGGCCTGATCTTACTGTCACGGGCACTAGGAGGCTTTACCCAGTATCACCCGCTGATGGTCTTATCAGAGCAGTAGAGTTGGTATATGATACTCTGATGGCAGGGTGATAATGGAACTGGAAACAGCAGATGGTTAGAGAATGCTCAGAAAGTCTATGACTAGCAGCACTGGTAAACAATAGGTAACTGAACACGAGGATCTGGATGGACAAGGACACGTGAGGGTAGTCAGTGGTCTGCGCACGGCAAGTTGTACCACTGCTATAGTGAGAAGAATGTCCAGGAGTAATAAGGAGGTGGAAGTCAGCGGTCTGCGTATAGCAAGTTGTACCGCTGTCTGTAGTGAAGGAATGGAATCCAGGTGAAGGTAACGGGGAAGTCAGTGGTCTGCGAGTAGCAAGTTGTACCACTGCTTATGTGAGAGGATATATGCAACTGGTGACACAGGGAAACAGGAATCAGTGGTCTGCCTCTAGCAAGTTGTACCACTGAATATATATGTGAGGAAGGACACGAGGAGATAAATGCTATGCAGAGTCTACACGGGTACACTGAACTTGATCCCACGTTGAACTGCACACAATGATAATAACGAATGAACAGCACTGCACAGATAAACCAAGTCACTCAAATAGTCCAGCAAAAGGAAACACAGTCAATAACAGCAATAGTCTCAGAGGATGGAAACTCCGGAGGAGAACAACTCAGTCCAGATGGATATGCAATACACCAGCACAGTCAATGAGAAGTATGCATACCGTGGTTCAGATGAGCAGGCTGTTAGAGATAGCTGCAGGGATACCTGAGTGGCCGGGAACAGACGAGATGCGAAGTCCTTGCAGAATGGAAGCGGCAAGTAGGTGCAGCGCACTGTAGGTAGGCCAGCAAGGATGACAAATACTCAGGAAGCAGAAGTATATTGAATAGAACAGCAGGAGACCACGGGGGAGTTGAAGCGATGTAGCAAAGCTGGAAGCTGAGGAGCGTAGACTCGATGCAACAGGCAAGTTGACACAAATGGACACACTGTAGAAGCAGTAGGCAGCGGGTCAGCTGACGGCAGGTAGAATGCAGACTGGAGCGCTGAGACGAGCAGACTCTGTAGACACGCTGAAGTAGCGAACAGGAATCAGCTGGAACAGTAGCGATGTAACACAGGAGAGTTTGCAGTAATCTGTAACTGTAGATACACGGAGGCAGCAGATAGGAATCAGCTGCTGGAGTCACGATGAAACACAGGAGAGTTTGCAGTAATCTGTAGCTGTAGATACACGGAGGCAGCGGATAGGAATCAGCTGCTGGAGTCACGAAGAAACACAGGAGAGTTTGCAGTAATCTGTAGCTGTAGATACACGGAGGCAGCGGATAGGAATCAGCTGCTGGAGTCACGAAGAAACACAGGAGAGTTTGCAGTAATCTGTAGCTGTAGATACACGGAGGCAGCGGATAGGAATCAGCTGCTGGAGACACTAGGAACACGAGGAATAGAAGTGGTCTGGAAACCACAAACGGCAAACAGGAATCAGCATAAGCTGAACACACGAGCAGGCACTGGGACACCTTCAGAGACTCATGAGGAATGAGACTCCAAGATCAGGCAACGTGGTATTGACCACAGGTGCTTAATATAGGGAGTGTTGCCTGATCAGCCAATTAAGTTAAAGGAACAGAACTGAAGGTTAAAAGGGACTGCACATGCGCAGTACCTCATATTAATGGACGGACACGGTTCCTAGCTACCTTAGTAGTAGCACTCACAGTCCGGTGAGTGACACCAGCACTAGCCAGGCAGCACTAGGGTTAAGCATTAATAATGGGGGGACCTCACACTTTTTTTTTTTTCAACTTTTATCTATTCTTTACCATTTTAACACTGTCAGGGCAGTGTAACAGTGATGTGTTTCTACAACACGCTGCTATCAAGCAGCGTGTTGTATCTGGCGTGTTTTGAAGCAAACTCTCCTGAGTTTGCTAACTCGCAGCTTCATACATTTGAGAGCTGTATAGCTGCAGTGGCAAACAGTCGGGAGTTTGATCTCTGGCGATTTTGCAAGTAACGATTTTGACAGAAGCAGAACTCTGGCGATTTTGCATGAAATCGCAGCTTCATACATCGCCGAGTTTCAACTCTCCCGAGAAAATCGCTGGAGTTGCAAAATCGCACTTTGATACATTTACCCCCTAATGTTTTTGCTATCTCTCTGATGGGTTTGTTTTGATTTTTCAGTCTAATGATGGCTTGCTTCACTGATAGTGACAGCTCTTTCGATCTCATATTGAGAGTCGACAGCAACAGATTCCAAATGCAAATGTCACACCTAGAATCAACTCCAGACCTTTTACCTGCTTAATTGATGATGAAATAATGAGGGAATAGCCCACACATGTCCATGAAATAGGTTTTGAGTCGATTGTCCCATTACTTTTGGTCCCTTAAAAAGTGTGAGGCACATATAGAAACCGTTGTAATTCCTACACCGTTCACCTGATTTGGATGTAAATACCCTCAAATTAAAGCTGAAAATCTGCAGTTAAAGCACATCTTGTTAGTTTCATTTCAAATCCATTGTGGTGGTGTATAGAGCCCAAAATATGAGAATTGTGTCGATGCCTCAATATTTATGGACTTGATTGTGTGTGTGCGTATGTGTGTATATATATATATATATATATATATATATATATATGCAACATAATGTATCTTTTACTGTAAATGAAAGATATAAGAGTTCTGCAGCCCTTTTCTTCTCATAACTTTAAGCTAACTTCCAATATTGCAATATATTTACAATAAGGCATACATTACTACACATAACACACACATTTTAATTACATGAAAATCTGTTTCTTGACATACAGATCCACACTGACATTCACATTGACATTTACACAGACTGACACACAGATTAACATTTCCACAGACTCGCAATGACTGACACACAGACTTATTCTGACAATAACTAACACTCAGAATGACAATGACACACAGACATGTTTGTGTTGTATTTATTTACATGCTATTATTTTTTTTATTCATCTATATATTTCTTTCACTCATTCATATATTTATTTAATCATTTTGTTATCAAAACTTATTTAATTGTTCTCTTCAATTTCAATTTCTATTAATTCAATTGCACCTGTTTCATTACATCTTTTTCATATTTATTCCAGCATCTCCTTGAGTAGTCATTTCACAATTGCTAATTACATTACATAATATTCATTCATATAACCATATATGCTCTACTCTCCAATTAACCAACACAACTGGCAGACACCTGGGTGAAAAAGACCACTTTTTACTCACACCCACACTCGGTTTGTACCAGAACCATAGACACCTTCATTTGTTAAGGCATTCATGGATAGGGTTAATTATGTGGTCATACCAAAATCCTGTTGTAAAGATACGTGGTTCCCAAATCACTCAGACACGGTATTAGAGGAAAAATAGTAGGTTAATTTATTCTGCAGAACAGGATTAAATACAGCACGGCCCGTAACGCCAGCAGGTCCAACAAGTGAGGAAAACAGTTCAAAATAAATCCAGTGAGATATGTTCCACAGCGCATCTCTAGCAGATCATCACCTCTTGGCCAAAAGTTAGTCACACATGTGTCCAGCTCCCAGGATAGCCTCTTTTATCACCTCCTAATCCCACCTTGGGAACTGCCTGCCCAGGGGAGTTATAAAGGGTCTCGATTGGTGGGCTGCTTACATTAGCCACCCCCTCCCCTACCTCCCCAGGTGTCTTCTCTCAGGTGCCCCTGCTGGGTCAGGCTCCTGGCTGGCTGTAGAGCTCACTAGTGGACAATAGGGAGCAAATATAAATAACAATGGTAACAATGGTAGCTTAATTCACTCAACTCCTGAGTGTTCCCTGTGGAGGTGGATTTTAGCCCCTGAAGTACTTTTCCAAGGAGATGTTATAGTTAAATCACTGATACTTCCTGATAACAACATAGCTAAAAAGTGCAGTTCAGGTATGGAATAGATTAAGGGGTTATAACACCATACACCATGTCCGTTGCTTTACACCTGTTTATAAACTTTTTTCTTTGTATGATACCCTCTCTAGGGACTGGATATGGTGCCTGAGTGATCTCCTATTACAGGATTTGTTTTGCAAGGCAAAATTGGAGGAACCGCTTGATGAATAAATGCCTGTGAATAACAAAGATGAATCTTTATAAGTGACACTTTGAAAAGCCTATAAATGGGTGTTGCGGGGAAGATATATATAGATAGGTTCATTCCTTAAAAACAGAAGGAAATCCAAATAGAAGCTTTACTATTTAAAAATGAATCACTTGAAACGAGCCATAAGAATTTTCTGCCACAGTCCATTTATGAGGAGTGATTTTTGCAAATGTAGAAATTGTTCCAGGGGCGGAATTAAGCCATGTAGAATGTGAGTGAGAGCTCTAAGGACTTAAACATGAGATGCAAACTATCTGCATTATTAGAAAGAAATTGTTAAGGCTTTTCACTAAAAATGTTTGAAGTTGTATAAAATTTCTATGTAAGGTCAACAAGTGGTAAGCAAATCTAAACAGAACAAGATAGCAAACTACTTTGAAGTGATAGGCTTCATGAAGATGAGGAAGTCACCAAATCCTCATACCAAAAAAAGAGTTCTGGCCTAGATGGGTTTTTCATCACATACTATAGAAATACTATAGGCATATCTCCTTGCTTAATATTTTAATATTATTATTTTTTTATTATTATTATTATTAATTTTTATTTATAAGGCGCCACTACGTGTCAGCGGCGCCGTACAGGGACAATTGAAATAACAATATGAGGAGAGACGGCACAGAACAGTAAACAATAATCACAGTAACTCAGTGAGCTCAAGGCTCACTGAGGGGTGGGGGAAGGTCAGCCAACAACGGCACCAAGGAGGGAGGGCACGGATGAGAGGGAGACCCCCAGGGGAAGAGGAGTAAGCAAGAGGGGATGGGGAAGAGGGTCCTCAAGGAGTAAGGCTAGGTCGCTGGCGAGCAGAGTTAAAAGTGGTGAAAACAGGAGGAGAGAAGACCCTGCTCGAAGGAGCGTACAATCTAAGGGGAGGGGAAGACTAACAGAGAGACACAGGGGAGAGAGGGAGAGAAGGAGGAACGGAGGATAAGGATAGGGGAAGGGGAATGAGGGGGAAGAGTCAGAAGAAAAGGTAGGAAGTTAAGTGGGAGACTGGAAAGCTTTAAGAAAAAGGTGGGTTTTTAAACACCGTTTGAAACTGGACAGATTAGGGGAAGTTCTGATGGAGCGGGGGAGCTGGTTCCAGTGGAGGGGGGCAGCGCGGGAGAAGTCTTGGATACGCGCGTGGGAGGAGGTGATCAGGGGGGAAGAGAGGCGACGGTCATTGGCCGATCGGAGAGGGCGGGATGGAGCATGAATAGAGAGGAGGGAGGAGATGTAGGGTGCAGTGGAGTTGGCGAGGGCCTTGTATGTAAGAGTGAGGAGCTTGAACAGGATTCTGTAGGGCAAGGGGAGCCAGTGAAAAGATTGGTAGAGGGGGGAGACAGAGGAGGAGCGGCGAGAAAGGAAGATGAGCCTAGCGGCAGCATTAAGTCCAGATCGAAGGGGAGCGAGGTGAGAGTGGGGGAGGCCAGTAAGGAGGAGGTTACGCAGTAACCAGTAGTCTATGCAGGAGATGATCAGAGAGTGAATAAGACATTTAGTGGCATTTTGGGAAAGGAAGGGCCGGATACGTGCGATGTTACGCAGCTGGAAGCGGCAGGATTTAACAAGAGAGAGAATGTGGGGGCCAAAGGAGAGAGAGGAGTCGAGGATGACTCCGAGGCAGCGAAGTTGGGGGACAGGAGAGATAGAGGTGTTGTCGACAGTGATAGAAAGGTCAGAAGGGGGCGAGGAGCGAGGGGGAGGGAAGACAATGAGTTCAGTTTTGGCGAGGTTAAGTTTGAGGAATCGAGAGGACATCCAGGAGGAGATGGCAGAGAGGCAGGTGGACACCCTAGAGAGGAGGGAGGGAGAAAGATCAGGAGAGGAGAGGTAATGTTGAGTGTCGTCAGCGTAGAGATGATAGTTGAGGCCGAAGGAGCTGATGAGTTCACCTAGGGAAGAGGTGTATAGAGAGAAGAGTAAGGGTCCCAAAACAGAGCCCTGAGGGACCCCAACTGGAAGGGTGGACGGGGGGGAGACAGACCCAGAGGTGGTGGCGGAGAAGGAACGGTCAGCAAGGTAAGAGGTGAACCAGGACAGGACTGGGCCGGAGAGGCCAAAGGACTGGAGGGTGTGGAGGAGAAGGGGGTGGTCGACGGTGTCGAAGGCTTCAGAGAGGTCAAGGAGGATGAGAAGGGAGAAGTGGCCCCTGGCTTTAGCCGAGAGGAGATCATTGGTTACTTTAGCCAGGGCAGTTTCATTGGAGTGTAGAGGACGGAAACCAGACTGGAGAGGATCGAGGAGGGAGTGTTCAGAAAGGTAGGAGGAGAGACGGCTACAGACGAGCCTCTCGAGAATTTTGGAGGCAAAGGGGAGAAGAGATATGGGCCGATAGTTAGAGGGAGAAGTGGGGTCAAGATTAGGTTTTTGTCACTCACCGGACCGTGAGTGCCTCTGCGCTGGTGCGTGGCTCCCTAGCCTTCCTGCCAGCACCTGTCCTAAACCGCGGCCGTCCGCCATCCTAATGGACTGCACATGCGCAGCTCCCAAGAACTCTTGTGACTGTTGTTTTTAATCCAAATTGGTTGATCAGGCAACTCCCTATTTAAGGTACCTGTGTGCATTACCTCATTGCCTGATCTTGGAGTCTCATTCCCTGTGAGTCTCTGAAGGTGTTCCCTGTGTTCTACTAGTGTCTTCAGTTTCCTGCTGATTCCTGAGCTACTCATCGCTGGTTTCCATACCCGCTACTATCTCCTGTGTACTACTAGTGTCTTCAGTTCCTGTGGATTCCCTGTGCTTCTCATCGCTGATTTCCATACCTGCTACAGTCTCCTGTTTCCTGCCTGTGTCCTCAGCTGGACTCTGATTACCGGATCTACTCACCTGTGGTTCCTACACTCGTCTCTGCCGTCCAGCGTCTCTGCATTTCCTGCATCTCCCTGTGGACAGACTGTTCTACTGAATAGAGGTATGCCTATCTGTTATTGACTTTCTCCGTTTACTCTGCATATCCGCTAGGACAAGTTTCCACGCTCAGCAGCGGTATCCATTCCTGCTATAGACTGTTATTGTTACGCTGCATACCTGTTTGAAATTAACCATACTACTCAGTCGTTATATGCATAACTGTGATTGACTATCCATTATTGGCCTGCATATCTGTGCTGAGCAAGTCTCTACCAAGCAGCGCCACACATACCGTTATATAGACTTTGTTGGATACGCTGCATACCTATTGGGATCAAGTTCCTCTGTGCTCTCAGTGTCTGCATCCTATTATCTTTGTATGCTTCCACTCATCAACACTTGTACACATCCTCACCTATTAAGCAGTGGTACAACTTGCTATACGCAGACCACTGACTTCCCCGCTACCTACCTGCACCCGGACAAGTCTTCTCACCATAAGCAGTGGTACAACTTGCTATGCGCAGACCACTGACTTCCCCGCTACCTACCTGCACCTGGACAAGTCTCTTCACCATAAGCAGTGGTACAACTTGCTGTACGCAGACCATTGACTTCCCTGCTACCTCCCTGCATCTACTCACGTCCATCCTGATCTCCGTGTTCAAATCTGCCTTTCCACTATATCAGCTAGAGGCTGATTCATTGACCAAAGATTGCTGCAAGTCACTGACTTTCCTATTATTTATTGGCATTCTCTCTCCATCTGCTGTGATATCTGTTCCGCTAGTCACCCCGCTACCAGAGGACCGTTGTGTGAACTTCACGACTCTGGTAAGCCCAATCATCTGGTGAAATCCTGGGCAAGACTCCTAGTGCCCATGACAGTAAGATCAGGCCATGACAGACCCAGGATCGGAACCAACAGCTAAAGAGATGCTGCAGTATCTGGTCACCCGTATCGAACAACAAGATGTTCGCCAACAACAGTTGTTGCAATTTTGTCAGGCTTTAGCCTCCCAAGGAACCCCTGTGCAAAATGTAGCAGCAACCGTTGAGCCTGCAGTATCTCCATCTCCTTCCCCAGTGCCATCCCAGGTGTCCATCGCTTCCATGCTACACCTGCCTACTCCTTCTAAATATGATGGAGATCCCAAACCTGTAGGGGCTTTCTTAATCAATGCTCCGTTCATTTTGAACTTCAACCTCATAACTTCTCTACTCATCGTTCCAAAGTGGCCTACCTCATCTCTTTGTTTTCCGGACAGGCTCTTGCATGGGCCTCCCCTCTGTGGGAAAGAAATGACCCTTTATTGCAAGATAGTGTCTTGTTTATTTCTACGTTTCGAAGTATTTTTGACGAACTTGGTCGTGTTATCTCTGCAGCTTCCAGTATCCTCTGACTACACCAAGGATCTTGGACTGTGGCTCAGTATGTCATTCAATTTCGGATACTTGCCTCTGAACTTCAGTGGAACACTGAGGCACTGATCGCCGCCTTCTGGCAGGGGCTTTCCGATAAAATTAAAGATGCACTGACCTCTCAAGAGTTACCCTCCTCCTTGGATGATTTGATTTCCCTTTGCCATCGTGTAGACGTGAGATTTCGTGAGAGAGATTCCAAGAGAATAACTTCCTGCAAAGCGCTTCTTCACTCAGTATCTCAAATTCGTCATTCTCCACCTCCAGTAGAACCTATGGAGCTAGGTCGCTCTAAATTAACATCTGAGGAGAGAGAACGAAGAGTGAAAAATAGACTCTGTATCTATTGCGCTGACTCTACTCACATGCTGAACTCATGTCCTAGGAAGTCGGGAAATGCCAGGCCCTAACCAGTTCTGGAGAGGTAAGGTTAGGGTCCCTGGAGTCCTCTCCATGTTCTACGAATGTGAAAGTTTGTGCTTTTGATGTTACCGTTTCCTTTGCTACCAAATCCTTTGTCTCTCAAGTACTTATAGACTCTGGAGCTGCTGGAAATTTTATCTCTAGTTCCCTAGTGAATCAATGGTCTCTACCAGTGATTTCCTTAAAGGTTCCCATTGCCGTTACTGCTATTGATGGATCATGTATAATTAATGGTCTCATTACTCAAAGTACGTCTCCACTGACTCTTCAAATTGGAGCCTTACACCAAGAAAAAATGTCTTTATTGATCCTTCCTGTTACTACCAGTCCCATCGTACTAGGCCTTCTATGGCTTCAACTTCATTCCCCTCAGATTGACTGGAACACTCCTCAAGTCACTTCCTGGGGTCCCGAATGTCATCATCGTTGTCTCTCTCAAGTTGTTCCACTCAAAATACAGCAGTCGTCCATTTCACCATGTCCACCGGGCCTCCCTCCTCAGTATGCTTCCTTTGCGGATGTGTTCGATAAGGTTCAGTCAGAACGCCTTCCTCCTCATCGGGCATGGGATTGTCCGATTGACTTACAACCTGGCAAGAGTCCTCCTAGGGGCCGTGTGTATCCACCTTCATTACCTGAGACTCAAGCAACATCTGAGTACATTAAGGAGAACCT